>NC_065584.1:144513374-145770040 GCF_024542745.1 Macaca thibetana thibetana
AGCAGAAGTTGGCACCCACAAGTACCCAAGCCCATGACAACACCCTGTGAGTTCTGATTTATACACAAGTATTTCCTCACCGCCTCCAAACCCTTCACCCTCAGCAATGGGGAAGAGTGGGCTTCAGAAGCTTGCAGTTGTGATATAAACTGGATTTAGATTTAGATGGATGGATAATTCAGAATCCTACACTTTGCATCAAGGGAGTAAACCTCTTTGAGCTCAGTTTCCTTATCTACTGATGGTGGTAGAGAAAACGAATCTCACAGGACTGTTGTAGAATAAAAATGTGATGGCATATATGAAGGCACTCTGCACGGTGCTTGTCATGTATTAAGTACTCAAAAATGTATATTTTGAAAAATTGGAATAGCTAAACCTTGCCACATAAACCTAGGGTCAAATAAGAAACTCCACCTGGGAATCTCATAAGCCGTATGCACCCTATAGATCTCTGGAACAAGAGAAGAAAAGAACAAGAACACGTCCAAATCCAGATGTCTTTGAAATACAAAGATGTTCAGTATCTAAAAAATATAAAATTTTAATATTAGAATCAGCTAAACTTGGGAGATAGAAAAATGAATAATAAATGCAGGTAGAAATTTAGAGTTTTGTTTAATGCATAAAAGGGGAATAATTAACAAATCTCAAAACATGTAAATGAGGGCATAGAAGCATTTTCAAAACACTACATCCAATTTCAGTTACATATGTGGAATTTGCTACATTATAATAATTAGGGTTTTTTTTTTTTTTCAAAAGATTTATTTATTTTGAATAGAAGTATTAAATATTATACTAATTACTGGTTATTTTACTTTGTACCCAGGGAAAAGAAATGAATATTCATTAGCTTCTTAAGCTACTGATCCTCCACTGAGTAGACAGATCCCAACATCACCACGAAGCTGCGGGTGGGTAGAAAATGCTCTCTGCAAAACTGGCCCATGCTACAAATCACAGTCCAATCTATTCTGCTAATGTGCACATGCTATAACCCCCGAGTGGGTTCCGTTAACATTGTACCGACCAGAGCCCCCGGCTGAGCAGCCAATAAGTGAGAATAACTGTTAAATTGATCACAATGGTATTTTTCTGTCTACACAGTCCAATAATCTTGAACGAGTCTTAAAATTTCAAACATAATTTTATAAGATAAAACTAACATCTCCGTCCATCTAAAACATGGCTTGTTCATTACAAAAGAATATTTTAACATACTTCAATCATTTTCTGACTTGGCTTTTGATCCTACTCTAAGGGAAATATCCAGAACCAGACTTAATAACTTTAATTTACAAGGTATTTTCACCATAGCTCAAAAGGCAAACACTGTGTTTTGTTTTTGCTTTTTTTCTCCAGCAAAAGGGAAAATGAATTAGACAATGCATTTTTCAAGACACGAGTTCAGCTAACTTTTTTTTTTTTTTTTTTGAGACGTAGTCTCGCCTGTGGCCCAGGCTGCAGTGCAGAGGCGCGATCTCGGCTCACTGCAAGCTCCGCCTCCCGGGTTCACGCCATTCTCCTGCCTCAGCCTCCGGAGTAGCTGGGACTACAGGCGCCCGCCACCACGCCCGGCTAATTTCTTTTGTATTTTTAGTAAAGACGGGGTTTCACCGTGTTAGCCAGGATGGTCTCGATCTCCCAACCTCGTGATCCACCCGCTTCAACCTCCCAAAGTGCTGGGATTACAGGCGTGAGCCACCGCGCCCCGCATTCAGCTTTTAATCCTCATTCAGTTTAGGACACTTCTATGTTGGAGTCCAAGAGCTGCTTGATTTTTTTGTTGTTGTTGTTGTTACATTTTGTGAAACAATTTAGTGCTTGAGCAAATCACTAACCCAGAGTGGGAGAGGAGCTGATGGCTCTGAGGAGAATGTGGTCTTGCAGGAGAGGCCACCATTTCCCCCCATGTCTTGGCCTGTGATGCTGGTTTGCAGCCCCAGTGGGACATCTCTGCTGGGCAGAAGCCGTGCCATGTGCCAGATTGAGCTGGGAAGGAGTGAGCAGAGCGGGGTGCGCACAGAGATGTTTCCTCCATGGAAAAACAGCCATGGGTTCTGCCTCCATGTGGTAGAATATCGGGAGGGGTGGAAATATGCAAAATACAATCACTTGCTAGAGTTTGCTTTTCAGGAAGCTAGAAAGTTTTCTGTTCCTGACAGTCTCACCCAGAGGAGAACAAAGAAGAAGGATGTGACTTCACAGGAGTCAAGTTTCTGGGGGTTAGGACAGAAGAGGACTCATTCAACAGATATTTATTAAGTACAAAGCATGTGCTGTATGCTCCTGTCACTTGCTGTGATTCCTGACCCAGCCACATCCACATAACCTGGGAGCTTCTTAGAAATGCAACTTCAAGGGTCTACCCCCACCTACTGAATAGCATCCGGAGGTGGTACTTCCATTGAAGTTTGAGAAGAGCTGCTAGATACTGTTAGGTGCTCACCATGTGTTACAAAAATAAAAATCCAGGCCACATATTTACCGAAATTTATTTATGATTTAACTTAAGATATAACTCTAACTCATTGCAAGGGACATGGCCTAGGCATGCACAGTGACCTGAGGTCATTAGGAGCCATTTCCAGAGAGACCTTGTGTGCCAAGCCAAGGAAGAGCCTGGCTTCAAGGCAGACAAGCATGCTTGATCCACCTGATGCAATTAAACCAACAGCTACCCTATTTCTAAATTCAGGTCGGAAGGGCTTTCTATGCAACAACTCTAGACGCTAGAGAAACCTAGGAAATACAGGCTTGTCTCATCTGGTATCCAGCTGGCAATGAGAGAAGGATAGAAGGAAAATTATCCAATTCATGTAGCTGGCTAATTTATTTAGGTCCTTCACTAGTCCATGGCCCTTGCGTAGCAGAAGTCATGAGAGATAGATAAACACTGGGGATGTCTCCACTGATTTCATCGGACAGTTGTGTTACATTTTATCTTCATTTTCTGCTCTAATAGATGCTGGTAATATTCCTTGACAGACTGTGTGGAGTCGCAGATTTTCCAAAGCCAAATGGAAGTGATTTTAAAGATACTGTAGAAATTAATGATCTGTGAGGATTTTCTAGGGACTTATACTTGTTCTCTCTGGAGCTTCCTCCAGGACAATCTTTATCAACTTGTCTATTTCCCAGAACCTTAATTCTACATTAAAACAGATTTAATTACAAAAGCAATAAATAAATTTGTGTCTTAGAAAAAATTCATAAACAATACAAAAATGTATAGAGTAAAAAAGTGAAACATTGACTAGGTGGGGTGGCTCATGCCTGTAATCTCAGCAGTTTGGGAGACTGAGGTGGGAGGATCACTTGAGACCTGGAGTTCAAGACCACCTAGGCAATATAGTGAGATCCTGTCTCTACAAAATAAAAATAAATAAATAAATTAGCTGGGCGTGGTGTCACATGCTCATAGTCCTAGCTACTCAAGAGTCCGAAGAAGGACGATCACTTGAGGCCAGGGGTTCAAGGCTGCAGTGAGCTGTGATTGCCACTGTATTCCAGCAGCCTGGGTGAAAGGGAGAAACCATGTCTCAAAAAAAGTGAAAATTCCCCTTACTCTCCTATCCAAGGGTAATCACTGTTAACATTGGATTGCATTTTTTCAGGCTTTATCCTGTGAATTTACATTGTATATACATACATCAACCTGTAGTAGTTTTACATACTTGAATTGCACTATATTATTCTGCAACTTTTTAAATTTTATTTGCATTTTTCCACTTAATCTATGTAATTTTAAAATAGCTGCATAATGTTCTATATAATAGATTTACCCTGATTGACTTCATCATTCTCTGTTGATGGCTATTTAGATTACGTTCAGTCCATTTTTAAGGAATTATAATAAGAGTTCCAAGATGGCCAGATATGAGAGTGACATGAAAACCAAGAGGTAGGCCGGGTGCGGTGGCTCACACCTGTAATCTCAGCACTTTGGGAGGCCAAGGAGGGCGGATCACGAGGTCAGGAGATAGAGATTCATCCTGGCTAACATTGTGAAACCCCATCTCTACTAAAAGTACAAAAATTAGCTGGGCATGGTGGCACGCGCCTGTAGTTCCAGCTACTCAGGAGGCTGAGGCAGGAGAATCGCTTGAACCTGAGAGGTGGAGCTTGAAGTGAGCCGAGATGGCGCCACTGCACTCCAGCTGGGTGACAGAACAAGACTCCGTCTCAAAAAAAGAAAAAGAAAACCAAGAGGTTCCCCATACATCATTAATAATTAATTTATATAGAAGATGTCATTTTCAACAAGCCCATTCACAGTAACAAAAGAAGAAATGTGCAATAACAATACGGGGGAAAAAAATCTAACTTTATTGATTGACATGAAAGAAGACCAAATTGTTTAGATATATCCCTTGTTTCTAGATGAGACTATTTTATATTGCAAACATATTAGTTACCTCAATTACGTTTATAAAAATTAAAGCAATTCCAGAGAAATGCCAGTAGGATAGTTTATGCAACTTGAAAATCAGTACAGAATTCTTCTAGAATAATGTGAGGAATAGCCAAGTAAATTTGGGGAGGAGAAAGAAAACACAGCCAAGATACCATCAGTTTTGGTGAGTGGATTTATCTCCAATATCAACACAAGTTAGGAGCCCAGAGCCACCAGTATAAGCCATGTTTTTGGAAAGGACACCTGGGATTGGCGGGGGACAGTGGGGGAGGACATAGGGAGAGAGAGATCAAAATTCGATTTAAGATAAATTTGTAAATCATAAAACATTACCACTACGAAAATCAATCAGTCAAGTCAACCTATTCTTTATGACCAATGGTCAGTTATGTAATAGTAAACTTTTCAGGGCTATTTGAAAGAAATGTGGATAATAAATTAGACATATATATTCATAACCAAGCTTGTTGAGTTCACACACACACCAAAAAAGTTCACTTTTTTTGCTTGGTTTACTTGATGTGTTGACTCATGAGGGATGGGAGCACTTGAGCTTTTCTTCAGTTTAGGAAAAATTTTCTTTTACTATAGCTTTGATTATTTCCCCATTTCTTTCTCTTTCTCTCTCTCTCTCCTTTTCTCCCTCCTCCTTGTCCTATTTTGTCCTCCTAGTCCTACTCCTTCTCTTTCTCTCCCTCTTTCTTTTTCCTCTATCGTCCTGTAGAAGATCCAAGATTGTGGATATGTCTGTTTACTTCCTTGTTGTGTCAATTGCCTGTTCATTCATCCCTCTTATTTCCTCCACATCAAAGTTAGTTTTAAGGTTTGTTTAGATTCTGGTTTAACTCTTTGACAAGAATACTTTATAGATTTTAGCCAGTACTTTGTAACTGTATCATGTCAGGAGGCACACAGTCTGATTCTAAGACTGATCAGTGAGTTTGAGAGATAATAGTCTGACTCCTCCTTTGTAAAGTTTCCCATTGAAATTTCATCTAATGGTATTATCCATTAATGATTACCTAATCTTATTAGAGGTTGAAAATGGTGACTTTCTAATTGCATTATTCCTTACACACTTACGAGATTTTTACATAATTAAAAACTTTCATGCATCACCTGAGCTATTTGATAGCCCCAATGTATATTTTGTACAGGAAAAACAAGTAAATGGTTAATCTTTCCTTATAATCGACAGCTGTTAAGAGTAAAGAGCTATTGTCCTACTTCATTCCAATGGTGTCTAATGAACTGTTTTTGTTTGTTGGCTTTTGGGGCTTTTTTCATTTTTTGCATATCACAGAATCACGGGTTTTTATATATTTAATGTACTTCAATAAACAGAATTCACTAGTATTTTTGGTGCTAAAACTTTCCCATCTCTAGCCAAGGAGGTTCCTTCATGTTGGCTCTTGGATCCCTTTGACATGACTCATTAGTTTTTCATAGCTCCCTTGTTTTCAGGCACGAAACATCCAGAATTGTAGATTTCTTTTCCCAGAACAGGAATAAGTTATTTCTCCAAGGAGTCTTGATTTCTTTTGATATTTAGAAACCACAATTGGGGTGCTAGATAGGCTTGTTGTCATTGGACTTCCTGGACTTTTCATACTTTCAGTGGACAAACTAGGAAAAGTGTATTTTTAAAAAAGAAAACAAAATAATGAGTTTATGCTGATATTTCTAATTCAAATCTAACATCACAAGATTTTAATGTAATTTTTGAGGTTCTATAACTATTTCTTATCTCCTAAACTCAAAATCTTGGTTCTTAACAATGTTGATATACTTAGTACATTACGTTTTCCCTATATATGTGCATATATGTATTGAAATAAAAATATACTTATTACCATTAGCAATATAACAGGGTAAAATTTACAATTTCTTTACAGCACTTTTTTGTCTTCAGACTATATTCCCTAAGAATGTACAGTCAAAACACTATATCACTTGAAATAACTATGTTCTCCATGTGATTATATCACCAAATTGATATGTTAGTTTCATTAATGTCCATTGGTTTTTAATTTCTTAAGTACTGATTTTTTCTTTTGTATTTGATTTTTTAATATATAAAACATTATATGAAGCTATAATTGAAAGTTATTTATAATAAGGCACATACAGAGAAATCTTCTTGCTTATATTCCTATTTCCCTTACCTGTTAATGTCCCTTCCCCATAGATTAGTCAAAAACTAATAAAAATGGTTATTTTTCAGCAGGTTTTTTTGCAAACATATGTATTAGTTTTGTATTTTCTACATACATAATGATGTCATTTACAAATAATGACATTTTTTATTTCTTCTTTTCAGCTCTATATTTATTTTTCTTTGTTTTATTGCTCTGGCTAGAACAGCCAGTTTAATATTGAATAGAAGTGGTGATAGAGGTATTCTGTGGCTTATGTCTGCTGAGTGAAGCTTTTAATATTTCATGGTAATGTTTGCTGCAGGTGTTTCATAAATAGCCTTTATCAAATTAAGGACATCTCCTTCCATTTCTAGTTTGCTAAGAGTTTTTAATAAATGAATGAATGTTTAATTTTATCAAGTGTTTTATGCTGCATCTGTTAAAATGATCGTGAGATTTCTCTCCTTAAGGGAATATAACGAATTATATTAATTTTTGAATGCTAAACCAACCTTACATTCTTGGAATAACCAAAGTTGGTGTGTAAGGATGGGGTTAAGTTGCAAGTAGTCAATGGTAGCTAGTCTTAGTTCTAGGTTCTAGCCTTAGCTCTAGGGAAGACAAGGTATCTGGCACCAACCCTTAACCAAGATGTAGATGAAATGCACTAGCTTGTAATGTGTTGCTTAAACCCCAAAATTTCCCAGAGGTACCCTCTACCATCTTGTCTATATTGTTTATTGAAAATGTACACATTGATGCTTTACAACTGGTTTGCCTCGTTATGCAGGCTGATTTTAACTATGTGACTTGTAGGATATAAAAGCCCGGCAGTCAATTTGCATCTTGGAATTCCTGAGACCAAAGCATCCCACATGTATTGGTTCTTGATAAATCAAAGAGGTTGCAGATTCTGTAAGACTGAAAAAGGATATTGGAAGCTGTGTCTAGAAATCTGAGACTTCTCTCATGTTTTGCCCATGCATTCCTTCTCCTGCTGTATAGTATCCTTCACCTTTATTAAAGTTTTATGTGTTATGTATATACATTTGGAATCTCCTGAGTTTTTCAATTAGCCAACACTTTGTAATTGCTGCACTTGGTCATAAAGTATTATACTTGTTATTTATACTTGGATTTGCCTTGCTAATATTTTGGTTACAATTTTTGAATCTTTACTTATGGGAAAGATTTGTCTGTCATTTTCCTTTCTTATGTTTTTATCATGCCAAGTTTTGATATCAGATTATTCTGGCTTTAAAAAAATAGTTGGAGGCCGGGCGCGGTGGCTCAAGCCTGTAATCCCAGCACTTTGGGAGGCTGAGGCGGGTGGATGACGAGGTCAGGAGATCGAGACCATCCTGGCTAACATGGTGAAACCCTGTCTCTACTAAAAATACAAAAAACTAGCCGGGCGTGGTGGCGGGCGCCTGTAGTCCCAGCTACTTGGTGGCTGAGGCGTGAGAATGGCGTGAACCCGGGAGGCAGAGCTTGCAGTGAGCTGAGGTCACGCCACTGCACTCCAGCCTGGGTGACAGTGAGACTCCGTCTCAAAAAAGAAAAAAAAAATAGTTGGAATGTTCCTTTTTTATTCTTTGAAATATTTTGTGTAAGATTAGTTTTACTTGTTCCCTAAATATTAAGTAGAACCCACTATTGAAGACAGCTGGGCCTGGAGTTTTGTAGGTAGAAAGTTTTTCATTATAAATTTATTTAAATATTTGGTATTATACAGGTTTTTCTATTTCTTCTTGTATACATTTTGGAAAGTTGTGTTTTTCTAGGAATTTTTCTACTTCATCTAACTTTTCTAACTTCTTAGCATAAAGTTGGTGGTAACATTCCACTATAATCTTTTTAATGGTCAAAAGATTTTTGTAACATACTTATTTGTATTCTTCATATTGGTTATTTAAGCAATCTTTATTTTTTCCTTGACCAGACCCACCATGGATTTATTCATTTTAATAGGTTTTTTAAAAGAAACTTTGGGCTGTGATTTCATCATGCATTTTGTTCTTATTAATTTTTGCTCTTATGAATAACTTCCTTCCTTTTACATTATCTAGTTTTAGTTTCTGACTCGTTCTTACTTCTTGAGATATAAGTGCTTACATTATTGGCTTTCATACTTCCTTACTTTTTAACATTTGTTTTTAAGTCTATACTTTTCCTCTAAGAAGGCTGTAGCTACATCTCACAAGTTTTGATATGTAGTATTTTCATTATCATTCAGTTCAGAATATTCTGTAATTTCCTGTGTGATTTCTCCTTTAATTCCTATCATATTTAGGTATATATTGCTTAATTTCCAAACATATGATGATTAGCTCATTTTCTTTGTGGTTTTTTCTTCCTAGCTTACTACTACTCTGGTCAGAGAACATACTCTGTATCATTTTAATACATTGAAATGTATTCATCTTTGCTTTATGGCCAAAAGTCATCAATTTTGGGAAATGCTCACTTGCAATTAAAAAGAATGTCATTGAGTTTTGTATACTATATCTCTCAATTCACCCAAGTTTGTTA
The DNA here is from genome assembly GCF_024542745.1 of Macaca thibetana thibetana. NCBI lineage: Eukaryota > Metazoa > Chordata > Mammalia > Primates > Cercopithecidae > Macaca > Macaca thibetana. The sequence goes on from NC_065584.1 coordinate 144,522,465, forward strand.
ATCATGTTGCTCTAAGCATATATTCTTAATGATTTTTGGTCTGCTTGTTCTTTCTGTTACTGAGAGAGATGTGTTGAAGTCAGCCACCACGATGGGGGATTTATTGGTTTCTTAGATCTGCCAATGTTCTGACAGAGTTTGTATTGTTATGTTTTCCAGGCAAGTTGAAGCTTTTATCATCATAAAATGCTCCTCTTCAGTTTAGGTTGGAATGCTATATTTTTTTCTCACACTTTTCACTTTTAGCTTTCTCATATCCTTGTGTTTGAGATATGCCTTGTTTTAGCAGCATGCAGTTGGATTTGGTCTTTATATTGAGTCTGAAGATTTTTGCATTTTAATTGGGATATTTGTTTCATTTTTCTATAATGCAATTTCTGATATATTTGGGATTAAATACATCACCTTTCTATTTTTTTCTATTTATAACTTTTCATGTCTCTTTTCACCTTTCTTCTTGCCCTCCATTGGATCGATTTTCTTATTATGATTGTACCATTTTCTCCTCCTTTAGCTTGAGAATATTGTACATCTATTAGTATTCTTCTTTTTTTGGTTTTGTTTTTTGTTTTACAAGACGGAGTCTCACTCTGTTGCCCAGGCTGGTGTGCAGTGGTGCAATCCCAGATCACTACAAACTCCGCCTCCCAGGTTCACGCCATTCTCCTGCCTCAGCCTCCCGAGTATCTGGGTCTACAGGCGCCCACTACCGAGCCTGGCTAAATTTTTTTTTTTTTTTTTTTTTTTTTTTTTGTATTTTCAGTAGAGACGGGGTTTCACCGTGTTAGCCAGGATGGTCTTTATCGCCTAACCTTGTGATCCGCCTGCCTCAGCCTCCCAAAGTGCTGGGATTACAGGCGTGAGCCACTGAGCCCGGTCTTGTAGTTATAATTTTTATAAATTCTTTTATTATTCTCTCAGTGGTTCCCCACAGATTATAAAATGCATTCTTAATTTATCAAAGTCTAATATAAATCAGTATTTTTACCAATTCCTTGACTAGGCAAGGCTTCAGCACTTGTATGGTATGGCTACTATGTATTTTACTTCTCTCTATATGTAAATTTCATCCAATAGTATTATTGTTATAATTTTTATATTATCAATATTTATTTAGATCTAGTTACGTGTTTACCATTTCTGTTCTTCATTCTTTGTTCATTTGCAATCTCCTATTTGGTGTCATTTTTTCCTGCATGAAGAACATCTTTTATTGTTTCCTTTAGTATAGGCCTAAATTACCAGTTTATTTCCTGGCTGAAAATATTTTTGTTTTACCTTCTTTTTGGAGGGTCTTTTTACTGAGTATAAATATCTAGGCACTTTCATAATAATATTCATTTATCTTCCAGATTCTATTTTTTTTTCTTTTTTTGAGACAGAGTCTTGTTCTATTGCCCAGGCTATAATGCAGTGGTACAATTTTGGCTCACTGCAACCTTTGCCTCCCGGGTTCAAGTGATTATCGTGCTTCAGCCTCCATGTAGCTGGGACTACAGGCACATGACACCACGCCCTGCTAATTTTTACATTTTTCATAGAGACAGGGTTTCACCATGTTAGCCAGGCTGGTTTCGAACTCCTGACCTCAGATGATCAAACTGCCTCAGCCTCCTAAAGTGTTGGGATTACAGGCATGAGCCACCGCACCTGGCCTGATTTTGTTCTGTTGAGAGTCTGTCAGTGATTTTGAAGATTATCTTTTCTTTTGCTCTTAAGCCTTTGTCTTTGATTTTATTTATTTATTTTATGGAGTCTCACTCTGTCACCCAGGCTGGAGTGCAATGGTGCAATCTCGACTCACTGCAACCTCCACCTCCCAGGTTCAAGTGATTCTCCTGCCTCAGTCTCCTGAGTAGCTGGAACTACAGGTGCCCACCACAATGCCTGGCTAATTTTTGTATTTTTAGTAGGGATAGGGTTTCACCATGTTGACCAGGCTGGTCTCGAACTCCTGACCTCAAGTGATCCACCCACCTCGTCCTCCTAAAGTGCTGGGATTACAGGTGCGCACCAAGACCTGCTAATTTTTGTATTTTTAGTACAGGCAATGTTTTGCCATGTTGGCCAGACTGGAATCGAACTCCTTACCCTCAGGTGATCCACCTGCCTTGACCTCCCAAAGTGGTGGGATTACAGGCATGACCCACCTCCCCAGCTCTTTCCAAATTTTTTAATCTTGCTTTTTAATTTCCTTGAATATTCTAAACACAGTTATTTTAAAGTCCTTGTTTTATATTCTGTTGTCTAGAGCCTCTGTTTCTATTTTCTGTTATTTCTCTTGGTTTCAGTCTTGTTATCTTGCCTCCTTATGTGTCTGGTTACTTTTTAATCAAGTGTCAGATATCGTATGTTAGAAATGATAGTGGTAACTTGAGATATGAGGAGACATCATCTTCCTCCAGAGAGAATTTTCATTTGCTTCGGTCAGGCATTTAGGCTAAGGGCACTTGCATTTCCAGATCACGTTAGTTGGGGATTGAGATGCTTCAAAGCACGGCTTCCGTTCTTTTCTGGTTTACTGTTATGGTATAGTCCATTATGATCCTAACCACATGCTCAGAGGTTTTAAAAGGTCTGGCCTCTCTTTGTCAAATCTTAAAATCTAGTTCTTGTCCTGTGGACCCTTAAGCCTCTCAAGACTCTGCTCAGTTTCCCCCTTGTCACTTGTCTCTTCTAGGCAGGACTAAAGCCTTTGAAAGGAAAGCAGGCCCCAAATTACAGGTCCCATGATTCTTCAGTGCCTTTGTGGCTTCCTGATTTTGTTTATCATTTTCATATGACTTAAGGATGCAAAAGAGTTTGGCTTCCTGTAATGTATTTAGTTGACTATCCAGAATCAGAAGCCAGTTCTAATTTGTTCCTACGACTATGGACAAATGATTCTTTTCCATTAAACATGTATGTTATATGTATGTCTATCTGTGTATATACACATTTCCTTTTTACAAGCATGTGTAAAGAGAGGGACGGGGATGTGTGAAGTTAAGTTTTATAAGTTAGTATTTCTCTAAAAAGTTTCCTTGTGGTCTTCTGTAGCTATTGTGGGACTGGTTCCTTATTTAAAAGTAGTAAGAGAAGAAAATTGAGTAAAGGGAATTAAGAGATCTCTCCACTCCTGCTAAGATTAGGTGTGCTGCAGGTGAGCTGCTACTCCATTTTAAGTTCAGGAGAAAGTAGAGGCTAGAGACTTAGTGCCAAGAACTGACATTATGCTTCAAGACCAAGACTTTAGTTCGGGTCTTGAATGCTTCCTTGACCTTCCAGCGAGCATGGTTGAAATAGCAAACAGCTTTGTTTAGAATTTGAAAGACATTTTCGGCCTCGGTGTTCCAAATACATTCTAATATTTTACAGCCTTTTCTTTTTCCTTCAGTGACTCTCTTCCTATAACTTTGTGTGAAGAGCAGAATACCAACTGTCTAAGATAGTGTCTATTCCGGATTCTCAAATTTGGTGTTATCTTGTGTGAAATGGGACAATTCCAAAAGAATGAGATAAACTCAAATCATAGTTGACAAAATCTACACGTGAATTTGCCATATTTAAAATGTAATACTTCCTCAAATCTGAAAAAGGACAATCCAAATCCTCTAGTGTTTGTTCATTCAACAAACATTTTATTGAGCTCATACTCTGTGCTAGGTATTCAGCATACAATGTTAAATAAGACAGACTTTTGTCCTCAAGGAGCTCTGTCTACTAAAGTAGAAGGATATGAGAACACTAACTATAACAGAATAAGATCATAAATATATGATGAAGATGAGTATATATTATTCTAGGGAAAGAGATGAAGGAAGATCAAATCCACCCTGGGTAGTTAGGAAATACTGAAGCTAGTCTTGTTCAACTGTAACTTCCTGTTTCTTACTTTCCTTGATGTTTTCAGACTGGATTAATTACTTTTTTATCCATGTTTTCACTTTATATATTCGTCAAAATTCAGCAAAGTTATCACACACTTTGCTATAGTTATTTATCATTCCCTTCCATCAAGTTATAAGTTTCTTGAGAACATGATAAAGCTCTTATTCATCTTTGTATTTCCAGTACCCAAGAACACAATATAAACTCACTGAATATTTTTTGATATATAAATGTATACATATATGGATGAATGAGGTAAGGCATACATTAAGATTAGTGTATTCATAAAGCTACATTATTTATTAACAGAATAATTTATATGGATATAAGTTATAAGTATGAAAAAAGAGTCTTAGTTGAACACATAAATGAACATCAATAAGGTATTAATATTCATCTTTAACACATTTTAGATACTCACTTTTCTGTGCATCTTATAGACACATTTGCCCCATTCAATCATTTTCATTATTTCCAATAACATTTGAAAATGTTGTTTTATACTAAAATTCATACATAATTCCTTTTGTCTCCTGCCTGAAGTTGGAGGATCGCTTGGTTGTCTATGAGGTAACACAGTCAGTCAAGGTGGCCATTATGCCCCAGGAAGATGGGTTCAGATATGTTTAGAATGACTACTTTTAGGAATTGTCCCTGAGTTCTGCTTAACTGTAAATTGGAGGGAAACTGAGCAAAGGCTCAAGGGTAAAACACCAAACTCTGACATTTTAATATTATACTACATAAAATATGTCTCTAAGTATCTTAGTTGCAGCTATAAGACCTTATTCATAAAGCACATCATTTCTATGTTTCTCTTTGGGTATGAAATCTTATACTAGTGGAAATGGTAAATGATAAATTCTTAAATTGTGAATAGCTTCTCCCAGGCTTCTGCTCTCTTGCCATGCAATTGCTTTGGCTCCAAAATATAAAAATATTGTGACATGTGCTCATCAGCCTGCAATCCTAGGCTCTTCCTATCCCTATAAACAACTTTTAGACTGGGGAATAAATGACAGGGGTCCACTTCTGGGAAGGAAGTATTTTAACATGGGAATCCACTGCACATTTTGTATTCATTTTCTTGGATATTGACAGATAATGCATCTAGATTTTGGCTGTATAAAACTTATTTTGCTAAACACAATGTCAAACTTAACATATAGTAAATTCTGCCAATGTCTTGCATTCAATGCTTGTGGGGGTGGGACTGGGGAGGGAGGGGAAAAAGACCATGGCAGATGGCACCTGCTGGTAACTAGTAAACACCTTGAAGAGGTGTTGAATGGGGTAGATAAAGATGGAGCTCAAAAAAATAGCAAAAAAGGATCTTGTTACAAGAATGTAAAGGTAATAAGCTTCAAGAAATTAAATGATAAAATGCATGCAAAGGGAAAATAAGCTAAGGGACTATTTTAATGAAATAAACAAAATGTCCTTGCAAGTTTCTACAATTAATGAAGGTAGGTGACAAATTGGAGTACACATTCCCAACCATCACTGCATAGAGAAGTATACCATCTATATGTTCCATAGTATCCATGAGAAAAATGAGTTAGGTGCTTAAAAAAGATCCAATAAAAGTTTCTCACATCTTCATTAAGAGCCCACTGTGTGTAAAAGGAGATGAACTGTGTGATTCTCACGTAAACCTTTGAAAACCTTCAAAGCAAGATTACATGTTGTTTGTAAAAACTTGGGCATGCACTAATAGTATACAATATGTGGACAGGAAAGATAGTATGTCAACTCTGGAATAGTGGTTGCCTCTAGGGAGTGGGAATTGATTGGGGAGGGGTATTAAACTACATAACATTTTCTTTCCTTTTCAAAAATAAGGCAGATATAGCAAAAAGTAAACTTTTCACAACTACTTTGGGGTCTATTATAATTATTATTATCATTATTATTAGCAATGGATTCTTGCTCTGTCACCCAGGCTGGAATGCAGTGGTGCAATCTCGGCTCACTGCAACATCTACCCTCTGGGTTCAAGCAATTCTCGTGCCTCAGCCTCCCCAATAGCTAGGACTACAGGCATGCACCACCACACCCAGCTAATTTTTGTATTTTTTGTAGAAATGGGTTTTCAATACGTCGCCCAGGGTGGTCTTGAACTCCTGAGCTCAAATGATCTGCCTGCCTCAGCCTCCCAAAGTGCTGGGATTATAAGGTGTGAGCCACTGCACCCAGTCATGGTTTATTACTTTCGGTATGTTTGAAATTTTTCATAAATATAAAAAAAAATTAAACGTTTACATATTGAATGTAATGAGCACTGGATTTCAACATCCTTAAAGTAAATACGAGGTCTTTCAGCCCTCTTTCATTTAAACACTGCTCAGTGAAAGCCAATGGTGAATTCTGGCTGAAAGAAACGCAATTCAGGGTAAGCAATTCAGCAAGACAGGGAGGTTGTCGAAATGACACTGAAGGGGTACCTGACTCTCCTGTGGTCTGTCCAGCTCCTGGGGTGGATTGGACCACGTTGGATGAGGGGCTGAAGATCCTTTGCTTCAGGAAACCCTCCACAGATGTGTGTCTCTCCAGTTGAGCATTTGATCAGCAGCAGCCCTGGGTTCAAAGTTCTGTTCTCTGCCAAGTACTTATGTCTTCTGTTAAGTTCAGTAGCTTGAATATTCAACCACGCAGACTTAGAACAGATGCCCTCCTCTAGGGGTGTGGAACCTGACAAATACAAGTGCCTGAATATAAGGCACCCCCAGCAAGCAACGCTGAAGGTCCCAGTGGGCAGATCTTGCTGAACTCCAGGCAGGTGGGTGGCAAAGCACCAGATTTCAATGCAGAGTCACATCGCTACTCTTTCATTTTTATTTCAAATGAACCATTTATTCCACCATAATTGTTTGATTAGTATTTTGTGTATGAACTTTAATAAATGCACAAAATAAGGGAGCAGTTTGGGCAACTATATTAAATATTAAACAGCAGAGCATAATAGTGCAAAATCTTTACTGTATTCTTTATTGCTGTGTTTTTTCATCGCAGCCCATCAGCAAGTGAGTAAACAAGTTCACCACAGTCTGGGGTTTTGGGTGTTTTTTTTTTTTTTTTTTTTTTTTTTTTTGAGACAGAGTCTCTGTTGCCCAAGCTGGAGTAGAGTGGCATGATCATGACTCACTGCAGCCTTGACCTCCCCAGGCTCAGGTGATTCTCCCACCTCAGCCTCTTGAGTAGCTGGGACTACAGGCGTGCGCCATTACACTCGGCTAATTTTTATATTTTTTTGTAGAGACAGAGTTTCACCATGTTGCCCAGGCTGGTCTCAAACTCCTGGCCTCAAGTGATCTGCCCACCTCGGCCTCCCAAAGTGCTGGGATTAAAGGCATGAGCCACTGTGCTCGGCAGTCTGGGCATTTTTAACCAGAGGTGACCAAACTGCTGCCTTGGTCATTAAAACATACTAATGTTGCTAAAAATTCCAGAAAAGCAGCTATAGGTCTGGAGATCTGAATGCATACAATGCACCCAAAGGCCATACCCCCACCTCACAATCAAGAAGGCAAAGGGTTGACACTCCCCCCAACCATCTGCTCCTCCCATTTCCAGGTATAATCACTTTAGCTGGTTGCACATGTATACTAATGGAGCAAGCGGGGGCGGGGGGTGGGTGCGGAAACTGTCCAAGGGGGTTTTCCTGTCTCATTCCCACCCACAATCCCCGGGAATGGCCTTCACTGTATAAACTGGTTTTCTAGAGAAGTCTTTTATAGGCATTCAAACAAGTGGCTTCACTTAGGCACACTGTGGATCCTAGAGGAGTCTTGAGGAAGGAGCCTACTCAGGAGCCCCAGGGTTTCTTTGTTTACCAAGTCAGATATCTACCACCCCTCTTTTTTTTTTTTTTTTTTGAGACGGAGTCTCGCTCTGACGCCCAGGCTGGAGTTCAGTGGCCTGATCTCGGCTCACTGCAAGCTCCGCCTCCCAGGCCCACGCCATTCTCTTGCCTCAGCCTCCCTAGTAGCTGGGACCACAGGCACCCGCTACCATGCCCGGCTAATTTTTTGTATTTTTAGTAGAGACTGGGTTTCACTGTGTTAGCCAGGATGGTCTCGATCTCCTGACCTCGTGATCCGCCTGCCTCGGCCTCCCAAAGTGCTGGGATTACAGGCGTGAGCCACCGCGCCCGGCTACCCCTCTTTCATAGGTGAAGAATTCTGAGGTGTGTCTGCACCATCAAGATCGTGCACCTCTTGTCTAGACCATCAGTTCTCAAAATGTGGCCTCCAAGTTATCAGCATCAGCCTGAGAACCTGTTAGGAGTGCAAATTCTCAGCTTCACTCCAGGCCTATTAAATCAAAAGCTCTGGGGCTAGGTCCAGCACTCTGTGGTCTATCAAGCCTACCAGGTGATTGTGATGCTTGCTAGGGTTTGAAAAGTATAGATTATTCTCAATTCTGGTCCTTCCAGAGGTGGTAGAAAACAGCGTAGAGTGTGGATCCTGCAGCCAGGCTTTCTAACTTCAAACCCCAGATTTCCCACTAACTGGATGATGTTCCACAAGTTACTTCACCCTTCTGTGCCTCAGTTTGCTTATCTGTAAATGAAGTTCATGGTAGTGTACGTACCCATCGGATGGTTGTGGGGATTAAACGGATTGCTTTAATTTTCGTTAGCTATTTTTATTGGGTTAAACTACTTGTTGAAGTGACTTCTCCTAAGGGAAGGAAGACCTGATCTGAGTTCTGCCTTGTGCAAACTCCTTCACCCCTCTGAGCCTCAACAACTCCCTCTGCAAAATGGGAGGATTACATCTGAGCTACTTGCATCACTGAGCTGGCATGAAAACAAAGAAAGAAAACAACGAAAATACGGCAGTGCCTTGTAAACCGAAAGAGCTATTCAAGGCAAGGTAGTAAATATATGCCACACCCACCAACTTGGCCATGTGACTTTCCCCTCAACAGCTACAGTGTGAATCCAGTGAGCTATCTTTCTCAGTTTCTTTCCACCAGCTGATCATCCTACTCTCTTTTTAGGGCCATTCATATTGAGAACAGCTGCCACAGTCTCTAAGTTCTTTCTCTATTGTCTCGTGTAGTGTTTCTTTAGACATTAGACATTCTGCCCCCTCTTCAGTGACATTATTCTCACTAATTAAACACTTGTTATTACCCCAGTGGTTTCCATCTGAGTTGAAAATATGCTATAGGTAGCCGAATGACTTGTTGATATCCTCCAAAACTACAGAACAACTATGGCGAAGATGCATTACTAATGCATCCTAATGATTGAGTAACTATTAGGAACAAGGTACTGTGCCAAGGCTCCACATACCTCATTTCACTTAGTTATCAGAACAGCCAAGAAAGCAAGAACTTGAAATATTTCTGTTTCACAAATAAGAAAACCAAGGCCGTTAAGTAAGTTGACCAATGTTTTCCAGCTAGGAAGATCTCTTGGATTCCAAGAGTTCTTTCAACGGATCCACCCTGTAGGATAAAATCATCTTTTTCTGGAATGCTTTTGGCACTTTGAAAATTCAGCATGCTACAGTGGGAACAAAGACAAATGAACCAGCTCATATCACAGGCGTCTCGGTAAGAAAACCTGCATTTGGGTAGGGTTCAAGTGGCATTTCAGAAATGAAGGCTCAATAAACATTTCATCCTTCTCCAGGTGCTACCTTTTGTCACCACAAAGATCAAGGCTGTGCTTCAGATGGGGACTTAACGTTCCCTAAATAAGCCAAAATTAAATTACTGCTCAAATCACATTTTACAATTATTAAACTTACCATGCAGGTTTACCTGTTTGCCTCCTCCTAGGGTACATCATTTTTTAGCCAACAATCACAATGACACGCGACAATATCTTTTATTGGCTTTATTTTTAATATACTTTTCATCATTCAAAGAGGCCAATATGTAGAGAGTCGCTTGGAAAAGCCCAAATATCTATAAAATCTAAAGTTTATTTAAAAATGTGAGCTACATAACAGGATTCTGTTTACTCATAACACTATATTAGGATTTGAGAGAAAAATAGTCAAAGACCACCAAATGGGTATATAAAAACCTAGGACTGCAGAAATTTAAATAGAGCCAGACCTTTCAATCAACCTCTTTACTTGAGATGTGATGTCTGACAGCTTCAGTAGACTCACCCATGCTCCTGCAACTAGTGGAAGCAAGGCTCAAAACTTAGGTTTTTAAATTGGTTTTTAAGCCTAGCATTGTTATAATGCCTTGAAAAAAAAATGCAGTCTCCCAAGCATACAGACCTGAGAATTGCCCTCCAGATATATTTGAATAAATTAATTTGCTAACTCAATTGCAAATGAAATGTAATTCAATGGATCTTTTCATCTCATGCATGAGTTCTGCTGAGGTTCAGAGTGCATTTGCTTCAACTTTTGCAGTAGATTTTGTAAAGTTCCTTAGCTGTTACCCATGGATGGTGTGAATTTATGGAGTGCTAGTCTGGATGAAAACAGCATTATAACATAAAATGCATCATTAATACTTTAAAACCCAGAATGATTTATATTTATATAAATAACATAAAGGAAGCCAATTAAACCAAAGTCACTGGAGTGTAAATAACATAAAAACTTATTGTTCTGTAAGCTACAGAAAATAAACTAATAATGAAAGTATTTATCATATGTCTAAAAACTATGCAGGTACGAGTGGGTTAAGCTGACTGCAGGGGAAAAACATTTTTATTTTCCCAACATCTTCTAATGCAGGCCCAACATTTTATCCAATTCAGATCCATTTAAAACATGACATTATATCTGCAAGTTACCTTTTTTCATTCAAGTAATTAATAATTTAAGTTAACAAGGATGTCTTGATTCAAACACTGCAATCTGACTAGGAGGATATTTAAAATTCATTACAGTACATTAAACTTGCAGTGAACAGTTAGCTTCATTGCAAAATAAATAAATAGCCAATTTGCTTTGATCAGCAGAAATTCTGATAAAATCAGCAAAACACCAATTAAAATGTGAAAAATGTCACCTACCATAGTTATTCTAATGGAACATGGACTTAGAGGAAGGAACTGATTCAATGTTTATTTTCATACCAGCTGTGGCTTCCAAATGTAAATCATTTCACTTCGTGCTAGTGTACGTCGGTCCTCCGTGGCCCCTGCATTGATCCTATGGTCGAACAATTTGTATGTAGTAGTACATAACAAAGCAGCTCTACTGGGGCTGCAGTTGAATTCCCTTAATTGTCTGGCAAATCATTGTTTTCTTTATGTGTTTTACTAGTATTCTCATTTCGGGGATTACTGTTAACTGACGGAGGGCAAAAGCTGTCACCAAATAGCCACAGTTCTTCCTGGCACATGTGACAACTGTCCTAGGTTGAGACAATCCCTTTTGAAAGAATTCTGACACTTCGATCTTTCTTGTCACATCAGTCACTTTGTCAGTACAACGCTATGTGTCCACATAATTCAGACTTCTGTCGCAGCCCAAGTTCGAGTTCAGTATGGGTTTGATCATTTCTAGGATTTAACCAAGGACCAGGTGCCTGGCAATGCTAGTAAATGAGTTCTGGATGGACTGAGGAGTCTCACTTGAATCTTAGAATCCAGGAATCAGTTTTCAGGTCCTCACTGCCATCAAAGTGAAAGAATAATTATGGTAAAAGCAGAAAAGGCTACTCAACACTTCTCTGCATGCCCCATTTATAGAATTTTTGTTAAAGAACAAATTGCTTCAAACTGCAAGATGGATTTTCTTTCCTCATCTGCCCTTTCTTCTTTGTAGGCAGTTTCTTCTTGACAGAAACCATGAATTCATTTCTAATAAGCACTGTGGAATCTCTGTCAGTTTGGCCACTTCAGAAATCAGTAACAGGAAAGGAATGTGCAAAAATGAAAACAGTTGTGCTGTGTCGTGGGCGCTGTTTTCTTCCTTTGAATTTTCTCAAAATGTTGCTTCATCATCTTTTCAATAATTAGACGCAATCGATATCAAGGAAGAAATGTTTATGATGAGACCCTTATTGTGGCCCATTTGAAGATAAACTTGCTCATTATCTAGGAAGGAGATGGAGCCTGAGTTTCAGCAAATCCATAATTCAAAAACTCCAAAGTTAAATTTTAAAACCTTAGGGCAATCCATAATGAGTTCACAATGAAATGAAATAGCAGTTTTATGGAGTTTAAAACAACTAATTGTTTGGGAGCTGCTTTCATTCATTTGAAGTTTTGTCCAATTATTGCCATTGCATTTCATTCCTTGAATTTGTATTTTTCCCAGAGTTAGGGGGTTCTTTTGAATAGTAAGAGGATGTGCCAGCCCATTTGCCAGTAAGATGAATCCTATGTTTGCCCTAACCTATACTATAGCGGCAAAACTCAACCTTGAACCTATCCATATGAATTTAAGACTGTATTGTATCCTTTAAAAAAAGTAGAGAGACCCATGATCCTATCAGCAACTGGTCATTTCCATGTGATTAGAAAAGCATAATGGTGATACCTAATGTAAATGACGACTTAACGGGTGCAGCATACCAACATTGCTCATGCATACCTATGTAACAGACCTGCACATTGTGCACATGTACCCTAGAACTTAAAGTATAATAATAAATAAAAAAGAAAAGCATAATGGTGTAGGGGGTGAAATCAGAATGGCTTTTGTACAGACCCCAGCCACCACCACATTTGTGTGATCTTAGGCAAACACCCTAACCTCTCCAAGCCTCATTTTCCAGTGTTTCTACAATGGGATAACAATATGCCTAACTGACTGGATTGTTGTGAAGATTGGATGATCATAAATGTAAAGTATGTAGGATAATTCAACAAGGCATTCTGTACCTTATCTGGCAACTCAGTGCTTAAGTTCTGGGATTTACAGACCTTAAAATTTCATGCTTTTCTTCAATTATTTGGAAATCAAGCAAAGAGAAGGTTAGAAGTAAAACATTTAGATGATTGCCCTAATTCTTCACTTTACGCACAGAGGCAGAAAGTTTCCACTGTCACTCTGGATGTCCTTGGGACACCATGACGTGCAATCAACATTACCTGTACTGGCTGATAATTCAGAGGCTATGATACCCTTGTTTATGGCACCTTCAGTTCCACAGACATTTTTACTTGACTAATTCACTGTTTCATACCAGGCAGGGGATGAAGAAGAAATCATTCAAACTAAATGCTACTTTGAAGTTCAGTTACTTGGCTGAAAAACAGCAGATAAATTGATAATTGCAAATGGTCTGAAATTTGAATAATTTCTTTTCCACTTCAACTAAATCTATTGAGCACACCCAAATAATTTAAAAGTGCTGAAAATAAGCAGTATTGGGGATTAATGAAGGCAATATATTCACTGTTGCATTTATTATTTCTAAATTATAGCACTACCACTTGAAGGAATGCAATGAAGTTGAAATGAAGCAATTTTGTTGTTAAATATTGTCATTTAGAATAAAACGCATGTGACTGTAGAACTGAAATCACACAGGCTGTTGCTGTTTACTTTTTATACTTAGTTATTTTCAAGTGAATTTTTAGAAAAAGTAGTAACAAGAAAGTCCTGTGGTTCAATGACCCCATGAAGGATTAACCAGACTTTGCTTAGACTGGGAGGCCCAGCCAGGCGCGGTGCCTCACACCTGTAATCCCAGCACTGTGGGAGGCCAAGGCAGGCAGATCACAAGGTCAGGAGATTGAGACTATCCTGGCCAACATGGTGAAACCTCATCTCCACTAAAATACAAAAAAATTAGCCAGGCATGGTGGTGCACACCTGTAGTCACAGCTACTCAGGAAGCTGAGGCAGGGGAATCGTTTGAACCCGGGAGGTGGAGATTGCAGTGAGCCAAGATCGCACCACTGCACTCCAGCCTGGCAACAGAGCAAGACTCCATCTCAAAAAAACAAAAACAAAAAAACAGTGGGAGGCCCAAGGAAGTAGAGATGAGTGCTCAGACCCTGACAGCTCCTTTGGGGGTTCAGCTAGAAGTGGCTCTTCTTGCTTTTAGATTGGCTCTGACTGAGTACCTCAAAGAACATAGTGGGGTCATGGGAAACTTTGGTTTTGAAGTCAGAGGGACCCAGACATCAGGAGGTTCTTTAGCGGCATAGACCTACCCTCATAAAGCTTATTTTCTGTTGGGGGAGACTAAAAATTCAAATAATTTATGTCAGATGATGACGGGTGTTATGGGAGGAAAATGCGCTTTTTGGCTGTGGGGCTTTGGGCAAATGACTTATCCTCTCTGAGCGTCAAGGCTCTTGTAAGAACTACAGATAACTTATGCAAAGGCACACCGTTCCTGAGGAGCAGAAGTGGTAACTGCAATTGTTTTTATTACTCTTATTTTCAATATTATTTTTCCTCCATTTTGTTAGAAATGAAAACCAACAAAATTAGGGTTGCCAGATAAAACACAGGCTGCCCAGTTAAATTTAAATTTCAGAAAAACAATGAATTTCTTAGCATACATATGTCCCATAAAATATGTGGAACGTACTTTAAAAAAGAATCCTGTTATTTATCTGAAATTCAAATTTAACCAGGCATTCTGTATCCCCTCCCTTCCCCAAAATATGGCAACCCTAAGGGAAAAGTCCCCTCCAGCAAATCTGTTGAAATTAATATCCTTCTGAGTCAAGTTCTCCTTCCCTGCTAATTGTTCCACAACTTTGTTGTTTTATCTTTTAAAACAAATTATGTGTGGCCAGGTGCAGTGGCTCACACCTGTAATCCCAGCACTTTGGGAGGCCGAGGTGGGTGGATCACTTGAGACCAATAGTTCAAGACCAGCCTGGCCAACATGGTGAAACACTGTCTCTATTACTACAAAACAATAAATAAATACAAAAATTAGCCAGGTGTGGTGGTGTGCATCTGTAATCCCAGCTACTGGGGAAGCTGAGACATGAGAACTGCTTGAACGCAGGAGGTGGAGGTTGCAGTGTGCCAGGATCACGCCACTGCACTCCAGCCTGGGTGACAGACTGAGATTCTGTCTCAAAAGAAAAAAAGAAAACAAAAAACAAATTGTGTGTGATAACAAATTCTTCATTAAGAGAAAGGTGCATAGTGCTAATATCTTCAGGGCAGCTCTGTATTTCTTAGAGCAGAGTTCTGTGCATGTGGGGCCACCAGGAATACCACTTCATCTGTGAAACGGGATGCAAAGTAACAACAGTGACCTACCTGTAGGGCATCATGGATGGCATGTGCTCAAGTGCGTGGAAACTCAGTGTGGAGCTTGGCTCAAGGAAAGCACACATAATAGCAAAATAATTGTTGTTATTCACTCATCCATTCCACAAACACTGACTGAGTTCCTACTATATGATAGGTACTATTTGAGGTACTGGGAATACAATAGTGAACAACTTCCATTGTTGGGAGGTTCCATATGGCACAGACCCTACTGTCATAGAACTTGCTTTCTAATGGCAGAGTCAAATAAAAATGTTTTACATCAGATGATGTTAAGTGCTATGGAAGGAAAAAAGGGAAGGCAGGGATAGAGAGTGACAGGCAGTTATTCTCAGTAGGGTGGTTGGAGAGAGAGGCAGCACTGATGAATGACATTCAAGCAGAATCCTCAATGAAGGTAGAGAGCGAGCCACACATATATCTGGGAAAGGAACATTCAAGGAGGCAACAGCAAGGGCAAAGGCCCTAATACAGGTAAGTGCTGATATGTTGGAGGGAAATCATCACTGACGAGATGGATTAGGAAATCCATCTCAACAAGCCAGTTTACCTGGGAAGGCTAGTCTTATAAAGACCTCAGGCTCTCATCTTCAGCCCATTTGCAACCCCTGCTTGCAATGCTTGATGAGTCCTTGTATGTGTCTGAAAAAGTGCCAAACTTTTGAAGCCTATGCTTAGGGGGAGCAAACACTGTCCCAGCTGCTGCCACTGGGTAGATCTACACAGTAGGCAATGCTCCCACAGCCACCTGGATGTGGCAATACACACAGAACCTTACGATGGGAAGACAGCTTCCAGCTCATCACACCCACTTCCATTTTTGCTTTCTAATCAGCTGTTTTTCTTTTCTTAGCTTTCTAAGCCTTGTTATATTGAATAACCACCATGAACTTCTGTCCCTTCAAGTGACTAGTATAGAAGACGACCTCTGGCACCCCTTTTTCCTAGTCATCATGCAGTGCATGTAAGTTGGTGAGATCACCTTCAGGAGAAGTCTAGGTTATTTAAAATCTTTTAAAAATGCAACTTGACCAGTTTTTTAGTACCTTCAAATTGTCCTATCTTTAGAGCTCTTGAAGGTGCTTTCAAGAATAGAGCAGAATTATTTAAAATAATCAAATTCCTTTTTTTTTTTTTTTTTTTTTTTTTTTTTTTTTTTTTTTTTTTTGAGACGGAGTCTCACGCTGTTGCCCAGGCTGGAGTGCAGTGGCGCAATCTCGGCTCACTGCAAGCTCCGCCTCCCGGGTTCCCGCCATTCTCCTGCCTCAGCCTCCTGAGTAGCTGGGACTACAGGCGCCCGCCACCGCGCCCGGCTAATTTTTTTTTTGTATTTTTAGTAGAGACGGGGTTTCACTGTGGTCTCGATCTCCTGACCTTGTGATCCGCCCGCCTCGGCCTCCCAAAGTGCTGGGATTACAGGCTTGAGCCACCGCGCCCGGCCATCAAATTCCTTTTAACATGCCAGTCCTATATTAAAGTGGTTCTTGGATTTAGTAATTGTTTCTTACTCTTAAGTAGAATAAACATTTCTTTCATTTACATTTCTTTCTTCTACTTTTCTTCTATATAATATATAAAGATCCCCAGTAAATTAATGTGTTAGGATCTATGCATTCAACATTGTAAAGAACTTCTTATTTGTAAAGTTCTTTTTATTCCTCTCAGGAAATATTTTATCACTGTGGTGGTGGGTAGAGTAGATACTAGGACATTGTTCCCGCTGCTGCTCCTACCAGAATGAACGCTGATATGTCCAGGATACTGAGGCATAAAAACTTGCCTCTGATAGAACTTCTGAAAATTTGGTAGGTGCAGTTGAAGACCTGGGAACCATGGTTCCTTGAACTCTCTGCATAGGACATGTTTATCCCTTTTTGACTTTTTTTTGTTTTGTTTTGTTTTGTTTTTGAGACAAAATCTCACTTGATGCCCAGGCTGGGTGTAGCGCAGTGGAGCAATCACAGCTCTCTGCAGCCTCAACCTCCCGGGCTCACGTGATCCTCCCACCTTAGCCTCCTAAGTGGGACCGCAGGTGCGCACCAGCAAGATCAGCTAATTTTTCGTAATTTTTGTAGTGATGAGGTTTCACCATATTGTCCAGCCTGGCCTTTTTGATGTTTATCAAAATGTGTGAGCAATTTCCAGTGCTATGATGACACAGGAGGCCATGAAGAGGAAAAAGCCATTCAGGCTAGAAGTTCACTACATTGAATCCTTTAACATATTAAGAAGTATGTATTATAAGACAAAGAGTGTGTTGGAAGCTATGGTAACTAGCTAAGTCATCCTTTAGGAAGGTGAAACGTTTGCTAAGATCCCTACCCAACATGTTCACCAAGGATTTCCCTTTCTATGACAAATGGCCACCCTCTCTTATCTTCTTGGATGAAGATCCCTGGCTCCAGCTTCTATCACCCTTGGGTCTGGTTATATCCCTCAAAACGGAAGTCTTTAAAAAAAAGGAAAAGACTCTCAGCCTGATCATGCTGGTTTTGTCTGAGAGATTTGGCTTACAAAAAATAGTGCTATATACTGCATGCCCACTTTATAGAAGTGACTATTATTAATTAAGCACCAGCTTCTCATTGTAATTATCTACCTTAAAAAGAATTCTGCCTAAAGGCAGAAGTGCTCTTGAACATTTTATTTTGTGACATTGAAGATAAATCCCAACCTCCCAGAAGTTCTTTCCTTCCCACAACAAAAAATAGGATGTAGAACATCAAAATGACAATTACAACCCCTTCCACTCCCCAAAATAACCTGGAGAGGAAAACAGTAGCTTCCTATAAACAAACACCATGAAAACTTAATGTATTTATTAGTAAAGAAAAATAAACTTTCCTTTCCATGCTGTTCAGTTATCCTGTTCATTTCTTAATAGTCCTATATTCATAAAAGGCCAAAGGACTCTGCCCTTGACAAGCTAACTGAGCAGGAAAAGGCAATCATGTGTACAAGGCTGTCACCCACCCCACAAATTATGATAAAATATACCTCAAGATTGCAAAAAAGAGTTGCATATCTCCAGTGACATCCACAGTAGTACGTTTAAGGATTTGAATAGAGCAGCAATTTATTTTGCACTAACATGTTTTATGGTTATCATCAAGCATTATGTCTTCAGAGACTGAAAGGTGATGTTTTTATGGACTCTGGCTCCTTGTTGCATTATCTTCACAGCTCAGAAATGATCTCTTGCTCTTTTTTTTAATTCCTCCTTCTCGCCCACTCCCTTTGCCCCTCATTTAACAAAGCAGCCGTTTTTGCAAAGAAAAGGGGAAAAAACAAAATGAATCCGCATTAGACAAAGGGCACAAATGAACAGATTTCCAACCCTGAATAGTTTCAGAATGAATTATTATCTGGCTAATTAGTGAAATAAATAATAATAATTGCCTGTCCCTCCTCATTAGAGCCCTTAATAGCAAATGGAACCCCAGTGCAGAGTGCCAGCAAGCTGGTTTCACAGCTCAGTTCTGAGAAAAACAGACAGTTTGTATTGCAGATGTTCACATGCCAACCCTAAAACCAGAAAAGCCAGAAAAACTGGGGACTTCAGAATCTGTAAGGGAGATGGCTTGGGGCATACAGGGAATATTTCTGGCTTCCTTCCATGCTTAAGAATTATGTTATGTTCTGGGCATCCAAGAAGTGAGAGCTAAGACCTGTGAACATAGATCATGGAAGCCAGAACACAAAAGAAATGGTTCTTATTGTTCAAAGCTTATCCAGCAGCAGCTAGGTTCTTCAAGTCTGATCCAATCCATCTGCAGTATTATTTATCTTGCTGCTTGTTAAACCTGTGGATTCTGGGCTCTCTCCCAGACCACTGACTCAGAAGCTCTGGGATTGGGCCCAGGGTCTGCATGCCCATCAGGATTACCGGGTGCTTCCTATGCACCTGAAATTAGAGAACCTCTACAAATCAATGGCTGGTGAAACTGGGCAATGCTGTGAAATAAAGCATGTTTCGCCTGATGGAGAAGATGCTGTAGTAGGAAATCTCAGGAGATCTGACCATCCTCTTGCAGAGATTTTTACCCTGGGGTTGAGTCACAACATCCTTATTGCCAGGGCAACTCTCAGTACTAGCCTTGCCACAACATCTGAAATTAATATAAGACCTCCTTGCTGTTTTGCTCCCTGGAGCCAGCCCAGTCAAACATATTACTCAACACTGAAGGCATTTGATTGGCTTCTAATGAGGCAGCAGATCAGCTTTTAGGGGTCTGTTCTCAGTGTGATGTATGAGTTAAGCTCCCGGTAATGTTAATCAGTTGGGAGTTCCCACTGCTCAGGCAACTGTCTTGTAAAGCTCTTACTACTTGACTCTCAACTTATCTTAGTCTATTCTTTCTGTTTTGAAGTCCACCACTGTTCAGATGCCAGCAAGAATGGGAATAAAAAGACTGCCTTTAAGCTTCTCCCATGTTCTGAATAAACCTTCTTTCAAGATGTCCTGAGGCCCCATCCACACTGCTCCCCGCACCATGATACATTTACCCAGCCAAAGGGAGTAACTAGTAATTGATTCAACTATAATGCACTTAGCACTGAGGAGACAGGGGTGTTTCTTGAGTTTGAAGAACTCAGAGTCCAGCCTGGGAAACAGAAGAGTAAATAGGCAATTATAATACCCCCAGACCCACAGAACAGACTGGGTGGAGTCTCAAAGAAGAGGAGACACTCAAGAGGCAGAGGAATGATGCTGAGAAGATGCTTGGGAGAAAAGCATTTCAGCGAGGGAAGGACAGGCTTACACCCAGGGCCAGCTTACCCAACGGGCTCCAATTTGCCTGAGCCTCCACCAGTAAGTGCCATGCCCAGGGGCCATGATTCTCTCAGGACACCACAGAAATATTGCAGCTCCGATTTATTTTAAAATCATAAAAAATGAATATATAATAATGGATCTAGACTCATCTTTATACCAACACAGTCATAAAATAAAATGTATAGTCCTTTTTTAATAGATGAAGAGATCCACGAAGGAAAAAGTGCCTAGGGCCCTCAACAATTGCAATGCATCTGTACTCCCATGCTTACTGAAGCACTATGCACAACAGCCAAGATTTGGAAGCAACCTAAGTGTCCATGAACAGATGAATGAATCAAGAAAATGTGGTACACATATACTATTCAGCCATAAAAAAGAATGAGATCCTGTCATTTGCAACAACATACATAGAACTGGAGGACATTATGTTAAGTGAAATAAGCCAGACACAGAAAGATAAACTTCACATGTTCTCACTCATTTGTGGGAACTAAAAATGAAAGCAATTAAACTCATGGAAATAGTAGAATGATGATTACCAGAGGCTGGGAAGGATAGTTGGGGGAAGGGAGAAGGTGAGGATGGTTAATGGATATAAAAACATAGTTAGACAGAAGGAATGAGATCTAGTATTTGGTAGCACAACAGGGTGATTATAGTCAACAATAATTTATTGTACATGTTAAAATAACCAAAAGTATACTTAGAATGTTTATAACACAAAAAAAAGATAAATGCTTGAGGTGATGGATACCCCACTTAGCCTGATGTGATTATATATTTTACGCCTGTATCAACATATCTCACATACCCCATAAATACATATGACTACTATGTACCCACAAAAATAAAAAAATAAAGTAAAAAATATAATTCCCAATATAAGTTGAAGAAACATACTTAGATGTCGTTTGCTGTCATGGATAAAAGTCCATTTTCTTCCTACAATTAAACGTTTATATTTTAAAAAATCATAATGTAGCCCCAGCATATGCAAAGATACAAATGAGTGTCTGGAAGTACAAGTGACAATACTGAAAACATATGGAGCCTCACTCCATGAGAGGTACTTTTCTACAAGTCCTGCAGGTATTAACCTCTTGAATCCTCACAACCCAGTGCAGTAGGTACAATTACCCCACTTTACAATAAATGTAGGCAGAAGAGGATAAAGCTCCCCAAAGTCATTCAGTCCTACAGATAACCAGGCCACATATCTGAGTACTATGGCTCTAAGATCTGCACACTTACACTCTACGTGGGTGCTCCCCCAATCGCCTAATTATTTGTGATGAGGACCCATTTTCTTTATTTCCTATCAAGCACAGACCAATATCTTTGTTAAATAAATAAATGAATAAATAATAAATTGCCAGAAAAATGAAATGCACAAAAAAAAGTCTAAAGCCCAATTTAAAAAAATAAATTCAACAGACATAAAATTATATTCCAGTAATTGCGCTTGACAGTTGCAGCCATGTCAAATTTATATAAAACATTCTCAGGGCTTATTCTCAATGTCTATGTTTACCTCATATCAGATGGGTAACAGCCTGCAGACCAGCCGGGGTCCTGGCCCACATGCTAGACACACTGCCGTGGGCCAAAGGAGCTGCAGTTGACTTTTGCAGTAGCGGAAGTGAGGAAGGGAGAACAGGAAGAAGAATGCCACTTGGCCAAAATGTCAGTGAGAAGAACAAAGAAGGGGAGGATGGGAACTAAGTCAATTAGGATGTGTGCCTTTTCAACCAACTTGAGGTTGCGCTTTTGTGCCAAGCACCTGCCTATCCCAGGCAGAGCTGGGGGCCGGGGTGTCACAGCCTCCATCCATGAAAGCCTCAAATTTTAGACTTTTGAGGTGATACATATGAGCACTGAGGCACACTCACGGGATCAAAAGTACATGTTACACAACAAATGTAAAACTGTGACCCATGAACTGTCCACACTCCCTATGGTACTCTATAAACTAATATTTTTAATTGAATCCTTCATTGGTCTTGTAATTCATATAATGGTTGCATTACAAATTTTTGTATCAAAAATTATGTATTGAATGTAAACATAACATATACCACAGTTTTGCATTTTCTTTCTTTACCTTTCTTTATTTCATAAGTATATTCCTGAGCATGTAGGGGAAAGTAGGATTTTGGTAAGCACAATCACATTTTAGACATCCCAGGAGACACACTGTATTAAATTGAAAAAAATAGACTTTATTTATAGTGAATTCTGTTTTCTTGTCTATAAAAGAGAGTAACAACCTATCAAAGACTCTGAAAACCTTACAGTGTTGTTTTTAAACCAGTGGTTGTTAGTAGTAATCGGTTTTATAAATCCAAGCTTTCACACCAAGGTTTGTGTAAGATGCACCTCTATTTCTTGGTATAGCATTATAGTAACCATCTTAGGCCACATGCTGTCTTCCATGTAAATCTCAATCGGGAGATTGTAGGCCGATAATTGTCCTAATATGAAAAGGAATCACTTCAAGGACCTAAGGAAAGGAGTTTTGGGGTATTATTTAATTCAATCCCCTGCCTAGAAAATCTTAATATCTGGCCGGGCGCGGTGGCTCAAGCCTGTAATCCCAGCACTTTGGGAGGCCGAGGCGGGCAGATCACGAGGTCAGGAGATCCAGACCATCCTGGCTAACACGGTGAAACCCCGTCTCTACTAAAAAAACACACACAAAAATTAGCCGGGCGTGGCGGCGGGCGCCTGTAGTCCCAGCTACTCGGGAGGCTGAGGCAGGAGAATGGCGGGAACCCGGAAGGTGGAGCTTGCAGTGAGCTGAGATCCGGCCACTGCACTCCAGCCTGGGCGACAGAGCGAGACTCCGTCTCAAAAAAACAAAAACAAAGCCCAGAAAATCTTAAAATCTTATCTTAATTCTACCACATTTTCATTCGTTCACTTACTTTCCATCAGAAATGTCCCCATTTGGTAATGGGGAAAGGAAATGAATCTTGCTCTTTTCCCCCTGAAGGAGACATGACCTCCTGAGATTTAGGGGTTTAGAATGTCTTGTTAATGGCAAAATCTTGAACAGTGTTGTAACTCAGGCAGCTAGTCCACAATAGTCACTGTCCTGAGAGAAGAAGAACAGCCTGCTCATAAGAAGATAGAGCACATGAGCATCCTCCCAGAAATGGACCAACACAACCATTTTGATAATGCCAATATGGCGCCCCTAAGAAAGGAGTGGCCCCCGCCCCTGGGAAGAACAGTAGCACCTCCTAAGAAGACAGAAATGCCATGTGTTCTCATCCTATCACCATGGAACCTGTGGAGCTCCCCAGGAGGCTTGGAGACCCGTCATGCTGAGATAATAACTTCACAGTGCTCTTCTAAGAGCTTTGCAGGTAACTGCCTTATTTGATTCTCACAACAACCCTGAAATAGGTACTGTTGGTTTACAGACAGAGAAACTGATGCGTTGTACTGGTGAGTAACTTTCACCGAGTCACACAGCTAGTTATTGGTTCTGCTGTGGTTTCAATCCGGCTGTACAAATAAGTGTTGAATACAATGTATCATATTGATTTGACCCATATTCTTCCATATAGAGGCTTTATTCAGCCCATTGGAGGGCTCTCTTTTTCGAGACTATCATCAGCAATTGAAATATGAGACAGGCAAGCCAGTATTAGCAATACTAAAAAAACAAATAGTTATAAAAAGCATGTACACAGTAAGAAATTTTGCTATTTTATTTACTTCTCTAACAGTAGTATTTTATTATACCTATATTAAAGATGAGCAAAGGATGGCTATGAGAGATTATATAGTTATTATAGTCACACAATTGATTTGGACTTGATTGGAGATCTTAACCTGTCACTTAAAAAGCAACATTGATGCTATTTCTAAGTCTCTGTTTCCTAACCACCATTCTCGTGAGTTGTCAGGACAAACTATTTCGATCTGGTGCACACACACTCTCTATTTCACCCCCTCATGAATAAATACAGTTTCTGTAGGTTCTCTTTACCCATCTCTTCTTTGTAATGCCTGAGGTCTAAGATGCAAAACATTTAGACAGCTTAAAGCTTAGTTGCGGCGGGGTGTGGTAGTTCATCCCTGTAATCCCAGCACTTTTGGACGCTGAGACAGGTGGATCACTTGAGGTCAGGAGACCAGCCTGGCCAGCATGGCGAAACTCCATCTCTACTAAAAATACAGAAAAATTAGCAGGGCATGGTGGTGGGCACCTGTAATCCCAGCTACTTGAGGGGCTGAGACAGGAGAATTGCTTGAACTCGGGAGGTGCAGGTTGCAGTGAGCCAAGATCACTTTATTGCACTCTAGCCTGGGCAACAAGACCGAGACTCCTTCTCAAAAAAAAAAAAAAAAAAAAAAAAAAAAAAAAAAAAAAAAAGCTTAGTTGGACATTTTAGGGTTGGGAAATACTGCCCTATCCCATGCGGCTCATTTCTCTGTGAATCAGGTAGTGAGAGGCACATGTGTGCCAAACGGCACAGATGATTTGTATATGCTAAGCTTAAACCAAGGAACCCAACTCCTAGCACTAATAATTATTGCAAGTTGTTGAGAATAACAATAGCTTGGTAAAGCCCAGTGTTTCCCTAAAGGGCAAGTATAATAGGCCTATAACTTCAAACGTGTAAGAATAATTTGTTATTCATGTTAATCCCCTCGCCATTGCCAGCCACATCAATCTTTTTCAAAAGGGGAACACTGGAAAAACCATTGAAGTTTGAAGGGAAAAAATAGACATGTAAGGTGAACAGCAGCAGACAGTAAAGCAACTCTGTGATTCTGCTGGTTGCTGCCAGGGACTCATAATGTTTCATTAATGTTCACCCACCACCCCATGCCCATTTGGTTCCAACTCTCAGTAAGGCACGGATGCGAGCCAGGAGAAAAATGCCACCATCAAGTCATTGCTGGCTATTCCTACGAGGATACTATTTTCCAAATTTTTTGCCACCTGAGGCCCAGGCAAAATTACTGGCCCTTGTTTAAATCACTGCATTCTTTACTCACATACAGGTCAGTTTCAACTCAGAAACAGTGGCTCCTTTAAAAAATGTACACACACCCAAACAGCCATACTTGTTTCTGGGACTTAGATTTCAAAGCTGCAGAGTATTTCAAGTAAAAAGGATGCTTAGGAAAAAGCAGTAGCTGACAATAAAAGAAAAGAAGATGCAATATGGATGGAGGTGACTGAAAACCAGGAATTCAAATGAATTGAAGGTACAGCCTGTGGGCCAGCATCCTCCTGGAATAGAAATAAACAGCATTGATAGTTTCAATTGCATCCCCTTCCCACTTTCACTTAAAGCATGAATCTAGATTTACAGAAGATTTATCCACTTTCGACCACAAATGGGCCTCCACATACCTTCATTTTCTTGTGCCATGCACATGAAAGAGAAGGGAAAGAAAAAAAATTTTTCCCCCTTTGGTTTGCCTTGACATGGCACAAGGAAACAGGAGCATTAATGATGTCTAGCTTTCTCAGCTCTTGGCCTCTGAGGGCAAAGAAGGCTCCCTTCCAGGTAGACACTGACCAAAAGCCTCAAAGCATGAGTGTCTCCATTTGTTGCCTGCTATAACAAAATACCTTAAACCAGGTAATTTACAAATAATAGAAACCAATTGCTCACAGTTCTGGAGGCTGGAAAGTCCAAAATCAGCATGCTGGCAGATTCAATGTCTGATGAGTCCCTTCTTTGCTCCATGGATGGCAACATGTCGCTGCATCCTCACATGGCAGAAAGCATGAACAGCTCCCTGGCACCTCTTTATAAGGTCACTAATCCCATTTATGGAGGCTCTGACCTCATGACTTAATCACCCCCTAAAGGTCCACCCCTTAATACTATCACATTGGCAAGTAAATTTTAACATATGAATTTGGGGGTCACAGTCAGACCACAGCAATGGGAAAATTAAAATTTGTTTTCATAAAACAGGACATTTAATTCTCCTCTCTGCCATTAGCACGGAACGAGTCATGCAACCTTCTAGGTTTACAGAAGGCAAACCTCTGGTTAACCACTGACTCCTCCTGGGTGCTTTTTGATCCAGTAGCCTCTGTGGCCTACAGCTAGACCACTTCCTTCAATGACTGCTTGAGAAACCATTGGAAGAGGAGTCTTGTTGGGATGAGAGACTGTCCAGGTCCCTTGTTGTCAGGGGCAGCCCCAAGAGACAGAAAGTTGTATGCTGCGCATATAGAAGTAGGGCAGGTGCCAATAATTGTCTTAATAAATTATTCTGGATTTGCCAGGCCTGTACCTTGGCAGTTGCAAGCCACTTTTATTTCTGGGGTATATTTTTTCTTTTAAATTACTTTTATAGTGTCTTAAATTAAAAAATTGTAAGCTCATTATAAAATAGAAACTGAAACACACAAATTAAAAGTAATAATTTTTCTGATTTTTGAGGCAGGGTCTCACTCTTTCACCCAAGATGGAATGTGCAGTGGTACATTCACAGTTCACTGCAGCCCTGACCTCCTAGGCTCAAGCAGTCCTCCCCACCTCAGTCTCCTGCGTAGCTGGGACTCCAGGCATGTGCCACCATGCCTGGCTGTTTTTATTTACTTTTTGGAGAGGCAGGGTCTCCCTATGTTGTCCAGGCTGGTGTTGAACTGGGCTTAAGCAATCCTCTGGCCTCAGCCTCCCAAAGTGCTGGGATGATAACATGAGGCACCATGTCCAGCCTAAAAGTAAGAATGTTTAAGTTTCTTTCCCTCACCATCCCATTCCTTCACGGTTAATACTTTTGCTCCCAGCATTCTTTACAAATTCTGCTTCTGAAACCTGTGTTACTCTGAATTTGTCCATTGTCTTTTACTGCCCTGGCCTCTAACTTTGGATACACTGTTAAGTTGATCTCTGCCGCAGGACCTTGAGTTAGGTTCCCATTCATAACAGCTTGGCCTTAACGGCTTCAGTTCAGCCACTTGCCATGTTTAAGCTGTGTTTTCTGCAATTTAAATACCTTCATTTGTTTTTAAAGAGCTACCTGGCCTTCCTCTCATCAGCTATAGAAGAGACTTGGTGGTGGTGCTTTTACAAGCTAAAATACCATCAAGAAGTTGTGACTAAGACATTCTAGCCTACAAGGAATGAATGGTATTTCCTAAACTCTAAGAAAATATTGATTGCAATATTTAATCATGGAGAATATGGAAGAAAATAACAAAATACTATATTAAGCATATTTATGAATTATAATGTGATTTTATGAACTATAAAACATTAACATCATTTTCTTAATGTACACTTTTGAGTCAAGAAGATATGATACTTTCACTCATTCACTTTTCACATTGTGAACTGAGATCCCTTCATACCTCTCCCCCTTCTTTTGACATCATCTGTCCCAATATGTTATCTTAGGTAACTGTGACCTTAAAAGATAAATTGCCTCAAATACTGGATGTTCAATGTGAACATGAGTTGGGACGTGAATTAGTCTAAATCATCTTGACATTTTGCACTGGCACGCCCATCTTTGCTATGAAAAGGTTGTCTGGGATGATTTTTCCATTAGGAATCCTGCCCATGGCCCTTTAAAAATAAATCATACCTGTAGATGATCCTTCTCTTCATGGTTATGGCAGAAAGCATGGGTCTTAGTTGCAAGTCTAGAATTTGATGACATGGATAGAATCTAGAAATACCAAGGTTGAGGAAAGAACATAAAACTGAGCGTGATCTCTTGTTTCATGATGAGGTTCCCAAATGAGGTTATGTGATGAGATAACTGGTCATATAGCAACAGGCATCACAAAGACCACTTCTTAATCTCCCTTCACCAGTCAACTGACTATTCCTCCAACACAGTTGTAAGGGCCGATGTATATAAGATGGTCAAGCAACAAGGCTGGCCTGATGAATAAGTGCAATTTGAGACCTTCCAGATATCATGAACCCACCCAGTCCATTATGACATCTAAAATTCTCCCACTATAAATTAACTTATTTGCACTTATGAGTCCCTGTTGAGTCACTAGGAAAAGCAGTAACTTAAGCTATTGTCATTTAACGAGAGCATGCTTTGAAAGCTACCAGTACCCAAGGTTGAGGAATATAAAGGAAATACCAACTAGGTGAAAATGGACATTTAAAGGGAAGTTAAGGTGTCAGAACCAAATTGCAGTCTCTTCTTTATTTTGCTTATGGCTTGCCCTCTTTTGGAAAATTTTCTTCCAAGCAGTGGAAAACCCTCAGAATGAAAAATGATGCACTCTAAGGAACCTGAAAGGATTAACTCTAAGCAGATACTTACATACCTTTGAACCAGAAGGAGAAGTATTTATGGATTCTAACCATCCTGACCCTCTTTTCAACATAGCTGTGAATATCAATGACAGTGTTTAATACGTATACATAAAGAAGGTCTATGTAGGGAAACAAGAGTTTGGATGGAATTCAACCAAAAGACACCCCCACTTGGTTTCAGGACTCTCCCTTCTAAGGAGCCAATTTCTAGTAGAAAACAACCAAACTTTAAAAAAATCATAGAGTAACCCACTAAATATTTCACAGAACCTCATTAAAACATTTTACTATTTGCACTGATTATCATGTGGCTGCTTATACAGATGCCCATAAATCTGACTGCATTAGGTTCTCAGGCCTTTATTTCAGTTAATTTCTTCTCCCTATGTGGACTTGCCCAGGAAATGAGATTTAATGAGTCACCGTCCTCCCTGATAATCACAGGAGAGCTCATTAGCTTTTTGTCAGATTTGTACCAACTATCTGCCCCCGATATGCCTATGACTTCTTTTGAGTTAAATATGATATTACCAAAAGGGAGAACTCAAAAGAGCATTTCTGTACTGAATGCTGCAGACTTGAAACACTATATAAATATTTTTACATATCTTAAAAGGCATCTGAGAGCAGAAGGTAAGAAAATAACAAAAATACAACATTCCCTATTGATGGCATCACTATTTAGATGACACACATCATTAAAAAGAAATAAAGTTTGACATTTACTGTTTAAATGCCTGAGCTGAGTCAAAGCAAATGCAAGTTCAAAGAATAGAAGAAAACAGTCCAATGGTTCTTAAAATTCATGAAGTTTGAGGAGTTCTCCATCATGTATGTTAGGATACTTCATCAAGGTCTCCCAATCTCCTGACCTTCCGTTTTCACTGGAAATAACAAAAGGCTCTCATGTCACTTCATGGGAACGGGGAAAATTTTACACTTCCCTCAAAGAAAAGCTTTAAGTAAATCTTCAGTACTTCCACAGACCACCTTAGTAATAAAGTTGACTTGGCTGGCACTATAACTGCCCATAAAGGAAGATATGACAGTGATGGTAAAACCATCAGAGTGATTTTCTGAATTCTCATTTGAGTCCCTCAAGAGGTTGCCATTTCCCTTCTAGGTACAGAGAGAGTTACCTGGGCAAAGGTGTTGCTCCTGCATGGCTGAGTGACTGCCATGGACCAGGGCCCAGCTCTTCATCAGTATTTATTGAACTAACCAGGGGCCATAGAGCCTATTTGGAATGCATAAGATTATGAAGCGCTATAGTCCTTAGATTGAAACAAAGTCCTAGATTCAAACAACAGTGGTTCTGAACACTTTTTGGGTGGCATATTTTTTTCAGAATCTGATGATAAAAATGGACTTTCGCTCAAGGAAAATGCACCACTCCACTACAAATGCACGCACCCACAAAATTTGGGGGACAGTTTCAGAGAGTTCTCAAACACTCCAATCTTATTTCTAGACTTGCTTCGGGTTCCTGGAGCTAAGATTAATCCTCTTATGCAGATGATAATA
The DNA here is from genome assembly GCF_024542745.1 of Macaca thibetana thibetana. Classification (NCBI taxonomy): domain Eukaryota; kingdom Metazoa; phylum Chordata; class Mammalia; order Primates; family Cercopithecidae; genus Macaca; species Macaca thibetana. Next base: position 144,552,086 of record NC_065584.1, read on the forward strand.
TCAAGGAATGTAATTAAAAGTACTACTCATTGAGAACTTACTATATATGAGGCAATATTATATCTCATTACACTCCCACAACAACCCTAAGAGGTATATCTGTTATTATCCACATTTTATGTATGAGGAAACTAGGCACAGATTTAAATTATAACAGCTTGTCAGAGGCTGATCTGGAGCTTCAAACTCAGTGTGCCTCTGGAGTCTCTGCTCTGAGCCTCCAGAGTCTACTGCCTGTCTTATAAAACATATTTTTATTCTAAAGCATGTTCACTTCTTCTTTCTCATTTAATATTTGTAACTACCCTCTAGTTACAAAGATTAGATTGTAATCTATTCTACCTAATCTAACTCTAGGAGTTAGATTAAGTAGATATCTCCACTTTAGTAGGTGTTGAGGGCATTTCCAAAGTAGAGCAAGAGATTTGCTACCCCCAGTCTTTTCAGACAACGAAGTCATAGTTGATGAAATTAAAAATTAAAAACCAAAATCCTGACTTGAGCCTTCTTTCTCCATTCACTACAGGTTGAAACACTCTAGGAACACCATCTAATTCCTTTATTCACAGCCATCCACTGCCTTGAGGACTAAGTCAGCATGGTAAGGTTTTGAAGCCGTGTGGTGATTCCTACAAAAACCTGGCTTCCTGTGGTTCACAGAGCACAGTTTTGTTTCTACAAAGGCAAAGTCATAGGGAAGAACAGAAAGTGGAGAAAAGTTGTCAATCTGCAGAATATAAAAATGTTTAATGTGCATATGATCATGCTGGACATTAGATGCATAGCCTTGTCTTTATATAGAACCCCAAATCTAGTTGAAATGTAAAAATATTTTTTAAACATTTAACCCTTTCCTTACCTGAACTCTACCTAGCATTCTTCAGCGCTCAGCTGTTCCCATTCCTCAGTGAATCTCTCCCTCCTGAAAACCTCTATCAGCATGTACTGCCCATTCTGCACAACCATTCAATGTCAACCATTGGTCCTGGCTTTCTGCTCCCGTGAAATGGCAGACTGCACAAACACAGCTTCAATCTACTTCTAAAAGTGCAGAGAAATACTGGGGGAAATGTAGCAAAAACTTTTTGAAACAGAACCAAACTTGTAAGAAAGAATGAGAAAGAGAGAATAAAATAGAAATTCCCAGGTACAAGAAATGAAGAGGAACAATGGCCAGAGCTGCTGTGGTGTCATTTGTGAACTCAAGCTCCGGGGACTCAGCAAGGTATGGGTCTAGATTTGGGCCATAAAGATCAGGGGCTGGGGTCGAAACACCGATTCAGCAACAGGAGAGATGGAGAAGGCCTACTCAAGGTGGGGAGTTAGAACTGACAACCGGCTATGAAATCAAGATCCTAAAACGTACAGCAAAGGGAAGAGAAAGGAACTTTGTCTTTTCCTAGATCTAAGTGGTAAAGAAAGTCAGTTATGGAAAATCAAACCCCCAAGTCTGTTTGACCATGCAGGTGTAGGATCTAAACTCACATTATCTACCTGTAAGGAAATGTCAGAGAAGAAATTAAACTGAAAACTGGCTGCAGACCAATAAAACCATTGAGATGCCCATCATGAGAAATCTAAAACTACTGTGTAGAAACATTTTCACAACCCCAGGAGCATGGGATATCCCCAAGATGGGGAAAACTCCTGCTAAGCTAACAATTAAAAGAAAAAAAAATTACAAATCACGAAAGAAAATAATTCTTTATAAGAGAGAGTAAGCAGATACAACAAACAGGAAGGTAATACACTAATAACTTAAGATAATAGAACAATCTGAAACCAGCAATAAAAATAAGTATATTTAAAATAACTAGGCCAGGCATGGTGGTTCACACCCATAATCCTAGCACTCTGGGAGGCCAAGGTGGGAGGATCACTTGAGTCTAGGAGTTTGAGACCACTGTCGTAAACATAGTGAGATCCCGTCTCTAGAAAAAAAAAAATTTTTTTAATTAGTCTGGTGTGGTGACACACGCCTGTAGTCCCAGCTGCTCGGGAGGATGAGATGGGAGGATCACTTGAGCCTGGGAGGTTGAGGCTGCAGTGGGCTGCAACTGAACCACTACACCCCAGCCTGGTTGACAGACCAAGGTCCTATCTCCAAAAAATTAAAAATAAAATAACTAAAGATATTAAAGAAAGATTTGAAGCCATGATACAACAAGACATCCTATAATAAAAAGAAATACATTTGGAAACAAATCATGTCATACTTTTGGAAATTAAAAAAAAACAGTGAATTTAAAACTAAATAAATAATGTATTAGTTTCTTAGGGCTGCCATGACAAAGTGCCACAAACTGGGTGGCTCAGAACAACAGAAATCTATTGCCAGAAATGTACTTTTAGATGCTTTTTTAAACCAAAATCAAGTGGTTAGCAGGGTCATGCTCCCTCCCTCTGAAACCTTAAAGGGGAAGTTCCTTGTCTCTCGCAGCTTCTTCTAGCCCCAGGTATTTCTTGGCTTGTTGCAGCAAAACTCCAATCTTCACAGGGCATTCCCCCTGTGCCTCTTCACATAGTCCTCCCTCTGGGCATGCTTCTGTGTCCAAATTACCCCTTTCTATAAGGACACAAGTCATAGTGGATTAGGGCCACCTTAACGACCTCATTTTAACTTGATTACCTCTGCAACTTACCCTATTTCCAAACAAGGCCACATTCTGAATTACTAAGATTAGGACTTAAATGTAACTTTTCTGGAGGACACAACTCAATCCATAACATAACAGATACAACAGAAGAGAATCGATGAAAGGAAAGATAAATCAGGAAATTAACCAGAATGCAGCACAGAAAAGAGATAGGAAATATAAAAGGTGAAAGTTATGCAGGATAGAATTAAAAGATTCAATATACATTTCTTAGGAGTTCCAAAAGGAAGGAGTAAAAAGGATAAAAGAGAAGCAATATTCAGTGAGATCATGGGTGAGATTTTCCAGAATTTATGAAAACAGATCCTTAGATTTAGGAAACACAGAAAGTAAAGCAGGGCAAAGAAAAATTCACAGCTATATACATCCTAAGGAAACTGCAGATCATCACAAATAAAATCTTGAAAGAAACAAAGACAGATTAACTATAAAGATCAGATTGGTGGCAGATTTTTCTTCCTTTTTTTTCTTTTTTCTTTTTCCTTTTTTTTTTTTTTTTTTTTTTTTTTTTTGAGATGGAGTTTCGCTTTTGTTGCCCAGGCTAGAGTGCGATGGCAGGATCTCGGCTCACTGCAACCTCTGCCTCCCAGGTTCAAGTGACTCTCCTGCCTCAGTCTCCCAAGTAGCTGAGATTACAGGTGTGCACCACTACGGCCAGCTAATTTTGTATTTTTAGTAGAGACAGGGTTTCTCCATGTTGGTCAGGCTGGTCTCGAACCCCCAACCTCAGATGATCTGCCTGACTCAGCCTCCCAAAGTGCTGGGATTACAGGTGTGGGCCACCACGCCCGGCTGGCAGATTTTTCATCACCAAAATTAGAAACTAAAACAAGAGTAATTAGTACTGATAGAAGTCTGGATAGTGTTTAACTGCTGGGGGTCTAGTGGCTGGCAGGGGCCATGAGGGGGCTTCTAGGGTGCTTGGCCATGTTTAGTTTCTTGACCTAGATCTGATTACATGTGCTGATTACATGTGCTCATTACATGTATCCATGATGCGTGTGCTTTTTCTATATGAATGCCATAATCCAATGAAGTTTTAAAAAAACCAGAAGACAAAGGAATAATGCCTTCAAAGTGCTAAGGAGAAAATAAGTCAGCAAAATTATCACTCAAGTAGAATGAAAAGGTAAAGATATTACAATCAAATAAAGATTGTGAGACTTCACTATTTACCACCTTTGCTGAAAGAACTACTAAAAAATATATTGTAGGAGGAAGACAATTGAACCCAGAATGAAGGAATAGCATCGCAAGGATCAATAGTGAGGCAAGAAATTGTAGGTAAATCTAAAAAAAAAAAAAACAAAAAAACAAAAACACTCACTGAAAAACAGTAAAGATGACAAAGTTTTAACCAAGGAAGAATCAAAATCCTAGATATCCAAGGTGGTGAGGGGGATCTTTGGGTACAAAGTTTCTCGTGTTATTTGGGAGAAGGGAAGAAATGTTGAATTTCAACTTTAAGTATGTGTGTTAAAAATTAAATGGCCACTAAAAGATAAGAAGTAAATTTATAACTTTCAAACCAGTATGAAGAGAGTGGGGAATAAAGAAAATTCAGTCTATCTCAGGGAAGCCAGTGCAGGAGGAGGGGGGAAAAAAAAAAAAGCCAAGAAAAGTTGTTGAAAACAAAGTCCAAAGAGTTTATGATTTAAATCATGAATGGACCAAGCTGGTCAGTTAAGAACAGATATTCTTGACTTTTTCTTTTAAAGACAGGGTCTTGCTCTGTCACCTGGGCTGGATTGCAGTGGTACAATCATAGCTTGCTGCAGCCTTCAACTCCTGGGCTCAAGTGATCCTTCCACCTCACCTTCCCAAGTAGTTGGGACCACAGGCACAAGCCCCAGTGTCTGGTTAATTTTTTAAATAATTTTTTTATAGAAATGAGATCTTACTATATTGCCCAGGCTAGTCTTCAACTCCTGGCTTCAACCAATCCCCCTGCCTTGGACTGTCAAAGTATTAGGATTACAGGTGTGAGCCACCACACTTGGCCTCTTAAATTTATAATAATTTAGTTATATGCTGTTTGTAAGAGACAAGTATAAAATACAATGACACAGATAAGTTGAAAGGAAATGATTGGAAAAAGATTTATGAATCAAATCTAATCCAAAGAAAGTTTTTAAAGACTAAGATTAGGAAAAAAAAAAAAAAAACTAAGGGGAAAAATTCTTATTAGAAGTTAAGAAGCATCATTAGTTTATGAGAAAAAAAGGACCAATTCACCAAGAAGATATAACAATCATGAGATTGAATGAACTAAAGAACATTGCCTCAAACTATATGAAGCAAAAAATTTAGCTGAATTACAAGGAGAAATTGATCAATTCTCCACAGTGCTGGGAGATTTTAACACTGTTGCTTTAAATCTGATAAGTCTACTTTTCATCTCCACAATCAAACTGTAAGGTTCTTGAGGTCAGAGTGGGTATCTTATGCCATGTCCTCTAACATATGAGATGCATTTCCCCTCCCTCCAAAAGTATCTGAACATATAAATGTCCCTGCTCATATAAATGGATAAAAGACAGTGCTCTAAAGGCAAGTGCAAAGCACAGAAAGTATGTACTAATAATTTATTACTGATAGACACTTTTTGTAACAAGCAAAACTATTACAAGTGGAATAATTAATGGAGACATAAGATAATGGACTCACAAGAGAAAAAAGAAAATTGTCCCTATACTTCTTTTGAAGCATTTATGAGACACCAGGTTCATTTCTTAAATTATTCAGACTACTGTATAAACTAATTGGAAGATCATGTATATTCATTTTAAATGGGGAAAAAAATGGACCTAGAAAGAATTTTAAAACTGTAAACAGAATTTGCATTTGGTGGATACAAGACGATAGCAATGATACTACCCCCTAGTGGCAGAGCACAGCAACCCCAACAGGACAGTGAAGGTATGTGTTGTATATCCCATGGGTCATTTTCCTAACAAAAGTATTAAGCTGTAGAAAGTATTCTCCTGTAGATCATAAAGCTGATTGTAGTAAATGCTCAATCAATGTCTGCTGTTATTATTGTCATCACTACAGTGCCATCAGCATTTTTGTTACGCTCAGCCTATAGCTAAGTGCCTTTGTGACGGGTATCAATATCCAGGCCATCAACTGTGGCCGGGGCTACAAGGTCACACCACATAGAGAGAGCAATTTATATTTAGGGAACAGCCTTCAGCCACTTTTCTTAGAGAGGGGCAGTGTAACCATCAGACACTAGAAGGCTTCCTGGACTTCTCAGTACATCATGCAATGGCAGCTTTTTGAAGATCAGTAATATGAAGTCTGTCCTAAAGAACGCTGAAGGTATCGCTACTGGAAAACAATGCCATTCTCTTATGGTCCACAAGGAAAAGAAAGAAGGAATGTAAATATTCCAGTTACAACTCAATAGGATCCATCCATGTGTAAATACATCCCACAAGGTGGATTAGAAGTATATAAATTTGTGTTTAAAAGAAGGTAAAATGGTTATTATATAAGATGCTAGTATTAGGGGAAACTTAGTGAAGGATACAAGGGAACTCTATACCATCTCTGCAACTTTTCTGTAAGTCTAAAATTATTCCAAAATTAGAAGTTTCTATTTTTAAAAATTGATGGTCAAAAAGAAAAAGGTAAAATTCTAATTGTATTTGTCAAGAGATTCACTGATGGTAAATGCCATAACCTATATGTAGCAGACAGCAATTTTATTATTTTTTAATTGGAAAAATGTGGGTCCAGAATTTCTCGAGATGTTCATTAGGCATTCACCTAAACCAGTGCTCCCGTGCAGGCTTTGAGCGATCTACTTCAACAGAAAGGCAGTTTTAGAATCCCTGTATAGCTTGTCCTACACACAAAATAATACTCTTTATAATTTGCGTCTTTTCCCGTAAGGTTTGGGTTATTTTCATTATGTGACTTTTAGACCAGTCAGGTGAAACACTTAGCTATGTTAAATCCTTTTTTTTAAGAGTTATGACTAAACAGTGGGCAAAGAAGCTGGAGTTGGAGGTAAACACTGAAGGAATGTGGTCAAAGGCAATTGAAGATGACCTGGTAGTCTAAAGTGCAACAAGCAAACTATCCAGCTCTCAATGACTGATGTGTGGACTTCACACAAAACGGAACATGGAAATTGTGATTCCGATCTAAACACAAATCCAGTCAGTTGCCAGTCTAAGCTGTTTGGTTATTTTTAAGTTTTAAAACATTGCTGATAATTAAAACCACAATGGGCTGCCAGCTCAACCCACGAGAATGGCCAAAATGAAAGAACTGTACAATACTAAGTGTTGGCAAGGGCGTGAAATATCTGGAATGCTCAAACACTGCTGGTGAGAGTATAAAACGGAGTAACACACTGAAGAACGATTTGGCAGCTTCTTATACATCTACCACATGACCCAGTAATCCCACTTCTAGGTACTTACATAAAAATAAGTGAAAACACAGGTCCACAGAAGCACTTGTACATGAAGGGCAGACTTCCTAATTTTTTTGAAGTACAGTTTAAAAATTGTTTATTACAGTTCATGCTTTTGGTGTCTTATCTAAGAAATTTTGTTCATCCCAAGGGTTATGAAGAGTTTCTTTTCTTCTAGAGCTTTTGTAGTTTTAGCATTTATATCTAGTCTATAATCCATTTTGAGTTAATAAAAACAGACTGGTACCCAAAAGTTCATGGGAGCTTTATTCATAATGGCCTCAAACTGGAGACCACCAAATGTGCATCAACAAGAGAATGGATAAATACAAAGTGGTATATCCAGACAGCAACAACAAGGAATGATACACATTGATACAACAGTTGATACACACAATGACATGAATCTCAAAAATATTATGTTCAGCAAAAAAAAAAAAAAAAAAAAAAAACGTAGACACATAAGAGTATTCTGTATGTTTCCATTTATCTGAAGTTCAACAATAAGCAAATCTAATCCATGGTGATAGCAGTCAGAAGAGTGGTTGCTGGGGCTGGAGAAGAGGGTGATAATAACAGGAATGAAGCACCAGGAGGCTTTCTAGGGAGATGGCAATGTTCCAAAATTTGTGGGGGTTTTGTTTGTTTGTTTGTTTGAGACAGAGTCTTGCTCTGTCGCCCAGGCTGGAGTGCAGTGGTGCGATCTTGGCTCACTGCAACCTCTGCCTCCCGGGTTCAAGTGATTCTCCTGCCTCAGCCTCCCAAGTAGCTGGGATTACAGGTGCCCATCACCATGCCCAGCTAATTTTTGTATTTTTATTAGAGAAAAGGTTTCACCATGTTGGCCAGGCTGGTCTTGAACTCCTGACCTCAGGTGATCCACGTGCCTTGGTCTCCCAAAGTGCTGGGATCACAAGCATGAGCCACCATGCCCAGACCCAAAACTTGTTTTAAGTGGTTCCACAGACATTTTGATAATTACACAGAAATTCACTGGTCAAAAAATTTCCAACTATCTACACTCAGGAATTGCACATGTCACTGTATGTAAATTATACCTCAACAAAAAAAAGAAAACTGCTGACTTCATTGCTGATGTTTGCTCTGCTAAATTTAATCCACTAGAAAACACCTTCCAAGGCACAGGGCCACTTTCCCAGTAAAAGTATTTTCAGCTTTTGGGGCCTTGTCCTTGTGCAGTATTGTTGCAGAGAGAAGCTACAAGGCAGAAAGGTAAAAATCAAGGTGGTGCGGAGTTCCACCTCTGAGAGAACAGCTAACTTTTCCAGTTCCTCTATTCACAAAATGACTAACAGCAGATTCTCGAATCTCTGCCACTTGCCCTCGCTAGGAATAGTTGAGTGACAATGAATGGAATTCACTTTTTATTAACTTACTACCAAATAGTTTTATTTTCAAAACAGGAACATCCGGCAGAATCTCAGATTTCATTTTGAATTCAGTGTTCCCGCTTTATCCATTATTCATCCACACTGCACTTTCCTGGTTTATGATTTTACTAAATTTCTTCATTTGAATTATGGCCTTGTGGTCAACAGCGAGCGATATATTATTCTTATATAATTTTTAAATACAAAGGCAAATGGCACGGAACAATTAGAATCGATGGCTTGGGAGTCTGGCACTCAGATGTCATAGGCAAATGCTGTGCTCTTGACTTTAACCTATGGGTTCCACTTCATGTGGGTTGTATTTTTCATACATCAGGAGTTTTTATAAATTTACTATTCAATCCAGCAGCCCTACTTTGTTCACAAAATATAAGCAAAACAAATATGTCAGGGTAATGATGCCAGGACTCTCCCTTATTGAAAAAAGCAGTTTATTAATACCTTATTGCTACAAGCTAGATCTTATTATCATCTTGGGTCATTTAGAATCTTATTAGGTATTCTGCTGGTGGATGAATAATCCTGTGATAAATTCTTTGCCATGTCCTTCACAGTTGTCATAGCAGGATCATAAACAGCATTTATAACAATCTAGCCTGGAGGAAGCGGCTGACAATGGTCTGCTTAGCATGCAGGAAATATTCAGATCGGCAGTGTCTGGTTAGACACAAGCCCACAGGAGAGCTCCCAAAGTTAAATGTAGCATGGGTTTCTCTGAAGATTCCCCTTCAAAAAAGGCAGGAGGTCAGGGACATGGGGACCAAAAACATTTTGGAAGCCACAGATAGTTTCTTTCCATCAGATCTGCTGGGTGGCAGGGGAAGGCCAAAGCACAAGCCATTTTATTCCTGACGGGCTGTTCAGGTCTTGATTCCCAAACTCCAGATCAAGGCACAAAGTATTTTACGTCGACTGTTCTTTTATTCTTTTATTCTCATTTTAACTTCACAGATGAAATTGTGATTTGCCTGTATTACTACTGTGTGTCTAATTAGTACATTTGATGAGAAGATGAATCTGAAGGTGAAGGAGATTATGGGTGTAATTCCCGCACAAACTAGGTATTTTTGCTCTATTCCAAAACTATAGATCGCATCACTTATGAAAACCATGATATATATATACACACATATATACACATATATGTATGTATGTATGTATGAATGTGTATATATATATTCGTGTTCACATAGCTAGAACCATGGCTGGAAATCCACCATGACTTTTCCTAGAAAACCCATTCAAGAGGCAAATGAGCCAGACCAATATTTCTCCACCTTCATCTCCTGTCATCTCCTGCCACTCACATTACAATTAATTCACAATTAATCTCATTATTTGCTAAACAAGTCTGAGCTTTTTACAAAAGCTGTTGTCTTTCTATAGAATGCCCTTGCTCTGTTTTTCTTTGTCAGACATCCTAAACTGGGTTCTCCCAGAAGAACCTAAAACAAGGATTTGAGGGAAAGTAATTTATTTTAGAGGTGATCTCAGAAGCATAGGTAGGGGGAGGGGATATGAGACAGGCAAGATAAGGAAACAAGTAATGTGAGCATTACTGAGCAGGTTGTCACTGTGGGGAACTGAGGCACAATCCCCCGGGGGACCTCCCAATGGAAGGATGGGAGGTCAAGGGAGCTGGGGTATTTATTGACGTGCTCCCATCAGTCATGGATTGTGGGCTGCTCTGATGGGATCACTTACCTCCCTAGCCCTGCCAGCCTGCCAGCAAGAGAGAACTGTCAGACAAGTAGCAGAGTCTGAGAGCACCATTATGGTGGATGGCACAGCGAGGTGGGTAGGGCACCGACAGCATCCACTCCCCAGGCTAAGTCTTCCTTCCCCTTCAAGCCTTAACCTCAGTGTGACTTTCTCCGGGAAAGCTTCCTTGACTCCACCACTCTGACTTAGGCAGCCCCTCACTGGATTCTCATAGCAACACTCTGAGTCATGGTACTTGCCAGATGACATTATAACCTCCCCTCTAAATAATAAGTTCCTCTGGGGAAGGAGTCGTACCTAACTCACGTCCATATCACCAGTGTAGTCTCCGGCACACTAAAGAAACTCAGTAGATTCATACATTCCACAAATATTTATTGAAGACTTACATATGCCAGACACTATTCTACAAGCCAGGGGCTAGAGCAGTGAGCAATATATTCTACTCAGGGACCTTATAATGGACAGAGGTAGGAAAAACTCATATAGCCAAACTGACATGATATGTTCAGATATTAGTAAATGCTAGAGGGAAAATAAAAGAGGATAAGGGATAGAAAATGACTAGGGTGAGGAGAGGTTGCTGTTTTAGCCATGCTGCTGAAGGTGGGCTTTTCTGAGAAGGCAATATCTGAACAGAGATTAAAAAATTAATGGGCAAGGGCTGGGGAAAGGGAGGGACTATTAGGCGGAGCACAGAGGATCTTGAGTGTCGTGAAAGTTTTCTGTATGATATTATTATGGTGGATACACGTCATTATACATTTGTCAAACCCAAAGAACGTACAAAACCAAGAGTGAATCGTAAACAATGAAATTCAGGTGATGATGATGCATCAATGCAGGTTAATCAATTTTAACAAATGTACCACTCTTGTGCAGGATGTTGAAGGTGGGGAGGTTCTGCATGTCTGAGGGCAGAGGATAGATGGGAACTCTCTGTACTTTCCTTCAATTTTGCTGTGAACCTAAAAATTCTCTACAAAATAAACTAAGCCACGTGCGATGACTCATGCCTGTCATCTCAACACTTTGGGAAGCTGAAGGGAGCAAACTGCTTGAGACCAGGATTTCAAGATCATCCTAGGCAACATAGCAAGACCCCATCTCTAAAAAAAATTAATAATAAAGTCTATTTAAAAATTAATAATAAGAAGAAAGACCTAGGCCTGTAAAGATGTGGAAGAAAGACAGTTCCTGAAAGAGTAAATAGCAACTGCAAAGACCTGGAGGTGGGAACAATCATGGCGTATTCAAGGGTCAGAAAAGTTAGACTGCAGTGAGTGAGGAGGAACAGGTCAGAAGAGCTTAGAGAGACTGGCGAAATCCAGATCATGTAGGGACTTTTGGGCGTTAGAAACTAAATCTAATATCCTAAAATCAACTAGAAGAAAACTCAAGACTACATTAGAAACCATGTCCCTCAATTATCTGTATATTTAAGCTCACTTTCACTTGTAGACTTACTTATCATGATTGCTGCCTCATTTTGTGTGGTACAGCAGAGGGCTGCAATGTTGACTAGAGTGCTTTTCCAGTTATGTGTTTACTCACACATTTGAGATAACACCAAAGGTGCCATCTCTGAAATAGCCAGAGTCATAAAAAGTTAAGTCCCTTATGATGGTTGGCTTCTTGCATCCGCTCTGTTACAATTAGCTTTTGGAAGCCCTTTACTATCATATCTCCAGTTTCCTCTTCAGCAGAATACAAGGATAGGGACTAAATGGCCTTCACAGTATTTGGCAGCCCTACAAGTCTATGAATCAAATTGTTCAAGGTGAAAATAGAAGATATGTGACTGATTGTTTTAAGTTTTTAATAGGAACATTTTTAAACATTCACAGACGTGGAGAGAATACATAAGAAAACTGCATGTAGCCATTTTTGATCATCAAAATTTATCAGCATTGTGCCACGGCTGGCTTATTTCACACATACCAGAATGTATGCAACTAAATATCCATGCTGCCTTCAAGGTGGGCATCCTGAGAATCCATCCATGGACAGAGTGATGCGCCCCATTCTTGTGCATATTTCCACAAGAATGGGTTGACTTGGGAACAACTTTAAAATCAACGCCAGAGAATAAGATAGAATAAAGTAGATGACCATTCATGTGACCAATATTAAACATTAAAAAAATATAGGTTTTGAGCAGGGGTTTTTTCACTACTGGAATACATGTTTTCATGTATTTATTCAGTAAATACAGCACACAATGCCCAGGGATAGACACTATAAGGCAGGGGTCCCTAATCCCCCAGGCTACAGATTGATACTGGTCCATGACCTGTTAGGAACTGGACTACATAGCAGGAGGTGAGTGGCGGGTGAGCAAGAGAAGCTTCATCTGTATTTACAGCTGCTCCCCATCCCTGACATCACTGCCTGAGCTCCACCTCCTGTCAGAACAGTGGAGGCGTTAGATTCTCACAGGTGCGCAAACCCTATTGTGATCTGCGCATGCGAGGGATCTAGGTTGTGCACTCCTTTTGAGAATCTAATACCTGGTGATCTGTCACTATCTCCCATCACCCCCAGATGGGACCATCTGGTAGCAGGAAAATAAGCTCAGGGCTCCCACTGATTCTACGTTATGGTGAGGTGTATCATTATTCCATTATATATTACCACAATATATAATAATAATAATAGAAATAAAGTGCAAAATAAATGTAATGCACTTGAATCATCGTGAAACCATCCCCCCCACCCCCACTCCACAGCCACTCATCTATGGAAAAATTTTCTTCCACAAAATTGGTCCCTGGCGCCAAAAAGTTTGGGGACTGCTGCTATAAGGGATACAAAAATGAAGGAGACACAGTTCTTTCCTCAAGGAACTCACAACCCCACAGATTCAGAATTTGTGGGTCAATGCCCACATCCCAGGATGCTTGAGCCCACAGCGGTCTCATCGGCACACGTGGGTATTCCAGCTTGCCTTTGCCTCCCTTTCCAAGGCAGCCTTTGTTCTAGTTCACAGTCACCTCTGTCTCCATCTTTGTGAGCAACACGTTTAACTGTAACATGTTTTCCTTCTAGAGCACAGGGGACAGGGTGATCTGCTTTTCCTTAAATTCTACACACAGAAAAGGTTGAGCCACTCGCGCACTTGACCTTCCCTTGATGGACACTGGCTGCCAGGGCCCTTTGGGACAATGGGAGTTTCTGCTCTGAGTAAGTGATTTCTCCTGAAGTGTCTGGTGCCTGCTAGATCACAATTCCCACAATTCCCAGGGAGTAAATGTGCGACTCTTTAACTGATTGATTGACTTACCACCAACCAATTAGAGCTTAAACTGTCTAATTAAGCCAGAGATGGAGCCATCAACTCACTGAATTCTGAGGCCTGTTAACTTTACCTGAACAATAGAATGAGGTCAGGTGTGTATTATGATTGGGAATAACTAGTAAAACCAGAGTAAAGCACTTTGCAAATATAAAACACTCTGGGAATGTTGACAAGAATAAGCAAAAGATAAGTCTAGACTAAAAAAAAAAAGTCAAAAACCTGTACAAAATTCATATACAACCTCTTTTTAAATATCCTCTCTTCAAATGCATAAACTTCTGAACTCACTCTTTGTCTAAATAGCAGAGTAAAATATGCATCATTACATCGGACTCTACCATAAATGGTCTCCATTCTTATTTCTGTTTTTCATAATTACCTTTGAACAGTGCCGTTTACTGCGTTATGACTATCAAGACAGCTCTGTTACACTGGTTTAGCCATGATTCACAATTAATACGTGCTTCTTTCTCAAATCTTACATCAATATCATAATTACTCCCCATTTTTCCCTCTTTTAAGACAATAAAACTGCTCACTTCAGAAACAGGGAGATCATTCTCTTGGAGGGTGAATAAGAAGTACTTACTGATTTGCTTTAAAATCAGACAGCTCATTGTTCATGTCCTTTGTAGGGACATGGATGAAGCTGGAAACCATCATTCTGAGCAAACTATTGCAAGGGCAGAAAACCAAACACCACATGTTCTCACTCATAGGTGGGAACTGAACAATGAGATCACTTGGACACAGGAAGGGGAACATCACACACTGGGGCCTGTCATGGGGTGGAGGGAGGGGGGAGGGATAGCATTAGGAGATATACCTAACGTAAATGATGAGTTTATGGGTGCAGCACACCAACATGGCACATGTATACATATGTAACAAACCCGCACATTGTGCACACGTACCCCAGAACTTAAAGTATAATAATAAAAAAGACAGCTCATTTATGAAAAGATTAAAATTGTCCACTCAAAACACCTTTTTTCACCGTAAAACTAGCAAAGAAAGGCAATATACACGGAGAGATTTTTGAACATGATTTATTTAGCCAAGAATAAATGTATTATAAACATCATGACACAGAGGGAACCCATTCTAGTCTGTTCCTAAAGCTACAGCTGCATTGGCCCCTGAGATCATATTTAGCAAAGAGACATTTTTAAGAAAGTCAGCATGAGAGAGAGAAAAAAAATCTTCTCAGGTATGTATATGTTATTAATCATAATTAAGGCAGGTTTGACAGCTTCCTGGCAATAAGAGACGATAAGTTCCCTTCTCTGACATCAAAATCCTAAAGGAATACTAGCTATTTCATTATCAACTTCACTGGTCTTTACACCTATGATATCCACTTTGAGAATATGAGGTCTTAGAGAAACCTGAGCTCTGACAATTATTGTTTGCCCACCACTGACACCGGGTAGGGTATAACACAAGCTGGGCTCTTACTGAGATCTTACTTTAATACAGAGATCCACGCTGGGGTTAAAATGTGAGTTCCAGGAAAACACATGGCCCGCTCCATAATGCATTTCCACTGAAGGGTCATCCTTTAGAGTTGTTGGTTTTTGTCTGTGCAGGTGGCTCTGCACTTTTGGTTTCCCATTAAATTGGAAAGGGAGCACTTGGTCCCCACTGCAATGGCATCCTCTGATAAGATGTTGAGAAATGGGAGATGGATCTATTTCAAGAGATAGATTCATTTTCATAAAACCAAACAAGAGAATTGCTTCCATTTAATCACACCCAATTTCATTAGCATGCTTTCTAAAATGCCTCCGCTTCGGAAAGGTTCTTAAGATGGCTACATCTTAAAGGAAGCATCACCAGGATATCAGTTTGGTGCCTTTGCAGGTGATTTCAAGGAATTTATTCTAACCATCTACTAACCATAAACTCCAGCCGAGTTTCTCAGGCCCTGCAGGGAAATGTGGCCTGTAGTGTGGAAATCCTCAGCTCACTTTCTACTGTCTCTTTCACAGAAAACATGAGCTTAACAGACCCTTGCCTACGTTGGCACCTATGTAACAGTGTACGTTGAGATTCGGATGGTCCTCAAGCATCACATGTTCCTCTTTGTGCCTGTTTTACGTCTTTCGGCATCGAAACATTTGTGCTTCCCAGGACTTATTCCAGGGAAGGAAGGGTTCACTAGGAGCTCTACTCTTCCGTAATCTATAGATATTTCCTTGTTACGGGAAGTCGCAGAAGAGGTTTCACTAATTTGTTAGAAAACTATTTTATTGAAAAGAACAAAGAAGAGTCCTTTCCACACACTGATTAGGAAAAAGAGAAGCACCCTGGGGGGAGTTTTTCCAATGGCTTTTAACTCAAGATGATGTTTAAAACCAAAAACCAGAACAAAACAAAATTTAGCAAGAAGAGTGAGAACCAAAAGCAAAGAAAACATGAACTAGTATTACTATGAAAATAAATACTGCAAAGATATTCTTCAGCCGCAACATAACCAAAACCTAGATTTAAAATCAGTGAAATAGCCTGGGCAAAATAGCAAGACCCCACCTCAACAAAAAATAATTGTTTAAAAATTAGCTACGTGTGGGGCCGGGCATGGTGGCTCACACCTGTAATCCTGGCACTTTGGGAGGCCAAGGCAGGTGGATCACAAGGTCAGGAGATTGAGACCAACCTGGCTAACACCGTGAAACCCTGTTTCTACTAAAAATACAAAAAAATTTAGCTGGGCGTGGTGGTGGGCAGCTGTGGTCCCAGCTATTCACAAGGCTGAGGCAAGAGAATGGTGTGAACCCGGGAGGTGGAGCTTGCAGTGAGCTCAGATCGCTCCATTGCACTCCAGCCTGGGTGACAGAGCAAGACTCCCGTCTCAAAAAAAAATAAAAATAGCTAGGTGTGGTGGTGTGCACCTGTAGTCCCAGCTACTTAAGAAAGAGCCTGAAGCCAGAGAACTGCTTGAGCCTGGGAGTTCAATATTACAGTGAACCATGATTGCACCTCTGTACTCCAGCCTGATGACAGAGCAAGATCCTGTCTCTAAAAAAATAAATTTTTAAAAAGTAAAGTCAGGGGAAAAGTAGGATGAAAGGCCAAACAATTGTTGTCTCAGAAGGAAGAACCCAGCACCTTCAAAGCTCAACAGTGATGGAAACAGTCGTCTCCACCAGCAAAACCATCTAGAGGAGCCAATACATGCCGGAGGGGTGGAGGTAGGCTAAAGACAATTTCTATTATGTCGTGAATAGAAAGAAAATACATTTTTAAATCTTAATTACTCAATTTTCAGCTTATTTTGCCTATAGCAATCTAGAAGTGAAATCTGTGATGTTCTGGAGTTAGAAGAGACCTCAAGGGAAGACAAACAAGTTAACTTCCCTCATCAGGACAAGACTGCCCCCACTCTCAAATCAGTTACTTATTAATGAAGGGTGTCTGCCTCTGCTAACTGAACATCATGGCTATGATATTAAGTTAACATCGTAACATACCTTTAAATATGGTCTTTAAGATGTTAAAATCACCACCTTTGCTGACTAGGGGTTTTATTGTCTATTCTTGGCTATATCTCATCTTAGTGAGATCCCACGGGATTTAGCAATTAGTATAGAGACAGCGGTTTGATAATCAAAAGTAATTAATGGCATCAAAACACAGTCTTGCCTGTTTCTGAGGACTTGTTACACACATTTAGGTCTTTCTTTTTAAATAAGCCACTTGATTCCTGTTAGAATAAATGCCAATAGATAGAAAACACTTTAGTTTAATATACTGACGTGTTTGAAACGACATTGCAAGACTGACTCAATGTGCCAGTTGGCGATAAGTTCTTAAGTCACTTATAATTCATGATTCTAAACACAAAAGAAACACCAATGTTGCTCTTTGCAATGATGTATACCATATATAGTACAGGCATTTACAATCTTCCTTTTTAAAAAAAAAAGTAAAATTGTAAAATAGAGACTCTGTCAACTGTCAAATGGAAATTTAAGAAAAATTATGGTTATTTATTTCTTTCGGCACTCTGATTTAAATATTGCTGAGGAAAGTAAAAGGGAAGATACTTTATTGTAAGTGTTCAGTTTGCCATGAATCAAATGAAAAAAATTCCAAAGTTTCTCGTAGTAAAAAAGAGGCATATGTGGGTTCAGTTGAAACAGATACATGAAATTCTTATCTGAGAACTTGGTATTCCCTTTAACAAGCCACCACCCATCTTGTCACTGATGAAGTTGAATCTGTTTTTATATCAATAGGGTACAAGGAGTGAAGGTTTGGAAAGGGGAGCAGGTTTCCAAAGAGTCAAGCCTCTCTCTTCCCAGGAGAACTGAATTTTTTAATTGATTTTCTTTTAAAATGTCCTCAGTTTCAAACAGACTGAAGCCCAACACACATGAGCCCTTTCAGTAGTCCACATCTGTAACTCATTTCCATTTCTTAAAAAATTGATGATGTTTGCTTTAATGCCAAAATCTCCCCAAGCACAAGGGACGCTAGCTTCAGGCAGCTCGGTATCATTATTTATAAAGCTAACACTTGAACCTTTACTGGGAACCCAAAATGAGAAGACCAAGGTGGCTGGCAGCTGCAAAAGTGAGAAGCTCTTTGGAGGCTCTTCTGGAAGACTCCATGTTTGGCATTCCTCTTTTTAGTGTCACTGAAGGGTGAGACAAACATCAAGTGAGGGCAATTTGAACAAACCTCTGATATCATCTGCTAATCTTCAAGAGCAAATGGAGTAAATGTAAAGTGTCCTATCAAGGATTAAAGTCTCTTTGGTGTAGGATTGTGCAAATATGCTAACCTGAAACAGTACTTATTTTTTAAGGGCATTTTATTTAATCCTATGCGCAACCTGTTCTGTGCTCAAAAAATATATAACAATAATTTCTGAAACTTAAAACAACTAAGAGAGAGTAACATTGAAAGGCAAAGGGACTCAGATGCCCTTTCTCCAATCTAGGGAAGGGGAAACATAGCAGATAACTTGCTGATCTCTTACAGACAACTAGATAAATGTGCACCTTCTAGCTCACCCACATTGCTTTCTACCAATAATAATATATTACATTTTGTTTGGGCTGAAGACAGTATACATAAGAAATATGGCATTTGTAGGCAAACTCGTACCTATACCTCCCTTATAGCTGCAATCATATAAAATGAGCATTTCTTATTAAGTTTCTAAGAAATCTCAAAGGTTATTTTTATTATGAAATATCTAGATATAAAAATCATTTAACAATCACACCTGTCACTTAGCATTTATTTTTGTCATAGCTTAACATTTTGCTTCAGATAGCTTAACATTTGTTTCAGATCCTTTTCTTAAGGAAATAAGACATTACAGATACAGCTGAGGCCCCTCAAGCATCCCAACCTAATTCAATGCCCATTTCCCCTGCCAAAAAGAAAAACTGTAAATCAGCTCTGGTCAAGACAGCCGTATTGCATAGTACACACTGGCCCCTGGAGTTGTGCCCAGCAGTAGCCTCGATGCTGGGATTGCATCTTTTTTGGTTTTGCTCATTTTCTTTCCATCACAGGTTCATCTCCATTCAAGCAAGGAGATGGGAAACAAATTCTAGAAATGCCTAAACCTTCCTAAAGTGAAGTCCTATTCTCAACAAAGAGGCCAATCTTTGGTAAAACCAGAAGGTAGCTTTTGAAAGGAGGGACTCTAGGTAAAACTGTCCACAAAAAAGTCTCTTCCTTTTCTGCTTCTCTTTCACTCTGTTTTATTTTATTTTTTATTTTATTTTGAGGCAGGGTCTCACTCTGTCACCCAGGCTGAAACGCAGTGGCGTGATTACGGCTCACTGCAGTCTCGACTTCCCGGGCACAAGCGATCCTCCCACCTCAGCCCCCTGGAGTAGCTGGCACGACAGGTGTGCACCTCCATGCCCGGCTAATTTTTGTGTTTTTTGTGAAGATGGGGTTTCCCCACATTGCCCAGGCTGGTCTCAAACACCTGAGTTCAAGCAATCCTCCCACCTCGGCCTCCCAAAGTGCTGCGATTACAGGCCTGGGCCATCGTGCCTAGCCAGGATTTCATTTTTTGACTACAAAATATTTCCATACTTATTTTCAACCTTATCATTGATATAAAGTCATATAATAGTTCTCTACAACACACATTAATAAGTATTATTTTTACGATATTTGCCTCAAATTCTTGTGTTTAAGGAAATCAGACATTACTAACAGAGCCTTTCTACAGTGGTTGTTCCACATGCTCTGCTATTAGCAGCTTGAAAGAGGACCTATTTCTTCATATTGTAATGCATCATAATGGTTGACCCCCTCCCTTGCATAACACATTAGGGAATCTTTAATATCTCAACCCAAAGGAAGTAAGTTTTAAGCATCAGCAATAGGAAGATGTGGAAAGTTTGGGCCTTTCAGTATTTCACATCATGTTGTTACTTTTAGCATGCTCCCATCACCTCTCTTGTTCTCCTTCTCTGCACCCCATACTTTAACCAGAGTGCTCTTGAAAACCAAATCTGATCATGCCACTCCCAGCTTTCAACTCTTGGGTGCCTTTCCACGGCATTAAGGAGAAACTCCAAGCCCCTTACCCACCACAGGCTAGCTGAAGAGGCCCTGCTCCCTCTCCTCTTCCTGTCTGCATTTGCCACACTGACCTCCTTTCCATTTCTTAAAGGTGCCAAGCTCTTTCCCACCTCAGAGTCTTTGTATGTTTTCTTTGCCTGAAACACTCTTTTACCTTCTCTGTGGTTGGCCAATTCTAAGCCATTTTTCACATCTCAGCTGACGAGTACCTTTAATAACAAAAAATTTCCCTGGCTTCCCCTATATCTAAATCAGGTCTCCCTTATGTAATCTTATTATATCTGTTGTTTTTTAAATTATAATTTACAAATACATATTTATTTGTATGAGTATTTGTTTAATGCCTGTTTCTCGTTAGACTACAAACTTCATAAGGCTAAGCATCATGATGTTTTTTCACTTCTAAATTTACGAGCATAGTGCCTCTTATAGAATCAATCGTTATTGCTTGACTAAATGATTGAAGATACCCTGCTCCAGACCTCAATACTTAAAGCTTCCTTTCCCAAACTTGCACAATTGCCCCAAGCCTTCCCTCTTCTCTAACTTGATCTCCTCTCCAATCTCTCCCCCACCTCCTTTCCCTCTCCACACACGTTTGCATGTCTCCACCCATTTGGAAAAAGGAACTAAGGGCTAGTAACAAAAAGTATGCCTAATGATGATTATATGCATTCTAGTCTATTTCTACTAGTTATTGCAACATAAAATGTCATTATATGGTATGCATGCAATGGAAGGTTTATTTCAAATTTTAGAAGAATGTCTTTAAAGACATCATGAGAACACCTCCACGGATTCAAGATGATTTTGGTAAGCACAAATGGTTAAATTAACAAGCCAAATAGCTATTTTGCAAGCATGGATGCAACCAAGAATTCTAAACTATAAGCTGGAAGACAATGCAACCCCGTGAAGCAGCTATCAGACTTTTTAAAGTGGTTTTGAACAGAATTGCAAGTATTATTAACTGCAACAGAATAGTCATGTTCCCCCAGGTAGTTCTTAAAAATACTGCACACCATCTTGTCACTTAATATTCAGAGACAAATTTGGAGGTTCAAATTTGTATTTTGATCCTGTATATAAACATTTTTCCAGTCATAGTAATAAGGAGGAGAAGGAGGAAGAGAAGGAGGAAGAGGAGGAGGAAGAGGAGGAGGAATCGGAGAAGGAAGAGGAGAAGGAAGGGGAGGAGGAGGAGGCAGCCAAAAAAGGTGGATCATCATGAAATTAAAGTCCCATGCTGAAAATTAAATGCTCAGAAGAGTACTGTTTTTTTTTTTAACTGATAAATGTTTTTACATACATTTTTCAACCTTCTTTATTCACCATTACACGATTTCATCCAAGGACTCCGTGTTTCTTTTCCTTTAAGAATCCCGGGTATAACGTTGAAGTAATTTTAGAACTCATGCCTCTCTCCCTTCAAAACAGACTAGCAATGACTATCAATCCTCTCAAGGTTGAAAATTGTGCTAAGAAGAGGACACAGCAGAGGCAAATTGTCCCCATTCCAAAAGCAGCTAAAGCTATAAACAGAAAACACAGTGTTGAATCCAAAATCCAAAAATTTGACTTGGGGATGTTGCTAGCTGTGTTCTTCTAGGACTTTATCTTGTTGCTGAGCAACCCACAATCCTCATTCTTTGTTCAGAGAGATGCTCCAGACCTCCAGACCCAGAGGTGAGCAGGCTTCTAATTTCCTTCTTGAACCTGCTTTCAAACTAGTAATTCAAGGTAGAAGGGAGAGAGGCGTAAATGAAGCATCTTCCAATGAAATCTTTAAGACATTCATTTATTTACTCAACAAGCATTTATTGAGCGCCTATTATGTGCTTAGGAATTATGGCCACAAGGGATATGATGGTGAGCAAAAGATTTCTCACCTTCATGAAGCTTGTCTTGGGATGGGAAGCACCATGCATGAAACAATTACGCAAATGAACATCCACTACACATTGTGGTGAGTTTGCGGAAGGAAAAGTACAGGCTCCTGTACATAATTATAAGAGAGAGAGCACTCTTTGTCTGGATTTTGAAGCTGAATTATTATTTTTCTCTCCAAGCTAATTTTGCATATTTATTTAGGAAGGCTTTCAAAGATGGGCAAGATTTAAAATTTTTTTTTAAACTTTTAGTATTTTAACTTCAGGATACATGTGTCATGGGGGTTTGTTGTGCAGATTATTTTACCACCCAGGCATTAAGCCTAGTACCCATTCGTTATTTTTCCTGATCCTCTCCTTCTCACTCTTGAGCTTAATTATTAATAAAAGAGAGACAAATAGGAATAAAGGGGAGGAAGGAGGGAACCCTCCTGGCACAGGGAGTGGCAAGCACAAAGGACCTGAAGTAGGACGGCACACAGGGCAGCACACCTGCTGCATAAGGGAAGAAGGCAGAAACTCAGCTGAGAGGTAGACCAGGGCCCAGTCACCAAGGGCCTTTTAGGCCACTGTAAAGATTGGGGTCTTTGTCTAAAGAGAAACTTGAAGTCATTGAAAGGATGTCAGCAGACACTCATAATCCAACTGAGTCTTCAGATCACTCTGACTGTCACGTTGACATGTAGTAAAGGAGGTAAGGACAGCAGTAGGAAGCCCAGTGGCAACACGATTTGCTGTGTAAATTTTAAGATCATTGGCTACCACATGGAGGAGGAGTTGGGGGGAAGCCATAGTGTACACGGGGACGTGTATGTGGATCACTTGAGGCTGGAGGGCAGTGGCACAATCTTGGCTCACTTCAAGCAATTCTCATGCCCCAGCTTCCTAAGTAGCTGGAATTATAGGCAGGTGCCACCATGCCTGGCTACTTTTCACCATAAAGTCCAGGCTGGTCTCAAACTCCTGGCCTCAGGTGATCTGCCCATCTCAGCCACCCAAAGTGCTGGGATTACAGGCATGAGCCACTGTGCCCCACCATCAATGACACATTTGAGGCCCCACCTTCACCAGGTTACCACACTTCTGAGCCTGCCTCTTTATGGCTAAACTCAGACTTCCTCTCAGTTTACCTTTCCTATTCTTATTTTCTCTTTTATTTTTTTTTAATTGTATTAAGTGGATGTATGTAATTTTGAACACATTGCTATTTCTCATTGAATAAGATTCTATAAGAAATTATTTTTAAAAATTATTCATTATATAGTAACTTATTCTCTTATTTAAAATGATACACATTCATTGCAGAGACAAGAAGAAAGTAAGAATAGAATCTCACCCTGGGGAGATAGTATTAGTTAACATCTTGGTGTATAGCCTTCCAATCTTATTCCTGTGCTTATCTATATACCTATCTATCATCTTCCAATTTTTCCATAGAAACGAATGTGTGTATGTGTTTGTGTGTATACATTTGTATAAGTCTCTTAGGTTCATTTTGGAATGAGAGAAATTGATAGAAAGATAATGAGAAGAAAATAAATAGAGCGATAGATAGACCAAAATTTTCTCTACGTTTTGAGTACTAGATGGTTTAAATCCTAGGCCAGTTTTTTGACAGTATCAAAATTGTTTCTTCCCAACTACTTCTATCAATAAATAATACTCCTGCTTGCTCAATCAGAAACAATTGCTTGGCCAAGTGATGAATGATGACTTAAAGGTTATGTGATTCCAGTCTTTCCATCTTGAGTCCTAAGAGTATTCAGGTTGATGGAAGACTGACCACAGGTAAATAGTAAACACTCCCTATGGTCATATCACATGCTCCCAGCCCATACAGCACATTATATTTTAAATTGTTTATATAGCAAAACTAGATTGCCAGTGGAAATAACAAATCTCTTAGCTTTCTTGTTTCTAGGGGCAATCTATGAAAAGGCAGAAAATTGCTCCCAAGTTATATCAAGACCAGTTTTGTTTAGTTTTAATTGCAAACCAACCTGAATCCAGTTCCCAAAAGGGAGGTGTAATCAAGAACTACGGTCATCTGTAATAGCTGTCTTAGGCAGGCTGTAGCAATAACACCTAGAATAGGCGCCACTTGGAACTCATGCAGTAGAAAACTGTGAGCAATTTGCACTTTAGTCAAATGTTCAACCTTGCCCAGCTCTCACCTCTGATAATCAGTTGAGATTATCCTCAAATGATTATCAAATGTCCTAAAATGCAAATACCAAA
The DNA here is from genome assembly GCF_024542745.1 of Macaca thibetana thibetana. Lineage (NCBI taxonomy): Eukaryota > Metazoa > Chordata > Mammalia > Primates > Cercopithecidae > Macaca > Macaca thibetana. The sequence goes on from NC_065584.1 coordinate 144,576,292, forward strand.
TAGCATAGTCTATATGGTTTCATTTGGGTCACATCTATGTGGCCATTTTGGACTGAAACCCACAGAAATTTGTGGCAGCTGTATCATACGCCAACCCCAAACCAGAAGAGAATATTTAAGCATTTAAACAAATCTGAACTATATTGACCAGGAGGGACAAAGTGTTCACTTCCAGGGCTCTCCCCTCTGAATTCTTCCTCCTCCTCTTCCTCTTGTCCTCCCTTCCACCCTGCATTTATCAAATAAACAGGCTCAACACTTTGAGTGTTTTCTGTTGAGATGAATACAGTTTTTTAAAATAAATAATTCAGCATCACATTTGTTTATATGTAGAAATCTTTACATTCTATACTTACCACAAAATCCTCTTTTAGTTGTCTATCCCTAATTAGTCAGGATGTGTTTCAAAAAGGTAACTTTATTGGAATATTAATTCAGTTCCATTTTAAAACTTTTATTGAACAAGAAACATATGCAGACACTATTCTAGGAACTGGTGACTTCAAAAAAGAGACACAAATCCATCCTTATTAATTGTCCAGTTTAGTAGGTACCTCATAAACCCTAATTGAGTAAAATATCCTAACTTTAAAAAAGACAATACACTTTGATTAACGTTTTGAATGTTTACTTAGATTTTAATACATAATTCCAATGGGTTCTCCTTTTCAAACTTCACCTTCTGCCGGGCGCGGTGGCTCACACTTGTAATCCCAGCACTTTGAGAGGCCAAGGCGGGTGGATCACAAGGTCAGGAGATAGAGACTATCCTGGCTAACACGGTGAAAACCCATCTCCACTAAAAATATAAAAAATTAGCCGGGCGTGGTGGTGGGCGCCTATAGTCCCAGCTACTCGGGAGGCTGAGGCAGGAGAATGGCATGAACCCAGGAGGCGGAGCTTGCAGTGAGCCGAGATCACACCACTGCACTGCAGCCTGGGCGACAGAGAGAGACTCCGTCTCAAAAAATAAATAAAAAATAAACTTCATCTTCTTTCTGATTAGCCTAAAATACCTGTCACTGTGTAATGAAGAGTAATAAAAGTTGAATGTATCTGTAATGACTACTTTCAGAAATATCTGTATAGTTCACACACTCCTTTTCTACACACACACACACACACAGAGAACATGTTCCTTTAAGAAATTAGATGGTATGATAGGGCATTTCAGAAGAGAACTAGAAAGCCTTTTTAAATAAAAAATCAAATAGAAATTGCAAAACCAAAAATATAATAACTGAAACTAAAAATTCAATGAATTAAGAGCAGATTAGACATAGCTAAAGAGAAGATTAGAAAACTGGAAACTTGTCTTTAAAATATATATACCCAACCTAAAGTACAGATTAACAAACAAAGATGGAAAATACAAAAAAAACTATGTATAAGAATGTTGTGGATAAAAGTGTAAAATTATTAAGACAGAAAATAAAATCTAAATGAGTAAAAAGCTGTATAATGATTATGGAGGGAAAAGTCAATATAATAAATATGTCACTTATCACTCAAATTTATCTCTAAATACAATAAAATGTCAAATCTCCCAATAGGGATGTGGGTGGGTGTGTAATTTGACAAGCCATCTCTAAAATCCGTATGGAAATAAGAGAGTATGAAATAGCTGAAACAGTTTTAAAGAATAAGGACAAGGGGAACTCAGATTACCCGCTTAAAATACTTTTATTGTAAATTAAGACTTTAAAGACTCAATATAAGTTCAGACTTTAAAGACTTATAAATACATAGGAATTAAAAAGCATGCTATGGCTCAGGAATAAAGAGATCAGCAAAACAGAATAGATAGCCAGAAATTGAGCACACCCCCTATCTTTCCAAACCTGTAGATGGGAGCTTGGAGGCATAACCATGCAAGGAGGGAAAGGAAGTCATCAAATGGTATGAGGACAACCAACTGTCTACATGGGAAAAATAGTATTTATTTATATCATAATTTCATAGTGTACATAAAATTCATTTTAAGTACGTTAAAGACTAAATATGAAAAAATGAAATTTTAAAACGTTTAGAAAAAACACATAAGACATAATATTTTTAGGACCTAATGGTATAGAAAGAATTTTCAAAGACACAAAAGAACTAATTATATTGGAAGAGATTAATAAATTCTAATACATTAAACTTAAAACTTTTAACAAAAAATCAAACAACATTTAAAAGAAAAACCACAGATGAAATCTTGCAATGCATAGAACCAATAAGAAATTAATATCCAGAATATATAGAGAACTTCTACAAATCAATAAGAGAAAGACAAACAATATAAAAGAATAAGCCAAGTCTATGAACAATTCACAAAAGAGGAACCTCAAATGGCCAAAAACGTAGGAAAAGATGTTCAACTTCAGTAAAAATGAGAGAAATGCAAATTAAAACAACAATGAGATATCATTTCATACCACCAGAATGTCAAAAACTTTAAAAGCCTGACAATACAAATGTAGAGAATGACACAAGATAACAGGAACTCTCATTCATTGTGAGTAGAAGCATAAACATGTACAATTCTAAAGAGTAATTTGTCAACATCTAATAAAGTTTAATATGTGCATATTTTATAAGCCAATGTCATTCCTTGGTAAATAAGAAAACAAACCCTCACATAGGTTTATTATTTTCCAACCCCAGTTCTAAATGTTTTATGTATTAACTCATTTAATCCTCATAACAATTCCATGAGCAAGGTACTCACAGCACAGAGGTTAAGTGATTTGTTTAAGGTCACATAACTAATTAATGGCACAGCTAAGAAGGAAACCCAGCCAACTGATGCCCAAATTCATTTGCTTAATTCTTATAATATGCGACCTCTCTAGAGGTCTTTTAACATATGTGCATAAGGGGACATGTACCAAGATATTTAGCCAGTAAATTATTTGTAGTGGTAAAACACTGGAAATGACCTAAAGGCCATCAAGAGGAAAATGGAAATGAAATGTGGTATCTTCATTAAATGAAATAGTGCATAATAGTAAAATGAATAAACTAGACTTAACATGTATCAATAAAGATGAATCTGAAAATCTCAATGTTGGGAAATAAAGTTGCAGAAAGAAAAGTACAGTATCTTAAAACTGATCTAGAATTTGTCAACATCCTATTGGAGCCAGAATTGCTCTAATCTAATCAAACATGAGCTTCAGGCCCCCTTTCAAGCCCCTGGGAGGGGCTCTGTCAACACGTTCACATGGTCATATGTTTTGTAATTTTTGTAAGTAAAATGTTTTAGCCACACCTGGTTAAGACAATTGTCTCTTCTCACACCAACTTCACCAACGATTTCCTGTCCCTTCATATCATGTACATTGGAGTGACCAGGGGCATTTTTTGGATCTGATTCAGGAGAAGTTATGGACACGTTTAGTTTAGGTTTTGTGGGACACATCCATGTGCTTTATAACCCATCTAATGTAAGAATTGCCCCCAGAAGTATTCCTGCTACCCATCAAAGGTGCATTCACCAAGGCATGATCCAGACATAAATGTGTTCTACAGCACCAGGAACCAGAAGTGTGGAGACAGCCCAAAAGAGGCCATATTTGAAATGGATGGAATCAGAAGAAGCTGGTCTTTGAAAAACTCAGTCATCAGACATGTAAAATTTCAAATGGGAGATTCAGTTTTCACTGATGCCAATTGAAAACAAAGCTCTCTCATTAGGAATGGAATCATAATATAGCATATACAATTATAAACACACTGGTTTATTTTGTTTTGGGGAGAACTTTCCAAAATAGAATTTCTCATTATTCCTATGTTTGTAGGGCAAAAACTCATAGCAGCACTACAAAACAAATAAATATTTCTGTGTACAGACTCATCCTTTACAAATTTCTACTATTAAGAACAACAACAACAAAAAAGCCCAACGCTGTGTTGCACACCTGTAATCCCAGCTACTCAGGAGGCTGAGGCAGGAGGAATGCTTGAGCTCAGGAGTTTGAGGTCAGCTTGGGCAACATAGTAAGACTACATTTGAAAAATAAAATAATATGAATGTTTGATCAACAATGCTAAAGGGAAAAATTATCTTTTTATGTATATTGTTGTTACTTAGGTAATGATATTTTTCTAAACATTCAGGAAACAGTGTTTATTTAGAAAAAAATAATTAAGAAAACTATACAGAAAATATTAAATCATTTCATATAAAATAAAGTATGTAGTCAAAAACCTGGAGAAAAAAATATAACAGGAGTATGTCAAATAGTTATTTAACATAAATACTATTATTTTTCTAAATTTTTGTGATATTTGTGAGTTTTCAAAGTTTATAATTTATCATTTTTCTTATTCTCATATTTTTCACCTTAAAATACTGCCAAAATTTCATAAGTTTCTCTGTGTAAAACTGAAATCTGCCCCAATCACAATATATTATTTCCTTATAACTTATAAACAGTAAAAGGTGAAAATACACGTGGGAAGAACATGTAGCAACTTTGGGGTCCTGTTTACCTTAGGACTGGAAAGAGGGGCCTGAGTGATAGGCACTGGCACCCCCTACTGTGTTCAGTGCATTTTACATACTCCGTAATTGCAATCCCTGAAATCTGGTGTGGATAAGCACCAAGCTACATCTGAGATATGGTCTCATTCATGGAATTATTTTGTTAATTGACTAGGTGGGATGAGATTTGCCTCATTCTATAAAATTGGATATCTGACCTCTATTTTTATGAAATAGATGCAATTAAATGAAGCGAAAACATAGTAAGAGAGATTTGTACATTATAAAATACTATATAATGTCAGGTAGTTTGCAAAATGGCAATCTATATATATGCAAGCATTACTAATGTCAGTAATATCTAACATTTATTGAATGCTCAGTATATGTCAGGTATATTTCTATGTGTCTTATCTCTGTATTTATCTCATTTAATAATCCCAATAAGACTGAGAGAGATATTACCATTTTATATATCCAATCAAATATGTAACTTCTGATATAAATGAAAAGTGTATTTGATAAACTACACAATGTTTACCTATACTTAATTAATACCCATAAAATATTTAAATAGTAAGACAGTTGCCTTTTTCAATTCACTCAAAAACTATTAGTCCAGGTATATGATGTAATGCTAAGAGTTGGGAAATGGTAAGTCAAGAACGCTACAAACAATTATTGAACGCATTTTTAGTTTTCCAGTAGTTATTGAATGATACATATCTAATACATGTCATGAAAGATCTCAGTTTGAATTTTGAGGAATAATATGAAGTAATACACATAAGCTTTCAGTTTCTCTCTCACATTTTAATTCAGATTCCACACTATTTCTTCTAAAATCAGCAAATTCAGATTACTCTCCTATCAAAGTCAGAAATTCTGTTTTGGTATTTATCTGTGGACTCTTAAAAATGCCACAACTTATAACAGGAATTTGCAGCATTATGGAATCGAGAGTTCCATTAAATATCACACATTCAACAACTACATTTGCATAAAGTAGAACCCATGTACCACAAATGAGATCGGAGGGGGAACAGAATCCCCTGCCGTCGCAGAGTTCGCAGATCCCATCTGAACCAATCAATAACATTATAAATTGTAGACAGAGGCACTTACAGAGAAATTCTAAAATAAAACCACATGTGCAGATACATAGATGGGGGCCTGAGGACACAAAAACTGAAAGGAAAATTGAAACCCAGCAGACCGGATTCTTCGTAAACCTCATTGCTTCACTCCTAAACGGATCCAAAGTCCAGTAGCTTCCTTACAATGGCCTGAGTCAGGAGCAGGAGCAGGAGCTTTGAAATATCGCATCATGGTCGCAAATGGAGGGGTGAAGGGGATCTTTGGTGAAGCAAATGAGAAAAAAAAGTTGGACAGAACATTTCCTGCTGGAACGTGTTAAGAGTGTGTGGTGTTTCAGCCACGGGCTCCTGATGATGGAACTTTAGTTGCTGAACATGAAGATAATTTCAGCACCCTACAATTATGTGCCTAATTAAAATTAAGAAATTAGAACACAGTTAAAAGGAATAATATTTTGCTCACAGCTAATTTCATTAAAGTATTAATGAACAGGACTCTTTTTATGGCCAGAGGGCAACCACTTTCTACAGAGTACTTCCATGCTAGCTAATTTATTCATGCATGAAAAACAATCCAATGAGAAATGAGGGAGCTGAGAACTGCTGGTCCTAATTAAAATATTTAAAACACCATGTCTATTTTCTTCCATCTAGCCAAATACCTAAGCTGGAGCCAGCATGGTGCCAATTAACATGGAAAAAGCAAACACAAACACCCACGGTTTCTGATTAAAGTGCACATTATTGTACCATGCAATATATTGTTCGGCACATATATGTAAATGTTTAATTAACCCATGTCTAAATCTCAGCAACATTCAGAAATCGATACTTTAATCCCTAAACAAGTGGCAATCTGTGTAGGGAGACACTGACTTATTTATCACAGTGTTTTATTCAAACCTAATTTGTAGCAGTCGTGTGCTAGCCATGCTAAAGCGTTTCTTAAGGGAAAGAGGAGGGAGGAGATTCTTTGCTTGGCAGACTTCTTTTCAGACGGCAGCGAGATTGTTAGTTGCCAAAGACTCGTGAAAGGAACTAGGCTAGCCTCAGGTGATATGAAATTTTTCATTAATAATGCAGGGGGAAGTCTGGACCTAAGCCCATTTGTCAGCCTGGATAGCAATAACAATAACAACGGCTGCATATGTACACGCACACGCACACACACACACACCCCTCTTCTCTTTGTTAACTAAAGACGTATCATTAGAACAAACTCCAAGACATGCCTACCACAGCAGCGTGTTGGAGAAAAATGTCTGAAACCCAGAAGTCGAAGATTTGAAAATCTTACAAGTAATCATCAGAATTTTTTCATTATGTTAAAAACATTCATAAAAGGAGATTTAACATTTCAGCAGCTGCCAGAGTTAAGAAGCACTTTCAGTTCAGTTATTTCTACTTCACAATCCTGGTAGGCAGGCTGAGCGAGGGACAACAAAGCCTAGGGCAGTAAAATGATCTGGGGAAGCCACACACAGCACACACCAGAGCCAGAATTTGCACCCACCTTCGTGAATTCTATAATCACGCCACTCCACGCCACATTGATTAAAACAGCTCTTAATTTTTTGTTTATGTAGAAGAGACCAAATCTTCAGAAATCCAATTACTACCCAGTTAGTTATGAAAAGTCATTTTTTTTTTTTTTTTTTTTTTTTTAGCATTTCTTAGGAGGTAGGGAAGGTGAGAATGTATTAAACACAGTTTCTTCTGAGTTTTCTCATTGTTTTTAGCAACTAAAACCATGGGATTTTAGACTAAGATCTTAGACATCATTTGCCCAGAGCACTTCAAACTGTTTGTGGCAACAGAATCCCCCTTTTTCCTCCAAATACGATCTTTGTATATACAACCAATATATTGACACAGATAAAAGCAGATCCTTCTGATGGAGGGGGCTGAGGCACTGCCACAGAACCCGTTTCCTGAAAACCACTGTGTTCATCAAAGCCTTTATTAAACAGCTGGAGGAACTGAGGTCCAGAAAGGTGAGAACACAAGGGAAGTACTCATGCAACATAATAGCAGACCTGGAATACACCTACAGTAACCTTGACCCTCTGCCCCATGCTCTTTCCATAGCATCATGGTCCCTAATGAAATCAACCTAGACTATGATGCAGTTAAAGAGCCAAATCGAGGTGAGAGTGTTTGTGCAAAATTACCAGCAAGAATACAGGAATATATGGTCATGAGGCAGGACAGCCTGGTGTTCAAAACAAGAGGTGAGATTCAGAGGCAAGAGACTTAAGAAAAAGATTTGTGTCTGTCCTACATGCTCTTCATTTCTATTCCCTGGGGCCCAGGTTCCTCATTTGAAAATGGTGTTGATATCTCACAAAAGTGTATTAACAACCAAACAAGAATCAAGGAATGTGCCCTTCAAAAGTACTTTATCACACTGCATTGCAGTTGCTTGTCTGCTTCTGTCACTGGACTCTCAGCAGTGTTCCAAGATAACGTCAATGTTTTACTATCTATTCATTCTCAGTCTAGAGTTGGTGCTCAAATACATTGGATGATGTTGAACTCATAATTATAATGACTAACATATATTGTCCATTTACTATGTGTTAAACATAATGCTAAGCATGTGACATTGGTCATATATTTCATCTTCATGACACCCTCATAAGACATACTGTTATTGTCCCCATTGCAAAACTGAGAAACAGACACAGAAAACTGACTTACCTGCCCAGTGTTGCAGCACTATTATAATAAGCTGTGGGGCAAAAAAACCTACACTGGGATGGTCCAACTTCAGAGCCTAAGCTCTTAGTCACTATATTATACAAAAGCAGCAAAATAAGGTAATAAACTAAAAGTTATCCACTAGAGCATGAGGCAAACGTCTTAGGTGAGAAATCATGTAAAACACACTGGGCATCCACTGAGAAACATGAAATGCAAATTTCAAGAAGAGTTTTGTTCTTGATGACTGTTCTAACAAGCAGAAATTAGGGAGAATGAGAGAACATTTCTAACCTCTAGGAATGATGTTGGGGAACAGATATTTCCACTGTTAAACTCTCAGAAAGTGGTCTGATTCAACGTGTCTAAAAGAGAAAGACTCTCAAATATGCTATCCTTGTGATCAACAGTCTCATCATTCTCATCTATAAATATACATACACACCCCCAAAAAAACATGCTCTACCATGATGTAGATGTTAATGGTCACAGTGCAGGTTGATGAGAGTCAACAGAAAGATGGCACTGGTCCTCTCATATGTAACCATGGAATTATTGCTTACAAATGTAAGCAGACTCAGCAACATGGAAACTCATTAGTGATGTAGCCATACTTGCTCATGAAGGAAAGTTGTGCACACCTGAGACACATCCCAGACATTTTCAGGTGTAATCGTAATTAGCATCATGGTCAAAAATTGGATAACGGGCCTGGACAGATCACTGGTATAACCCTATGTAATAGTCTTCATGAGATCTTGACATTAATTGGTAATTAGTAACTACAATCATGTATGTAAATTCTCTCTTTGACGATGAGATGGGTTGCATTTCCTGGGTTCCTAATTTTCAGCTGGCATTGACTAAACCCTTGGTGATTATAGTTTTCCAGTTATTGAGAAGACTTCAAGGAGACAGCTCATAATCCATCATTTTACACCTTACAGCCTATCTGCATTCTATTAAATTTCTCAGTTCTTTGGAATCTGAAGTAATCTAATATATTTTCTTATAACATACCAACATATAATATTTCAAACATTTGATATTTTCTCCAAAACAGCCAGTATGAGATAACTAGATTTTTCAAAAGGTTTGTTTGTTTTTAATTCTCTTCCCATAAGCAAGTTTGGTTTTTGAAATTTTCCCTTTCAAGAAAGAAAAAATAAGCAACAAAGCAGATCTCCGAGATAGAGCCTGCATTTTTATGCATCTTTAGCCAGACAAACATTAGTCCTTCCTCAGAACTGGAGCAGCTATTCTGAAGAATGTAAACTTGCTGTTTTCTCAATATGCAGATAGCCTGTTGTCATAGATCCTCATAGTAATGAACAACTTCTCAATATTTAATAAGCCTGGCATTCCTGTCCCCAGGCGGAGAGCACAGACAGTTGGTAGCCAGCTACTAACTGACCATTAAAATACAGAATCTCTCTTTAAAATGTGCTTCACAAACAGGTTCCATCACCTGCAGTCGGGAGCAAGTGCCGTCCTCTGCGGTGAGGTGGCCTATTCTGCCTGGAAGAGAAGTGGCAGGAGCAAGCCAAGTTAGCCTGCACGGTATTCAAACAGGGGCAACAACAGAATCCTGTTTACAAAGGGGAGGAAAGCCCACCCACAGCCCTTCTCTTTGCAGTGTCGTTAGCTCCAAGAACTGCCAAGCAAGTAGAAATCAGGAAAGCTCACCATGATATTTTTGTCAATGTAGAACAACAAAACCATTCTGGAACTCTGTGTTTTTCATGCTTTTTATGCTTGCTTATACACAGGAGTGTTTTCTGCTGTCTCTGGTGTGTTGTGTGAGTATATATTGCAACAATAATGCTCACTAATTGGACCAAGATGCCATTGATTCCGAACAATAATATTTGAGTATTTTAGCGTTGCCTTTTTTAAAATCCAAGGAGCAAAAACTAATGTCAATGTGATTATATGGAAATTCAGGAAATCATTAATACAATTAGATCGTTTTCTGAATAATAGAAAAGCTAACATAATGAGTTCTCTTTGCTCTTATTGACCATTAAGAGAAGATGCTTGGTTGTAACTGTAATTTCAGGTTAACGCAAATATTCCCAAGATCGCATTAAGTACAGTGTTTAAAAATTGAGTAGGCCTACCACAACCCTTGTTACCATCACGTCATAGACGTGATTGTCTTTTCTTCTCTTTCATCAACAGTGATAGGAATTACTGATTTTTTTAGCCCATTTTTCACAGGGAAACAAGGGAATTTTCTTTCTTAACCATTTTAGGAGAATGGTTGCATGTGTAATGATGCAGGGAAAATAAGGTGTGGACAGTGGGTGGTTGACTTTCCAGCAGATGACTGGCTCTCATCACCATCCTCCAACAGTGTGTAACCCAAATCCATGCCCCAGCAATGCTAAAAATGACAACTTCATGGCCCTTTTGGACACTTTCCAGGAGCATTCATTCTGTAAGCATTGACAGTCATATACTGCCAAGAAGCAGAAGGAGCAAACCTACTCTACGTTGCTGCATCAGGAGACAACACTAGGAAAAGAGGCAAAGAATACAATGGAGCAGACTCAGAGTCTTCATGAGAACTTTCTAGCAGAATTGTTGAGTAATATAATGAATAGGGTAACTTTCATGATAGAGGCACTCAAAGACTGAAAGACTACCTATTATAGATGCTACTAACAATATTTTTAAATTAGTGTATTTTTCTCAAAAGTTTACGTAAAATCCCAGAATGTAACACAAATAAAAATAGCACTGCTCTAGTTCAAGTAGAAGACAGAAGACCTGTGACCTGCAACTCCATTCACTCACCTTGTTTTATCCTCCAAGTTTCCTCAGGCAATCCTATAGGACTCCAGGGAACACAGTTTAAAAACCACTGCTGGCTGGGCATAGTGGCTCACATCAGTAATCACAACACTTTGGGAGGCCGAGGCAGGTGGATCACTTGAGGTCAGGAATTCAAGACCAGTCTGCCCATGGCGAAACCCCACTCTACTAAAAATACAAAAATTAGCCGGGTGTGGTGGTGTGTACCTGTAATCCCAGCTACTCAGGAGGCTAAGGCAGGAGAATCACTTCAACTCAGGAGGCAGAGGTTGTAGTGAGCCAATATCATGCCACTGCATTCCAGCGTGGGTGACAGAATGAGACTCTGTCTCAAAACAACAACAAAACACTGCTGTAGAAAATATTCCTAAACTACACACGCGATCATACTAAGCAATTCTCAAGCTTATCTACACTGGGGAACATATGGCAAGTGTTACCATAATTACCATACACAATTTGATCTAATGTTCATACCCAGATTCAAATATCCCCAAAAAGTTAGTGAGGAAGTAAAGCACCACAAAAATTCTTAGGCTTTCTAAGTGTTAAAAGTACATACAGGTTTTGGCTATTGTGAATAATGCTGCAGTAAACAATGGGGGTGCAGATAGATACTCGAGCACTTGAAGAGAAATATATACCCCAAAGAAGTGGCATTGCTGGATCACATGGTAGCTCTATTTTTAGTCTGGTGAGGAGCATCATACTGTTTTCCATATAAGGCTGTACTAATTTATATTCCCACTGATAGTGTATAAGACTTCCGATAATAACTATTCTAACAAACGTGAGGTAACATCTCATTGTGGTTTTGAGCTGCATTGTCCTGATGATTAGTGATGTTGAGCACCTTTTCATATACCTGGTGGCCATTTGTATGTCTTTGTTGGAGAAATGTCTATTCAAGTTCTTTGCTCATTTTTTAATCAGTTTTTTTTTTTTTTTTTTTTTGCTATTGAGTTATACAATATCCTTATCTATTTTGGATATTAGCCTTTTATCAGATAGATGGTTTTTAAATATTTTTTCCTATTCTGTAGGTTACTGATTTGTCTTTTTGATTGTTTCCTTTGCTATGCCAAAGCTATTTAGTTGGTATAGCCCCCACTTGCCTGTATTGAGGTTTGTTTTCTGTTCTTTTGGTGTCAAATCCAAGAAATCATTGCCAAGACCAATGTCAAGAAGCTTTTCCTCTGTTTTTTTCAAGGGGTTTTACCATTTCATGTCTTACGATTAAGTCTTTAATCCATTTTTAGCTGATTTTTGACTATGGTGTAAGATATGAAAACAAAGAAAATTTCCATTGACAGATGAATGAAAATATGATATAGATGCACAATGAAATACTATTCACTTTTTATAAAGAAGAAAATTCTACCATTTGTAACAACATAGATGAACTTAAAGAACATTATGCTAAGTGAAATAAGACAGATACAAAAGGACAACTACTGCATAATTCCACTTGTATGAGGTATCTAAAATAGCAAGACTCACAGAAGCAGAGAATAGAATGGTGGTTGAAAGGGGCTTGGGAAAGGGGGGAATGAGAGATTGTTGTTCCGTGGGTATAAAGTTTCAGTTATGCAAGACGAGTAAGTTCTAGAATTCTCCTCTACAACATAGTACCTATAGCTCACAACATGAAGTTGCATACTTTAAAATGTGATAAAAGGACAGATCTCAGATCTCATATTAAGTGTTCTTACCACAAAAGATACTCAAAAGAATACAAGGACATTTTTGTAGGTAATGAATATAGTACCTTGGTTGTGGTGATGGTATCATGGCTGTATGTATATGTCTAAACTCATCAAAATGTATACGTTAATTATGTGCTTTTTTTTTGAGATAGACTCGCTCTGTCACCCAGTTTGGAGCGTAGTGGCATGATCTTGGCTCACTGCAACCTCCGCCTCCCAGGTTCAAGAGATTCTCCTGCCTCAGCCTCTTCAGTAGCCGGGATTACAGGTGCCTACCACTATGCTGGGCTAGTTTTATATTTTATATTTCAGCCATGTTGGCCAGGCTAGTCTTGAACTCCTGACCTCAAATGATCTGCCTACCTCGGTCTCCCAAATTGCTAGGATTACAGGTGTGAGCCACTATGCCCGGCCCGACATGTGTAATTTTTGTGTATTAGTTATACCTCAATATAGGTTTTTTAAAGTTTAAAAAATAATACTTGTACATCTTAGGTAGCTAACTCTAATTCAGCATACCTCATCCACTCAAGAAACCTTCTAGAATACAAGAGAGTTAGAAAGACATTGTTACCTATATAGCCTTGAATCTGCTTTAATTCGTAAAAGCAACTTTAAAAAAAAAAAAAAAATTCTCAACTCTGAGTGCCTTATCAATAATGGTAAGTTCTTCATGACATACCTCACAACTGACCACAAAACATCAGGGGGTTGTAACGGTGGGTTTAAGAATCTGGACGACCGGATGAAGTGACACCCACACCCAAAGCAATGCACTGGAACTGCTTCTGCATTCTAGCTAATGTTGAAGTCAGGTGGACATTTTAATGTAATTATATAACCATTTTGAAATAACCAAACGCTTAGAATTTTATGTATGAAAGCATATTGGTCAATTTCTCTCTGTTCAGCCAGAGGTTTGGCATCATAGAAAAATTACCCTGTTGAAATGTTAGTGCTCCTGGTAATTCTTTCAAAGTATTCGACATCACCATGATCAGCAGCTTAGACCTATCTATGTAGCAGAGTTTAAAACACCGGTGTATCTTTTAAATAAATAGCTTTTTTGAGTATTTATGATGGGCCAAGCATGGTTCTCAATATTTTACATGTGTTTCATAAGAATCGCATGATATAGGTATTATGGCTACACATTCCCCTTTTTTCATTGTGTAAACTGAGGCTTAAGAGGAGCTAAGTAGCTTACCAAGCTCCACACAATAGCTACGTTGTGGAGCTGGGATTTGAGCCAAGGCAAATCTGACCCCAAAGCTCACAAGCTTAACCTTTACACCCTACAAGAAGCCAGAAGAGTCCTACTGTCCAGAAAGAAAAAGAGTTTGATCACCAAAGACCTAATTCTCCAATTATTATATGAGCTTCTCATCTCTGCTCTATATTGTCCATAAGCCAAGAGGATAAAAATAAAATGAAATAAGGGACAGAGTTGAGGAATTGGAGCAAAGAGTATGGCTAAGCTACTTTTACTGCAAAAGACAAAATATGCCAAGAATTCAGATTAGTTCATGAAAAGGTCAAAAAATGATTTTTTTTTTTTTGAGAAGATGAAGATGAACTGTGTTAGCTACCCACGAGGCTGAAGAATAATTAAAAACACCCTGCCACGGCTCATTGATGAGTCCAGGGGGCGCTGGCTCCATGCTAGATTCAACGCAGTGCCAGGAGTCTCTCGGCAAGCCAGCCCCAAGCCGACACACAGAAGGCCTGTTGCTCCCAGCATGGACTGTTGTCAGCAGTGTGACAACCACAGCAGTGACATCATTGACCAAGGATCTAGAGAATTCTTTAGAATTCCAAAAGCTCCACTATAAAGACACGTGCACACGTACGTTTATTGCGGCACTGTTCACAATAGCAAAGACTTGGAACCAACCCAAATGTCCATCAACGATAGACTAGATAAAGAACATGTGGCACATATATACCATGGAATACTATGCAGCCATAAAAAGAATGAATTCATGTCCATTGCAGGAACATGGATGAAGCTGGAAACCATCATTCTCAGCAAACTAACACAGGAACAGAAAACCAAACACCGCATGTTCTCACTCGTAAGTGGGAGTTGAACAATGAGAACACATGGACACAGGGAGGGGAACATCAAACCCCGGGGCCTGACTGGGGGTGGAGGGCAAGGGGAGGGAGAACATTAAGACAAATACCTAATGCACGTGGGGCTTAAAACCTAGATGACGCGTTAATAGGTGCAGTAAACCATCATGGCACATGTATACCTGTATAACAAACCTGCAGGTTCTGCACATGTATCCTAGAACTTAAAGTAAAATTAAAAAGAAAAAAGAATTCCAAAAGCTCCTAGCCATCATAGATTTTAATCTTTACAAGAGCTGTGAAGCGCACACATTATCACCTGTGTCAAAGAGGAGGAAATTGAGATGCAGAGAAGCTAAGTGACTACTCAAAGCCAATCGGCTGATTAGGGGCAGAGTTGAGACACAGGTTTTTTCACGCCCGGGCACTCTCCTCCCGTTGGCACAGACATAACTCATTCACTAGACTGACCATAGAGCCTCAGGGTTAGAGTGAGCAGGCTCTGATCTGAGCTCACATCCTGGCTCCACTATTGACTGGTTGTCAGATAACTCTTGACAAGTTACTTACCCTTTCTAAGCCTCTGTTTTCCAAGCTGTAAAATGGGAATCAAAATAGCATATGCCTCATAGGGCTTTTGTGGTGATTAACTGAAATGAGATGAGTTAATGTATAGAAAGAGTAGTAGCAAGCATTCACAAATGGTAGTTTTTATTATTAATCATTCACTCACTGAACAAACTTTGATGTTTATTCTGTGCCAGGCCTGTGGGCTTGGACCTGATATTAACAAACCCTGCCCTGAGGTTACTCAACGTCCTTCTTGGGTGACCAATACAAAGAGAGACTTACAAGGCAAGGGGGAAGTATAATGATATAAGTTAAGATGCAGGATAGTGTAACAGGCACATAGAATGGCTTTCTCTAGAGCAGCAGTCCCCAACCTTTTTGTCTCTGGGGACTGGTTTCATGGAAGACAATTTTCCCATGGACCTGGGGGTTGGGGGATGGTTTCAGGATGATTCAAGCACATTACATTTATTGTGCACTTTATTTCTATCATTACATTGTAATATATAATGAAATAATAATAAAACTCACCATAATGTACAATCAGTGGGAGCCCTGAGCTTGTTTTCCTCAACTAGATGGTCCCATCAGGGGGTAATGGGAGACAATGATAGATCATCAGGCACCAGATTCTAATAAGGAACGCACAACCTAGATCCTTCACATGCGCAGTTCATGACAGGGTTTGCGCTCCCATGAGTGTGGAATCTGGTGCTTCCACTGATCTGACAGCAGGTGGAGCTCAGGTGGTCATGCTCACTCACCTCCTGCTGTGTAGCCCAGGTCCTAACAGGCCATGGACTAGTACTGGTCTGTGGCCTGGGGGTTGGGGACCCCTGCTTTATAGCAGCAGATGCTCTAAGAGTTTATAAAACAAAACATTTTAGTAACAAAGAAGATTCTACAAATGTAAACTTTGTTCCAAATTCCGTTTCAATGTCACAAAACTTTAAAAACAAAAACAAAAACAACAAAAAAAAACCCTGAGATTTAGAGCTGAAGACCCTTCATTGAAATCTCAATTCCATAAACTACCAACGACATGACTTTGAATTAAATAACCTAACTTCTCTGGACCTCAAATATACTCATCTCTAAAACTGGGATACAGTTGTAACACACCTCATGTGCTTGTCAGGAAGATGAAATGATGTAACACATGTGAAAGGGCTTTGTAAATGAGGAGAAATTTCATTAGAATTGTCACTGATTACAGGGAAAGGGGAGGAGGATGAAGAAATAGAAAAAAAGTAAGAGAGGAAACAGAAAGAAGTGCCCAGCATCTGCTGAGGGGACTGGGCAGCTATGCGGACAGAAGTTCTGTCTTTCTCCCACAGTCTCAGGTGTTCACAAGGAGGATGTTTCTAGTTGAATAAGGCAGACAAGGGTTTGGCCAAAATTTTACTTCCACCCGATTAGCCCCCTCCCATGTGGTCAGCTTGTTCCTGATTCTCAAGCTCTATGGCTCTTCTGAGACTTGGGCATCTTTACTTGGGAAAACCACACTACCTGCCTGTGAGCATGGAACTAGAGGCTGCAATCTGCCAGGGCTGCCATCTGCCTCCAGCTTGTAGTCTGTGTGTCCCTTTGTGGTTCACTCCCTAGTTGCAGAGAATGCCACTACAAGACTTGGGGTCGTGGGTGGGCAATCCGTCCCAGCTATGTGCAGAAATGTTTCCCTTTACCAGTCTCTCAGAGGCCCAGCCAACACTGAATTGGGCCCCCAGGGGAGAACCTGAGTTTGCCAGCAGACAAGGACAGTGCATCGCATCTGCAGGGGGCCCGGCATGGAGAAAGATGCAATGTCATAACAGAGCCTGTTGGGGGGCGGGTGGGAGAGTAACAAGCAGGGCACAGGGTGTGCAGAGGAGGTGGAGGTGGAGGTGGAAAGTGAAGGGCCACAGGTGTCAGCCAGGGAGCTTCTAGTCTTTATCATGGACAGTGTGGGAGACCCATGGGGGTGTAAACAGAGGAGGCATGTGGTCTGTCTAAAGAGGCCACTGTGGCCATAGAGTAGTAGAAAACAGACCAGAAACTGGGGGCACGCGTGGCAGAAGGTCGGTTACCTAAAAGGCTCATATGGAGGGCATTGACTCCATCCCAGGGTGCCTGACGAGAAAGGCAGATTCAAGAGCTACTTAAAGTCTTAATCAACAAGACTCGAAGACTAGTTTGACACAGGGGAGTGAAGCAAAGAGCAAAAGCAACAATGATTCTACTGTGGGTGGCCGGATTAATGAACTATGGTTTTACTAAACAATAGTCCATTTCAATAAAAATAGTATCTCCTTAGATTGAAAATGAAGCTTACTATAGAAATCTCATTTTATATGCATATGAATTTGGTCTAGCTCGTGAGTTAGATAATACCTCTTAATAGATGATGGTCGAGGCTCAGAGAGACTAATGCCTGCCTAAGTTCACACAGACAGTTACAACAGAGAAGAATTAAGTGTTAGCCCATTAAACCCAGGTTTGACAAATAGGTCCCAAATTGTATGCCAACTCTGATGAATTGGTAGTAACGACCTGAAGCACGAAGTTTAGACTCTGGTATTGAGTCTGGCCTTGGAAAGCTAGAAGCTGTAACAAATTGGCAATATCTGCCCTGACACCTGGAAAGAAGAATGGCAATACGACAGCTTTTGCCAGCCCCGCACCAGAAATAGTGACTCCTTAGAAATTTATAGAACAAGACGACAGATTTGATTGGATCCAGCATATGGCTCCTAAAAATATCATTGGATCAAACTTTGTGTAAATTAACAAAATGAACAGCAAGATTGTGAAGTGACCAAAACATGCCTAAGTGCCCTTGACCTCACTCTTCATTTCACTACTTCCAAATGGGAGGTTCCATTTCTTCCAGATGACTAGAGTTCTGTTGCAGTTCTTCAGGTGCCAAAGTGCCCCACTCACCACCACACCTTCCCTGAATTTTCAGGCAATGCAACATTCTATTTTTGCCCCATTGGAAACCCTTTTCCTGGAAAGGAGTAAAGAAGAGAAGAAAGAAAAAGACTGGGTTTGAGAAATTCTGTTCTTTATCTATAAAAAAGAGACTAATACCCCAATTTCAGTTGTCATGTAGCAAGCATTCTATACTTTAAATTTTTTATTTTTATTTATTATTTTTATTTATACAATAAACTGAAGAGTCAAAGGGAGGGGATATTTTAGACAAGATTTGGACAGGATCTTAAAGTCTTGCCTCTTCCTGCCTCAAATGACAAATATTTCCATAAACTGATTTCTACATGGTTTAAGACAAAAAGAATCCACACCTATTTTTACTGGAATTTAATGTTCAAAGATAAAAATAAAAATTATTCCTAAGTCCAACTGTCATACCCTAAGGCAACTCAATCAATTCAACAAAATCAATGATAAAAGTTCTTCTAAGCTGAAATTCCGTGAGTCTATGAGCTGGAATTTTTGTTCTCTCCAAGAAGCAAGTCCTTCTCTTGAGCAACGTGCAGAGGTGGGAGACTGAGTCAATGGTTTAGAGTGCACACTTTGGAACCAAACACGCATGAGTTTGAATTCCAGCTCTGCCATTTACTAGCTATGTGGACTTGAGAAAGATACTCAATTGCTCCCAGCTTCAGTTGTGTGTAAATTGAGCACACTAATACCTACTTCAGAGTGTTTAATCAAACTAAAATGAAATAATGTGTATAAAACCCTTAGCAAAGTGCCTGGCACATAGTTAATATACTTATTATGTAGATAGATTACAAGTTGCACTTCTTACTATGTAGACAAAGCAATATGAAAATAACACTGAAATTTTTGAACACATCGCCTATATGGTCTTGGCTCCGCAAAGCAGTTGCCTGATTATAACAGTCTGTCTTCCCAGGATAGAGAATATCAACTATAGACTTCTCAGGAATAAATTCCATCTACCCAATCTATATATTTGATAATATGATAATATATATAATAAACCTCAAAGTGATGGGCAGAAATTTGGACTGGGTTGGTGCAAACATCTTGATAATCATGTAAACATCATTAAGGGTGTTTCATAATTATTTTAAAAATTATTTTATAGGACCAACATTTTCTGTATAATGCAGTAAATTTAAAGTCTCATTTGACACTGAAAAACCCACTCAGTAACGGGGGTTAAGAAACTAATGAAATTACTATTTTTCAAGTAGTTAGTACATATTTGGCATGATTCTAGGCATGACCTGGGCAGAAGAAAAGTATAAAATATGGCTTCTACATATAACTTATGGTCTTACTAAGGAGATGATTGGGTAAAGACAGTTCATTCAAATGCCATAATCAACAGTGCGTAGTCAAGGGCAAGCCACCAAGCAGCTGGGAGAGAGAACATTGAGCTAATATTTGGAAACAACCAGGTTTGCCAGTCAGTTATCAGAAGTACCTGGTTGGTAAGGAGTCCTGCAGAGAAGAGAAGTTGTTATTTTCTGACAGCCTTGAGCAGTTGATCATGCCTAAAGAGAACATTATCAATGTCCTCTAGACTGTTTATCTTTACTGGCATCATTTTTACCGACTATTTTTTTAACGGCAGGAAACATTTATTCTCATATAGAACCCCATTATAAAAACTTTCCGAAACCCCCCCTTCCTCCCACTACCGCAGTCACCACACACAAAAAAAGAAAAAAATTGCAGTTCTGGGATTCTTTTTAATTAATGCGGATTTTTACTGCTCAATAGTCCCATACGTGCAATTCTTGTTACAACTTCGACCAACTTTTTCCTGAGAGTCTATTGCTCAACTCCTAAGTAGGCAGCGTTTCCCGTTACCCCACTCCATTCAGCTCTCACAAAATCCATTAGACAACCTTCCTCCTCAGAACAAAAGGGCTTTTAGGATGTTTCACACGCTCTTCTCTGTGGGTTTGAAATTACACACAGCAGTGCCAAAGGTAAGGCATTTCTAGAGGTTTTTTTTTTTTTTTTTTTTTTTTTTTTTTTTTTTTACAGTTCTGGGTGTTTTGTTGTTTTTGTTGTTTTTCTCTTTTTTCTCCCCCAGCTCCCTCTTCCTCTTGTGGTATATATTTGTGGCCTACAGCAATTACTTTAGACTCTTTAGACACGTCCGGATAGAGATAGATGACACAAGTGATCTACTTATCTTCCTTTCCCATCACCAATAAAAGTGACAGCCCGCCTAATTAGGCCTAATAAAGCAGCCGCAGAAAGAGTGGCGCAGCAGCGATCTAAAGCGAGATGGCATTGACCCGAAGATACAGGTGCTGCCTTAAGGCGTTGCTGCTATTACTTTATCTCCAATACATTACATCTCTGCTCATGCCATATTCAAATGCAAGTAGCATGTTTTTCTCCTCAATTCTTAGATCAAGAACAAAAAAAAAAAATCCCATCTAATCAAAAAAGGCACTGACAATTTTTCAGCCCCACATTAAAAGCAAAGAGTCATTCAGAACAGTGCACTCCATATTCTATTTTATAATATCACTTTAAGCTATTGCTTTGAATCTCAGACACTTCTTTGTTAAGAAGGAAAATCAAAAATTCATCAGAAGAAGTTCTTTCTTCCCCCCTCTTTTTTTTTTTTCTTCGAGGGCTAGCATGGGGTTTGGAGCTGGAACCAACATTTGTAGAAGTTAGGGGTCCTTAAGCAATTATTAGCGATGAGAGTTTGACACGCTTGAGAGTTG
Organism: Macaca thibetana thibetana; assembly: GCF_024542745.1. Lineage (NCBI taxonomy): Eukaryota > Metazoa > Chordata > Mammalia > Primates > Cercopithecidae > Macaca > Macaca thibetana. The sequence goes on from NC_065584.1 coordinate 144,597,395, forward strand.
TCAACAACTGACTTTAAACAAAGTGAAAGGAAAGAGAAATAAACGGTGCTCTCAGCAAAATTAATATACAGGCCTGCAAATTAATGATGTCGTGTATTTTTTAAACAAGGGAAAAAAATCTGAACTTTGCATGAAACAGCATTTTAAGTACATCTTTGCAAAAATTATCAGATTGTCAAAGGGCATGAAAGTGAATTGAGTCCGCAACTATTCATAATATTTCCACATATGCTAAATACAAAATTTATCTTACTTTATTTGCCTGTTCTGTAGCAATTATTTAAAGCTATTAGAAAGGGGGACATGTCCTTGATCTGTAGTGCCAATGACTGCTCCACAGCATTTATTGTAAGAAACATAACCTTCCTAGCCTTGCCTGCATACATACATACATACACACACACACACACACACACACACACACACACAAATATGCATTCTTCACTCCTTACTATTGGGCAAATACTACTTAGCCCTGTGCATCCTCTCTCACATTTTAAAGATTTCTTCAATAATCCCTCCATTCACATTGTTTTAATTTCTACCTGTATCCAAATAAGTCTCTAAAATATTACTTCTAACCCTCTTCTTTTGTGTCCAAAATGAAACCCATTATCTTCTGCTCACCCTTGCCCAATCTGAACCCTCTTAAAACATTCTGTCTCTGTAATGTTCCCCCATTACAAACAGTAGTTACAGTTCCCTTGCTAAGAACCATTAATCCATCCCAACTTCCTGTCTCTTTCTGCTGGTCTTTCCAGGATGAGAATGATTTGCACAATAGTCATAGCTATCATCTATGGAAGACCTCCCTGGTGTTACACATGATGACATGTATGTCGTATACAGTAGTTAAGGGCCATAACAATATGGAATAGGTCATTGTTTGGTCCACGTTTTAACTAGTAAGGGAACTTCAAAAAGTAATTTGTCCAAGCTACGCAGCCAGTAAGTGGCGGAATTGGAATTTGTGCTTGCTGACTATTCTAACAAATCTGTAAATAATAAAAATTTTAAAAGAGCAGGGCTTTGGGATTAGCGAACAAGCTGTCTCATTTCATCATGTGCATCCTCACAATTATAATTATGTCCCCTAACCACTTCTCCTTGAATACTGAATAAGTCGTTCACAGAGTTTTCCCTCTCTGGTACCCACCCTAATGCATTATGTCAGAAGACCAATCCCCATTTCCTTCCACACAAAATTTCCGGCTCTGCCTTCTATCATCTAGGTCATACTGGGAGACTTACCTACCTTCCCTGAGTCACAGTTTCCTCTTACTGCCACTTACCGTCTGATTTCACCTGAGTCGCAGGGTTGCCGTTGGAAAAATGGAGGTGATAATGATAGTTGCCTCTTAAAAGGCTATTGAGAAGATTCGGTGAGATAATGTTTCTGAAATTCATAGCAGTGCCTGACTCATAGTAAGTGTTCGACAATATAAGCTACTGTTATTAACAGCTGAATAACAGTTCAAGACAAAGGAGCCAGCACACAATGGTGATGGACTTCAGTTTCACATAAAACAGAAATGACAACAACTTTGGGATTATCATTCCTATTCCTTTATTTGTGCCATCTTACGTAAGACCAATAGGAGAATTTCCATTCCTTATCGTGAGAGCTGGTTTATCTCACATTCTAACAGTAGGAAACTTTATCTATGATATTTCCAAATTTATTGAATTCATATCCATAATGATAGCTTCGTGCCTTAGAAAATTCTGATATCCCTGATTCTGAACAGAATTTCCTACAGTGTGTCTTGTTGCAATCTTATTCTTCTTTGTGAATTGGCCATACATTTTGGTATAAAAATAATAAGAACCCCATTCCCTGATCATTCGACATAACTGAGTTCACCACCTTATGGAGCAAACACAACCCCAAATGGTTTAAACTTTCAGCGTCAGTTGGTAACTATTCTAACACGAACTGGTTCTTCATCGGCTCTCATTTCTTTCTACTAAAAGATTCTGAGGAAGGTGGAAAGTCAAGATTGGGTATACAGAACACAGTAACTGTTTTACTTGGGGTGATGATGTTGTTTTAGGTGGTCTATCCCCAAAATATATCCATGAACCCCAGATTAGACATTGGTGGCCACTCACTCAGTGCTTCTTAATAGCAATGAATGGAAATGGGTTTTACCAAGAGATTTCAGTATTTTCTTGCTTCCACATAACCCTTTTGATGTATTTTCTAACATTTCACAACTAGATTAAAACATAGCAAGTAAGGGGTCTGTTGTCTTTCCTGAGTCCTTCTCCATTAAGAAACAATATAAAAATAAAAAAGAAATGTCAGGCTACACAACAAAAGGACCCCTTACGTGAATGCACAAAGCTGTGCCTGCTGCCTTTTCTCATACACTCATGGTAGCTAATGCTCTGCACACAAGAGGGGCTCTATAAAAGTGATCCAGTGGGCCAGGTGTGGTGACTCACGCCTGTAATCCCAGCACTTTGGGAGGCCGAGATGGGAGGATCACCTGAAGTCAGAAGTTTGAGACCAGCCTGGCCAACATGGCAATTCTCCGTCTCTACTAAAAATACAAAAATAATTAGCCAGGCGTGGTGGTGGGCGCCTGTAGTCCCAGCTACTCAGGGGGCTGAGGCAGGAGAATGGCGTGAACCTGGGAGGCAGAGCTTGCAGTGAGCCGAGATCGCGCCACTGCACTCCAGCCTGGGCGACGGAGCGAGACTCCGTCTCAAAAAAAGAGAAAAAAATTAGCCGGGTGTGGTGGCACATACTTGTAATCCTAGCTACTCAGGAAGCTGAGGCAGAGAGAACTGCTTGAACCTGGGAGGCGGAAATTGCAGTAAGCCAAGATTGTGCCACTGCACTCCAGCCTGGGCAACAGAGTGAGACTCTGTTTCAAAAAAACAAAAAGTGATCAAATGACAAAAGTAGTAGATTGTATAACAAAAGCAGCACACACTAAAATGATAATTCTCATATTCACAAAAGCAGAGGCAGGCCTTCTCTTGTGACTATTAGAAGTCCTGTATGGGTGAATGCTAGGTCAATATCAGAACTGTTTTCCCATCTGTTTTGCCACCCACTCCCTGCTATTGGTTTAGCATGTTTTCAATACCTCAGTGACTCAAAGGTCCAGTGTTTCCTTCCCAGGTATATTTCCAGCCTCCGTAGTAAATTTTTTAAGCTCACATGTCTCATGAGGAGTTTAACAAATTCATTGTTTTGTTTAGTCTGATGATCTTAGCCAGAAGCAACTAGGGAGCTGTATTAGTATTTGGTTTATTTCAAAATTAGTGGGCATGCTTTGCATTTTGAAAATCCCTATGTGATAACTCTTAGGAAGAGCCCTTCTGGCCAGAGGCTTATCTGCAAATGGGTGGGTGTCCTCCTATACCCTTGGCTACCAGAGCAATGGCCTGACCTACAGGTCTGTTAAATACATGACCAATCTTTTTGAAGGACTGTGTACAGTAAATACTGTCTTTCTTTTGTCCATCATTCACTGGCATCTGTTGTAATTGGCAACTGGCTTTTGCATTTCTCACCCTTGGCTTTCTGCTCTCTCTTTTGAATACACCTATTTAAGTAACTGATCGGCAAACTACATGCAAAGAAATACTGTTGCTCAAAACATTTATGGACATTGCTGACTCAGCATGGCTCAGTATTAACTGGTAATAAACTAAAGCTCTTAAACCTTAACAAAATTAAATAATTAATGTGCTTTTCTCTATAGGCCTATATCTGTCCTTCCAAGGAAGGAACACCTAACCACACACACACACACAGAGAGAGAGAGAGAGAGAGAGAGAAATTACATTTATCATCATCCCTTTTCAGTTAAAGAGAAATAATGAAAGCTATTCCTTTTACATATTACAAAAACCACCCCACCTGTAAAGCAGCACAAGCTAGCCCATGGTAAGGCTGAGTCTTTCCCATTGCTGAAGGTCATGTGTTCAGAAATCCCAAGTTCCAGAGCTATCAGCGAGCTCCAGAGCAAACTCAGAAATAGGCAGTTGTGGAGTTTAATTCATCGAGTGATTTCACGTTAAGAACATCTCACATATCACAAAAGCAGGTTCCATCCAGCCTGTCGTGCTTCCCTCCTTCCGACACTGACATCACTTCTTGCCAGAGGGGAAAAAAATTGCTTTTTAAATATTGACTTTCTCAGTCACTGCCAAGGCCAACCAGTCAGCCGTGAACCACATTTGTTGCTGCCATCTTATACAGATCCTGAACACTGCTGCTTGCCAAGAAGCATCTCCAGGGCAATGGCAAAGCCACAGTAACTATCCCGAGCTGAGATTCCAGCCATTGAGCCAGGAATGCAGGGGGTAATTCCCATACTTTAGTTTAGGAGTCATTATTCAACCTCCTAGTGACACCGCTAATGACCCTCAACCCTCTGCATTCTGGGTCCTTACTTTTCACTGCAAGGCTCCTGATCCAACCTTCCTATGGAGCTAATAACAATCACTAGCATTTATTTAACATTTACTACATTATGTGCCAGGCACTGTTTTAAATTATTTTAAATTTGTTACTACTACCACCACTATTAATAGTAATAGCTAACACCTGTAGAACATGTAGTATTTGTTAGGCACTGTTTCAAGAATTTTACATATTCAATCCTCACAACACCCCTAGGAGATAGGTACCATTATTATACCTGTTTTATAGAAGAGGAAACTGTAGCAGAGTGCTTACCTGAGGATATGTCTACTACGTGGAGGAGCAGAACTTCCAACACAAGCTGTCTGACTCTAGAGCCTGCTGTCTACACATTCTCTCTATAGGAAAGGTACGCCTGTAACAACTAATAAGAATTCCAGGTTCCTTTAGAGAGGGACCTCAGGAGAAGTTTCTAAGTTCTGGGCCAGATCTGGTCTCCACTTCCTGGAGAAAGTGACTACTGAGTTAAGTTTTGAAGGACCAGGAGGAATAAGCCAGGGAGCAAAGAAAAAGAAAAGTTTCCTAACATGTCTGTGTAGACACAGACCCAGTGGGGAGATGGGTGAGGGTATGTAGAGAAGGGTTTACTCAGAAGATTTCAGGGAGTTCTATAAAATTAGGACAAAGGATGCAGAGGGACGGGACTAAGAGATAACAGTGAAGGGATCCTGAAGCCAGTCTATGAGGGGCCTTGATTGTTCTTCTGAAGAGTTAGATTGTGCCCCGAGAGTAATGGTGAGCTTTTAAAGGATGTGAAGCCAGGAGACTGTCACACATGGATTTCCTTTTCAGAAGTATCCGTCAGCAGCCCTGTAGTCATCACACTATACACAAAAGGAGACTAGTTAGGAAGTTATGAGCATAATCTAGATGAGAAATTATGAGTCTGAACTAACACAATGGCAATCATTATAAATGTAGGAGAAAATACCCAGTGTTGAACTTTTTGATATTGCTTTAATAAAGAATGCTTGTCCAGAAATGGGATCCTCAACGTTATTTCCCCTAGAGGACTTGACTATAGTCAACCTATTCTCCACAGACATCCTAGGTGTAGCACCATACCTTGTAATCAAACATGAATGAGCTCACCCTTTCAAGTTGAATTCAAGTATACTAGAACTCATTTTCATTGCGTAATAAAATATTTAATTAACCAAAGTATTAAGAGCCCAGGTCTAATTAAAAAATAAATCTTTCCCATCATCCTCCTCCTTTTCTTACATTAAGCCATTTTACCATAGGAACTTAAAGAACATCTCTACTATGTCTTCCCTTGGGCCGTGGTTCTTAAAGTAATGTCCATAACCCACCAGGAACCCACAGGCTAGCTGGCCTCTTGTAACATATGTGCAGGTAAGTGACAACACATCTGGCTCACAATAGGCACTCAAAAAGCTTCATGTTAAAAAAAAAAAATCAATGAGTTGGTGAAACCTATAATTTGAACTTGGACACCAACAATTTTCATTTAATATTTCACAAATGTCTTATCATTCTCATGAAACTCTATGCCATTTTGCTTTTTCTCTCTGGCAACGTCTCTTATGGGATATCTTGCTATAAAAACAGTGGTGTCGGTGATTCTACGGATTGTCATCCATTGGCCAAAAGAGTTTGAGAATCACTGCCAAGGGACTGATGGAGGTTTCACAGAAACCACTCCTAGTTAGCTTTATAATCACAAGGAGCTTAACTGGGAGTCATCTGAAACAGTGGCTAACTAAAAAATATTACATGGATCACTAGGATTTTGGAGGTGGAGGGAACCAGCACTCCCCAAAAAAAAAGTGATTAACTGAAAGTCACATAACCAATTAGTGCCAAAGTTCAGACCAGGACGTATGACTCTTAATTCCTAGATCTGTATTTTTCTCACTATCCCATGCTGCTGCTTGCTCATTTAGTTTGCGACTATTACTCAAATATACTTGAAGTTTAATGGTCTACAAGCCAACGATGAGCATGTAATGTTAAGATGGAAAACAAGCTTCAGAAATCCTAGTGTTTAGTCCTAATGTGCCATTTGCTAGTTGGGCAGTTGCTTCATTTCTTTGAATCTCAGCTTTCTTGTTTGTCAATGGCAGTAAACTCACCAGTCCTCTTTCTCACTGTCCATGAAGATCAGCAGTTCCTTCTCCACGAATGCTCCCCCACTTCGTAGAAGCCTATCCATGGCATCTTGGTCTCAAGGGACTGTTTCCACCTCAACCTACTACCTGGTTTCCTCTTCTGTCTTTTATAACCAAAAAGAATCACACTCACAGCCATCACACACTCTGGATCAGAAGTGGCCCCACCAGTTGTTAGCTGTGTGACTTGTGTCAAGTCACTAAATCCCTCCAAGACTTGATTTCTCATGTGTAAAATGGAGCTATTATTAGTTCCCATTTCCAGATTGCTGCAAGATTTAAATAAGATATTTGAAGTAAAGCGCTGTAAGGATTCATTCAACAAGTATTTATTCAGCACCTGTTATTCACCAGTGAACCCAAAGCAATTCAAGCTCTCATTCTCCACAAGGCCTGGGTGTTTCACCTCTGAGAGTTTTCCTGCATCTCCTTATTTCACTTTGGAGGCTCACAATAAAGCCTGTTACTTTGAGGTCAACAGAGTATGTCTCTTTGCCTTAGAACTTGCAGAAGCAGAGCACGATAACATTGGTGAAACTACTACAAAAACTTTAAACACACAAGTAGAAGGGATTTTTATGAGTGCTTCCAAGCATAAGGAAAGATTTGGCAAGTGAAGCCCAACACTGCCTTGCCTTCCTTGAGAAGTTGGAATCTGAGGAATTGGAATCTTCCTCAGGTGTCTCACTAAGAAACCCAGGTGCTATCCCAGTCAATTATTTGTACTTCCTTGAGTATAAATTTGAATTTGCCATCTGTTGGGAATGAAGTCTCTCTCAGTGGAATTTCCTTAACACTCTTTGGATCTGTCTTCTCACACTTTTCCCATTCTGTGCTGCTTTTATACATATCTCATCACTCCCAGGAGGCTAAAAGCCTCTGGAAGGCAAGATTAGTGGGTGGTTACCCATGCCATCGTGTTTCTCTCCCAGAAACTCAGCCTTGTACCTGACGCAGAGTGAACCCTCAAAAAGGTTTATTGCTAACTGTTGAAATAGACACTGGGAGCGACCCAAGGGTCGCTAAGCCCTCCAGAGCGCAGTGCATTTTGGTGACCATTCCTTCTGCAATACTCCCTACATTTTTCTTTTAAGTTCACCAGCGTGCTTTATAAGTAAATAGAAAATGCTAACCTTAGCATATTCGAAAGAACGTTTAAGCCTGCAGCAATTAGGTTATCTCTTGGTTATTTATTTCTTCGGCTTGTTATTAGCTGTGTGCGGAATATTATTCTAATTATGTCAGCCCAATCAGCAGTATTGCATGTCCAGGCTCATTTCCATTAGTTTGAGCTTTGTCTTTCACACTGTGATACTAATTCAATGAGACATCAAACATTTAAATCGACCCGGGATGCCGAGGTCAGGCAGTTCTGCCCTTCCACTCTATTAGCACTCGGGTGTAATTGTGTTTGTCACTCCCCACATGACGAATAGTATCAGGGTGACTATCGAAGCACAAATGAGCAATGCACTAATATATTATTTTGTTATATAATATCAATATGTGTTTATTCAGTGCCCATGTTAGCCAACTTGAAACAGTCATTTTAATACAGTCATATAAAGTGCTCTATTCTCACCAAAGCATCTCTTTAGAACATTTGCTGGACTTGCAATGCAACTGGGCCAAAGGCAGGAAAATAAAAATGGTTACTGGAGGTAAAAGGAACCATGAAGGTCTTAAAAATCAGAACCTCTAGTAACACTAGCAAGAACTTAGAAACCACAAAAACAAAAGGTAGAATGCAACTACCAGCTTTTCTGTGTGCTTTGCAAAACTCTTCGACTCTCTGGTAAACAGTTTAAAAATCAAGTTGCAACCTATAGTATTTAAACAAATATGAATGTACCTTGGAGTTAGCTGAAGTTTCTCTCTCTGACTCTGTTTTTGAGAGCAAACAAATTGGTAAGCAAGACAATAAAATATTTTGGGGTTTTTCCCCCAGTTCGTTGGCTTCATTTTGTTTCTACAATAGCGTAGATACACGACAATAAATTTTACCCGAGATTTCAACAAACCCCCTTCTCTGCTATTGTCATATGATTTACCCTTGTTATTATAAGACTTTGAATATTAGTATAACAGAGTGTTACCCATAGTCTTTCAGTTTCTTATTTCACATCTTAACATCTAAAAATCACTACAGAAACTGATTCAGTGAGAAGCCTAAGCTAAGATGGTGTACTCTCTGATAAGTAGGTGCTGTTGGTTCTAATACGAATTCTATTTCTGGGCCTCATTGCCTTTTCACAATTTCCATAGAACAGGATTTGTGATTCCCATGGGACAAATGAAAAACAAACCCTGAAGAAGTGGATGTCCTAGCTCAAGATCCCACAGCTCATCAATAATAAAGCCAGAACCAGAGTCTGGGTTTCTAGATTCCTGCATGGTCATGACCTGCTCCAAAACCCCAAACTACCCGCCCACATCTTTAAACCACTGGCCTGGAATCTGGGTCACTCCTACTATGGTATCATTCCTTATCCAGGCTTTACTTCAGTCTTGGCTCCCAGAACATTCCATATAGCCTGTGCTTGGCCATCTGCCCAGGTTGTCTTATCTATCTTCTCCAAATCATAAACTCCTCAACTAATGCTTGCATGTGCAAAGATATGCATTGGAAAAAAGTAGGAGGATAAATCATCCCTAACCACTGCCGACAGGTTCAATGAATTAAACCAATGTATGTTAATTGAAAAATCATTCTTTATAAATATAGATAAACTTTAAAAGACACGATTAAGTACTTTTTAATAGCTTTTTTAAAACTCGCCTTTACTTTAAATGACCTTTAGATGTATTTTTTGTTCTATTGATTTTACTATTTTAACTGCAGATGCATCTTTTAATTTACTCCAAGGGAATTAACTGAGAACCTTCCATTTTCTGTTTGGGTCTCATTTTAAATGCCAGAACTACCCCTAATGTAGGTATCACCAAAACTTAAAACACCAAAGTTTAAGAAACAGTTCTGACAACTGGTTCCACCGTGCAGGGAAATGGAACTTTTTATTCTGATACTGTAATTACACCAAGAAACTGAGAGCACACTCAAAAATAAGAATTTGCTGCTATGACTAGTCAGCGGCATTTATGTTGAGGGAAGAGAGAGAGGTGTAATATACTTTGACAATTTATTTGCAACATTTTATATTTAACATCATTGTATCTGCATTTTGAAAGCAGCACATCAGACTCCTGTTCTCAAAGATCCAAGCTGAGCAAAACTGCAAGTAGAAATAAGCGACCAACTCCAAGGCTGAGGACCAGCCCCTGTGATGTGGATGTAACCCTCCGAGGGCACAGCATTCTGGAAAGGTGACAGGCATGATGTAAGGAAGCCAGAGGTCACCTCCAATCCTCCTTTTAGCTCTTGGTGGGATATTCAGCTGGATCTGAATATTGACACCAGGAAGATGAACAAGAGTACACACATTTCATTCATGTTGCATGTCCATGGGAATCTTCATAAGAGAGTAAAGTATGAAGAAGTGGCCAAAGCAAGACGGTTTTATACTTTTAGACTAAGAGCAATAAATTGGAGAAAAAAATGACAGGGCAAAAAAAAAAATCTGCCTAAGGGTAGTAAATTTTCTAGGGGAATCACTAGGAGATATAGCGGGGGTGAAATAGGTGAAAGATAGGGTTGCTTCAGGAAGTATGTTAATTCAGGTCCGTTGCAGCCTCCGATTACCAGTGTGTGGGTGATGGGAGTTTTTTCTTACCCTGGGATGGTGAAGGACTGCCCTCCTAGAGGAATCTTTCTCCCGTGCTGCAGGCAGGAAGACACAGCTCAGCTCACCCTTTCTGAATCAATTTCTCCAATATTTTCAACTGGAAATAATCCATATACTAATCTGGCATATTTGGGATGGCACATCCTTCACTCCTTCAGTGGCAAATAAACCACTGGATGAAATCAGGCTGGCAACCTTCGGAAAGGGGTATGCTGAATGGCCGACTTCTCTCCTTCCGGCCTGCTATTCCCCTGCTGACCACATCTGTGCGAAGTAGTAGAGGCCTATATCCACCTGCCAATCTTCACGTGGGATGGGCCACTGACCCTCACGGGCACGGTGGCCCAGACACCCAAGTGTATGTTGAAGAGCCATGGCTTATGCACCACCTCGGGCAGTGACTAGACAGGCTCAGTGTCACCAACATTGCAACCATCGATCAAAGAAGTGGGATTCATCAGGTATCCTCCAAGATCATTCTGATGACATAGAAAGTATTAGAATAAAATAATGAGACCAAAAGAGGAGAAAAGACTAACAGACCAGACAAATTAATGATTATGTCCTTCCCTTTCTTCCCCTATTAGAAAAAAAAACTTAAGAAATAGTGAGCATATTTTCTAATTGGGAGTGGAGGTGATGAGGTGGAGGAGACATGGAATCATCACAGCAGACTAGGAAAGAAAGGGAAGAAAAAGAGAAACCGTATTTAATGTAATGTGCAGAAGTAGCCATTTATATATGCACCCTTTCCATTTCTAAAAGATGTGTTTCGGCCTCTGGCTGAATGTACATAATAATTAGCGCTAATGAATATAAATGATACTCACAACTCAACCTGTTTACAAAGTCTCCCCATGTCGTTCAGGGAAGAATTGAGTTTGGAAATGAGATTTATGTTGTGTTCTTGGGCTTGACGATGACCTAGAGGTTACCAAAGCTAAGGACAATGAAATCAATTAGCAATTAACAAGGCAAGAAAGAGTCAAACCCACAGAATTCAGTACTTCCAGCAGTAGGCACTGTTACAGAGGAAGACGCTCTTCCCACAGGGTAACATGTTTAGCTCAGCACAACCAGCAGCTGTTGAGGGTGGGAGTTTAGGGAACAACTTTAAAATCATGAGAGGTCTACCAAAAAAAAAAAAAAAAGAGAGAGAGAGAGAAAGTAAGAAAAGATGAAAAGAAATATGCTTTCTTAGATTAGGGGAACATTACCCTGTAGGAAAAGGAATAAACTACAGGGCTATTTGGTGTTCATATGCCAAGCTGAAGAAGTGTCACCCATATTGAGATCATGTTACTCCTCTTCAGAGAGGGCGTGGAAGCTCTGTACCCTGCTACCCCAGTCCCCATGCATCTCTTCCATTTGGCTGTCCCTGCGCCGTTGCCTTTATAAGAAACTAGCAATAGTAAGTCAAGTGCTTTTCTGGAGTTTTCTGAATTGTTCTAGCAAGTTATCAAACTTGAGAAGGGGGGCCTGAGACGTCTCAAAAGTGCACTGGCTCAGCGGAAGTGTGGTAGCCTGGACACCTCATTTTCAGCTGACATCTGACATGCGGCAGTCTTGTGGGACTGAGCGCTTAACCCGTGGGGTCTGCATGAACTCTAGGAGTTAGTGTCAAATATGAACTGAATTCCTGAACACCCAGTTGGTGTCAGATAGTTGGAGAAATATCAAGGGGCCGTGTAGTACAAAGGAAAGCGTCTTCATATAAGCTCGATAAATGCACTGAGAATTTTACGGGACAAAAATGAGCTGGATTAGGAATGAAAAGATGATATCTGGTGTGCTCTGTTTAATAAGATAAGGAAGAAAAAGTGCAACATATTTGCAAGATTTCTGTTTTTAGTTCTATGAAATAAAATGTGAGGGTTTCAAAAGGCAGGCCCCAGATATCTGGAAAATTCACTTACAGGATGCCTCATTTTCCTGAAAGCCCAGGATCCCATGCCTGATGTTCTGACATTCTTGTAATACATTACTCCCTTACCATTACATGCAGCTCCTGCCTTTGAAGATACGGCAGTCTAGTATATTTTGCAAGTAGCAGAGTCTTAAGAGAGCAGCAACTTTCTCCATCTGCAGAGGCAAAAACTGAGCCGAGGCAAGAGAAGTGACCTTCAAGGTCTTACAATAATAGGGGGCAGAGATAGGCCCCACTGACAGCCCCTGAATCTAGGCTTCCTGTTGTTTCTAGGAAATTAAGCCCAGTCCCAGAGAAGAAGAATAAATTTGGCCTCTGCAAACTGCCGGCCTGCCTCGCTCACCCTTCTGAATAGAGAAAAGCCAAGTCTGCTGGCAAAAAGGACCTAGGGAATTTGGGAGTGTGCCTACTAAGAGGAAGCTGAACTCACTTTGCTTGCTAGATCCCACAGCCTTCTCTTTCACTAAAACCATGCTTGCCTTATCCAGGAAGCCCACCAGGCTAGCTTCACCTACTTCTGACCACTCACAGCATCCCAGTTCTTCCAATGACTAGCCAGGTGATATTTCCCTGATGACTCTAGCCTCAGTCTCTTCACCAGAAAAATCAAGATACTAAGACCTACTTCCTTGAATAGTTGTGAAGATTCAATGAGATAATGTGTAGAAAGGGGCCTGCCACAACATCTGGCAAATAGTAAGTACTTAATTAAGGAAGGTCTTAGCGCATTATTACAACAGGAACCTCAAGGCCTTAAGCAAATAAATCTCAGCCAACCAAGTTGCTGGGTGCCTCACTGTGGTCACTTTAGTATACATTATATTTAATGTTGTGACTTTGGTGCCACTGCAGTCTTACCCAGCATGACCTCCTACAGTTCAGGGTTCATGCGTACACATGCATACATATGGGCTGAATTGAAGGGCTCCCCTCATTTGCCTCCCTTCTCTTGCTAGATTGGAATCTTCTTCAGAACAGGGACATCTGTGGTCTCTCATGAGCGCAGTTGGCAGACCAGCTCCCCTGCAGCTGACTATGTCTGAGCTGATAAATAGTAACTAACACTTTAAAGGTTGTTAGAATCGTTTACAAGGCAATTTCACATATAGAATTTCATTTGATCCCTGCAATTACCCTCAAAGGTGAGCAGGACACTTATTTTTATCCCCATCTTAGAGGAGAAAACAGAGGCTCAGAGAGGTAAAAATGACTTGCCTCTCAAGTGGAACTGATCCATTTTTGGAATCAACAGCATCCTTGTCCGGTTCATCAGCTTTCAACAGAGGATATCAACCCTTCCCCTAGATGACCATTAAAACATGAACATTGCTGTACAATGTCCACTCAATGAAGACTCGCTAAACACATTTTTCTACGATTTTAACATCTACAGCTTTTGTGTCTGCCTAAAGCAACTTGTTTTTAACTTATTGAAAGTGAGTATCTATCCAACACAGGTCAGCAAGCTATGGTCAAATCTGGCCCATAACTTGTTTTTGTATGGTCCACAGGCTAAGAATTTTAAAGAGCTGTGAAAAGCAAAATAAAGCAAAACAAACAAAAAAGAAAATGCAATGGAGATGGATGTGGTCTGCAAAGCCTAAATTATCTATGGGCTGGGCGCAGTGGCTCACACCTGTAATCCTAGTACTTTGGGAGGCTGAGGCAGGCAGACTGCCTGAGCTCAGGAGTTTGAGACCAGCCTGGGCAACATGGTGAAACCCCGTCTCTACTAAAAATACAAAAGAAATTAAACGGGCATAGCGGCATGAGCCTGTAATCACAGCTACTCGAGAGGCCGAGGCAGGAGAACTGCTTGAACTTTGGAGGTGGAGGTCACAGTGAGCCGAGATTGCGCTACTGCGCTCCAGCACTCTAGCCTGGGTGAGAGAGCAAGACTACGTCTCTACAAACAAACCAAAAAAAATTAATAATAATCATCATCATCATCATCTATGACCTGGTCCATTAAAGAAAAGGTTTACTGGTGCCCAAATTCGACTGTGGTTCCCTTTTGCATCGTCAGCTCAGAAGCTGAGAGCCAAATATGTGGCCCTTCTTCAACAACTGGACAGGACTTCATGCAGTGTATTTCAGGAACCTCACTCTGAACTCCAATTTGCTCTCAAAAGAAATATTTGGGCGCAGTGGCTCACGCCTGTAATCCCAGCACTTTGTGAGGCTGAGACAGGTGGATCATTTGAGGTCAGGAGTTTCAGACCAGCTTGGCCAACATATTAAAATATAAAAATTAGCTGGGTGTGGTGGTGTGTGCCTGTAATCCCAGCTACTCACTTAGGAGGCTGAGGTAGGAGAATTGCTTGAACCTGGAAGGCGGAGGTTGCAATGAGCTGAGATCATACCACTGCCCTCCAGCCTGAGCAACAGAGGGAGATTCTGTTTCACCAAAAAAAAAAAAAAGAAATATTTGATGTGACTCTTTTGATGCTGAAGAAATTGGAACTACCACTGATGACCCTAAAACACAAACCAGAAACACTTTGGTTCCTTTATTACCGAGCAGTATGTGTAACTGACACCCACACTTTATCTTTTACCCAAAAGTCCCTGAACCTTTCTCTTTCATGATTCTTAAGGTTGCCTCAAAATGTCCTAACTAATGTTTCCTTTAATTTTTAAACTTATTTTTAGTGTTTTGTCTTGCATGGTAATAGTTTATCTTGTACCATATAATCATTTTTGAAAATTACTGAATCTTTTTGGGAACAACAATTTGCGGCCCATGCATTAAATAACCTCCTTAACATTATCTAGGTACACAAAGCTGGCTTGAACCCAGTTCACCTTATTCCATATCCAGGGCTTCCCCACACCCCGTCCTCCCCACCCCACTATGCCTAGAAGTCAAAATTCATGTTTCTAAACAGAACCAGTTGTAGGTGAAACCCTGTAACTTTGTGATGCTCCCCAGCTGTATCCCACTCTCCCAGAAGGCCCATCCTGAAGCAGCCACCTGGGCTTTCTCTTATATTACCGTAGGAGGCATACACACACATCAGGAATACTCCTGATTGCTTTGAATCCAGGTAGTTACCATTCCAAAGGAAGAGGTGTGGGCCAAAAATCTGTCCCAATAATACAGAAGGAATCACTGGGAATCATGGGGGTCCAAATGGCAGGGTTTGGGTCCTGCCCTTACCAATCACCAGCTACATGACTTTGAACCAGTTGTCTACTCTCTCTGAACCTGTTTCCATATCTGTAGAAGGGGGCCCATACCTGACTTAACATCCTCCTGGAGTTGTCAGGAATTGCACAGGCAAGAGTGAATGATAAATCACCTAATGACTTTTGGAAACCATATACAAATCTATTATTATAGTGGCAGCCCTTCTACAAACAAGGCTAAGAGGTTCGGAGTTGGAGTCATTAGTCCCTTCCCCACCCCCACCATCAGCTCAGTTGCTCTAAGAATTTGGGCAAATGGATTTTTGGGGGAAAGTGAGGGAGTTTTGCTTTTTCCGTCACTCAGTCCCCTAAGCTACATGGCCCTCCAGAGGCTAGAAGGACCCCTTATTTACAGAGGAAACAGAAGACAATGCATGCACCCCCAACAGACTTTAAATGACACTCTACACTTCCATGGAAAATCTTCGACTTAAAAAATAAATGGCAAAAGAACCCTAACCCATGCTGCCAATTAGACGAGACAGAGGAGTCTGGAATACAAAGCAATTCTGACCCCAGTCTGGCTCCAGGGAATGGCTAGGCTAACCCTACACATTACCCACTTCAAATTTTCATGATTCTGTCATGCATATATTATACAACCCCATACAGAATAAACATATTATTTTCATGTTTTCTTTTCCCTCCCCAAGCTGAGTAATTAAGCCCCTGTGTATTACATCTATTCACTTGAGACCATGCTTTTCATTTGACAGATCAAAAGATTAAGCATGTATTTTTCCTCTTCTTTCAAACCAGCCACTGCCCTCTGTGAAACACTGGATTCCTTCCTTCCTTGAAAGTGCTGTTCTTTCAAGTGGTTTTCACCTTGGGACTAAGGAACACCTTTCACCCTCAGTCTTGATCATAGCACAGGCTGGTCAAGGAGAGATGTGGGTTGAAACCAATGGGGCCACCATTTTTTGCAAGTAGAAGAGGCCACATGAATCCATTTCAGGACTGCTCATGGGGTTAGAGGGAAACCTTCCAGCTACCAGCAAAGGCTTTTCCAAGACCTCTACAGGCTCTGTGCACTCTTACGTTTTTTGGAAGCCTTACCTTACCGACATCATATCAAATACCCTGCATCCCACTTTACAGGAGATACACATAAAATCATATGAGTTGAAATGAGTTGCAGTTGATTGGTAAACATGTTTCATTTTGTAAAAGCTTAAACATTTTTTAATATGACTTTTATAGTTTCAGATTTTTCATTAGTAATTTCCTTCCAGGATTCGACGTTTTATTAGGCTCTTGCAAATTCCAAGCCCCAGGCTCTGTGTTTACGGATCCAATGGTTAAATGGTCCTGTTGCCAACTGTCACCCCTTAGGCTCTAAGAGAAAGGTTACACTGAGAGTGTCTGGCATTCTTACCTGGGGCAGTTCCTGTCCCTTCTACACCACAGTTCTGTGAACAGTAAGATATTACCAGGGCTGAGTTAACCAAGAGGACCAGCAGATTGCTGTCAGCAGATGGGGTTTAGAGGTTCAGGAAGCAGCTGGATTTGAAAAGAAAAGTAGAAATCTACTCAAGGCAGTGAGAGCACGGACCTCCTCTTAGGGCCTGGGGGTGGTGGTGGTGGGGCCCTGCAAGCCTGGAAATAAAGAAAAATCTTGAGTTCCTGCAAGGGAAATTCTAGAGACCAAGATATCCCCAGGAAGTAAATTCTCAACTTGCTAATCAAGAAGGTAATAGCCTCAAACAACAGCCAAGGAAACTGGAATCACCGGATGTTTAGTTCTCCTATAGAAACTAAAGATAATCTCTTAACATATGTCTCTGAGTTGTTTTCAGGAACCTGGATTCCCACTAAACAGATTTGCCATAGGCCTCCCTCAGAGAAGAGGGTACTGGAGACTGACCTGTGACCACTGTTCTTTATTTTAAATTTTTTCCTGAAGGGCCTAGAGAAAATCATACTCATCAGCCAAAGCTAACAGTATTTCCCGCTAACCCCAATTAAGGAAGCTTCTCTTCCTTAACCAACTGCAAATCAGAAAATCTTTGAATTTGCCTATATTCTATAAGTCCCCACTTACAGAACATCCTGCCCTTTTAGGCCAAAATCAATGTGTAATCTCTATGTATTGTTTTACAATTTTACCTGTAACTTCTGCTTTTCCAAAATTTTACCTATAACTTCTGCTTTTCCAAAATTTACTTCTGTCTTTAAAAAACCCTACCTGTAAGCTGTCAGGGAGGTCAGGATTTCAGTGGTAGCTGCCTGTTTCTCCTTGCTTGGTGCCCTGAAAAATAAACAACTTTCTTTCTCCTGCTGCACACTGGGTATAAGACCTGGTCTCACTGCACCAGGCGAGCAGACTCCAGTTCAATTTGATAATAGCAGTGAATGGGGAATGCCAGCATCTCTCCTAGTCTGATATTATGGTCCCAGTTGGGGAAAGCAGCAAACTACAGGAAGGGACAGAAATGTAACAGGAAGATCCTTGATAAGCTTCCCACACAGCCCAGGCTGACTGGCTGACTGTGCTCCATACAAGGAAGACCATGTGAGACCTGAAAAAGAGTAAACACTGTGGCTGCTTCCAAGATGGCCAAATAGGAGGAGCTCTGGTCTGCAGCTCCCAGCAAGATTGATGCAAAAGACAGGTGATTTCTGCATTTCCAACTGAGGTACCTGGTTCATCTCACTGGGACTGATTGGACAGTGGGTGCAGCCCACAGAGGGTGAGCTGAAGGAGGGCAGGGCATTGCCTCACCTGGGAAGCACAAGGGGTCAGGGGATTTCCCTTTCCTAGCCAAGGGAAGCTGTGACAGACTGTATCTGGAGAAACGGTACACTCCTAACCAAATACTGTACTATTCCCACAGTCTTAGCAACCAGCAGACCAGGAGATATCCTCCTGTGCCTGGTTCAGTGGGTCCCACACCCACAGAGCCTTGCTCACTACTAGCACAGCAGTCTGAGATCTACCTGCAATGCTGCATCTTGATGGGGGGAGGGGCATCCACCATTGCTGAGGCTTGAGTAGCTCACACTGTAAACAAAGAGGCCTGGAAGCACGAACTGGGCGGAGCCCACCACAGCTCAGCAAGGCCTACTGTCTCTATAGATTCCATCCCTGGGGGCAGGGCATAGGACAAAAGGCACCAGACAGCTTCTGCAGACTTAAACGTCCCTGCCTGACAGCTCTGAAGACAGCAGTAGTTCTCTCCGCACAGCGTTCAAATTCCAAGAACAGACAGACTGCCTCCTCAAGAAGGTCCCTGACCCCCGTGTAGCGTGACTAGGAAACACTTCCCAGTAGAGACTGACAGAAAACTCAAACAGGTGGGTGCCCCTCTGGGAGGAAGCTTCCAGAGGAAGGATCAGGCAGCAATATTTGCTGTTTAGCAGCCTCTACTGGTGATACCCAGGCAAATAGGGTCTGGAGTGGACCTCCAGCAAACTCCAAAGACCTGCAGCTGAGGGGTCTGACTGTTAGAAGGAAAACTAACAAACAGAAAGGAAGAGCATCAACATCAACAAAAAGGACATCCACACCAAAACCCCATCTCTAGGTCACCAACATCAAAGACCAAAGATAGATAAAACTACAAAGAGGGTGAGAAAGCAGAGCAGAAAAGCTGAAGATTCCAAGAAACACAGTGCCTCTTCTCCTCCAAAGGATCGCAGCTCCTCACTAGCTGACAGATAATGAGTTTGACAAGTTGACAGAAGTAGGCTTCAGAAGGTGGATAATAAGAAACTTCTCCCAGCTAAAGGACCATGTTCTAACCCATCACAAGGAAGCTAAAAACCTTGAAAAAAAGGTTAGACAAATGGCTAACTAGAATAAACAGTGCAGAGAGAACTTAAATGACCTGAGGGAGCTGAAAACCATGGCATGAGAACTTCATGACTCATGCACAAGCTTCGATACCTGATTCAATAAAGTGAAAGAAAGGATATCAGTGATTGAAGATCAAATTAATGAAATAAAGCTAGAAGACAAGATTAGAGTAAAAAGAGTGAAAGGAAATGAACAAGGCCTCCAAGAAATATGGAACTATGTGAAAAGACCAAATTTACATTTGATTGGTGTGTCTGAAAGTGCCAGGAAGAATGAAATCAAGTTAGAAAACACTCTTCAGGATATTATCCAGGAGAACTTCCATAACCTAGTAAGGCAGGACAACATTCAAATTCAGGAAATACAGAGAACACCACAAAGATACTCCTCAAGAAGAGGAACCCGAAGATACATAATTTTCAGATTCACCAAGGTTGAAATGAAGGAAAAAATATTAAGGGCAGCTAGAGAGAAAGGTCGGGTTACCCACAAAGGGAAGCCCATCAGACTAACAGCAGATCTCTCAGCAGAAACCGTACAAGCCAGAAGAGAGTGGGGGCCAATGTTCAACACTCTTAAAGAATTTTCAACCCAGAATCTCATATCCAGCCAAACTAAGCTTCGTAAGTGAAGGAGAAATAAAATCCTTTACAGACAAGCAAATGCTGAGAGATTTTTGTCACCACCAGGCCAGCATTACAAGAGTTCCTGAAGGAAGCACTAAATATGGAAAGGAACAACCAGTACCAGCCACTGCGAAAACATGCCAAATGGTAAAGACTATCGATGCTATGAAGAAACAGCATCAATTAATGGGCAAAATAACCAGCTAACATCATAATGACAGGATCAAATTCACACATAACAATATTAACCCTAAATGTCAATGGGCTAAATGCACAGACTGGAAAATTGACTAGAGGCAAGACCCATCAGTATGCTGTATTCAGGAGACCCATATCACGTGCAAAGACACACATAGACTCAAAATAAAGGGATGGAGGAAGATCTACCAAGCAAATGGAGAGAAAAAAAAAAGCAGGGGTTGTAATCCTAGTCTCTGATAAAACAGACTTTAAACCAACAAAGATCAAAAGAGACAAAGAAGGCCACTACATAATAGTAAAGGGATCAATTCAACAAGAAGAGCTAACTATCCTAAATATA
This sequence comes from Macaca thibetana thibetana, assembly GCF_024542745.1. Classification (NCBI taxonomy): domain Eukaryota; kingdom Metazoa; phylum Chordata; class Mammalia; order Primates; family Cercopithecidae; genus Macaca; species Macaca thibetana. The sequence continues at coordinate 144,617,796 of NC_065584.1, forward strand.
TATGCACCTAATACAGGAGCACCCAGATTTATAAAGCAAGTCCTTAGAGAGAGACTTAGACTCCCACACAATAATAATGGGAGACTTTAACACCTCACTGTCAACATTAGACAGATCAAGACAGAAGGTTAACAAGGATATCCAGGACTTGAACTCAGCTCCGGACCAAGTGGACCTAATAGGTATCTACAGAACTCTCCACCCCAAATCAACAGAATATACATTCTTCTCAGGATCACATGGCCCTTATTCTAACATTGACCACATAATTGGTAGTAAAACATTCCTCAGCAAAAGAACAGAAATCACAACAAACTGTCTCTCAGATCACAGTGCAATCAAATTAGAACTCAGGATTAAGAAATTCACTCAAAACTGCACAACTACATGGAAACTGAATGACTTGCTCCTGAAGGACTCCTGGGTAAACAACGAAATGAAGGCAGAAATAAAGATGTTCGTTGAAACCAATGAGAACCAAGACACAATGTACCACAATCTGTGGGACACATTTAAAGCAGTGTGTAGAGGGAAACTTACATCACTAAATGCCCACAAGAGAAAGCAGGAAAGATCTAAAATTCACACCCTAACATCACAATTAAAAGATCTACAGAAGAGCAAACAAATTCAAAAGCTAGCAGAAGGCAAGAAATAACTAAGATCAGAGCAGAACTGAAGGAGATAGAGACCAAAAAAAACCCTTCAAAAAAAAAAAAAAATCAATGAATCCACGAACCAGTCTTTTTTGTTGTTGTTATTTAAAGATCAACAAAACAGACCACTAGCAAGACTAATAAAGAAGAAAAGAGAGAAGAATCAAATAGACACAATAAGAAATGTTAAAGGGGATATCACCACCGATCCCACAGAAATACAAAGTGCCATCACAGAATACTATAAATACCTCTACGCAAATAAACTAGAAAACCTAGAAGAAATGGATAAATTCCTGGACACATACACCCTCCCAAGACTAAACCAAGAAGAAGGTGAATCTCTGAATAGACCAATAACAGGTTCTGAAATTAAGGCAATAATAGCCTACCAACCAAAAAAAGTCCAGGATCAGATGGATTCACAGCCAAATTCTATCAGAGGAACAAAGAGGAGCTGGTACCATTCCTTCTGAAACTATTACAATCAATAGAAAAAGAGGGAATCCTCCCTAACTCATTTTATGAGGCTAGCATCATCCTGATACCAAAGCCTGGTTGAGACACGCACAAAAAAGAGAATTTTAGACCAGTATCTCTGATGAACATCAATGCAAAACTCCTCAATAAAATACTGGCAGACTGAATCCAGCAGCACATCAAAAAGCTTATCCACCACAATCAAGTTGGCTTCACCCTTGGGATGCAAGTCTGGTTCAACATACGCAAATCAATAAACATAATCCATCACATAAACAGAACCAATGACAAAAACCACATGATTATCTCAATAGATGCAGAAAAGTCCTTTGACAAAATTCAACAGCCCATCATGCTAAAAACTCTCAATAAACTAGGTATTGATGGAACGTATCTCAAAATAATAAGAGCTATTATGACAAACCCACAGCCAATATACTGAATGGGCAAAAACTGGAAGCATTCCCTTTGAAAACTAGCACCAGACAAGGATGCCCTCTCTCACCACTCCTATTCAACATAGTGTTGGAAGTTCTGGCCAGGGCAATCAGGCAAGAGAAAGAAATAAAGGATATTCAATTAGGAAAAGAGGAAGTCAAATTGTCTCTGTTTGCAGATGACATGACTGTATATTTAGAAAACCACATGGTCTCAGCCCAAAATCTCCTTAAGCTGATAAGAAACTTCAGCAAAGTCTCAGGATACAAAATCAATGTGCAAAAATCACAAGCATTCCTATACACCAATAACAGACAAACAGAGAGCCAAATCATGAGTGAAATCCCATTCACAATTGCTTCAAAGAGAATAAAATACCTAGGAATCCAACTTCCGAAGGATGTGAAGGACCTTTTCAAGCAGAACTACAAACCACGGCTCAAAGAAATAAAAGAGGACACAAACAAATGGTAGAACATTCCATGCTCACAGATAGGAAAAATCAGTATCGTGAAAATGGCCACACTGCCCAAAGTTATTTATAGATTCAATGTCATCCCCATCAAGCTATCACTGACTTTCTTCACAGAATTGGAAAAAACTACTTTAAAGTTCATATGGAACCAAAAAAGAGCCAACATAGCCAAGGCAATCCTAAGCAAAAATAATGAAGCTGGAGGCATCACACTACCTGATTTCAAACTATACTACAAGGCTACAGTAACCAAAACAGCATGGTACTGGTACTAAAAGAGAGATATAGAACAGAACAGAGGCCTCAGAAATAACACCACACATTTACAACCATCTGATCTTTGACAAACCTGACAAAAATAAGAAATAGGAAAATTCCCTATTTAATAAACGGTTCTGGGAAAGCTGGCTAGCCATATGTAGAAAGCTGAAACTGGATCCTTTCCTTACACTGTATACAAAAAGTAACTCAAGATGGATTAAAGACTTAAATGTAAGACCTAACACCATAAAAACCCTAGAAGAAAACCTAGACAATACCGTTCAGGACATAGGCATGGGCAAAGACTTCATGACTAAAACACCAAAAGCAATGGAAACAAAAGCCAAAATTGACAGATGGAATCTAATTAAACTAAAGAGTTTCTGCACAGCAAAAGAAACTACCATCAGAGTAAACAGGCAACCTACAGAATAGGAGAAAATTTTTGCAATCTACCCATCTGACAAAGGGCTAATATCCAGAATCTACAAAGAACTTAAACAAATTTGCAAGAAAAAAGCAAACAACCCATCAAAGTTGGGCAAAGGATATGAACAGACACTTCTCAAAAGAAGACATTTATGCAGCCAACAGACACATGAAAAAATACTCATCACTGGTCATCAGAGAGATGCAAATCAAAACCACAATGAGATGCCATCTTACGCTACTTATAATGGCAATCATTAAAAAGTCAGGAAACAACACATGCTGGTGAGGATGTGGAGAAATGGGAATGCTTTTACACTGTTGATGGGAGTGTAAACTAGTTCAACCATTGTAGAAGACAGTGTAGCAATTCCTCAAGGATCTAGAACTAGAAATACCATTTGATCCAGTGATCCCATTACTGGGCATAAACCCAAAGGATTATTAATCACTCTACGATAAAGACACATGCACATGTATGTTTATTGCAGCCCTGTTCACAATAGCAAAGAGTTGGAACCAACTCAAATGTTCATCAATGATAGACTGCATTAAGAAAATGTGGCACATATACACCATGGAATACTATGCAGCCATAAAAAAAAGGATGAGTTCATGTCCTTTGCAGGGACATGAAGCTGGAAACCATCATTCTAAGCAAACTATCACAAGGACAGAAAACCAAACACTGCATGTTCTCACTCATAGATGGGAGTTTAACAATGAGAACACATGGACACAGGGTGGGGAACATCACACACTAGGGCCAATCAGCGGTTGGGGGCCTGGGGGAGGGATAACATAAGGAGAAATACATAATGTAAATGACGAGTTGATGGGTGCAGTAAACCAACATGGCCCATGTATACCTATGTAACAAACATGCACGTTGTGCACATGTACCCTAGAACTTAAAGTATGATTAAAAAAAAAAGAAGAAAGGAAGGAAGGAAGGGAGGGAGGAAGGGAGGGAGGGAGGGAGGGAGGGAGGGAGGGAGAACACTGAGGCCAACCTGGAAATAGCATCAACATTGAATGTGCTCCCGAACCCATGCATGAATGAACTGGCAGGGAGAGGAAGCCTAGGTTTGTGCAAAATTTCTGACCAATCACTGGCTAGCCATATGCAGACCCATGGGCACCCTCTAGGAGGCCAGACTTAAAAATAAAAGGAAGGATTGAAAGAAATCAAAGCACAGATACCACTGCCAGCATGCATACCACAGGGAGAGAGATTCCACAGATTAAGTCCAGGAAAGGTGTTTTTTTGTTTTCTCGTTTTTTGTTGTGTTTTGTTTCTCAAAAGAGTTTTCCACTCCAACATACAAAGAGCTCAGAAATCACCACTCTGTCTTCACAAGAGAAAAGTTGGCCACACTGAGCGTCAAAACTCTTTTGATCCATCACAGAATTGAGCAAAGAGGACAAACCACCATCCCCAAAACTGGAGAAACAGGAGAATACAGGGAATCAGAGATGACCAGAAACATAGGCCGCAGGAAGCGGTAACTGGGAAGAACACTTGGAAGGTAATAGATGAATTGCTGGAGGTGGAGCAAGGTCTGGCTTGAGAGATAAAAACTCCTTGGAACCCACTCATAGGGAGACTCCCACACTTTCATGAGTTTCACTGCCAGAAGCCCCATCAGATTCTCACACTGAAGATGGGGGAAAAAATTCTGGCATCCAGCAGGGGGATAAGAAAAGCAACAATTTTGAAATAAAGCTGGGGTTGGAGGAATAACCATCATAACATGTTAACTGAGCATTCCGTTCTCCGTAATAAAGTCCTGCCCTCAAGAGAAATTTCTTTACCAGACTGTTATCTGACCTAGGAGAATGGCAATTAGACAACTTGAGCCCTTTCTGTCCTGTTTCACATCAGGGGACAAAAAGAGAGCAAGACAGTCTCCTGAAGACACTCAGACCCACTTTAAAAAACCCTGAAATTTAATACGATTATAGAATGCTTCCACTCCCCGATACTTATCACCACATCAACAGGACTCTAGAATAGTGACAGTGGATTACAACTGAGAGAGCTGCAAGATACAGACTCCAGCTAAGAAACAGTAGATAAACATAAAACCTCACCCTAATAGTCTATTTACCTCAGTTCCCATTAACTGATACATCATTTCTGGGGCTTTCAGCAAAAAAAAAAAAAAATATATATATATATATATATATATGGCATGCTAAAGACTGGAAAAAACAGTCTGAAAAGACAAAGCAAGTGTCAGAACCATACTCAGGTATGACAGGTATTAGAATTATCAGATGGGAATTTAAAATAACTGATCAATACACCAAGAGCTCTAATGAAAAAAGTGGACAGCATGCAAGAACAGATGGGTAATACAAGCAGAGAGATGGGAACACTAAGAAAGAATCAAAGGAAATACTAGAAATAAAAAACACTAAACCAGAAATGAAGGATGCCTTTGATGGACTCATCCTTGCTCTGTGCCATGACCCATAGACTGGGTCAAAGTGAGAAAGAAACAGTAAGCTTAAAAATATTTCCATAGAAATTTCCCAAACTGAAAACCAAAGAGAAAAAACAATAGGGCAAGAAATGAACAGAATACCCAAGAACTGTGGGAAAACTGAAAAAGGTATAAATACACATAATGAGAATGCTAGAAGGAAAAGGATGACAGAAAAGGATTTGATATATTTGAATGATAATGGCTGAGACCATTCTGAAATTAATGACATGAAACCACAGATCCAAGAAGCCCAAAGAATGCCAATGATATTTAATATCAAAAAACTTATAAATCACATATAACTAAAGACAAACAGAAAATCTTGAAAGAAGCCAGAGGAAAACCATTACCTTACCTATAGAGGAACAAGAAGAATTACAATGAACTTTAGAAACCACATAAACAAGAAAAGACTGGAGTGAAATATCTAAACTGTTGAAAAAACACCACCAATCTAGAATTCTATACCCAGTGATATAATCCATCAAAGGTGAAGAAGAAATAAAGACTTTCTCAGAACAAAAAAGACGGAATTTCTTGCCAGTAAACCTGCAACAGATGTTAAAAGGAATTATTTAGAAAGAAGGAAAAGTATATAGATCAGAAGTTTGAATCTACATAAGGAAGAAAGAACATTATAAAAGGAACAAATGAAGGTAAAATAAAATGTGTCTTTCTTAATCTTAACTGTCCTAACAGATAATTGTCTGTTCAAATAATAGCAACAATATATTTAATAATTATAGCTTATGGGTAAGTAAAATGACATTAATGATGTAAGAGATGGAAGGAAGAAATTGGGAGTATTTTGTTATATGGCACTTACACTACTCATGAAATGGTATAGTATTATTTGAAAGTAGACTTAGATTATATAAATATACATAACAAATGCTACAGCAACCACTAAAAAATGTTAAGACTTATAATCAATATGCTAAAAAAGGAGAACAATGGAATAATAAAATGCTCAATTAAAACTAAGGCAATAAGATAAAAAAGAAACAAAGACTATAAAGCAATTACAAAACTGGTAGATACTAACCCAACTATATCAATAATAATTTTAAACATGAATTGTCTAAATAAACCAGTTAAAAGACAGACTGTCAATGTGGCTGAAAAACAAGACCCAACCATATGCTATCTATGAGAAATCCACCGTAAATATAAAGACACAGATAGGATAAAAGTAAAGGGATGGAAAGAGATATGCCATGCTAGCACTAAACAAAAAAAGCTACAGTAGCTGTATTAATTTCAGACAAAGCAGACTTCAGAGCAAGAAAATTATTAGGATGAAGGGTATTTCATAATGTCAAAGGGACTGATTCTACAACAAGATATACGGTGCTTATATGCACCTAACAAGAAAATGTCAAAATAGGCAAGACAAAAACTGATAAAACTGCAGGAAAAATAGGCAAACCCATTATTATAATTGAAGACTCGATCACATCTGTCTCAATAATTGACAGATCCAGCACATAGAAAATTAGTAAAGATATAGTGAACAGAATAGCACCATCAACATGAATTGGCATTTAGAGGATAGTTTATCTACTAACAATATATAGTCTCAAGTTAACCTAGAGCATACAAAAAGATGACAACATTTTGGATCATAAAACACACCTGAACAAATTTAAAAGAACCAGAAAATATACAAAGTATGCTCTTAGACCACAATGGAATTAAACTCAAAATCAGCAACTGAACAATAGCCGGAGAATCCCAAATTGTAGATTAAACATCACCTTTCTAAATAGCACATGGGTCAAAGAAAAAGTCTCAAGAGAAGTTTTGAAATATTACCTAAATGAAAATCAAGTTTTAATTTATCTGAATTTGTGAGATGCAGCAAAAGCAGTGTTGAAAGGAAAACTAGTAACATCAAATGCATATATTAGAAAATAAGAGGTCTATAATTAATAACATAAACTTCCATATTAGGAAACTAGAAAAAGAAAAGTAATAGCCTGAAGCAAGGAGAAAAAATAATAAAAATTAGAGTTTTGGTGAAATTGAAAAAGGAAATTAACAGAAAAATCAATAAAACCATAAGCAGGTTCTTTGGGGAAAAAAATCAACAAAATCAAGAAACCATTAGCAAGGTTAGCCATGAGAGAGAAAAGACACAAATTATGCATATGAGAAATGAAAAAGGGGCTATCACTACACACACACATACACACATATATATTTTTTAAAAAAGAATTTTTTTTAGACAGTCTCGCACTGTCACCCAGGCTGGAGTGCAGTGACATGATCTCCACTCACTGCAACCTCTGCCTCCCGGGTTCAAGCGATTCTCCTGCCTCAGTCTCCTGAGTAGCTGGGATTACAGGCATCCACCATCAAGCCCAGCTAATTTTTGTATTTTTAGTAGACACGAGGTTTCACCATATTGGCCAGGCTGGTCTCGAACTCCTCACCTCGTGATTCACCTGCCTTGGCCTCCCAAACTACTAATATTTCTTAAGAAATATATGAAGAATGGGCTGGGTGCGGTGGCTCACGCCTGTAATCCCAGCACTTTGGGAGGCCAAGGCGGGCGGATCACAAGGTCAGGAGATCGAGACCATCCTGGCTAACACGGTGAAACACCATCTCTACCAAAACTACAAAAAATTAGCCGGGCGTGGTGGCGAGCACCCGTAGTCCCAGCTACTCAGGCAGCTGAGGCAGGAGAATGGCGTGAACCCGGGAGGCAGAGCTTGCAGTGAACCGAGATCGCACCACTGCACTCCAGCCTGGGCGACAGAGCGAGACTGTCTCAAAAAAAAAAAAAAAAAAATATATATATATATATATATATGTATATATGAGAAGAATGTTCTGGTGAAAAGAGAATAGAGTCATTCCATAATGTTCAAATAATCAGAAATTTAAGAAGTTAAAATTTTAGTCAATCTGAGAAGCACATACCCTGATAATCAGAGTTCTTCACCAGGAATAGCTTTGATTACTAAAGCAAGTGGACTTTTCTGATAATTGATTGGCCAACCTAAGAGACATTTCTGACTTCTTTGTCAACAGAACCTAGACTTTGCAATATAACTAGTAGGATATTCTGTTATTTGCAGCTGAATAAATTCCTTTATTTTTTATTTATTTGAAATAAAGATGAGGTCTCACTATTTGGCCCAGGCTGGTCTCAAACTCCTGAGCTCAAGTGATCCTCCCACCTTGTCCTCCCATTTGGGATTATAGGCATGAGCCACCACACCCACACCCAGCTGTGCAGCTGAATAAATTCTAATGGATAAATTACAATAGAGTAGTTTAAGAGCTGAATAACTTTCTGCAATAGAAGGTATGAAATACTCCTATTGGAGTGAAAGGATGATAGGATTTTTAAATTTTGGTACATTTTAACTCAATATGCCCCCAGATATTAATATTTTAACATGCAATCAATATAAAAATTCCATTTTTACATTCTTTTTAAAGTGTTATTCTTTTAATTGACATATAACTGTACATATTTGTGGGATATATAGTGATGCTTTAATATACATAATGTGTAGTGATTAGATTAATTGGCATATCCGTCACATTTATCCAAACATTTATCATTTCTTTGTGTTGGGAACATTCAATATCCTCCTTCTAGCTATTTGAAACAATAAAATATTCTTTTTAAAAAACGTTTTAAATATACTTTTTAGAAAATGCTTGCATTGCATAGATGTTCTTGGAAGAAAAATAAGCAACTGTCACTCACTGTGGATTTACTTATATATGTATATGTATATATGCCTTTTGTTCCCAGAGAACCTTGAAGATCAAAGTACTTTATTATGAGCCACACACACACACAAAAGTGTGAGACTTGGCCTCTGCCCTCAAGGTGCTAGAAAGAGGATCTTCATGGGGCAGGTGAACACATCCGAAACAATTAGCAGATACCAGACACTGTTACAATTAAACTGTAAATTGTAGGGTACAGATGAAATTAAGTTCTGTAGAAGCTGAACTACAGACCTAACTTGTGGTTAAATGTAGGCTTTAAGATCTACCAGGATTAAAATGTGCTACTTGATGGTGAAACTCTGCAATTGACTAAACTGTCTAAACTCAAAACACAGTTATTTTGAACCAGATGTTAAGTAGTCCTAAGAAGGCTTCTGACACCAACATGCTGTTAGATAATATCCAGCAAGTGATTTCATAGGAACAAGAGAAATTAGTGCTTTAGAAAGAAGTCATTTATTGATTTGCATATGTTGAACCAGCCTTGCGCCCCAGGGATGAAGCCGACCTGATTGTGGTAGATAAGCTTTTTGATGTGCTGCTGGATTTGGTTTGCCAGTATTTTATTCAGGATTTTTGCATTGATGTAATTCATCACACATAAATAGAACCAATGACAAAAACCACATGATTATCTCAATAGATGCTCAAAAGGCCTTTGATAAAATCCAACACCTCTTCATGCTAAAAACTCTCAATAAACTAGGTATTAATGGGACATCTCAAAATAATAAGAGCTATTTATGAAAAACCCACAGCCAATATCATACTGAATGGGTTAAAACTGGAAGCATTCCCTTTGAAAACCAGCACAAGACATTGATGCCATCTCTCACCAATCCTATTCAACATAGTATTGGAAGTTCTGGCCAGGGCAATCAGGCGAGATAAAGAAGTAAAGGGTATTCAAACAGGAAGAGAGAAGTCAAATTGTCTCTGTTTGCATATGACATGATTCTACATTTAGAAAACAACATCGTGTCAGCCCCAAATCTCCTTAAGCTGATAAGCAACTTCAGCAAAGTCTCAGGATACAAAATTAACGTGCAAAAATCACAAGCATTCCTATACATCAATAATAGACAAACAGAGAGCCAAATAATGAGTGAACTCCCATTCACAATTGCTACAAAGAGAATTAAATATCTAGGAATACAACTTACAAGGGATGTGAAGGACCTCTTCAAGGAGAATTAAAAACCACTGCTCAAGGAAATAGAGAACACAAACAAATGGAAAAACATTCCATGCTCATGGATAGGAAGAATCAATATCATGAAAATGGCCACACTGCCCAAAGTAATTTAAAGATTCAATGCTATCCCCATCAAGCTCCTGTTGACTTTCTTCACAGAATTAGAAAAAGCTACTTTAAATTTCATATGGAACCAAAAAAGAGCCTGCATAGCCAAGACAATCCTAAGCAAAAAGAACAAAGCTCAAGGCATCACACTATCTGACTTCAAACTATACTACAATGCTACAATAACCAAAACAGCATGGTACTGGTACCAAAACAGATATATAGACCAATGGAATGGAACAGAGGCTTCAGAAATAACACCACACCCCTACAATCATCTGATCTTTGACAAGCCTGACAAAAACAAGCAATGGGGAAAGGATTCCCTATTTAATAAATGGTGCTGGGAAAACTGGATAGCCACATGCAGAAAACTGAAACTGGACCCTTCCTTATGCCTTATACAAAAATTAACTTGAGGTGGATTAAAGACTTTAATGTAAGACCTAAAGTCAGAAAAACCCTAGAAGAAAATCTAGGCAATACCATTCAGGACATAGGGATGGGCAAAGACTTCATGAGTAAAACACCAAAAGCAATGGAAACAAAAGCCAAAATTGACAAATGGGATCTAATTAAACTAAAGAGCTTCTGCACAGCAAAAGAAACTATCCTCAGCATGAACAGACAACCTATAGAATGGGAGAAGATGTTTGCAATCTACCCATCTGACAAAGGTCTAATATCCAGAATCTACAAGGAACTTAAATTTACAAGAAAAAAACAACCCCATCAAAAAGTGGACGAAGAATATGAACAGATACTTCTCAAAAGAAGACATTTATGCAGCCAACAAACATACGGAAAAAAGCTCATCATCCTTGGTCATTAGAGAAATGCAAATCAAAACCACAGTAAGATACCATCTCACACCAGTCAGAATGGCGGTCACTAAAAAGCCAGGAAACAACAGATGCTGGCGAGGATGTGGAGAAATTGGAACGCTTTTACACTGTTGGTGGGAGTGTAAATTAGTTCAACCATTGTGGAAGACAGTGTAGTGATTCCTCAAGGATCCAGAACCAGAAATACCATGTTATCTAGCAATCCTATTACTGGGTATATACCCAAAGTATTATAAATCATTCTACTGTAAAGACACATGCACACATATGTTTATTGCAGCACTGTTCACAATAGCAAGGTCTTGGAACCAACCCAAATGCCAATCAATGATACACTGGATAAAGAAAATGTGGCACATATACACCATGGAATACGATGCAGCCATAAAAAAGGATGAGTTCACATCCTCTGCAGGGACATGGATGAAGCTGGAAACCATCATTCTCAACAAAGTAACACAGGAACAGAAAAACCAACCACTGCATGTTCTCACTCATAAGTGGGAGTTGAACAAGGAGAACACATGGACACAGGGAGGGGAACAACATACACTAGGGCCTGTCAGGGGGTGGAGGGCAAGGGGAGGGATAGCATTAGGAGAAATACCTAATGTAGATGACAGGTTGATGGGAGCAGCAAACCACCATGGCACGTGTACACCTGTGTAACCAATCTGCACGTTCTGCACATATATCCTAGAACTTCAAGTATAACAATTAAAAAAAATGTTTAGTAGCACCATTGCTGTCATCTACTTCAGCTGTTGCCAACCTTTTTGGCACCAGGGACTGGTTTTGTGGAAGAGAGTTTTTCCACAGATGTGGACGGCGGAGGGGATAGTTTCAGGATAAAACTATTTAAAAATAAATAAAAGTAAGAAGTCATTTAAAAATAGGCTCCTGGAGACCATTTTGGGATGGGCAAATTCCATAGTGGATTATTTCTTGAGTCTCACTCACCTCCAGTGTCTATACATAAGATACGAAGGTGAAAGTTTTGATAGATAAATGCAACTTAAGTACTGCTATAATGACAGTATCATAATTGGATTTTTTTCTTTATATTTTTCCATCTGCGTTCTTGCCTCCTGTTACTCTGGTACTTTTCAGAATGGCATAATCACAGAGATCTATATGAAAAAAGCTCCAAGCTAAGGAATTTTAAAAGACATTGTTAGCAGGTTTAAGTGCCTTTAACATATGCACTGATGAGGTTAAAAAATGATCTCAATACGTATTTTCCCATTTGAAGCTGACGCTAGTAATCAGTAAGTGTAATCTGAGTTGCTTTTCCAAAAGTTCTGGGTTACCTATCTTCTCTCTACTCCTTCTACCCATCATTGAATTTGATTTCAAGATGTTTGAAGAGGGCTGGCCCAGTAGCGTGATTACAGATCATGTCTGTAATCCCAGCATTTTGGGAGGCCAAGTCAGGCAGATCACTTGAGGCCAGGAGTTCAAGACCAGCCTGGCCAACATGGCGAAACCCTGTCTCTACTACAAATACACAAATTAGCCAGGCATGGCACCTTACACCTGTAATCCCAGCTATTCAGGTGGCTGAGGCAGGAGAATCACTTGAACCCAGGAGGCAGAGGTTGCAGTGAGCCAAGATCGTGCTGCTGCACTCCAGCCTGGGCAACAAAGTAAGACTCTGTCTCCAAAAAAGACAAAAAAACAAAAACAAAAACAAAAAAAGGTCTGAAGACACAGGGAGTACATGGACCTTAGGAGACAATTTGTTCCCTTGCAAAGTTGATTAGCTCTTTGGGGACTTAATCCACAAGCTATGCTCCTTTAACCCCAGGCTCATACAACTGAGAGAACAGAAAGGGCCCATCTCCCCAAGTAATAAACGAGCTGCTGATAGTTCATCTGCCTCCATCTTCACCATCTTAGATTTGGTATTTACATTTGTAGACAACTTCTACTGCTTATTGAGAGAGCTTTTCAGATAGGAACTGTTAGAAATGCATTGAAAACTCAAGAAAAAATGCTTCTCTTGAAGAGCTATTTGCCATGAAAATTAATAAAAATCCGTCTCCATTGCCTTGTTCATTCAACTTGATCAGGACACACAGGCTCACCTCATTATTCCCAAGACCCCAATCTCACTTTTTAATCAAACAAACCAACTTTTGGCACCCTTTTAAAGGCACACTTTCCAGGTGCCTTGAGGTGCTTAAAGAACTAAAGCTAGTCACTATTCATAAATTTTTTAAATGTTTGCTGTGGAAGAAATATGCTGCAGTGGCATATTTGAAATATTGTATTTTCCCTGATTCCCTCCTGAAAGTTGTTCTATTTGTTAATTTTCAAAACATGAAATAAGTACTATTTTGCCTTCACTTGTTTAAGTTCCAGGATACATGTGCAGAGTGTGGTTTGTTACATAGTTATACATGTGCCATGGTGGTTTGCTGCACCTATTAACCCATCATCTAGGTTTTAAGCCCTGTATGCATTAGTTATATGTCCTAATGCTCTCCCTCCCCTCGCCCTCTGCCCCCTGACAGGCCCCCTCCCTGGGTTGTTCCCCTCCCTCCCTCCCTGTGTTTTCCTCCTCCCTGTGTCCATGTGTTCTCATTGTTCAACTCCTACTTATGAGTAAGAACATGAGGTGTTTGGTTTTCTGTTCCTGTGTTAGTTTGCTGAGAATGATGGCTTCCAGCTTCATCCATGTCCCTGCAAAGGATATGAACCCATCCTTTATTTTTATGACTGCATAGTGTTCTATGGTACGTATGCGCCACATTTTCTTTATACAGTCTGTCACTGATGGGCATTTAGGTTGGTTCCAAGTCTTTGCTATTGTAAATAGCACTGCAATAAACATGTGCGTGCAAGTTTCTTTATAGAATGATGTATAATCCTTTGGATATATACCCAGTAATGCGATTGCTGGGTCCAGTGGTATTTCTGGTTCTAGATCCTTGAGGAATCACCACACTGTCTTCCAAAATGGTTGAACTAATTTACACTCCCACCAACAGTGTAAAAGTGTTCCTATTTCTCTATATCCTCACCAGCATCTATTTTTTCCTGACTTTTTAATAATCGCCATTCTGACTGGCATGAGATGGTATCTTACTGTGTTTTTGATTTGCATTTCTCTAATGACCAGAGATGATGCGATTTTTTTCATATGTTTGTTGGCTGCATAAATGTCTTCTTTTGAGAAGTGTCTGTTCATATCCTTTGCCCACTTTTTGACAGGGTTTTTTTTTTTTTTTTTTTTTTTTTTCTTGTAAATTTGTTTAAGTTCCTTGTAGATTCTGGATATTAGACCTTTGTCAGATGGGTAGATTGCAAAAATTTTCTCCCATTCTGTAGGTTGTCTGTTCATGCTGAGGATAGTTTCTTTTGCTGTGCAGAAGCTCTTTAATTAGATCCCACTTGTCAATTTTGGCTTTTGTTTCCATTGCTTTTGGTGTTTTACTCATGAAGTCTTTGCCCATCCCTATGTCCTGAATGGTATTGCCTAGATTTTCTTCTAGGGTTTTTCTGACTTTAGGTCTTACATTAAAGTCTTTAATCCATCTCGAGTTATTTTTTGTATAAGGTATAAGGAAGGGTCCAGTTTCAGTTTTCTGCATATGGCTATCCAGTTTTCCCAGCACCATTTATTAAATAGGGAATCCTTTCCCCATTGCTTGTTTTTGTCAGGTTTGTCAAAGGTCAGATGGTTATAGGTGTGTGGCGTTATTTCTGAAGCCTCCGTTCCATTCCATTGGTCTATATATCTGTTCTGGTACCAGTACCATGCTGTTTTCATTACTGTGGCCTTGTAGTATAGTTTGAAGTCAGATAGTGTGATGCCTTGAGCTTTGTTCTTTTTGCTTAGGATTGTCTTGGCTATGCAGGCTCCTTTTTGGTTCCATATGAAATTTAGAGTAGTTTTTTCTAATTCTGTGAAGAAAGTCAACAGTAGCTTGAAGGGGATAGCACTGAATCTATAAATTACTTTGGGCAGGTGCATTTTCACAATACTGATTTTTCCTATCCATGAGCATGAAATGTTTTTCCATTTGTTCATGTCCTCTTATTTCCTTGAGTAGTGGTTGGTAGTTCTCCTCAAAGAGGTCCTTCACATCCCTTGTAAGTTGGATTCCTGGTATTTTATTCTTTGTAGCAATTGTGAATGGGAGTTCATTCATCATTTGGCTCTCTGCTTGCCTACTATTGGTGTATAGGAATGCTTGTGATTTTTGCACATTGATTTTGTATCCTGAGACTTTGCTGAAGTTGCTTATCAGCTTAAGGAGTTTTGGGCTGAGATGATGGTATTTTCTAAATATAGAATCATGTCACCTGCAAACAGACAATTTGACTTCCTCTCTTATTTGAATACCTTTATTTCTATCTCTTACCTGATTGCTCTGACCAGAACTTCCAACACTATGTTGAATAGGAGTGCTGAGAGACAGCATCCTTGTCCTGTGCCCGTTTTCAAAGGCAATGCTTCCAGTTTTTGCCCATTCAGTATGACATTTTGCCTTCACTTATTACAGTATTTCCCCAAAAGCTATGAATTGTCATTCTTACTTCTAAACTGGTTTCATAATAAAACCATGCATTTCTTCTACAGTAAACTCTCTGCCTTCAAAATGTGTATGTCAGAACTTAGATGTTGGTCACCATAGCATTTCTGAATTGCTTACTTGTTTTACTGCACATCAGCTCAGATAATACTTTATTTTTTTTTTTTTTTTTTTTTTTGAGACGGAGTCTCGCTCTGTCGCCCAGACTGGAGTGCAGTGGCCGGATCTCAGCTCACTGCAAGCTCCGCCTCCCGGGTTTACGCTATTCTCCTGCCTCAGCCTCCCGAGTAGCTGGGACTACAGGCGCCAGCCACCTCGCCCGGCTAGTTTTTTTTTTTTGTATTTTGTAGTAGAGACGGGGTTTCACCGTGTTAGCCAGGATGGTCTCGATCTCCTGACCTCGTGATCCGCCCGTCTCGGCCTCCCAAAGTGCTGGGATTACAGGCTTGAGCCACCGCGCCCGGCCTAGATAATACTTTAAACAATAACTCACAAAGTGAAATAATGGAGTTAGTGAATGGTACCAATATCCTGAGATGGAAATTACTCAAGAAATTAAGTTCATTATTTTGTTTTACATTTTAGGAAGTTAGCCAGTTAGGAACACTCATTATAAGAGTCTGTATGATAGAACCACAAATTTAACTTTTCATGATTTGGAATTAGAGGGAAAACTTAGCTTCTTTATTTTATCTATAGCTGGCATTGCTTTCCTTCACAAGCTCCTATCTACTTCTGAGGATAAAATAGCTAACTGTTCTAACTGAGTTCATAGTTACGTTTGATGTGATTGATTGTTTATTCAGCCCTTTTAGAAAATGTTCAGTCTGTCAATGGGCTTTTTCCTTCTCACTCCTTTTCTCCCTAAGAGAGCATCTTGGTGTATGGAGAGGGTGGTGCCATACAAGTCCTGGTGACCTTGAGAGAATGGGGCACCTTGGGCAAATGCTGGCTTGCACTTCTGGGTCTCGAGGACAATGTCCTTTGTCTACCCAGATGTTGGGTGTCCTGCCAGTCTCAATGCTGGGATTTGCAGCTAGTGAGACTTTGGTCCATCCTCTTGGCTTGGCCAAGGCACTCTGTGACGGTCTTGACTCTTTGACCTCGACTCAGCCCTGGAGTTACTATGGGTGCTAGTCTGGCTGCTTTGTGCTCTGGATACAAAGGTCCCTTGCTCTTCTAGAATGAGCCTCTCAGGCAAGCCTGCTCCAGAAAGACAGGGACTATCCCCTCTCCACTTCCTGTTTGGTTCTCTTTTAAAGGCAGGTAAGGAAGTTTAGGCATTCAAATTCAAGACGATGGCCTATTACAAAAGTTTACAGTCTTGCTGTGAATTCCTGTATTTGAATGCCAGAATCAGAATATCGTGTTGGTGTTTCTCTTTGCTTTCCTTCTACAATAAACCCCAGTCAACATCAAGACAGATGGATGTCTTGAGGGCAAAGGTCATGTACTTAAAAAGGCAAAACAAAAAAGCAAATAAACAATTTTCAGAATATTACTTCCATTGCATCTTCCAAGTTAGTGTTTTCCAGACTGTAAGTTTTGACCTGTTAACACTGTTAAATCAACTTAGAGGCTCATCGCCAACATTTCATAAATGAAATAGAATGGACTAGATAAAGCAGAAAATATCTGAGGGTTATCACATGCTAAAAGGCTAGTACTACGTCAAACTCTTGTTTCGTATCATTGGAGAAATTGTACTGGGTTGCCAAATGCAAGAGATCAAAAAGGTTTGGAAACCACTGTCACATCTGGCCTGTCTACAGTTTCTTCCCTTCTATTCATTCACCATACTGTACTAATTGTCCTTTTAAAATATCCATAAAATCATGTCACTCCTATTTAAACGCAATGATGGCTTCCTACTTCTTGCAAAAGATCAAACTGTCCATGGCTCTTAATATTCTGTGCCCGTTTGTCACCACTCTTCTTGGTCCATATCTTGACTTCATTTATTTCCTCCTGTTTCATGTTCTAGCTTATTCTTACTCCGCCTCAGTACACACTCCAAGATACAGTTTCTAGTATTTGAACCCTGCTCTTCACCCGAAACTGTTGGGTTAGAGGACTGAGAAATGAAGGTGGATTGGTAGGAGATAGAACCTCACTGATTTGTAATTAACAAAGGCTTCACTACAGAATATTTAAAAAGGAATTCCACTTCTATCATTTTTGTCATAATATATATACAGTAACTCACAGGAAGCTAATTATGTCATCTAATCAGCCTTAGGGGACAAAGTAAGAAACAGAAAAGAATTATTTATAGGTAGTATATATTTTTTATATGTGAAAAGTTATCTAATATGCTTAGAAATATTTAAAAACTATTTCATTCACTCATATAATATATATTGAACCTACCATTTGTTTGTAACTTTTATATTCCTTATCAAAAAAGGAAACTTTTTTCACTTCATAGGAAACTGGAGATAGGCCATAACCTGTTTGAATCAAATGACAAACTACTAAAGCAAAAAATCAATGAAGTCCTCCACATTACACATTGAACACACATTTCCTAAACTGATGACAAAGTAGGAATTTATAAAATATATTGCTTAATAAAGAAGGCTGAAAAAAACATAAAAGAGGTGGCGTTCTAAAATCATGTAATTTCACAGGACTTAGACAAAGCTCTTGATTCAGAATGCTTGGATCAGGTTGGAATTTTTTACCATGCCAAATTTCTGCCCAGTTTTCCTAAAGGGATGGCCTTAACCTACAGTTTAAAAAGATAAAAATCCCTGGACTAGAACATCCATACACCAGTTAGTATTTAATATGTGCTCCTATAACATCTGAAAGCATCTGAGTAACAGTATAATCCACAACAAACAGCCAGCAAAACCATTGTTTCAAGTGGTTTTGGGAAACACGGTCCATCCGGTGGCCCAGTCTTATCACTCTAGCAGAAAATGAGACAGACATGTTTCAAGGCTGGCCTTTGGGACTGGATCCACTCTAGGACAAGACCAAGGATCACATCTTTCTAAAGCAGCCAGTGTGAGAATTCTACAGAGCATTTTAAACAAAGCTAACTAAATTCATCATAAGTAAAATATAGGAAAACTCCAATTAAACAAAGTGCTTCAGAAATAGGTTGTCCTTAGATGTCCAAGACTACAGAATTAGTTAAATAAATGATGGGACATCCACATAGTGCAATACACAAGAGTCATTAAAAATCATGTTCTAGAATGTAATTAACATTGGAAATGCTGTTATGTAAAATCTTATTTGAAAAACAGATCAAAAAGTAGGATCAATTTTTTAACATATAATACAGACTAGAAAAAGACATCAAAAGGCTTTAAAAGATTATTTTTGTATAATTTTTTCTTTTTCTTTTCTAAATTTTCTCAACTTTGTACAATAAACATTTATTACTTTGATGTGGGAAAAATATTGTGATTGGAAATTGATTAACCTGTTTAATTATATTTTCTAATGAATGAAAAAGCAAAATACTGTTGGGTGGTTTAAGTATTTTAGTGCATACTATGGACTAAAACACAACACAAACCCAATGGTCTGATTATATTCAGTGAAATCAGTCAATCAACCAACCAATCCAGAAAAGCACCCCTGGCATATTTAAGCCAATTAAAAAAAACTTGATGTAAATTTAAGATAAATGAAAATATTGCATCTTTTCTTCTTATGTAAGCATCTCATGGGGCCTACAGCTTATAAAGCAAAATTAATCATCACCATAGAACCACAAATGCAGGTATAGGGGGTTTAAAATCCACTGATTCAGGTATCATAGCTTCAACAGCATTTAGTGACTAAACTCCTGGGTTACGTATCTTGCATATATGGCATTTTTTTCAAAAGTTAAGTGCAACACAAATTCCAAAGAGCTCAGCTCTTTGGATTCCTGTTATAATCCTGTTGTAGTAAGTTTTGGGGGGCCATTTCAAACATGCAAGTTTTATTTAAGTTCTTACACTCATTTTTAGATTTAAAAAATTATTTATGTATTGTTTTTAGTAGGTAAAATACTTAGGTGGTTCAAACATCAAAAAGAACTAAAGTGCATACTCTGAAAAGCCTCCCTGCCATCCGTATACCCATCTACACAGTTCCATCCTTCTCCAACAAACCACCATTATTATTAGTTTCTGGTTTATTCTTCGAGATTTTAAAAATATATATACAAGCACAGTATATTATTTTCTTCCTCTATTTTATCTAAAATATTATGCTATTATTCACCTTCCTTTTATTACTTAACAATATAACATACCTTAGAGATCTTTTAAAATCCTTATATAACAGGCATTCTCATTCTTTTTTTACAGTTGCATAGTATTCTTTTGTAGGAACATATCATAATTATTAAGCAATCCTCTATGGATAGATGTCCAAGTTTTCCAATCTTCTGACAAACAATGCTGCAATAAATTATCTATTATATAAATTATTAAACAAATGCATAGGTATATCTGTAGCGTAAATTGCTAGATGTTGAAGTGCTGAGTAAAAGGGAATATTTATAACTGTCATTACATTGCCAAATTGCCCTCCAGAGGATTTTCACCAATTTATACTCCCACCAACAATTTATGAAAGTGATTGTTTCTCTACATCATTGCCCAGGACATGTTAGCAAATTTTTAGCCTTTGACAAACTGGTAAAAAAAAAAATGATTATTACAGTGTAATTTTAATATACTTGTCTCTTCTATTACATGCAAAGTGGAGCATATTTGCATGTATTTAAGGTTTATTTGTGGTTCCTTTTGGTAAACTTTGTATTAAGTATTTTCTTTTAGGATCTCTTTATATTCTAAAGAAATTAGTTCTTCGCAATAAGAGCTTACAACATTTTCCCTATTTATCATCTTTCTTTTGATATTGCTTGATTTAGACAGTGTTGCTCTGTCACCCAGGCTAGAGTGCAATGGCACAATCTCGGCTCACTGCAACTTCTGCCTCCTGGGTTCAAGCAATTCTTGTGCCTCAGCCTCTTGAGTAGCTGGGACTATAGGTGTACGCTACCACGCCTGGCTAATTTTTCTGTTTTTAGTAGAGACAGGGTTTCACCATGTTGGCCAGGCTGGTCTTGAACTCCTGACTTGAGGTAATCCACCCACCTCAGCCTCCCAAAGTGCCGGAATTACGTGCCTGGCCATGTTTGATGATTTTTACTATCTAGAAAAAACATACAGATATGCATATAATATAAACACACATACTTGAATCTATTCATCTTTTAAGACTTCTAGATTTTAAGTCATAGTTTACAAAGCCTTTCTTATTTTGAGATATAAAAGCATTCCTACATGCTTTCTTCTTTAATGTATTCATTTATTTATATTAAAATTTTTCTCTGTTTGGATTTTTCTTTGTATACAGTGTGAAGCATGGATTCAACTTAATTTTTTCCAGGCTGCCCTTTGTCCCATCACCAGTTTTTAAATAGTTCATTTTTCCCACTGATTTGCATTGCCACCTTTTCATATATTAAAATTGTGCATATTTTAGATCTATTTCTGGACTTTTTGTTCTTTCATTGTTCTGACCACATGTACTAACAATATACTAATTTAATAACTAATGCTGTATAACATACATTAATAGCTGCAACATCTATTTCTCCTAATTTTTATTCTTCTTCAAAGATTTTTCTAACTCTTAGAGAAAAAATTTTCCTGTATGTTGCATATAACTACATACAACTAATTTTGTCTTGAAGTTTTGAAGAGAAAGAAAAAATTTTCTGGTATTTTTGAGGTCCTGTCTTAAATTTATAAGTTAACTTAGAGAAGATTGACATCTTTATGATGCCAAGTCATTTTTGTCAAGAACAGGATAAGCTTTTTCTCATTTTTTTTCCAATTATTTTAGGTTCTTTAGGAATGTTTTCAAGTTTTCTTTGTATATGGCTTTTACATTTATTATTAAATTTATTCCCATGTATTTTATCTTTGGGTTGCTACTGCAGATAGTTTTTCCTTTCTTTTGTCTCTGTTTTCCTTTTACCCTTTTATCTGATTCCAGATCAGTGGGAAAAATGATCAAAACTATTCAAAAACTGGTGATGGGACAACAGGGCAGCCTGGAAAAAATTAAGTTGAATCCATACTTCACATTGTACCAAAGAAAAATCCAAATGGAATTTTTTTTTTTTTTTTCTTTCGAGATAGTCTTGCTGTTGCCACGCTGTAGTGCGGTGGCATGATCTCGGCTGACTACAACCTCCGCCTCCCCAGCTCAAGTGATTCTCCTGCCTCAGCCTCCCAATTAGCTGGGACTACAGGTATGCACCACCACACCCAGCTAATTATTGTATTTTTAGTAGAGACATGACTTCACCATCTTGGCCAGGATGGTCTCGATCTCTTGACCTCGTGATCCGCCCACCTCAGCCTCCCAAAGTGCTGGGATTACAGGCGTGAGCCACCACGCCCGGTCCCAAATGGAGAAAATTTTAAGGGCTGTTTAATAGACTGCCAGATCCAGGCATGGCACAACCCCTACTCCAACACAGGATTTAAAGGGGTTTTTTTTGTTTTGTTTTTTGTTTTTTTGGTCTCATGAAGGTAAAGCAAAGAGTATTTCAACTAAAAACTACTAGGTACAGTTAATGATGGAGGTACCATTCACAAATAGGGAGAATATGTGAAACTGAGTCCCTCCCCCTAGCCTTGCCCCCACTTAGCTTAAGGAACCCTAGCAGCCAGGCAGTCATACCTACGCCGAAGACTGAAAGATTCTTTCATGGAGGTCTTATCAGTCCAAGAGCAAAAACATGCACACTGTATTAGGGGTTCCTCACTAAGTCTCAGCCTAATTACTCTAAAATAAAACACTCAACAAGTCCCACTCATGTGCTCCCATATTCCAAACAGATTTTTAGTCTCTTAGTCTGTTCAAGTTGTCATAACAAAATACTAGATTGGGTGACTTAAACAGATATTTATTTTCTCACAGCTCTGGAAGCTGGGAAGTTCATGATCAAAGTGCCAGGAAATTCAGTTTCTGGCTTGCAGATGGTCACCATCTCACCATGGGCACACATGGCCTTTCCTTGGTGCTTGTGGGTAGTGAGGGGGAGAGAGAGAAACAGCATACATAAGCTGATCTCTCTTCTTATAAGGACAGCAATCTTGCTGGATCAGCCCCCTCCCCTTGACCTTATTTAACCTTAACTACTTCCTCATAGGCTCTGTCTCCAAACACAGTCACATTATGGGGTTAGGGCTTCAACATGTGAATTTGGGGTTGATAGAAGCTTTCAGTCCCTCTGACATTGTCAAACTAAACTTATCTACAGGATTTCAACATATGGACAGCGATTAGCAAGCATCGCCTCTCCCCTTCTTATTTGACTGTTGCACCTCTGGGTGTGCACATTGACGTTCCATGCCAAGGTATAACTCAATGGGAAAATACTTCCTGTTTCAGAATCAAGATGTTTAGATCCATTGAATCTCCAGTAGATAGGATCTGGTGTTACCTTCTGTGGATACTATCACACCTTTCTAAGTCTGTTAGAGTCTTGTAAAACTGATACAGATGGAGAACTGAAGAATCCTGATTTTTTCTTTTCACTGACTTTAAATATGTTCAATTATAAGGCCTTGTTTGAAAATATTGACTGCTATATGGAAATCTACATCTCTGTAATAATTGTGGTTTGGTTTTTTTCTATATACAAACTCTTCACCCCCTAATAATCCTTAAGCAAGCACAGGTAGGATTCCCATCACCAGCTGAGGCTGATAGCAGCTTCTTATTGGAATGGGTGAGCATTGCAAATGAGCGTTGCAAAACAGCCCAGACTGGGACATCCAAATACCACTCTGTCAACAAGACGTGCCTTCCAAGCACCATCATCTCTGCTTCTGTGGGCTCTTTGCCTCCCTCCCATCTGCCTATAGGGCCTTGAAGGAAACTCTTATCCTTCATCAAACCCAGCTCTGAACAGTGAGTTTATGTGAGATATGTTGTCCCTTTGTTTGCTCCTGACAAGCGTAAAGAAACACTTTCACTGCTGATAATAACGGTTAATTTATCACATCCAGCCGAGGCTGACCTCTGGGTGTCCCAGCCCCTCCATCACCTTCACACCTGCTCAAGCTAATTGTTAGAGCCAAGTGTAAATGAAAATCAACTGGGCTAATAATGAATGGAGCCCATTACTTGCAACAGCACATTGCTTTAGGAAGGTTTATCAAGAAACATTATAACCAGTTCCCCCACTCCCTGCCCTCCCCATCCCCCCGTCACAGTTCCCTGTTTTATAGAGGAGAAAAAAGTGAGCAAACAAGGAGGGACCAGCCTATGAAAACAGGCACAGAGATTGGAAACACGTTGCCTTTAGCTTCCTGAGCTCTACAACAGCTATTCCTATATGTTACCAAAATTCACTCAATATATCGAAAGACTGGGGTTTACAATATTTATCCCAATGTTGTTGTTATCTGTTTATATCAGCAAATGAGATCATTACTGGATGTGAAGACCTTAATTAATATGCTAATCTCATTCCTCCACCAAAACCATTTTTTAAGGTGGCCATCTTCAGGTCTTCCCCACTCACTGTCACCTACCCTAGAACTGCCTTGCCATTCTCATCTGAAAGCACAGACTGGGTTCCCAAATGACTGATATGACATAACCAGAACTCCTGTTACAGACAACTGAGTCTCTTCAAGGGGCAGCTATTAGTGAGGAATTATCAACTGTAGTTAGAAGATCTATCCCTAAGGGGGGTTGAGAAATCCCTTCCCATCACCAAATTGGGGGTTTAATATGTTTGGGAACATTTTTAAACTTTTTTGAATTGTAATATATTTGTTCATTTTTAATGTACTTACAGTACAAGCAGTTCACATCCCAATCTCAAGCCCTAAGTCAGAAGGATTATTGATCCCCCAGCACATTCAGTGATAATAGAAAATGCCAGCAATTCCATGCATCTGAGCGTACAATTTATATGGACTTCTAGCGAGTGATCCCCTGGACTTAAAAACATGTAAGACCTCCAGATCACAAGTTTGAAATTAATTTGGACCAAATATTGAGTCATTCTGTATTAGATTTGAATAAATTGTTCATAGAACGCAAATAACCAGTTTACAATATGAACAAGTGTGACTGATTACCCCAAATTTTGGCTTCCTTGCCTCACTATCCAGAAAATTACTCTCAAACCCAGTAGAGGATTCCGTCGCTTTGCATTGACAAGGCCTTTTTAAATTAAGTACCTTAATCTGGGCATCTTGCTTACCCAGGTTTTCTAATACTTCCTAGAGAGACATAGTAATCAGTGACCTCTGCAGTATCTGCAGTATCTGCCTAATAGCCTTAGATTTTGAGGGCACCAAACCAAACATATGCCACACAGCATCTGCTTGTAATGTGGAAAGGCCAGTTAGGTGAGCACAAGCCTCTGAAGAGCAGTATCAACTTGCTTCAGAGGAACAAGATATGACTTAGTATTCTGCAGGAAAAGGGTAGATAGGATCTACGGTTGTAGTAGTCCATTTTCATACTGCTATAAAAAACTTCCCAAGATTGGGTAATTTATAAAGGAGAGGTTTAACTGACTCACAGTTCAGCAGGGCTGGGGAAGGCCTCAGAAAACTTGCAATCATGGTGGGAGGTGAATGGGAAGCAAAGCACCTTCTTCAAAAGGTGGCAGGAAGAAGCACTGAGTGATGAGGGGAAGAGCTCCTTATAAAACCATCAGATCTCCTGAGAGCTCACTGTCACGAGAACATCATGGGGAAACTGGCCCCATGATTCAATTACCTCCACCTGGTCTCTCCTTTGATACGCGGGGATAATGGGGGTTGTGGGTATTACAACTCAAGATGAGATTTGAATGGGGACACAAAGCCTAACAATATCAATGGTCAAATAAGATTGGAAAAAAATTGGGTTTAATTACATTCATAGAAGTCCTTTCTTTCAAGGCAGGAGTTCTTAGAACTAATACATATGTCAGTCTACTTTTCATTGACATAAATATAAAATCCTCATTTCACAGAACACTGGTGAATATATTGAATAACAGTAGTATTTAATAGAACAGGATCGGGAAACTGCCTCTAGAAGACGCTTTCCAAATAAAGACTAAATACATTGCTGCAAGAGGGAAGAATAAACTCATTTACATATACTTCTGTGGTAAGGGATAAAATCTAACATCTTTGTTGGCTTCACTTAAATGAAAGAGTTCAATGATTTGGGATGTTGTATTCGTTAGCTCTTGTTGCAATAAGTCTCCATAACAAACAATTTCCATATCTCAGACATTTATAACATTTACTTCGATTCACAGGCCTGCAGCCTGGCTGGGACAGTTTGGCTTTAAGTAGTAGGTCAAATTCAGGTGTGTTCCATCTATTTTTCATTTGGGAATCCTGGCTAAAAAGCTGTGGCTACCTCAGTGTGCGTTTCTCGTGGTGTAGAACAGGTGCACAAAATTGCTGGCAGACATTTACCAAACCTCTTAAGCCTCAGCCTAGAACTGATCACCTGTCACTTTACCACATTCCCTTGGTCAAAGAAAGTCATATGGCCACACCTAACACTAGTGGGACAGGGAGGTATATTCTACCCACAGAGAAGACAGGCAAGGGCAGGGAAAGAATGAAGAACGGTTAAGTAAATAATAATATTCGCTCACCACACTGACCATAAATTCAAACTCAAGGTTTAACCACGTGTGGGAATTCAGTCATACTTGTATTTCCTCTAAACACAGATGTCCTGGTCAATAATTCAAACATGCACATTATTAGACTTAACAATAGGAATATAGAGTCCACTTCTTTCTTCTTGTTCTTCCTGGCTTTGGAAAAGTCAGCATTCAATATGTGTGTGTGCTAATCCAGGAAGTCAGGAGACTGAGGCATCTTCCATCCAGATTCCTGGGTGGATATCCTGAACGCCCACACAGTAGTCAAATATTTATTTAAGATACCAGCATATGCTTTTTGAATGCAGTGTAACAACTTATCACAAATTTACCATCTTAGAACCATTCACATTTATTGTCTCATGGTTTCTGTGAGTCAAGAATCCAGACACAGATTTGACTGACTCCTGTGCAAGGCTGCAGTCGAGGTCAGCCTGGACTGACTTCTCATCTGAAAGCTCATCTGAGGAAAGATCCACTTCCAGGCTCACTGCGGTGTTGGCAAAATTCATCCTCTCGTAGGCATAGGACTCATGGCATCTTGTGTCTTCAAAGCCAGCAAGGAGAGAAAAACTGTAGAGCAATTCTGCTAGCAAGACAGAGTCTTCTAAAGTGAGATACAATCACAAGAGCAGTATTGCATCACTGTCTCCATACTCTGTGGCCTAGAAATAAGTTAGAGGTCCTGCCCACATCCAAGGGGAGTGAATATACAAAACCATAAACACCGAGGGGCAGGGATCATGGAGACCACCTTAAAGTTTGTCCACCACAACTAGAAACCTAAAAAATATGTTTATGTCCGTTGAGAACACATGGGCACAGGGAAGGGAACATCACACACCAGGGCCTACTGAGGGCGTTGGGGGGCAAAGGGTGGGATAGCATTAGGAGAAATACCTAATGTAGATGACAGGTTGATGGGTACAGCAAACCACCATGGCACATGTATACCTATGTAACAAACCTGCACATTCTGCACATATATCCCACAACTTAAAGCATTATATATATATATAATATATAATATATATATACTCTAAAGTCAATACTTATAAAAATTATTAATTTTAGAACTTCAGAGTTATAATGGGTACCAAAAAAATAGTTAGAATGAATGAATAAGGCCTAGCATTTGATAGCATAAAAGGGTGACTGTAGTCAATAACAATTCAATTGTACATTTTAAAATAACTGGAAGAGTATAGCTGGATTGTTTGTAACACAAAGGATAAACGCTTGAGAGGATGGATACTTCATCTTCCCTGATGTCATTATTACAGGCTGCAGAACATCTCATGTAACCCATGATATATACGCCTACTGTGTACCCAAAAAATTAAAAATTAAAAAAAGAAAAGAAATTCAGAGTTGAAATGAGGTTTTGTTTTTGTTTTTGTTTTTGTTTTGTTTTGGCTGAGACAGAGTCTCGCTCTGTTGTCCAGGCTGGAGTGCAGTGGTGTGACCTTGGTTCACTGCAACCTCTGCCTCCTGGGCTTGAGCGATTCTCCTGCCTCAGTCTCCCTAGTAGCTGGGATGACAGGTGCACATCACCATGCCTGGCTAATTTTTGTATTTGTAGTAGAGATGGAGTTTCACCAGGTTGGCCAGGCTGGTCTCGAACTCCTGACCTCAAGTGGTATTATATGTATATATATCCTGCTTTTCCCAAATTTTACCGGTGGAGAAACACTCTCCCTCATGTTCTAGAACTGCATTCACACTTAGGAGAACTCACATTCACTGGCTAATTCTATATTACATGCTATTCTAAGATCTTTTCAGGAAGGAAACTTCTCCCATCAGTTGGGCAGTGCTGTTCCATCAGTGAGTATTCAGTGTCACTAACCAACAGAATGGCCAAGAAATCATTACAGTCAGAAAAGGCCCAAGTACCAATGATTGGACGGTCGTGATTTATATTTGTGCCTGATGTGACCAACATAAGTCACACTGGTTATGCATGGAAATGCAACCATCGGCTGACAAGAACTGAAACTTATGACTCATGCTGTGTCAACCCTGAGCCAATGCAGTCAGTCACCCCAAAGGGAGGAAACATCAGTCAAATAGATGACTTGGCAGCCTAACTATTTAACAGCTGATGATGACAGGAATGTGCACTTTTCAATCAGTCACATAGACATGGTCTCGGGAAGAGAAATAACTGAAGTTTAGAGTAGTTTTCTTTTGCTGTTTCCTAAAAGTCATTCATCCCAAAACATTTGCCGAATGCCTACTGTGTTCTAGGTACTCTATTTAGTGCTTGGAATATAGAGATGAAAGACCGAAGTAGTGTTAGAAATGAAAAATCATTGTTTAAATTCTTTGTCTTCTAATATGATTATCTATGCTGCTCAGCAATTTTCTCAGTGATTATAGCCATCAGCCATCAAAACCCAGGACCTTCCCCATGGCTCCTCTTTTAACCCTAATATTTAACCAAAAATGGCTTTGCTGTGGCAAAACCTCAATACCTATACATTGCCTTGGTTCCAAAGATTAATTCGAATGGGCTTACTGCTTTCCAGTGGATTTATAGAAAAAGCCATCTGATAAAAATGTATTTACTGTGATGCCCATTATAACATCTGAGGTTAAGAATACTTTGTATTCTACAAACATTTGAAAGCCAGAGATCACTTAAAACAAACACAGGTTTAATACAAATGCACAGAGTTACACATAAACGGAGAATGCTGCAGAGAGAGACAACCTTGGACAACTTGGCTCTTTCCTTCCCTATTCTCTTTCTGGAGGTTATCATATACCTTTCCATGGCTTTTATATACTAAAGCTTTTAGACAGCAAGTAGATGACAAACTCACTTTAATAATCATTTATCATAAGCTTGGTATTGGGGTTAAAAATAAACTCTTGACAAATACCAAGGACTCCTTTATTCTTAAGTCCCTTTTATTGTCAAGGACTGCTTTATTCTAATGCAGTGGCTCCTGAAAAACTTTCCTTTTCAAGGATGCTTTTTCAAACACAATCAATAATCTACAATCAACTTTGTAATCTCTTTAGAAGCCGGGACCTTCTCAGCTTTGGAGTTTTGACGATAAAATGCATAGCTGGATTTCTACAGGCCCAAGATTTTTAAAAATTTATTTGTTGATTATTAATCAGATTATTAATCATCTGGTGTTTGAGATATACTGTGAAGTCAGTAGTTATAAAAATTATTAATTTTAGAAATTCAGAGTTATAATGGGTCTAAAAATACAGTTAGAATGAATGAATGAGGCCTAGCATTTGATAGCATAAAAGAGTGACTATAGTCAATAACAATTCAATTGTACATTTTAAAATAACTGGAAGAGTATAGCTGGATTGTTTGTAACACAAAGGATAAATGCTTGAGAGGATGGATACTTCATTACACACTGCAGAATATCTCATGTAACCCATAAATATATACACCTACTATGTACCCACAAAAATTAAAATTAAAAAAAGAAAAGAAATTCAGAGTTGAAATGAAGTTTTGTTTTTGTTTTCGTTTTTGTTTTGTTTTGGCTGAGACAGAATCTCACTCTGTCGTCTAGGCTGGAGTGCAATGGCATGATCTCAGCTCATTACAACCTCAGCCTCCAGGGCTCAAGCGATTCTCCTGCCCCAGCCTCCCCAGTAACTGGGATTACAGGCACACATCACCATGCCCGGCTAATTTTTGTGTTTGTAGTAGAGATGGAGTTTCACCAGGTTGGCCAGGCTGGTCTCGAACTTCTAACCTCAAGTGATCCTCCAGCCTCGGCCTCCCAAATTGCTGGGATTACAGGCATGAGCCACTGCGCCTGGCCTGAAATGAGTTGTGGCCTGAAAACCAGATGTGTTTCACATCTGGTCTAGCCCCTCTCCAGAGCTCAATTCTCCACAGCAACATCTGTAGCAAGTAGTTTGTCCAGCTCTTACTCAAACAGCCCCAGCCAAATCGCCCCAGCTTTCCAGTGGAGAGCTCACACCTTCCGAGAGAGTTGATTTCATCTTCTCACATCACCTTAGCATGTGTTCCTTACTCTAGTCAGTGTTTTTGTCACGTAGCTTTAATCCATAATCTTGGCTACACCCCTTGAAAACAAATCTTTGAAAAAAACTAATGCCTTCATACAATGGTTCTCCAAATATTGGAAATCCCCTTGTCCTGAATACTCTCTTCCAAAAATGCCTTGAGTCATTCCTCACTGCACATTGTTAAATCAAATTTAGCCCAAAGCTGTCTTCTTACATATTTTAAGTTCAGCCTAAAGGTTTCTCCGTACATAGTGAACTATAACCTAAATAGAGGTGTAAACAGACGGTAACCTACTCTTGTGCAATCACCAAGTTTCAGCGAATCAGGGAGGCCAACTGTTCATAAAAGTAACTCCGAGCTGTCACCAATCTAGCTGTTTCTGTACCTCACTTCCATTTTCTGTACATCAGTTTTCTTTTTCTTTTTCTTTTTCTTTTTTTTTTTTGAGACAGTTTTGTTCTGTCACCCAGGCTGGAGTGCAGTGGTGTGATCTCGGCTCATTGTAATCTCTACCTCCCAGGCTCAAGTGATTCTCCTGCCTCAGCCTCCCTGAGGACCTGAGTAGCTGGGACTACAGGCGTACACCACCATGCCCAGCTAATTTTTTGTATTTTAGTAGAGATGGGATTTTACTATGTTGCCCAGGGTGGTCTCGAGCTCCCTAGCTCAGGCAATCCACCCACCTCGGCCTCCCAAAGTGTTAGGATTACAGGTGTGAGCCACCACGCCTAGCCTTTCTTTTCCTGTCTGTAAATCTTCTTCCACAACATGGTTGTGCTGGAGGATCTGAGCCTTCTCTGGTTAGGAGGCTGCCTGGTTCACAAATCGTTCTTTGCTCAGTTAAACGCTGCTAAATTTAATTTGACTAAGATTTTTCTTTTTTAACAACATGATTTTGGTTTTACCACCATCCTGGTTTCTAATCTCATATCTGTAGATTTTTATCCATGATTTTGTAACACAATCATTCTTTTGATCAACAAAGGGTAAATTACTACAGCAACTACACCTAGAATTAAGGATAACTTACTTTCTGCGTTATTTTATGCCATACTCTGAAAAGCAACACAAAGTTCCCAGGTGAATACATTGCTCTGGAAATGTAATCAATCACAGGATCCATGGTGGATTAAAGGCTGAGAACCATTGCTTTAAATAATCCCCAGTTTGTTTATATTCTTTGTAAAGTATAGTAACCAGAATTGAAAGCAAAAACCAAGAGGTGGGTTAGCCAAGGCAATCCAGATTTGTTCACTAAATCAAAACTTTCTTCTCTTCCCACTCCTACCTGCCCTTCAGGGTTCAGCTAAAGCTCTGCCTCATGTATGAAACCCTTCAACAGGAAGAACAAAATTTTTTTTTTTTTTTGAGACGGAGTCTCGCTCTGTCGTCCGGGCTGGAGTGCAGTGGCCGGATCTCAGCTCACTGCAAGCTCTGCCTCCCGGGTTTATGCCATTCTCCTGCCTCAGCCTCCCGAGTAGCTGGGACTACAGGTGCCCGCCACCTTGCCCAGCTAGTTTTTTGTATTTTTTAGTAGAGACGAGGTTTCACCGTGTTAGCCAGGATGGTCTCTATCTGCTGACCTTGTGATCCGCCCCTCTTGGCCTCCCAAAGTTCTGGGATTACAGGCTTGAGCCACCGTGCCCGGCCAAGAACAAAATTTTTAATTCCCAAAGTGCTCCCATTCCAAGAACAATTTTTTTAATTCCCAAAGTGCTCCCATTGGATGCAGACCTAGGCTGGACTCTGAGATCCTCCACTTCCAGCCACGTGTCCTTGGGCAGCCTTCCTGAACCTCCCTGAACTCAACTTCCTGAGGTGTAAAATAGGGGTTGTTTGACCTCACCTGATAGCTTGGAATTTCTAGCGCCGTACTTTGTAATGTTAATTCATTGCCTTTCTTCTATTCCACTCTAAACTGTGCTCAGAACATTGAACTGCTAAGCTTCAAATACAGGGCATACCCAGAATTATTGGACCAGGAAAGAAGATAGAGGGCTAAGAAATTGAAATTAATAAAAGTCAACACAGAATTATTGCATTGGCCATCAATGGAAATCATCCTAGAATGCTACCCACAATTACAGATGACTTGTAACATAAGACTAAGGTGCCACCCAAAAATGTTCTCTGCAATGGGTCAACCTACACAAGAACTCTTGCCAGATGATCTATAAACTAACCACAACAAATAGCCATAAATAAATGTAACAACACTTCTGCTAATCTGCACAAGTCTAGAGAAAAAAGGAGTTTACAGTAATTTGATCGTCCACCAGACTGTTACTCTAGGTCTAGGTAGTCAATGCTGACTCCTACCACAGACACTAAAGAAGGATGATTCATCAAGTTATCACTCAAGAATATTCAACTCCTTCACTGAAACATGGGACTCACCTTCGAACCCATGACATAATCTCCTGAGTATACAAACATAAAGGAGAGTGTGTCTGGTGTGGAGGATTGATACCAGTCACTTTCTCCCATTGCTAATTAATACATGATCACTCCAGCTTATGCACTGGTCCCTTGTGGGATTTGTGCATGTCAATTGATTTCTCAGCCTAATGCCCCCTGGGGAAATAAACTGAGTTCTGTTCTTAAACTGAGCAATACAAGCTGCACTATGAAGAAGACTCTCACGCTGGTGCTGATTCTAACGTGGCCTGGTTCCTCTAACAGCAACACATACATATTGCTTCATCGAACGTGAGGGGGTTGGGGACTCTACAGCTCCCTTTCCCTCATAAGATCCTCTTCTGGGCCGGGCGCGGTGGCTCAAGCCTGTAATCCCAGCACTTTGGGAGGCCGAGACGGGCGGATCACGAGGTCAGGAGATCGAGACCATCCTGGCTAACACGGTGAAACCCCGTCTCTACTAAAAATACAAAAAACTAGCCGGGCGAGGTGGCGGGCGCCTGTAGTCCCAGCTACTCGGGAGGCTGAGGCAGGAGAATGGCGTAAACCCGGGAGGCGGAGCTTGCAGTGAGCTGAGATCCGGCCACTGCACTCCAGCCTGGGTGACAGAGCAAGACTCCGTCTCAAAAAAAAAAAAAAAAAAAAAAAAAAAAAAGATCCTCTTCTGCCTGACTTACCAGCCCTGCTCCCTCCAAGAAAGAAGGACTTGCAGCTCTGGTCAGATTGAAAGACCTTCATAAGGCCACAAACAGGAAAGGACAGGATAGCTGTTGTTAGAGGCCCAACTGATGCTCTCTTTCTCCATGGTCTGGGTCTCAGCTATGGCCTTCTCCTCTTCACCTCTTCTGAGATAGGAATATAGCTGGGACTACAGACCCAGTTGCCTTCCTCTCTGTACCCACAGGCTCAACTGAATATACTGTTTTCAATATTTAATTTGGTGGTAAGATAGAGGGTTTTCAGTGGAATAAGATGTCTCATTGGGCCTCAAACCTAAGCCACATTCTTCTTTCTAATTTTTGCCATAGAGCTCTAGCAAAAGCCCACCCACTTAAGCCCTACAAATGCCAACTGGTTTTCTTTATTAGTCTAATTTTCTCAAATAGAATGTAAGCACCCTGAAAGTGGGATTGATATTCTAGATTCTTCCTGTACCGTTTTCTCCCCTAGCACCTAGTACTAAATATTTGCGAAGTGAGGTTATTTGCCCTTCACTTGGTATGGATTTACTATTTACATCTTAAGCCTCTGAGCTTTTCTTATTAACCCAAATCAATCAACATAGTTGTGTTCTTTGTGCCAACACAATTATAAATATTAAGATGTTCTAAGATTTTCTTAAAATCAAAATAAACAAGAAATTTAAATTTCTGGAGAAAGGGCATAGCTTCCCTAAAATTTATTTGAAAATTATAGTTTGAGAAACATTGACTACTACACAAAGTAACTCGCAGAGACAATGAATAGTACACACAATGGAAAAGGGATGTCAGATATTCACACGCTCAAAACACACACACTATTTGACCTCCAAGGACTAAAGTGTATTAACTTTAATGATGTAGAAAGAGACAGCCAGCTTGGGGAGGTGGCCAGAAGGGACGAGAAAGGAGCCCTGAGTCTGACTTCTTACCGTAGCTTCCTGAAGCTTCCTAGTTCTCGCCTGAGTCACTAGCCTTGCCTCCCTGATGCAGCAGAGGCTGTGGGTGAGAGAGCAGGTGCTGCAGTATGGCTTTCTGTGTTCGAATCCCAGCTCTGCCACTGCCAGTTGTGGCTTTGAGAAACTTACTTGGCATCTTTAAGCCTCCCTTTCCTCATCTGCAGTATGAGGATTACAACATTTTGTCTATGTATGTGAATAGCCATGCCCGGCACCTACCTAGTACACAGCAAATCACCCTGGGGTCTTGATTCTTGCTTCCCATCCTGTTCTTGAGCCATTTTTCAGTCTTCCCTCCCAGCCAAAAGGGAAGAGGATTCATCCTCTTACTTGGGCTGATCCTCCCATCTCTGCCCCGGACTATACCACTCCTGCATTGCCTTGGAGACTTGCTCAGCTGAATGCAGCCTCTCTTTAGTGGACACACCCAATCAGCATCCTAATGTCCTCTTCAACCTTAAAACCTCCTCTCTCAACCCCAAGTCCCTATCCAACTACTTCCCTACATTCATCCTCTTCTTCAGAAAAAGTCAGCTATTATTTTTCAAAGGCCAGCTCCTAAAAGGTGATCTCCAGCTCTTACCCTTTCATTCACTTCACGACCCCTGCAGTTGAGAGTCTGACCACACCCAGACAAGGCTGATAATGCTAACTCCAATAGACATGCATCACTGAAACTTATATGCTTAACGGCAACATTAGACTGCACTGTGCTCTCTCTCCTTGAAATGTTCTGCTCCCTAGGGTTTCAGGACACCACATTCCCCTTATTTTTCTCCTGCCTCTTTGGCGAGTCTTCCTCAGGTTGGTTGTTTGTTTTTTGAGACAGAGTCTTGCTCTGTTGCCCAGACTGAAATGTAATGGCATGATCTCAGCTCACTGCAACTCTGCCTCCCAGGTTTAAGAGATCCTTGTGCCTCAACCTCCTGAGTAGCTGGTATTACAGGTGTGTGCCACCATGCCTGGCTAATTTTTGTATTTTTAGTAGAGATGGGGTTTCACCATGTTGTCCAGGCTAGTTTTGAACTCCTAGACTCAAGCGATCCACCCACCACGGCCTCCCAAAATGCTGGGAATACAGGCACAAACCACCATCCCGGGCTCTTGGTCTTTTTGAGAATTGCTTCTTTCTGCTGGTCACCCAAATATTGGTATTTTTCAGGGCTCAAATTTTGGCCTTCATCTCTTCTATCACTTTACATGCTGCTTTCACTCTCCTGGACGCTGATGATTCCAGCCCAGGTTTCTCTCCTGAACTCCAGACCAACAGCACCCCACCCCACTCTAGCCAAATGCCTACTATATATTTCCATTCAAACTTCCTGTAAACATCTCAATTCAATAACACAAAACTAAATGTGTAAGAGCCCTCCTCAAACCTGCTACTCCCGCTGTCTTTCCTATGCCCACATCTGGTAAAACAAAAGTGTGTTTTTGCACAAAATTGGATAATATGGACTTTTGAACCCTAAGCACACACAAATATACATTCATCAAAGTCTTTGGCAGGCTTACTTAAAAGTATTCGAAGTGTTTTTCAAGGGCCTAGGAAAGGAAAAAAAAAAAAATCTCTTTCTCCCTTTCCCTTTGTCCAAAAGCAGGCATTCAGCTCCTTGTCAGTGAGACCCATCTTTTTTTGTTGTTTTGTTTTGGATTTTTGAGACAGGGTCTCTCTCGCCCAGGCTGGAGTGCTCACTGTACCTTTGCCTCCCAGACTCAGGTGATTCTCCCACCTTAGCCTCCTGAGTACTAGGACTACAGCCGCATGCCACGATACTCAGCTAAATTTCTTTTATTATTTGTAGAGATGAGGTCTCACTATGTTGCCCAGGCTGGCCTCGAACTCTTAGACTCAAACAATTCTTTTGCCTCAGGCTCCCAAAGTGCTAGGGTTACAGGTACGAGCCACCATACGGAGACCCACTTTTTCATTATGGCTAACTCAAGGCTCATCCCCTCATATCACTTCTTTCCAGAAGCTTTCCTCATATTACTTCTTCCTAGGAGCTTTCCTCATATTAGTTCTTCCCAGAAACCTTCCCTAAGTCCTTGAAAGCAAATTAAATGTCTCTTCTCCGTGCCCTCAAAGTTTCCTGTTTCAACCCTTGCATTGAATACTTAATACCACCACCATCAGGGTTGGGTTGAAAGCAGGGCTTTCTCCTCCACCAGGATCTGAGCTCCTTAGAACTGTGCTTTAGTTATCTTGGTAATTTCAATGTATGACAAAAAATAAATGCTCAATAATGTTGGTGGAATGAAAATAGCAAATATTGCTAATAAACATCAACTAGGTGGGAGAGTAAATGGCTTGAATTAGAAGCCCAGGATTTTAGCCCAGATTCTAACCCTGACTCAGAATGTGACCCTGGGCAAGTTCCTTCACTTCTTGAGTCTAGATTTTTGTATCTTTCAAGGAAATCAGAACAACAATATCACTTTCTTCACAGGGCTATTGAGATATTTAAATGAGATGAGGTTCATCAAATGTCTTAGCATGTAAAGGTTTTATAACACTATTCTACAAATCTGATGGGAATAGATAGAAGATAATGGAGCTGGTGAGAGGGAAGGCAGAGGGAATTTGCAAAGTTTTACTCAAGCGATATAAATTCAAGTTTGCATGTATCCCCATTTTGAAAATGGAAATACTGTCAAGATAACAGAAATAATCTAAAGACGACAGTTTGCTAATAATATGACCAGGGATTAGTGGGATATAGGTGGGGTCAGCTGTGTCATTAGCAGACATATGGAATACTAGTGTCTTTTCAAACGTGTGGAGACCGGGCTCTCTCATGAGTTGGGAAGAAGGGTACTATCATTTGAAAAACATTATGATGCTACAACTAATCCAAATGGAACTAAAATGGTTAAAGTCACAAAGCAGCTCAGCATTCATTAGCAATTCAGGTTAAGGCAAAACACAAGCACTAATATTAACTATGGATCTTAGCCTTTGGAGTTGAAGAGCTGAACCCGGCTTCCTGCAGACCAAACACTTATGCTAATAGAAGAGAAACTTTCTGAAAAAAAGGCAGCCAAATCTAAGAGACCTGTCAACACCAGGGTCATCAGCGTAGAGCTAACCAGGAAAGAGCTGAAATCAAAGGCTCTCTCTGCCTCCCCAACACACCCTGTTCAGTGGGAGCCCATGGTGGCCACAGCTCCTTTAACAATATTTATAATGAAGGAACAACGCTGGAGATGTCAACCCTGATTATTCATAAAGCTTCTTCCTGCTCAGATCCACCCTGGGGCTAACAGTAAAAGTACCTGATTCCCAATTCTCAAACACAAAATCATACGGAGCTTGAAAGAGGAGCTGACTAATAAAGTTTGCATATCCCTGAGAAAAAGAGCCTACAAGGAAGAAGAAAAGGAATGGCGAGATTAAACAAAAACAGTAAGCTTGGATGGGAAATGATAAAAATTTTAAAAGGCAAGAACGTAAATCTATTTTCTTTTTTTTTCTTCTTCTTCTTTTTTTTTTAAATGTCCTTGTTCATTTACATTTCAGTATAAGCCATTCCGAGGGAACAGCTGTTTTATCTCCTGACTAGAATACAGAGGTGCTTTGAACATTTACCGTGGGAGCGTAATGTTGCTAAACTCTGTTCTGGAGAGTGGTCTAGTGGCTTTAAACTGTGAGGAGAGGCAGAGGAAGGGCTTCATCTCTGGTTCTATTAGACAAAAAGGTCACCAAAGCTAAGGCTTTGAGAACTCACTGAAGCGGGTTGTATGGGAGTAATGGTTCCAACCAGCTCCAAAGTCAAAGCCTGGGCTCTGTGACCCCCTTACTCCATGGCCAATTTATTCATTGGAGTTTTTCTTCTTAGTTTTCTCACTTGGGAAACAAGAATTATAATACTACTTTCCTTCTAGGGTTGCTGAGAAGATTTAATTAAATAAGGAAAATAAAGTCCAGGGCCTGGATTAAGTGAGCACTTAACAAAAGTCACTTGTTTGGTGTTATTGTCAACCTTGACAAAATTTGTCAAATAGAAATCAAACTATTTTTTAATTTGGTGACTGTAATCAAGGAATGGCTTAAAATTATGGTGTTTACTAATGTTGTTTGCCAAATATCCCAACTCTTCCTTCTGCCCCGGCAATGCTAGGCTAGGAGGATACTTCCTAATCCCTTGTGTTAGGGTGGAGTCATGTGACCAGCTCTGGCCAATAGTTGTGAGAGAAAGTGCCCCTGTGTCCCTCCTAGGCCAGAGCATTTAATTGTCAGTGCAAGACCCTCCAGGGCTCTCTTCCTATTGCCACGATACCTGCAAATGTTCAAAATGACGACTGTTCCCAACCTGGGCTCTGAGGTTAAGAGAAAGACAACAAAGATCCTCCTTCCCAGCTGCAACAGACTTGAAGAACTGGGGAGAAATAAGCCATTGTTGTTTTAAGCCACCGAGGTATGATATGGAAGTTTGTTGCTGGAGTATAGCCTAGCCAAGGCTGACTGGAGCAGAGCTGTTCTAATTTTGGTTGTTTTAGAATTAAAGAAATTTTGGCAAGCATGTATCATAAACTAATCCCTATG
Organism: Macaca thibetana thibetana; assembly: GCF_024542745.1. Lineage (NCBI taxonomy): Eukaryota > Metazoa > Chordata > Mammalia > Primates > Cercopithecidae > Macaca > Macaca thibetana. Next base: position 144,656,780 of record NC_065584.1, read on the forward strand.
CTACGTGTTTTCGTATGTATTATCTACTTTAGTTTTTTACAAAAAAAAAAAAAAAAAAAAAAGTTTTAAAGGCCCTGAGATGGAAATCATCTCCATTTTACAGATACATATAAAGGAGACAAGAATGATTAATGAGTGCGTGTTCCTCTGCCTCCCTCCTCCTAATCTCCTTGTCTTACTCTCCCAGGTGTTCTGGCTTTGCCAGCTTATTCTCCCATCTTCTAATTCAGGATCGTGCACCCACACTCACTCACACAAATGATGTTTAAGAATGGGTGGTGGCCGGGTGCAGTGACTCACATCTGAAATCCCAGCACTTTGGGAGGCAGAGGCATCACCTGAGGTCAGGAGTTCGAGACCAGCCTGGACAACATGGTGAAACCCCATGTGTACTAAAAATACAAAAAAAGTAGCCAAGCTTGGTGGTGGTGCATATAATTCCAGCTACTCAGGAGGCTGAGGCAGTAGAATCACTTGAACCGGGGAGGCGGAGGTTGCAGTGAGCCAAGACCACGCCACTGCACTCCAGCCTGGGTAACTGAGTAAGACTCTATCTCAAAAAAAAAAGGAATGGGTGAAGATGCTTGCACAACAATGTGCAATGCCATTTCATGTATTTAATATACTTAATGCTTGTAAATTGCATACTTAAAAATTGTTAAAATGCTAAGTTTTTTGTGTATATACTTTACCATAATAAAAAATATAAGATGAATGGGTAGAGATGGATGAATAAGTAAATATGTGACAAGGATACATAGCAATATGTTAATTATAAAAAACCAGATAGTGGACATCTGGGTGTTCGCTGCATACTTTTTTCAATTTGTTGTATGTTTGAAATTACTTATAACAACATTTTAGAAAAAAAGGAATGGGTAGAGAAGAGCAAGACTAGAGGGGCAAAATTGAATGTGGAAGAACATAGATGCTGAAAGCTAGGTCTATCTACATAATAAAATGTGGGGAGGAAAGGAGGGGAAACTGCAGACTGGTTTGAGGGGAGTTGGGTGCTGGGGTGAAGGTCAGGGGGTGAAGGTTGAGGAGTGAGATGCTGCAGAGCAGCTTCAATGTGGAGAAGACAGGAAGGAGGGAGACAGGGGTTAAGGAAGTGCTAGAGGCTTTGAATTGTATCTCTTTTAATATTTGTTGAGCCATGCAAGTAAATATTGGAGTACTTTTTAGTTACTTTTGGATCCTGGACTATTCTTTATATGTGTCTCCATAGTGGAGTCAAAACCATAGAGAGTGCTGATTTTTTGAGGGTTTCACAGTGAAACGGATATAAAAAGAAGAATTCCCAGCCAGGTAAGGTGGCTCCTGCCTGTAAGCCCAGCACTTTGGGAAGCCGAGGCAGGAGGATCACTTGAGCCAAGGAGTTTGAGACAGCCCAGGCAACATAGTGAGATCTCTACAAAACAAAACAAAAAATTTTTTTAATTAGCCAGATGTGGTCATTCACTCCTGTGGTCCCAGCTACTCAAGAGGCTGAGGCAAGAGGAATGGTTGAGGCCAGGAGTTCTTGCACCACTGCACTCCAGTCTGGGTGACAGAACAAGACTCTGCCTCAAAAGAAGACGAAGAAGAAGGAGAAGGAGACGGAGACGGAGAGGGAGAGGGAGAGGGAGAGAGAGAGGGAGAGGGAGAGGAAGAGGAAGAGGGGGAAGAAGAGGAGGAAGAAGAAGAGGAAGAGGAAGAGGGGGAAGAAGAGGAGGAAGAAAAAGAGGAAGAGGAAGAGGCAGCAGAAGCAGCAGCAGCAGCAGAATTCCCACTATAAAACAGCAGATGTCTCATCTCTGGGTTGGCTGCCCTGCAATCTTCACATACTTCCTTGTTGATACTTTTTTCTTTTAGAATCCCACAATTTCTGAGCACGGCTTTCCAGAGCACACAGCACTCAATTGGATTGGATCCTCATTTATGAAATGAAGAAACTGCAGCTCAGTGAAATAAACAATTTGCACAAGGGTCTAGCCTGCAGTCAGTAGCAGAGCTAAAGCCTATGGTCTTTTCACCACCCCATGCTACCTCCTCTCTCAATCCCTCTCTCCCAGGAAAACTGTTGCCTATCATTAAGGCCTAAATGAAGTCAAAATCTTTCACAAAACCTTCATGGAGTACCTTAGCCTTAAACAAATCTTTTTCTCCCTTCCCAAATTCTATAGGTCTGTACAGACAGTACAATGTCATTTATATTGTCCTAGAGATTTCACTACTATTTTGTCGGTTCAAATTTTATCTCTCTGACAAGATTACAGGCTCATTACATAGAAATTTGTGTTTTTTCTTTATTGCTGCAAAATCCACTTAAGTTCCAAGCATAGATGAGGTACTCAACAAAGGCTGGACAATTGATTCTAATTTGTTTTGGGTTGTCAACAAAGTCAGGCATCTAAAAAGTTTGACTCATGAGGACTGTTGCTTTGGGATCAGCCTTAGGGCAAGTCTTAACTTAAGACTTGTGGCTTTGATATTTAGTGCTCCAGAAAATTATAATAGGGAGTTAACCAAAAGGGAGTACAGACTATAGCTTATGTACTTCACTGATCAAAACTTACCAAAGCTGTTTCCATTACTGATTCACCAGCTTTCAGACATTTGCTAAATAGAGCTGATTCTTGTCTATAAGTAGTTAAAGAGCTGTGAAAAAATATAAACAATCAAACATTTAAAATAATTGTGCAGATACATTATCCTAAACTTATTGAGGAAAGTATGTTCATGAGACTAAAGAAAGTTAAAGGAATATTGGATATTGATAAATATCAAATTACATTTAATAACTAAACTACCCTTATTTTTTAAACATGTAAACATTGTTAAGTTCACATAACCGAGCAAAATATGAAATTTGAGTGTTTGAGTTTCTGTTTTTTCTAGGTAACAAGTCACTCACTTAGAAACAGACATATTCAATTTGTGGTTTCTCATTAGGTTGCTAATCAATTGCCTTGGTAAAGGTCTTTTAAAATTATCCCTTTCATAATGTTTCATGTGCATCTGTTTTATTAGCCAAGTCATCTAAAGGAACCATAACAAATGTTTATGGAGCATTTAGTAAGTGCTTCATATTGAAGGTCCTTCAAGCTCAAATAATCCTAAAAACACCACTGTGAAGTACACACTATCATTGTCCTCTTTTTACAAGGACAAACTTGAGGTACCTTGCCAAAGTCACATGGCTAATAAGTAGTGAAGGCAGGAGTTGAACTTGGGCATTCTAACCCCAGAGCCCAGTTTTGGAATCATTATGTGTGCTTTACTCTCATCCATGGATGGGAAGAATATTAACTTGCTGACATTATTTTCTTTTTCTACTGATTATAAAAAGTTTTTTCCAACTTTCAAAGCAGAGTCCAACTTAGAACTTACATCTGAACTTCATCACCTTTCATTCACTGTCCTGACTTCTCAACATCCACTGGACTTATTTAATACATTCCAAAGAAAATCATGGTGCTAGCTTTAGTGATCCAGGTTCTAAAACCAATTAAGAGTAGCATGAATTCTATAAGATGACTGCAAATTCATGAAATGTGTTCATTATTTTTCAATGTTACTTGTGGTAGCAAAAAAAGGGGAGAAAGAAGATTCCTAAATGACCAGCAATAAAAGAAAAGTTAACTAAAATATTACACCTCGGCCGGGCGCGGTGGCTCAAGCCTGTAATCCCAGCACTTTGGGAGGCCGAGACGGGCGGATCACGAGGTCAAGAGATCAAGACCACCCTGGCTAACACGGTGAAACCCCATCTCTACTAAAAAATACAAAAAAACTAGCCGGGCGAGGTGGCGGGCGCCTGTAGTCCCAGCTACTCGGGAGGCTGAGGCAGGAGAATGGCGTAAACCCGGCAGGCAGAGCTTGCAGTGAGCTGAGATCTGGCCACTGCACTCCAGCCTGGGCGACAGAGCGAGACTCTGTCTCAAAAAATAAATAAATAAATAAAACAAAATAAAATAAAATAAAATAAAATAAAATATTACACCTCAATATCCTGGAATATTACATAGATATTAAAAGTTACGTTTGCCAACAATATATCAAAATATGAAAAAATGTTTGTTATAGTAGCTAATTTGAAAACCAGAATGCAATATCACATAAGCTCAGCTATTTAAAAGGAATCCTTTTGGAAGGAATGGGAGAAAGTACACCAAGATATTGAGTTAATGAGGTACCATGAAACATAGTTTAGAAAACTATGTTTTCTAACTGATATACTGTGATTTCATATATATATATATATATATATATATATATATATATAAAACTTGTATACTATGATTCGGATATGCAAAATGATTAAATTGTCTTTATTTTCCATAAAGAGATCTCATAACTCATTCCTATTAATAACTGGGGCAGCAAAAGGGGCAACTTTCCATTTAAAAGTAATTTGGCCTTTTAATTTTATTTTTCAAGCAAATATTTTTATTCTTTCATTTCAACAGGTTTTTAGGGAACAAGTGGTGTTTGGTTACACGATAAGTTTTTTAGTGGTGATTTCTGAGATTTTGGTGCACCCATCACCCAAACAGTATACATTGTACCCAATGTGTAGTCTTTTATCCTTCACCCCGCTCCCACCTTTCCCTTCAAGTCCACAAAGTCCATTGTATCATTCTTATGCCTTTAAGTCCTGGTAGCTTAGCTCACACTTACAAGTGAGAATATATGATGTTTGGTTTTCCATTCCTGGGTTACTTCACTTAGAATAATGGTCTCCAATTCCATCCAGGTTGCTGTGAATGCATTATTTCATTCCCTTTCATGGCTGAGTAGTATTTCATGGTATATATACGCCACATTTTCTTTATCCACTCGTTGATTTGATGGGCATTTGGGCTTGTTCCATATTTTTGCAATTGTGAATTGTGCTGCTGTAAACATGCATGTGCAAGTGTCTTTCTCACATAATGACTCCTTTTCCTCCGGGTAGATACACAGGAGTAGGATTGCTGGATCAAACGGTAGATCTACTTATAGTTCTTTAAGGAATCTCTACACTGTTTTCAATAGTGGTTGCACTAGTTTACATTTATATCAGCAGTGTAAAAGTGTTCCCTTTTCACTGCATCCATGTCAACATCTATTTTTTTTAAATTTTTTTTATTATGGCCTTTCTTGCAGGAGTGAGGTATTATTGCATTGTGATTTTGATTTGCATTTCCCTGATAATTAGTGATGTTGAGCATTTTTTTCATATGTTTGTTGGCAATTCGTATATCTTCTTTTGAGAATTGTCTATTCACGTCCTTAGCCCACTTTTTGATGGAATTGGTTTTTTCTTGCTGATTTGTTTGAGTTCCTTGTAGATTCTGGATATTAGACCTTTGCCAGATGCATAGTTTGCAAAGATTTTCTCCCATTCTGTGGGCTGCCTGTTTGCTCTGCTGGTTATTTCTTTTGCTGTGCTGAAGCTTTTTAGTTTAAGTCCCATCTATTTATCTTTGTTTTTGCTGAATTTGCTTTTGGGTTCTTGGTCATGAAATATTTGCCTAAGCCAATATTAGAAGGGTTTTGTCTAGTGTTATCTTCTAGAATTATAATGATTTCCGGTCTTAAATTTAAGTCTTTGATCCATCTTGAGTTGATTTTTGTATAAGGTAAGAGATGAAGATCCAGTTTCATTTTCCAACATGTGGCTTGCCAATTATCCCAGCACCATTTGTTGAATAGGGTATACTTTCCCCACTTTATGTTTTTGTTTGCTTTTTCGAAGATCACTTGGCTATAAGTATTTGGCTTTACTGCTGGGTTCTGTAGTCTGTTCCCTTGGTCTTTGTGCCTAGTTTTATGCCAGTACCATGCTGTTTTGGTGACTATGGCCTTATAATATAGTTTGAATTCAGGAAGTGTGATGCCTCCAGATTTTTGTTCGTTTGTTTTGGTTTTGTTTTATTGTTTGTTTGTTTGGCTTAGTCTTGCTTTGGCTATGTGGGCTCTTTTTTTGTTCTCTATGAATTTTAGGATTGTTTTTCTAGTTCTGTGAAGAATTATGATGGTATTTTGATGGGAATTGCATTGAATTTGCAGATTGCTTTTGGCAGTATGGTCATTTTCACAATATTGTTCTACCCATCCATGAGCATGGGATGTATTTCCATTTGTTTGTGTCATCTATGATTTCTTTCAGCAGTGTTTTGTAGTTTTCCTTGTAAAGGTCTTTAACCTCCTTGAAAATAGGTATGTTTTTTGCAGCTTGGCTGGGCATGGTGGCTCAGCAGCTATTGTAAAAGGGGTTGAGCTCTTGATTTGATTCTCAGCTTGGCGGCTGTTGGTGTATAGCAGTGCTACCAATTTGTCTACACTGATTTTGTACCCTAAAACGTTATTGAATTCATTTATGAGTTTTAGTAGCATTTTGGATTAATCTTCAGGGTTTTTTAGGTAAACAATCTGTGAACAGCAAAAGTTTGACTTCCTCTTTACTGATTTGGATGCCCTTTATTTTTCTCTCTTGTCTGATTGCTCTGGCTAGAATTTCCTGTACTATATTGAATAGCAGTGATGAAAGTGGGCCTCCTTGTCTTATCCCAGTTCTCAAGGGAATGTTTTCAACTTTTCCCCATTCAGTATAATGTTGGCTGTGAGTCTGTCACATACGGCTCTTATTACCTTAAGGTATGTTTCTTCTATGCTGATTTTGCTGGGGGTTTTAATCATAGAGGGATGCTGGATTTTGTCAAATGCATTGTCTGCATCTATTGAGATGATCATGTGATGTTTGACTTTAATTCTGTTTATGTGGTGTATCACATTTATTGACTCACAAATGTTAAACTATCTCTGCATCCCTGGGATGAAACCCACTTGAGCATGGTGGATTATCTTTTTGATACACTGTTGGATTCATTTAGCTAGTATTTTGTTAAGGATTTTTGCATCTATGATCATCAGGAATATTGGTCTACAGTTTTCCTTTTTTGTTATGCCCTTTCCTGGTTTTGGTATTAGGGTTATACTGGATTCATAGAATGATTTAGGGAGGATTCCCTTTTTCTATATCTTTTGGAATAGTGTCAACAGGATTGGTACCAATTAGTCTTTGAATGTCTGATAGAATTCATCTGTGAATCCATCTGGTCCTGGACTTTTTTGGGGGCAATTTTTAAATTACCATTTCAATCTCGCTGCTTGTTATTTGTTCAGAGTTTCTATTTCTTCCTGCTTTAATTTAGGATGGTTGTATATTTCCAGGAGTTTATCCATCTCCTCTAGGTTTTCTAGCTTTGTACATAAAGTTGTTCATAGTAGCCTTGAATAATCTTTCATGTTCCTATGGTATCAATTGTAATAGCTCCCGCTTCGTTTCTAATTGAGCTTATTTGCATCTCCTGTCTTCTTTTCTTGATCAATCTCGCTAATGGTCTATCAATTTAATCTTTTCAGAGAACCAGCTTTTTGTTTCATCTATCTTTTTTAATTTTTTTGGTTGCAATTTCATTTAATTCTGCTCTGATCTTGGTTCTTTTGTTTTTCTTCTGCTGGGTTTGTTCTCCTTTCTCTAGTTCCTTGAAGTGTGGCCTTAGATTGTCTATTTGTGCTCTCTGAGACTTTTTGATGTAGGCATTTAATGCTATGAACTTTCCTCTTAGCACTACTTTTGCTGAATCCAAGAGGTTTTGATAGGTTGTGTCACTATTATAGCTCATTTCAAAACTTTTTTAAATTTCCATCTTGATTTCATTGTTGACCCAATAATAATTCAGGAGCAAATTATTTAATTTCCATGAATTTTCATGGTTTTGAGGGTTCCTTTTGGAGTTGATTTCCAATTTTATTCCACTGTGGTCTGAGAGAGTACTTGATATAATTTTGTTTTTCTTAAATGTATTGAGACTTGTTTTGTGGCCTATCATATGGTCTATCTTGGAGAATATTTCATGTGGTGATTAATAGAATGTATATTGTACAGTTGTTGGGTAGAATGTTCTGTAAATATCTGTTAAGACCATTTGCTCTAGGGTATATTTTAAGTCCATTTTTCCTGTGTTGACTTTCTGTCTTGATGACCTAGTGCTATCAGTGGAGTACTGAAGTCCCCCTATTATTATGCTGCCGTCTATCTCATTTCTTAGGTCTAGTAATAATTGTTTTATACATTTGGGAGCTCCAGTATTAAGTGCCTATATATTTAAGATTGTGATATTTTCCTGTTGGACTAGTCCTTTCATCATTATATAATGTCCCTCTTTGTCTTTTTTAACTGTTGTTGCTTTAAAGTCTGTTTTGTCTAAGAATAGTTACTCCTACGTGCTTTTGGTGTTCATTTGCATGGGATATTTTTTTCTACCCCTTTACCATAAGTTTATATGAGTCAGCACTTACTTGGTTGGTGAATTCTTATCCATTCTGACATTCTGTACCTTCTAAGTGGAGCATTTAGGCCATTAACATTAAGCATTAGTTTTGAGATGCGAGGTACTATTTTATTCATCATGCTAGTTGTTGCCTGAATACCTTGTTTTTTTGTTTTGTTTTGTTTCCATTATGTTATTGTTTTATAGGTCCTGTGAGATTTGTGCTTTAAGGAGGTTCTGTTTTGGTGTATTTCAAGGTTTTGTTTCATGATTCCTGCTCCTTTTAGCAGTTCTGATAGTGCTGGCTTAGTAGTGGCAAATTCTTTCAGCATTTGTTCGTCTGAAAAAGACTATATCTCTCCCTCATTTATAAAGCTCAGTTTTGCTGGATACAAAATTCTTGACTGATAATTGTTTTGTTTAAGGAGGCTAAAGATATGACCTCAATTCCTTCTAGCTTGTAGGATTTCTTCTGAGAAATCTGCTGTTAATCTGAGAGGTTTTCCTTTATAGGTTACTTGATACTGCCTCACAACTCTTAAGATTGTTTCCTTTGTCTTTACTTTAGATAACCTAATGACTGTGTGCCTAAGCGAAGATCTTTTTCCGATGTATGTCCCGGGTATTCTTTGAGCTTCTTGGATTTGGATGTCTAGATCTCTAGAGAGGCCAGGGAAGTTTTCTTCAATTATTCCTTCAAATACATTTTCCAAACTTTTAGATTTCCCTTCTTTCTCAGGAACACCAACTATTCTTGTTTGGTTGTTTAACATGATCCCAAATTTCTTGGAGGCTTTGGTTTTTCTTTGTTTTGTTTTTTGTTTTGTTTTTTTGAGACAGAGTTTCACTCTTCTTGCCCAGGCTGGAGTGCAGTGGTGTGATCTCACCTTACCACAACCTCTGCCTCCTGGGTTCAAGTGATTCTTCTGCCTCAGCCTCCCAAATAGCTGGGATTATAGGCATGAACCACCACTCCCAGCTAATTTTGTATTTTCAGTAGATATGGGGTTTCTCCATGTTGGTCAGGCTGGTCTCGAACTCCTGACATCATGATCCACCCGCTTCAGCCACCCAAAGTGGTGGGATTACAGGCGTGAGCCACTGCGCCCGGCCCTGGCCTTCATTTTTTAATTCTTTTTTCTTTGTCTGTCGGGTTGGGTTAATTTGAAAGCCTTGTCTTAGAGCTCTGAAGTTCTTTCTTCTGCTTGTTTGATTCTATTGTTGGAACTCGCCAGTGTATTTTGCATTTCCCCAATAGTGGCCTTCATCTCCAAAAGTTGTGATTGTTTTTTATTTATGCTATCTATTTCTCTGGAGATTTTTCCATCCATATCCTGTATCATTATTAAATTTCTTTAAGCTGATAGTCACCTTTCTCTGGTGCCTCCTTGAGTAGCTTAATAATTGACCTTCTGAATTCTTTTTCTGGTGATTCAGAGATTTCTTCTTTGTTTGGATCCATTGCTGGTGAACTAGTCTGATCTTTTGGGGATATTAATGAACCTTGTTTTATCATATTATCAGAATTGTTTTTCTGGTTTCTTCTCATTTGGGTAGACTATGTCAGAGGGAAGAGCTGGGACTCAAGGCTGCTGTTCAGATTCTTTTCTCTCACAGGGTGCTCCTTTGATGTGGTGCTCTCTCCCCTCCCCTAGGGATGGGGCTTCCTGAGAGCTGGACTGCAGTGATTATTATTTCTCTTCTGGGTCTAGCCTCCCAGTGGAACTACCAGGCTCTGGGATGGTACTGGGGAGTATCTGCAAGGAGCCCAGTGATGTGACTCATCTTCAAGTCTCTCAGTCATGGATACCAGCACCTGCTCCAGTGGAGGTAGCAGAGTAGTGAAGTGGACTCTATGAGGGTCCTTGGTTGTAGCTTTGTTTAGTGTGCTAGTTTTCTTGGATGCTGGTTGTGTTGGTAGTAAAGGTGTCACACTGACAGAATTAGGACCTCTGGTGGGAGCCAGGATGTTACAGGTGGTAGAGGTAGCTGCTGCTTTCTCCCTTCTTGGGGCAGGATTATTCTTTTATGAGTTGCTGTAATAGTTTGTGTTAGTTGGCCTCCAGCTAGGAGGTGGCACTTTAAAGAGAGCATCAGCTGTGGTAGTATAGGGAGGATACAAGCTTGCTCTAGGGTCACCTGGATATGTATTCAGGTTTCCCAGGCAGTGGGCAGGGTCATAGAGCTTTCAAGGGATTATGTCTTTTTTCTTCAGCTACCAGGGCAATAGAGAAAGATCGTCAGGTGGGGATAGGTTAGGACAATCTGAGCTCAGGCTTTCCTTGGGCAGGGCTTGCAGAGCCCACTGTGGGGAATGGGGGTGTGGTTCTCAGGCCAATGGAGTTATGCTCCCATGGGGCTTATGGCTGCCTCTGCTGTATCATACAGGTTGCCAGGGAAGTGATGGAAAGCCAGCAGTGACAGGCCTCACTCAACTCCCACACAGACAGAAAGGCCAGTCTCACTCCCACTGTGCTCTCCAACAGCACCAAGTTTATATCCAGGCAGCTGGTGAGCAGGGCTGAGATCCTGACCCAGGCTTCAAGCCTCCTCGATAAGAAAGCAAGCACGGCTTTCAGGTTTTGCCCCTCCCCGCCACTGCTTCTGTGCTTGTATCTGTACTTCCCATTCGCCCCTCAACTCCCAGATTCTGCCCTGGAAAATTCACACTCTGTCAAAATTATTACAAAGTTCAGCTGGAAGTTTACTCCTCCCCGTGGTCTTTCCCCAGTTCCACTGACAGCCCTCCCCAAGGGCCCAAATGAGATAAAGTCAGAAATGGATTCCCTGGGCTTCCTTAAGGGCTGGGAGTGCCAAAGGCCTGAGAGCCTCTGGCAAACTACTGGTGTAATTTCAAGAGTCCAAAAGCTGAAGAACTTGGAGTCTGATGTTCAAGGTCAGGGAGCATCCAGCATGGGAGAAAAATGAAGGCCAGAAGACTCAGCAAGTCTGCTCTTTCCATCTTCTTCTGCCTGCTTTATTCTAGCTGTGCTGGCAGCTGATTAGATGGTACCCACCCAGATTGACAGTGGGTCGGCCTCTCCCAGTCCACTGACTCAAATGTTAATCTCCTTTGGCAACACCCTCGCAGACACACCCAGGAACATTACTTTGCATCGTTCAATCCAATCAAGTTGACACTTAATACTGACCATCACAAAAATCAAAGATGTTCCTAGATACTACATGCTCTCCCATGAAAAAAGGAAATGCCATTAATTCGATGGATGGGAAATCATAGGACAATTATGATCTTGGCAACAACACTGATTTAACATTTTAAAAACACCATTCTCATTGCATGTTTATTATTTCATATAATTCTCAAACTGAAAAAAAAATTTCCTATTTTGGTGGGGAAGAATTGGCTTCATGATGCACTTTGCCAATAATTACATGGACAATTAATGCCAAAGATAGGATTAGAACCCCTGTTCTAACTCCAAAGCTGGAATCCTTAAACACTCATAGAACTGTATTTTGATTAACCATGATACTAGTAAATTAGAACCAGAAAAAGAATATTAAAATTCAGACTTAAGACTCAGTCCAGGCCAGGCATGGTGGCTCACACCTGTATTCCCAGCACTTTGGGAGGCCGAGGCAGTACCTTAAAGACCTCATTCCATTAACTCCTGAGTTCCATTATTCATGCTGAAAAGTTAGCTGTATGTCTTATTGTTGTTTGTTGAAAGAATTTCTGTAGTTGCTTTTAAGATTTTTCTCTTTGCATGTGCTTTTTACAGTTGTATTAATAGGGGCCTAGATGTAATTTTATCTAAATTTATTCTATTTGGAGATTCATAGACTTTTTTAATTTTAGCTGATTTCATATCTTTTCTCATTTTCGGAAACCTTTGTTGGTAGCTCTTCAAACATTGGTTCTATATCATTATCTCCCTCTTTTCATTTATAAACTTTAATTGAACATATTTCACTTTGTTCCATATGTCTCTTACATTTATGCTTTATTTTATACATTTTTTTCTCCATGTTTTTGTCTGAATATTTTCTATTGACCTATCTTCCAGTTCATTGCTCATCTCTTTCACAGTCTAATATGCTGTTAAATCCATACATGAAGCTCTTAATTTCACTTATTATATTTTTATGCATATAATTTCCACTTATGTTTTATAAATTCTCATTTTCTGGTAAAATTTTCCATTTTGACATCTATAACATACTAATCACAGTAATTTTTAAATAAACTTTTTAATTTTAAAACAGCTTTAGATGTACAGAAAAATTACAAAGATAGTACAAAAAGCCTCCATATACCTCACACTGTAATTGACATCTAACATCGCCTTGGGGTATAGAAACATTTCTTAAACAAGATTCAACAAGCAGAAATTATTAAGAAAAATTGGTGCATTAATTTGACTATACTAAATTTTAAATTTTGCATGGCAAAAAAATACCAGGAGATAAAAACATAGATAAAGATAAAACATTTTCAAACATAACTAACAAGGAATTAATAAATTATCTTTCTTTAAAACTTCCTCAAGAATGCTTATATACTATACTGCTCAGGTGATGGGTGCACCAAAATCTCAGAAATCACCACAAAAGAACTTATTTATGTAACCAAACACCACCTGTTCCCCAAAAACTTATGGAAATTAAAATGCAAAAAATAATTTAAAAAATACTTATACACTGTTGGTAGGAATGTAAATTAGTTCAGCCACTGTAGAAAACAGTTTGGAGATTTCTCAAAGAACTTAAAACAGAACTACCATTCGGCAGGGTGCAGTGGCTCACACCTGTAATCCCAGCACTTTGGGAGGCCAAGGCAGGTGGATCACAAGGTCAGGAGATCAAGACCATCCTGGCCAATATGGTGAAACCCTGTCTCTACTAAAAAAAAAAAAAGAAAAAAAAATTGCTGGGCTTGGTGGCAGGCACCTATAGTCCCAGCTACTTGGGAGGCTGAGGCAGGAGAATGGCATGAACCCAGGAGGCAGAGCTTGCAGTGAGCCAAGATCGCACCACTGCACTCCAGCCTGGGCAACAGAGCAAGATTGTCTCAAAAAAAAAAAAAAAAAAAAAAAAAAAAACAGAACTACCATTCGACCCAGCAATCTCATTACTAGGTATATATCCAAAAGAAAAGCCATTCTACCAAAAACACGCATATGTGTGTCTGTTTATGATAGCACTATTCACAATAGCAAAGATATGGAACTAATCTAGGTACCCGTCAATGATGGACTGGATAAAGAAAATGTGGTATATATACACCATGGAATACTAAACAGTCATTAAAAAGAAAAAAATCATATCCTTTACAACAACACTGATGCAGGTTACAGCCATTGTCCTAAGCGAATTAATTCAGGAAAAGAAAAGAAAATATCATATGTTCTCACTTCTAAGTGAGAGCTAACACTGGGTGCTCATGGACATAAAGATGGCAACAAGAGAACTACTTGGGACTAAGTAGTCCCCTACTTGGGACTACTAGGTGGGAACGGATGGGAGAGGGGCAAGAGTTGCAAAACTAACTATTGGTACTATATTCACTACTTGGGTGACAGGATTAATCATACCACAAATATCAGCATCATGCAACATATCCATGTAACAAACATACACATGTACCCCTGAATCTAAGATAAAAGTTGTAATTATAAATTAAATAAAATAAAGCTCCCTTAAATTAATAATAACAATTAATTCAGTTCATAGTTGAGGGGAATAGAATGGTCAAGAAACAAAATGATGCTTAACTTCAGTAGTAATCAAAAATATAAATTTTTAAAACTCATCAAATGGACAAAAAATTTAAAGCCTAGTAATATCACACATTGGCAGAGATGTAGAACAATAGGAGCTCTATTATAATGCTCATTTTTATCCTTTAACAGAAAGGCTTTGGAGAGTAATTTAGCAAAATTCTATAGAATTGGAGCTGTGTACATTCTAAAACCCAAGAGTCTCTAGGTAAAATCTTGCATGTAAAATCTTGCACATAAGCATGAGAGACATGTACAAGGGTGTCTTATAGCAATTATTTATAATAGTTAAAAATTGGAAACAACCCCAAGATACCTCAGTAAGAGGATCACTGAATCCTGTTATTTAAGTGGAATTGTATTCTATATAAAATTGAATTCTATTCATTCAGTGAAATGGTACATAGTAGTTAAAATATTGATCCCACCATATGTAAATGAACAGACAAATCTCAAAAACCAAGTGGGGACTGGAAAAAAGTATGCTGTTTTTTGTAAATGATTTTTGTGTTTAAAACGCACATAAATGTTACAAATAAAACATTATTTCTTTTAAAATGGAAAATGAAAAGAAATGGAAAAGAAAATAAATGAAGCACTTATCACAAGAAGTATCAAAACTGTGTGTGTTTGAAATGCTTCATGATTTTTAAACATAGGGTGTTTAGGTAAAGTCTCTGCAGAGATCTGAAACTACTATGGGTCAGACAAGGAAGCTTTCCTTCCACGTTCACAGTCAATGGGCTGGTGCCCAGGCTACTGGGGCAGTTCTGCCATGTGCAACTCAGTGTTTCCATCTCTAACACCCACCACCACATCTACAGAATATGCAATGTAGAGCAGGAAAATGTCCAGGAGGGTGTGCATTATGCCTTTTAAGGGCACAACCTGAAATTGCCACACATTTCTTCCTCTTGCTTCCCATTGGCCAGAACTTTGCCACTTGACCATATCTTGTAAGAGAATGTGAGAGATGCTGTCTCTGGCTGGGAAACCCCATGCCCAGCTAAACTCTCCAGTTCAATTATGAAAGGAAGAAGAGAAGAATGAATACAGCTGGACCACTAGCTTCCTCCACCACAGGGTGAATAAGGTGGAGCCACGACACAGGTGCAGCACTGGCATTTATAGAGAGGAAATTTGTCCTTTTGCCTTAATGTCAGGATGCAGCCCCACAGTGTCCCCACTTGTCTTTCTTCTCATAGCTTCCTTGTCCCTAGTCTTACTCAGCTCTCCCTCATTCCAAAAGCACCTTCTACAAGCAAGACATTGTGAGGGGCTAGCAGTTCAAAGATGGCATGACATGGACCCTGGCATCAAGAGAAACTCACTATAATGATAACCATGTTCAGCACAAAAATGGCAGCATACGTGGTTTAATCTAAGCATTGGGAGGTCCCGTGAGCCAGCCATGGGAGTCTGTGAAGGCTGCCCTGTGATGTCTTTCCAGGCTTCACAGAGAAAGTGGCCTCAGAACTGAGGCTAGGAAACTGAATAGGGGGCTGTCAGGGAGATGAATGGGGTTCTGACCAAAGGGAGTAAAATATGAAAAGGTAAGAGAATGAGGAGCGTAACATGTTCAGAAAAACAAAGAAGTTCAGTGTGGATGTAAATTAACAAGGCAGTGAACCAGAGACAAAGCTAGACAAGTTAGGTGGAGGTCAGATCACGGAGAGTTTTTCATTCATGCAGAGGAGCTCAGACTTTATCCTGCGTATGTAGGGGGAACCATAAACAAATTTAGAACAAGGAAGGGACAAAATTAGATTTATTGGAAGGACCACTCTCATTGCAATGTGGAGAATGAAGCACAATAGAGACAAAGGCAGATGAGACCATTCTAGGGATGCAGAAAGATGAGTTCGATTTGTGACTTCTCTGGTTTGAGGTCCCTGTGGGACACCCAATGGGGATGGCAATAAATACATCCAGGTGTTGGACATCCAGGCCCAAAGCTCGAGAGAGAAGTTCTGGCTTCCACAGTGTGCCATTCCTTCAGTTTGCAGTTTCTGGCACAGATAAAGTGTTTTTAAGCCCTAGCACTCTCTGCTTCCTCAGTTCATGGTGGCTGGTCTGCCACTCCATGACAGTCAGAATCCTGGTATTGGGGCCTGTCTACCACTCTAGTTAACTGGCCCTATATTATACAGCATTGATGACAGCATATTGCTGGGAATTCAAATGTAGTGAAACACCTTACTAATGGAGCAATGTCAGCTGAAGGGAGACCTCTGGAATGCATACCCATCTCTGTGTTAGGCCCTGTCATGTTTAGCAATTTTATTAGACAACATGAAGACAAGCCATCTTTAACCAATTTCCTGGTGATGCAAAGATAGAAGAAGCAAGTTTGTGGACGCCAGAATAAGAATTCAGAGAGAACTAACTATGGTAAAATCAACAAGATAAGATATAATGGGAAAACATGAAAAAGCCTGTCAAATTTATTCAAATAAATGAATTGCAAAGTAAACTCATGAGAAAATCCAAGTAAAGATATTTGGTAGCCAGAAAACCTAATTCTTATAAAAGTCCCTCGAAAACTTTGTCGTGAGCATGAGGACCACCATTTCCAAGAGGCTAATAAGCAAAACAGACCTGAATTCATTTTCCAGCGTGATGGCTACCACGTTAAAGAAAGTAGGTGGCATAATCTTCCCTCCAAGTTACTAGTCAGTTCTTCAGGGACTTCCACATGCACTCACCCTGTATTCTCTGAACACCCAGCTGTATTTCCTTATGCAAATATATTTCTAGACATGCTATTTCAAAGTACATATTAATCTATCTATTTTTATAGCTACTAAACAAGACTAAATGCAGCTTCCAGACAATAATCCAATCATCCTTATTCTTAATAGGTCTCCCCTGAGTAATGTTCACACAACACCGCTGTGCTTATCCCTCAGATTTCCATCACCATTGTAATTCATTATTTTAATAATTTTCAATGGTTGTAAGCTCCATGTCTGATGGCTTCACCAGTCTATCTCCAGTGCCTCATACAGAGCTGGCCCTTAGTGCAGACAGAATAAATATTTATAGAAGGAGTAAATAAATGAATGAAAAAATAAACCATAGATACCCAGCAAGAATGATAACCCATTTTACTAATGCAAAATAATTTCAAAGATCTTTCTTGTGCAACTGTTACATGGTGGGAAAATAGATCCTTTTAGCCACTTTTCCGCTAGTCCTAATAATTGCTAGTGTCCATATCATTAGTTGTTTCTAGTCAAATAACCTATATACCTCTAGTCATCTGCAGCAAAGGGCTTGCCTGGTAGAGAAAAGTAGCAAAAAAATGAAGTATTGTCACATTTCTTCCTACATCGTCAAGTTTCCTAGTATAATATAGATATTCCAGGCGGGAAAACATTTAGTCTTTTCTCTCCTTTACCTTCTCTCACATCCATTTTCATTTTTTAGCTGGAAACAAATTATACTGTTAAAATCCCAAGCAAAAGTCTCGATACATAAGGCATGAAAAAATGACGATTTGTTATAAAAGGACTGATTTGGCTATGAATAGGAGAAAGATGGAAAGAGAGAGGGTTAGGAGGTAATTCAGAGAATGCCAGTGGAATATGGGTGAAGCTAATTGCGTCAATTCTCTTTGAAGCAGCACCTGCCCATTTTATTACAATTCCACAGGCAGCTAGTGATTTGGCTCTGCCCTTACACTCAACTACAGCAAATCAAAAATTCTCTCTGCTGAACTTTCGTTGAGGATTCCGTATCATGTAAGTGCAGGCCATTTCATTTTTGCACTGGCCTAATTAAGGTGTTTCAGTTCACATTTGTACTGTAAACCATACCATGAAAAGCTACCATTAAAAAATTTTGCAAGCAATCAATTCCACTGCTTTAATAGGGGGAAAAATGTCATTTTGAAATTACTGTCATGCAGGATTATTGAACTAGTTGTCAGCAACCCACTTCAAAATTCATTTAGGAGAGACCAATCTAGACACCCATGTAAGAAGAATTTCACACATTCACTGAATTTCTTAATTTTCAAAATGCCAAAAATTTAGCCCTCACCCCTAATCAACAGATCAAACCAATGGTTTCAGAAGATAACCAATTCCACTACTACCAACAGATGTAGGCAGTAGGAGAGGAATCATCCCACCTTTAAGAGGATGCACCTTCTAATTGAGCCTTCGAAGCTTCGTATCACAAAGGAAGAGCTCCTTTCTCTCACTGTACAATTAGCTTAGCATACCTTTAATGTTTTGTTGCTTTACACATCTGGAAGGTAAGATCACCCTAGTCCACAAAGTTTCTAAAAAATCCATCTCGCTTCCAGAGAATTCTAATTCTTCATTTGTGGGAAAAGATAACTTTCAATGTAGTTGCAATAAACAATTTATTTCTGATTTCAAAAACTCTCCCTCCTCCACTCCCTTTGACCTTGTCTAAAATAAGGGTTGGTTTTTCTGTTTGTTTGGTTTTTTAAACTTTCTGACCAGGCATGGTGGCTCACACCTGTAATCCAGCACTTTAGGAAGCTGAGGCAGGAGCATCACTTGAGGCTAGGAGTTTGAGACCAGTTGGGCAACACAGCGAGACCCCATCTCTACAACAAGTATTTTTAAAATCGCATAAAACTTTTCTTATGTTGTGAAGTAGGAACAGTGTTCCAGAACTGACATCAGGTAAAGCAAGTAAATCTTCCTCCACTGTGTGAGCGCTGTGGGGCAAAGTTTTCAACTGCTTCACTGGAAGCACAGATGTGCATATTCAGAGCCACTCAAGAGGTGCAAAGAAGAGCCTGATTTTCCTACAAAAACATCTCAGGTAGTCCTGCAAAATTAGCAAATTCTGCTAAGATCCCAGCAACCACTCAAAAATAAAGTACCACATTCACAGCCCGAAATGGGAGACTTGTTTCCTTAAGGAAACACATCACATGAACATTGTAAATAGTCTAACAAATATTTCAGACGAGCTTTCCAGAACTTGGACCTGCTGAGTAAGAGGTTTGGACAGTTATATTTAAGTTTTATGTCCACTCTACATAAATGACCACTCTGAAGGCAAAAAACAACAGCAACAACAAAAAATATGGCAGCAAACACAAAATTAGTTGGTTGCTAGCTTTAAAAATTGGTTTTTTGGCCAGGGCGTGGGTGGCTCATGCCTGTAATCCCAACACTTTGGGAGGCCACGGCAGATGGATCACCTGAGGTCAGGAGTTTGAGACCAGCCCGACCAACATAGTGAAACCCTGTCTCTACTAAAAATACAAAAATTAGCTGGGCCAGAATCGCTTGTACCCAGGAGGTGGAGCTTGCAGTAAGCCAAGATCGCACCACTGCACTCCCGCCTGGGCGACAGAGCAAGACTCCATCTCAAAAAAAAAAAAAAAATTAATTTTCCCACTTGGGAGGCTGAGGTAGGAGGATAGCTTAAGCCTGGGAGCTCAAGGCTTCAATGAGCCATGATCAAGCCACTGTACTTCAGCCTGGACAACAGAGAGACCCTGGTTCAAAAAAACAATAACAAAAAATTGTTTACTGTGCCTTGTGAAAGGCATATGTACACTTAAGGGACTTTCTTCACTGTTCCCCACCTCGTCTGATTCCCTAACCATCAACAACCCAGGAAATAAAATGCTTACGTTATCACATATTAGAATCCTTCCAATTCACTCTTCAACCCTTTGTTGATTATACAGTGCTTATTACTACTGAAGATTGCATACATCTTCATAACTATAGTTTCCAATCTGTAGCTGCATCTAAATGGAACATAAAGTATATTGGGATTGAAGAGAACAGTACAAATTTAGATTTCTTTTTACATGCATTATGGCCAAGATATGTGAACGATGTCCTTTGACATTTTAAATCCCAGTTCTCTAGAAGCCAAATGTGTATTTATAGCCAAAACAAAGAAAGCGAATAAAAAGAATCATTTCACACCACTACTATTATTATAAGCAATAAACTGACTAGTCAGGAGGCAATCCACACTTTAGCCACTTTTGGAAACAGATGGTTCTAAATGTGACTAATTTTCCTCAACATTTAACAGCAACATCAGAAATTAAACATGTTACAGAAACCATTATGTTCAGTCCCACCCCTGTTCCTATCAGTGTTGTCTATTAGGGAAATCATATCCTATTAACATACTTACATTAGTTGAGGAAGGAAGCTTGAAGGAAAGCAAAGAATTGTCTATCACTAAATACTCCAAACCCTGGTATCTACTTGCTGGTACATTTCCCTTTTGACCAATAAAGTTGTGGATCAAGTTGAGGTTTTTTAAAATAAGTTTTCTTAGCTAGAATCCTCGATCCATACCCAGAAGCTGTAGTACATTCTTACTTCAAATGAAACATCCTACTTGTAAATGTCTTAGACTATTGAATAATAAGAAAGCTTGGAGCAACTATCCAACTCCAATCCTGGTTTTGTCTGAACCTACAACAAACAGCCAAGGAAGAATACAGAATTTCACAAAGAATTTCTCCTGATGGCTTGCTCAGGCAAGGTTCAAGGTACAAGACTAGAGAAGTGCTGACTTTATCAACCATTCTCAACTAGTTGGGTGAAAATCCTTTCCCCAAAGCCCTTTGTTCTGATGTGTGACTTAGACGCTACAAGAATGTGAAGTGTTTACAAATGCTTTTTCTGAAAATCTCTGCTCCAAAGACACGGTGATCATTAATATCTCCTGTCCTGCCTTCTTTTTTTTTTTTTTTTTTTTTTTGAGACGGAGTCTGGCTCTGTTGCCCAGGCTGGAGTGCAGTGGCGCAGTGTCGGCTCACTGCAAGCTCCACCCCCCGGGTTCACGCCATTCTGTCCTGCCTTCTTGAGGAATGCATTACCAGTGCTTAAATATGAATATTGTGCTTGTACCTCAAAATGACAACTCAAGAAATGCAAGGGGACTATGGTGTCACCTGCCAATCCCAACAAGTCATCCTTCTATAACTGGCAGCAAATCTGTAGTTGTTCGGGTCTGCAGCAACCTCAAGTCTTGCCTCCTCAGAAGAAAGAATTTGTCTGAGGGGCATAAGGCAGAAGGAGAGACCGAAGCAAGCTTTAGAGCAGGAATGAAAGTTTATTAAAGAACATCAGAAGAGCAGGAATGAAAGGAAGTAAAGTACACCTAGAAGAGGGCCAACCAAGTGCATGGTTTGACATTTTGACTTGGGGTTTTATATGATGGCATACTTCTGGGGTCTTACATCTACCTCTTCTCCCCTGGTTCTTCCCCTGGTGTGGGCTGTCGGCATGCGCAGTGGTGTGCCAGCACTTGGGAGGTGAGCATGTGCAGTGTGTTTACGCGAGTTATACAAATGCTCACTTGAGGCGTTCTTCTCTTACCCGTTGAATGTCCCTGGGGAAGTCATATACCAGTTAAATTCTGCCGGGCCGGCGTGGTGGCTCACGCCTGTAATCCCAGCACTTTGGGAGGCCAAGGCGGGCAGATCACAAGGTCAGGAGACGGAGACCATCCTGACTAACACGGTGAAACCCTGTCTCTACTAAAAATACAAAAAAATTAGCCAGGCATGGCAGCATGCACCTGTAGTCACAGCTGCTGGGGAGGCTGGGGCAGGAGAATGGCGTGAACCCTGGAGGCGGAGCTTGCAGTGAGCCCAGATCGCGCCACTGCACTCCAGCCTGGGTGAAAGAGCGAGACTCCGTCTCAAAAAAAAAAAAAAAATCTGCCATTTTGCCTCTGGATGTGCATGCTTGAGCCCTCTAGCCCACCTCCTGAGATCTTATCAGGAGGCTGCTGATCACCAGATTCAGATGTTTCTATCGATTGGGAGACTGCCTTTCCCCGGCGCCAGCTGTGACCAATTATTATTTTAGAGAGACAGTATGACCACTGCCTGACCATCACCTGATGGTTTCTTGACATTCCTGGTGGGGTGGAGGGGAACCCTTTCCTGCCTTGCTCATGCCTGACTAGTGACCTCCTGTAACACTTCAAGATAGGCAGAAAGCTGAGGAAAGTTCTAAAAAGCTTGAATAGAGTAAGGGAGAGGATGGGGAGCCTGATACACTAAAAATCTTAGGACCCTTTAGTCTGAGAAGATGGAGAATGAAAGGAGAAATAACTAAAGAAAGACTTTTTAAAATCATAAGAGTAGAGGTAGCGTAAATATAAGTTTGCTCACAAAACACTAGAATGGAATAGGGAGGGTGGAGAGACACGAATGGAGGGGCAATTTCAACATTACAAATGAATATATTTAGGATAAGAAACCGCTTTCCATTGTAAATTGATGCAACCAATTTACTCAATTTCCCCATTGCATGCCTCTGTCACTTCAGGTGTAACTCCTTCTCCCAACATGTGGCTAAAATTACAAGCACCGTCATAGGAAATAAAACCATATCAAGGATTGTTGTGGTATTTTTCTGTTGTTCTTGTCAACAAGATGACTCAAATTCTGTAAAATATTTGAAGAGATTTATCTGAGCCATATATAAGGGACCAATGGCCCGTGACACAGCCCTCAGGAGATCCTTAGAACATTGCTCAAGGTGGTCAGGCTACAAGTTGGTTTTATACAATTTAAGGGGACATAAAACATCAATCAATACATGTAAAATGTACATTGGTTTGGTCTGGAAAAGTGGGACAACTGCAAGTGGTGGGTGGGAACAGTAGGGGGAGGCTTCCAGGTCTTAGGTGGATTGAAAGATTTTCTGATTAGCAATTGGTCAAGTTATTGTCTAAAGACTTAGAATCAATACAAAGGAATCTCTGGGTTAAGGTAAGGGGCTGTGGAGGCTGAGGTTTTATCATGCCGATCTGCCTCCAGGTAGCAGGCTTTAGAGAATAGATTATAAATGTTTCTTATCAGACTTAAAAAGTCAGTTCTATCTGTCTTAAGATCTCTGTACTGATGTTAATGCTGGTCAACTGTGAGACATGTCCAACACCCACCCGCTTCCTATCATGGCCTGAACTGATTTTTCAAGTTAACTTTGGAATGCCCTTGGCTGAAAGGAGGGGTTCGTTCAGATGGTTGAGAGGCTTAGAATGTTATTCTTGGTTTATATTGTTTAATTTGAATGTCTCCTGAGACACAAGCACTCATTCTGCTACCTAGAGCATGCTCTCTCTTTCAGTCCTTCCTAGTGAATATCTTTCCTCATGAAACAAGGGGACAAGTTCTACAAATATGTTCAGGTTGCAAGTTTTGGTGACTACAGGCTTATTATTATTATTATTATTATTATTATTATTATTTTTGAGACGGAGTCTTGCTGTGTCACCCAGGCTGGAGAGCAGTGGCACAATCTCGGCTCATTGCAAGCTGCAAGCTCCACCTCCCAGGTTCACGCTATTCTCCTGCCTCAGTCTCCCGAGTAGCTGGGACTACAGGCGCCCACCACCACACCTGGCTAATTTTTGTATTTTTAGTAGAGATGGGGTTTCACCGTGTTAGCCAGGATGGTCTCAATCTTCTGACCTCATGATCCGCCCGCCTTGGCCTCCCAAAGTGCTGGGATTACAGGTGTGAGCCACCATGCCCAGCCTAAACATATTATTATAAAACATATTGAGAAGGAAGAGCAGGTATTGGAAGGCTCCTCCCAAAACTTGGGAGGACTTGTAAGACATTCAGCAGATGATATCAGGGCAATGATCTTAGAATTGTGCCAAGCCCTTTAAGCACCACAGATATATACCACCCAGTCCCTTAGTATGAAGCAGTCCAAGTAAATCACATACATTTGTACCCACATTTCCTCCCGGTTGCAACTTGGGAAGGAACCTAAGGAATTCCCAGGATCAGGAAATGATTAAACACATTCTCTGGTGATTTTTGTGATTTGGTAAAGGTTATAAGCAATTATAGATTGGACTACCTATCCCTACTGCCACATGGAGACTGATCCACCCAGAGTGGTAAAGACAGGTAACAAAAGGGACACCAAAATATCACTTATTTTAAATCAAGAGCCTTACATGGACTAGGAAAGTGCCTATTACATGTTGTCTGTGGTTCAGTGGTAAGAACAGTAGAAGAGAAGAAATTGCAACTTTTAATCACAGAAAATCCACTAATTTATTAATTCAGTCACTCATTTGTTATTAGACAAATAAATTCAAGCACCCACTGGAGGCTTAGCACCCAGAAAGTGAATCATTAGTATTTCTTACCTAAGGTAAAAAAGTGTCAAGGACCGTGTAGCCTCAAGGTGGTGCTGAAGTCAAATCTAGGAAAGTCAGGTAGTCCAGCTGGGACACCATCAATCGGGACACCCACAGAACCAAGTTGGAGGGGCTGGGAGTGGCACTGCGGAATCAGAAAAGCCAAATGCCAGGTGAGGCAGGAGCAGATGAACCTGAGGTTGTCTGGATCTACTCCCCAAGACCGACTGGGCAGACGGATGGAAGAGACATTAAGTGTTTAAAACAGGTTGTTTTCAAAACTTTTCAGTCTGAGTCCCTGTTGCTTAGCAAAAGAACAAATTACCTGCCTTACCGCCTCCCGACTGCCATGGCTAGGAAGAAACCCCACAAACACATATATAAATGAGAAACCTGTTTTTTAAAAATATTTTTTAACATTTTTAACATTTTAACATCTGGTATTAATTATACCAGAAACAAAATTGTGGAAACTAGCATTTTTAGGGTACAACCCACGGAGCATAAAGAGACGCCATGAATGTTCATGGCAATGAATATTTATGGAAAACCCAGACTGACCAGAAACTGCCATTTATTAAAATGACAATGAGGCCGGGAGCGGTGGCTCACGCCTGTAATTCCAGCTCTTTGGGAGGCCGAGGAGGGCAGATCACGAGGTCAGGTAATCGAGACCATCCTGGCTAACACAGTGAAACCCCATCTCTACTAAAAATACAAAAAAAAAAAAATTAGCCAGGAGTGGTGGCGGGCGCCTGTAGTCCCAGCTACTCTGGAGGCGGAGGCAGGAAAATGGCGTGAACCCGGGAGGCGGAGCTTGCAGTGAGCCGAGATCGCGCCACTGCACTCCAGCCTGGAGGACAGAGCGAGCCTCTGTCTCAAAAAAAAAAAAAAAAAAAAAAAAAAAAATGACAAGGAAAAATAAGACAAACATGGTTTCTACCTCCAGGAAATTTAGATTCTAACAATGTACAGATTACACCGGCTAGCAGCCACTCTAACCAATACAGACTATCAAGGCACATTGGACAACAGTGTGCACCAGATCTCCACTGATGAGCGTTCCTGTGGCACCAAAGGATTCCGTGAGCCTGCAGGAATTTATAAATCCGGCTACCTTGCATGAGATTCATTGGCTTTGAGCTGTAATCAAGTTGTTAGAATATATAATAAGGACAATGAGATGATTTCCACCAGCCATTTGAAGAAATGCCCTTTAAACACTTAAGAGCTGAAAAAAATCAACAAGATTTCATAAAATTGAGTGCTCTATTATCACATTGATATGGGCTGAAATACATCTGAATTTTTGATCATTGGTATACAGTCTGGACTAGTTTACCTCAGTTTAATTGACCTGTTGAAAAGACACCAAATAAAGCTTAGATGCCTTAGCCTGACAGTCAGCCCCTCATAACATGGTGAAACCCCGTCTCTACTAAAAATACAAAAAATTAGCCAGGGCTGGTGGCAGACACCTATAATCACAGCTACTCGGGAGGCTGAGCCAGGCAAATCCCTTGAACCCGTGAGGCAGAGGTTGCAGTGAGCCAGGATCGTGCCATTGCACTCCAGCCTGGGTGACAAAAGTAAAACTCAGTCTCAAAAAAAAAAGAGAGAGAGAGAGAATTATAGGCCCCCACCTAATAGGGTTTTTTGTAATGATTAAGCAAGCTAACACCTGTAAAGTTCTAACAGAGTAAGTGATCAACAGGTACTCATTATTATTATTATTATCCCCATCATCATTAATTCCTGCTACCAAATTATAAGATCCCTAAAGACCAGAATGTATCCCACTCATATTTTAATTCCCCTGCAGTGCCTAGCTCAGTAACCTTTTTCTTAGATGTGTATGTCCTGGCAAACCTTTAACAACCAGCTCTCTGGGGATGGAGAAAACCCTGATTTATAGTGACTGCCAGTTTCTGTGGTGTAAATACTCCCATCACGGCCAATGTCAAGCACCCAAGATGATATTACTGAAAGTGGCACTGGGAAGAGATGCATATAATCAGTTCTTAGGAGTTGCAAAAACCACTTCAGCCCACACTGGATGCACTTGGTAAATAATGATAGAATTGAAAATGGGACCAAATCTTAAGTAATTTTACACCATGGCCAGCAAAGAGCCAGGTGCAAGGCCATTATGAGTAGTAGAATCTGTTCCCATCACCTGCACTATGAGTAAAATAATCAGGCTTCTCTCCCAACAAAGAATTTTACCTCATCTCTCAGATTCACTATTGCCAAAGTAATTCTAAGTGTAGCTTCAACAGAAAACTTTGTCACTTCAGGAGACATGCAAACTATGTATCAACTTAAAAAAAATGAGAGTCAGCCAGGTGCCATGGCTCAGACCTGTAATCCCAGCATTTTGGGAGACAGAGGTGGGTGGATCACTTGAGCTTAGGAGTCCAAGACCAGCCTAGGCAAGATGGCAAAACCCAATCTCTACCAAAATAATAATAATAATAATAATACAAAAATTTGCCAGGCATGGTGGTGCATACCTGTAGCCCAGACACTTGGGTGGCAAAGGTGGGAGGATTGCTTGAGCCTGGAAGGTTGAAGCTGCAGTGAGTCATGATCATGCCACTGGGCCTCCAGCCTGGGCGACAGAACAAGACCCTATCTCAAAAAAAGAAAGAAAAAAGAGTCACAGTATTTGCCATTACCAATAAAATGTATACTGTTGATTAATAAGCCAATAATACTAAGAAACTAATAAATGAAATAAATGTGAATCACTCAAGAGAAGAAATCACAAAGCATTAGAACACTTACTGGATTCTCAATTAGTGTAATCTGTTATCTTGGAAGAAGCATTTCTTCCATATAGGCCCATAGCCTGGTCAGCCCTGATTGGTCCCGCGTTGACTAACTTCCCATTCCGGCCAAGTCCTGCTTCAGGCCCCTCCCAAGGCTAGCTGCTCTCAGCCATTTCAGCCACCCAAGGGAACAGATAACTGTGGTGGTTCTCTCCCCTGCCTCTCTCACTGAACTCTTCCTGTCCCTTTCTGTCAGTATTCAGAAGCAGAACTATATGTACTTCTAAACTCTTTTCAACTGAGTAAAATTAAGCCTCTGAACCAAAATCTTTATTTTATCTTCCTTTTCTCTCAAAATCAGCCTCAACTCTAGATGCCTTCATCTGAGAGGATGTTTTATCTCATCTCCATTTCAAATTGCTGTCTCTCGTTGTACATGTCTCTTAGCCTTCGATCCCTCCGTGTCTCTCAAATCCGTGAGTGTGGAATGAGTGTGTGTATCTTCTTAATAAAAATGTCTCTTTTGACATGAGCTATACTTGTCATAAAAAGCTTCTCTCAGTAAATGCCTCATTTACTCAACTCTTTCCTCCTAAAAAAAAAAAAAAAAGAAAAAATCTCCATACTTTGGGGAGAAATAGTCACTGCATGCCATATGTCTCTCATATTTCTAACCACAACCTCTAGACACCCTGTCTGAACACCTCTCCCTTTTAATAGCAGTCAGAATGGCCCACACCTCTGTTAAAGAAAACATATAGCTTTTCTAGATATCATAAACAAACAAGACTGCAAAAAACAAATCTGCCAACTTAAGCAAGTACAACAAAATGTTCACATAGCTGGGTTTGGATCAGAAGCGTTCAATGAGTGTTATCTTCAGCGTCTTTATTATTCTAACACCAGGTGATAATCATCAGGAGACCAGTCTATAAATCATTGAATCTCATCAAGGAAACTTCTACACTTACTTTCCTTGGCAGAAGTGAATCCATTCTTTAATATATGTGTGGAGACAAATTAATTCTTCTCCTTCTAGATAATTCCTGCCTGGGAGAACTCTATTATAACATACATCATCCAGATGGTCTAAAAATAATGTCTTCTATTTAGCAGTTATTAAGAGCATTATTTCAATTGATTAATCCTGAGGTCTGCACCAAAAGAGGAGGAATCATGGAACAATCTGATGAAGAAGGTTTGACAAAGGAAAACCCAGGCTTTATCATATAATTTGGGAAGCCCTTTTTATGAAAACACAACAACAATGAATACAAAATTAACTACAAAAGGGAATTTTTTTAAAAAAAAGAGGTATGTGCAAGTGAGGATTCCTGAAATTTAAGCTTCATAAACTCCACAGTAAATCCACCTTCCACCTTGAAGGTTTTCCTAAGAAGTGCTTTCTACATGGACAGCCCACTTAATCCTCACACTGGCCTTCTAAGAAAGGTATGAGTTCCGGCTTCATTTTGTGATTGAGAAGACTGAGACTGAGAAAGGTTGAGCAACTTGCCCAAGGTTACACCACCTTGAAGAGCAGGGCCAGGACCCAACTCCTGCCCCCCATGTATTGTGTATTGGCCAATACACAAGGCTGCCTGCTGAGATCAAGAGAATATGTATAAGTCTTACTTCTATCATTTCTCAACACACTCTCCTAAATTTCCTAAGAAAAAGAGGCAAAAGTAAGTGTGTTTATTTTAAAGTGAAGATAAATTTGGGCCTTGAAGTTGCACAGAGACTACTCCATCATTAGGTCTTATGTTTTCATCCTCAATTGCTCACATCCAATCCTCCCAAACAAAATGAGCTTCTTCATCAGTCATGACCAAATGGGTTTTGAGTGGATGAAAGTTATTGCTGCTGGTTGATTTTGGGTTCTCCAAATCACAAAGTTCAGATAATTTCGAATGTCAAACTGGCACTTAACAAGCAACAGCTGAGAATCTGACTTCATTTTTTTATTCCGGAGTAAAATCCTTTCCAAGCTAAAGTATTATTCTATAATTCCTCACATTACCTAGAAGTGTCATCAGATAGAAAATAAAGATATTTTTCACATCCTTAAGTAACTCAAAAAAAATTGGGGATGATCCTTCTAATGTAGAAGGCTCAGGAATAAAGTTGCTCATTTCCAAAGAGGGCATTAACTTCGTAGGACCCAAAGGCCATCAGGTGTAGTGAAATAGGTAATTTGACAAATAGATCCCTAAGAAGCAAAAATAGTTAATGTACCTAGCATATTTGCCACCAGTGTCATTCAAAACTTTGAAATTAAAGCCACAAAGGACTGCACAACCATGAATTAAGCTAACCAAGAGTATTTATCAAATAAATACACAGTACTTCACTTATACACACACACACACCCCCAGACTACAATGGTAGTACTGCCATATACCAACTAAGAAGAGACAGCTCCAAGACTAGTCTGTCGACTAACATCCATATATTCAAAGCAATTTGAAAACAGCTAATTTGTTTAACAAATTAAGATCCATTTGTTAACAGTCAGTAATTAGGAAAAAAAGAAATTGAAAGAGAGAAGCCTTGTCTTCCTATGGGCTGGCTGGCACTTACACTTGGAAAAATTGACCAGGAAAACCAAGAACTCTACTACCTTAGCCATTTATTTTCTATACATACTTTTCTAGCTTTGGTCTAGACACCAGCTCCATGGAACACTATAGCACACGAAGAAGTTTGAAAGGACTAATGAGGGACGAACTCAAAGTCAAGCTCGTGTAAGATTGTTTGAAATGGATAGGCCCCAAATACAATAGAATCTCAGAGCTATGTCATTCACCAAGGAGCTGGAGCAGGCATGGAGTTGTGTGTATTTGGGGACCCATATAAAGGTATTATTTATTTCTAGAATCCAGAAGACCTTCTTGGAGGTCTCTGAAACTCTGAGCATCACTTTTTTCCCTTCAAATGTTTATCGAACACCTACTTTGTGCCAGGCACTGAGGTAGGAGTTCTATGTAGACTGTCTCTAATCTATGACAGACTTGTTCATCCTTTTGTCCTTAGGACCTAATACAGGACTTGGAACATAGTAGGTGGCTCAGTGATAGAAGTCATTATCGTCATCATCACCATCATCACTTTTGTTACTGGTATGTACATTCATTGGTGACATAGAGATGAACATTTTCAGAGTTGTGTTCCTGTAAGGTTTGTGGAACCCATAAGTCCTGGTCCTGGAAGCTGTCAGCCACCAAGGTGATGGTTTGCAGGGGAGTAGGACAGAATGACTGCTTCATCAGTGTTTCCTCTCGCACAATTCGCCGCACATATGCCATGTTACCATGAGGCTAGAATGGGTTAACCAATTAGCAGTTAGAAAAATCATTCTTGTGTTCCTCATCAGAAATCTACAGTGTGCACTTTTCAAAGAGGTTTGCATATTTCACATGAACTGCTTCCAAGTCAAACTACAAAAAGAGACTCGAGATTGTTTTAACCATGACATCTTTGAATGACTCTGTGCGAGGCAATACTTTAGGCAACTCATATTCATCAACACGCTTAAAGCTCATCATGTCCTCTTGTGGCATTATTGACTTCATGTTCCATTTTAGAGATGAAGAAACTAAGTCTCAGACACCCAAGAGGACAGGGAGCCTAGGGTGACACCTGCCAAGCCCTATAAGAAGTCCTCCTTCAAGAAAAGCAGAAAGCTAGGAAAAGTCTAGAGAAGGGCATTGGAGTGAGGGATTGCGAGTTTGCTGGCCTAAATCTTAGGACCTTCAGTCTGGGAAGATGGAGAAATCAAAGGCTGTGAAATCATGATGAGTAGGGAGAGCATAAACATGAGTTTGTTCACAAAATGATAGATTAGACGTGAGAAATGTGAGAAGTGAAGAGTGCTAAAGAACTGGATGCAATTACCTATGAGAATAAAAAGAAAAAGATGAAGCCCAACGTCAAGATACAGAGATTGGCCAAGAAGAAGGCATTCCTATGAGACATATTTTTACTGATTGCCCACTAAGTTTCTAGCTTCATGCTAAGGTCTTCCTCATATATGATCTCTTCTGATCTTATAACAGCCGCTCGGGGAGGGTATTAAGTTTTACATAACTTCTCTACTGCTTAGCAATTTAAATTCAATGCTTGTTCTGTGTTCTATGTTTTGAATAGCTAGATTGTTTTCCAGTTTTTATGGTGTCTTCAAATTCATAGTCACAGTTGCTCAGTCATTGTGTTTACCTATTTCTCTATTCCCATTTCACCCTGTTGTTAAATTGGGAGTCACTGTGCCATTTGAACAAGTGTGCTCACCCAGTCTCTTTCTTCACTTTTCTCCATTAGTCTCATCTTGCAGAAATCTAGGATTTCCCTCACAACAAAAGCTCAACCCATTAAACAAAGGGCCCAACAACAAAGTACAATATGGGTGAAACCAAAAGGGGACTTTGAAAGCTAGAATAATAAGCTGCAGGTATTAAATAAGATGTAAATTAGCCATGATAAACATAAATGTCTTTACTTTGTGTATTAGTCCATTTTCACGCTGCTGATAAAGACATACCCAAGACTGGGAAGAAATTGGACTAATTTAATTGGACTTACAGTTCCACACAGCTAGGGAGGCCTCAGAATCACGGTGGGAGGTGAAAGGCACTTCTTACATGGTGGCAGCAAGAGAAAATGAGAGAGAAGCAAAAGTGGAAACCCCTGATAAACCCATCAGATCTCATGAGACTTATCCACTATTACAAGAATAGCACTGAAAGACCGGCCCCTATGATTCAATTACCTCCCCCTAAGTCCCTCCCACAACATGTGGGAATTCTGGAAGATACAATCCAGTTGAGATTTGAATGGGGACACAGCGAAACCATATCATTCACCCCTGGCCCCTCCAAATAGCATGTCCTCACATTTCAAAACCAGTCATGCCTTCCCAACGGTCCCCAAAATCTTAACTCATTTCAGAATTAACCCAAGAGTTCACAGTCCAAAGTCTCATCCAAGACAAGGCAAGTCCCTTCTGCCTATGAGCCTGTAAAATCAAAAACAAGTTAGTTACTTCCTAGATACAATAGGGGTACAGGTATTGGGTAAATGTAACCATTCAAAATGGGAGAAATTGCCCAAAATAAAGGGGTTATCAGACCTACACAAGTACAAAATCCAGCGGGGCAGTCAATTTTCAAAGCTCCAAAATCATCTCCTTTGACTCTAGGTCTCACATCCAGGTCACGCTGATGCAAGAGATGGGTTCCCATGGTCTTAGGCAGCTCTGCCCCTGTGTCTTTGCAGGGTACAGCCTCCCTCCTGGCTGCTTTCATGGGCTCATGTTGTGTGTCTGCAGCTTTTCCAGGTGTATAGTACAAGCTGTTGATGGATCTACCATTCTGGGGTCTGGAGGATGGTGTCCCTCTTCTCACAGCTCCACTAGGCAGTGCCCCAGCAGGGGCACTGTGTGGGGGCTCCGACCCCACATTTCCCTTCTGCACTGCCCAAGCAGAGGTTCTCCATGAGGGCCCCACCCTTGCAGCCAACTTTTGCCTGGGCAACCAGGTGTTTCCATACGTCTTCTGAAATCTAGGCAGAGGTTCCCAAACCTCAGTTCTTGACTTCTGCACACCTGCAGGCTCAACACCACATGGAAGCTGCCAAGGCTTAGGGCTTCCACCCTCTGAAGCCACAGCCCGAGCTGTACGTTAGCCCCTTTCAGCCAAGGCTGGAGCAGCTGGGACACAGGGCACCAAGTCCCTAGGCTTCACACAGCACAGGGACCCTGGGCCTGGCCCACAGAACCACTTTTTCCTCCTGGGCCTCTGGGACTGTGATGGGAGGTGCTGCCGTGAAGGTCTCTAACAGGAACTGGAGACATTTTCCCCATGGTCTTGGGAATAACATTAGTAGTTCCTTGCTACTTATGCAAATTTCTGCAGCTGCCTTGAATTTCTCCTTAAAAAATGGATTTTTCTTTTCTACTGCATCATCAGGTTCCAATTTTCTGAACTTTTATGCTCTGTTTCCCTTTGAAAATGGAATGCTTTTAACAGTACCCAAGTCAGCTCTTGAATGCTTTGCTGCTTAGAAATTTCTTCCACCAGATACCCTAAATTATCTCTCTCAAGTTCAAAGTACCACAAATCTCTAGGGAAGGGGCAAAATGCCACCAGCCTCTGCTAAAACATAGCAAGAGTCACCTCTGCTCCAGTTCCCAATAAGTTCCTCATCTCCATCTGAGACCACCTCAGCCTGGACCTTATTGTTCGTATCACTATCAGCATTCTTGTCAAAGTCATTCAATAAATCTCTAGGAGGTTCCAAACTTTCCCACATTTTCCTTTCTTCTGAGTCCTCCAAACTGTTCCAACCTTTGCCTGTTACCAGTTCCAAAGTTGCTTCCACATTTTCGGATATCTTTTCAGTAACATCCCACTCCTGGCACCAATTTACTGTATTAGTTCAGTTTCACACTGCTGATAAAGACATACCCAAGACTGGGAAGAAAAAGAGGTTTAATTGGACTTACAGTTCCACATGCCTCAGAAGGCCTCAAAGCCATGGTGGGAGATGAAAGGCACTTCTTACATGGTGGTGGCAAGAGAAAATGAGAGCAAAGCAAAAGCAGAAACCCCTGATAAACCCATCAGATCTTGTGAGACTTATTCACTATCACGAGAATAGCACTGGAAAGACCTGCCCCCATGATTCGATTACCTCCCTCTAGGCCCCTCCCACAACACGTGGGAATTCTGGAAAATACAATTCAGTTGAGATTTGAATGGCAACACAGGCAAACCATATTGCTTTGGTAGAAAAAAAATACAGAAGTATAAGTTTATCCTATTAAAAAAGAAACAGAGGACTGGGCACAGTGGCTCACGCCTGTAATCCCAGCACTTTGGGAGGCTGAGGGGGGCAGATCACCTGACATTGGGAGTTTGAGACCAGCCTGGCCAATGTGGTGTAACCCTGTCTCCACTAAAAATACAAAAATTGCCAGGGGTAGTGATATGTGCCTTTAGTCCCAGCTATTCGGGAGGCTAAGGCAGGAAAAGTGCTTGAACCTGGGAGGCAGAGGTTGCAGTGAGCCAAGATCATGCCACTGCACTCCAGCCTGGGTGACAGAGGGAGACTCCGTCTCAAAACAAATAAATAAAATAAAAAATAGGCAGAGATTGGCCAGGCACAGTGGCTCACACCTGTAATTCAGCACTTTGGGAGGCCAAGGCAGGCAGATCATGACATCAGGAGATTGAGACCATCCTGGCCAACATGGTGAAACCCCATCTCTACTAAAAATACAAAAATTAGCTGGGCATGGTGGCGCATGCTTGTTATCCCAGTTACTTGGGATGCTGAGGCAGGAGAATCGCTTGAACCTGGGAGGCAGAGGTTGCAGCAAACCAAGGTTATGCCACTGCACTCCAGCCTGGTGATAGAGTGAGACTCCGTCTCAACAAAAAAAAAAAAAAAGAGAGAGACAGAGAGAGATTTAGTCAACAATAAACCCAGTATTACTCACCAGTGCAATGTGGATAATGTGACTTAGATCTCATTGACAGCTACTGTGCTCTACACAAATCAGAACCCACTCCACACTCACTGTTGCTTGGGTCCTACTTTTACTTCTAGGAGCTGTGGCTAGAAGGACAAGCTATAACTTGTTTGAAGCAAGTGACCACAATAGTGAAGAGACTCAAGCCCTGTCATGTGAGGAATGATTCCAGTTAATGAGAATATTTAGCTTAAAACATTGGGAGGGGTACTGGAGATCAAGGAGAGACAATAGTGGTGTACAATTATGCAAAAGGCTTCCATGTGAAAGATACCTTCAATGACAGACCAAATTCTCATCTTTATAGAATAATTTACTTATTTACTCCACTTTTTTTTCCAGACAGGGTCTTACTCTGTTATCCAGACCAACTGCAGTGGTATGATCATGGCTCACTATAGCCTCAACCACCCTGGCTCAAGTGATCCTCCCACCTCAGCCTTCCACGTAGCTGGGCTATAGATGAGCACCACTGCACCCAGCTGATGTTTTATTTTTAGTAGAGATGAAGTCTTTCTGTGTTGCCCAGGCTGGTCTCAAACTCCCAGACTCAAAGAATTCTCCCATCGCAGCCTCCCAAAGTGCTAGGATTGCAGATGTGAGCCACCAAGCCTAGTCAATTTATTTCTTCGTCCCTTATGATGGCAAAAGTGATGAGCCCTTGAGGCCATGTGCATTCTCCCAGTTTTGTGAAAAAACTTCAGGTGAGGTGCTGACTTCTCTGAATTCTCTCAAAACTCGATACCTCACAAATTCTAGAACTCAGCAAAAGGGAAGCCTCCAGATCCCTGTGAGTTCTAACTACTTCAAGCTGCTATTTCTCTCATCATTGTAATTACTAAAAATATGTCTATGTCAAAAAGGCCTCCATTAATTTGCTAGTAAACAGCCTCAAGTACTCTAAAAGGACTTAGTCCAAAAAATCCTACCAGTAGCAAGAGGAGCTTTGGGAAAATGAACCGAAACTCTTAAAATAGTAGTCAAATATTTTGAATATGTACAGCAAGATCATCAAGCTTTCAAAAACCATCTCCAATGCCTATCTTTGTGCTTCTTCCTGCTTTTTGTGTGCTGCTTGGTTCAAGGTGGCAATTGGATATATTCTCAAAGATGTATTTTCTATTGGAAAGGAGGAAAAAGGAAAGGAGAAGAAAATAGGGAATGGGAAGGCAGGAGAAGATGAGGAAGTAGAGTGGAATATGGAGGGGAAGGAGGGAGAAAAGAGAAGAAAGATACAATCACAGACAGACACAACAAGCATGGGGTTGCACTTCCTTAAACACAATAAGGGGCTAATGGAATGATTACACTTGAGCAGCTGGAATGGGAGAGTCAGTTCTACATGAAGCAGCTCAGAAGGCAAGTGAAGGGCAAATGTCAATCATCACTGACCACTGCTTCCTAATTCTTACCTCAGAAAAATACAAAGAGAGTAAGGGAAATGAACATCAAAAGGTAACATCAGACCAGGCACAGCAGCTCACATCTTGTAGTCCCAGCACTTTGGGAGGTCAAGGTGGGAGGATCACTTGAGTCCAGGGAGACCGACCTGGGCAACATGGTGAAACCTCGTCTCTACAAAAAAAAAATAGAAAAAATTAGCGAGGTGTGACGGGGTATGCCTATAACCCCAGCTACTTGGGAGGCTGAGGTGAGAGGATCCCTTGAACCCAGGTGGCTAAGGTTGCAGTGAGCTGAGACAGTGCCACCGCACTCTAGCCTGAGTGATAGAGCAAGACCCTGCCTCAAAAAAAAAAAGTTAACCTCAAAAAGCCTCTTAGATCAACTTGTTCCCATTCGACTACTCCAGCATGTCAGCACGTCAGCTACCATTTGTGCACGGGGAAACGAGCTGTCCTGGCCTGTGGATTTGTCCTAGAAAGGCCAGATTCCCATTCACTGAATGATGTTTCTAGAAGAAACCCTGGCTCTGGAGCAGCAGCAAAGGGGGCGTGGAAATTCAGTACAAGCACCGATCCTCTCAAAGCAGAGTTTCCAAGTTCCCTTGCATAAAGCAGGTTTTTTTCTCCACTTAAACAACAACAATTTGTTTTACTTTGATAGGTCCTCCTGAATAATGGTTTCATCATTAAACATCTGGCTTCTTCTTAGCAGATTAGGCCTCCAATGAGGAAAGTGTGTTTATAATTCTAATTTGAAACACGGCACATTAATATGCTGATTCTCATCATGTTTGCCTTAACCTGTTTGGAGAAATTATGACTACAAATATCTTGTACACAACACCTCTAACTACCAGCTTGTACAAACAACATAAGAGCCAGAGTTGCCTCATCCAGACGATTGGAACCACTTCAGAGGCTATCGTGATTAGTGCTTTGGCTGGAAGCCATATTTTACACATAAACTCTGCATCTGCCTCCGAGATGCCGTCCCAGGCTAACAGATCCACCTTCACTGTTACTAATAAGCACATTCACGAGAGCCAGATGGTCTGACGGGAAGAGCTCTGCCTTTTCCTGAGCTAGGCACACTGGAGGGAGGGAGCCTGAGCCGGCTCCAAGTCATATTTCCTCGGGCTCTAGGTTCCTGCAATGCTGCGTGCAAACAGGCGCCACTAAAAAAGAATGTAAATGAGGGTGCTATTCATTATTTACGGCTGGCACCTTGCCATCCCCTCCTCCTCTGGGCGATGCCTGCCTGTAGGAACAGGAAAAGCATCTGATGAGAGCAGGGCCATCCTGGAGGAGTCAAGCCATTGCGAAGCAGTTTCTTATATTTCGCGGAGGATCCTGCAGGCTCAGCATTTCTGGCCCACGGAAGAGCTGAGCTTTTCACTTTCTTCCTAACAAAGCACTAGAGTTCCTTGGCCTCATGTCTGTACCAAGGATGTTCATTTACAACCTAACCTGAAAAAGCTGGCTAGCTGCTCCAATCCCATTCATTGCTGAGGTCCTTGGCCCCATGCCTGGGTTTAAGTCCAGGCAAAGAAGAAAGAAAAAGAGGGGTTGGGAGAATGATCAGTCTATATAGAGGAGACTTACAAGCAAGTTCTAGACTAAACTGACCAGAAGTTGCATCCAAAGAAGAGCTCACTTCTTTGGGTGAGTGTCTACAGATCTTATGCTATGTAATGAAATGTTTCACAAGTTTATATCATCTCTCCCTAGCTGATATTAAGCTACGTGAGGGCATAAACCATACATTATACTTATGCCGAATTTCTCCAGGTGAAAGTCTAACACAGTGTCCAGAAGGTCATCACTAAACCCTAAACATGGTTTTTAACTCTTTCGTATAATTTTTATGCTGACTATAAAATGCATAACTTGGCATTTTGAATTGAATCAAATTTAGCTGAGCACAAACAGCAAAAACTGGCCATTCTTACTTCTGGGGTTGACACAGTGCGGCTCTGTGTCCAGCGTCAAACCATCAGGTTCCTTTTCAGTCTCATCTGAGAGACATTTCTTTTCAATATTGCAATCCCTATTCTCTAAAAAAACTTAAGATTTGATCATTACACATTATATTTATGTATCAAATAACACATGTACCCCATAGATATAATTATGTCTGTATGCCATCTTCTCGAATATGGAAAACTTTTTCTTGCCTAATAATACAAAACGTGCTGGCTACTAGGATTGGTTTGAACCCTTTGATTGCAAATGACAAAACTTCCAACTTTGTCAGAAAAGGGGGGATGGATTTGTTGGTTTCTGAATTCAAACTATGAAAAGGGCAGGGATGAGGCTAGACTAAGGGTGAGCTGAGGCCATTCTCCCTACAATCCTCTTTCTCTTCTTTGTATCTGTCTAAATATTTGCTTCAACTTCTCTGAACAATTGACCTCACACAATGGAAATACGGCTACAGGTGGTCTAGGCTTATATCTTTCTAGCCACATGGACAAGAGTTGAAAACCAAACAAAACAAAAACCCTGCTCTTTTCCAGCAGTTTCCATTAGAAAAAGGAGGGACCCTAATTGGCCTTATGTAAGTCATGTGCCCATTCCTGGGCTACTCATGTAACCAGGGGAGAGTAAATGATGATTGGCTCAGACTCAGTCATGTGTCTATCTCTGTGGCCCAGGAAAGAGAACCATGAAGCATCCACCAGTATTGGCTGAAATCTAAATAAAGCTGTTTCCAAAAGATAAGATGTGCTGTTACCAGGAGAAGGTAAGAAAGGGGCCTGGGTAAACTCATCATATATTCTCCATATTACTTCTGGGGGAAAAAAAGCTATGCAAGGCCATGTGAATTTTTATTATTTCAGATATTTGCAGCAACAAACTAGTTTACTTCTACCAGCTTGGAAAAGTGAAGGCAAGAATTTGTCTTCTGAAAGTATTTTTAATCTTTCCCCAAACAACTTTTCAGAAATTGAGAAAGCTTGCCGTCCCAGTTAATGATACCTCATTTCTATTGTATTTTGATTGTTGTGTTTGTTTTTACCTTAACTGAAATTATATATGCAAACAGTTTTAAAATCCATGTAGTTCTACAAGGGCTATTTATAATGGAAAACAGTCATCCTCCCGCAACCTTCCCTCCACTCCAGCAAGGACTTTTAGCTATTTATTTTGGTATTTACCTCTTGTAGTGAATTCTTATAATTTTACATTGCCTCAGCATCCATTTTGTTTTCTATTTTGTTTTTTGGTTTTTTTGTTTGTTTGTTTGTTTTATTTTTAATTTTTGAGATGGAGTCTCACTCTGTCACCCAGGCTGGAGTGCAATGGCATGATCTTGACTGATTGCAACCTGTGCCTCCCAGGTTCAAGTGATTCTCCTGCCTCAGTCTCCCATGTAGCTGGGATTACAGGCGTGAGCCACTATGCTCAACTTTAGCATCCTTTTGAATGTAAGTTGAACATTCTCACACCAGAGGCCGGGCTTAGTCACCCTTGACACAGTTTCCTGTTCTCTACCTCTTCCAAATTCCTCAATGTGGTTGATCCAAATATCTCCCTTATACCACCAACTCCTGGTGACCACCTCCCTATGGGACAGCCAGATACAACCTACCTGACTTGCTACACTGACCCTTCCACCCCACATGACTGCAAAGATATGCCACAGTGACCAGTTTTCAGTCATAATGTGACCCCGGGAAATTAATTTGTGCTGGTTGCTCTAAACACACCAATTAGAACTCCCCAAGAGAAACCAACCCAGGTAACATCTGGAACCCCAGTACTGGCTTTGGCCCAGAGATGTCTTGCTCTTTCTCTTTTGCTCCCCACCTGCTAGTTGAGCTTGAGTGTCCTGGATGCCTCCCCACTTCTCCCACCACCCATTGGCCCCACTAAGCATGCTTCCGTCTTCTGTCTGGGATCCGTAAGTAATGAATTGCCTGTTATTTCATATGTTTTGTTCTGCTCCCTCTTCTGTGTCTCATGTAACTGACACACCTGAGCTTCTTTCCCAGTTAGGGCTCTTCTAGAGAATGGCTATCTT
Source organism: Macaca thibetana thibetana (assembly GCF_024542745.1). Taxonomy (NCBI): domain Eukaryota; kingdom Metazoa; phylum Chordata; class Mammalia; order Primates; family Cercopithecidae; genus Macaca; species Macaca thibetana. Next base: position 144,696,693 of record NC_065584.1, read on the forward strand.
GGTAGGAATAAACTGGACATAGGTCAAAAAGCCACCAGGTTGTTTACACTGGTGTCTGCCGTCAGACACTTGGGCATTAGGTCATTGCCAGGATAAAGAAGTATCCCTTAAAAAGAACGTTGTAATCATCCATGACCAAATCCCCAGAGCCCCATCAGGGCAGGGCTAGAGTTCATTGCCACTCTCATGAGAGAGACCTCAGGACCAAATTAGAAAAAATAATAATAATATAACACCTTCATATTTCTAATAGCAAGTAAAAAATTGCTCTTTTGAGTTTTTATTTTTAGGCATTACCTGTTGGTTTTCCCTATGGAAAACATGTATTTAGCTCTCTCTCTGCCCCTATTTCCCAACACACACAGACCATACATGGGCATACATCCCATGACTCTATTCCCTCAACATTTTAATCATAATTTTGGTTTTATCATTATTCAATGTTTACATTATGATTATGTGAATGATATATTTGGCTTAGCAATTCAATATATCAGAATAATTTTTTATTTCTCATGTTTTTGTTTTCTCTAGAGTTCATACTTACCTGGTTTTCTTGTTTTGCTTTGTTTTCTTGTTTGCTTTGTTTTTTATGAACTCTTGCTACATCATCTTCAGACTCTTTCCTGATTTCCTAATTTTCCTTTCAATATACTCAAATATTACCAGTTCTCTCTTTTGCAATTATCTCTTTCTGAGCTCTCTGACCTGCTCCAATCTTCTGGTTGCTCTCTTGGTCTGTTACACAGATTCATCCAGAAGTCTCCCTTTATTATCATCCTGAAAATTGTCTTCACATCCCTATTATAATAAATTCCCTTTCTCTGAGATGCTATATCTTCATAATTGCATTGGTCAGGGTTCTCTAGAGGAACAGACCTAATAGGATATATATGTATATCCCATAATATAGGAGAGTTTATTAAGTATTAACTCACATGATTGCAAGGTCCCACAATAGGCTGTCTGTAAGCTGAGGAGCAAGGAAAGCCAGTCTGAGTCCCAAAACTGAAAAACTTAGAGTCTAATGTTGGAGGGCAGGAAGGGTCCAGCACAGGAGAAAGATAAAGGCTGGGAGGCTAGGCCAGTCTAATCTTTTCACGTTTTCCTGCCTGCTTTGTATTCTAGCTGTGCTGCCAGCTGATTAGATGGTGCCCACTCAGATTAAGGGTGGGTCTGCCTTTCCCAGCCCACTGATTCAAATGTTAATCTCCTTTGGCAACACCCTCACAGACACACCCAGGATTAATACTTTGCATCCTTCAGTCCAATCAAGTTGACACTCAGTATTAACTATTACAATAATCATTTATTTACTTCTTTGTTTTGATAGAACACTTCTTTCAATTTTTTATGAGAAAAAGCTACACGAGAGGTAGAATATTTGAGGCCATACATGTCTGAAAAAGGTTATTCAACCCTTACACTTAGTTGATATTTTGGCTGGGTATCAAAATTCTAGGTTGGAGAGCATACACAATGTCCAAAGTGACTCAGATTTCTGATTCTTTGAATACAACCTTCCCTTCAGCCCTCTGGAAGCTTCTAGGACCTTTCCTTTGTCCTCACTGTTCATATATATTATCATCGGGTGATATATTAGTCTATTCTCACATTGCTATAAAGAAATACCTGAGACTGGGTAATTTATAAAGAAAAGAGGTTTACTTTGGATCATGGTTCCACAGGCTGTACAGGAAGTATGGGAACATCTGTTTCTGGGGAGGCCTCAGGAAACTTACAGTCATGGCAGAAGGTAAAGGGGAAGCAGGTCCATCTTACATGGCGAGAGCAGGAGAAAGAGAAGGGGGAGGTACCACACACTTTTGAACAACTAGATCTGATGATAACTTTATCATAAGAACAGAACCAGGCGGATGCTGCTAAACCATGAGAAACTGCCCCCATGATTCAATTCTCTCCCACTAGGTTCTGCCTCCAACGTTGGGGATGACATTTCAACATGATATTTGGGTGAGGACACAGATCCAAACTGTATCAGGGGAGTTGGTATGGATCTACTTTCATCCATTTTGCTAGGCACTTGGTGGTTGTTTTCATGCTGAAAACTTATGTCCTTTAAGTCTAAGAAATATTCTTGAATTATTTATCTGATAATTTTCTCAATTCTCTATTTCAGGAATTTGTGTTATTCAGGTGTTAGACTTCTTAATCTGACCTAATTTTCTTATATTTTTATCCTAGTTTACATTTCTTTGCTATCTGATTCTATCTAGTTTCTAGAAGATTCCCTCCATCTTATTTTCCAAATTTTATATGGAGCTTCTGATTCGTTTCACTTTTTCCCAAGACCCTTCAATTTTTTGCTCTTCTGACTTTTTTTTTTTTTTTTTGAGACAGAGTCTCGCTCTGTTGGCCAGGCTGGAGTGCAGTGGCATGATCTCGGCTCACTGCAAGCTGCACCTCCTGGGTTTACGCCATTCTCCTGCCTCAGCCTCCTGAGTAGCTGGGACTACAGGCGCCCGCCACCACACCCAGCTAATTTATTTGTATTTTTAGTAGAAGCGGGGTTTCACCATGTTAGCCAGGATGGTCTCAATCTCCTGACCTCATGATCTGCTCGCCTCAGCCTCCCAAAGTGCTGGGATTCTAGCCGTGACCCACTGTGCCCAGCCTTCTGATTATTTCTTTATTATAGCATTCTATTCTTGCTTTGTGGACACAAAAATCATCTCTTATCTCACTTTTTTTCTTTTCTCTGAATTGTTTCTATTTTCTCAAATTTATTTTTTTGTTTCTTTTCTTAGGTGTTTTTATTTCCTTTCAGAGGGAAGGTATCCTCACGTGTCTAGTGATCCTTAACTGTCTGTTCACATTTAAGTCTACAGCACTAAAAATTTGACTGGAAGTTCTGATATATGAGTTGGGTTGCCAACTCTGGGTCTTACCCCAGGTGATCTGGCTGGATTGTTTCATAGGACAACCCCCAATGTTAATACAGGATCTTTTCTCCTGGACTAGTCAGATTCATCAGATACTACATTCCTAATCACATACCTGGAAGTAGAAACTGGCTGCCAGCATTTTGAAAGTAAATTGAGAGAAGACCAGCTTCTCAAATTCAGGTAATGCCCCTCTTTTCAGTATGATATCCCCATCCTCTTACCTTCATGGTGCCATTAGTTCAGATAATAAACCTCAAAACTCTCTGTTACACTGAGGGAGGGGCAATCATCCAGTCAGAAGGAACAGAGGGTGTAACTCTGTGCTGTCCAATAGAATAAGCCTAGCCACTGTAGCTATGTAGTTTACATACATTTACGTAAATTAAGTACAATTTAAAATTCAGTTCCTCAGTTGCACTAAGGAAATAGCCATATTTCAAGTGCTCAATAACCACATGTGACTGGTAGCTATTGTATTGGACAGTGCAGATATAGAGTGTCTTCATCATTGCCAAAAGTTCTATTCAACAATGCAGGTCGAATTGCTTCTCAAATGCTCTTTTCAACCAATGCTTATGTTTCAGCCCTACATTCACTGCCACTTCCAGAAATATCTGGTATCACCAATTCATGCTGGAGGTTTTGAGGTGTAAGTCTGGATGATATATTGGCTTTTCCTGCCAGAATGGAAACTCCACAAAAATCAGTGATCTTGGTTTTGTTCATTGATGAAATCCAAGGACTTAGAAGAGTGCCTGGCACATAGTAGGTACTCCATAAATATTTGTGGAATGTTGAATGAATGGCTTATTTGAGAACCAAATGAAATCTACAGCTTAAGGGATTCCATCCATAAGGGGTCTGTAGTGAGTATCTGTTATTCATGTCAGCTGCCCATATTGGAACCCTTTTACTATTCTTGGGGAGCTCCACACCTGGGGAGTCAGAGCCTTCTCCACCATAGGAGGAGATACTCACTTTCTCAGCTTCCCTTGCAGTCAGGATGCAGGAACAGGTCAAGCTTTATACATGACCTAGACCCGGAAATAGAAGCTAGTGACCCAAAGAACTAGGGATGGCCTACGATCCCTCTGGCTGAAGCATCAGCATTGCTGTGTTTTCATTGATCAGTTCTGCAGCCAAACTGGAGGAACCGTTTCTGGTGCAGAGATGGCTCCAAGCCCATTCTCTAATCCTACCCAATATCCTTTTAACTGATTCCTTTTCTGGGTTCAAAGAAGCAAAGTTAGTTTCTGTGACTAGCAAATAAGAACTCAGACCGATAAGGAATTCAGACAACCCATGTTAGGAACCTCTGGTTTAGACACAGAATAGTATAAGAAACATATAACCCAACACTTTAAACAAAGAAAACAAATTTTCTAAAATTTACCTAATGATTTTCAAGGAAATTTTGGCAAAACTTCTACAAGATTATTTTAACAGAACTTTTTCTCAACCTTAATGCTGGGAGTTAGTATAGACACACAGGCTAATAGAGTAAAGGGTTTTTTTTCAAGCCAGGAAAACCTTAAAAGAGTTTGCATTGTAAGTTGGAGGTATTCTTGGCCATTTTCTTGATTTAGAAAAAATATGGACAAATTTCAATGTCCCAAATTAGAAAAATAAAATTGTGACTAGATATCATCAATGCTTACTAAATAAGAGAAGGAAACCATCACTGGAGGTTATCCACAGAACTCGGTCACGAGGGAAGCTTACTTTATGTACATGTAGGTTTCAATTGCTCAACTTTTGAGCTAAGAGAAAGGCCTGAAAATAAATAATAATTGCTTTATTACTATAATAATGTTATTACCTTCAGTAAAAAATAAATAAACTACTTTTATCAAAAATTTATTTTGACTAATTTCTGTTCTTGGGATTCTGAATGTTCTCCGTTATATTTAAAAAAACAATTTGGAGAAAAGGGACATATGCATAGCCTGAAAATATCTCCCCTAAATATTTATTAATTACTATAGTGATTTTAGTATATGTCCACAAATTCTCTGATACTCCTCACTTCAGGAAGTGGAGTTTAATTCTCTTCTGCTTGAGCGTAGGCCAGTCTTAGAGACTCAAGTCTAATGAATAAAGTACAGAAAGGGAAAAAAATGTAATTTTATAGTGGAGTGATCAGGCAGACACCATCTTAGCCAAGTGATCACGGGTAACATCACAGTGATCAGTCACTTTATTTCATATCCCCTCGCATGATATGATAAGGGGACCTCACATCTGTGGTCTTCTTTCCAAACCAGTATAATTATGGGAAAATGTCCGACAAACCCAAATTGAGAGACATTCTACAAAATACCTGAACAATATCCTTTAAAGGGACCAAGGTCATGAAAAACAAAGAGAATGAGAAACTCACCAATTGGAGGAGCCTGAGGAGACAAAACAACTATGGCTACGCAGCATGGTATTCTGGTTTGAATTCTGGAAAGAAAAAGGACGTTGGTATAAAAATTGGTGAAATCAGAATAAAGTCTGTAGTTAAAATAGTGTTGCACCAGTGGGAATTGCTTAGTTTTGGTAAGTGTTCCATGGTTATGTAAGATGTTCTTAACATTAGTGAATGGTGGCCGGGCATGGGGACTCACGCCTGTAATCCCAGCACTTTGGGAGGCCAAGGTGGGTGGATCACCTAAGACTGGGAGTTCGAGACCAGCCTGACCAACACGGAGAAACCCCATCTCTACTAAAAATACAAAATTAGCCAGGCGTGGTGGCACATGCTTGTAATCCCAGCTACTCAGTAGGCTGAGGCAGGAGAATCGCTTAAACCCGGGAGGCAGAGGCTGTAGTGAGCCGAGATCGTGCCATTGCACTCCAGCCTGGGCAACAAGAGCGAAACCCCATCTCCAAAAAAAACAAAATTAGTGAAAGTCGAGTGAAGGGTATACAGAAATTCCCCATAACATCCTTGCAACTCTTCTGTGAGTATGAAATTATTTCAAAATAAATAGCTGTTTTAAAGAATCAGTTTATTAAATAAGGCTTGGATAACAGAGGGAATACTTAAAATACTGGTTTATGGAGAGGCATTTCAAAGAACCTGATTAAATTCATGTCTTATCTAAATTTATAACCTGCATTTGAACAGGGCTTAGCAGTGCTTGGCTACTCAGAATGTCCGTCTCTGTCTCTCTCTCTCTCTCTCATTGTAGCATTGTAAATTTGTGATCTTTCACAACCATTCTAGCAGCATTAGACTCTCCTCTGTTAAAGACCTATATACTGCAAGCTCCAGAAGAAGACTGACAAAAAACTCACATTCCAAGGCAGCTTAGCTCCCCAAGATCTATCCTCTCAGCAATCTATCATTACAACTCAATGGCTCCTTTGGGATCAGAATATCAATGTCTAAAGGATAGTTGGGACCCATTTTGCTCTGAAGGTTCTACCTGCTTCAGCCGTAATTCTAACTGGGTCTTCCAAGAATCCTTTTTTAAAGTGATATAAGACATTACCACTGTATCATTCCTGTCATTATTATTATTAAAATACATCTTTTGATGCCAAGTCTACAGGCCCATTCTACAGGCTACAGTTGGGATGGAAAGAGTGCTTGCTTTGACTTTATTTCCCAGAACAATTTATAGACAAAGGCTGGCACAACATGCTCTTTGTGGTCCTACCTTCATTTAATAAGTATGTATGGAGCAACTGTGCTTGGCCATTCATTGCCCTAGGTGCTAGTGATACCAAGATAACAAAAAAGATATGACCCCTGGTACAACTACTTTGGGAAACATTTAGAAATGCCTCAGAAAGGAGAATCTGCTGATACATTGTACCTAGATGTCTCACTTCCAGCTTTATCTATCCTATTGCCAATCTTGCATATGTGGCAGAAGTTATGGGTAACAACGTTCATAGGAGCCTTGTTCATAATTGCAAAACCTAGAAACAAGTCATCAACAATAGATTCAGTAAATAAAATATAATGTATTCACAAAGTGGGATTTATACAACCATGAAAAAATGAATGAACCGTAGCAACACATATCAACAGAATAAATCTCATAAACCTAATAATGAAAAGAAAGAAGCAAGTCAGAAATGAATACAAACAGAACAATTCCATTTATATAAAGTTCAGAACCAGACCAAATTAAACAATTTAGTGCCATGGGATACATACTTAGGTGGCATTTTTTAAAGCTATAAAGAAAAGCAGGTTAATAATTAACATGAAATTCGGGATAATAGTTATTACCTATGGGGGTAGATAGGCAGAAGAGATCAGAAAAGAACACAGGGAATATCTGGAGAATTAACAAAGTCCTATGTCTAAGGCCTGGGTGATGAACACATTTGTGCTTGATATTGAGGTCATGGTTTTTTAAACTGCACATATACATTTAAACAATCTCTTGTATATGTCTATATTCATTAAAATATATTTAAAACAGGTTTAAAATGTGCTAAAGTGAAAATCAAAGTACAAATATTGCAATAATAATAATGGTATGTGGGAGCCTTTCCTCCAAGCACCTGTTAAAAATAGATGCAATACATATACACCGTGGAATACTATGCAGCCATAAAAAAGGATGAGTTCATGTCCTTTGCAGGGACATGGATGAAGCTAGAAACCATCATTCTAAGCAAACTGTCACAAGGACAGAAAAGCAAACACTGCATGTTCTCACTCATAGGTGGGAGTTGAACAATGAGAACACATGGACACAGGGCAGGGAACATCACACACCGGGGCCTGTCGGGGTGGGAGGCTGGGGGAGGGATAGCATTAGGAGAAATACCTAATATAAATAACAAGCTGATGGGTGCAGCAAACCATCATGGCACAGGTATACCTATGTAACAAACCTGCACATTGTGTACATGAACCCTATAACTTAAAGTATAACAATAAAAAAACGTAAAATAAAATAGGTACAATAAGGCCAGGCGCAGTGGCTCACGCCTGTAATCCCAGCACTTTGGGAGGCCGAGGCGGGCAGATCACCTGAGGTTGGGGGTTCGAGACCATCCTGACCAACATGGAGAAACCCCATCTCTACTAAAAACACAAAATTAGCTGGGCATGGTGGCGCATGCCTGTATCCAAGCTACTCGGGAGGCTAAGGCAGGAGAATCACTTGAACCCGGGAGGTAGAGGTTGTAAGAGCCCAGATCACCCCACTGCACTTCAGCCTGGGCAACAAGAGCAAAACTCTGTCTCCAAAAAAAAAAAAAAAAAAAATTAATAAAAAATAAAGGTGCAATATAGTGTTGCCATGCTATAACATTTTTATATACCAAGTCAAAAGGAGGGAGCAGTCAGGGAAGAATCCAAAGAGGAGGTGACCCTTGAGCTGAGAATAGTTATCCAGACAGAGCACAGTAAAAAGAATATGAGGAAATGAATGGCACAAAGGCCCAGAAAGTTAAGGGAATATATCACATTTGGGAAAGTTAAAATAATATTGTCTAACTTGTCTTGGGAAACCGGTAGATACATACAACTAGAGAGGTAGGCAAGGGAAGATTAGTAAAATATTGTACTCTTTCTAAAAGTAGAGTTTGGACTTGATTCTGGGAAGCAATGAGGTTGATCCATCATAGCAATCCTTGATCTGTTCTAGGAGTTTGGGGCAGGACTGATGATCCAGAGTGAGGCCAGAGACAGGAAGAACTGACAGGAGACCACCGCAATCCACATAAGAAATGCAGTAGCTTGAACCAGGGCAGGGACTGTGGGGACGAGAAAGGGAGACAGTCTAGAGAGACTTGAGGTACAATCAACAGTATTTAGTGAGTAGTTGGATGTGGAGGTAAGGAGGAGGAAGGGGTCTAGGATGATTTTCAAGAATCTGGTTTGGATCAATAGTCTTCATTCAGAGGGCAGAGCAGGGATGTTGGTAAAGAGGGTTTTTCCTCCATCCTGGAGAAGTAGGAGAGAGATAATGAGTCCAAGTTCATATCTAATGACTCAGCTGGCATTGAAGCTGTACAGATGCTTCTAGCTTTCTGATGCGCATTGGCCTATACCCAGAGTGGAGAGAAGGAAAATTAAAGGAGAAAACACCAGCTGTTTGTCTCTTTATGTACACTGTGGAAAGAGACAGGATCCCATAGCAACAGTGCAGTTCTCAGGTTGTCTCTGGTCTTAGGTACTGATGTCATCCTTGATCACCAGAGTCAATCAGAGCGTGGGGCAGCAAACCACAGAAGAGATGGCACAAGCCTCATTGTTACCAGGAGAGAAGTGGTGGTCTCGCTGGGTACAGCAATGCAATAGTTTTTCTCTTGAAGTTGTCACATTACATTGACCAAATTATGGTCTTGATTTCGTGTATCTTTAATAAATGCAAACGTATGGAGAAGCCATAGGCACTTGGAGTGAGTAAATCCTTCAGTTCAGCTTTGATGGATGATCTGAATTTAGGGCTTACAATGTAGCTATTATCATTCATTCAACCTCACCCCCCTCCAAAAAGTAAAGCATCTCATCCCTATTATAAGGACTCAGAATGGTTTCCCAGCCCTGTGGGTTGTGTTTTGGTGGGAAGATGGGCAGAGAGGGGGAGGGCTGCAACACTGGCTGCCTGGGGACAGCAAGGTCAGAAGGGAGGGAGCAAGCAGCTGCTAATGTAGTACCTAAGGCTCAAGAATCCTGAGCCTGCATTTCCCCCACTAGCATCAGGACAAAGCAGCTGGAATTAGACATGCCTATCTTCATGTCATTTTTTGAAGTTTAACATATTAGCTGTATAAAAATAATTTGGGATGTCATATAGTTTAGATGTACATCCCTGTTCAAATCACATATTAAAATGTAATCCTCAGTGTTGGAGGTAGGGCCTGGTGGGAGGTGAATGGATCATGGGGGTAGATTTCTCATGAATGGTTTAACACCATGAATTGGTTTAGCACTGTCCTTGTAATAGTGAGTGAGTTCTCATGAGATTTGGTCATTTAAATGTAGGTGTCACCTCCCCCCTCCCTCTCTCTTGCTCCTGCTTTTGCCATGTGTATTAGTCCATTCTTGCATTACTATAAGTAACTGCCTGAAACTAGGTAATTTATAAAGAAAAGAGGTTTAATTGGCTCACAGTTCTGCAGGCTGTACAGGAGGCATGGCTGGGGACGCCTTAGGAAACTTACAATCACGGCAGAAGGTGAGGAGGAAAGCGGCATGTCATACGTGGCCAGGGCAGGAGGAAGACACAGATGGGAGAGATACTACACAGTTTTAAACAACCAGATCTCGTGAGAACTCACTCACTAGCACGAAAACAGCAAGGGGGACGTCCGACCCCATGATCCGATCACCTCCCACCAGGCCCCTGCTCCAACACTAGGGCCTACAATTGGACATGAAATTTGGGCAGAGACACAAATCCAAACCATATCACTATGTGAGATGTCTCTGCTCCTGCTTTGCCTTCCGTCTTGAGTAAGAGCTCCCCGAGGCCTCCCAGAAGCAGATGTCACCATGCTTTCCGTTCAGCCTGCAGAACTGTGAGCCAATTAAACCTCTTTTCTTACAAATTACCCAGTCTCAGGTATTTCTTTATAGCAATGTGAGAATGGACTAATACAGGGTGTGAAAAAAAAAAAAAAAAAAAAAAAAACTGAGAACTTGGGTAAAGAAACGTTTGCATTTACTCTAAATACTGGGAACTAATAAAAGAAACTGAGAAGTTAAGAAGCTAGAGTGAGCAGATCAAAGTAAAATGATTTTCCCCGATCCCCATCCAGCCCTAGATTCAATAAAATCTTTGAAGAATTGGGGTGCAGAAAGACTGAGGATGCTGGGGAGGAAGGGAGGTTCTAACGATGAGGCCCATGAGTTCTTTACACACTTGCATACACACACAGTTGCACACATATTCTTTTCCCTACATTATCAGGACACATGGCCATCTATCTACAAGAGAATTTTCTTTTTACCAGGCACCCCACTCCCTCAAATAAAGCCTGCATCGAAACATCTCCCACTTCTGCCAATTGTGGAAAGACTACTTTTTTTTTTTTTTTTTTTTTTTTTTGGGTTTGACATCTTGAATGTACTACAGCGCAGGTGCACTTCAGGAAAAAGGAACATGCCAGCATTTATGGGGCAGGGGGAGGAGACGGTATTAAACAAGCATCGGACAATAAACCAGATAAATTTCACCCACCACCTAGTTGTGTCTGGGGCCAGCCCAGAATACAGTAATGCTGTTACCAAAGAACTCTGCATAAGTAATGTCCCTTAATGATTGCAGTAAACCTCTGTTAACTGCATTATTCCTATTTTACAGACCAGGAAACAAGCTCAAGTGTGGTTAAGTCCAGAACTTGGCCATGATCAGCAAGTAAGAGGTAGAAGCAGGACTCAAACCCAGACAGCCTGTCAACAGGCCACCAAGCATAATTATCATGCCTGCTTGGTTTCACACCCTCGGAGGTCAAGATGTTCATACCCACAGAGAACGGGAGAGAGAACACCAGGTGCATCCAGATAAATCAAGACAACGGGGGAACAGAAGATATTTCCAGTGCTCTAGGAAAAAAATATTTTCACTTAACCTGAACACTGAGTTGCAATGCAGAAGCATGTTGGGAGTGGGGGATTAACTCAGAGGAAAAGCTCCCAAGCCATCAGTAGTCAAACTTTAGAAGCCAGACTCTCCTGGGAACAGGGTATATTTGAGAAGCCATCTGTTCTCAGAACTAAAGAGCATACAGGGACAGAAATAGGTCTAGTGTCAATTAGATTTACTGGAATCAATACTAAGCTTCAGAGCTCAAAAATATCGGTCAATAGACTCAATGACCTTCCCGGTATTAGTCTATTTTTCACACCGCTGATAAAGACATACCAGAGACCGCGCATCACAAAAGAGAGAGGTTTATTGGACTTACAATTCCACGTGGCTGGAGAGGCCCCACAATCATGGTGAAAGGTGAAAGGCATGTCTCACATGGTGGCAGAAAAGAGAAGAGAATGAGAGCCAAGCAAAATGAGTTTCCCCTGATAAAACCATCAGATCTCATGAGACTTATTCACTACCACGAGAACAGTATGGGGGAACCACCCCCATGATTCAATTTTCTCCCACCAGGTCCCTCCCTCAACACATGGGAATTATGGGCATACAATTCAAGATGAGATTCGGGTGGGGACACAGCTAAGCCATATCATTCCCAAACCTGCTTTCTTCCATGATTAGGAGTAGAAAGAATGTTCGACTAGGATCTAGAAGATTGGGTTCAAATTCCTGTTCAATTGTTTTCTGGCTGTGTGTTTTTAAGCATGTAGCTAAACCTCTCTGAGACACAAATATGGCAATTAAAAATCAAAAGTTTTTTAAAGTACTAGACATCAGAAAACTGGTCCAAATCACTATAGTCAAGTCATGGCTGAGCCTTGTGCCAAATGGGGATCATAATGCCCACCTTCCAGGGATGCTGCAAATGGGCAAACACATGCAGAGGTGCCAGGTTAACTATGAAGGCTACTTAAAATGATTACACTTGCCTCCACCAAAAAAAGAGGGAACCTAACCAGGAGGTCCTTCAAAATTCCTCTTGGTTATGCCTTGGTCAATGATCCTTTGGTGAAAAGAGCTAATAAACTGCTTGCTTTTATTAAGTGTCTACTAGGTGACAAGCAGGGCCAGCTTCATGGGACACAACCTGTGTGGTCACACAGGGCCCTACTGTCTTTGTCTTCAGATTCATACCAATGTTTGAACAAGGAGCCCCACATTTTCATTTTGCACTGAGTCCTGCAAATCATGTAGCAGGGCCTGGTGCATGGCACTGTCCTTAGTATCCAGAACACAGCAATAAAATAGATTGGCATCCTTGAGGAGCTCCAAGCAAGTGGATTACTTTGGGAACAAATCCTACAAAGCAAACAGGACACTTACAGAAATAAATTAACTTGCGTATTTTGTTCCTCAGTCCAATCTTAGATTGAAAGCTCCAAAGACTAAAGCAGTTATTTATCGTTAGGACAAGCCCTGGCTTGTTTGCACATGAAGCACACCTGAATACCTACAGACTCACCCAGCCCCACCCTTCTGAACTGAGAAGATGTTTTCCAGGACTCCTGCATCACCCTGGGGCACATTCACCCACCTATGATGTTGATAAATGAGTACCTAGAGCAGAGGTCCTCAAAGCACAGTCTCTAGACCAGCAGTACAGCATCAACTGGGAGCTTGTTAGAAATGCAAACTTGTGGCCAGGCAAGGTGGTTCACGCCTGTAATCCCAGCACTTTGGGAGGCCAAGCAGGAGGATCACTTGAGGCCAGGAGTTTGAAACCAGCCTGGGCAAGAGTGAGACCTAATCTCTACAAAAAATACAGAAAACTTAGTCAGGCCTGGTGGTGTGTGCCTGTAGTCCTAGCTGCTTGGGAGGCTGAAGCAGGAGAGCTCACTTGAGCTCAGGAGCTCTAGGTTGCAGTGAGACATGATCACACCACTGCACTCCAGCCTGGATGACAGAGCAAGACCCTGTCTTAAAACAATGCAAACTGTATTAGTTTGTTTTCACACTGCTAATAAAGACATACCCAAAACTAGTAACAAAAAGAGGTTTAATTGGACATACAGTTCCACATGGCTGGGGAGGCCTCAGAATCATGGCAGGAGATGAAAGGAACGTCTTACATGGCGGCAGCAAGCAAAAATGAGGAAGAAGCAAAAGCAGAAACCCCTAATAAACCCATCAGATCTCATGAGACTTATTCACTATCACAAGAATAGCATGGGAAAGACTGGCCCCATGATTCAATTACCTCCTCCTAGGTCCCTCCCATAACACATGAGAATTCTGGGAGATACGATTCAAGTTGAGATTTCAGTGGGGACACAGCCAAACCATATTACAAACTTTCAAGCCCCACCCAAGACCTGCTGAATCAGAAACCCTGGAAATGGGCCCAGCAATCTGGGTTTTAACCAGTGCTCCAAGGGGCCTCTTCTGCATGCTAAGGTTTGAGAACCACAGGCCTAGGTTATCAGATCTAATCACTTTGAAATTTATTATCTTTTCTTTCCTTTTTTTTTTTTTTTTTTTTCAAATGCTATGAAGGGTGTGTTGAGGGGAAATTGACAAGGCTGGGCCTTCCCGACATCATCCTCCACAACGCAGTCACTGGCAATTCCCAAAGACCAGGGTCTCTTTGTGTGTTTCCTGCAAAATTCAATGTAACTCACACACTTTGTTTTTGCCTGTCCATTCAAGACACAATGTAACCCCAGAGTCCCTTGTGAACACACATCCCATTTGCACATGTCAAGTATCTGATTCATTTAGACTTATCCCAATTGCTTAACGTGTGCAACAGAAGCCTCCTGGTATTCTTGATCTAAACAGCTGAGTTAATACCCTTGGACAAAGGGGGCCTGGTGTTTGGGTGAGCTCCCATGGGTCTGACAGCCACAAAGAGAAGCTTGTTGAATGCACACATAAAAAGAGAAGAGATAGGAGGCAGATACTCTGATCTTTATGACCCTCTGATTATCCTATCGGTTAGTTAAAACATAAATCCATCCCCTGACCTAACAAAACACTATTTTACTTCCTTTTACCCCATATTTTATCTTTTATAGGTAATAAAACATAAAAACCTTACAAAGGTTATGTTCTCATCAATTTTTGCACTAAACGACAATAAATTAAGTGTAGGTTACTGCAGCAGCAACATAGATGTCAGCTTAAAACTTTCTTGAAAGACAACCTCCCACCATTAAAGTTGAAAGCTGCTAATCAAACATTTCTTGAGTAAAATTAATACCCAATTTTAAAATGGCAATGCTGGCCGGGCACAGTGGCTCATGCGTGTAATCCCAGCACTTTGGGAGGCCGAGGCGGGCGGATCACAAGGTCAGGAGATCCAGACCATCCTGGCTAACACGGTGAAACACCGTCTCTACAAAAAATACCAAAAATTAGCAGGGGCGTGGTGGCGGGTGCCTGTAATCCCAGCTACTCAGGAGACTGAGGCAGGAGAATGGCGTGAACCCGGGAGGCGGAGCTTGCAGTGAGCCGAGATGGCACCACTGCGCTCCAGCCTGGGCGACAGTGAGACTCCATCTCAAAAAAAAAAAAAGATGGCAATGCCGTTCTATTTCTTTAAGTAGTTAGGGAGTCTCTAGCCCTTTCTCTCATTTCTTAAAATCTGTTTTAGGAGTCCACAAAAAAAAAAGAATGTAAAAAAGTGAAAAATTTGTTTGTTGGGAGCACACAAGAAAACTATAATTTGTGGAATCACTGAGTTTAATGTCTTTCAGCTTTTATTATAATAAACAGCCTCCCGAACCTTCATAGCACTAAATGGGTACCAGATGTATACATGCAAAATTTATTTTTTATTTATATGAAAGTCATTCAACAAATATTTGTCAAGAGGTTACATTAAATCAAGGTTAATTAAACAAGTTGGTAAACATAAAGCACCTAGAACAATACCTGGCACACAGCAAAAGCCCAGCGAGTATTAGTTATTCCTTGTGCGTTATTATTGTTGTTGCTGTTATTATGGTATGTGCTATTATGTGCTGGGTATTAGAAATACAATGACAAGCAAAACAGATATGGCTCTCCCCCTTTCCTGAAGTTCAAGTGCTAGTGGCAAAGACAGACATCAACCAAATAATCACACAAATAAATGTAAGTTACAAATTGTTACAATGAAGACATAACCCATTTCGGTGACGGGCACTAAAAACTCACAGTAGTTTCATATCGTTTTGATTTTGAAATCTCTTGGGTATTAGGGAGGTTGAAGTGGGAGGATCCCTTGAGCCCAGGAATTTGAGGCTGCAGTGAGCTATGATCATCCCACTGCAGTCCAGCCTGGGTGACAGAGCAAGGCCCCGTCTGGAAAGAAGGAAGGAAAGGAGGGGAGGGGAGGAGAGGGGAAGGGAGGGGAGGGGAGGGGAAGGGAGGGGAGTGGAGGGGAGGGGAGGAGAAGGGAGGGGAGGGGAGGGGAAAGGAGGGGAGGGGAAGAGAGGGGAGGGAGAAAGAAAGAGAGAAACCTCTTGGATAGTAATTTGGACCAAATCATGACTCTTCCTCCATTGCTTTTCAAGATCCTTCTATATTACTATGCAAATTCCAAATGGAAAATAGCCAAAAAGATATGCAAATAAATATTCATATTTCATTACTGTATCACTCAACACCAGAAATGTTTTCCACAAATTTGTTGATTAAAACTTACATTTTTTATACTGTTAACATTTTCAAATACAGAAACTGGGGTATCCCAAGAAACAAGCCTGTGGTCACATAGATATATTCAATGAAACTTTCATCAATTTTTCAGAACTTTATGAATAAATCCCAAATTAAAGCTAGGGTTTACCTCTGAGTTTGCAAACCACTTGCTTGAACCTTATGACTATTTCTAGATCGTAAGTTACTTTGTTGAAAATATTTTGTATTCCCTTCACATGTTTTTTAAGTGATAAGATAGGTTTTCTGGTGACTTCACTTAAAATCAGAAGCAGGAAAGAAAATACATGATCACAGAACGTGGAAGGCCAACTTTTTTTTTTTTTTTTTTTTTTTGAGACGGAGTCTCGCTCTGTCACCCAGGCTGGAGTGCAGTGGTGTGATCTCCACTCACTGCAAGCTCTGCCTCCGGGGTTCACGCCATTCTCCTGCCTCAGCCTCCCAAGTAGCTGGGACTACAGGCGCCCGCCACCATGCCCGGCTAGGTTTTTTTTTTGTATTTTTAGTAGAGACGGGGTTTCACCGTTTTAGCCAGGATGCTCTCGATCTCCTGACCTCGTGATCCGCCCGTCTCGGCCTCCCAAAGTGCTTGGATTACAGGCGTGAGCCACCGCGCCCGGCCTAGGCCCATTTTTTAATAGGCCCTATTTGACAAGAGAACTGGGAAGATTCAGAAAGGCCCAGGGACATGTTGACTGGCAGAGTCACACCGCAGAGGGTGGAGCTGGAAGGAAACCCTCAGACCATCCCCTTAGCTTCTCTAGCACATGGTGGAAGGGCCAGGATTGGGGTCCAGGGGTCTGCATCTGGATCCCAGCTCCACTGCATCGTGTCTGAACTTGGGGCAGGTAGCTTTACCTTTTTCAGTCTCCTGCTCTATGAAGTGGGCAAACCACCTCATTAGGAAGCAGTGAGGATGAGGCGACAGAATGCAGGCCAGTGCTTCTCAGCAGAAACCGAAACGGCAAGCACTAGTTAGCATCAGTGCAAGCCTTTCAAAACCCTGCCTCCCGATAAGATCCAAAATTACAACTACACAAACACAAACACACTGAGACCTGGAAAGCCAGTTTCCACTGTCCACGAACTGGGGTAGAAGAACAGACCTCTCCGGTGCTTCCCATGCGCTGACCACTACCTGCTCCAGCCCGGCTGACTTCTCTCCCCTAGGGCCACCTGGAGAAGTCAGCGCTACTGCACAGGTAGTGCTCAGCCCATGGGAAGCTATTTCCTCTGAGCCTTTAGGGGCCTCTATGCCCTGACCTCTCAACTCATTCTATGCTGACCCACATCTGACAGGGTTATTTATTACTAGACTAGAAATTGTAGCTAAACCAATAGCTCAATTAGGACTTTGCAATCAATTTCTGTGTGCCTAGGAGTTTAATTCCACAGGCTAGTCATACGAAGGAAAAAAGACAGTCATCCAAAACTCTTTCATTCATCCATTTAAAACATTTATGGGCTGGGCGTGGTGGCTCACACCTGTAATGCCAGCACTTTGGGAGGCCGAGATGGGTGGATCACGAGGTCAGGAGATTGAGACCATCCTCGCTAACACGGTGAAACCCCGTCTCTACTAAAAATACAAAAAATTAGCCAGGCGCGGTGGCAGGCGCCTGTAGTCCCAGCTACTGGAGAGGCTGAGGCAGGAGACTGGCGTGAACCTGGGAGGCGGAGCTTGCAGTGAGTGGAGATCGCACCACTGCATTCCAGCCTGGGAGACAGAGCCAGACTCCATCTCAAAAAAAAAGAAAATTATGTTGTGTGTCAAGCTCCAGGCTAAACCCTAGATATAAAGATGCCTAAGACGGTCTTTGTCGTTAAGGTGTTGGCCATCTTGGAAGAGGAAGGCACTGAATAGATAATGATAACGTAGTATAATGACAAAGTTATACACGAAATGTTAAAATGTTTTTCCTTTTAGGAATTTGGAAAGTAAATACTCAGAACTTAAAGAAAAAAATATGATTCATCAATAATAACATTTTATCCTCTTTAATTAGATAATTAATACATCAGTTGTAATAGAACCATAAAATGAAGATAAACAAAAAGAAAAATATCTATATTCTTACGTATATTATTTAATTTACATTCTAATAGCTACTGTTAACACTTAGCTGCATGGCCTTCTGTACCTTTAAATATACATCTATTTCTAAACAAGATATAAGACCATTTCATCCCTGGTCTGATAACATGAGTTTTTCACTTATCAGTTGATATGGTTTGTCTGTGTCCCCACCCGTTATCCTAGGTGAAGTAACTCAGAAACAGAAAGTCAAACACCAGGGTCTTACTTATAAGTAAGAGCTAACGGCGGGTACACATGGACATACAGAGTGGAATAGGAGACATTGGAGATTACAAAAGGCGGGGGGGTGGTGGGGGGAACGGTTGAAAATTACCTCTTGGGTACAACACTCACCATCTGGGTGATGGGTACAGTAACAGCCCAGACTTCATTACTGTGTAACATATGCATATACGAAATCCACACTTGTACCCCCTTAATATATAAAAATTTTTAAAAATAATTTATCTGTGTGGGGAAAGTGGTGTGGAGAGGGTCTCTCTCTGTTGCCCTGTTGCCCAGGCTACAGTGCAGCAATACAGTCATAGCTCACAGCTGTCTCAACCTCCTGGACTCAAGCAATCCTCCCATGTCAGCCTCCAGAACAGGTGGGACTACAGGCATGAGCCACCATGCCCAGCTAATTTTAAGTTTTCTTTTTTTTTTTAGAAACAGGGTCTCACTATGCTGCCCGGACTGGTCTTGAACTCCTGGCCTCAAGCGATCCTCCTGCCTTGTTTTCCAAAAGTGCTGGAAGACTTGGTGCAGAGCGAGATGGCAGATAGAAGGCTCCGCTGACCATCCACTCAGCAAGTCCACCAATTTAACATCTACACCAGCAGCACTGGCATGAGTCACTGCACCTAGCTGGGATTACAGGTCTGAGTCACTGCACCTGGCCAATTTACCATTTTAAATGATTGCACAGTATTCTACTGTTGGTACCAGAATTGCTTTAGCTACTCTCTACTATTGGATATTTAGACTGCTTTCAATCTTTTAGCTATCATAAATATTATAATATTCTATTCACAAAGCTCTTCAACCTAGTCCAATTGTTTTTCCAGAATAATTTCCTAGACGTGGAATTGTTGGATCAAAGGGTGTGCATCTTTAAGACTTTGATATCTATTACCAAATTGCCCTCCAGAAAGGTTGTACCATTAAACACCACCATTTCCCCATATCATCACCCTCACTGCATAGAAGCACTCTTTTTCCTCTTTGCATTTAGTATTTTTACATTTCAATGGGCCTACTGTAGCTAAAAATTTCGTTTATGACAGCATCTTTTTTAGAAGTAATGACACTTGCTGAAATTAGGCAGTTTTGAGCTGTGCCATAATTCTAGTTTTGGTGTGGGGGCATCAGTGCTTCTCAGACTCTACCATGCCTTGAGGATCTTGTTAATTGCAGATTGACTCATTAGGTCTGGGTTAGAAACTGAGTTGCTGCATTTCTAACAGGCGCCAGGGAACACCAATGCTGCTGGTCCAAGTGCTACACTTTGAGGAGCTTGAGCAATTCACTGAACTGCAAAGGGCCTCTGTTTACCCATCTGTGAAATGAAAAGCTTGGAGTATTCTGTCTTTAAATGCCTTCTTTTTCCACCCCACCCTCCGCCCCCAAGGCGGAGTCTCACTCTGTCACCCAGGCTGGAGTGCAATGGCACGATCTTGGCTCACTGCAACTTCCACCCCAGGGTTCAAGAAATTCTCCCACCTCAGCCCCCGGAGTAGCTGGGATTACAGGCACCGGCCACCATGCCCGGCTAATTTTTGGATTTTTTAGTAGAGATGGGGTTTCTCCATGTTGGTCAGGCTGGTGTTGAACTCCTGACCTCAGGTGATCCACCCGCTTCGGCATCCCAAAGTGCTGGGATTACAGGCCTAAGCCACTGCACCC
This sequence comes from Macaca thibetana thibetana, assembly GCF_024542745.1. Classification (NCBI taxonomy): domain Eukaryota; kingdom Metazoa; phylum Chordata; class Mammalia; order Primates; family Cercopithecidae; genus Macaca; species Macaca thibetana. Next base: position 144,716,777 of record NC_065584.1, read on the forward strand.
AGCCTAAGTTCCTTATCTCCAACAGCGAAAGAAGTTGTCCGTTGCGCAAATATAACTAGGTGCATCCCGAATTTCTTTTCACTAGGACAATTGTGAATACCTTCTTCCCTTCATCCCACAGGACTGCCCGCAGGTCCACAATGAGGAAAGAAAGTGTGAGGCCAACCAAGAAGCCGGCATTCAAGTAGCCACATCTCAAAGGAAAAAACACCCCTGAAACAGAACAGTCTGCTCCAACTGACATTTCTCCTGGTAGTGCATGATTATAACGATGTACATCATTTCCTCTTCCCAAAAGGAATAGATTTAACAAGAACCTAGGGCTAATTCACCCATTAAGGCAACAAAGAGTGAAATAAGGGAGGAGAATTGACAGAAATATTGCATCTCTAAATACCTTGCCAAAGAACCTGCGGAAGTCTGCTCTCGGCACAGGGAGTTTCAGCGTCCTCGACAGAATTTGACTTGTCCTGGCTACTCCCTTCTGTTCGTTTCTCCCGCATGCTTTTCTGCAACACTAAAAGGTGGGCAGAAGGACATCATCACCCTGAACGCCTGAGCTGACTCCAGTGGCTGCCTAAAATAACGGGGAATCTATACACATCTTTTCTTGTTTACCAATGGTGTGCAAATGCTGCCATGCTAGTTCTGTAAGAACATCAAACATGTATTATCCAATCTCATAAAAGACACACTGTAAATGCTCTCTAGTTCACTTACATTATCAGATAAGACTGTGAGTGGCTGTTGGATTCAATTCTCTATTTTTGCAAGACTGGGCCGGAATTATTTATTTTTAGTAACAATGCATTCTCCCCACCTTCAAATATTTTTCTCGTCCTTCTTTCCTTTTACTGGAAGAGAGTTTCATTTGTTCACAAAACTCTTTTTCTCACTTTAATTTCCTTCAAATTCAGTCCATTTTGACTCCTAAGGAAACTTTTATGTTTAAAAAAGAACCAAACTCCTTTGCTTTTCTCTTAGATGGATGATGCCCTGCCCTGCTCTCCAGCAGCCCCTTCAAAGTTAGGAGGTTTTGTTTCTTAAATTAGGCCAGAACTCGTCATTCTGATCAACTCCAACTCCCATCAAGGACATCGGCTAATCTGTCAGAACCTAAAATAAAATAAAAATAAATCCACGAGCAGTGTCTTCCACTTTTAATGTCGATCCTGCTGGGTACCCCCCTTCCTTTCTGCAATGGAAGAACCCCCTTCCGTTCTGCAAGCCTGTGTGTGCCCCCCTCGTTTGGAGCCATTTGCAATCTCTTGCACTCCCATTTCAAAGTGGAGCCCCAGCCAGGATGCGTTTCTCTGAAGAGCTGCTACCCTAATTCCTCCCCCTCACTTCGAAGCTTGTCAGGGGGACCCAAGCAATAAGAAGGTCAACAGGAAAACAAATCCCACCTTATTAAGTCTTGTTTGATCTTAAAACCACATCATCCGAGATTTCAGCGACATTGTGCTGGCTCTGCACAAGAGGAACAGAGTTTTCTTATGAAAATACATCAGACAAGCACACAGAAGAAAAAGAAAATAGATGTGCAACTGTTAAAATGTTCCAGAGCCTTACATGTGGCCGGCGAGCTCAGCAAAGGACACTGCTTTCTTTTTCTCTCTTCTTTAGTCTTTTATTCCCTACTCTCTATTCTCCTTGCAGCAGAACAAATATTTTTCTTTCAACAAATATTTTTAAGGTGCTACTTTTCCATTAAAGATGCTTTATTTCTTTTCTGTGGTGGGGTTTTTGTTTTCCGCACTAAAATGATAACGACACTGAAGATGGCAAAGTGAAGCCCTAGGAATAGCCTTGCTACAATCCATCAGCTGTGATAATATCAAGATGAATATATTGTCAGGAATCTGTATGTAGCATTTCATTTATCCTACCCGCTCTCCTAGGAGCGGCTCCCCCGGGGATTACATTATTATTCAAGCTTCCTGGACTCACTCCAAATGCATATTGCAACTACAATTCAAAGGGAAACTTATAAAAGGTGATAGGAAATAGACCTGCTACAGAACATTTTTTTTAAATTAACCTTTTCAGAGTTTAATTCCATCCTATATACCTATAAATGGAGCAGCTTTCAGGAACTAAAAACTAATCCTATAGTAATAACACAAAGCTCGATTTCTCATTCCATGCGATCATTAATATTGCTTTAAAAATCACGAGAAATCTCTTCAACTTCTTAAGCTTTGTAATTCATTTCTGTACACCAATTCAAGAAACCTCATCAGTTTAGGTGGCCTTTTTGCAACACCATCCAAGGCACGCAAATATTTGGAATTTTTACCTTAGGTCAGAGTTTAAGAAAAAAATGATTTCTCATTTCCAGAAAGGATTTATGAATGTAGAAAAATGCTTTTGTGACAGTGACACGTTTATGTTACCTAATTCACAAACAAAATAAACTATATAGAATATATGAAGTAAAAATCAAAAGGAAACAAGAGAAAGGATTTTATATAAATGGTGGAGAATTTTTAAGTAAAAAAAAAATCTTGTTACGTCCTTAACATTTTAAAATCTTGTTACATCCTTAACATTTTTTTTCTATAACCCAGTTTCAATATTCCAACCAAATGTAAGATGGAAGAGCTTTGATTTGAGAGAAAAAAAAATCTTTTGAACATTGATCGACATGTGATTTGTGCAATTATTTAACCTGGATTTAACTCCCTCTACACTATGCTCAAATCACTTGATTGACTGAGATGCTGTTTCCATTGAGCTGGGTTTACAATTATCTTTAAACAAGCGAAACTTCAAAGGCTGCTCAATGGGTATTTTCCGTTCTTCATTAGAACTCGTAAATGTATAACCTGCATATAAACAAGTCACTCTACCTAATTAAATGGAATCTCTTCCTCTCTATTAAAAATTTAGAAGTGCTGCCTGGGTATAAACATGTCATCTCAGAAGGCAGGAGGGGAGACCCTCTTAATGTCCATGAATAACCAGCTGAATCTCCTTTAAGCAAAGCCACGTTAATAACAGCACAGACACACATAAATTATTCTAATTATTGTATTATCAGTAAAGATTGGTTAAATGGAAAGGGTGTTCATTTTTGGCAATTATGCCCTCAAGTTTTATCTGACTACTAGCAAAATGCGGACCAGGGTTTTCGTTTACTTCAGAGACCATCACATAGCTTCTTGCCCACTTTCTTTTTCAAACATCTGTATCTTAGAAGAGATAATGGAGCATTTTCTTTGATGGCCATGTCTAGACTGAAAAATGGGGCTTTTATCACATTTCTAGACTTAGAACTCTCAGGAAAATGATCCATAAAAGCTCTAGCTTGGAAATCAAAATGCTCTTAAAGCGTTCTGAGTTTGTGTTGTTTTGTTTGTTGGTTAAAGGAAGAAAAGCTTCTCAAAGTCCTTGTCCCTTTTTTGAAAACTGATGGAGAAATTATAAAGCACCTCCAGCTAATCAAAACAGTTTACCTTGAGCTCGGGATTTACTGCTGTAGCTCCCAACCTTCTTCTTTTTTTTTTTTAAAAAAAAAAGGAAAAATTCTTTTCATAAAGTTTGAAACAATATTTGTGACATTAAGCTTTATCTCATAAGACCAGACAGAAATTGCAGCATGTAAATGTTTGAAAAGGAGATGTAGATTTTTTGAGCTATGAGGTGCTTTGTTGGAGCGACCTCTTGTGGTCAAATGTCATCCATACAACTTTAGAGTCACATTTTTTTAAAGGACACGTTTGACAAACCCACAGCAGCGCAATTTTGACACACGTTGCAATTCAGAATTGAAAGTTTGGTATCTTGTTGGATTTTGTATCCTCTCCTATTCTCCAGAAACACCTTAAAATGCACTCGCTCAAGCAAACAGGAATTCATGAGAGCTCCTAAATATACGAGAACTCTTAAAGTACACAAAAATGAGGCACAAATGCAAAGCAATGCTCCTTACTGATTTGGGAACAGAGAAAGTGTTCCTCATGAGGTGGCACCTCTCCCCACGTGTCCTTCAACTGGTCATGGGAGGGACAGTTTTTTCCCTGGCATGAGCACCACCGTCAGATGCCAACAGCATGAGATGTAGCGGCTGCAGGCTGGGTGGATCGTGTCATTCATCACTGCCCCTGTGATGTCGAGTGCACCCATCTGCAAGAAGAAGGTATATCCCCAGTGCAGCAAGGGTCCCAGAGGCCTCAGTTCGTGGATGGAAGTGAGTATGGCTTTTCTCTGATACCTACTCCAACAGGGAATTCAAAGTGAGGGGAAAATATTAAAGGGAGTTATTATATTCAAATATTTCCATAATTTGTCAACTGTAAAATACATGTCATTTTTATGGCTTCAACATAATCTACTTAGAAGCCTCAACAAAGATAAGGATCTTCGTGAAAATCTGTGTTAAAAATGATTGACAAATGAGGGTTTCTCTTTGATACCTCAAAGTTTTAGGTCTTGAAGGGACTCTGCGCATTATAGATTTCAAACTTTTCATTTTACAGATTAGAAAGAAAACAAAGAGGCTGGGCGCCGTGGCTTATGCCTGTAATCCCAGCACTTTGGGAGGTCGAGGTGAGCAGATCACTTGAGGCCAGGAGTTCAAGACCAGCCTGGCCAACATGGTGAAACCCCGACTCTACTAAAAATACAAAATTAGCCAGGCGTGGTAGTTGGTGCCTGTAATCCCAGGTGAAGGCAGAACAGTTGGTTGGACCTGGTTGCAGTGAGCCGAGATCACACCATTGCACTCCAGCCTAAGTGACAGTGAGAGAAAGAAGGAAAGAAGAAAGGAAGGGAGGAAGGGAGGGAAGGAGGGAGGGGAGAGAGAGGGAGGGAGGGAGGAAGGAGAGAGAGAGAGAAGAAAAGAAAAGAGAAAGAAAGAAAAGAAAGCACAATGAGGGATAGGGACCTACCCAAGGTCTCCTGGTAGAAAGGAGCAAACTTGGGATGGGAAGGGAGTGTCTCAGCTGTAGTTAACGTGGCCCACCCTCCTTGACTCCATCTTGCCAAACAGTTTTCTAGCATCCAATTCCTCACACTAGCCTGAAGTTCCCAATTTGCCTCAATTGACCCTACACTTTGCCTAAAACTTCTGTCCTGCTACTGATTGGTCCATCCTGGCTCTTTCCTCATAATGATAAATAAATGATGACCATATTCTTTAAGATTCTTTAAGATAAGACTAGCTGCATTTGAAAACCAGATAATATAAAGCATCCTCTCTGGAAATTTCTGTTTGTTTGTTTATGTACTTTCTCGTACGTAAGAAAAAAGAAAACAAGAAAAAAAATTTCTTATTTGTTTATATACCATGGACTTGTCACTCCAGAGTCTTATACAAAATAGAGTATGGAAATAAACTAATAATGTGCATTTTTATTATAAATACCAATTTTAGCACATCCCAATGACTGATTTTATAGATTATTAGGAAGTAGCTTTTAGTCATTTATGAAATATATTATGAAAATAAAAGCCCATCGAATTATTCATCGTAAGTAAAAAAAAAAAAAAAAAAAAAAAAAAAAAAAAACTGAAGAAAGGTCTTTGATCAGCTGCCCTAAGGTTTTCAGCTAATATATGGCATAGAAATGTGTAAGGGGTTCTGGGAGATTGATGGACCGCCAAGATCTGAGATGGTTGTGGTCGTCGTAGATATCCCCACAAGATGGCGCTCTTCTTTACTTTCGATTCATCTTCATTTTAAAAAGTGATTTTCAAACAGTCTCAGAATAAAATAGAATCATGAAATATGTAGATGGTTTCATATATTCTCCTGTTTAATGTTGCAACATACATCGCAGTTATAAAAATCAGCGCCCCCCTACCCCACCCTGTCAGGAGGGGATCCCCGCCTGGATCCCCAAGGGTCTGGTGAGGGGTGTTGATGGTGCTCTTAGGAAATGCCAGGACTTGGGAGAAAGGGAGTGTGTGGGGTGGGGATGTGTGTTGCAAGATTCTGTTTTTCTTAAAAGGTGAATTTAGTCTTAAAAGTATGTTAGTAAGCTTTTCTCATATATTAAGGGTTTTCTATCATCAAGGCTAAAGCAGAGGCTTCCCAATCACAGCCCCTTCCTCCAGAAAATTCCCCTCCTGAAGGGACTTTGCTGTCTATATCCCTCCCTCCCACAGCATTTCCTTGCCTGGGCTACTGGAATAACAGCGGATTCATAACTCTCTTTAGAAGGCAGCAGACAACATCTGATTTGGCAGGAAAATGGGTAAAAAGAAAATAACACGTGGAAGTTATTCAAAAACCTCATGGATTGGGGCTAGAGTTCTCAATGCGTGCCCCCACCTTCTCTGGTTCCAAAAACTAGACTGAAATATTTTGCTAATAAAGAAATTGATGCTGGCTTGTCAACAAATGAGGCTGGAACAATTGCATGATGCAAAGACAGTAGCCTAGAGAAAGACCTTATACCTTACATAAAAATTAATTCAGAATGGGCCAGGTGCAGTGGCTCATGCCTGTAATCCCAACACTTTCGGAGGCCAAGGCAGGCAGATCACTTGAGGTCAGGAGTTTGAGAACAGCCTGGCCAACATCCTGTCTCTACCAAAAAATACAAAAATTGGCCAGGCCTGGTGGTACACACCTGTAATCCCAGCTACTTGGGAAGCTGATACAGGAGAATTGCCTGAACCCAGGAGGCAGAAGTTGCAGTGAGCCAAGATTGCACCACTGCAGTCCAGCCTGGGCGGCAGAGTGAAACCCTGTCTCAAAAAAGAAAAAAAAAAAAAAGTCAATTCAGAATGGATCATAGGCCTGAACCTAAAGTGCAAAACCATGAAAACTTCTTCAAGACAATGAAGGAGAAAATCTACACGTCCTTGGGTTTGGTAATGAGTTTTAAAATACAATACCAATAGCACTGTCCATGAAGGAAAAAATTGGTAAGCTGAACTTTACTAAAAGTTAAAACTTCTGCTATGTGAAAGACACCATTAAGAGAATGAAAAGACAAGCCACAGGCTGGAAGAAAATATTTGGAGAACACATATCTGACAAAAGACTCGAATTTAACATCTGAAAGAATTCTTAAAACTCGATAATTGAAAACAACAGAATAAAAAAGGGGCAAGAGATCTGAAAAGACACCTCAATAAAGAAGATATATATGGCACAGAAGGATACAAAAAGGTGTTTAACATCATTTGTCATTAGAGAATTGCAACTGAAAATAATGAAATACTAGTGGGGCCAGGCACAGTGGCTCACGCCTGTAATCCCAGAACTTTGGGATGCCAAGGCGGGTGGATCACCTGAGGTCAGGAGTTCGAGACCAGCCTGGCCAACATGTGGAAACCCCGTCTCTACTAAAAATACAAAAATTAGCCGGGTGTGGAGGCACGTGCCTGTAATCCCAGGTACTCTTGAGGCTGAGGCAGGAGAATCTCTTGAACCCGAGAGGCAGAGGTTGCAGTGAGCCGAGATCGCGCCACTGCACTCCAGCCTGGGTGACAGAGCGAGACCCTGTCTCAAAAAAAGAAAAAAGAAAAGTAACACTACTACACAACTATTATATACTATACAACTATTAGATACTACACAACTGTTAGAGCAGCCACACCAAAAAAATCTGACAATACCAACAGCTGGCAAGGCTGTAGAGTAACAGAAACTCCTCTTCATTGCCAGTGGGAATGCAAAATGGTATAGCCACTTCAGAAGGCAGTTTGACAGTTTCTTACAAAACAGAACAGTCTTTTATCATGGGATCCAGCAATTGTGCTCCTAGATATTTGTCCGAATGAGCTGAAACTTATCTCCCCACAAAAATTTGCACAGGAATGTTTGTAACAGCTTTATTCATAATCACCAAAAACTGAAAGCAGCCAACCTGTCCTTTAATAGGTGAATGGAAAAGCAAACTGTGGTGCATTTATACAATGAAATATCATCTAGCAATAAAAAAAGTAAGATACCAAACCACTAAAAGATATAGATGGCCAGGTGTGGTGGCTCACGCCTGTAACCCCAACACATTGGAAGACCAAAGCAGGAGGATCACTTGAGGTCAGGAGTTTGAGACCAGCCTGGCCAACATAGTGAAACCCCATCTCTACTAAAAATACAAAAATTAGCTGGGCATGGTGGCACACATCTGTAATCCCAGCTACTCTGGAGGCTGAGGCAGAAGAATCACCTGAATGAGGAAGGTGGAGCCAAAATCTCACCACTGCACTCCAGCTTGAATGATAGAGTGAGATTCTATCTCACCAATATTCAACATTCTTTAAGAAAAGAATTTTCAATCCAGAATCTCATATCCAGCCAAACTAAGTTTCGTAAGTGAAGGAGAAATAAAATCCTTTACAGACGAGCAAATGCTGAGAGATTTTGTAACCACCAGGCCTGCCTTACAAGACATCTTGAAGGAAGCACTAAACATGGAAAGGAACAACCAGTACCAGCCACAGCAAAAATATGCCAAATGGTAAAGACCATCCACGCTATGAAGAAACTGCATCAATTAATGGGGAAAATAATCAGCTAACATCACAATGACAGGATCAAATTCAAACATAACAGTATTAACCTTAAATGTAGTTGGGCTGAATGCCCCAATTAAAAGACACATACTGGCAAATTGGATAAAGAGTCAAGATCCACCTGTGAGCTGTATTCAGGAGACCCATCTCACAGGCAAAGACACACATAGGCTCAAAATAAAGGGATGAAGGAAGATCTACCAAGCAAACGGAAAGCAACAAAAAAAACCAGGAGTTGCAATCCAAGTCTCTGATAAAACAGACATTAAACCAAGAAAGATCAAAAGAGACAAAGAAGGCCACTATATAATGGTAAAGGGATCAATTCAACAAGAAGAGCTAACTAACCTAAGTATGTATGCACCCAATACAGGAGCACCCAGATTTATAAAGCAAGCCCTTAGAGACCTACAAAGAGACTTAGACTCCCACACAATAATAATGGGAGACTTTAACACCTCACTGTCAATATTAGACAGATCAGTGAGACAGAAGGTTAACAAGGATATCTAGGACTTGAACTCAGCTCTGCACCACGTGGACCTAATAGACATCTATAGAACTCTCCACCCCAAATCAACAGAATATACATTCTTCTCACAACCACATCACACTTATTCCAAAATTGACCACATAGTTGGAAGTAAAGCACTCCTCAGCAAATGTAAAAGAACACAAATCACAACAAACTGCCTCTCAGACCACAGTGAAATCAAATTAGAACTCAGGATTAAGAAACTCACTCAAAACCATACAACTACATGGAAACTGAACAACCTGCTCCTGAATGACTACTGGGTAAATAATGAAATGAGGGCAGAAATAAAAATGTTCTTTGAAACCAATGAGAACAAAGATGCAATGTACCAGAATCTCTGGGACACATTTAAAGCAGTGTGTAGAGGGAAATTTATAGCACTAAATGCCACAAGAGAAAGCAGGAAAGATCTAAAATCAACACCCTAACATCACAATTAAAAGAATTGGAAAAGCAAGAGCAAACAAATTAAAAAGCTAGCAGAAGGCAAGAAATAACTAAGATCAGAGCAGAACTGAAGGAGATAGAGACACGAAAAACCCTTCAAAAAAATCAATGAATCCAAGAGCTAGTTTTTTAAAAAGATCAACAGAATTGATAGACCACTAGCAAGATTAATAAAGAAGAAAAGAGAGAAGAATCAAATAGACGCAATAAAAAGTGATAAAGGGGATATCACCACCGATCCCACAGAAATACAAACTACCATCAGAGAATACTATAAACACCTCTACACAAATAAACTAGAAAATCTAGAAGAAATGGATAAATTCCCGGACACATACACCCTCCTGAGACTAAACCAGGAAGAAGCTGAGCTCCTGAATAGACCAATAACAGGTTCTGAAATTGAGGCAATAATTAATAGCCTAACAACCAAAAAAAGTCCAGGACCGGACGGATTCACAGCCAAGTTCTACCAGAGATACAGAGAGGAGCTGGTACCATTCCTTCTGAAACTATTCCAATCATCATTTTATGAGGCCAGCATCATCCTGATCCCAAAGCCTCGCAGAGACACAATGAAAAAAGAGAATTTTAGACCAATATCCCTGATGAACATCAATGCAAAAATCCTCAATAAAGTACTGGCAAACCAAATCCAGCAGTACATCAAAAAGCTCAACCACCACGATCAAGTCAGTTTCATCCCTGGGATGCAAGGCTGGTTCAACATATGCAAATCAACAAACATAATCCATCACATAAACAGAACCAGTGACAAAAACTACATGATTATCTCCATAGATGTAGCACAGGCCTTCAACAAAATTCAACACCCCTTCATGCTGAAAACTCTCAATGAACTAGGCATTGATGTAACGTATCTCAAAATAATAAGAGTTATTTATGACAAACTCATAGCCAATATCATACTGAATGGGCAAAAACTGGAAGTATTTCCTTTGAAAACTGGCACAAGAAAGAGATGCCCTCTGTCACCACTCCTGTTCAACATAGTGTTGGAAGTTCTGGCCAGAGCAATCAGGCAGGAGAAAGAAATAAAGCATATTCAATTAGGAAAAGGAAAGGAAAATTCAAATTGTCCCTGTTTGCAGATGACATGATTGTATATTTAGAAAATCCCACTGTCTCAACCCAAAATCTCCTTAAGCTGATAAGCAACTTCAACAAAGTCTCAGGATACAAAATCAATGTGCAAAAGTCACAAGCATTCCTATACAGCAATAACAGACAAACAGAGAGCCAAATCATGAGTGAACTCCCATTCACAATTGCTACAAAGAGAATAAAATACTTAGGAATCCAATTTACAAGGGACATGAAGGACCTCTTCAAGAAGAACTGCAAACCACTGCTCAACAAAATAAAAGAGGACACAAACAAATGGAAGAACATTGCATGCTCATGGACAGGAAGACTCAATATCATGAAAATGGCCATACTGCCCAAGGTAATTTATAGATTCAATACCATTCCCATCAAGCTACCAATGACTTTCTTCACAGAATTGGAAAAAAACTACTTTAAAGTTATTATGGAACAAAAAAAAGAGCCTGCAATGCCAAGAAAGGCCTAAACAAAAAGAACAAAGCTGGAGGCATCACGTTACCTAACTTCAAACTATACTACAAGGCTACAGTAACCAAAACAGCATGGTACTGGTACCAAAACAGAGATATAAACAAATGGAACAGAACAGAGGCCTCAGAAATAACACCACACATCTACAACCATCTGATCTTTGACAAACCTAACAAAAACAAGAAATGGGGAAAGGATTCCCTATTTAATAAATGGTGCTGGGGAAACTAGCTAGCCATATGTAGAAAGCTGAAACTGGATCCTTTCCTTACACCTTATACAAAAATTAATTCAAGATGAATCAAAGACTTAAATGTTAGACCTAAAACCATAAAAACCCTAGAAGAAAACCTAGGCAATACCATTCAGGACATAGGCATGGGCAAGAATTTCATGTCTAAAACACCAAAAGCAATGGAAACAAAAGCCAAAATTGACAAATGGGATCTCATTAAACTAAAGAGCTTCTGCACAGCAAAAGAAACTACCATCAGAGTGAACAGGCAACCTACAGAATGGGAGAAAATTTTTGCAATCTACCCATCTGACAAAGGGCTAATATCCAGAATCTACAAAGAACTCAAACAAATTTGCAAGAAAAAACAAACAACTCCATCAAAAAGTGGGCAAAGGATATGAACAGACACTTCTCAAAAGAAGACATTTATGCAGCCAACAGACACATGAAAAAATGCTTATCATCACTGGTCATCAGAGAAATGCAAATCAAAACCTCAGTGAGGTACCATCTCACACCAGTTAGAATGGCAATCATTAAAAAGTCAGGAAACAACAGATGCTGGAGAGAATGTGGAGAAACAGGAACACTTTTACTCTGTTGGTGGGAGTATAAACTAGATCAACCATTGTGGAAGACAGTGTGGCGATTCCTCAAGGATCTAGAACTAGAAATACTATTTGATCCAGTGATCCCATTACTGGGTATATACCCAAAGGATTATAAATCATGTTACTATAAAGACACATACACACGTATGTTTATTGTGGCACTATTCACAATAGCAAAGACTTGGAGCCAACCCAAATGTCCACCAATGATAGACTGGATTAAGAAAATGTGGCATATATACACCATGGAATACTATGCAGCCATAAAAAAGGATGAGTTCATGTCCTTTGCAGAGACATGGATGCAGCTAGAAACCATCATTCTGAGCAAACTATCACAAGGACAGAAAACCAAACACTGTATGTTCTCACTCATAGATGGGAATTGAACAATGAGAACACTTGGACACAGCGAGGAGAACATCACACACCGGGTCCTGTCATGGGATGGGGGGCAGGGGGAGCGATAGCATTAGGAGAAATACCTAATGTAAAATGTAAATGACGAGTTGATGGGTACAGCAAACCAACATGGCACACATATACATATGTAACAAATCTGTACGTTGTGCCCATGTACCCTAGAACTTAAAAAAAAAAAAAAAAAAGAAAGAAAGAAAAATATACAACATAAGCCTGGGAAATCTTGCAGTGTCAGGAAAGTAAGGAAGTTCTCATTCTCTCTCTTTCTCTGTCTCTCTCTGTCTTTCTCTCTCACACACACACACATACACACACACACACACCCCTACATTGATGTGTCAAAGAGACACAGAAACCAGCTTAAAGAACTCCCAGTGGCCAAAGCTAGAACAATTTGAGCAACAAAAAAAGTAGTATTGGATTATATAACCCAAAGTATAAAATAAATATCCAAAGTATCCAAAGTCCATAGTGATATAATAAATAGCTGAATAAATAAATAAGAAAAAGATAAATATCTTGCTCAGAATTCCAACAAATTAGTGTAGCTACTTCACCTCCAAAGAGGTGGAACATAACCCCCTTCTCCTTAAGTGTGGGCAGTACAGTGGCTTCTTTCCAAAAGGTACAGCGTGGAAGAGGGGCAGGGTTCCCCCGCAGTGGAGACGCCTGAGAAACGCTGCCTCAGCCAGGTGACCAACATTAACTTCACTAATGACAAGTCATGTCAATGGGATGACTCTTGATATAAAAGGATGAAAATGGCATTTTTACCTCTGTGGTCTTCCTCCAAAAAGCATATTACCACAAGCTAATCATGAGATAAATGTCAGACCATTCTCAATTGAGAGAAATTCTACAAAACAGATAAGTCATCTTCAAAATGTCAAGGTCATTACCAACAAGGCAAGCCTGAGAAACTGTCACAGACACAAGGGGCCTGAAGAGACGTGACAACTAAATGTAGTGTGATGTCCTGGATGCAATCCCGGATCAGGAGAAGGACTTAAGGGAAAAACCAAGGACATCTGAATAAACTATGGGCTTCAGTTAATAATAACGCATCAATGTTGGTGTATTAATTGTGACAAATGTATTACACTAATATACCATGTTAACAGGGGAAACTGGGTATAGGGAATACAGGTATTCTGTACTATCTTCACAATTATTTTGTAAATCTGAAACTTTCCTAAAATTCAAAGTTTAGTTTAAAAGATGATGGCAGGCATGGTGGCTCATACCTGTAATGCCAAGACTCTGGGAGGCTGGGGCAGGAGGATCGTTCGAGCCCAGGGGTTTGAGGTTGCAGTGAGCTGTGATTGTGTCGCTGCACTCCAGGCTAGGTAACAGATCGAGACTCTGTATCTAACATTTTCCAATTTGTGCACACACAAAGTTAATGGGTAAATTTTCTTCCATTTTTATTAAAATCCGGGTGCATCCACACTTGCAGAGATGTTGAAGCAGGTTTGGATCCTACCTCTTACTAGCCATGTGACTCTGGGAAAGTCACTGAGCCAGCCTCAGGCCTCACACCAGTCAAAGGGGAATTCAACACCATAAACTATATCAAGCACCCGTACCTGGCACCTCAGAACATGTAACCTCAGAACATTGCTTTTATTAGCTAGCTCCTGTGGATTAGACAACAAAACAAATGTCTGGGTAGTAAATCAATTCAAATAGAAAAACTCAGAATGTACAAAATTCCACACTGAGTCCTTCATCGTGGATGAGAGAATAAAACATTCCTACTCTTAACCCATCAAGTTCCAACATCAGCTCCAGAAAAATATTCAAACCATTATTTACTCCAAGTCCAAACAATACCTTTCAATGAACAGAAAATCCTTCTAGTGGAAGAGATTTGGGAGTTTCTTCTCAATCTGCTCAATCCGACTCCTGGGCTGTCCCTACAACTGGGGTCTTTAGAGCCTGGCTCTAAGTTTGCCCCGAGGCCAGCCATTGGAGAAGGCATTTCTCTTCCCTTCTTTCCATCCTTGCCCTTGTGTCTTTTTTTTTTTTTCTTTGAGACAGAGCCTCTCTTTGTCACCCAGGCTGCAGTGCAGTGGCATGATCTCAGCTCACTGCAATCTCCACCTCCCAGGTTCAAGGGATTCTCATGCCTCAGCCTCCTAAGTAGCTGGAATTACCGGCACCTGCCACCATGCCCAGCTGATTTTTCTATTTTTAGTAGAGAAGTGTTTCACCATGTTGGCAGGCTGATCTCGAACTTTTGACCTCAAGTGATCCACCGGCCTAGGCCTCCCAAAGTGCTGGGATTACAGGCATGAGCCACCATGCCTAGCCTCTTGTACCTCTTTCACTCTGCCTTTTTTTTTTTTTTTTTAAAGACAGAGTCTTGCTCTGTCACCCAGGCTGGAGTGCAGGCACCATCTTGGCCCACTGCAACCTCCGCCTCCCAGGTTCAAGCGATTCTCTTGCCTCAGCCTCCCGAGTAACTGGGACTACAGGTGTGCCACCATGCCCAGCTAATTTTTGTATTCTTTTAGTAGAGACAGGGTTTCACTGTGTTGGCCAGGCTGGTCTCAAACTCCTGACCTCGTGATCCACCTGCCTCAGCCTCCCAAAGTGCTGGGGTTAGAGGTGTGAGCCACTGCGCCCGGCCTCACTCTGTCTTTCCTATGGCTCCTTCACTCCTCCTCCCTCTTCCCAAATCCCCTCTGTATCTCTCTCTCTTCTGATACAGATGGACCAGGCATTCCCTGTTTCATCTCTGCTCCAGATTCAGGTTCTGAGGAGAAAATGAAGTGGACTCAATGACAATCAAACTCTATCCCCTGAGAAGATTAATTTCCACTAGCAAACCTTCTTCTTACATGTTGTTGGGCTAAGAGGGTATGTGTGCCCATCTGTGCCTCGAGGCCAGATTCCAGGAAAAGAGGTAAGCAGAGGTACAAGAAGGAGGGAGAAAAACCCATCACTGTACGTGTCACATCCTAAAAATATTTCATACATAAAATTGAGGCATAATACCTGCTCAAATATGATTAAAATTTCCCACTAGCAAAACTGCTGGATTATATAATAAATGTAAAATGGATCATTATTCTGTGATGTCCCCAGAAGTGACTGACAGGGACTTACTCACAGAAACAAGTGTGAGAAGAACTGCCCGGACCTGCTGGGTGAACATGTCCACGTGGAAGAGAAACTATACAGCCCAGACTTCCTGACCTTCCTAGAATGTTCTAACATTGTGGGGCCAAAACTCCCCCGAATATAGTTGGCTCAATGTTTCCTACAGTTTTTGCTACCATTATTTAATTACAGAGTCATAGTCACATGGTTCCCGGAAGTGCACCTTTATCCTCTCCCTCAAGGAACTGGCCTGTGTTAGGTAACCAAATTAACTGATTTTCAGGAACAAGAGGCATTGGACATCATGAATATTATTTCTCACCCATCTTCAGACTACATACAGCTATCAGCTTGATAAGGTCTAAAATTGATGGAAACATTAAAAAAAAAAAAAACCTGCCTCACTGCCAAGAAAATAAATGATGTTGCTGTATAGGGAACTCATTAACACCTCCCCTCGCATCACCTAAGGTTGAAACACTGTACGATTCCCTGAGGGCTCGCAGAGTCAGGTCTTGCGGTTCACTGACAGAGAGAAAGGCCTCAGGAGGCACATCCAAGGCCATTAAACAAGAGAGCGAGGCAAGAGAACCAAGGAGGTCGAATCCCCAAATGGAAACAGGCCCAAGAAGGAGACAAGCCACACGGCGTCCCTGGAACGATTGTCCAGTGTCCTGCTGGATTCTCCCAAGGCCAAGCAGCGCATAGTGGGAAGACTCCTTCCTAGGTCCACGGGGCCGTCTCTAATCATACACTACAATATGACATGTATTATAGATCTGGTAATATATTACATGTATTTATTTGATTTAGTAAATGCTTCCTTTATACTAAGAATTATACCAGTGACATTACATGTATTGCCTCATTTAATCCTCACAACAACCCTATAAGGTAGATACTATTATTCCCAGGGGGGCAGAGCCATAGAGAACACTAAGCAGGGAGACCCTAGGGAAAAGATTCAGCTTAAGGGGACTCCCAGGCTTCCACTGGGGTTCAAGGGTAACAGCCTTTGTTGCAGGTGAGCCCAAGCCAGAGACAATCATCCTGACTGTCCTATGGCCTCTCACTGGGGACTTACAGCCCCACAGCTGGTCCCAGACACCTTCGACCCAGCAGGCTAACCACTGAGCACCTTTTTTTTTTTTTTTTTTTTTGAGACGGAGTCTCGCTCTGTCACCCCGGCTGGAGTGCAGTGGCCGGATCTCAGCTCACTGCAAGCTCCGCCTCCCGGGTTCCCGCCATTCTCCTGCCTCAGCCTCCCGAGTAGCTGGGACTACAGGCGCCCGCCACCTCGCCCGGCTAGTTTTTTTTTGTATTTTTTAGTAGAGACGGGGTTTCACCGTATTAGCCAGGATGGTCTCGATCTCCTGACCTCGTGATCCACCCGTCTCGGCCTCCCAAAGTGCTGGGATTACAGGCTTGAGCCACCGCGCCCGGCCACCACTGAGCACCTTTAACCCTGTAGACTTTATTTGATGGACATAGGGATTGATTTATTAATCTATGAGGGGGAGCCCCTCAAAACTTCTAGTATTGAACCCAGAATTGCATCGTAAAATACGTCAAAAGTACATTAATGACCCACCTTATCTGGTTCTTCCAGTTAAACGCTTACTTATATTCAGCCTCCAGTTATGTTGCGCACTTTCTCATACCCTGTTCAACAGTCCCCACTCCACATTCCCTTCTTTAAGAGCCATATTCTCTGTCGAAGAAATGATAAATGAATATAAAATCAGGTATGCTAAAGGATTGATGGATCACCCCTTCCAATTAATTTTTTTTTTTTCCTGAAGACAAATCTTAATGCCAAGACCAATGTCAAGGGGGGGAGTCTCTGGCAGAGAAATGGATGGATGGGGGAGGGAAGGACAACGTTGTTATCTGGTCTTTGGACTTAAGTAGCACATTCTTTATGCCAAACGAACAACTTGTGTCATCATCTCTGAATTCATCAGTGGCAGGCAGGTTATTTACAGTAAGGTGAGGCAGGCAAGGGGCCGCAGCAAATGTTCTCAGTAGGAGCAAAGAGTCACCAGCGATGATAGAAAGACAGCAGAGGTCCTCGGATACAGTGGTGGGATAGTCCAAGCACCAGGGCAGGGCCTGCCCTTTAAGAAATTGCTGTCCTTATTGTGCAAACACTCCTCCAGGAGGCAACTGAGCGGAGCGGGACAGGGAATCGCAGGAGGGGTTCTGGGGCATGGGGAGAAGGGTAATGCAAGAACAGGGCTTCCGAGTAGCTGGGAGATGAGGTCAGCTCCCGGAGCACAGCAGTCTCAGCCCCCACATGGCCGGGGTTATCAGAGGGGGAGAAAGCATGAGCCCCAGGCACAGCTCACTCCTTCCCAGAGTGGTAAGGAGGCCAACAGAGTCTCGGGAGCAGCAGGAGGCACAGCTGAGTCAACATTCCATGCCCAGGCCGGGATGAAATGAGGGAGGACCAGGACTGAATTTCTATGTGGAGATTTGGAGGCCTTGGCCAAAGGAAGAAATAAATGACACACAGGCTAAGAAGAAGGCTAACATACCTTACCTTACTCTGTAGCTATCACTATGAGAAGTCACATGTCAATTACATGGAAACCTCATATTACAACAGAACTGGCTGCCCTCACCCCCGCCACGCTGATGCACATCTGTAGTCCCAGCAACCCAGGAGGCTGAGTGGGGAGGATCATTTGGGGCCAGGAGTTTGAGGCTAGAGTGCAGTGTGATGATGCCTGTGAATAGCCACTGCACTCCCTCCTGGGCAACACAGCAAGACTGTGTCTCTAAGGAAGAAAAATAGAAGTGGCAATTATGTCACTAAGGGGTTGAAAAGTGTGGATTCTATTACCTCTTTCTTTGCTTTATCTATGCTCTGAAATCATTTGCTGTGATTTCTTTGTTTTCACAGCAGCTCAAAACACAGTATCTGGGTGCAAACTTCATTTTCCTTTCCTCGTTTCATGAATCTGATGGGAACCTGTGTTCCCTACTGACACATAAAATTTCACTAAGGCTCTTCAAAGCACAAAGTTAGCTCTAAATTATGGGGCCCTAAGGTGTCTGAAATACTTCCTATGATTTGTCTGGGAAAGATATTGTAGATCATCAAAAGTCAAAAAGAAAACAAAGTCAGGAACTACACTTAAAAAGATTCCCGTCCAGCTTCCCATTGTTGGAGGTGGGCTGTTCTGGTAATCGGAGAAGAAATTGTATCAAATCAGACTGAGATTAGAAAATAGGCTTTGACATTGAGCAGGACCTCATTCCCCATTCCCATGCTCAGTTATGAAGACTTTTCCAGGGATACCCAATACTGTTGTGGTCAGTTTTTGATCTCCTGCAAACACTCGACTTCCCAATCAGCGGTCAAACACTCCAGGTGATATGTAGGGGCAGGGCACCATTTCCCATCACCTGGGAACCTCCTCTCTCCATCTCTGTAAACACCATTTTCCCATCACCTGGGAACCTCCTCGCTCCATCTCTGTAAACACCATTTCCCATCACCTGGGAACCTCCTCTCTCCATCTCTGTAAACCCAGCTCTTCCAGGGAGAGGTTATTTGCTTTTCCCTTTCACCCCAGAGCCCACTCCTTTGAGATAATCCAGGTATACATCCTGGATTGAACTAGACATTGAAAAACCAAAAGCCACCTTAACGCTCCCGTGGGGCGAGGAAGGCCTCACTGTGGCTGCCTAAAACCCAACTCCTCTTTGAGAATGGGGAGGAAAAACTGCTTCTTGCTCTTTCTCATGAGCTTTCTGTCAAGGAAACAAGAGCTGATTCTCAAATGGGTCATCCTGCCAATTATATTAACAGCAATCCGTTCCAACTGGGGTTTCAGGTGATTTCCGTTTTCTTCTTCACACTTTCCTGTATTTTCCAACTTTCTGCAATGATTATATAATCCTCTCCCAAGAAAACCATACCAAAAACAACAACAACAACAACAACAAAATCCAGCTTTATGGATTGCCTCCTTGAGCCTGTAATCCCAGCACTTTGGGAGGCCGAGGTGGATCGCTTGAACTCTAGAGTTCGACACCAGTCTGGGCAACATGGCAAAACTCCATCTCTATAAAAAAATACAAAAATTATCTAGGTGTGGTGGTATGCACCTGTAGTCTCAGCTACTCAGGGGACTGAGGCAGTAGGATAGCTTGAGCCTAGGAGGTCAAGGCTGCAGTGAGCCACGTCCATACCACTGCACTCCACCCTGGGTGACAAAGCAAGGATTCGTCAAAAAAAAAAAAAAAAGAACAAAAAAATGGATTGCCGCCCCTAGAAACCTTCCAGGTGCTTCTCTTGGATGCAATCAGCTACTCTTGACCCCCAAGTGCCTGTGGTTGTCCCAATTACAGCCCTTGTTATTCTGCTTGGCTGGCTTTGCCTTGTTCCTACTCTCTCTTATCTCCTTATCCCTAGTGCTTTGTTCAGGGACCAGCACATAGGAGGTATGTCTATTGAATAAATGAAGTCAGTGAATGAATACATGGATGACTGAGGACCAGTATTACCTGCAGAACTCTAGATTTTAACAAACCTTCATAGTCATGTATCAGCCCATGTCTATTCAGACAAAGCCAATTCATGGAGACAAGATGGTTCTCCAAAGCCCAAGACTCCATGGTAAAATTTGAAATCTGGCAATCTCAGAGTAACAAAGACTTGTTTCAAACATTTCTCTGTTCCTAATCCAAACTCCTTGCTATTTCTTGGATTAATTAATCTTTACACATTTACTTGAAAGCACAATTACCTTGGGCTACATATTAGTTCATTCTCACACCTACTGTAAAAATACTACCCGAGACTGGGTAATTTATAAAGAAAAGAGGTTTAATTGACTCACTGTTCTACATGGGTGGGCAGGCCTCAGGAAACTACAGTCATGGCAGAATGTGAAGGGAAAGCATGAACCCTCTTCACATGGCGGTAGGAGAGAGACGTGCAAGCCGGGGAAATGCCAGACAGTTGTAAAACCATCAGATCTCATGAAAACTCACTATCACAAGAACAGCATGAGAGAAACCCACCCCTGTGATCCAATCACCTCCCTCCCTCCACACGTGGGGATTACAATTCGCGATGAGATCTGGCTAAGGACACAGAGCCAAACCGTATCAGGCTGTCATGGATTATAGCTGAGAAAGTTCCAATTTGTCCTCACCTACGGTTTAAAAACATCAGCCACCCCCGCAGCCAGGTTCCACTGGTACTACATGTTTTTTCTGGTTTGTTTCTTATTGGTAGAGACCTGATGGTTCAACTACAAGTCAGCAAGGGGGTGAGGGGTGCGTTGGAGGAGGGCCATGATCATCCCTAAATATTTAGCTCATTTCCTTCACTGATTTTAGGGGCACAGGAAAGCCCTCTTGTATCCCAACCATTCATTTCCTAACTCTTCTCATTCCTGTAATAGGAGGACAAAACTTCCATTCCAAGAAAGAAGATAGAGTGGGTCCTGTAGACTCATCCCAGGGAAAAGGACATGGGCTAACAGCCACACCAAGAAGTAACTGGGAGATGCCCGGAGCAGTAAGGCGGCCAACAGATTCCTGGGAGCAGCAGGAGGCACAGCTGTCCTACAGAACCTGTAAGGAGACCAGAAAGACTTAAGTCTACCTTTGACGCCCTCCCAGTTTTGTCCAGAGCTTGCCTGGCTTTTGCACTGAATGCAGGCTATTTAAAGCTGGAATTGTTGAGTTTGGATTTCTATCAGGGGTTTCTATCTGGTTCCCTCTCCTCTAACATTCTACTGTGAGGAACAAGACCGAGAGGCCCGATTAGGGACACAGAGCTGGGAACAGCACAAATGCAAAAGACGACTGGCAAAGGGGGAAAGGGTGGTTTCGGGAAACCTGCTGACATAGGGAATGCTGTTTTTCTGCAGAAATGCTGCCTTCAGTGGACAAAATTCAGCCACAATCAAGCTAATTGAATGCACAAATGTAATATTTTTCCAGGGCACCTCCAATTTAATGCTTGATGAAATTGTGTCTTTCGCATATATTTACAAAACCTTTTCTTCATCCAGAAATGTCTGTTAAAATTGCTTGTAGATGCTGAGATAGCAAATCACTCTTCTAATGTAATGAGATAAGTCATCTCTATAAACTTTGCTTGCTCAAATGTACTCACATAAACGAAATCAGGCTACAAGCTTTTTTCAATAAATAGAATGAACAACTAGAACTTGATGGCTATAGCATGTTCTGCCTCATTGCTAAGGGATGTTTAAAATTGCTCGCACTCTCTCCTCTCTCTCACAGCCGAGTTTTCATTTTGGTAGTTGATGGAAAAAGGAGGTCGAATAAACTGATGTGGATAAGAAGCCAAAGCCGTTTGTCAAAACACAGAAAGAGGACTGGAGACGGGAGTCATTTAAAGACTAAAAACTGATTTAAAAGATTTCTGTCCTCAAATCATTTGTCTTGCTAAATGTAGCCATTTTGTGAGCCTGGTTTTCCCTGCCTTAGCTATCTTTACTAATAGTTTATACCATGGGAACTTCACATACTGGGGAAGATTCGTACATACAGCCATTTGTTCATAGCCCAGTAAAACTGGTCTGAAAATCAAGAGTCCATGGAAAAGTCAAGATCTTTCTGGGTTCACTCAATTGTTTCTAAATAAGATTTGCCTTCTAACTTTTTAATCTGAAAGACAACTCTGTAGCAAAAGGCCGAATAGATCATCTCACACACACCTAGGTCACAATATAGGGCTGTCGAGTATGGCTGCACAGGTTGTGCACTGCACAACACCAAGGGAGATACCATTCACATAGACTAGAACAGGATGAGTGTTCTCTGGGGTTGTGCAACATGATGGCCCTGCCCAGCCCCACCAAGGCAGGGAGAAAAAAATCATGTTCTCAATCACAGTGTTATAGTGCAATAAGTTTTCATAGCTACATTGCATCAATTACCTTTTATTCCTCAAAGAATAAAATCAAAGTTCTTGTTACCAACTCACAGCCTGCCAGGTACCCTTTTCCTTCTCTTTGCAAAGTAAAATTTCTGGGGAGAATAGTCAAACCTCCAGATGGTTCTCTTTATTCAAGAAACAGTTTGAAGAGCTTGACTGAGGAGGACAGGCTGAAATCCAGAAGAAAATGGGACCAAATTCCAAGTGCCCTGGTTGTGAGTTTTGAAAACACTGGACTGCCATTGCTTTGTATAGAGGAAAGACAGTAGACAGTGTTTGAAACAGTTCTCCAAGCACCTTTCCTATGTTGGCCTGCCCTTTGGGCTTTCCCACATACCTGCTGGCCACACCAGTGGCCAGACTGTCCTGGGCACAGTGGGAGCATAAGTTTCCCCACATTCACCCCATGGCCTTGTCTTCTCCACACCACTGCTTCCTTTGCAGCCTGAAACACACGTATGATTGAGAAGTAACAATGCCTAAATGTTTACTGATCTGAAACATTGCTCCTGACAGCCTCTGTCCAGCCCTATCAATTCTGAGTTCAATATAATTTAGGGTTAATGAGAAAGGTCCTGCTTCTTAGGCAGTTCCTTCAACTCTGCCCCAAGCACACAGAGCAGTATATTTTGAGATTTGAGGCATCCATTCTAGTATGTATAGGCAGGACACATTTGATAAAATACCTGATTTTTGCATAATCTGCCTTTTAAGGACTATCTCAGGGGCTTTACAGGTACGTTATGGGCCACTAGTGACCCAAGAGCCACGCTCCATCCAAATTTCCATCTAAAGTGTGCCGAAGGGCCAAAATAGCAAGCCAGTCAGCTCACGGCTTTATTTGGTTTGGTCAATGCCATGTTGTTGCAACTATTGTTTGAATTGAATTTGAATGCCTCAAGCAAGGCAGGCATTCCCCATTTTCCCCAGACTCCCTACTTCTGCCCAACCTGCCCATTTCATACATTCATTTCCATTACCTACCTAGTCCCTGCAGATGACTGAGTGGGCCCTGCATCAGCCAGGTGCCAAAAATGAGTAGTTGACACATCCTCCACTGAGGAGAAGGGTTAGGGGGACTCATCAACTTCCCCTCACTCCCAGCCCTACACCCTGCTTAGGGGAAGCACTTGTATAAAAATGAATCTGCAGAACCCAGGACTGGCAGCCTGGGGACAGTACCTTCACATTTATGAACACAGATAGATATATACACATATATACATGCATATGCAGTCTATCCATGAAAATATACTGGAAACCAGGCGACTCCAGGGAAGGCCACTGGCTGGTGCGGGGGAGACATAACTTTCACCGAACAGAAAAATGTCTCTGAACTTTTTGACATGTGTACCATTTTATGAGTGACCTGTCATTCATTCCCAGACCCCTAAAAACCTGCCTGGAGTGCTTTCTCCCCGCTGTAAAACCTCACCTTAGATTTTAGGGTGCAGCTCATATGGTTCCTTTTCTGTCATCTTTCTCAATCCTCCCAGTCAAAAGAAATCCCTTCTCTGTGCTCCCCGTCGGCTTGTGTCGGATCTCCTTTGCCTGCCCCACCCTGCCCCACTGCTCTCCCCAGTTTGTGGCTGCCCGTGATGCTTGTTTTCACCTAATTAACCTGTAAAAAGATAAGCAGATGAGGTGTCCCCTCTGGGATCCTTTTTCTCCCCCATAGGTCCTCTCATGCCCTGGGCACATACTGCTGCCCAACAGATCTTTCTATCATAATGGAAATGTTCCCTACCTGTGCTGTCCAGATATACTAGCTGCTGACCACATGTGAACCCTGAGCATTCGAAATGTGGGTTGTGTGACTCAGCAACTGAATTTTTTATTTCATTTAAATGTAACTTAAAATAGTGACACCCGGATAGGGGCAACCATGTTGTATAGCTCAGTCCTAGAGCTTTCTTCCTCGAGGGACAGCCTCACCAGCTGAACACCAAGCACGTTTAATTTTCCAACAATGAAAGCAGGGCCACAAAGCACATGTTTCTAAAGTACAAATTCAGTTTATTCATCTGTTTCTGACACAGTACACAGGAGGCAAAGTGTTTCACATCATGGACTTCACTTCCAGCTCCTTGGAATGTTCATTTCTTTGGCTTACAGGAGAGACTAGACAGGAAGGCCAGGCAATGCTTAGGCAACTAAAATGAGGTTGGGGGCAATGCTAATGTCACCCTCACAGGGACTGTGAGTCGCAAGCTGGTTTTCTAGACCTGTTAGCTGGAAGCATGGCGAGCACCATTTCTGGACGCTCAGGCTGTGTCGGGCTTCAGTCGTCTCCACCACACAGGTACAGCAGCGCTTTCTGGTAGTCGCCCTTCGTGTCTTGCTACAAATGGCCCAGGAGAAAAAGAAATGCGGTATCAGAAAAAAGCCCAGACTCCTCAGTAACACAGAAATAGCCTCGATGCCCAACGAAGCCTCTCCCACGACAAAGAGAAGACTCTTCAGGAGACCTGCCCTGACACAAAGGCCTGGAAGGCCACACCCAAACCACTGCCAGGGAAGCCTCTGGGAGTGTGGTCGGAGGAGGTGCTGGGGAAGACATTCAAGTCTCCTTAGGACTGTGGGGTGGAGGGAGTGCAAGGTACTGAGGCTTGACCTGGGTTAGTGACCAGGGCTGTTCTTACTGCAGCAAGGTCCTACAAACACCCCAACTTTCCTCTCTCGTCCTCACCTTTCCACAGAGAACAGGGTACTTCCCTAGCTCACTCTGCTATTTCCTGCATTATTAAGGTCAAGTGGAAAGAAGCTGATGAGGTGAGGAACAATTCCTAAGAGTCTAACTGGTCCTTTGACTTTAAACATGTGCCCTAATAAACCTGGCTATAAAAAATCCAGCTCTAACTTCATCCTTGGTAACCATGGACATGGCTTTGGACATCTGAGGAACTTTTAGAAAGCAGAATTGCCATGGCTGTCTGAAATCCACACAGTGGTACCACTGTGAATGCGATCACTTCCTTACACGCAAATGCGACATCACGCCAAAACAGACAGAGGCTAAATTGATTGAGAGATGGGAGTTCTGAGTAACTGAAAGTTGTCAGGCCCATCCCAGAGGATTTTTCAAGGAATAAATGCATAATAAAAGTAAAATGTAATTGATCTTCCAAGTCTCTTCGGGATGTCAGCAAGCCTTGCAGGACCATCGTCATGAACACCCATGATCACTGTAGAGTAACAGATGTGAAAAATATGAAACATCTGCCTGATTCTACAAAGTCCAGGACAAATGACAAATGTGCTTTCAAAATAAATCCCTGATAGTTGATGACTAGTACCTCTTCCCCAGAGAGTTAGAAAACAGAAAATCACCACCGTGTCATCATTCTGCCAGGCCACCTGCCGGGGCCCGGGGGGCTCTGGCCGGCAGGGCAGGCTGACGCCGCACCTCAGACTTACCTGGATGTAATAGTACAGGGACTTGCCGTACTTTCTCTTGAATTCAGACCTAATTTTCAACATGTCCACTTCACTGCGGGAGACCATGATTCTGATGAGGACCTTATCTCGAGTCCCCTTGCCCTGAAAATCAAGTTCATATTCCAAGTTACATTCGCTGAGAATGTTATCATTAAAGGAACAGTCTACAGCCTGAGCATTCTTGATCTGAAAATCTGAAATCTGAAATGCTCCAAACTCTAAAATTTTTTCAGTGCCGACATGATGCCACAATGAAAAATTCCACATATAGACACTTAACACAAACTGTTTCATGCATAAAATTATCAAAAGCATTGTATAAAATTACCTTTAGGCTACGCATGTAAGGTCTATATAAAACATAAATGAATCTCAAGTTAAGACTTGGGTCCCATCCCTAAAATATTTCATTATATATATGCAAATATTCCAAAATCAAAAATAAATCTGAAATCCAAAATATTCCTGGCCAAGCATTTTGGATAAGGGATATTAGGGCACAGTGTACACTGCCTGGGTGATAAGTACACCAAAATCTCAAAAAGCACCACTGAAGAACTTATTCATGTAACTGAATACCACTTGTTCCCCAAAAACCTATGTAAGAAAGACAGAGAGAGAGAGAAAGAAAGAAAAAGAGAAAGAAGGGAGGAAAGAAGGGAGGAAGGGAGGGACGAAGGAAGGAAGGAAGGAAGGAAGGAAGGAAGGAAGGAAGGAAGGAAGGAAGGAAGGAAGGAAGGAAGAAAGGGAGGGAGGGAGGGAGGGAGGGAGGGGAAGGCAGGGAGGGAGGGAGGAAGGAATGAGAGGGAGGGAGTGGGGGAAGGCAGGGAGGAAGGAAGGAAGAAGAGGGAGGGAGGGAGGAAGGAGAGGAGAGGAGAGGAGAGGGAAAGGCAGGGAGGAAGGGAGGAAGGAATGGAGGAAAAAAGAAAGAAAAAAAGACAAGAAAAGAAAGAGCATCTGGGAATTCCAAACACACCAGGCTGTAGTCAGTACAGACTCCCACTCTATGCCATCATTCAATAAATATATACTGAGCACCTACTACTACAAGGCTTAGTTCAAGCAGTGTGAGTCTCCATATGTAACAAGAGGTTCCTGACTCCTGCAGGCTTAGAGGGGACATGCCAACACATTTCTGTCATCGCTCTGTGCCATTCTGATATGTGCAATAAAGACCACTGAGTTTACTTCCAGAGCATCAGACCAAAGGCACCAAGGGGTGCTATTTGATACGGAACTCAAAGACAGATGGCAGAGGCCGCGCAGACAAGGGAGATGTACCAGAAGGAAAATGCCAAAGCCTAGAAGCCAGAAAACACATGGCACATTTGAGGTGTGGAAAATGGGGTGGGTCTATGGGAAGAGGTGGTTTGTTTAGGGGAGAGTTGTGGGGCTGTGTTTGGGGTCTGATAGACCCAGGTTCAAATCTTGCTGTGTAACTTCAAGCAGGCTGAGGTATTCTGAGCTCCGTCTCCGCATTTATAAAGAAGATAATCATATCAGCCTCAGAGGTGGTTTTGCAATGATTTAAGGTAAGGTGGTAGCACATGTCTACTGTATAGTGGGTGCTTAATAATCGCTCCCTTCCTCGCTTGTCTTGACTCTGGGGGTAGCAGGAAGAAATCACTGAGAAACCCGAGTAGGGATCAGACATGACTACCATGTTGCATTTTCTCTCCCATGGCGCTTTACTTTCTGCCTGTACACCAACACATGTTCAAGCAGCTGAGAGAGAGAAGACGGATTTGTGGTGCTCTCACCTGTCAAACACAACCACAGCTGACTAGTGTGTTCCTGCATCCAGACAGTGGGGTCCCCTTCCTCCATCCATGAGTCAAGGAGACTCAATCTGGGGCCCAAAAGAGGAAAAGCTGAGTGTGGAAACACAGCTCTCTCAGCCAGCTGCCCTTACCTTCATGGAGTCATACAGCCGGTCAGCAAAATACAGGGGTTTGTTCTGAATGCACTGCACTGTGGAGAGAAGAAAGGGAGTCAGGGCTGCAGCTGCTCTGGTCTCTCCTCTACCAGTGAGAGAGGATGCCCTGACCCTGGGCCACAAACCAGAAGGGACCTGATGCAATGGAAACCGGCTGCAAAATGGAACAGGCTAAGGGAAATGTAGAAATCCTCTACAATACTAAGTTCCACCACAGTTTTAAACCAGGGGACTCTGAGACCTGCAGAACCCAAGTGCATATGTGAGTTTCCACAACATACCCCTCCCTCTCTTCTGTTTTCTTACTCCTCCCTGGCAACAATCTGTTACCAATTTAGGCCTTTCTTCAGTTTTATATTCTTAAATCTATACAATTAAGACTGTAAAACTATCCAAAGCATGCATAGAAGCCACACCTCCCAAACACACTTGGATTAAGAGGATGGCCATCTGTCACTTCTGCTCTGGTAGATGATGTCTACCAGGAATGGGGGCCACATTCACTTACCCAGGTTCAGGAAAGCATTTTCCAGGTCTCCTTTAACCTCTTTCCTGATGCTCTCCAACATGTCGTAAGGGCTGTAGCTCTTGTACCTATCAAATACTGAGGAAAAACAACAAAGAATTATCACATCAGAGCCACTAGTCAAAGCTGTCAGTGATCACCCACCCAGTTTTATGCACCATGATTTTTTAAAGGATGATCATAGCATCCTAGGATCTTAGAGGTTGCCATGGTGACCAGAGCCAACATTGGTCAACTTTGTCCTGGAGCAGCCATACCATGCACCTGTCCTGAATGGCACTGCCCAGGCCACATATTTGGACCATCTCCATCTCCCCTGAGTGGAACTTATTCCATCCGAAAACCACAGGAAACAGTACAGAGCATGCAGCAAAGTCCACTACTTCAACAAATAATGGCGAGATAAAAGGATCATCAAACAAGAAGGAGCTGCAGAATAAAGCACCAAATGCAGAAACTATTTGCAAGAGCAAAGAATCCAGAATGGAAGAGAAAGGTGAATGTACTTGGTGAGGGAAAAATGGGTGAGCCTATGAGAGTGCCAAGTGGAGAGAGCACCTCATTCTGGCAGACTCCATCCCAACATGGACATCCACCCGGCCACCCCAGCCAGAGCCCCAAGGCACTGAGACCCCCTCAGCACAGTGCCCACCTTTCTGGAGGTGGGGCACGCTCCGCTCAGTCATGATGCTGATCCACTTGGGAACATCAGTTCCTTTCCTCTTCACTCCAGCGTCATAGAGATCCTACGAGTACAACCAACCAGGAAAAGTTAACATACAATCCAGTGTAAGGTCATTAAAAATGTCATGCAAAAAAAAAAAAGCTATACATTCAAAATGCCAAACGAGGAAGAATGATTATACTGCAGACATGGGCAGAGACCTACTATTTAGGTAAAAAGTCTTAATCACAAGCAGTCTTCCTTAGGCACAGATGGATACCACATGAGACTGCAGATAGTTCGTGAGGTCTGTGCTGTGCAATCTCCTTCCGTGAATGAGAAAGGAGGGACCAAGAGCTTGTATTCATATAAAGAAGGTCAAGTAAATGTTCATGAACACATCTGGCCCTCCTCCCTTTGGGCACATTTAGGGGAAGATAAGCTAGCAGATGTTTACCGGACGGCTACTGTCCAGGCTCCCATTCTCAAGCTTTTCAGAGACTCAGGGAGTGATGGAGCTGGAAAAGGAAACCATCTCGTCTTATTTTCAGTTTCTGGAAAATTTAGGGGCTACAAGTAGCCCTAACAATGGCAGGAAGGGCAAGAGGAAGAAAGACTTATGCAAGGGTAGATATTCATTCCATGATCTTCCACCATCTGGGAATTGCAAAACCCAAGTCCTATTACTTTATTTAAAACCCTTCTCTACTACCTGCTAGAAGTGCTGTGTGGAATATATTGAACTGTAAAACTAATGTGAATTTAAATTAATTTTTTTCTGCAGCTTTTATGACTTACTTTGAGATAACTGTTGACCCTCTAAGTAAGGAATATAGTTCATAGCAGTCTGAATAAGCTTAACAAATAGTTCTCAGAGATTATGGAACTAGAACTGGCAAAAGTCTTACTCAGCCAGAAAAGGATAGGTCTCTGCTGGCCTCCCTTTCTCCCCACCAACAACGGAGCAGTAAGCCATCCTGTTCCTGGCTGTGTCTTCTCCACCTTCTTCTGCTTCCCACCTGCCTGCCTGATTGGTGTGCACAGCCACATTACACTCTGCAGAAACTGGCGCTTGCACGCAAACAAAGCCTGAATGAGCATATGTGAGTCACAATTGACTCCATAAGTAATGCCAGCATTATAAAAGAATATCTTCTAATAAACAATGCTCTCAGACTACGGTGGGTTTAAAATACGGCCAGAAATTCTTTGACATTCCTCCCTTCCAAAGGAGGAGCCTAATCCCCTCCCACTAAGTGTGGGCTAGACTCAGTGACTCACTTTTAATGAAAAGAGTATGACAGCGGTGCAAGGTGGGACTCCTGAGATTAGGTCATGAAAGATGCTGTGGCTTCCTCTTTGTGAACTGCTTGCTCTGGGGAAATCCGGCTGCCAAGTTGTGAGGACACTCAAAACAACCCGGTGGAGAGGTTTCTGTGGAGCGATTCTAAGGTCTCCCACCAATGGTCATGTGAGTGCACCATCCTGGAAGCAGATTCCCTCGACCCAGTCAAGCCCTCAGGTGACTGCAGCCCTGCAGCATTTCGTCCGCAACCTCAGAAGAGACCCTGAGCCAGAACCACTGGGCTAAGCCACTCCTCAATTCCTGACACACAGAAACTGAGAAATAATACATGTTTGTTGTTTTAAGCCACAGAGTTTGGGAGCCATTTGTTACAGAGAGTTAAATTACTATATAGACTGTCCAGAGACTTACCAGAAAACAAAAACTCAAACCAAAAGCTCAGTACTTACCCGGGCATCTTGGTCAATCAGTTCATAGTCAATGACAGAGCCATCCTCTGCTCTTCTACCCTATAGAAAAAAAAAAAAAAAAAAGAACTTCAAATCCATTTGTTTTTGTATTCTAAAACGGAAAATGTTTTCTCCCCAGTCCATGTAAGCCATTACTTCATTTAGTAAGTTAAGTATCCACCTAAGATTTTTCTTACTTTGAAACCTAGACATGGCCGGGCATGGTGGCTCATTCCTGTAATCCTAGCATTTTGGGAGGCCAAGGTGGGCGGATCATGAGGTCAGGAGATCGAGACCATCTTGGTTAGCACAGTGTAACCCCGTCTCTACTAAATTAGCCGGGCATGGTGGCACATGCCTGTAGTTCCGGCTACTCAGGAGGCTGAGGCAGGAGAATCGCTTGAACCAGGGAGGTGGGGGTTGCAGTGATCCAAGATCGTGCCACTGCACTCCAGCCCTGGTGACAGAGTGAGACTCTGTCTCAAAAAATAAAAAAGAAAAAGAAACCTAGACCAACCAAGGAGTGGTAAAATCCTTGAGCAAGGAAGTGGGGGCTGTGCCTTGCCATTGACAACCCCCTCCTTCGTACCCGGTCCTGGCCTACACACCTTATAGACATCCCTGTCCCCATCACCCACAAAAAGCTGATGAGATTTAGTTCTTTCCCACAGAGAGCTAGCGATGCAGATGGAGGAATATGTGGACACAAATGTAAAGCGGCCCAGGAACCTACAGCACTAGGAAGACACAAAATGCAGGAGGAGGAAGAACTGTCACAGAGCAGAGTCAGCAAAGAGGGTGAACAATGGGCCCGGGCTTAAGCTGAAACTTCAAGGGTCAATCAGAGGCAGCTAGCCAAGCGGAGAAGGAGAGCCAGCCGGTACACCAGGGATGGCATAGCACACTCCCAGGTAAGTAAGGAGCTGCCCTGTCAGAGCAGAGCTGAGCAGGAGAGAATCTGAGAAAAGAAGATGCAGGGAGGGTTGAGAGGACCTTTCACAGCAGTTAGGAGTTTAAATCTGATGCAGCAGAAATGGGGTTTGAACAGGGGAGTAAAACGGTGAAAGTGTATTTCACAGAGATCCGTGGATGGCGGTACACGGGGCAGGTGGTAGCAAAGAGAGGAGAGCCAGGGAGAATGGCTTAGGAGCTGTTGCAGTAATGGAGATGTGAGTGGCCAGATGCACTATCTGTCATTTGTCATCAGGGTTCCCAGGGTCTCTCATCCCTCCCCTGGCACATAAGCATTAAGCTGCACACTGGCCAGAACTAGGGATTCACAGGGGAAGTGCCCCTTCCTCCATGTTAATGTGTTAATATTAGCGATCAGCTCCACAAAGACACCTCCACTCCAGACAAAGGACTATATGGGCAAATTCCTCCATGAGAAGTGAACGCAGGAAAAAGAAACCAGAAGGTCACTTCCCACTGGGTCCTGCATGACCACAGATAGGGCAAAGTGACCTTCCCTAAGTCACGCGGCCAAGGCTCTGGCACATAAATCCAGGCCAGGACTTGAGAGCTGCCCATCCCTCCTCTGGCTCCCAAAGTTCACTTGTCCATGAGGTTTTGCAGGATAAGAAATCCTATTATACAAAATTGACAACTCTGCAGTGACAGTGCAAACCCACTTTCGAAAATGCAGCTGAATTTCTGATGCAGGCACAGGGCACTTAGTTAATTCACTCCAAGTATAAAATGAGGTATGTGACATGACTTGGGAGGAAGCAAGGGCAAAGAAAGAAACCGGGAAACCAACCTTTGCCAGGGCAACCATCAGCTTGCGGAAGTCACCAGATGTGTCCGAAATAATGTCCTTCTCCAAATCAGTCTTGTACACTTGGAGGAAAATACATCTGGTTTTATGCTTTCTGCCTCTGTAGCCAACCACCCACCCCAATCTCCCCATTTCCCACTAAGACTCTGAAAAAAAGAACAGCTATGTCAGCTGGACATACCCATTCTCCTTAACCCCAAACAGAGGAAGGATTCACTAGAATGATTTTCACCCTCATGAAATCAGAGCCAGAGTTATTATCCATGACAGGGGGCAGCAGGGCTAGATCAAATCAGGGATCCTCAACTTTGATCCTCAACCTCTTATATAGTTTAAATACTGGCTCCCAGCCCTCCTGACTGTGAACACTCGTTTTGAACATCAAAAAAATAGGAGGTCTACACACACACACGCACACACACAATTGTGCTTTACTGTCCACTGAGAAAATGCACAATGGCAAAAACTACTAAGAATTAAACAATGCTTTTGAATGAAATTATATTTCAATATTCAAAACAGCATCTATATTGAAATACAGTAGCTAGAGAAGAACTGTAATCTTCCTAATATTAAAAAAAGATAAATGTGTGAGGTGATGGATACCCCAATTATCCTGACTTGGTAATTCCATATTATATATATGTACCAAAATATCCCATGTACCCCCAAAATATGTACAATTATGACATATCAACTTTAAAAAGTAAAAGAAAAGAGAAATGCAGTAGCAATGTAAAGTTGCATTGTTTATTCCACTCATAGCCTTCTATATTGCTTAGTGTGCACAGGTCCACATGGGTCTCTTGCTGTAATTCTTCAATTATCCACAGTCCAGAGTTGGCAACCTCTTGAGCAGAGACTGACAGCACCCAGTAAATGGAATCCATATATAATACTTGCTACTTCTCCTCATCAGATTTTTAAAAATAAATTTTGTTTTCTCTTCTTTCCCTCCTGTCTACCCCCTTCTTCTAACACAGAAGTTCTAGTGGAATGTAATAATCAAACTGCAGGCAATGAGGAGGTAAAGGAGAGCAACCTGGACCACAGCCAACCTCGCCTGCATGGTCAAGGTGGCAGGTGCTTCTGTACATCAATAATCCAGGCATCTTAGCCCGAACACTAACCCCAGTGGCCATGATACAGTCACATAAATTGGGCTGAGGATGAATCACAGAAATCAAGCTACTCACTTTCCTTGTAGACTCTGTTAATTTCCTGCAGCTCCTGGTTGGTTCTGGAGCAGATGATCTCAATGAGAGAGTCCTCGTCGGTTCCCAGCCCCTGTGAACCAGGAAACACGAACATCAGCAGGGAAAGGCTTCCCCACCGTTAGCCTACTTCTCTGATCTCCATCAAGTAAATCGCAAACATGGGTTGGGTCTGTTAGCATCCTGCTTTCTACATTCCTACTGAAGAATCCATACTCTATCTTTTAGCACAAAGTAATGTTATTTTCTATTCCTTTAAAAAATGCTTCACCACAGCACAAGATGGTGGAATTGGCATGTTTGAGTTCAACTGTTAATATGTTTTGTTTTTTAAAGTAGTGAATAGGGGCCAAGCGCCGTGGCTCACGCCTGTAATCCCAACACGTTGGGAGGCCGAGGCGGGTGGATCACAAGGTTGGGAGATCAAGACCATCCTGGCTAACATGGTGAAACCCCATCTCTACTAAAAATACAAAAAATTAGCCGGGCGTGGTGGCAGGTGACTATAGTCCCAGCTACTCTGGGAGGCTGAGGCAGGAGAATGGCATGAACCCGGGAGGTGGAGCTTGCAGTGAGCCGAGATTGCACCACTGCACTCTAGCAATAGAATATGCCAAATGTTAAAAGTGGTAATTGCCGTTTGCTGTGGGTATATAAAGTAACTTTTTCTTACTATTATTGTTTCTACAATAACCACCCACTATTTTAACGGACGAGAATTTTCTTCGTTAAACAATTCTTCTTGCTAATTTAAAATAAAGGAATACAGAAAGTTTATGTTCTCACGTGCAGCCAGCATTGTTAGAGTAAGTCTTTTTATCAGGCAAAGGTATAGTTAAGAAAAATTTTTTAGCTTCACCTCTTTGAAATGTAAAATTGGGTTAATGTTAAAAATTTCATTCTTGTCCTTCCATTTTTGCTTGATAATTATGCACTCTTCAGGCATTTTAGGGAAGCAAAAAGAAATAATGAAGTGCCAAATAAACCTAGACACCAACACTTTATTAAGGAGTAAGAATTTGATGGGTGATGTATTCAAATTTAATATATACACTTTTGAGCATGTCAGATAGCTTGAAAGGACTCTGAAACATGTATTTCAAAGCTGGCTTCATGATCAAAGTCAAGATTTAATAATCAGGATTCTTTAATACTTGTCTTTCCGAATATGGAAATACCACTTTGAACTAAGTAGAATTACAACTGTTTAAAATGTAAATCAATTATAAGGTGTTAATACAATAAGAAACTTACTTATCCACATGAAAAGTGTATCAGCTATTAATTAAACTTATTAGAGGT
Source organism: Macaca thibetana thibetana (assembly GCF_024542745.1). Classification (NCBI taxonomy): domain Eukaryota; kingdom Metazoa; phylum Chordata; class Mammalia; order Primates; family Cercopithecidae; genus Macaca; species Macaca thibetana. The sequence goes on from NC_065584.1 coordinate 144,751,753, forward strand.
TATATGTCCCTGAAAAAGTAGTTTGTATAATACAAGTTAAGCCTCAGGTTAATGGTTAATTTTGAATTTTATTCTTCATCTAATCTTTGAGCCAATGGCTCTCCTTTCTGAGTTTTTAATCATGATTTGTAGAGGTTCCAGCAAAGCCAAAAATTCTCCCCTTGTTAGCAAAAAGTCCATACAGCATTCTACACAAATGTTATTAAATGACTACCGAGCATCTTTGAATATTTTGAGGAGCAGTTGTTCAATCTCAAGGATGATAGAAATATCGTCTAAAAATAACACACATTGGGAAAAATGCTATATCCTGACATCGTAGAATTGCAAGACAGGCAGAATAATATAAGATGTGTTTCCTTCCATCACTGATATACCAGTGGTAATATCTGATAATTCCAATGGTGTTTTTATGTCTACATTCAAAGGTGACCTTGGCAATTTCCAAAATCCGGCCCAAACTCTCCACAGACTGTCCACAATTCCTATCACAAGGGCAAATTCTACTGTAACATATGGCAGATACTGCCACCGGTACTGCCAGAAGTCAAAACAGATCTTTTTTTAAAGCACAGTTCAGTTAATGTCACTTCAAGCTTTATGGATTTTGGAAGGGTACTCAACTGTGATAGCTAATGGAAGAGCTGGCCCAGGGTCAAAGCTTCAGCAGTTAAAGCACCTTCCACTGGGCCCAATTACATAGATTACAACAGTGACTGACAGCTCAAAAAGGTCTGTTTCAAGTCACTAATACCTAGTAATAGATACCAGCAAAGCCACACGAATCACAACTAAACAGATTCTTGACGAAAATAAGACAAACTGATCTGAAGTGTTGATGGCCAGAAGAAACCTAGGAGAGGCTGACTCATCCCTGCCTCCAAACGTCCACAGACTCGGTTTTCAGGAGTGCTATTTTTATCAACCAGGATCATGAAATGTTGTTGACATTTTATCATTCTTAATGATGTCTTTTCTGCAGTACAGCCTACTTAGGAAACTCAGACAAGTCCGCTCAAATAAACTGAGCACAGCTTGGGCTAAGCTGAAGAACTGAAGGAAGAAAGAGACTTAACAACAAATCTTACAGCAGCCCTGAGCTATCAAGTTCGGGGCTCTGGAGATGCCCAGTGTCCAAAGCAGCTTCACTCTTGTGTTCTCTGGGGAAAGGATGACAACTGAACTGTGACATTAGCTCTGGTGACAGGCTTACAGCTCAGACTGTTCATAATTCAGGAACAGCGGCATCAGAGAAAACACACTCAGACTCAGAATTTAAAAATCAGACATATGGCTTCCCCCCTACAGCGCAGACTTTACCCATGTATATCAGCAGAGGGCAGTGTCGGACTGTTCAAATGCTGCAGACCCACACTAGGAAAAGGGTCCAAATGTGTTGCAGTAACATACATTTATGTGTGTACATCCATTGCATTTATATAAAACTTGATGTTGGCCAGGCACGGTGGCTCATGCCTGTAATCTCAGCACTTTGGGAGGCCAAGGTGGGCAGATCACCTGAGGTCGGGAGTTCGAGACCAGCCTGACCAACATGGAGAAATCCTGTCTCTACTAAAAATACAAAATTAGCCGGGAGTAGTTGCACATGCCAGTAATCCCAGCTACTCGGGATGCTGAGGCAAGAGAATCACTTGAACCCGGGAAGCAGAGGTTGCAGTGAGCGGAGATCGCGCCATTACACTCCAGCCTGGGCAACAAGAGCGAAACTCCGTCTCAAAAAACAAAACAAAACAAAACAAAAAACTTGATGTTTTAGGTATGCACAAAGTTCAGGAGGTTTCCAATCTAGAATTTTTACTTAATTTAACCAAAAATTCCAGGTTCAAAAGAACTTTACAAAAGAAAAACATAAAAGATAACGTGACACTTCACAGAGGTACGACTCAGGTACGATTCATCAACTGAAATTACCCCTCATGTGCACTATGATGTTCTGATTCTGCCCGAATTTGAAACAAATGGTACTGACAGAATATGGGAGGAAGAAACACCCACGAAAGGATGGGCAGAATTTGCAAGCTTCACTTAACAAAAGATGAGGTTTTTTTTCTTGCCTTAATATCACAACATATCTTTTTAAAGAAGGAAGTGTAATCAAGGAAGTAGTTTGCCCAAATGGTATTCCAATTGCCCAGGTGCTGAGTAGTAGCAGCTGGTAACTGACTTCTCAGCATCATAAAATGTCTTTACAGTCTTAAAACAAGTAATTGAAATATTTTTGGTACAAATCCTGAGACGTATAACTTCAGTTCATTTTTAAAAAATGGTTCCAAATGAGAATTCAAGAAAACTGAAAATCACCAAATTACACTCAGAAAGCTGTAATTCACAAAATTAATAGCAGATTTGACAGAGATGACATCTCACACGCATTTACCTTCATGGAAGCTTTTAGCTCAGAAGCGTCATACTGAGCAGGTGTCTTCAATAGGCCCAAAATCACCGTCTCCAGGTGGCCAGATAAGGCTGACTTCAGTGCTGATGCAAGTTCCTTCAAGAAAACAGGCAATCATGAGGAAAATATTTATTTTACTTTAAAACTGGTGAGTAAAACAAAAGTAAAAGGGATCTTTTTGTGAAGCAGGTTATGAGTCTTTGACTACTCCAGAGTCTTGGGTCAAACACCCTCAACTGCATTCCCTTCAACAGACCCACATCTCAGAAACATAAACATCGGGCTTTGCTTTAACGAAATTCCTTAAAATCCAAGTTAATTTTGCCTTCTTCCCCAGTCAATAAAAGGAAACTGGAGTCGTATGTGATTCCTCAGAAAGCTGTGAGAGTGCAGGCACTTTGCAACATGCTTGAAAGCGGTAACACCCTGTGGAAGGCAGGACACTTTCCGAGATCAAGGTCCCTGCTAAGGAGGAGGTGTTCAAGCAGACAGCCTCCTGGGAAGCAGATCTTGTGGCCTGCTGATATACTGTAAAAGACATGGGGGCAGCCAGTCCAGCAGCAGCTCCTCAAAGTCTCCAGAAGGAACCAGAGGCCCCAGCACAGTTGGAAGTGAGGTCATGAAACGTTCCTATGCAAAACACTGTATCTAATACTGAGAAAATAGCTCTTTGTCCACACCAAACTGGGACCGTGTTTAACGGAAGTGATAGGAAACTAACACCTCCGAATTGGCCCCCTTGAATTCGTTGCTGCATATAATTTCTTAAGGGTTCCACTGTCACCATGAACACAGAAATTTAAGTCAGAGGTCTGGTCAGCACCCATGTATGTAGACAGACACCCCAACTCAATGTGGCTTTTAGCGATGCTTCCTAGGGCTAAACTTCCTACAAATCATGGCTGATGACTGAAACCTCCTACTGAAATAAAGTTCTTCTTTTCACTTTTTCCTTTCTCTTCTCTCTCTTCTTTCTTTCTCTCCTTGCTTTCTAAGAGCACCCGTGGCATCCACAAAACTTAGCCCCTAGAGGTACTTGCAGGATACGAGAGGTGATTTTCAGCCTGCTTCAGAGACAACCATCTTGAATCATTCGTGATATCAAAAGTGTTAGAAGGATCTTAGAAGCCATCTGGCCCAAGCCTTTCGCCACCCATTTCTTCCTGCTTCCCAATGTCCTGGGAACACACGGCACTTAGGAGAGGACTGTAAAAGCAATAGCTCCCAATTATAACACCAGTCTCCCAGTTTGGAACTTTGAGGTTAGGTAACTCCAAACTTAGCCTACCCTTGACACTCCCCTCTACCCATTCTCTGTTCAAACCTCAAATAGCATTTGGGCACCTACTGACTTCTTCTACTTCTATTCTAAACTCCTTATGGGCGTTCAACTTCCTGGTTCTCACAATGTCCAGCACAGAGCTTTGCATTTAACAAAAACTAAACAAAAACTCCAGAAATCTATGATAAACAAAACATAACCATTCCCTGTAAGGAGAAGCCTCGCATCTGGCGTCTGCTAGAACATGAAAGAATCGTAAAAGCAGCTGTCCCTCCCAGCTCCTCACCGCTCTGCTAGCTGGGCCCAGGTTCTTCAAGCTCATCACCTGGGCAGCCGCAGCCCGTATACCTAAAGAACTCTGCAACACAAATCTTCCTTATTTCACAGACTTTCTTTATTTCACAAACAGCCGATTGCTTCACTTGAAACTATCTCAAGTAGTTTACATTATCTTTTATAAAAGATATATAATTCTCCTTGGCCTAAGGCTGAGAGTCAAGAATTAGAAGGGTGGTGAGCTGTCCCCAGCACACAGCAAAGCCTGTGAGATCTTGGGACCTCATCGTAATTCTGGTAATATCTTCTCTCCAAGAGGGTACATGGGAGCTTTGTTCTCCATATATCTAATCTAAAACCAGTATCTAGGTTTTGGGTGTGGTGGCTTATGACTGTAATCCCAGCAGTTTGGGAGGCAGAGGTGAATCATTTGAGTCCACATGGCAGAAGTTGCAGTAAGCTGAATCATACCACTGCAATCAAGCCTGGGTGACAGAGCAAGACCCTGTCTCAAAAAAAAAAAAAAAAAAAAAAAAGGTTCCAGGCTTCTATGTTTGTGTGTACACACCCAAATGTATTCCAAGACCAGACTCTGTCAGTGACAGCTGAAAGATCAATTTTTGCGCATGCTGTCCAGAGATGAGCCTTCTGCTCCAATGGGAACTTGGCTCTAACCAGCTCACAAACCCTCTTGGAAAGCTGGAGAAAGAAAGCACTCCCCTCTACGCCTCACTACAGAAGATTAATATACGTCTAGAGAAAGAAGAATTTTAATGCACATGAGATGAAAGAAGCCAAATGCTTTCCTATTTGTGTCCTTTCCAACTGTTTAGAGTGCGGGGAATGGAAGTGTAGCAAGACTTGACCTGCAACTCCCAGGACCCTGCTGGTCATGTCAATCCCAAGGGCAGAAATGTCTCTTCTAGAATCCTTCCAGCTCACCTCCACTGTGGCTACAAGTGAAAGCCATAAGTCAGATGGGAGCTGCAGGAAGCCACACTTACTGCACTGTCCAAGAATAAATCAAAAGCTTTTAATAGCAAGAAGTTAAAAATAAAGCAGCACATCCTTAAAAATAAAATTTCCTAAAACTGACAAAATAAAGGACGAACACGCACTGGTTGTTTCTTAACCACTAGTGCACAAGCAAAGGGAAAAAGCACACAAAGACCCTTTAAATAGTAGGAGCACGGCATGTTGAAGATAGCTTTGCAGACCAAATGAACTGCCAACTAAGCCCACTCGTTGCAAAACGCTTAAGAATTCAAGTGTATATTGTTTAAATGAGAGGAGCTTGTTAGGATCAACACTCATTGGAGGCTAGTGTCCTAAAATTAAATTAGAAACATCTTATCAAGAACCAGCAGAAGTCAGAAAGATGAAACGGAGTTGCTACATGTAGAAAACTGAGCACAGTGCCTGGTCCAAAGTAAGCACTCAATAAATGGTGCCTGTTGCTGTCGTTCCTTATTCCTAACTTTCTATTCCCAGAAGTTCTCCCTCCAGGTAGCCTGGGTTGGAGGAGGGTACTGTCCTTATACAGGAGCTCCCAAGCACTCTAAAGCGAGCATGACCACCTGCGCTCTGCCTCCTCTCAGATCAACGGTGGCATTAGATTCTCATAGAAGTGCAAACCCTACTGTGAACCGCACATGCGAGGGATCTATGTTATACACTCCTTATGAGAGTCTAATGCCTGATGACCTACAGTGGAAGAGTTTCATCCCAAAACCATCCCTCCCCATCCCATCCATGGAAAAATTGTCTTCCACAAAACCGGTCCCTGGTGCCAAAAACGTTGGGGATAGCTGCTCTAAAGGCCACATGTGTTTGTGTGTCATGCACACACACACACACACACATGTGCAGTGACTCTTACCAGGATTTAAAAAGAAAATCTTAGATATCCAATGGTCCCAGAAGTCTTTGCTCATGAGAGCCACAATTCATGAAAAGAAAAAGCAATGTCTGAGGAAATAAAAATTCAACAAGAAATGCCCTCCATCCTTGGAATTGCCTGTACCTTTTTGGTCCTTCTCTGGTAGGCGAAGGCAATATCCTGTCTCTGTGCATTGCTGCGGTTGGTCAAAATGTTGACAATGGTGACCTCATCCACACCTACGGAAATACAAGTTGTTAATCGTTACTCAACCATATACTCTAGTGTTTTGGGCTTACATAGAAGGTGTCAAGCAGAGTTTTTCAAACTGAAGTTTCTATACTGTTTTTCAAATGGAAATACCAAGACACCGAGATTTGTTCCAGTTCTTTTGTCAGCATCCTCTACCCAATGTGTACACTCTCTTTCCTTTTTTTCCTGAGAGCCTCAAACCTCAAGCTTAAATGGACCTTTTAAATATTTGTGGTTTAAAAACTATTTTATTCATAAATTGGTTTCTGGAATCAACAGTAGGAGGTGCATATGTGGGGCTCTGGCAGTCAGATGGAACAACAGAGATTTAGTAGGATTTTAAATGAAGGTCCCCAAATTGCCATTTAACTCGGGATTTAATAGAGAGTAACTGCAAACTGAATTAATAGAGATAATTATTTATATTTATTGCAGGATTATGGCTATATAAGCTGCTAGGTATAATTTCTATAATTATAAAAACTGTCATGACAAATGAGTCAGATTTAATATGGCAGTTGTATTTTCATAGCATAATTGATTAATGCAATCATACTTATTGAAGACAAAATTGTTTTGTAAGGAAAATAAATGTTCCACTGCTTTTAATCTTCAATAGGCAATTTTAATAATCAATTTTATAACTTTATTAAAAAGAGTAAGTGTTTTAATCTAAATTAAATCTAAATTGGGAGTTTTGAAGTGCCACCAAAATATTTTAGTACCTATTTTAATTGGAACATGTGTATTTACAAAGATAAGCAATGCCTTCTGGTGTCTGAAAGTTTCCAATTTTATATCAGAAATACTCCTAACATGCCATTTAACTTAAGAAAGCAGAGTTTGTAAATTCAGAATGTGAAAAGTCTCTCTCCTGACTGATTATTAACTTTGTTTAATAAAAGAAAGAGTCTTTGCCATAACCGGATAAGTAATTCTTGGGTGAGAGAATAGAGTCGCTAAACCTACAAGGTCACTTGCAAACTACAAACGGCTTGGCCTGAAGAAAATCAGAGGAGTCCTGAAGAAACAGAAAGGTCAAAACTGTAATGCCTGAGACAAAAACAAACAGCAGATTGACAGAGGAAGTATTTTCAATTCTCAAGTGTGTCAGATCAAAAAGTATAAAGTTAGAATTTCTGGGTATAAAAATAAATAACTTTTTAAAATGTATCTGCTCATTTCAAAGCAAGTCCATATCAATATGCTGGCTATCTTAACTGTAGCATCTATAACTTTAGCTCTGATTTTTAGAGTAGCCAAGGTAAACACAGAAATCCAATTGCTGGATATGAGATTCAGCTTCAAAGATGCTTATTTCAGCACTGTACATAATATTGAAAAGTAAAGTTAGGAAAAACACCTGTGTCCAATAAAAGGCTGATTAAATGTTCTTTTTTCCATATAATGGGATACTATGCAGTCATTTTAAATGATGGCATAGAAGTATTAAATAATGTTGGAAAATATCCACAATAGAGGTACTGTTAAAAAAAAAAAAAGGTTGCAAAGCAGTATGCTCAGTATACTCTCATTTTTGTAAAATGTGTATGCATGTATAAGAAAATATCTAGACATCTCTATATCAAAATTGTAATAGTTATCATCTGAGTGTTGGGATTATATATAATTTTAAATTTTCTTTCTTTTGATTATCTGTACTTCCAAAGTTCACCATAATGACCATAAATGGGTTTTTTTTAAATACCCAGCGAGTGGCAGGCAGTCATTGCTCTAGAATCAACTAGTGACTTCACTTCAAGAGAGTCCCTGTATAGCTCTAAATACTTCAGTTAGAAGAAAACACAGTATGCATAATAATTAGGAATTACATCTATATAATTCTCTTCAGTTTCCAAACATCGCAAGACAAGTTATCTTATTTAATCCTCATAACAACCAAGTGGGGATAGTGACTTCTCTGTTTCATAAGCGGAGGCTCTAAGGCTCAGAGTGACTGCAGCCCATCCCCGCATGTGTTGTGTGTGTGAACATTTGTTCTCCCGGGGTCTCAGCTTCTATATTGGCACAAGTAAGGGGGCTTGAACAATGACCCCCAAATTCTGCTTCCAGAAAACACTAATGGATATAATTTTTAACTTATATTTTGTTTCAATTAGGAACAGGCAGAGGAGATTAATTCAAAGACTCTAAATATCCACAAAGTGGACATAGGCCCGGGCTGCTGTGCCTGCATGCCTACAACACATGTGTTCGCTTGTTTGTTTGCTCTCTTGCTCTGTCTCAAAATTCTATGGCTCTAGCTTTATATCAGGAAAACCACTTGCTTATTAATGTGTTTTGCTTTGTACTTAATTTTATTACCCACCAACTGAAAATGCTGAAGAACCAATCACAAAACACAATTCTATCCTCTAACCTCAATTCTAATACTTTCAGAAGTCAACCTAGGGGCGGCTGGCCTGAATGCACACCAAGAACACTGACCCATGAAAAAGTATTCTCTCTTAAAAACAAATGCAAAGTCTGTGTTTGGGTCAGAATGTGGTTCCTGGCCTACCTGCATTAAAATCACATGAAGCATTTATTACAAACACAGTCCCTTGGGCCCTACCTGAGAACTAGTAAGTAAGCTCTCTAGAACTTGGGACCCAGGAAGCAGCACTTCAACAAGCTCCCCAGTAATTCCTTATTTGAGAATCACCAACAGAAAATGATAACCACGGGTGGGAAATGGAAACGTCTTGAGAAATCTATCTATCTAAAAGACTTCTGTGTTACTTCTACCAACTGCTTTTGTGAGGTACAGGGTCGACTACAATTTTAGGGAAAGAAGTGCTTACTTCTGCCCAAACAACCCAGGTAAGAAGTAATATCTAAAGAGCTCACTCCACAAGCTGTGATGCAGTACCGCACTCTTAGTCAACGAAACAGCTTTCTTTCTGCCTTTCTTTCCATAGCAGCTAAGTGTCCAGCCAGCAGAGATAGAATTTAATCCAATTACTGGAAATCCCCATAAAGAGCCTGGGTGGTTAACCTGAATCTTACCTAGGAGGCAGCAACAACCATAGTCTGAAGGAATCGAAATGTATTTTACCTAAATAATTTACCAAGCTAACAGCCAGCTGAGAGGCAGTATCTAACGTGCTGGGACTTTACAAGTGAACAGCCGTAATGCATTGCACAAGTGCTAACGCCACTAACTACAAGGAAATGAAATGGAGGCTATTTCTGCAAGTAGAAGACTCCCGTTCCACCGCCCTGCCCAAGAACCTCACCTGCATCACCTATTTCTCCCATACCATTGTCTGCATGTTTCAAACTGAACTGGAAAGAGGAAAAAATCATGAAGCCAGGATCAACTGCCTAGTCAAAGCCACTTAAATCATGTCCTATATTGCAATACCAAATACATGCATCTTCAAATGGGATTGAACCATCTTATCTCTAGAACACTGCTGCTTCCTCTTGCCCTGCTATTGTAATTGGTGAGGCCATTTATTCCTGTGAAAAATTATTCAGTACAGGTTGAGGCTGCAAAGGTCATCCGGTTACTCACCATTTCTACCCAGGATGCAACTGAAGGACTCAGACGGAACCTCGAATACTTATGTCAGCACAATCATCATCAACAATGCACAGCCAGTGCCAGGACACCAGAAAAGCTCTAAATTCAATATAGTGCCAGATGCCCGGGAGATGGGGCTCTGCCTTCCTTGATTTATACTCTCTGACCTGTCGTGTTCCAGTGCTTAAGGAAGTGTTTGCTGGGCGGAAGGGCCCAGGGTCTAAAGAAACCGTGTGGGTGGGGCAAGGGCATAAAGAAGAAACAGAAAACCTGAATAACACTTCCTTTTCCATCCTCTTCCTCCTGTGTCTGATGTGAGTGATCACAAAGTCATCTAAGCAAAGCCTCTCCGCAAGGAAGAGTGATGTGGATACGGTGATCCCACAGAATGTGGATGAAAACATGAATTCTGTAATTCAGGCAGATGTTTTACAATTTTTTTTTCAAAACTAAAGAAGTTACACTTTTCCAACATTGGTGAGGAACCAAGACACAAACGTATTTGGCTCCTGATGGGAAACAGCACAAGGAAGTCTTTAAGCATTTACTCCTTGAACAAAAATAGCCAGCTAATCTAATTAGCTAACTACAACAATATTTTCAACACTTGGATCATGGGTACCCCAGAGGTCAGTCACTGTTCCAAATGCCAGTTAATCTGAAGCAACAGCTTTGCCAAAGGAATGCCACGGGGAGGCGCTGCTGACAGCAGGGTGCCAGGAGAAACCTGGGGGTCCTGGGTCCCATAAATCATTTACTGTATTTTTCAAGCATAGAGAACATTGGCAGTTTAAAATGATGGCTGCATCCAAAACCACAAAATCAGCCTCCTGGAGTTTCCTCCTCCTCTCGGCGGGTGGAAACCCCAAGTCAGCTCCAGCGCCTGGCATTCCATGGAAAATGTGTGTCTTTATTGTCCATGGCAAGGCACCAACAGCCGTTCTGAACAGGATGCTGACTCACATCTGCCGAGACACACTGAATGCACAAAGAAAATGGATTTCATTTGTGTTTGATGAAGGTCTCAGGAGGGTGGGGGCTGACTTGGAAAACAAAGGAAAACTGTCCAGATCCTCTCCTTACCTAGATTATGGGGAAGACCACGACTTAAGATTACTGAGCATACAAGTATCAAAGCTGAGAAAAAAATCATCTTTACAAAAAGAAGGTCAGAGGCATGCCACAAAGACAGGACAGCGCCACAGAGCTATGGGTGTGTACATGTGGACATAGTTCATTTATTACAATAATAGTAACCTTTTGCCTTATTATTATAATAGTAACCTTGTGGCTCACGCCTGTAATCCTAGCACTTTGGGAGGCCAAGGTGGGCGGATCACGAGGTCAGGAGTTTGAGATCAGCCTGACCAACATGGAGAAACCCCGTCTCTACTAAAAATACAAAATTAGCCAGGTGTGGTGGTGCACGCCTGTAATCCTAGCTACTCGGGAGGCTGAGGCAGGAGAATCGCTTGAACCCAGGAGGCGGAGGTTGCAGTGAGCTGAGATCGTGCCATTGCACTCCAGCCTGGGCAACGAGAGCGAAACTCCATCTCAAAATAATAATAACTTTTTACTAGGCACCTACTATGTGCCAGGCATTTTTATCAGATGCCCATATTCTATCATGTAATTCTCACCACACCTATCTAAGGTGGGTGCCACTGTCATCCCGGTTGTACTAATGAGGAAACCAATGCTCACAGAAGGCAGAGACTCGCCCAAGGTCACACAAGCAAGACACTTGCGGGGCTGAGATTCAAACCAGGACTAAAGACCTTGGCTCACTGCACTGGGCAACTCAGCCTCCTGTGATAGAAAATTATGCAAAACTTGAAAATAAAGCAAGAGGAAGACAGCATATCCTCCAGGTATGTGCTGAAGCACTATCTCACAGACCCAAAGACTCATGCTCAAGGGACCTGTCTTACCTGACATGCTACTTTCTACTGATTTGGGCATACACTCTGCAGGGTTACATGTTAACTTGTAGATTGTGGTCCAGTAGAAAGGATAACCCCAAAGGCTGTGGCTTCACTGCCCTATAGAACATGAATAGTCTTGTATACAGCTCAACAATCTTTCTTTTTTTTTTAAACAGGGTCTCTCACTCTGTTGACCAGGCTGGAGCACAGTGGTACAACCATGGCTCACTGTAGCCTCGACCTCCTGGGCCCAAATGATCCTCCTGCCTCAGCCTCCTGAGCAGCTGGAAGCACAGGCACTCACCACCAACGCCCAGCTAATTTTTAAAAATGTTTTTTAGAGATGAGGTCTCCCTTTGTTGCCCAGGCCCTCCTGCCTGCTGGGATTACAGACAAGAGCCACTACACCAAGCCTGGCACAACAATCTTATTCCAACATTCTTTTCTCAACACTTACCAACATCCAGTATCTCAAATTCCCTCTGAACCAGCCTTACCTCAATGTGTTAAATAAATGTTTAATACATGTTTATCCTATGAGTCAAGTCTGTACCTTTTTAAAATTATACTCTGATACTTTTTCATACCACGCTCCACCATCTAGCTCCTATAAAGGATATGGGACAATAATGTGTCAAATGTGTAGAGAACTGGGCTGAAATTTTTACATACAAATGCACTTACACTTGGTAATCTGTAGGTAATGATTTTCCACCTGGTAATAATGCATGGCCACTAAAGGGATAACCCAGCTGAGGTTTTTTTCAACAGAAAGAGCTAGAAGACTCTCTTCTGAGGAGAGACATTACTAACTCGGCAGAGGGAGGTAGGCCTTCCCAACAAGCCTAGTATGCCAGCCAGTCACCCACCTACTGGGAGAAATTTTAGGGAAAGAAAAGCTCCCCTCTAGCCATAGGACTACCCAAAGCACCTTCACCATGGTGCTGGCTGGCCCGGAACCCCTGCTATCAAAGTTGCCCCTCTGGGTCATCCAGCACAAGCAAGCACTGTCTCCAGAGCGTCTCTCACCAAGACAGGACACCCAGCTGGCTGACAGACGCCAGGGGAGGCCTCCAGATAAGTAGCAGCCACAATGTAGTGCTCTGGAAACTCCACAAGACTCAGACCTGTGAGATCCTGGGGCACATTAGTTCCCTCCCTAGGCCTAGGCATCTCACCCCATAGAACAGAGATATGATAATACTTATTTTACCAGGATGCAGAAAAGACTGGCTGAGTTAACATCTAGAAACACATCTACTGCCTTCATTCAGCTTCTCTGTCACAAGCCTGGCCCCTGCTTGCATTTGAATTTCTATCTGAAATATGGGGCAAAGAAAGAGAACATTTTTGCCATTGACACACATGGATGAGCAGTCCAGTTACACGACAAACTCTGGCAGCTGCCGAGAGACGGGGGAGAAAGTAGGCTTTGCACAGGGTGAAAGCAGACAGGGGAGTTTGGTGCCTCTCCCAAGTCTGGCACAGCTGGGCACACAGTCCCAACTCACGGAAAGCAGGGTTTACCTAAGTGCCTAAGAAGTGGTTTTGGTCCAAAAATCAAATTTCTTCTTTTTCCATTCTGCTTTGATCTCACTTCAACTGAGTTCCTTAGAAAGGATTTAAGGTATCATTGTCTTGGTAATCTCACCGGCTACTTTAATAATCTAGAACCTCGTCTGCCTTCCATGCAGAATTATATTTCTGAAATAAGCTATAAGACCAGCAAGAAAACACAAAGTATACCACTGCTCAAGATCCAAATCAAATCGTCAGTGAAGGAACATACATAAAATGCAAGCACTGTATTGTGCCCCGTTACTCCGTCAGCCTCATGGGACAGAAAATAAAAAAATGTGAACAGATGCGAGAGAAACCAACATAGCCACCCTTAACTCACTTGACAGTGGAGAACTTTCTTGGCGTTGCTGACACCAGATTAGAATCCAGTTACGGCCATTGTCCCTGGGTGAAACTGGTATTTGGATTTCCTCAGGGAAAAGAGGTAACAGTTTTGTTTTTTTTTTTTTAAAAAAGAAAGAGCTGAAGAGAGGCAGGTGATGAAAGCTGATGCCTACAATTAGAAAAGCTCCAGGGACTCCTTTTCCAGTGTTTGATAGCTACCTGGCTCGGGTCTGGCACCTACATAGCTACATAGACAAATATCATTACAAAGAAAATCTGTGCTGGCGGAGTCAGAGCGGCTGTGACTCAGCACTGGCCTCTTTGTTCCCAGCACTGCTGTAAGATGAGAAGTCAGTCTAAAGTAAACGTGAACACAGAGAGAAAGGCCTCAGCAACTGGGAAGGGTCCATTCCCTTCCAGGAGGGTGAGAGGGCCCTGGGCTACGCGAGTCACAGAAGAGCTCACACTCAGACCTATTCTTGGTTTAGCTCCTCACTTGCAGCCCTGTGTTAGAGGAGAGAGGCTACTTTTCCCAGCCAGTCTGCCTCCTGGCACCCTTAAGAGAATATATTTCTGGCCGGGCGCGGTGGCTCAAGCCTGTAATCCCAGCATTTTGGGAGGCCGAGATGGGCGGATCACAAGGTCAGGAGATCGAGACCATCCTGGCTAACCCGGTGAAACCCCGTCTCTACTAAAAAATACAAAAAAAAAACTAGCCGGGCGTGGTGGCAGGCGCCTGTAGTCCCAGCTGCTTGGGAGGCTGAGGCAGGAGAATGGCGTGAACCCGAAAGGTGGAGCTTGCAGTGAGCTGAGATCCAGCCACTGCACTCCAGTTTGGGCGACAGAGCAAGACTCCGTCTCAAAAAAAAAAAAAAAAAAAAAAAGAGAATATATTTCTAATTGTTCTGCTCAGCCAAATGAATATACCTGGTGTGCAGGTGAAACCAAAAATATCCATCCTGGCGTGTTCTGCAGTGGCATGGGATGTTAGTCTTTTGGCCACAGAAATCTTAAGCAGTTCTATTTTAAAACTATAAGAAAAAAATAAGTGCAAAACTTGGTGCAGTTATGCTTCCATACTTGCGCTTCTGAGAAAGGGGGGAAAAAATCACCGGCTTTTGCATCCCTTCCGGAGAACACAAATACTGCTAAAATCAAAACTGGCAATAATAACAGGGCAACTCATTACCCTCCCCTTCCAGAGAGAGACCAAAGCTGTACCAGTTTATTGGCACTTACGCTAACTCTGGGGTTGTGCTGCTGCTAATTACAATCTATTTTCTGGAGTCTAGATTCATCCTTTTCTAATTTAGCTGACTTTCCTTTCTAGTTATTTGGACCCATATGGTAAACCATTCACAGCTGTGTTGTACACGCCACAGTATATATTTAACCCAAGGCCAATCTAAACCAAGAGACTCCTACAGATTAAGTCTCAGCAACCTCTTGTTAATTAAGCAGTATTACTACTTTTGCATGACTTTACTCAGTTTCTAACTAGACATAAATTAAGGTAAGTCATCATATAGTCTACCTCAAGCCGGCGCATACACAAAACAATCCTGCATTTGGTTTAGGCAGCATAGGCAAAAAATACTGAGATGCCTTCAAATTAGAAACAAAGCAGACTTATTTTGATTTTAGGAGTATTGTGCTTCTCCCCCCTTCTCATAAGCACAATATGTAGAGTATGATGAGAACACAGACCAAAAAATAGCTGGTTCTGCCTTCTCAGAAAAAGCTTGTTGATGCTGTGCACTGGCCCAGACCGAGAGGTGAGTGGGAACTGTGGGATGTTTGAGGTGGGGAGGAAGGAGGCTGCGTGCTCCTCAAAGAACAAAGGCAGAGGCGTGCTCCGTAGAGGGCCGTGAACAGAGCTAGAGATGAAGCTAGAAGGATATTCTATAGGCCAGGCGCCGTGGCTCACGCCTGTAATCCCAGCACTTTGGGAGGCTGAGGCGGGCGAATCACGAGGTTAGAAGATCGAGACCATCCTGGCTAACACCGTGAAACCCCGTCTCTACTAAAAAAATCCAAAAAAATTAGCCTGGCTTGGTGGCGGGTGCCTGTAGTCCCACCTACTCGGGAGGCTGAGGCAGGAGAATGGCGTGAACCCGGGGGGCGGAGCTTGCAGTGAGCTGAGATCCGGCCACTGCACTCCAGCCTGGGCGACAGAGCGAGACTCCGTGTCAAAAAAAAGAAACACTCTGTAAAGGCTGAAGCAGGGAGGTCCCTTAGAAGACAGATGCCATAGGCCGGGCATGGTGGCTCATGCCTGTAATCCCAGCACTTTGGGAGGCCGCGGCAGGTGGATCACCTGAGGTGAGGAGCTCAAGACCAGCATGACCAACACAGAGAAACCCCATCTCTATTAAAAATGAAAAAAAAAAAAATTAGCTGGGCGTGGTGGCACCTGCCTGTAATCCCAGCTACTTGGGAGGCTGAGGCAGAAGAATCGCTTGAACCCAGAAGGCACAGGTTGCAGTGAGCCGAGATTGTGCGCTGCACTCCAGCCTGGGCAACAAGAGCAAAACTCCATCTCAAAGAAAAAAAAAAAAGATACCATAACAGCTCACAGGAGAGGGGTGACAAGAGTTAGGGGAAGGGGTGAATAAGAGCCACTTCCCAAGCACTGGAAAGTGATCCAGGACGGTTTTTTTTGTTTTTGTCTGCACACCTGGAGGTATATTCATTCAGTTGAGCGCAGCAATTAGGAATATATTCTCTCGAGGGTGCCAGGAGGCAGCCTGGCTGAGAAAAGTAGTCTCTCTCCTCTAACAGAGGGCTGTGAGTGAAGAGCTAAACCAAGAAGAGCAGGTGTGACTGACAGCTCATCTGTGAGAACAGCCTCCATGACTCCTGCAGCCATGCCCTGGCCATGGCAGGCAGTGCTCCCCAACAGGTCTCTGACCAGCTCTGCCCTCCTAGCCATCATCCCACTCCAGGCCTGCTCCTGTGCACCATCCATGTACTCAACAGCAGCTGATTAAGACTCCTCCAAGGTGGCCTGCTCCCAGCTCTTCTTCCTGAGAGTCCACAGACCACAGGGAAATCAATGGAATGTCACATGGAGCGGGTAACATCCCGGCACACTCATATACACATGTAGACATGTGGCTACCCCCATCTAGGAGAGAAAGAGGCCCAGACAGTCATCGTCACATGGTCCTTTGGCTTTTGTTTCTATCAACACTTGAGGTTTATACCATGTCCTTTGATGTCAAGGAAACACCAACTACTTAGTATTGTGTCTTCCCGAGGAAGGGTTTGAGGTGGGAGTGGGGCCAAGGTGTGGTATAAGCTTCTTAATGACACTTAAGGTAAAAGGCATTCTAAAAAAAAGAAGGTAAGATCTTAATTAGCTCATTTTTAAGTGGTTTTAGTTATCCAGTATCTAATAATATCAACGAGAAGGAGAAAAGAACAAAAGGGTTGTTATCCTTTCCAATGAATGACTTCATTTTTGTTTTTAATTAAGTTTACTGCCTTCCACTATGAAAGTAATACAGGTCATCATAGAAAATTTGCAAAATACAGAAATACAGAATATACTGAAAGCGCAAGAAAAGAAAAGGATCAATTGCCCACAATTCCATATACAGGCATACCTCAGAGATACTACTGGTTCGGATCCAGATCATCACAATAAAGCAAATATAGCAACAATGTAAGTCACACAAATTTTTTGGTTTCCCAATGCATACAAAAGTGTGATTATATTATATTATATTATGTAATAGCATTATGTGTAAAAACAATACATACCTAAATTTAAAAAATACTTTTATTTCTAAAAAATGCTGGCACAGATACATAAAGTGAATAGCATTGTCACAAACCTTCAATTTGTAAAAACTACAATATCTACAAAGTGCAGTAAAGGAAGCACCATGAAGTGAGGTTCATCTGTTTCCATTGCTAATGCCTTTTTTCTTTTTTGATTAAAAGAAATCGTAGGCCAGGCACGGTGGCTCACACCTGTAATCCCAGCACCATGGGAGGCCAAGGCAGGAGGATCACATGAGGTCAGGAGTTCGAGAGGAGCCTGGCCAACATGGTGAAACCCTCTCTCTACTAAAAATACAAAAATCAGCCAGGTGTGATGGTGCACGCCTGTGGTCCCAGCTACTCAAGAGGCTGAAACAGGAGAACTGGTTGAACCCAGGAGGGTTCTGTCAGGAGGCAGAGGTTGCAGTGAGTCAAGATCGTGCCACTGCACTCCAGCCTGGGTGACAGAGTAAGACTCCACCTCAAAAAGAAAAAAAAGAAAAAAAATCGCTGTGGTTGTGATCACATAGCATATACTATTCCATTTCCATTTCTTGATGCAACTGACACATTTAAGGTGAAGGGATGTTAAAATGAGTGTTAGGGAAGTTACTGTGGTGATGGCTGCACAACTCTGCAAATACACTACTAAAAACACTGAAATGTACACTTTATATAGGCAAATCATATGGCAGATGAACTGTATCTCAACAAAGATGTTGAAAATTATTGACAAACTTTATTTTTCCTATCTACGTTCTGCAGACATTCTATGTAATACAGGGAGTTACACATTATTTATGTACTACAGTTTTACTTAATCTTTTACTTAATGATTATAGGGAAGTATACCTCAAGACATACTTCCCAAATAAAAGATGTATCTGGTTTTTCACTATCATAACCAATGCTAATATCAACACTGAGCTCTTATGAATGTCATATTCTTTCTTCGCAATAGTTTCCTAAAAGGATTTAGGGTTTTAACAATGCCAACAATCTAGAAATTATTTTAAAGGACCAATGGACTTGCAAAACCTAGTTACTCTCTAAAATCATTAAGCATCAAAAATAAGTTAAGTAGGCCGGGTGTGGTGTCTCACGCCTGTAATCCCAGCACTTTGGGAGGCTGAGGTCGGTGGATCACTTGAGGCCAGGAGTTTGAGATCAGCCTGGCCAAGATGGCAAAACCCTGTCTCTACTAAAAATACAAAAATTAGCTGGGCATGGAGGCACATGCCTATACTCCCAGCTAATTGGGAGGCTGAGGCACGAGAGTAGCTTGAACCCGGGAAGCAGAGGATGCAGTGAGCTGAGATTGTGCCACTGCACTCCAGCCTGGTGACAAAGTAAGACTCTGTCTTAAAAAAAAAAAAATATATATATATATATATATATATAAATAAGTAAACAAATAAATAGGCCAGGCGCGGTGGCTCACGTCTGTAATCCCAGCACTTTGGGAGGCCAAGGTGGGTGGATCACAAGGTCAGGAGTTCCAGATCAGCCTGGCCAAGACAGTGAAACCCCCTCTCTACTAAAAATACAAAAATTAGCCGGGCATGGTGGTGCATACCTGTAATCCCAGCTACTCGGGAGGCTGAGGCAGAGAACTGCTTGAACCCGGGAGGCAGAGGTTGCAGTGAGCCGAGATCACACCACTGCACTCCAGCCCAGGTGACAGGGTGAGACTCTGTCTCAAAAAAAAAAAAATAAAAAAAATAAAAAAAATAAAAAAAAATAAAAAAAATAAATGAATAAAAATAAAATAATAAAAAGTGGTCCTAAGTGAAACTCACTGGACATTAAGTCTGGGGGGGAAAAAAAAAAAGGGAGATGGGGAATCTAAAGCTAGACCACAAATATGAGACTTAATAGAAAGTCAATAAGACCACAGATGCACAATGTTTTTCATATCTGAAAATAATTCAAGGCAATGAAAAAAATCCACTCCTCACAGGTGGGTGCTACATCATGGTGCCTAAGAACACAGGCCTAGGGGTGGACAGAGCTGTGTTCAAATCCCAGTTTGATCCAAGGCCAAAAGACCTCAGGCATACTAATCCTGACTTAAATCACCCAAAAACTGGGGATGATAGAATACTACATCAGAGGTTACTTTGAAGTTCACCTAAGATAAATGTTCCTGAAGTGCTTGGTGCGATATCTGCCCACAATGAGCATTTCATAAATAGTTGCAATGATGATAATGATAATGTCAGCTACTTTTGATCAAACTGGAATGTTGGAATCTAAGCCTTAGCCCTCCAGACGTTTCTGTCTAAAAACTAGAGTATTTTTCTACTAACTCCAAAAGGGCCTGAAGGTATTTTTATTACCATGAGAGTTTCAGCTGTGACCAGAGTTCATTTGCGCAATCTTTACATTCCAGTGCACTAAGTGCTTTCTCACGCAGGGACAAAAGAAGTCTTTGTCCCATGCTTGGGAAAAGCACCATCTTTGCTAGATGAGTTAACTGCTAAACTTAGGGTTGCTGCAATGGCATGTTGGGAAACCACATGAATCTAGGCACATCTAAATAGTGAAGTAGCATGGGTTTTAGGAAAGCAGACCACAAGGAGGTGGATGTGCATGTGTGTGCACGTGTGTGTGTGTTTTAAGGTAACATATTTTGAGTACCATCTATATGCCAGGCATCGTGCTAAATGCTTCATACTTCACAACAATCCCGTGAGGTGGGAACTTTGATTAGCGCCCCTTTATAGGCAAGGAAACTCAGTCTTATCAGTTCCGTGTTTTCCGAGTCAGATGGCTAATGAGTGAGCTGTGGAGCCAGCATTTGAACCTGGGCTCACACACGTTCTCATCTACTATGCTCCACTGACTGGAACTGACTGTAGTGAAACAAGCCCTGCAGATTGTAGTTTAATTTTCTGATTAGTAACTTTTGGCAAGAACAGTCATTTAAAAGCACCAAAAAAAAAAAAAAAAAAAAAAAAAAAAAAGCTTGGGCTGGGCAAGATGGCTCCACCTATAATCCCAACACGTTGGGCGGCAGAGGCAGGCGGATCACCTGAGGTCGGGAGTTTGAGACCAGGCTGACCAACATGGAGAAACCCTGTCTCTACTGAAAACACAAAATTAGCTGGGCATGGTGGTGTGTGCCTGTAATCCCCACTACTAGGGAGGCTGAAGCAGGAGAATTGCTTGAATCCAAGAGGCAGAGGTTGCAGTGAGCCGAGATCACGCCATTGCACTAGGCAACAAGAACGAAACTCCATCTCAAAAAAAAAAAAAGAGATTTTTTTTTTTTTTGTTAAAAGTCTAATTTGGATGCTTCATTATTCTGCCTTCAGCTGTGCAGACAGTCATCTGGGGGGTGGTCCACAGCAACCACACAGAACATAGGGTTTCCCTGAGGCAGATGATGCAAATAAATCCTCACATCTTGTTGGAACCATAGAAGGTTAAATGGATTTTTCTACTCTCCTTCCTGTCTCTGGAAACAAGGTCACCAGATTCCACATGGTTTTAGGAAAGGTGACCATACAATGTATCCTCCAAAATAAGACGGTTCTGAGAGTGTAAGGTGCACTATTAGTAAATACGCCGGCATAAACCAGGACATCATCCTAGTTATAGGTTCCCAGGTCATCGTGGTTGAGGTTTCTCAGTCTTTCAATGAACCGTTTGTGAACTAAGTGTGTCATTAAGCTAAAACGCTGTACATAGAAGAGAAAAATGTGACATGGCTCTTTAACTGGGGCATGAACCAGCAGCAGCTCTAATTGTGCTGGGTCATGTCTGTATCCCAATCTGGCCTCATGGTGAAAGGAAGTGCTTTATCCAAGGGGGGAAAAGTGGAGAATCACAAAAGTCACCACAAGAACTGCAATATTTTTCAGGGGATGGGGCAACTCCAGGGATTGCTTCATTTAATATAAGCCCAGAAAGTCTGAACATCCTATTTTGTAGACCCAGAAAACAATATAATGACAGTAAGAAGCTCTTCCTCAACCCTAACCCATTGGCACTTTATTTGCTTTATTTCAAGAGGAGGGTTTTTATGCCTCCTGGTCTTCTCTTACTCATCCTAGAACTTGAGGAAATATACTCATTCTGACAGCTCTTCTAATTCCAGCTCCAGGCCTAAGGAGCAGCAGAACTTACAGGGGTTTAAAAAAAAGTCTGAATTTTTCACTCTCTAGCTCGATCTAAGAGCAATGCAGTAAGATTTTCCCAGCATTTTTCCAGCAAATGTAATTAAATTCAAGGGAACTTGGAACAAGAAATGCCCTTAGGGACCACCATGACCAACTTCTTCCTTGCAGAAGAGGGACTGAAGCCTCAAAGTGAAGAGCTGCACCCAAACACATACCCCTAGGACCAGATCTGGCTCCCAGACTGATTTCCTTTAACCACTACTTGGTTTAAATACTATCTCATGTTGTAGATCTCGCCAAAGAGAAGAAAGTGGGGGGTAGGGGAGGAAAGAAAGGAAGGGAGGGAGGAAAGAAAGAAGGGAGGGAAGGGAGGGAGGGAGGGAGGAAGGGCAGGAAGGAGGGACAAGAGAAAGAAGGAGAGAAGGAAGAAAGGGAGAAAGGAGGGAAGGAGAGAAGGAAAAAGAAAGAAAGAAAGCAGGGAGGGAAGGAAGGAAAGGAGGCATGGGTTGAGCCAGGTCTGGATCCACTCCATTAAAGCTCAATGACAATTTCAAATTACCAATGTATGGCAATTTGAGGGAGAATAAAGAGACAACCAAAAATGTCTCATTAAGACCCTGACAAGAGGAGGACAAATGTATCACCTACCTTTGGTCTTGATGGCTGTTTCAATGTTCAAAGCATCGCGCTCAGCATCAAAGTTGGTGTAGGCTTTGACTGACCCATATGCACTTGGGGGTGTAGAGTGCTGAGGTTAAAAGATAAACATACTCAAATGACACACATTTAAAATTCCCTTGTTGAAATAACAATTCCTAATATGTTTTCCTATTGTTTCCTTTAACAATTCAAATCCTTCTCATACTAAGCAACTAGGTAGGTATTAACACACCATCACACTTCATGCAAGTAATTTCATTTTTTCTAATAAGAATTCTTCAAAGGCTCAGCTAGTTTAGAATATGCTGTCTCAATTTCAACTTTTCATCTTACTTTTCATGAGAGCTCAAAAGTAGACAATGCAAAGCTGGAGACCTGAAGCCACCATTTACTCAGGAAGGCTCTGAAGACCATTATACTGGGCTGGCAACAATTTGAAATAAGCTGAAAATATGGAAATGCCTCAATGACAAGAGTGTTTAGTCAAGTTTCTGCTACAGGCACACACATTTCTACTGGACTGGTGTTGCTGAGCTTACAATTCAGATCAATGATGGAAGCAGCTTCTTCCACCTCTTTACTTTGCTCACCACTGTGGCACCAAAGTGGTCTGACCAGACAGCCCACATCCTCCTTGTGTTTCCTCCCCTCTCTCCTCTGTATCCTTCCCTCTGCCTTCGTTAACACCATTCCTTCTGCCTACCACCCTCCACTCTTGCTAAGATTTCTTATTGCCTTTTAAACCACACCCTCCTCCTTTCCCAATGCTTTTCTTTTCTTAGGTAGGATCTCACTCTGTTGCCCATGCTAGAGTGCAGTGGTGTGATCATCGCTCATTGCAGCCTCAACCTCCTGGGCTCAGGTGATCCTCCCACATCAGCCTCCTGAGTATCTGGGATTACAGGCACCCGCCACCACACCGGGCTAATTTTTTCTTTTTTTTAGAGATGGGATTTCTCCATGTTGCCCAGGCTGCTCTTGAACTCCTGGGCTCCAGTGATCTTCCCATTTTGGCCTCCCAAAGTGCTGGGGTTACAGGTGTGAGCCACCACGCCCAGCCTCTCAGTGCTTTTCGAAGCTCATTATCCTTCCTGATCTGACAGGTGGGAATCTCTCCCATTCCAGATTGAGGTAAGGACAATGGCATGCTTCTACATCACTTCTCCTTTCAAGGTATTAACTTCCCTCCTTCTTTGAAATGCTCTTACAGTTTTCCCTCTCCCTGCTACCCAGTCCCAAAACAAAGGGCAGACAAAGAGGATGGACAATCTAGTTGTGGTTGGCTGATGGCTGGTGGAGGCAGCATCACTGCCCACCCTCAACATCAAGGCTCCCATCCTACAACCCACCCCAACTCCCCCGCACATAATGCCCATATAATGTGATGACTTGGCCTTGGTGCAGTTTCTGTAAAGAGTGAAAAGGCCAAGATCCCTGAGTTACTTCTCCACCCACAGGCAACACATTATAAACCACCCAGCACCCACGACGTTCCATTTTATTAGCACTCAGACTGTACAGGTGAGCAACTAAGATGCCTTCCTCCTAGATGTCTCCCAGGACAGGCCAGAAATCTAAGTTCAGTATTTGACAAATGTTTCCAAATGCACTTGTGAGGACTATCTTGGCCAAATATTAAATCCAGTTAACATTTATAACTCTGACATGCAATGCATTATCAAAGTATGTTCCATCTAATTTCACCACGTAAACTTTCCAGTAAGATGAACTTGATGACACAGAGCACACATTCAGGAAAAAGGCAAAGTGCTATTTTGAAATGCTCAGTGTTTGCTGTGGTAGCTATAAAATGTGGATGAAACCTAAGGAAAAACATTTTCCCATTTATTAAGAGTGCCATCAGTTATTTACAAGGCAGGCAGTCCAGCCATTGAGCCATATCACATATGACTGCATTCACCAGGAGATACGTTGTCTTGTTCCAAAAACAGTGAGTGGGGAAAAGGTTTGTGTCATTTTACAGTGCCTCTGGAAATGAAATTAAATACAGAATTGAACCTATTACCTATAAAATCCACTTGTCTGAAATCAAATTAGTGAGGCAAAGTTGAGTTATCTTTTCTTTCCTTAAAATACTGGGGAACATGTGACATTTTCTATTTCTGCCCCACCTCTCCACACATAGAAATATACTAAAGTAGAGTAACTTCAGAGGCTACACGAAAAGCCCTCTTATAAAACCTGATAGCAAAAACAATCTAAGTCCATTAGAGAAACAAATTATTTAGCACCTGAATTTGTCAGACCTCAACACGCAGTTTGTATTACTGTCAAAAAGAGCATGCACAAGTTTCAAGAAGAAAAAAGACTTTTAAAAAAACTCTATAGGCTTTATTTACACTCCATACAACCTGTGCTTTCACAGGCTCCACTAATTTGAACATTTTGATGGCAAGTACCATGAACAATACAGAGGGTCTTGTACCATGTGACCCAAGTCACTGTCAACCTCTGTTGAGTGATACATTGCATTTTAATTTCAATCAAAGCATATTTTGAAAGATCTGTCAGATATGGCTATAAACCAGCATTAGCGCTGAGTTTGTATAAAAGCCATTTCTGCCAAGATGACCTGGAAGATGTATAGTATCATTAGTTATTTTACATATTCACAATTTATATTCCACTTGATTCTAAAAGTATTTGAAATAATTTTATTTCACATATAGCTTAAATTTTTTAATTGTAAAAAAAAGAAACAAATGCAACAGAATGTCTAGGTTCACATATTTCCTATGGAAGAAAATTCAATTTACTTCTGAACTCCCTAATAGTCAAAGTAAAAAAGGAAACAAATGAATTATAACAATTTCATTATATTCTTGGTTTTTTAAAAGAAATATCCTTGCCGGGCGCGGTGGCTCAAGCCTGTAATCCCAGCACTTTAGGAGGCCGAGACGGGCGGATCACAAGGTCAGGAGATCGAGACCATCCTGGCTAACACGGTGAAACCCCGTCTCTACTAAAAAATACAAAAAACTAGCCGGGTGAGGCGGCGGGCGCCTGTAGTCCCAGCTACTCGGGAGGCTGAGGCAGGAGAATGGCCTGAACCCGGGAGGCGGAGCTTGCAGTGAGCTGAGATCCAGCCACTGCACTCCAGCCTGGGCAACAGAGCAAGACTCCGTCTCAAAAAAAAAAAAAAAAAAAAAAAAAGAAATATCCTAGCTTTTTTGGAGAAAATCTTTTCCAGGTGTTAAATTTTTAAAAGTATAGGTCCTCGGGCCGGGTGCAGGGGCTAATGCCTGTAATCCCAGCACTTTGAGAGGCCAAGGCAGGTGGATCACAAACTCAAGAGATCAAGCCCATCCTGGCCAACATGGGGAAAACCCAGTCTCAACTGAAAATACAAAAATTAGCTGGGTGTGGCGGTGCGTGCCTGTAGTCCCAGCTACTCGCAGGAGAATCGCTTGAATCCGGGAGGTAGAGGTTGCAGTGAGCCGAGATCGTGCCACTACACTCCAGCCTGGCGACAGAGTAAGACTCTGTCTCAAAAAATAAATGAATAAATAAATAAAAGTATAAGCCCTCATCTGGAATAACTTCCTGGACACTGTAAGAAATCCAAAAGATGCAGAATTATTTTTGATATGGCTGTGGCTTATGCCAACCAGTAATACAATCCCAGGACATGACATTAAAAGTCATGTATCATTGTAACAATTATTACCAATGACATGTTAAGTATGGCAGAATAAAATTCCAGCCATTCCAGTGTCACTAATTCTGTCCAATTTTAATGTGAGGCCAAGAAAAGTTTCCAGTGCCATGATATTTCCTTCAAATTGAACTACTAGGAACAGCTGAAGTATTGAGAAAGAGGAGAACCAAATGATGACTGTCTGAAACATCCCCATCTTCCTTAGATGTACAAGGAAACAGAGTAACATAGTTATCCAGAGATGTCCAACTTGCAAAAATTACATAAAGTGAAACTGATATACTTACATCACCCTCCAAGCTGAGCTTGCACAGGATTTCATGAACAGTAGACATTTTGAAGGAAGCTGGAAAAAAAGTACATCAAAAAGTCTTTATGAAGAGGCTTTCCTTTACTCTGAAGCACAGCGATTCATTATGCTAATTTCTACTCCTTGGACCATTTCATCTGAGGATATTAGAGTAATTTTTGCAAATAGATGCAATTCTCATCTTATGATTGAAAAAAACTAAAGCTCAGAGATGGTCTGCCTTGGGTTGGGATGGACTACTAAACTAGCCAGTCTTTCTCTTCCTCTGTGTAAACAGAACCTGGGGAGACTGATTTGTGAATACAAAAACAAAATGTTCCCCGTGGCTAATGCAACCTGTTCAGACAGGATAAAACTGAGACTTCTACTTCTCATAAAAGGTGATGGGCTTGCCAAACCAGCCACTACTTCTATATTTCTCATAAGTAATTAAATATATTGAGAAGGACCTGAAAGCTACAACGTGAATTGAAATTAGTAGCATTTTCATGTTGCCCTAATTCTTAATTGGAACCTTTATTATTACCCATAATTACTTTCTTAGTCCAATGACACTTGGAAGATATTAAAGTATTTATGAGAAAGACGATGGACAGATTTTCTGACCTTAACTCATTCCATAAAGAATTGAATCTGTTGTATTTAAGATTCGAAATGGCTGAAGTCATCTTCTTCCAGTTAATATACTTAATGGGGCAGCAAAACGACAGCCTGATGAATCGGCTTTCCAGCTTTGCAATCAAACAGTTCTCGGAACTGATACGCCCAATCCCTGCCAATAAGGAGTGCTCAATTGGTGGTAAATTATCTCAACAGAGACAAGACAGGTCATCAACATAATCACCCCAAAAATAAAGAAAATAAAGCAGAGCTGCGTCCTGAAATAGACAGGAATGACATTTAAATTGCAGCGACTCCTGCTTTGGTCTCTTTTTCCTTAATATTCTTTGATCAAGGAAACTGCACACATGCAAATTCAGCTTTCTATTCTCTTCAGTTTGCTTAGTCTAAGTATTTTCATAAAACTGGTTTGGCGAGAGTATTTGACATTGATATTTGCTAACTTATAGGAACATTTTGGACTAAGCAGATCCCAGGCCTGGTGTGGGAAGAAAGTGGGGAAATGTAAGAGGAGAGGATTTGCCTTTAGTTGTGATGAACGATGTATTTTTGCAAGATTCTCATCCTGGGCTCTCCCCAGACCACTCCTCTCTTCTTGATGCTCACAGAAGCTTTTTATGCACAGTGAAGTCAGTCAAAGACCTTCCACTTCCCTCACACTCACAACTCGCAGACAGCCTCCCCACCCCAATTTGTCCCACCGATGGGGTATAATGCTGGTTTGTAAAAAGTACTGCTCTAGAAATTAACTGGTACATTCAGACATGAAATATTATTCAGCACTGAAAAAAAATGAGCCACCAAGCCATGAAAAGACACAGAGGAACCTAAATTACACATTGCTAAGTGAAAGAAGCCAACTGAAAAGGTAACATAGTGCAGAGTTCCAACTTCATACCATTCTGGGAAAGGCGAAATTACGGGGACAGCAAAAAGATCAGGGATTCAGGGGAGGAGGAAATGAATAGGTAGAGCAAAGAGGATTATTAAGGCAGTGAAATGATTCTATCTGATACTGTAATGGTGGATGCATGCCATATATTTGTCAAAATCCATGTACAACACTAACAGTGAATGCTAATGTAAATTATGGACTTTGAGTGATAATGATGTGTCAATGTAGGTCCATCAGCGCTAACAAATGTACCACCCTGATACAGGATGTGGACAGTAGAGGCTATACGTGTGTGGGAACAGGGGAACATGGGCATTCTTTGTATTTTCCATTCAACTTTGCCATGAACCTAAAACTTTCCTAAAAATGAAGACAATCGGCCGGGTGCAGTGGCTCACACCTGTAATCCCAGCACTTTGGGAGGCCGAGGCAGGCGAATCACAAGGTCAGGAGATAGAGAGCAGTCTGGCCAACATGTCTCTACTAAAAATACAGAAATTAGCCGGGCCTGGCAGTGGGCACCTGTAATCCCAGCTACTCAGGAAGCTGAGACAGAAGAATAGCTTGAAACTAGAAGGCAGAGGCTGCAGTGAGCCGAAATCACGCCACTGCACTCCAGCCTGGGCAACAAGAGCAAAACTCCGTCTCAAACAAAAAAATGAAGACCAGGCCAGGCGCGGTGGCTCATGCCTGTAATCCCAGCACTTTGGGAGGCCGAGGCGGGCGGATCACAAGGTCAGGAGATTGAGACCACGGTGAAACCTCGTCTCTACTAAAAATACAAAAAAAGTTAGCCAGGCGCGGTGGCGGGCGTCTGTAGTCCCAGCTACTCAGGAGGCTGAGGCAGGAGAATGGCGTAAACCCGGAAGGCGGAGCTTGCAGTGAGCCGAGATCGAGCCACTGCACTCCAGCCTGGGAGACAGAGCGAGACTCCGTCTCAAAAAAAAAAAAAAAAAAAAAAAAAATGAAGACCATTTTAAAAAGTCTTGCTCTGTGGCAGAACCATCCAATACAGCAGCCACCAGCCTCATGTGGCTACAAAGGATCTGAAATGTGGTCAGTTCAAACTGAGATGTGCTGTAAGTGTAAAGGACATACTGAATTTTGAAGACATAGTATGAAAAAACTATATAAAATCTCTCATTTATAATTTCTTTCTTGGTAAAGGCAGGGTCTTGCTATGTTGCCCAGGCTGGTCTCGGACTCCTAGCCTCAAGTGATCCAAGTGCTGAGATTACGGGCATAAACCATTGTGTCCAGCCCAATAATTTATATATTGATCATATATTACAATTACAACTATGGTATCTTGAGTATATCTTATTTCCATTTAATTTCACCCATTTATTTTGCCTTTTTTAATGTAGGTACTAGAAAATTTTCAATATAGGAAGCTCTCGTTCTATTTCTATGGAGTAGTACTGGTCCAGAGGATCTCAGAGAGCCGTAACCCAATCTTAATCCCAAAACCTTTGTAACAGCCACAAGTTTGAGTCTTCTTGACTTTTTTTCTTTTTTCTTTTTTTAATGTTTCAGTAGAGACAGGGTCCCACTATGTTGCCCAGGCTGGTCTTGAATTCCTGGGCTCAAGCAATCCCTCCCGCCTTAGCCTGCCAAATCACTGGGATTACAGGGTGAGCCACCACGCCCAGCCCTTTTTTTTTTTTTTTGAGACAGGGTTTCTCTCTCTGTCACCCAGGCTGAAGTGCAGTGGTGCAATCATAGTTCACTGCAGCCTTAATCTCCAGGGCTCAAGAGATCTTCCTGCCTCAGCCTCCCAAGTAGCTGGGACTACAGGTGTGTGCCACTACACCTGGCTTTTTTTTTTCTTTCTTTCTTTTCAGTAGAGATAATGTCACGTTATGTTGCCCAGGCTGACAGTCTTCTTGACAGAGCAAGAAATCTCCAACTTCAACATGAACCAAGAAACATTCTAGAGGGTCTCATCAGCATCCCTCAGCCCGAGAATTACCAAAGCAGAGTGAAATTCCTAGGACTCACATCAAACCACCCAAGCCCTGGCCTTAACTATCACCCCTGGACTCAGTCAGAACTGGACCAGGTCTGCAGCAGGAGAGAAACTGTTGTCATCTGCTGTGCAGAATTCTAGTCTCTACCGTAAACAGGCAAGAAATAAAAAATAAAAAATGTCAAACGTAAAACAAAAGCAAAAACAGAGGACCGGCAAGTCAGAGTTGCAAACAGAGTTGTTTCCACTTAGTATAGATTAAATTCCACTTTTTATGAAATTAGGTACCTCACATCAGTTCTGATGTTTAGAAAATCTCAACTAGAGACACCGTAACTTTTCATTGTGTTGTTCTTTCAAGCTGTCTTTCAAGCTCTGAGCTTTGTAGACTGCTGCCTACCCAGCTCCCACATGGGACTCCCCAGTGCTGTGCAGATCAAACACAATCTGATAGGCTTCTTTACACCCTCCATTCATGTTAATTCTTCTCCCACAGCCACAACACCTTGAGGAGACTGTTAAAAGCCCCACAAATCTTCCTTTTGGTTTCACCTTCACAACTGTGCTGCTCTTCCATCAAATTAGTCCTGCATGCCACCATCAACTAAATCTATTTAATCTTCTCAAAATCATTCAACATCATTCGAAATCAGTCCTCCAGCAGAGCCCAGCCTTCAAAGATGAGCATCAGAATCCAGCCTCAGTTCCCTCTGTTCACTCCCCAGCTAAAGTAGACTAGGGCCAAAGTGGGACTTGCCTGTCCGCAGTCACCACCACTTTAGTATCTGCTCCAACAGGGTCACCACGACCCCTACTCCACAGAACTCTATCTTGCCTTTCAGTGCCAGGGCACTTTTTGATACCACTTAATTCATCCATTCGACAGAATGTTTTAAGTGCCCTACACGTGCCAAGTATTCAAATGGCAAATGTATAGGTACAGTTCAAAGCAGTAGAGAGTATATGGTTGACCTCATCTTCCCTGCGTAGTCCCAGTCCCCCTACAGATTTAAGAGTATCTTTACATAATGTAGGTGCTAAAGCAACTTGAAAACAATGAGTTGCTATTTTGCATAACATTTATATTATTTATAACCATTCTGCAGAAAAAAAGACACACAAACGTCACAATAACCACAAAGTCACACTTAGCACAAAGCAGTATCTGTGAAACGTGACATTATCCCACGCAGGTGCCTTTTGTATCCATATAAATATTTCCTACTTCATGCGAGTTTAATGGCAAACATTTTTACCCTAGAAATAAAATATG
This sequence comes from Macaca thibetana thibetana, assembly GCF_024542745.1. NCBI lineage: Eukaryota > Metazoa > Chordata > Mammalia > Primates > Cercopithecidae > Macaca > Macaca thibetana. The sequence continues at coordinate 144,782,516 of NC_065584.1, forward strand.
GCCTCTTTCCTCCCATGCCGATAGCATTCCAGAAAACACGGTGAACATTCCTAAAACCTACTGCACTTTCTGTAAGAAGTGTGGCAAGCACCAACCCCACTAAACGGCCCAGTACCAGGACTCCCTGTATGCCCAAGGGAAAGCGGCATTATGGCAAGAAGCAGAGTGACTATGGTGGGCAGACTAAGCCAATTTTCTGGAAAATGGCTAAAACTACAAAGGAGGTTGTGCTGAGGCTTGAGTGTGCTGAGCCCATCTGCAGATCTAAGAAAATGCTGGCTGTGAAGACATGCAAACATTTTCAACTGGGAGGACATCACAAAAGAAAGGGCCAAGTGATCCAGTTCTAAGCATCATCTTTTGTTTTATTATGAGGACAATAAAATCTGGAGGTCCAAAAAACAAAATAAAAAGAAATAAAATACAGTGCTTGCTTCACCACTCCATCAAATCCCCTAGCAATGCAAAGTCATTTTGCATATGATCAAATATTGCGAAGTTGGCTTTGCGATGTGCGATTCACTGTTTGTTAAAACATTAGTCTAATATAGTATATTTCACTAATGAGACTGTGTCAGTGTGCTGCTATCCTTGAAAGCAGGAAAAGGAAGTCTTGGCAGTGCTACTGTAGGTTACAAACACTGGTAATACTGAAGGAATTAATCAACGAACCCATACCAAGCACATGCTGAGCCTGCAAAATATGAAAGGATACAAAAGACACTTATAAAACTGTGAAATGCAGACTTCCTCCCTGCAGGACCTTTGAGCTCTCTTCCCTCCGTGCCTCTGTGACACACTGAAAGTCTAGCGCAGGGTCACCCAGTGAATAAGCAGCTGAGGCAGGGCCAAAACCCAGATCCCCAGACTCCTGAGCCAATGCCCTTTCAACCTCACCACAACGGTTCTTCATTCCAAGTGATTAAGACACAGAAAGATCATAGTCATCAGAGAGGGATTAGTTAAGGGCTTAACAGGGAGGCGCTGACTGCCTAGGCTGAGAATGGTGAATCACAGCTGAGAAGGGTGACTCACAGCCTTAAAGCAAGGGGGAAGGCCTGGGGAGAAGGGAAGAGGAAGAATGCCCCAGGGTGGCAGGAGAACAAGAGAACACGCTGGAAAATGAGCCATGTCCAGTGGGGTGCCCTGTGGGGAACCTAAAATATAAGTCTCTGAATGGTGCAAAGTTAAGCTTGCCTATGGAAATACTGATGAGCCAAAGTGATTGGGACTCAGTACTCATATTTACCTATTCACCAAAACATTTGCTCTGGAGGCAGAATTTTCTTACTGAAAACAACTACTCTGACTTTAATGTACCTATTGTTACGAATGAAAATTAAAAATGAAGTCTATAGGCTGTATGAGACAATTCCACCTCTACTCACTCCTCATCACCGTGTAAAATTCATAAATCCATTAAAAGCAGAACCACTACTCCTTTTCTGGCAGACTTCTCTAAAGAACATGAAAATGGCAGTTTGCACCACTCTTTCCAACACTTCAGACTCACCCAGCTGGCCGACTGGTTTCAACTCGCAAACAAGGAAAAAAAAAAAAAAAATCAGCAAATTCAATCTGTTGATGAGTACATCTACACATCAGGGCCTTCCATTCCCAGGGAGGGCTGGGTCACTAGACAACATCATTACAATGGCCCTTTATCAGAGAAAGTTTTTCTGTTTAAGGAAATAAACTAGAGGTACAGGGAGACTTGCTGATAAGAGCCATACCCACCTCAAACTGGTTTAAAATCATTCACTACTTGGTTAGGAAAACAGGTCACTTGTCCCCACCCTAACGAAAAGAACAGTTTCTTCTGCCTTGAAAAGGTTGATAAATAAGACTGTGAATGCCCGGCTAGAAAAGCCCCCAGTGTAAGGCTGATCATTAATGAAATCCGTGCAGTTATTGAGAAACAAGTCATTTACACTCAACATAAGAACTATCTTATTCAGGTTGGTGCAAAAGTAACTGCCATTATTTTTAATAGCAAAAAACCACAATTACTTTTGTACCAACCTAATAATTAAAGGGTTTGTTCTTTAAAAAAAAAAAAAAAAAAAAAAACTCTATAGATTTTATTGTATTTTATTGCTTCACTACAAAAGTGCGGTTACAAAAAAAAAAGGACAAGTGAAGCAGTTTTCACTCCCAAAAAGAAGGGTAAAAGTTTACAAAAAGGTTAAACAAAAGAAAACTTAAAAGTCAACACTTCAAATAGTAAAAACACATTCGACTGAATTGAAATAAGAACCAGTTCCAGAAAGCCCAAATGTTAATCTGAACAAAAAAAAACATACTGCAACAGGGCTGGTCTGCACAGGCAAACCTGAGTCTAATCCAGAAGTTTCATGGACACACCCACTTCACAGTTTAAATGTGGAGTGTTGATGCGTTACCACAAAACAGATGGCTAGCAACCATGATGAATCAATCAGGGACTAGATGATTCAAATGAAGAGTTTAAAGCAAAAATGAGTAGGGGTGGGAGTATGGAGAGTTGATTTTCTCCATCAAAGCTCTTACTGTACACGGTCCTGGACTCACAGTCTACAGGCCACACTGGAATTTAAAACAGAAAAAAAAAGCATGTACTGGGTGGGGAGAGGGGTTCCCACTGTACTCCATCCTCCACCCACCTATTGCATCTTTATTTAACAGAACCTTTTTGAAAGCAGATACTCTTCCCCTTGGTTTTCTGGTCTTGATTAATGACTCAGTCACAGGGCCAACTCATTCCCCAGAATTCCTGGAATTCGGCCCAGTGGCCTTGATCAAACCGAGCAGGAGGGACACAGAGCACTTGCTCTAGCTTGTCTCTTCTGTGGCCTGATCGGAATCAATATTTGTTTGCTCCCTACTGACTTGTTGCAGCCTCATGCTCTCACAGCCTTTCTCTGCTGGTCTCCTGATCTGGGGTTGGAGTGGGTGGAAAGAGACTGGCAGGAAGAATGATGTCACTTGGCATGAAGCACTTTCAGGGTTGGGAAATCCAGGCCTTTGAGTCTACAACTCAATTTCAGTGTTTTATGGCCCACATATTGTATTTTCAGCACGGCCTGGCCGCCTACAGAAAAAAAGTCCAATGTCAGCATTCAAGATCTTCCACACTGTGGACTTACCTACCTTTCCTTAAATACCTTCTGCACACACACACACACATACGCATACACGCATCCTGCACAGAAGAGTTAACTGGACTGTTAACTCTTCCCTAAACACGCCAGCACTTTCTAAGTTCCCTCCACCAGGAACCTCAATCTTAATTAGCTGACACATGAATGAGTCTTTAGGATACAGAAAATCATAAATGCCACCTTTCTCACACACTCCTCCTTGCCCCGTGCTTCTGCAGCTTTTTGTGTGTCTGTGCAACATTAGAGTTGCGTGTGTAAAGTCTGTGTTCCATATTATCTGCTCACAACATTTCCAACCTACTCCTTCCTGTTTTCTCATAGATCTGAGCATAGTGCCTGGCACACGACAGGCATTCAATTTCATCTTGAGATGGTTTACACACACTGGATCTTTCTATATTAGAAAGTCTTTTTTTTCTTCTTTTCCAACACACTCTCCTTCCTCAGTTTTCTCTCTCCCTCAGGCTGGACATTTCAAATGCAGTTCCAGTTCCATGCATTCAGAGCTGGAGGCTTAAATCATCAACTTCTGCAAATCTTAACAAAGCCTTCGGGGCAGCCTCTTATCAATATATAGCCATGGCCCCCACCTCTGTGCAGTCAGGGCTCCTTGGGTCCTAGCTCTGTCCGTAGGACAACATGGGAATGTAACCTACAACTCCTGGCAAGAAGGGATCAAAGTGGCACGATGTATGAGCGGCTTTAGGACTCTGATTTCCTCTGAGCTGTTAGTGTGTAGCCTGGGTGTGGCAGGGAGACAAAGCGCATGGACAAAGGGCTTTCATATCACAGTCACTCCCTGGAATCAGAAATTTCTACACCACACCTGGGGTAAAACTCAGGCCACCTGGGTGCTACCGACTTGTGCTCTAACAAGGTTAAGCTCAGCTGGATTAAAAGCTTCAGGGTGTGCCGGGCACAGTGGCTCATGCCTGTAATTCCAGCAGTTTGGGAAGCCAAGGCGGGCGGATCACTTGAGCTCAACAGTTCCAGACCAGCCTGGCCAACATGATGAAACCTTGTCTCTACTAAAAATACAAAAATTAGCTCGGCATGGTGGTAGGTGCCTTTAATCCCAGCTACGCGGGAGGGTGAGGCTGGAGAATCACTTGAACCTGGGAGGCGGAGGCTACAGTGAGGAGAGATCGTGCCACTGCACTCCGGGCTGCGTGACACAGCAAGGCTCCATCTCAAAAAAAAAAAAAAAAAAAAAAAAAAAAAGGCTTCAGGGTGTATCCTAGAAGGGAGATTTGGAAGTAATCTGATGGAACCACCCAGAAGGACAAATATGGACATCTCCTGACCCCTACTGCGACCTGTCCCTCCAGAAAGTAGATGAGGACTGCCTCTGGCAACAGCAGAAGAAAAAACATACCAGGCAGTGAATGGGTGGAAAGAATTTTTTTAAGGGACTGGAATTTCCTTTGGTGTGGCCTACAACTAGAATAGGGTGTGGCACCATGGAAAGTGAAGAGGATTCTCATGTGAGAAAAAGAGGAACATTCCATTTCTATTTAATTCTCACAACTGAATCTGGAAGGCAGCTTAAGACACCATAACTTTAAGCAAAACTTCCCCGAGGTAGGCAAAATACGAAGTTTAGGTCTGTGGAACAGCTGGATTAAAAGGGAAATGAATCCCTGCCAAGTTCAGAAACTGGTATTAATTTGGGAAAATATAAAGTTTAAAATCCAAAAATTCACTTTTTGGAATTGTTGTCTCTTTTCTTTCTCCGCCAGATTTAAGGTCTAAAGAGCAGGGATTTTGGGGGCTGTCAGAGGGGAGTCTGTTTTGTTCACTGCTGTATCCCTAGTGCCCATAACTACGAGTGGAACACAGGAGGTGATCAACATTTTGTGGAATAAATGGTTGTTTAAAGCAGCCCACTAGGGCCTGAGACACCTTTTGTGACAATCCCACTCTCCCTCAATGAAAAATGTCTCCGCAGGCTCCAGGCTCTGCACAAGCACAGAGAGAACAAAGGCTCCAGACAATGCATTAGTGCCAGATTCTAGGCCCAATGGTGAGAGCCTACAGCCCTCAAAATCAATAGCAATTATAGAAGCATATCTACTTTGCCAGGAAAACTGCTTAAATCAGAAATTAGCCAGGAAACTAACGGCCATGACTGCAAGCCTAATGTCAATCGATACCACAGTTTAATAGCTCAAAGACACAAGATGTTAAATATTGAGACTCCAGTGCAAGACTGAGCTCCTAATCAAAGTCAGTGAGTCAGCAATATTTCCTGGGCATTTACCACAGGCAGGCTACTTGGCACTGCAGGAAATTACAAAATCTAGACAGTCTCCAAATCACAAACCTCCTATTGTAAAAATGCACATAGATGGTCACACCCTTCCACTGCAGATGCAATGGACACTTGGAGAAACCCTTGACCTTTAGATAATCAACAGACTTGGAAGCAGGGAAGAAATTATTAAGCAGGACTGTGTTAACACTCTTGGCCCTTGCCCATCAAGGGCACCTCTGCTGCCCCAGTCTTACCAAAAATCTTCCTTCATACTGCCTGAATATTACCACTTTGAGTTCTATAAATTATAGATCTGTTTAGGTGAACAAGGTTTTTTTAATTATTTTATGTATTTATTTTTTGAGACTGGGTCTTGCTATGTTGTTCACATTGGCCTTGGACTCAAGAGATCCTCTAGCTTGAGCAGCTGGGACTACAGGCCCACGACCACACCCAGCATCGCTGGTTTTTTTGTTTTGTTTTGTTTTTGTTTTTTTGACACGGAATCTGGCTGTCACCCAGGCTGGAGTGCAGTGGCACGATCTCGGCTCACTGCAAGCTCCGCCTCCCAGGTTCACGCCATTCTCCTGCCTCAGCCTCCCCAAGAGCTGGGACTAGAGGCGCACGCCGCCACGCCCAGCTAATTTTTTGTGTTTTTAATAGAAACGGGGTTTCACCGTGTTAGCCAGGATGGTCTCGATCTCCTGACCTTGTAATCCGCCCGCCTCGGTCTCCCAAAGTGCTGGAATTAAGGAGTGAGCCACCGCGCCCCAGCCTGTTGTTTTTTAAATAACAGGACTCCTCTGGGTTGCTGAGGTTCTTCGGACCACCAACCATTTCTAACTTAATGAATATTGATTCAATCTGCTAGCCTCTAGCTGGATGCAGGTCTGCTGAAATGGGAAGGAGGAAGGAATGCAGCGTAACTGGACCGGCCTGGATGGCTGTTGTAATACGTCACAGAAGAGCGTCTCTAAGGAGGTGGAAGGTGGAAAAAAGAAAGTGGAACAGGGGCAAAGACATAATTTTCCAATTAAAATAATTTACTCAGTGTCAATCTTAAAGCTAAAAAAAGTTTCAGAAAAATATTTCAGTGATTTAGTCTTCCTACACACATATTGTCCCTCACTACCCTCCACCTCCCCACCACCAACCCCATAATTAGGCAGTCCATGTTAAATAGGTTTTTCAGGGCTAGCCTGAGAATGTCAGCACCTTCTGCAACACTGGTTCAGTGGGAAAGTGCATTCTGCATTCCAAGTCACCAAGTTCCAGACGGGGACAGTAGCACACGCATGTGAACAGAATCCATCAGTACAGTCTGGGGCCCAGGCCCTTGCACGGCAACAGCTTAAGGCTTTTGGTAATGGCCCAGGGTGCACCCATGAGGCCACTCCTCTTTTACACACAGACACCCACAGCTTTAAAATGGCAATCTGACTACAAAAATGACACTTTGCATTTGCACAGCACTTTGTGGTTTTTGTGTACTTTACACATTTATTATCGAATGACGGTGTTTTTTGGAATCTCCAATAACCCTGTTTGGGTGGTGGTAAGAACAGGTATCCTTAAGCCACCTTCCCAGATAAGGAAACTGGTGTTCCCCTCCTTCGTCTCAACAGGCAGCTGATGGAACCCAAGCCCTCCACACCAGCCCTGGGGCCAGCTGCACTGAGCCGCCAGGAGGGAGCAGCCCTGGGGCGCCACGCCCTTCTCTGTACCCTCAGTTCCTGACGCACTGTCACATCATGGCGAGTAACAGGACACCCCTCCCCACAGAATCATGGGGCACACTACCTTCCTGATGCCAATGTGTTCAAACAAGCGGGCAACTCTCCAAGTAGAGTGAAATCCGAAGTTGCTATGCTACCAGATAACCCAGACCAAGGGGGAATAACTGACGTTTTTATGTTTTCTTTTATTGGGGGGGAGACTGGGGGGTGCCTACTCACATTCTCTCCTCTCATCTTCCCCCGCTACTTCCCTCTTGCTGGTCGGTTCAACTCCACAAGCGCGCGTTTGTTCTGAGTACAGTAACTTAGAGCAGATGGGGGCACTTCCTAGGGGGCGGTGGAAAGCCCACTCTCTACTGCTGCGCCGGGGACCCACAGCTTCCTGGGCGGCCACGCCCTGCCTCGGCGGCGCCTGGCGCGTCTGGAATGCGGGGCCTCCCTCCGCCCCCCTCCCCGCGCCGCCTCGCCCCGCTCCCGCAAGGACTTCTTGGGGAAGCCCGACCCCCCACCCTACCCTGGACCCTCCCGGCCCGAGCCCCGGCGGCCCCTCACGCCTGCCCCAAACACCTTAGCCCCCTCCCCAAAAGACTCTCCAGTGTGAGCTGTCCCTTCAGTCCCCTGCCCCCGACGGCCTCCGGGACCAGTCGCCGGAGCCTCCCTGCCAGGCGGTACCCTTCTTCCCAGCGTCTCCGCACCCCGCTAGCTGGCGGCCTGTAGCGGGCGGGTGGGGCGCGCCCCGCTTACCTGGGCCGTGCGCCGAGAGCTGAGAGCGTCCCCAGATGCCGAGCAGAGCCGGCTGGCCTGGGTGGGGCTTTTATACTCGCCATATCCTCCCTCGGCAAGGCGAGGCCCGCCCCGCCCCGCCCCGCCTCCCCCTTATACGGCCCGCTCCCACCCAGAGTCAGGGGTGACTCACCCCGGCCCGCCGGCCCGCAGGGACCGCGCCCTGGAACGCTCCCGCGCCGCGCCACGTGGGAGCGGCCCCCGCGCCCCTGGCCCTGCCCTCCCAGAAAGCCCGGCCGAGGCTGCCCCGAGGCCCACAGGGGCCCCGTTTCTTCCTCCTTTCCTCATTTTACTTCTTAAGTGCCACGTCGAGCTCTCAGCCTCGGCTTGGGTTAATAAATTAACAAGACTTCAGTAGTAGACTCTGAACTTGCTTAAGTGGCTTTTTTTTTTTTCTGGCGTTAATGCAGTGGAGGAAAGAATTGTTCCAAGAAACATAAATCTGGACTCCCCTGAGCTGGGACTGTTGGCATCCAGCGCCCCATTACCGTCTTCAAACATGTTAGCTTAACCTCTGGCCGCCAGTTCCCGGGGGGCGCGTGGGGAGGCAGGGAGATTCGCCCTGCGCTGCAAAGCCTGGCCCGCCCCGGCCTCCCAGCGCCGGGAAGCCCCAAGCCCGGGCTGGGAGGCCAAAGCCAGGAGCCAGGATCCCACCTCAGTCCCGCCCAGGGAGGCGCCCCTGTCTCTAGCACGGCTGTGCTCTGCTTCTCTCCGCGCCTGGGGCATCTCTGCGCGGCCTCATGGCAAGCGGTCCTGAGCTGGGTGGGGCCCATAGCTTTGAACCCGGAGTTTCAACAAAGAACTTTCCTCTCGTCTTTCTTTCATGACTGCTGGGGTGTGTGTGTGGGGGGGGGGTGTTTCTTGCAGCCATTTAGCCAACTCCCTTGCTTCGTTTTGCTGTTTCTCGCTTTTCTTATGAGACAGACAGACAGAGAGAGAGAGAGAGAGAGAGAGAGAGAGAGAGAGAGTGTGTGTGTGTGTGTGTGTGTGTGTGTTTCTTGCCGCCGTTTAGCCAACTCCCTTGCTCGGTTTTGCTGTTTCTCGCTTTTCTTCCGTGTGTGTGTGTGTGTGTGTGTGTGTGTGTTTTCTTACAGCCGTTTAGCCAACTCCCTTGCTCGGTTTTGCTGTTTCTCGTTTTTCTTCCAAGAGTCTGTTTCTCGCTTTTCTTCCGTGTGTGTGTGTGTGTGTGTGTGTGTGTGTGTGTGTGTGTGTTTCTTGCAGCCGTTTAGCCAACTCCTTTGCTCGGTTTTGCAGTTTCTTGCTTTTCTTCCAAGAGTCACGTTGGCAACGTGCAGGCAAACACCTATTTGTTGTATGTGAGATGACGCAAACACTGTATTCGAACCTCAAACTAACAGGGAAGCAATGCTGAGAATCCCGAGGACCTCTCGCTGGTCTTTTAAACCCCTCCTTGCACACTCACTTCCTGCAGCTCTTTTTCCTGGTTTTGATGATTCTGTGTTTTAATCTCCCATTTATCTTAACATCCATTTTTACTTTCCAGTTGAGCGTCAATTCACGCCTGGGAATCAGAGAATGATAGCAAGGCCAACAGATATTCAGTGCTCGGCTCACTGTCATAGAGTGAGACAGGCAAAGTCAGCCACAACTGGGGTCTCTTAACCCACCCAGAGCTCTGTGTTACGCAGCGCTTTCGCGAGGAATTATACGCGATGCTTTCGCTTTCATGAGGAATTATACACGATGCTTTCACGAGGAATTATACATAATGGGCCCTACCACAGGGCCAAATAGAAAATAAAGCAACACTTTGGGCACAATTGCTGATTTACATTTCTAGCTCTTCAATGTAGCCTGAAAGCTTCAAAGTCAGAAATAGTGTTTGTCTACGTACGTGGTGTGAACATTTTGGAAGGTTAGGGCTACACAGGCAGACAGTAATACTGGGCACGATTCAGCCTCCCTTCTGTATATCTCAAGGTAGGTTCCACAGTCTCTTATTCATAACTGTGCTGTGATAGGCCTTTTACAGAAGATAAAATTTAATTTAAATCATATGGAATATATAAAAGACATCAAATGGCCAAAAGAATTTTGTGCTCATCTTGGGCGTGCAGCAAATCCAAACTTCCATAGATTTGTACAATCACCAGGCTTTGCTTCATGCTAAAGAAATGTGCACTGATGTTATCATAAAAATGAAGCTATTAGAAGTCATAGTTTGCTATTTCTGAGGAATGTGAGGCCAGTTCTTCCAGTATAAAAGATCTTTTGAGTATTAGTCAGAAGACTATTTTCCCCCCAGTTGAGGAGAATGTTTACATCAGCCCTCAGATTGCCTGCTGTTGTCCATATTGTTCTCTTAAGTGCTTAACTTTGTTTTGTTTGCACTTTATCTGCTGCACTCAACACCTCTTCTAGCGCCTAGCTAGCAATGATAGGCATTCACTAAATGTGATAGAATGATAGAATACAATTATTCACTGAATAATAGAATGTTAAAACAGGGAGGGGCCCTAGAGATTAAATTGCCCTATCCTTGATTTTTGCTATTATTATTATTGTATCTTTTACTTGAGGTCTCACTCTGTTACCCAGGCTAGAATGCATGGCGTGATTAGGGCTCACTGCATCCTTGACTATGGAGGCTTAAGAAATCCTCTCCTCTCAGCCTCTTAAGTAGCTGGGACCGCAGGCCCGCACCACCAAGCCTGGCTAATTTTTCTATTATTTGTAGAGAAGACAGGGTCTTGCTATGCTGCTCAGGCTGGTCCCGAACTCCTGGGCTCAAGTGATCCGCCTACCTTAGCCTCCCAAAGTTCTGGGATTACAGGTGCGAATTACTATATCCGGCTCTTGATTTTTATATATGAAGAAATTGGAGTCCAAATAAAATCTCCTGCCCAGTCCAGGGATTAAATAATGCACCCAAGGCCCTCGTGTCAGTTACGTTTGCAGTATAACAAATTATCCTCATAAACTTAGTGGTTAAACATAACCATTTACTTGCTTGTGATTCTGCAATTTAAGCAGTACCTAGTGGGGACAGCTTGGTGCGCCTCCACAGCATGTTGGGTTGGGTAGTTTAGATGGGGTTGGAAGATTGAAAGCAGCTTCCTTTGTCTGGCAACTGAGCTGGGAATGCTAGAATGACAAAGACCAGGCTGGGCCTTTCTCTTCCTTGGTCTTACATCCTCCAGGTTCTCCTCTTTTCCTCCACCATGGTAGTCATGGCAGCCAGGCTTCTAGAAGCAGAAGCTGAAGCTGCCAGGCCTCTTGGCTCACAGGCTGTGCAAAAACAAGCAATAGGCTGGATTTGCCCTATGGGCTGCAGTTTGCTGATCTTTGTTTTAATCCATTGCCTTACACAAGTTTTTGGTTTTGCCCTCTGACATCTAGGCTCCTCCCTTTGAGATATATTTCCTTTTCTTAAGAATGGCCCATATTTGTAGCTGAGCAGCTCTCTCAGTCTGCTTCATTCATGCCAGGAGAAACTGAAAGGTCTAGAAACCTCTTCGCATTTTGCACTTTTTCTGGTTTAAGCTGGCAGTTCTTTCATTAATACAAGTATCTTAAAAACCATGTGGATTTTCTATATCTTATTAAGGTTCACACCATGCTCCAAAATTTATATACAATTTTCTCAAAAACTTTATTTATGTAAATCTTGCTGAGGTTTAATTCCATGTTCCAAGATTCACATTCATTTTTTTTTTTTTTTAAATAGATCTCTCTCTACTTTACATGTCAGGCTGCAGTGGGACAATGCACTTAAGATTCTTAAAAGCCCTGAGATGGTCTTCGAAGCACCACATTAAATCTTTCTTGGAGTCTTTAAAAAGAAGTTGTTGCCGGGCATGGTGGCTCACACTTGTACTCCCAGCACTTTGGGAGGCCAAGGCAGATGGATCACAAAGTCAAGAGATCGAGACCATCCTGGCCAACATGGTGAAACTCCGTCTCTACTAAAAATAAAAAAATTAGCCGGGCATGGTAGCGCATGCCTGTGATCTCAGCTACTCAGGAGGCTGAGGCAGGAGAATCGCTTGAACCTGGGAGGCGGAAGTTGTGGTGAGCCGGGATTACACCACTGCATTCCAGCCTAGCAACAGAGCAAGACTCTGTCTCAAAAAAAAAAAAAAAAAAAAAAAAAAAAAAAGTAGTTTTTATAGCCACATCTTGATTTGGTCTTTCCCCAGATACCATTTCTTACTTTGCAAACATTTTACTGACTAGAATTCTGCTTGAAAACCAAACAGATCTTGCCCTTTGGCAATAAAACCCATTGGCACTTTCAGCATTTTACCTGAAAATCTCCTTGGCTAGATCCACAAGTTCAATGGCACATATTCTATCTTCTTTTCTTTTCTTTGTTTTTTTTTTTTTTTTTTTTTTGAGACAGAGTTTCACTCTTGTTGCCCAGGCTAGAGTGCAATGGCGCAATTTCGGCTCACTGCAACCTCTGCCTCCCAGGTACAAAGGATTCTCCTGTCTCAGCCTCCCAAGTAGCTTGGATTACAGGCCTGCGCCACCACATCCGGCTATTTTTTTTTTTTTTTTAATTTAGTAGAGACGAGGTTTCACCATGTTAGTCAGGCTGGTCTCAAACTCCTGAACTCAGGGGATCTACCCGCCTCGGCTTCCCAAACTGCTGGGATTATAGGCGTGTGCCACCGCACCCGGCTTCATATTCTATTGCTCGTGTCACCACAGGCAACAGCAATGTCAAACATCCTGCCACTACGTGATATAGTTTGCCTCTTCTCCAGTCCTCCATAGCAATTTCCTCGCTGCTCTACCAACTTCCACTCACAGTCATCTCTCTAGTTACCAGCTGGCAAGTCAGTGTCACATACTTTAGGGTTTTATTACAGCAACACTCCACATCCAGGTACCAGTTTATGTTTCATTTACCTATTAGTATGAAATAGACCACCTCCAAATCTTAGAGGTTTAAAACAACCACCACCATTTATTTGTTCATGATTCTGCAAAAGGTGGAGTTCACTGGGTCAGTTCATCTCTGATCTGTCTTAGCTAGGAAGACCCAAATGAGGCTGTAAGATCGAGAAGGGCCTCTCTCCAGTAGGGTAGTTACTGGTTTTCAAGAAGTCAGTGGAAGCTGCCAGGCCTAGAACTAAAACAGTGTCACTTCCACTGCATTCCAGTAGAACGCCAGCATAAGTTGGTCAAAGCAAGTCACATAACCCAGATGCAAGGGAAAGTGAAATAGACTCCACCTCTTCATAAAGCGAATGACATGTGAGTAAGTGGGTGGAAGGAATTGTTGGCGACCATCTTGGCAGACACTCTACCATAATCCTTAAACTAGTAAGGAACAGAGCTGAGGCTAGAATATGTTTTTCTACTTTCAATCTACTCTGTTGTCCATTACATCATATTTCTCAGATACCACCGCTCCTTCAGTGAGATAAAGATGACCCCAGGCCCACTACATTGTATGATTTAGACACTCATTAACATAATGCTATTATTTCCTTGAGCCTGTTATATGCAATCAGTATACGCATATATTGCTATTTGAAGACATGGCCAGAAGAGGAAAAGGATCTGGGAAATGTAACTGGCAAACAGCAAATAATAATTCTATAAAGAAAGAACAGGCAAAGTGAAGGGGAAAACTTATCAAAGAAATAACTGAAGAGAGGCCAAGCGTGGTGGCTCACGCCTGTAATCCCAGAACTTTGGGAGGTTGAGGCGGGTGGATCACCTGAGGTCAGGAGTTCGAGACCAGCCTGGCCAATATGGTGAAACCACTACAAATACAAAAAATCAGCTGGGCATGGTGGTGGGCACTTGTAATCCCAGCTACTTGGGAGGCTGAGGTAGGAGAATCACTTGAACCCGGGAGGTGGAGGTTGCAGCGAGTCAAGATTGCACCACCATTACACTCCAGCCTGGGCGACAGAGCAAGACTCCGTTCTGGGGGCGGTGGGGGGGACAAATAGGGTTGGATGTGTAAAGCTCTTATTTACAGATGAATGGCAAATTATAAATATATCAGGATATATGACCAGGTGAAACCTTTGAAAGCCTCTGTTTTCTCATCTGTGATACTGAGCACTATTGTGAAGACTAAAGTCCAGGCGCGGTGGCTCACACCTGTAATCAATACTTTGGGAGGCCAAGGTGGGTGGATCACGAGATCAGGAGATCGAGACCATCCTGGCCAATATGGTGAAACTCTGTCTCTACTAAAAATACAAAAATTAGCCAGGCGTGGTGATGCTTGCCTGTAATCCCGGCTACTCAGGAGGCTGAGGCAGGAGAATTGCTTGAATCAGGGAATCGGAGGTTGCAGTGAGCCAAGATCACACCGCAGCACTCCAGCCTGGTGACAGAGGGAGACTCCATCGCAAAAAAAAAAAAAGATTAAAAAATATATAAAGAATGTCTGGTATATTGTAGGTGCTGAAAGAAGGCATAGTTATTTCACTGGCTTTTTTAGTCTTTGCAAGCAGCTAGCCTTGCTGAACTCATAGTAAGACCTCAAGAAATCCTTGTTGAATTCACGTGTCATGGCCCAAACCACACAGAGTACTCTTGGTATGGACAAACCACAATGTCTATTTTGTTTGGAGGCGTTTCCAGGGAAAAATCTGCAGCGAATTCGATGTCTCTTTCTCAGCTGTAACAGACGTTTTTGGCCTCAGTTCATTCTCTGTGAGACAGCCAGAATTCTCTTTCTGAGACATAATTCTGATTATATGACCCCTCTCCAGAAACTTCCCAGCAGGGCTCTGACCTACCTGGGCAGCCTCATTCCCCCACATCTTCACTCTTCACCGCTCCATATGCCACTGCTGGACAGGCCAGGCTCATTCATGCCTCTGTACCTTCCTCCATCCTGTTTTCCTGCTGGAATGCCCTTTCCTGCTTTCCTCAGTGGTGAACTTTGCCTCATCCATCAAGCCTCAGAGTAAATATTATTTTCTACTGCAGAGCAAAGGCTTTCCCAAGCCCTTCAGGCCGATTTGGCTACTTCTCTTGGCATTTTAAAAATAATCTCTCCTCTTGCAGTTGTCACCTCACATTGTTATTTTTTTAATTTGTTGGTCTCAGCAACTAGGCAAGAGCTTCTTGAGGACAGGCGTTTGGTTGTTTCCTCTTTGCATTGACATGATCTTACCCAGTACCTGTTACCATCAGATTTTTCTCCATAAACGCATTCCCTTGCCTTTGTTCATACTTAAACTCACCTGGCAAAAATTAAAATATATAGTATTCGGTGTGGTGAAAATGGGCAAAATGGGAATTTTCATACATTATTGGTGGAAGGGCAGTTTGTCAATATCTATCAATATTTCAAATACTCATGCCCTCTGATGCAGTGATGTTGGTTCAAGAAAGCTATCTTGAAGAGAGAGCTCTACGTGACCATAACAATATGTGTATAAGGACATTTATATCAGCATTTTAAGATTGAAACACCCTAAGTGGCCATCAATGAGGCTAAATTAAATTAATTTTAGAGTATCTGTTCAGTGGAATGAAACTACTGAAAGGAATGGAGTAGATCAGTATGTCCTCACATGAACGGATTTCCAAAATATAGTGCTCAATGAAAGAACAAGCAGAATGTAAGTGTAAAACTGTGTCTTGCTGGAATACTAAGTTACAATACGATATATAAAACATTATGAAAACAGATTTGGCTACAGATGCCCACTCTGTCCAGATCATTCCTATATTAACCCACTGGAATATTGGGATGCTTCCTAAGGTGTAAGTTTCTTTTTTTTTTTTTCCACATTAAATTATGATTTATTTATTAGAAATTCCAAAAAGTCAAAATATTACCTTTGAGGACTTTTTTTTTTTTTTACCAATTATTATCAGAAGACATAAGCACAAGTATAAGATTGTATCCATAAAAGTTTCTGAAAAATGTAGGGACATCCTGTTTTTATTTATTTATTTATTTATTTTTATTTTTTATTATACTTTAAGTTCTAGGGTACATGTGCATAACGTGCAGATTTGTTACATATGTATACTTGTGCTATGTGAGATGTAAGTTTCTTATTCTTAACTCAGCACATTTTACTGCATTTATACATTGGCATGTCAGAGAATGAATATTTCAAACCCTATCAGCCCCTATTGTTTCTTCCAGCAGCATTTTTCCATCTAATTTTGTAGAAAATACAAATATTTAGCTGCTAAGTGTCTGTTATCAATAGAAAAAAAAAACCCTAATTCTGCAATACAATATGTATTTCTTAGCCACAGAGTCTATTCAAAATAGGACAGTATTTTCATGAAATAAAATATTTTGTGTGAATATGAAAACACTCAAAAACATAGCTGCATTTTGAATGTTTTTATCTTTATTAAGTGTCTATCGAATGTATTCTGGTGTTTTGAATTTTTTTAACTTTGAATTTTTTTAACCAACATACAGTCTTCAAAGTTAAAAAATTCAAAACACCCAAAATACATTCGATAGACACTCAATAAAGATAAAAACATTCAAAATGCAGCTATGTTTTTGTGTGTTTTCATATTCACTCGAAATATTTTACTTCATGAAAAATACTGTCCTAACTACTCGGGAGGCTGAGGCAGGAGAATCGCTTGAACCCCGGAGGCAGAGGGTGCGGTGAGCCGAGACTGCACCACTGCACTCCAGCCTGGGCAACAAGAGGGAAAAACTCCGTCTCAAAAGAAAAAAAGTCGCCCTTTTTTCTGGCCCAGGACCCGGACCCTACAGTCGCCGAAATGTTGATGCCTAAGAAGAACCGGATTGCCATTCATGAACTCCTTTTTAAGGAGGGAGTCACGGTGGCCAAGAAGGATGTCCACATGCCTAAGCAGCCAAAACTGGCAGACAAGAATCTGCCCAACCTTCATGTCATGAAGGCCATGCAGTCTCTCAAGTCCCGAGGCTACGAGAAGGAACAGTATGCCTGGAAACATTTCTACTGGTACCTTACCAATGAGGATATCCACTATCTCCGTGATTACCTTCTGTTTTTTTTTTGGTTTTGTTTTTTGTTTTTTGTTTTTTGAGACGGAGTCTCGCTCTTTCGCCCAGGCTGGAGTGCAGTGGCGCGATCTCGGCTCACTGCAAGCTCCGCCTCCTGGGTTCACGCCATTCTCCTGCCTCAGCCTCCTGAGTAGCTGGGACTACAGGCGCCCGCCACCTCGCCCGGCTAATTTTTTGTATTTTTAGTAGAGACGGGGTTTCACCGTGGTCTCGATCTCCTGACCTTGTGATCCGCCCGCCTCGGCCTCCCAAAGTGCTGGGATTACAGGCGTGAGCCACCGCGCCCGGCCCGTGATTACCTTCATCTACCCCCGGAGACTGTGCCTGCCAGTCTACGCCGCAGCCGTCCAGAGACTGGCAGGCCTCAGCCTAAAGGTCTGGAGGGTGAGCGACCTGCAAGACTCACAAGAGGGGAAGCCGACAGAGATACCTATAGGTGGACTGCTGTGCCTGCTGAATTTTTTTCACATCTAAACAAGAAAGCCGAGGCTGGGACTAGGTCAGCAACCAAATTCCATTTTAGAGGCAGATTTGGTCGTGGACATGGTCAGCCACCTCAGTAAAATTGGAAAGGATTATTTTGCATTGAATAAACTTACAGTCAAAAAAAAAAAAAAAAAAGTCAAACAGAATAATATGACTAAATTGATTCTATTTATGTTAATATTTATGTGTATTCACACATTATGTGTATATTCATATATGTCTGCATAGGTAGGTTCATGTAAACACATATGAAAATATATGGAAGTATGTACACCACAGTGGTATTGGTTAGCTTTGGGAAAAGTATTTGTTCAGGAGAATATTCACCTTTACTACATATGCTTGTTTGCATTATTTGATTTTTGTAAACAATACAGACACCTTCTACAGTTTTAAAAAGAGTTGAGGCCGGGTGCGGTGGCTCAAGCCTGTAATCCCAGCACTTTGGGAGGCCGAGGCGGGCGGATCACAAGGTCAGGAGATCGAGACCACAGTGAAACCCCGTCTCTACTAAAAATACAAAAAAATTAGCCGGGCGCGGTGGCGGGCGCCTGTAGTCCCAGCTACTCAGGAGGCTGAGGCAGGAGAATGGCGGGAACCCGGGAGGCGGAGCTTGCAGTGAGCTGAGATCGCGCCACTGCACTCCAGCCTGGGCAACAGCGTGAGACTCCGTTTCAAAAAAAAAAAAAAAAAAAAAAAAAAAAGAGTTGAAAAAAAACCAACACAAAAACATATAACTAGTGAAAAGAAGGGCTGCCTTCTTACACTTAAGATTATGACACGGCCGGGCGCGGTGGCTCAAGCCTGTAATCCCAGCACTTTGGGAGGTCGAGACGGGCGGATCACGAGGTCAGGAGATCGAGACCATCCTGGCGAACACGGTGAAACCCCGTCTCTACTAAAAAATACAAAAAAACTAGCCGGGTGAGGTGGTGGGCACCTGTAGTCCCAGCTACTCGGGAGGCTGAGGCAGGAGAATGGCGTGAACCCAGGAGGCGGAGCTTGCAGTGAGCTGAGATCCGGCCACTGCACTCCAGCCTGGGTGACAGAGCGAGACTCCATCTCAAAAAAAAAAAAAAAAAAAAATTACGACAGCCCATGCCAGGTTTTGGGGAAAACTTGAATCTTTTTGATGGTATCTTTCATGTATATTTAAGAAAACGATAACTTTAAAATCTATAAATACAGGAAAAGCTGGACATCACAGCACTCTCTGCTGACAAAGAAAACACTCAATATTGTAAAATCTCATGTGATTTTGTTTCTTCTAGTTATAATCTATGAGAATACAACTTAGGCAGAGCCAATGCTTATATGTTTCATACAATGCATAAAGAAAAAACTTGCTAAGCAAGTTAATATATTAAATAAGATAACTTGTAGCACGAAGTTTATGGGAAGGGTAGAGCACATTTCTTTTTTCATACAATCTTTGTATTGTTTGTATTACATCCTTTATCTCTTGGTACCATGACTGTTTATGTTTCAGGTTGCACCATCGAACTAGGAGCTCCTGGTTCATCTTTGTAACCCCAGCTTGGGGCTCATAACATGGTCTCCATGTTAAGAGACCTGAGGTTGTTGGAGTGGACTCTATTACTGGATACTCTGATAATCATCATAGAATGCAGGAAGCGTGAGCTCCGGTCCTAGCTCCTATATAAATTGGGTGTACTTGGACATGTCACTTAAGCTCTCTTGTCCTATTCCTCACCTGGAAAATAAGGGTCTTTGACTAAAAAATTATCAAATTCTCTTTTAGCTCAAAAACTTGATCCTTAATATGCAAATGTAATAATTTAAGCAGATTAATCATATACATGCACGTGGATATTGCTAAACAGAGACAAGATTTATCTGTTCACTGAAAAGGCCCAATAGGATTTCTAAATGGAAGTACTTTGAATAATAAAACTATTAATAATAAAACCTCTTTACAAGTAGATCAATAGATCATTTTTACCAAATATGATTGGCCTTCTTTCTCTGAATTCCTTGTTTGTTCAAATTAAGAGGGGTATCCATGTGGAATTGCATACATGCATATAAAGTTGTTGCTTTCATTCAGACTCTTTGGATTGCAGGACATCAGCATGTATTAAGCTTCTAGATTATTTAAACATGTAGCTGCAATTGGGAAATATCACTTTAAAGTAAAATAAAGCTGTGTCAAATATCATTAAGATAATTATAACAACAGGCAACTGTTAAATTTCGGTATGTTGCAAAGGAACTTAGTTTTCTAATAAAATGAACCTGTGATAACATACTTAGGTAGCTAAATATGGGTATATGCACTAGGGACATGCTTACGCTGTCACTAGCAATAGGCTGCAAATATTCCTCCCCACTCTTCAGGGAGTGTTGGCAAGCAGCAAGCAGAATGGAACCCAGTTTTGTAACCCAACAGGCCAGAGCTGGTACAGGGATGCTTTGGGAGAACATGCTCAGAAGTTGGAGTAGAGCTAAGCTAGATACCAAGGGAGAAGCCAATGGCACTATGATCTGTTAAAAAGTCTGAAATACAAGAGCAGAATTTAAACAGAGGAGGAAGCTAAGCTCTGTGGCTGGAAGAACACAAATGCAAGTAGGAGGGAAGCAAGGAGGGAGGGTACAGGCTGCAGCTGGGGCTGAGGTGGCATCCACTGCCTCTGTGATCGTGACGCTGGGGGATTGGGTGAGGTTGGAATGAATCGCTGGCATGGATACTAAATCATCTCTGCCATTTCTTCAAGCAATGCAAAAAAGAGAAGAATAGGAAGGAAAAGGAGGAAGAAAGGAAGAAGACAGTGGAAGAGAACATTGTGAGGGAGGATACTGTGACATTGTGATAGAGAGAAAAGTGAAGGGACAAGTTTATACTCCTGACTGCAGCATAATGACAATTTTTTTCACATCTAAATTTTGGTTTTTGCCTTCTGAGCCAGTTAATATAAAAATACATACATACATAAATTTTAGTTTCTTAGCATCTGGAGAACAAAATATTTTGGCCCAGATCATCTGTAAGTTACTTGCTAGCTCTTATATTTGTAAGACCCTGCTGAAACAGTCTGAAATTCTATAAGACTCAGTTAAAACAATCACTAAGATATTCATAAATCAACTTTATTACTCAGGTAGTATAATTTTAGTTCAACTACTCAGTACTTTGGCATCTGGTTTTCCTGGGGCTGTTGGTAAGAAGACCTGATTGCTTTCTAAAAGGGTGGGTCTCAGAATTGTGTTAGAAGCAAAAGGCAAACAGATGGGTAAGCTGCTCTAATCAGCTCAAGCTGGAAAACAAACAACAAAAAAAAAAACAAAAGAAAACTCTTTTCTCTTAAAATGAGAGATTGGTCTTCAAATTCCAATGCTCCACTCCCTGATTTGGAGATGAATCAGATGACTTCACTGGTCTTCCCCTTCTCTGATTTCTGTGATTCATCAGCTAAAGCAACTAGGGTGGGGGAAAAGAACCCTTCTAGTATTCAGGTTATGTTGCATCTTAAAAGGAAAGAATCTAAGGAAAAACTGTTAGAATTGTAAAATAATGAAGAAAGCAAACTTATAATACTCCTAACTCAGACATATTTTTAAAGAGGACTCCCTATTCTGGTAATTATCAATTACATGGACTTTGCTGTTTATCAATTGTTTTATAAATATTTTTCTATGAAATCAGTAAAAAAAAAAAAAAAAAAAAAAAAAATGCATTGTGCAGACAAAAAACTAGTTTCAGGCTGGGTGTGGTGGCTCAGGCCTGTCATCCCAACACTTTGGAAGGCTAAGGTGGGAGAACTGCTTGAGGCCAGGACAGAGTAAGACCCTATCTCTAAGAAAAAAAAAAAAAAAGATAAAAAGAAAACTAATTGGTTTTGACCATCTGAAAAAGCTACCAGTATCTACCTGATTATAATAATCAAGGAACCCTCAAGATTCATTCACGTTAACAAACATTGAGTATCCACTAAATGCCAAGCCAGGCGAGACTACACAGCACATACATAACAGGAAGAAACATCGAACTCCTCCTTAAGGACTAGTGGAAGTTAATATGTAATGATAATTTGGCAAATGCATCAGATATGAAATCTAAGTGCTAGGACAATACAACAAGAGAATGACTAATTCTGTCAAGGAACAGTTAACCATTAGAGAAAGGAAGTAAGCCATTCTATCTTTGCCAATGCATTAAAGTTGTTCATAGTTAGTTGAAGTCATTGCACAACCACGAAAGAGGAAATGTAACGTAAACCAATGTATTCTCTATCAGCAGGAAATGACAATGTAGACAGGTGGGACTGTTTAGTTTCAAACAAACCATCCAGTATAAAAACAGGTAAAGAGTCATGAGAGAAGGTATGTATTTGATTAATGCCACCATTTTGAAGATAGTTTTGGAAACACTCAGCTTAAGTATTTCCCTCAAAGCTGAAGGCAAATTCTGGTCACTTGAGAGTTTTGAGGAAGAGCTAGCAGTGATTCTGGGCCAGAGCTGGTGTTTAAGAGGGGAAAAGATAGTAGCAGAAGAGGATGCTGATTTGATGAGGCCCTCATTTGATAACATTGTTCAGTGAACTCAAACAGATTTATTTTCTGGTTGTAAAAATATTTGAGCATTCTGATATGAGGGCTGAAGTGGATATCTATCAGTCCAATCAAGCTTTTAGACTTCCTGAAATACTCAGTATTCAAAATCGTGTAATACTATTTAAAAGTAATAATTTGGTGAGGGTAAAAATGTTCAAAAATATAGTGAACTAAAGTGGAATATTCAATGATAACATGAATAATGAACTTATATAGCAAAAAAGAGTTTAAAAAATCCAGTATTCCCACGAGCAAGGGAATAGCTAAGTGTGATGTCGTTTCCATTAGCCCTATGTAAGTCTCCGTAGAAATAGGTTAACATCTGCCATCCCCTTCCTCTTCCAGAACCTGTGGTATTCTTGTGGGCATTCTGGATACCTGGAACAAGCTTAGACATAAACCCAAACAATGAAAGAGTTAAGAAGGTACAGAGTTAGTGGATGCAGGGTTGGACCTGAGAAACCCGCCACCCACCGAAGTCAGTCGTCAGAGATGTTGACCCCTCTCCTAGGGCTGCAGTTACTTTTCCTTCACAAACAGAAATCATATCTTGGAATAGTTAACACTGCTTCTGTTAGTCTACTAATATGCATTATATATATTATAAAATTATCTGCCCTGTTTTGTTAAAAAAAATACATGAAGCCTTTATACCATTAATATCTAATGGAAAAGGAATGGCAGAGAGGTAGGGGAGAATGGCCTCGGACCCACTTGGGCTAGCAGTACAGATCTCCATATTACCATTTTGTTTTAACTTTTTTTTTTTTTGGTGTTTTGGGGTTTTTTTTTAGATGGAGTCTCGCTCTGTTGCCCAGGTTGGAGTGCAGTGGCCTGATCTCAGCTCACTGAAACCTCCGCCTCCTAGGTTCAAATGATTCTCCTACCTCAGCCTCCCAGGTTGCTGGGATTACAAGCGCCCTCCATCATGCCTGGCTAATTTTTGTATTTTTAGTAGTGATGAGGTTTCACCATGTTGGCTATTGCTGGTCTCAAACTCCTAACCTTAAGCGATACACCTGCCTCGGACTCCCAAAGTGTTGGGATAACAGGTGTGAGCTACTGCACTAGGTTTGTTTTAACTGTTTAAGTCCAATTTTCTCTTTCAAGACTGCAGCACCTTTTTTTTTTTTTTTTTTTTTTTTTTTTTTGAGATGAAGTCTCGCTCTGTGGCCCAGGCTGGAGTACAGTGGCCGGATCTCAGCTCACTGCAAGCTCCGCTTCCCGGGTTCACGCCATTCTCCTGCCTCAGCCTTCCGAGTAGCTGGGACTACAGGTGCCCGCCACCACGCCCGGCTAATTTTTTTGTATTCTTTAGTAGAGACGGGGTTTCACCGTGTTAGCCAGGATGGTCTCGATCTCCTGACGTCGTGATCCGCCCGTCTCGGCCTCCCAAAGTGCTGGGATTACAGGCTTGAGCCACCGCGCCCGGCCATTTTTTTTTTTTTTTTTTTTTTTAAGACAGAGTTTCGCTCTTGTTGCTCAGATTGGAGTACAATGGCGTGACCTCAGCTCACCACAACTTCCGCTTCCCGGATTCAAGCGATTCTCCTGCCTCAGCCTCCCAAGCAGCTGGAATTACAGACGCCCACCACCACGACAAACTAATTTTGTATTTTTAGTAGAGATGGGTTTTCTCCATGTTGGTCAGGCTGGTCTCGAACTCCCAACCTCAGGTGATCTGCCCGCGTCAACCTCCCAAAGTGCTGAGATTGCAGGTGTGAGCCACCAAGCCTGGCCATTTTTTTTTTTTTTTTTTTTTTTGAGACAGAGTTGAGCTCTGTGGCCCAGGCTGGGGTGCAGTGGCACCACCTCAGCTCACTGCAACCTCTGTCTCCCGGGTTCAAGCAATTCTCCTGCCTCAGCCTCCTGAGTAAGTGGGATTACAGGCACGTGCCACCATGCCCAGCTAATTTTTTGTAGAGATGGGGTTTCACCATCTCTACAGGCTGGTCTCAAACTTTTGGCTTCAAGTGATCCTCCTGCCTTAGTCTCCCAACGTGTTGGGATTATAAGCATGAGCCACTCTTGGCTAGAGCCGCTCCTGGCTAGAGCCACTGTGCCTGGTTTGACTTTTATTTTTATTTTTTAATTTTATTTTTTTTTTGAGACGGAGTCTTGCTCTGTCGCCCAGGCTGGAGTGCAGTGGCCGGATCTCAGCTCACTGCAAGCTCCGCCTCCCGGGTTCACGCCATTCTCCTGCCTCAGCCTCCGGAGTAGCTGGGACTACAGGCGCCCGCCACCTCGCCCGGCTAGTTTTTTTTTGTATTTTTTTTTTTAGTAGAGACGGGGTTTCACCATGTTAGCTAGGATGGTCTTGATCTTGTGACCTCGTGATCCACCCGTCTCGGCCTCCCAAAGTGCTGGGATTACAGGCTTGAGCCACCACGCCCGGCCTGGTTTGACTTTTAAAAGGTTAGGAGAAAGACCAGCTAGGTAAAAAGTAGCATTTAAAGAGTTAACCGGCCAGGCGTGGTGGCTCATGCCTGTAATCCCAGCGCTTTGGGAGGGCTAGGTGGGCAGATCACGAGGTCAGGAGATTGAGACTATCCTGGCTAACACAGTGAAACCCCGTCTCTACTAAAAAAATACAAAGAAATTAGCCAGTCATGGTGGCACGCGCCTGTAGTCCCAGCTACTCGGGAGGCTGAGGCAGGAGAATGGCGTGAACCCGGGAGGCAGAGCTTGCAGTGAGCCAAGATCGCACCACTGCACTCCAGCCTGGGCGACAGAGCGAGACTCCATCTCAAAAACAAACAAAAAAAGGGTTAGCCATTATTTTTTTAAGTGACTTTCTTGGAAGGTTACCAAACTTTCTTCCACATTCAAGGTTCACTTCCAGATGACATAATTCAAATGTAATTCTCCAAAGAAAAATTTTGAAAGGAACCCCTATCCCATTTAGCTTTGGAGCCTAGAAGAAGGCTGCCCTACTGTGTGTGAGGATCTGTAGTTCTTACCCCCTTATTACTTATTTGTTTGACTCCAGTAGATTTAAAATCTGCACCTTCCATCTCCTTGGCTTGGCTGCATTCTCGCCATATGGCAGGCATATTTAGTACACAGAAATAAGAGTGAACAGCTTGCCAAGTAGGACTGATCACTGTAAACTTAGGGGTGTTTTTGTTTTTGTTTTTTGGAGACAGGGTCTCACGCTGTCACCCACACTGGAGTGCAGTCGTGCAGTCATGGCTCACCGCAGACTCGACATCCTGGGCTCAAGTAATCCTCCCACAACAGCCTCCTGAATAGCCAGGATGACAGGCATGTACCACCACACCCGGCTAACTTTTTAAAATTTTTTGCAGAGACGAGGTCTTTTCATGTTGTCTAGGCTGTTCTCGAATTCCTAGGGTCAAGCAATTCTCCTGTCTTGGTGTCCCAAAGTGCTGGGATTACAGGTGTGAGCCATCGCACCTGGCCAGCCTTAGGTTTAGATTGAAAAACAATGTCTCCCAACCTCCATGTCCTCAGACTTCCCTAGTTTCCATCCTGCCCCCTCAATCTATCCCTATCTATTGCAGTCATATTTTCCGTTCTAGAAGTTTAACCATGTTGCTTATCCCAACTCTCATCCCCCATTAAAAAGTTTTTGATTATTCCCCATCTCAAGATAACATCCACAGTCTTTTTTTTTTTGAGATGGAGTCTCACTCTGTCCCCCAGGCTGGAGGGTAGTGGCACGACCTCGGCTCACTGCAACCTCTGCCTCCCAGGTTCAACTGATTCTCCTGCCTCAGCCTCCTGAGTAGTTGAGATTACAAGCGTGTGCCACTACAATACTTCACATTTATATAGTGGCTTGCATTTTTAAAAGAACTTTTATGTTCATTATTTATTAGATGGGTACTACAGCCAGTAGGATATGCTAGAAAGGCATTAATATCCAGGTTTGGTTTTGTTTTTGAGATGGTGTCTTGCTCTGTCACCCAGGCTGGAGTGCAGTGGCGCGATCTCGGCTCACTGCAAGCTCCACCTCTCGGGTTCACGCCATTCTCCTGCCTCAGCCTCCCCAGCAGCTGGGACTACAGGTGCCCGCCACCACACCAAGCTAATTTTTTTATATTTTTAGTGGGTTTTCACAGTGTTAGCCAAAATTGTCTCGATCTCCTGACCTCATGATCCGCCCGCCTCGGCCTCCCAAAGTGCTGGGATTACAGGCATGAACCACTGCGCCCCGCCAGTATCCAGGTTTTACAGATGAAAATACTAAGAGTTGAAGAGGGACGAGATAGGGCCTTAGCAAATGGCAGAGTTGAGACTGTTTCAGTGCTCTTTCCCCTTTTCTTCCGCAACTGCTTCTTCCAACAAACTCAAACTCTGGGCTGGCTACTTCTAAGACTCAATCTCTCATACTTTTCTTCCTCTGAAAGTTGCAGCTGACAGTCTTAACATTCGGAAGACTTTCTCACTGCTGCATGTAAATTAACTCTAGCATGTAAATTAACTCTAGCACTGGGCTCCTGGGAGGCAGAAGGCTTGGCTGACAGCCTTGTATGCAAAATGACATTTAGGCCTTAGGCACTTAGTCAGTTAGTTACAGAGTCCTGCTCCTTAAGAGTAAAAGTTTTCAGACACTAGGGTGTAATATCAAAAAAGCCAAACCCTGTTAGGAACGGACCTACCACTTTATTAGCCTCCCACAATGCACACATAGACAGAGATATGCAAGCCTACTGCATCGTGACTTCACACGTCCCCCAAGCCCCTTTCTGAACTCAGAAGAAACTCATTGTGCAATTCTACGAGATTGCAGATTGGTGCTGGACAGAAACTATTTCCAGCAGAAACTATTTCCAGCAGAAAGTATTCAATTATTTATTTTTCAAAATAGTAAAACAATACCCAATCACAACAATTGGGTATTGTTGGGACCCATAACTAGATATTAGTTAAAAATAAGACACCAATTCCCTAAAATACAGACCAGACATAAAATACATTCTATTTCTTAGTTGTATAGAAACGTTAAGTCTCTCATTCAACTAAACAGATGGATCTTAATCACTTGATAATTTATTCTGGATCCCTTTCTGACTTTCAGTTGAAAACTTCAGGGACAAATGTAAATATTGTCTCATAAAGGATTATGTCACCAGTGGTCAGTGAGACTGTCCCCAGACATGATATTCTCATTACTTATTTGGAGCTCCATCTAAAAGGTTAAACCAAAGAAGCTTCAATTTTTTTTTTTTTTTTTTGCAATTTCAGTGGTTTAAATTGGACAGATGTCTGCTGAAAGACCAGTTTGCAAAACTGTGTATGACTCATGTTTTCTTGGCATTGGAGAACATTATCTATGGATGGTGAGGCGTAGGAAAGAGTGGGCATATTTTCAGCACACTGGTGATTGGGCACAGGTCTCTCCCTATGAGGAGAGATAAGCTTTTTGTTGTTATTGTTGCTCTAGGAAGAACAGACTACATACTCAGGTGGAGACAAGTTTTCGCTGAAAGATAGAATGGTTTTGTTTGTTTTTTGAGATTGATGCCCAGGTTAGAGTACAGTAGCGCAATCACAGCTCACTGCAGCCTTGACCTCCCTGGTTCAAGCAATCCTCCCACCTCAGCCTCCCCAAAGCTGAGACTACAGGCATATGCCACCATGTCCAGCTAATTGTTTAATTTTTATTTTTGTAGAGACACTGTCTCACTGTGTTGCCCTGACTGTCCTCAAACTCCTGGCCTCAAGAGATTCTCCTGCCTCAGCCTCCCAAAGTGTTGAGATTACAGGCATGAGCCATGCTTGGCAAGATATAATATTTTTCAGAGGTTTCTTTTTTTTTTTTTTTTGAGATGGAGTCTCGCTCTGTTGCCAGGATGGAGCACAGTGGCACAATCCCGGCTCACTACAACCTCTGCCTCCTGGGTTCAAGGGATTCTCCTGCCTCAGCCTCCTGAGTAGCTGAGACTACAGGCACACGCCACCACGCCTGGCTAATTTTTGTATTTTTAGTAGAGACGGGGTTTCACCATGTTGGCCAGGATGGTCTCGATCTCTTGACCTTGTGATCCACCTGCCTTGGCCTCCCAAAGTGCTGGGATTACACGTGTGAGCCACTGGGCCTGGCCAGAGGTTTCAAGATGTGATATATTCCAAATTGTTTCATCTAACCTGAATTTTTACTTCTTTTATTGTCCTTAAATGCAATAGAGTAGTATTAAATGAGTTACTTTGGATACATTGTAAGAATGTATCCAAAATATGGAGATGTAGTCTTTAAGGGAAATATACCTATACACTGATACAATACAAAGATACAAATCAAAGGTATAATAGTAACTGGTATGGCTTTTGATAAACACATGTTTGTTTAATTTCTTTCCTTGTGCAAAGCTAACCATAGCATTGTCCTTGTGACTGGGGAGGTCTAAAATTGAGGTGGGGACAACCTCGCTACATGTTGGTTTTGGGGGAACACTTAGGTAACAGCACAATTTAATACATCTTGATTGAGCTTCCAGGGTTTTCCTAGCCATATGTTTGGTGTTAGGTCAGGTACACAGTTGTAGAAATAAATAAGCGTTCCCTGTGAGGAGTTTACAGTCTGTTTAGATATGCATACAAAATGCATAGAGAATAACATGAGATACATTTCATAGTCAGAATATGTGGTATTTTAATAAGTACAGTAGGAATTTGGAGACTTTTGGGGGATTGCATTGTGAGAGCAATTTCATGCCCTAGACGTGAAAAACAGGAATCCTTGATTTTGCCCCTATTGCAACACTTTTGTCTTTATGCCTCTCTGAACCATTTGTTAGAGGACAACTCTCCCATCCTTTATTAGTTAGGATGTTTCTGTTCACAAGTAACAAAAAGCCTACTCAAACTGAGCAAATAATAAAAGAGGTGTACTGGCTAAAAGTCCAGGGGAAGGGTGAGCTTTATGTATGGCTCCATCAGGACTCAGACTCTGATTCCATGTGTACATTTCTTGCTTCTTCCTTCAGAGTACAGATCTCATCTTCAGGGTGGCATCCATCCTTTTTATTATATGGTGAGCGGCAGCACCCGCGCTATGGTGCATTTTCAGTCACACCCAGAGAGAGAGCGCTTCATCTCATAAACATCTAATGAGTACTGAGATTTGTGCTGATTGGACACAAACCTTAAATCATTCCCTAGGTTGAAGATGTTTACCATGTACTGACTGGTTTAGATCTGGGTTACTATACAAATCACAAAAGTAGGGGAGATTAGACCTACTGGGGTTCACTCCTGGAGCTGAAAGTAGGGTCAATTTCATCTAAATTTCATGGTAGCTACATGACACAGGATGGAAAAATGAAATAAATGGGCCTTTTGTTGGAGTGGTGGTGAGGGAGTGGGAGATTCTCTCCAAGTTGTACCTTTACACCTAGAATCTTGATCTTATTCTCCATCTCCTTTCCCCCAGGGCTCCTGGTTGGTTCCCCATCAATTATTATTCTTTCAATTTGTACCTCTGTATTGCAGCAACAGGTACACTTCCTTTAATCTGCAAACATAAACAAGTTCTCATCATTCTGAAAACAAAACTCCCTCTCCTGGATTTTCCTGCAGGTTATTGTCCTGCCTTCATTCTTCTATTCAACAGACTTCTCAACATGGCTTTTCCTCCACACCTTTCCTTGTCTCTCGTTCAGTTCTCAGCCTGCAGTGACTGCTTCTGTCACACCACGGAATGTTCTGATCAGTGTTGAATCCAACAGCCTTCTTTCCTTAGTCTTCATCCTCCTTAACCTCCTTATAGTACCTGACATTGTGGACAATACCATTTTTTAAAACTTTTCAATCTGGTGTAATCTTGAGTTTATATAATTATTGCAGAAATATCATATATAGCTCCTATATGCCTTTCATCAAGACTCCTGTGAACATTTCACTGCCCCGATCCTCCAATTGGAGAATAAGCTAGAAATAATGCCCCATTACCAATTTATACTTTGGTTTTTATTTCCTAAGTATGGGACATGCACTGATATAACCACATCATAATCAGGAAATTAACACTAATACATCACTACCAAATAATCCACAAATGCCCTTCAAGTTTTGCCAGTCGTTCCAATAATGTCCTTTATTGGACCAGGATCCAAACCAGGATCATGAGTCACATTCAGTTAGTTTCCTTTAATCTGCAGTAGTGCTACAGTGTGAAAGAAGGGGAATTTTTGCAGATTACTGACCATTTACTTTATAGACTGTCACTCAGTTTAGATTTCTCTGGTATTTCCTCATGATTTATGTATATCTGGAAGGAGTACACCACAGAAGTGATGCTGTGCTCTTCTTGGTGTGTGTCAGGAAACACCGTTGATTTGTTTCATTACTGGTGATATTAATTTGTATCACTTGATTAAGATGGTTTCAGCCAGGTTTCTTTCTGGCATTAACAGGTATTTTATACATGTTAAATAAGTAATTTGTGGGGAGATTCTTTAAGGCTATGTAGCTGTTCCTATTTATCATCAAATTTTCACTCACCACATTTAGCATCCATTGATGATTCCTAAATAATTATTACTCTAATGATTTCAAATTGGTGATTTTTCTAATTCCATCATTCCATTTATTGGTTGGCATTCTATCATAGAACAGAATGTTTCCTTCTTCCCTATTTATTCATTTGTATCAGTATGGGATCATAGATTCTTATTTCAGTCAAAGGATTACATTGTTGCTATCATCATTTGATGCTCAAATTTTCCTGAATCTGGGAACTCCTTTAAGCTAGAGTCAATGCATTTCTGATATGGCCCCTCATTTTTTGAGCACTTTCTTTTATTCCTTTATTTATATATTTATTTATTTGAGGCGGAGTCTCACTCTGTTACCCAGGCTGGAGTGCAGTGGCACGATCTCGGCTCAATACAACTTCCGCCTCCCAGGTTGAAGTGATTCTCATGCCTCAGCCTCCCGAGTAGCTGGGATTACAGGCACGTGCCACCACACCTGGCTAATTTTTGTATTTTTAGTAGAGATGGGGTTTCACCATGTTGGTCAGGCTGTTTTTTTTTGTTTTTTTTTTGTTTAAAGGCAGGGTCTCACTCTGTTGCCCAGGCTAGGGTGTAGTGGCATGATCACAGCTCACTGCAGACTTAACCTCTTGGGCTCATGGAATTCTCCCATCTCAGCCTCCCAAGTAACTGGGACCATAGTCACATGCCGCCAAACCCAGTGAATACTTTCTTTCTGATGCAACATGATGTTCCAGATTCATCTTCCATTGATCCTGACCCAGACTTATAATCAGTAATTTCTTCAAGGAGCCCTGGTTTCTTTTAATGAAGAACGGGATATAGAAACCAAGATCTGGGTGTTACATGTGCCATTGCTACTAGATTGTCAGTGCATCTAGACCCTCTCAGCAGAATAAGGAAATATGGGATGGGCACAGTAACTCATGCCTGTAATCCCAGCACTTTGGGAGGCCAAGGCTGGCGGATCACCTGAGATTGGGAGGTCACGACCAGCCTGACCAACACAGAGAAACTCCGTCTCTATTTAAAAAAAAAAAAAAAAAAATTAGCTGGGTGTGGTGACCCATGCCTATAATCCCAGCTGCTGTGGAGGCTGAGGCAGGAGAATCGCTTGAACCCGGGAGGTAGAAGTTGTGGTGAGCCGAGATTGCACCATTGCACTCCAGCCTGGGCAACAAGAGTGAAACTCTGTCTCCAAAAAAAAAAAAAAAAAAAAAAAAAAAAGAAGAAAAAGAAAAAAAAAGAGAAAGAAAAAGGAAATATATATATATGCATATGTACCCACACACCTGTAACTGTTTCTTCATCTCTCTCTCTGTGTATATTAAATACCATGAATTCCCTCTGATACTTCCAATTCCAACTGAATATCACACGGTTTATTTTTGCCTTCCCCTTTCCCATTATCTCTTTTTTTTTTTTTTGGAGATGGATTCTCATTCTGTCTACCAGGCTGCAGTGCAATGGCCAAACTCACCGCAACCTCTGCCTCTCAGGTTCAAGTGATTCTACTGCCTCAGACTCCTGAGTAGCTGGGATTACAGGCATGCGCCACCACCATGCCCAGTTAATTTTTGTATTTTTAATAGAGGCGGGGTTTCACCAGGCTAGCCAGGCTGGTCTCGAACTCCTGACCTCAGGTGATCCACTCACCTCGGCCTCCCAAAGTGTTGGGATTACAGGCGTGAGCCACTGCGCCCAGCCCCCATTATTTGCAAGGAATTTTTTTTTTTTTGGAGACAGAGTTTCGCTCTTGTTTCCCAGGCTGGAGTGCAGTGGCTCAATCTCAGTTCACTGCAACCTCCGCCTCCTGGATACAAGTGATTCTCTTTCCATGCCCCACTAATTTTGTATTTTTAGTAGAGATGGGGTTTCTCCATGTTTTTCAGGCTGACCTTGAACTCCTGACCTCAGGTGATCCACCCGCCTCGGCCTCCCAAAGTGCTGGGATTACAAGCATGAGCCACCGTGCCTGGCCTCGCAATGTATTTCTTTATTTGCTTAACGAACCTGATATGTAACCTAAGTCCAGACCCTTGGCCTTAACAAAGGGGAAGAGGAGTGTCTTAGCCTATTTTGTGCTCCTATAACAGAATACCACAGACAGGGTGATTTATAAAGAACAGAAATTTAATTCTCACAGTTCCAAAGCCCAGGAAGTACAAGATCCAGGCACTTGCATCTAGTATGTGCCTTACTGCGTCCTCACATGGTGGAAGTCAGAACGGCAAGAGCGGATGAATGTTGAATCCTCACGTGACAGTCGATCAGAAGAGGGTGAACCCACCCCCATACATCCTTTTTCATACTGGCCTAATCCATTCATGACCTAGCTGTCTTCCCAAAGGCCACACCTCCCAACGCTGTTGCATTAGAGATTAAGTTTCCAACACATGAATTCTGAAAGGGAATACATTAAAACCATAGCAAGGAGAAAATAAAAAAAGGCCAGCTTGGTCTCAGACACGCAAGCCCCACCTTTCCTGGTGTCACAGCACAAAGATAAGCCCTCAACATAACATGCCTATCTATTCCTCTCCCCTAAGTTGCACACCCACATTTTCAGTGTTCTATAGGACATCCCATTAATTGTTCTGCTGACATTTGGTTGAAAACACAATTTGTCTTTTCACCCCATCCCTATTCTAATATTTTCATTTAAGTCAGTGGCAACACTTAGCAAAAACCTCAGTTGTCTTAGAAACATCTTACTGCATAATTCTATACATACAGCTGGGAGCGGTGGCTCACGCCTGTAATCCCAGCACTTTGGGAGGCCGAGGCGGGCGGATCACGATGTCAGGAGATTGAGACCATCCTGGCTAACAAGGTAAACCCCGTCTCTACTAAAAATACAAAAAATTAGCCGGTCATAGTGGCGGGTGTCTGTAGTCCCAGCTACTAGGCAGGTTGAGGCAGGAGAATGGCGTGAACCCGGGAGGCGGAGCTTGCAGTGAACCGAGATTGCGCCACTGCACACCAGCCTGGGTGACTGAGCGAGACTCCGTCTCAAAATAATAATAATAATTCTATACATACATGCTATTTCGTGGGTCATATTGTTGCTTACTGAGCTATCACACCCCTACCTCCAACCTTATCAGCCGGAGAACATGCACACATCAATAATCTAGATGCTCATTAACTTGCGATGGAATTATATCCAGATTAACTCATCGTGAGTTTAGGTTGAGCACAGTGGCACATACTAATAATTGCATCACTTTGGGAGGCTGAGGTGGATCACTTGAGGTCAGGAGTTCAAGACCAGCCTGAGTAACATACCAGGACCTCATCTCAACAAAAATAATAAACAAACAAATAATAAGTTGAAAATGCATTTAACATACCTAACCTACCAATAAAAAACAGAATGGCTGTATAGATACTTGAAGTATGCTTTCTATTGAATGCACATTGCTTTGGCATCATTGTAAAGCCTAGAAATCATAAGTTGAACCATCATAAGTCAAGACCATCTTCACATATTTACTAAATGTTTGCTGCTTGCCAAGCTTGATTCTAGATACAGGGGAAAATAAGATATGGTTTTTAGGTAAAGTTTTAGCTCATTTATGAGATCTGTTTTGATGCCTACAGATAGAACAACTCCTATCTCTTCATGTAACTGTTACCCATTACAGAAACTAATCACAATATTTACATTTTTGTACCCATTTAGATGTCTGTCTCCTTCTGTGAAACTGTAAACACTGAAAAATGTGTTTTAATTTATCTTTGTATTCCCAACACTTAGCACAATGTCTGTTACCCAGTTGTGACTCAACGTTACAAGTAAACATTCATTTTGAGGATAGGGTGAAATCAGATATCTGCTGCCTCTTAAATAGCTTTCCAATCTATACCTTTTCAATCCACCTGCTGTATGTACAGTTAACACCTCCTTGCCATTGGTCTTTCTCCTTTCTAAATCATTCTTTATATTGTAGCCTTCCTAAAATTCATCATTTTGCTTAAAAGCCTTTAATGCCTCCTCATTGCTTTCCGAATCAAACCAAACTATCTAGGTTTAACGTTCAGTATCTCCTTCTATTGAGCTTCAAACATACCTCCTCAATTTCATCTCCTATTTATCATATTTCACCCCGCCTTTCACATGACCAACTTTGCTATTTCCTAAATCCAGCCCTTCTCATGATTTTCCCTCATGCTGCAATGCTCCACTTCCTTTTGGTTCACATTTTTAACTTGACTTTCAAAGAGCTTCAACGTCATTTCTACTATGCCTTTCTCTGATTTCTGAGTGTCCCTTTTTCTTACTTCTCTGCACTATTGTGTCAGATGATCATTTTCACTTATATTATAGCTAATTATGCATACTTATCTCCCCAACTAGATTAGGAAATACTCTTAAGGCAGAAACCAATCTTATGTTTATCTTTAAATCCCAAGAGATTGGTATAATTTGTTACATCCAATAGATACTCAAAAAATGCATTACCAATTCAACAGAGGACAGGCAAGGTTTTGATAGGTGATAATAAATCCAAGTAGACACAGAATCATGTACAACAGCATGCAGGCAGGGACAAGAATAGCTAATTTATGCAATGTTAAAGCCTGGCTAGAGCAGATGTTGCATTAATGCAGTGCTTGGGACTGGATACTCATGTCATCAATGTGGTTTTGCCCTCCTGGTGTATGTCTTAGGATTATGTGTATATACTCTCCAGTGATGTATATTATTTTTTGAGATGGAGTCTTGCTCTGTCGCCCAGGCTGGAGTGCAGTGGTGCGATCTCAGCTCACTGCAAGCTCCACCTCCCAGGTTCACGCCATTCTCCTGCCTCAGCCTCCCGAGTACTTGGGACAACAGGTGCCTGCCACCACACCTGGCTAATTTTTTGTATTTTTAGTAGAGACAGAGTTTCACTGTGTTAGCCAGGATGGTCTTAATCTCCTGATGTCGTGATCCACCCGCCTCAGCCTTCCAAAGTGCTGGGATTACAGGCGTGAGCCACTGCACCCGGCCTCCAGTGCTGTATATTTTTAAATAAGTAAAATCTAGGATAGGGAGAATAGAAAATATTCCTTCTCCCCAACCCCACAAGAAACAGATTTTG
The DNA here is from genome assembly GCF_024542745.1 of Macaca thibetana thibetana. Classification (NCBI taxonomy): domain Eukaryota; kingdom Metazoa; phylum Chordata; class Mammalia; order Primates; family Cercopithecidae; genus Macaca; species Macaca thibetana. The sequence goes on from NC_065584.1 coordinate 144,818,007, forward strand.
AAGAAAATGGAAGAAAGTCAACCCACTAATCACAGAATCTTTATAAGGGTTCTTCACTTTCAAAACAGCCATAAATTTATACTCGGGCTTTCCTCCTATTTTCTTAAAGAATCAACCAGGCTATAGCTCATATATTAAAGCAAACACATCTGTCAAGGCAAACTCTTGACTGTTTAAATCTGTTTGATGAAGTAATCTAGAGATCCACCCCTCTTAGAAACACAGCTCTGGTTCTTGACTCTTTCAGTAATTTTTTTGTGGCAGGGCAGATCCAAATCCCAGATAGATGCCTTGCAATTGTGTCTGCCATTATATACCTTGATAAGTAGTCTGGACATGAGTGAAGGGGACATGGCAACAGTAGATGGATAAATGAAATGGATCCCCTTTATTTCTACATCTCAACAAGAAACTCAATAAATCCTGATATCAAATACGTTAAGGTTTGATTAAAAACTATATAGCAAAAAACAAAACAAAACAAAAAACTACTATATACCTATAATGCATAGAAAACATCTTAACATCTTTACATGTCCATTAGAAACTACAGACACAGTATGCTCTCCCTCCCCTAAACCTGTTCATAGCATATGTGATTAAATATGTTCACAAATTCTTTCCAAACCTCTCCCTTCAAAGGTGGAGCTTAAGCGTGGGCTTAGCAATTTACTAATCCTTCAGATGACTGCAGCCCCAGCCAAGAGCCTGATTGCAACTTCATGAGAGACCCGGACTTTTGACTTACAGAAACGGTGAGATAATGTTTGTTGTTTTAAGCAGCTAAGTTTTGGGATAATTTATTATTCAGCAAATTGGTTATAACCAATATAGCACACAAACCTAGAATCCAAAAGGAGAAATGACTGAAAAAAAATGAACATTTTAAATTAACTTTCTTCCCACTCTAACCACACTATTTTCTCAATGGGTAACACCATCATTTACTCAGTATCTCAAATGAGAAACCCAGAAGCCATACTTTACTCTCCCGACCCACCACAAAACTGAGTTGTTTTTTTTTTTTTTTTTTTTCCCTATACATCACTTGAGCCCACTCCTACTCTTGCTGCTTTAATTCTGGGCCATTGTCATTTTTCAATTACTACAACACAGGCTCCCAACATTTCTTCATTTCCCAGCTCCACTGCATTCTCTAGACTAATGCCAACAAGAGCCCTTTTCAAATACACATCTGATCTTGTCAGTTAATTAACCTTCACTACTGGTTCCCACATTGCACAGGACAAAGTTCAAATGTCGTAGTATGGTGTTTCTGTCCCTATCCTGTAGTTTTCTCTCATCTCCCACGTTCATAGCCTACAATCTCTCCAACTTTCACCTTTTCATAGGCTGCTTAGTTTCACTTAGTTTTTTTGTGGAAGACCTTTAATTTTTCCCTTAGAAATCCTACTATCTTTAAAAGACTCAGCTCAAGCTCTATCTCAGAAAACCTTAAATATGAAGATCTGGTTGGATGACTTTCTTACTTTATCAAAGCACTTTTTACATAAATCAATATAATGTCTTCCACTAGAATGTGATCTCCTGAAAAAAAAAAACAACACTTTGATATCTACACATTCATACATCTAATATCTGCCAAGCAACTTCATGACAGGCACTGTATTAGGTGTTTACTACTTAATGTTGAACAAAACAAATATGCCCTTGTCCTTGCAGAACTTGTAATCTATAAGAAAAGAGAGAAGTCAAAGAAATATGGTGAGACCTGAAAAAACAATGCTGTGAGAGAGTAACTGTGGGGACCTACTTTGGAGTGCATGGCACACAGTTGCACTCAAACACTTACTGAATTAAAGTGTTTTCAAAGAGGTGTGTATAAATTACACCTTCACTGCTGAGGTATAAGGGGCCAGGTGGATCGCGTCCTTGCTAGCATTAAGTCTCATTTTTTTTTTTTTTAATCTTGCTCATTTTTTGAGATAGGGTCTTGATTTCTCTCCCAGGATGGAGTGCAGTGGTATCATCGTAGCTCACTGCAGCCTCGAACTCCTAGACTCAAGCGATCCTCCCACCTCAACTTCCCAAGTAGCTGGGATTACATCCTGCTAAACATATTGTCAGTTACTTCTTGCTTATAAATTCTCAGTACTAAAAATCAAGAAAAAGAACATAAAGCAAGATCAAATGTATGTTAAAAAAAAAAGGCTTCGCTAAGCATAAGCAAAAAACTAGCTTTATATATGATCAGTGTTATTCAAATATATGGGTAAGATAACACATTTTACAATGTAAAAAGTAATATTTAAAAATTAAAAGGCAAGTCTTTCTGGTATTCAGAAGTCTGAAGCAACCACTGTTCCAGTTTTTTTAAAAGAGCACATTCCATTCTGGTGCACACAAATGTGCATTAAAAATAAATAAAAAAGTAAAAGGGCATTTCAAGGGAATCCCCGCCTCTCCCTTGGCTCACTGCGAAATGATTCACAACCAAAACATTTCTGGGATATATGACTTAAGGAATAAAAAAAACTCAGTGTTTTAAAAAAGGGAATGGCAGGATGAGGAAATGATTTATCAAGATACAATTTTACTAATAACTACTTCTTAAATAACTTAAAAGTTTTATAACAAAAAATCAAAATAAAACAAAACTTAGTAGTTGAAGATATTTTCAACTGTTAAAATATTTGAGGAGATTTTCCGGTCTAATTTCTCAGAAATTAGGCTGAAAGAATAGCCATTCTTTAACATAAAATAGCTAAAAAATTTCAATGCGAAGCAATTATCTAGGATTATAAAACTTGTATTTTACAAATGACATACATAATTTCTGAAAATTTTTGTGTAAGGGTTCTAAAGATTAAACAACCCTGTCCTTTTTTTTAAAATTTTGAGACAGGGTCACACTCTGATACTCAAAGCTGAGTACAGTGGTGCGATCATGACCCACTGTAGCCTCGACTTCCTGGGCCCCAGCAATTCTTCTGCCTCAGCCTTTTGAGTAGCTGGGACTACAGGCACATACCACCACACCCAGCTAACTTTTTTATTAGTAGAGATGAGGTCTATGTTGCCCAGGCTGGTCTCGAACTCCTGGACTCAAGTGATTCTCCTGCCTCAGCCTCTCAAAGTGCTCGGATTACAGGTGTGAACCACTGCGCCCAGCCCTGCCTGTCGTTTCTTAAGTCCAAATTTGCTACAGCAACATCACCTGATTATGCCCTTTTCCAAATTCATCTGTAGGTTTGGAAAACTTAAATCAATCAGTATAGATGAGGATAAAAATAGCTTATGCTGGCCAGGCACGGTGGCTCATGCCTGTAATCCCAGCACTTTGGGAGGCCGACGTGGGCAGATCACAAGGTCAGGAGTTTGAGACCAGCCTGGCAAATACGGTAAAACCCTGTCTCTCCTAAAAATACAAAAAAAAAAAATTAGCCAAGAGGGATGGCGGGTGCCTGTAGTCCCAGCTATTCGGAAGGATGAGGCAGGAGAATCGCTTTAACCTGGGAGGCGGAGGTTGTGGTGAGCTGAGATCATGCCATTGCACTCCAGCCTGGGCAACAGAGCGAGACTCCGTCTCAAAAAAAAAAAAAAAAAAAAAAAAAAAGGCTTATGCTTTACCACATTAACCTTGTCATTTGGAGCAATGACACTGACTTTTTTTCTGGAAAACATACCAATCTCTTTGCTTTCAGCAGTGTATTTCAACACTCAGCTTGAATCTAGAGATAGAGGCATTTGTCATCAAACATGTTACACCATCAAATTTTTTTCTTTTTTTTTTAAACAAACTGATGGTTGCCAAACAAGAAGATACCAATCTGACTTTTCAGAGGCAGGGAGTTTTTATTTTTGGCTTCTTTAATGGAATTTCACCAAGTTTTTAAAGGTATTAACTTTATTAACCTGCAACATTCATCATTTTAAAGGAGTATATAAAAACTGTCAAAATGGGTCAGAAACAAGGTTTCCGATGCTCATAATCATCTTCAGCAGTGGCAACATTTAACTTTTTGAGTCAGTCTCACCAGACTGGCAATATAACTAACACAATACATAATGATTAAGTGTTGTTCTTGATAAAAAAGCAAATTATTTTTCTATTTACAATTTTTAGAAAAGGTTTAATGTAAAAATATTTTTCTTCTTTATATATTTCCCTGCCATGATAATGTTAAAACATATCAAGATCTTCCTTAAACTTTAAGGGCGAAAAGCATAACATTCCATTTTAGTTGAAACATTCCTTCACATAGCCAACACATTTTTTCAAGGCACTCTAGCTACTACAGGAAAAATGTTCCTCTTACCTACTGATTATTTCCCCTCAAACTTTTCTAAATTAAACATTGCTATAACTGTTTTTTTTTTAAATTTAATTTTCCATAGTACAGTCCTCAAGTTATTTTTCTTTTATGTGGAGCCACTCCTTCAGTTTCAACTTGCTGAGCAGGCAAGCAACTGCTTTTGGTTTCTATGGAAACTGGATTCCTGTGGCTGCGTGTAGGCATTCTTGTTCCACCAACCTAAGAGATGAAGCAGAGAACAGAATAGCTTAATGTAACTACAACATACCTATATACAGTCAACTCTGTTGTATTTATACATGTATTAACCACCTTGCAAATGACCTTCTATTTTTAATCTCCAGCTACCTGGCTGTTTCTAAACAAGTTTTAATCTGACACATTTTTAAAGTACTAAACTTTCAAATAACCATCAGAGAAGTGGACAGATCTGAGTAGATGGGGAGAAAAGTGAATGGGGAAACTATTCTCTGTGTTAAATTTATTAGAGGTTGAAAATATAAATTAGAAATCAAGGGAATGACAGGCCTTACGAGTGCCGTGTTTGCAATAATTAAACTGAAGGACAAGAAAAAGGAAGAAGTGAGTAATAGGGAGGGAGGGAAAGAAAATACAAGAAGGTCTGAGGTGGTAAACAGGGAGAAGAAATTACACAGACAAACAAGAAAGACAATAAGAAAGGTAGGGAAGATAAGGAAAGAAAATGGGAAAGAGATAAAGATTAAGAAAGAGGGAAGTAAAAAAAAAAAGGAATTAAAGTATAAGGAAGAGAAAAAGACAAGAACCCAAGTAAAAGGGAAATAGTGAAGGGCTGAAAGAGGAGAGCAAGAAAGAAATAAGAAAAGGGGAAGAAAAAACTGGAAGGGGGAATATAGAGGATGGGCAAACGGGAAGAGGGGGTTAGAGTAGGGGAAGAAACTTTGCTGTGGTTCTACCTTCAAGTCTACCCTTCCTCACCCTCACTTTCTAGCTCACACAGTCAAACGAAGAGAGGTGGGTCTATTTTTTTTTTTCTTTTGATACAGTGTCCCACTCTGTCGCCGAGGCTGGAGGGCAGTTGGCACGATCTCTGCTCACTACAACCTCCACCACCTGATTCAAGTGATTCTCCTGACTCAGACTCCCGAGCGGCTGGGATTACAGGTGTGTGTCACCACGCCTGGCTAACTTTTGTATTCTTAGTAGAGATGGGGTTTCACCATGTTTAGGCTGGTATGGAATTCCTGACCTCAAGTGATCCGCCCGCCTCGGCCTCCCAAAGTGCTGGGATTATGGGCATTAGCCACCGCACCCAGCCAAGGTGGTCTATTCTTAAGACACAATCCCTTGCTATGTAGTCATGTTAAAGATGTGATCTATAAAAAGAGTAATGGAGAAGCCAATCTCACAGAGAAGGACCAAAGCTGTACAGCCTGAAACTATTTCCACAGAGCCTGCCCATATCTGCCTTTATTTTCCCTAGTCACCTTGTTCTCTTCTATTTCTTCATATCCTGTCCAGTGAATTTCAGGCCTGGGACTGATGGGTGATAGTGTAACTCCAAGCACTCTCTCTTTATAATGCTAGCCCAACAGAAATACTACTTGCATTTGCTCCAAGGGGTTACAGGCTCACTGAGAATGGCTCAGACTCTGGCTTCCCTTATTTAATATCTACTGTTCCTTTAAAAAGCATTTTTTTGGGTTTACATTTACGTGACCAGAAAGGACAAACTGAGTAAAGATTTGTTTGTGTGAATCTGATGAACTTTTGTAATATACTGATTAGAAAAGTGCGGTGACTTTTGGATAATCTATGCCACTCCTCACTCAGCTGGTATTTCCTATAAAGGTATACTGACCACGCTAATTCTATGTGTTAAAATCTTTGAGAAAAACAAGCATTTTGAAAACTTCCACTGCAAGACTGTGTGTGTTTGAATGTGTAAAATGAATGTTTATTACAGAAGCTGTAGAAAGAGAAAAAGACTAAGTGTGAAGCTGTTGCAAGAAGACTGGAAGCAGAAGTCAAAAGTAGCCCAGGCAGCAAATGGGACCCTTAAATAGAATGTCTGCTTGATGCAGTAGGAGGCAGAAGCAGGCTCTACTGGCATCTCTCAGGGTTAGTACCAAAGGTACTATCCAAGGATGAGACCTGAGTTCAAGTGGACTTGTGACTATGCGATCACAGTAGAGGCAAAAATGTTTGAATACATTTTTACACCATGAAAATGGGCAGATGATTTCTATTTCATATAGGTCTTACTTCCCTGGTTTCCTGAAAGCTGTGATCTCACCATTGCTGCCAAAACCAGAATCCATATTTGTGCTTAGATTGGTTGGGACTAGAAGGCCCATTCCAATGGCCTGGCTAGGAGGTAGGGAGGAAGATGGGGTAATTCCTCTCAAATATAGGGCTGCATTGTGGGGAGGTGAGTAGATCACCAAAAACTTTCCACTGGCTTTCAAAAATATATCAAACCAAGTATTAGTTATCTAATTGTCCACTGTACCTAATGCTGGGCTCTGCAACAACCTGGGCCTGGATAATCTCGTTAAGTATTTGTTCTTGGACTGAATGCATAAAGCACACTCCGTGATACACATGTAAGTGAATTGTTATTATGTAGCCAAATTGTGAACATATGGAATTTCTCCTTTTCCAAATACAGTCACATTTTGGTCAAAATGAACTGCATGTATAACAGTGGTCCCAAAAGATTATAATGGAGCTGAAAAATTTCTATCATCTAGTGATGTCGCAGCTGTTAGAATATAACAGTGCAATGTATTACCTTGTCTATGTTTAGACATGCAAATACCAGTGTATTACAACTGCATACAGTATTCAGTACAGCAACATGGTGTACAGGTCTGTAGACTACCTAAGAGCAATAGGCTATACCATATGGCCTAGGTGTGTAGTAGACTACACCCTCTAGGTTTGTGTAAGTAAGCTTATGATATTTACACAAAGACAAAATTGCCTAGTGCTGCATTTCTCAGAATTTATCCCTGTCGTTAACTGATACACGACTATAAATTGTGTTCTTACTGTACTAAAGCACATTTTAGACCACATTTAAAAAAGAATCAAATCATTAAAGTATTTCCAAAGTATAAAGCATTCAACACTATTTTAATGTCAGTCTATATCAATAAGGACAGTATATTACTCATTTTTTTTTAGAAATACCTTGCACACACATAATACATTTTTCCTTTCACTTAAAGTTGTTCAATTCCAAGGTATTAAACTGTTCATTTTCACTAAAAAGGAATAAGCCACCCCCACACAGAATTACAGGTTATAGGTGAGAGACTATAATCAGTGTTTCTAAATTAAAAGGAAATCACTCTCCTAGAAAAACACAGATCCTTCAAAAACAGTTCTTCAATTATTTTTAAGTTACTTAAGAAAATGTTTCCTTAGGTTATAAAAGTGACTACTTCTAGTAAACTGGAAACAGACAACCAAAACTGAAGATAAAATAGCTTAAAATGCTAACAAGTAACTTTCTCCATTCTTTCACTTGTCCCAACTTAACATTTGTACTTTCTTGGCCAAAGCTAAGTAGGAATGTACAAGGAGTTCCCATTTCTAAAAGGATACTCCCAAACAGTAACTTAGGGTGGAGAAATGAAAGACATAAACAAACAACCCTGTTTACTTTAAATTATTTAAAAATCCTCACTATTTGCATTCCAGCTGTTTCTCATAAGGATTTGAAGACATTTACCAATTCAGTAAAATATAGACAGTGAAAAGGAAGAATACACAAGTGATAGACGCTCTGGGGCAACCATAATGAGAAGATAACATTCAGACAATAATTCTGACTCAAACACTTTTGGCAGTAAGTAAGGAAAATATACTGGATTTTGTCTCCTGAACACATTCAGAATCATTTGTAGAGAGCAAAACTTTTTTCTTTTCTTTTTTTTTTTTTTGAGGCGGAGTCTGGCTCTGTCGCCCAGGCTGGAGTGCAGTGGCCGGATCTCAGCTCACTGCAAGCTCCGCCTCCCGGGTTTACGCCGTTCTCCCGCCTCAGCCTCCGGAGTAGCTGGGACTACAGGCACCCGCCACCTCACCCGGCTAGTTTTTTGTATTTCTTAGTAGAGATGGGGTTTCACAGTGTTAGCCAGGATGGTCTCGATCTCCTGACCTCATGATCCGCCCGTCTCGGCCTCCCAAAGTGCTGGGATTACAGGCTTGAGCCACCGCACCCAGCCAAAACTTTTTTCTTTCCTTTTCTTTTTTTTTCTTTTTTGAGACAGAGTCTCACTGTGTCGTCCAGGCTGGAGTGCAGTATAGTGATCTTGGCTCACTGCAACCTCTGCCTCCCGGGTTCAAGCAATTCTCCTGCCTTAGCCTCTCCAGTAGCTGGAATTGATTACAGGTGTGCACCATGACGCCCGGCTAATTTTTGGTAGAGATGGGGTTTCACCATGTTGGCCAGCCTGGTCTCAAACTGCTCACCTCAAATGATCTACCCACCTTGGCCTCCCAAAGTGCTGGGATTATAGGCGTGAGCCACCGCACCCAGCCGAGTGCAAAACTTTTCTAACAACTAAACTCGAATTGGAATTTCCTACACAATATACAGAATGAGTGACATAGCAGAGAATATCTCTAGCTATGGGTTTATAAGTTTCAGATAATGTCATTCAACTGTTACTTCTGGCAAGGATTCTATAAAGAGAGTAATATTAATTGTAATTCAGTAAATACGGAGTTACGTAATACTTATCAAAACACAATTTAGTCCTTAATACTTTAGTTGTATTTTTAATTAGACACTCTGTTCACAAACTACTAATACTTCTTTTTCCTCATCCTAATTAACAATGTTGGCCAGGCGTGGTGGCTCACACCTGTAATCCCAGCACTTTGGGTGGCTGAGGCAGGCGGATCACAAGGTCAGGAGATCGAGACTATTCTGGCTAACACGGTGAAACCCCGTCTCCACTAAAAATAAGAAAATTAGCTAGGCATGGTGGCGGGCGCCTGTAGTCCCAGCTACTTGGGAGGCTGAGGCAGGAGAAGGGCATGAACATGGGAGGCAGAGCTTGCAGTGAGCTGAGATCGAGCCACTGCACTCCAGCCTGGAAGTGAGACTCCGTCTCAAAAAAAAAATAAAATAAAAAGTTTAATTACATCATAATTTATTACATGTACTCTTCCGCAAATTGCCTAAAATATTTAATGAAATGAAACTCAGTATATATAAACAAAAATTTAAAAAAACCCCCACAATTTTGCTTTTCATAGGAATATAAGGACTTAACTACTTGGATGCCTTACCCACACACCCACTGTGTAAGCTAAGAGAGTTTTCTTTTTTATTTTTTTTTTGAGATGGAGTCTCACTCTGTCCCCCAAGCTGGAGTGCAGTGGCTGGATCTCAGTTCACTGCAAGCTCCGCCTCCCGGGTTCACGCCATTCTCCTGCCTCAGCCTCCCGAGTAGCTGGGACTATAGGCGCCCGCCACCTTGCCCAGCTAGTTTTTTGTCTTTTTTTAGTAGAGACGGGGTTTCACCGTGTTAGACAGGATGGTCTCGATCTCCTGACCTCGTGATCCGCCCGTCTCGGCCTCCCAAAGTGCTGGGACTACAGGCTTGAGCCACTGCGCCCGGCTGAGAGTTTTCTTTAGTTGACTTATAAATCTTGCCAAAATAGAAAGTTCCACTACCATGTAGACTGGACTCACTACGGCATACAACTTTATCCTTCCTATGGATATAGTTTTTAGAATGGTGCTGTGATTAATATGACAATGAGAATATCAGGTTGAAATATGGTAAAGTCTGTGAAATAGACGAATAATAAACAACCTAATGAACCTTTAACTTCAAAAAAGATCTTACCTTTTGTTGTGTTGTGGTATCCAGTGATTTAGGTGGAAAAGTACAAGGTATTCTTCCATGATGGATATGATATGGTAATAACAGGCTGGGATCTAATGGGACCCAGGGAACTGAGAGACTGGAAGGTACACCAGGAAGGCCGCAATGTGTTTTATACAAATTGTATGCTGTCCTAGTAACTTTTCCATCAGAGGCCTTATAGATCAGGAGTGAAGAATCTTCTGCTGCATGAGATAACAAGTAGGAACCCTCCTGCAAGCTAAATCCACACAATGAAACTCAACCCACTGGCTCACTGTGTCAATTTCAACAGCACTTTCTTAATCATAATCTATTAGTAAAACTGAAAATTATGAGAAGATCACACCACCTCTAAAACTTATGATAAAATAAGATTTAAGAAATCTTTAAATTTTTATGCTTTTTAAGCAACTAATTTTAATTCTTACTCCAAAGTTCAGAATAGTTGATCATTTTCTTTTTGCTTTTATAGCAATTTGTAAGTTTTCATTTAATGGGAAACAAAGAGTGTGCCTAATTCTCTAATCCATAGATTAGACATTTATAGGTATCTATACTGAAAAGCATTCCTACAGCATTTTCATTCATTTAACACTGCAACTATTGTGTACCTAATAATAGACAGATGACTAGATACAAAAGTGAAGGTGACATGTTGGCTACATTGAGTAGTTTAAAATAAAGTGGAAGAAACAGTCAATGGAACAATCACGATACAACAAGAGGTGCTATGAGGATAACAGAGACAACAGCAGCTAGCGGGTATTAAATGTTTATTATGAGCTAACTACTGTATTATAGCTTCACATCTATTTTCTCATTAGATCTTCCACAATAAACCTTCAAGGCATATTAATTTAGGGTGATAAATAAACAAATTAGAGATGCTAAGCAATGTGCCCAAAGTTCTGAGTGTAGGCTTAGATATAAACCCAGGCATTTGAACTCCACAGGCCACACCCTTAATCACGATCCTCTACTGTAGCAATAACCAGCTATGTTGAACATCAAAACCACATTTTTCCTTTCTCCTTAGAAAGCTTTAAATAATTCAGTGTACATCATAAAGAACTAAAGGGATATGAATAAATACATTGTGCTTTCTTGGGATTACACAGTCCTCTGGATCAAAGATGTTAAGGAGAACATCCATTCTTTACCACAATATATTATTAAAAAAGAAAGATTTATCATACTTTAGCTATAAAGATTTGCCTATAAACCTATTAAGTTACATTTTCATCAATTTTTAAACTGAAAATAGGTGTTGACAATTGCTCTTATCCTCTGGAAATTTTTTTCCCAATAACTTTCATATTTCCATATAAAGAAATGAATAATTATTTGATAGGAATAAATAACATTTCAAAGATTGAGCTTTAATCAATGAAAATCATGTATCTTAACTACCTCCACTAAAAATGAAGAAAGCTTTCGTTTACAGAAGAATGTATTAATATTTAATTCATGGAGAATGAGAGATACTCTAAGAAGGAGTATCTTACAAGTGCCGTACATGTCTAATGTATATGGATGAATATAAACTATGGTAGGTGGAATAATGGCCTCCTAAAAATGTTTATGTTCCAAACCTGGAACCTATGAATATGTTACATGGCCAAAGGGAATTAAGGTAGCACATGGAATTAAGGTTGCTAATCAACTGACTTTAAAATGGTCAAATTTTACTAATCACAATAGCCCTTAAATATGCAAGAAGAAGGCAGAAGAGACTCAGAGGGAGATGTGACTTAACTTGGCTTTGTAACTTTGAAGATGGAGGAAGGGAGCTACAAGCCAAGGGATGCAGGTGGCCTCTAGAAGCTACAAAAGGCAAGGAATAGATCCTTCCCAGAGCCTACAGAAAGGAATGTAGCTTTGCCAATGCCCTGATTTTGACTCAGTGAACCCTGTTAGACCTCTGACTTGAGAACTGCAAAATAATAAATTTGTGTTGTTTTATAACATTAATTTTGTGGTAATTTGTTATAGCCACAATATAAAGCTAATACACAAACTAAATAAAATATTGATAATAAAATTTCAAAAAACATCTGGCAAATTTCATGCAAAAGCTTTATATGTAACATGAAGAACAGAATATATAAAACAAAAATCCTGTCACATAATCACAGAATATCAGAACTGAAAAGTACCTAGGAAGTTATTGCACTTGACACCATCATTTTACAAATAAGTAAACTGACATCAGGTTGGATAACAGAATTCTTCAGAACTAGAACTTTGAGATTTTGGCTGTAAGTTCAGATTCAAGTTGTTTTCAAGTTTAACCTTTGGTAAGGGCATAAGAGAAGGAATGCAAACATTCATATAACAAAATAGTTTGATGTATCACCGGGGAAAAATCCATATTCTAAGACTTGCCATGGACCTAAATGACTGTTCATTTAGCTCTATGTTCTTTCTTTCTTTTTTTTTTTTTTTTTGAGAGGGAGTCTCACTCTGTCGCCCAGGCTGGAGTGCAGTGGCACATCTCAGCTCTGCAATCCTGCCTCCCGGGTTCAAGTGATTCTCCTGCCTCAGCCTCCTGAGTAGCTGGGATTACAGGTGCACACCACAACACCCAGCTAATTTTTTTTGTATTTTTAGTACAGATGGGGTTTCACCATGTTGGCCAGGATAGTCTCGATCTTCTGACCTCGTGATCCACCTGCCTCAGCCTCCCAAAGTGCTGGGATTACAGGTGTGAGCCACTGTGCTCGGCCTCTATGATCTTTTTTTTAGTCTTGAAAGTGAAAATAATATAGCCATGGTGGGCTGAATAATGGTCCCCCACCATGATATCCATATGCTAATCACCAGAACCTGTGACTGTATTACATTTAATGGTTTTGCAGGTGTGATTAAATTAAGACTTTTGAGATGAGGGGATTATCCCAAATTATGTGAGAAGGCCCAAAGTAATCACCAGGAACCTTATAAAAGGGAGGCAGAGGAAGATATTACCACAAAAGGGGAGAAGGCAATGTGATGTAGACACAGAGATCCAAGTGACATGCCCTGATGATGGAGGAAAGAGCCACAAGTCAAGGAATACAGGTGGTCAGTAGAAACTGAAAAAGGTAAAGAAATGATTCTTTCCTCAGTCTTCAGAAAGGACCAGCCCTGTTGACTTTTACCCGGTGAAACTGATTTTGGATTTCTGACCTCAAGAACTAAAAAGAGAATAAATTTGTTTTGTTTTAAGCCACCAAGTTAGTGGCAATGTGTTACAGCTGCAATAGAAAAACAACACAATAATAGACTTACAGGAAAATGTAATTGCAAGCTCATTAAAGCCAGATACTATCATATTATCTTATATTTTTACAATATAAATTTTTACATTTGACATAATAATTTTTGCATTTCTAGGTTATTTAGTCTCTATTCCTAACAGCACATTTTCAAAGTTTCTAAGAATTTTCATCTAAGAAAATCAGACATATCAAAGCAAAATGCCTAAAAAATACTTACCTACTTAATTTCTTTAGAATGTGTTGGAGGATGTTAAATAAATTGGAAATCCTAAGAAATAAAAGAAATTCATGTAAAATGAAACTGCAAAAAACTTACTTTTAGCAATTATAGCTCCTCAGGCAGAGAAATGCCCTCAATAACAACAACAAAAACAGCAGATGAGATAATGTAAAACAAAACATATTGAAACTTATTTCTATTAGGATTAAATTATGATATTTACTTAATTTTTGCCATTTCTTTTTTTTTTTTTTTTTTTTTGAGACAGAGTCCTGCTGTGTAGACTAGGCTGGAGTGAGTGCAGTGACATGATCTCTGCTCACTGCAACCTCCACCTCCCAGAATCAAGTGATTCTCTTTTTTTTTTTTTTTTTTTTTGAGACGGAGTCTCACTCTGTCGCCCGGGCTGGAGTACAGTGGCCGGATCTCAGCTCACTGCAAGCTCCGCCTCCCGGGTTTACGTCATTCTCCTGCCTCAGCCTCCCGAGTAGCTGGGACTACAGGCGCCCACCACCTCGCCCGGCTAGTTTTTTGTATTTTTTTAGTAGAGACGGGGTTTCACTGTGTTAGCCAGGATGGTCTCGATCTCCTGGCCTCGTAATCCGCCCGTCTCGGCCTCCCAAAGTGCTGGGATTACAGGCTTGAGCCACCGCGCCCGGCCTCAAGTGATTCTCTTGCCTCAGCCTCTCAAATAGCTGGGACTACAGGCATGTGCCACCACGCCCAGCTAATTTTTTGTATTTTTAGTAGAGATGGGGTTTCACCATGTTGGCCAGGCTGGTCTTGAATTCCTGACCTCAGGTCATCCACCTGCCTCGGCCTCCCAAAGTGCTGGCATGAGCCACGGCGTCCGGCCAATTTTTGTCATTTCATGATTTCCTTTCATTATCATAATGTATTTGGCTTTTTGTGAGTCAGAGCAGTTGTAAAGAGATCACTATTTTATGTTCAAATTATATACTTAAAAAAAAAACACGGCTGGGCACGGTGGCTCAAGCCTGTAATCCCAGCACTTTGGGAGGCCAAGGTGGGCAGATTATGAGGTCAGGAGATCGAGACCATCCTGGCTCACATGGTGAAACCCTGTCTCTACTAAAAATACAAAAAATTAGCCGGGCGTGGTGGCGGTTGCCTGTAGTCCCAGCTACTCGGGAGGCTGAGACAGGAGAATGGCATGAACCCGGGAGGGACAGCTTGCAGTGAGCTGAGATCGCGCCACTGTACTCCAGTCTGGGCAACAGAGCGAGACTCCACCTCAAAAAAAAAAAAAAAAAAAAAAAAAAAAGAGGTCTTTAGTAAAGCTAATATGCCTAAGAGTTTGTCTTTCAGAGATGGTGGTGAATTAGCTTCCAAAAAAATTGACAAGTATGTTAAACCTGTGATGACAGAGAAGCCACTCACTCGTGATAGGATAGCTAAAGGGAAATACAAGTTTTTTTTTTTGAGACAGTCTCGCTCTGTAGCCTAGGCTGGAGTGCAGTGGCGTGATCTTGGCTCACTACAAGTTCTGCCTCCCGGGTTCACACCCTTCTCCTGCCTCAGCCTCCCGAGTAGCTGGGACTATAGGTGCCTGCCACCACGCCTGGCTAATTTTTTGTATTTTTAGTGGAGATGGGGTTTCACCATGTTAGCCAGGCTGGCCTTGATTTCCTAACGTGATCCACCCACCTCGGCCTCCCAAAGTGCTGGGATTACAGGCCTGAGCCACTGCGCCTGGCCAAATACAGGTATTATTTTAAAAATTTCTTCAGTAGTTCTTCTAGACCTGAAGTCCGTCCATCGGTCCTTTCTTTCTTTCTTTTCTTCTCTCTCTCTCTCCCTCCCTATTTTTATTTTTTTGAGACGGAGTCTCATTCTTTTTGCCCAGGTTGGAGTGCAGTGGCACGATCTCGGCTCACTGCAACCTCCGCCTCCTGGGTTCAAGCCATTCTCCTGCCTTAGCCACCCAAGTAGCTGGAATTGCAGGTGTCCACCACCACGCCTGGCTAATTTTTGTATTTTTAGTAGAGATGGGGTTTCACCATGTTGTCCAGGCTGGTCTCGAACTCCTGACCTCAAGTGATCTTCCTGACACAGCCTCCCGAAGTGCAGGGATTACAGGCATGAGCCACTGTGCCCGACCTCCTCCTTTCTTTTTTTAAAAAATGTTTTTCTTTGGGAAAAGCAAGGCAGGTACAGACTAGGGTATGGAAAAGCTTTTCTATTCACATATATAAAAAAGAGTTACTGTTCAAGAGAAGCAGTCCTTGTAATAGAAGCAGACATACTGAAGCAGGCAGAGAGTTCAAATTTGGATCTGGGACCCTTAAAAAACTATGTCAAACCTGTGAAGGCTGGAACTATGCAGTTAGTAGAAGTCAGAACCATTTCTTCTCTTAAGTAGGAATCAAACATATTAACTGCCAAGGCTGCAACTAGCTTAGCCGTGTGCTCTAGGGAACACCACTCTAATATTTCCTCAT
This sequence comes from Macaca thibetana thibetana, assembly GCF_024542745.1. Lineage (NCBI taxonomy): Eukaryota > Metazoa > Chordata > Mammalia > Primates > Cercopithecidae > Macaca > Macaca thibetana. The sequence continues at coordinate 144,834,093 of NC_065584.1, forward strand.
ATATAAAATGGAGATAATACTACCACCAGCCTTTCCTAGGAATTTGTGAGATGAAAATGAGATAATGTTCATAAGTTATTTTCCTTTGCATTTAGACATTTAGAGTTCTGAGCACGATAAATTCATTTCAGTCTCGTGTATAGTAACGCTTAGTAGAAGGGCAAACTTTGAGAAGTTAGACTGTCAGAGTTTTTCACTGTACTATCCTTTCCCTTTCCTGTAATGGAATAAAATGTTTGCTTCCCATGCACAGTGGCCACTTTGGCTGTAGCCTCCCTTGTCTTAAGTAGAAGGGCTGGTGCTACTGGCATTATATTTAATTTGGAGATGGAGATAATATAAACAGATCACAAATTGGGTCTGGGCTCCATCAATGGATGAATGAATAAAGAAAATGTGATTACAGACACACACACACATACACACATACACACACACACACCTACACACACACACAGAGGTATATTCAGCCATAAAAGAAATGAAATTCTGGCCCGGTGCAAGTGGCTCAAGCCTGTAATCCCAGCACTTTGGGAGGTCGAGATGGGCGGATCACAAAGTCAGGAGATCGAGACCATCCTGGCTAACGCGGTGAAACCCCATCTCTACTAAAAAAATACAAAAAACTAGCCGGGCGAGGTGGCGGCTCCTGTAGTCCCAGCCACTCGGGAGGCTGAGGCAGGAGAATGGCGTGAACCCCGGAGGCGGTGCAGTGAGCTGAGATCTGGCCACTGCACTCCAGCCTGCACGACAGAGCGAGACTCCGACTCAAAAAAAAAAAAAAAAAAAAAAAAAAAAGAGAAAAAAAAAGAAATGAAATTCTGGTATTTGCATCATGGATAGAACTGGAAGTCGTTACATAAACCAGGCACAGAAAGACAAATACTGCATGCTGTCAATCATATGTGGAAGCCAAAAAAAGTGGATCTCATGGAGATACAGAATAGCAGTTACAAGAGGCTGAGAAGGAAATGGATGGGAGAAATGAGAAGTTGGTTAAGGGGTTAGACAGGAGGAGTAACTTCTAGTATTCAATACCATAGTAGGGAAATTACAATTCATAATAATTTAGTGTATATATCAAAATAGCTAGAAGGGAAGAATTGTAATGTTACTAACACAAAGATAAATGTTTGAGGTGAAGGATATTCCAATTATCTTGATTTGGTCATTACACATTGTATATAGGTATTAAAATATCACATGTAAGGCTGGGTATGGTGGCTCACACCTGTAATCTCAGCACTTTGGGAGGCCGAGGCGGGCAGATCACCTAAGATCGGGAGTTCGAGACCAGCCTGACCAATATGGAGAAACCCTATCTCTATTAAAAATACAAAATTAGCTGGGCATGGTGGTGCATGCCTATAATCCCAGCTACTCGGAAGGCTGAGGCAGTAGAATTGCTTGAACCCGGGAGGTGGAGGTTGCAGTGAGCCAAGATTGCACCATTGCATTCCAGCCTGGGCAAAAAGAGTGAAACTCCATCTAAAAAAAAAAAAAAAAAAAAATCACATGTACCCCAAAATATATATAACCGTCATCTATCAATAAACAAACAAAAACAAAACAAAACATACTGCTGCTCAGGCATGGTGATTCATGCCTGTAATCCCAGCATTTTGGGAGCCTGAGGCAGGCAGATTGCTTGAGTTCAGGAGTTTGAAAACAGCCCAGGCAACATGGTGAAACCCTGTCTCTACGAAAAATACAAAAATGAGCTGGGCATGCTGCTGCATGCCTGTAGTCCCTACTCAGGAGGCTGAGGTGGGAGGATCCCTTGAACCAGGGAGGCTGAGGCTGCAGTGAGCCGAGATCACACCACTGCACTCCAGCCTGGGTGACAGAAAGAGACTCTGTCTCAAAAACACAAAGAACAAAAACAAGACAAAACAAAACTGGGTCCAATGAGACCTCTATACATAAAAGGATTAAAAGTCTTGAAAATACTTTAAGCTTAAACAATATTTAAAGAAAAATTAATGATCACATCAACAAGTTTTTCAATTCTCACCACAAAGTAAACTTTCTTACTTGAGTGCTGAAAGCTTTTCTTTTAATTCTTCTGAAGTAATTTCTTCCAGCAGAAAAAGTTTTGAAGTAAATGCATCAATATGCCCTAAAATAAAATATCAAACTTAAAAAGAACAAGCAATTGCAGTATTTAGAAAACAAAAAACCAAGTTATCCTGTCTCCTTAAAGATGCTTTTACAAATTTTAATAACTGTAAATAAATTTTATATTTAGTAGAAATATACATTTTATTAAGTCTTAAGTACAGCTATATTTTAAAATGACATAATTCAGATTATAAAACATTTATATTCATTCTAAAATATTTGCTGAATATATAAAAGTTTACACATGTCCAAACATACAAAATCATTTCAAAGCCTACAATTTATGAACAACAACTATTAAAATACTGGTGTTTCTAATTCCTATTAAAGTTACATTTGTATGGCGTTTGTGAGGAGAAATAAGTACATATTATGAAAACAAGCAGATAAAATCAAATGTACAGGGGCTTTCTAAGACACACTTGGTTCTGAAGGTAAAAATTAGATTATGAAAATCTGGCTTCATATTTTTTAATTAGGCTGAGACAGTGGCTCATACCTGTAATCCCAGCACTTTGGGAGGCTGAGGCAGGCAGATCACCTGAGGTCAGGAGTTCGAGACCAGCCTGGCCAACATAGTGAAACCTCAGCTCTACTAAAAATATTAAAAAATTAGCCAGGCATGGTGGTGGGCGCCTGTAATCCCAGCTACTTGGAAGGCTGACACAGGACAATTGTTTGAACCCAGGAGACGGAGGTTGCAGTGAGCCGATACAGTGCCACTGCACTCCAGCCTGGGCGACAGAGTAAGACTCTGTCTCAGAAAAAAAAATTTATTAAAGCACACTGTAAGATTTCCTACAGTTTAAAAAAAAAAAATCAAAGCAGTCAGTTCCAAGTCTTACTTTTTGAGACAAAGTTTCGCTCTTGTTGCCCAGGCTGGAGTGCAGAGGCATGATCTTGGCTCACTGCAACCTCCGCCTCCTGGGTTCAAGCGATTCTCCTGCCTCAGCCTGCCATGTAGACGGGATTACAGGTGCCCACCACCAGGCCCGGCTAACTTTTTGTATCTTTAGTAGATACTGGGTTTCATCACATTGGTGAGGCTGGTCTTGAACTCCTGACGTCAGGTGATCCACCTGCTTCAGCCTCCCAAAGTGCTGGGATTACAGGCGTGAGTCACTGAGCCTGGCCAAAGTCTTATTCATTTATTTATTTATTTTAGACAGAGTCTTGCTCTGTCTCCTGGGCTGGAGTGCAATAGCGAGATCCTGGCTCACTGTAATGTCTGCCTCTGAGGTTCAAGCTATTCTTGTGCCTTAGCCTCCTGAGTAGCTAGGACTACAGTTGTCCGCCACCACTCCCAGCTATCTTTTTTTTTTTTTTTTTTTTGTATTTTTGGTAGAGATGGGGTTCCATCATGTTGGCCAGGCTGGTCTCGAACTCCTGGCCTCAAGCAATCCACCTGCCTTGGACTCCCAAAGTGCTAAGATTACAGGTGTGGGCAACAGCACCCGGCCCCGACTCTTACTTTTTTTTTACAAACACAATGTGAATCTAGAATTCCAAAAAACAAAACAGCAAATTCTCAATATGATGCTTTTGTTTTAAAAAGTAATGCATATGTTCTAAAACAAAACAGGTTGAGAGCTGATACTAAGGTCCTGAAATATACCAAGGAAGAGTGACATAAAAGATAGTTCCGGGTTAAATGTTATATGATCAAGTCAACACAAAAATCGTAGGTATTGTACCATAGTTAAAAACATCAACTGGCATGATGAGAATTTAACACGTATCAATGTTGAAAACAAATTGTTTTTATCTTTTTAACTCCTAATATTTAGGTCTCAAAACAAATTACCTGGAAAGCTGATGTCAATCACTGGGACAATTAAAATTGCACATAATTTAATGTTTCATTTTCTTACCAAGCCCCCTTTCATTTGCTTTATGCTCATACGCTGATTACACTCATTACACAGTGGCATTTCTAATAACAAAGACACATTGTAATGATTTAATAACCACAGAAAGGAAATATTAAGCATAACTTTTAGATGTTTACTAATTATGTCTTTGAGAAGACTAATAGTTCTTACCTTTTGAAAGAAATTCATTTAAAAAAGTATTATAGTGTGTGTCAATTATGGTCTGTCAAAAATAACTATACAGACAATACCATACTAAGTGCTCTGAGGATCTACCTCCTCAAGGAGTTCACAACTCTCTCAACATTGGAGCTTTCTAATCTGTTGGCCTCAAATAAGATATATATGTGCTTAAGATACTCATCACCTCAGCCCTTCAGGCAGCTAAGCAATGCTGGGGATGGCAAAAGCTCCCTGGCTATTGCCCTTCAGCTACAAGCAATCTCTCTTATATATCACAGTGTGCTGTACAAATATTTATCTGCATCAAGGTTGGAAAGCACTGATTTAGAGAGGACAAATAAAATCTATGTATAATAAAAATAAAGACTTTATATACAAGCATTCATTCATACATATATGCACATAAACATATACAAGCATACATGCATTCATATGTGTATAGTGACTCCTTGCTTTGCATGCAGTGTGGGGACCATAAAAATGACCATACGGGCCGGGCGCGGTGGCTCAAGCCTGTAATCCCAGTACTTCGGGAGGCCGAGGCGGGTGGATCACGAAGTCAGGAGATCGAGACCATCCTGGCTAACATGGTGAAACCCCGTCTCTACTAAAAATACAAAAAACTAGCCGGGCGTGGTGGCGGGCGCCTGTAGTCCCAGCTACTCGGAGGCTGAGGCAGGAGAATGGCGTAAACCCGGGAGGCGGAGCTTGCAGTGAGCCAAGATCGCGCCACTGCACTCCAGCCTGGGTGACACAGCGAGACTCCGTCTCAAAAAAAAAAAAAAAAAAAAATGACCATACGGGCTGAAACCCTACAATTTTAACAATCAATGGGGAAAATTACAACTGTTTGGTTACCTTTGAAATTTTTGTCAAAACACTATAAACTATCAATCATAAATATACAGGAAAATGAACAGAACAGTAAAATATTTTAGTACACTTTAATTCAAAACACTAAAGTGTTTTATTTCTTTATGAAACGTTAGTGAAGAGCAGTTTGAACAGTGCTTGTTACCTTCTTGCACGACTTGTTACTAGGAAGAATGCATCTTTTCTTTTTCTTTTTTGAGACAGGGGCTCACTCTGTTGGCCAGGCTGGAGTGCAGTGGTGTGATCTTGGCTCACTGCAACCTCCACCTCCCAGGCTCATGTGATTCTCCTGTCTCAGTTTCCTGAGTAGCTGGGACTACAGGCACAAGTGACTACTGCCCAGCTAATTTTTTATATTTTTAGTAGAGACAGGGTTTCACCATGTTGGCCAGGCCAGTCTTTAACTCTGACCTCAAATGATCCACCCGCCTCGGCCTCCCAAAGTGCTGGGATTATAAGCGTGAGCCACCTCACCTGGCAGGATGCATCTTTTCAATGCCATGGTGAACCGTTATATTCCTAAGGATCAGCTTCCGACACTGTATCCTTTGTGCTCTCAATATCATGAAATTATCTTCAGGAGTTTGTTTAGTGTAAAATCTTATGCCAGTGTCACTTGTTCATCCTTTATGTCACAACGCTTTCACTAAGTTTGTCTGGCAGCAGCAAATCTAGAGTCACTGGAACAATAGCAGTGCCAACATTCCCAGTCTCTGCTATTTCCTCTGTAATTCCATTTATGTTCCATTCAAATTTCACTTCTGGCAGTATCCCCTTTTGTTTCTTTGCTTTGCTTTAATATTTGTTGGCCGATTCTTTTGATTACCTACTTTGGTAAAATATCACATGGGTGTATCACTGGGAGACAAAGAGTCAACACAACTGCACACTCTGCTTTCTGTGCATGAGCTCAATGGGTACACAATAACCAATTATAAACAGACTTTGAAAGAACTGACATGACTGGTCACTGATCATGATGTGCCTGTTATTTATGTAGTGATCTGTGGACTGAAGAGCCAGCAGTGAAGCTTATACTTTATACAATTACTGTTAACACACAGTCATAACTAAAACTTGTGCTTATTGAAACTGTGAGCCAAGTGAGGACTGCCTGTATGTCAACTATATAGAATTGAAAATATTATAGGGTTGGAGGGTGGATGCAGAAGTTGCGATGAGACTATGTGGGAAATTGTCTTAAAGGAGTAAATCCTGAAGTTTTTATAGGGAAAAGATAAAAAGAGTACTGCAACTAGGGAAAGTGGGGAACATGTTTATAGCAAAGCAAAGCGAACAAACAAATCACAAGTGTGTTTATTCTACTGGAAAAAGAGACTATAAGCTATAGAATTGATTCTCAAAGTGTGGTCCCTAAACTAGCAGCATCAGTACCACCTGAGAAAGTCTCAGGTCCCAGTACAGACCTAGTAAATCAGACACTCCAGGGTGGGGCCAGCAATCTCCACTTTTAAAAGCACTTCAAGTGATTTTCTTGAACATCTTCCTTAAATTAAAAGGGTATTATAACAACATTTTAAAAAACTCAAAAACTCAGATGTTTTTAAAATAGTATTTTAAAACATATCGCCCCCGCATACCTACACCCCACCAAAAAACCCCAAACAAACCAAAATCCCACAACCACACAATATATGCTTTTCACCAAACACTTGGCACAGAAGCCAAAAATACTATCCCAGTACATTGAAATGAAAGGCTTACAAGAGGATAGGATTCACAGAGAATAATCAGCAGTTAGGATTTTAAAAAATAATTAAGATGAAGTAATCCACACAGTTGACGTTAAACTGTACATTTAAAAACTGAAACCTTAAATTTTTTTTTTTTTTGGTCATGAATCTCTGTTCTCTGTCAGTACTTTAAACAAAATTTCACTCATAAGTTTTTATTTGGTCCTTTCCTAAAATGATATGGCTGGCAAATTGCATTCAAGTAGCTAACACTGAGATTGTGAGGTCTTTGGAGGAACATTGAAATTCTGGTTATAGACTGAAAATTACTACAAAAACTTCGAGTATGTTTATGAAGGAAGAGGAGGGAGGCAGCCTATCACCAATTAGTGCATTTAGCTACTTCCTTTTTTGAGTTAAGCAGAAAGAATCAATTATCTACTTAATACTCTCATAAAACATGAAAACAAAATACTGATAAACCAAAACAGGAAAAACATTTTAAGTGAATAACCTTTCTTTAAGAAACAAACCCTCATAGCATTTATTACATACAAGCAATCAAGCTAACCACTATAATACAAAATTTTATTAGACTCAATACAGAATTTTATCAGACTCTGACCTTAAGCTGTTAAATATTGTCTAACAGGAAGAAGGGATAGGTGTTAAGAGAGAACAATAAAGTACAAAGTAACAATTCACAGAGAAGTAAAAGACCGCACTGAGAGATCAAAGAAGCAAAAGACTACACAGAGGAGTAGTCTGAGATGATTAGGAGGGATTGAGATTTATGGGATGCATTGAGATGTTCGATACTGGACATTCCAGTGGGAGGAAATACTACCAATAATGACTAGTAAGTAATCTATTATGTGAGGATGTTAACTGTACATGAACTGAGCCAATGCAAATTGAATTCCAGCCTAATCCCCATGCCCCAGAAAAACAAAACAAAAACAAAGGAAAAAGTCATTTCATCAAAATATTTGAGGTTTTAAAAGCAGTGTCATTATAAGAAAATTTCAAAATAAATGTATAGATCAACAGTTAACCAATTAAACAGTACCCTTAAAAGAAGCTTGTTTTAGAAAACAAATGTATATTTTTGATTATACTATTAAATAAGTGTTTCTAAAATAGGTCAGCATGGTAGGTCATCCCTGTAATATCAGAGCTCTTGGGGGCTAAGGTAGGAGGATTGCTTGAGGCCAGAAGTTCAAGACTAGTCTGGGCAACATAATGAGACCCCATCTCAATAAAAAACAAAAAAATTAGCTGGGCATGGTAGCACATGCCTGCAGCCCCAGCTACTTGGAAGGCTGCAGCAGGAGGATCACTTGAGGCCAGGAGTTTGAGGTTACAGTGAGCTATGATCACATGACTACACTCCAGCCTGGGTAACAGAGTGAGACCCTGTCTAAAAATAAATACATACATACATAAAAACTAAAGTAAAAAAGTACAGAATAGAAGTATTCATAATTGAATTTACAAGTATGTAATTACAAGGAAATTAAAAAGGAGAACAAAGACTTCTGTATAACTTACCAACATAAAATGAGCTGTTGGAATGCAATAAACTTTCAGTCCATAAGCGACAAAGTTCACTTTCAGTCAGAGCTTCAACTCCATAACAAGCTTGATACTCTACTTTTGGTAGTACATAAACTGGAAATTGCTGCAATGCAAGATTATACTTTTTCAAAGCTCTACTAATTTACTATTAATAATAAATACATTTGCCTATCCAACTTTGCCACTTTCAGAATGCTTTCAGGTAATCTTATTTCATCCTTTCAGTTACAGCAGGATTCACACTGTAAGATGGATACATTCAAGCCTGATGGATAGAAGAATGTTTGGTGCCAAAAGTTGGATGGATAAAAGAGATCTCTCCTCACCATTCCCATTTCTGACCAAAATTGACATACCTCCCTACATAGGCAAGGTTTGATTTGTCAGGGAATGTGAATGACAGCAGAATCCTTGCAACAGAGCCCATCATACATAGTTGCCCAAAGGCTCAAAGCTAGATGCTGGGAAGGACTGACTTTTTTACTAGTCATTCTCAAGAGGATAAAAAAGGTAGAATTTTTTTGCTCCTTTAAAGCATGAGTCACACTGTCTCAGGCTCAAATACTCTGAGCAGCTTGTTTCATCCTACAAATGAAAGAGCAATAATGCCTACATTAAAACCTGTTTGTCATTGTCTTCAATTTAACGGCTTTATTTCAGACATGAAGTATCTGACAAATTATCCATCCAAATTCACTGGTCAGGACACTACATAAGTAAAATGACTGTACCTATTACTGGTCTAAAGGAGCATAAGCAAAGAAATACATGTTGTTCACTGTGCTTATGCTATAGCTTCAAAGAAAACTCTGCTCTTAACAGGAGTCTATTTCCAGTTGCAGAAAGAGAAACACATGATTTAAGGTACTTAACTTGCACTGATAAGGCTAATTAGTACTTTTGAAATTATACTAAGATGTTACCATTTGCAGATTTGAAAATATTTCATAAATATTTCTTAATTCTTGAAAGAGTGGGCTTGGCACAATGTTGGTGGTAAGAATGATTCAAATCCACTAATAGTTTTGTTATCAACAGTAAGTGCGGTTTCATGTGATTGCCCCTGAACTACATGCATGTGAGAAATCTGGTGATCTTGTTAAAATGTAGAATCTGGGGTAGAGTCCAAGGTTTTGCATTAATAACAAGCTATTGTTTCAGGGACCATATTTTCAGGAGGTAAGGCCTCCAGTGTGTCTTCTCAATTAAAAACAAAATTAAATGGGATTAGGATAATTTTATCATTAAAAGCATTTTACTATATAATCTAGCAAATGGTTATCTGCATATGATTTAGTCTCTCATAACTTTAGAGCAAATACAAGGTCGAGATAAAGAAATTTGCTCAGGCTAGGTATAATGGCTCAAGTCTGTAATCCCAGCATTTTGGGAGGCTGAGGTGGGAAGATTACTTAAGGCCAGGAGTTCAGGATTAGCCTGGAAAAACTAGCAAGACCCTGACTCTATAACAAATTAAAAAAAAAAAAAATTAGCTGGGCATGTGGCACGAGCCTACAGTCCTAGTTACTCAGGAGGCTGAGGTGGGAGAATCAGTTGAGCCCAGAAGTTCAAGGAAGCAGTAAGCTATGATCGTGCTACTGCACTCCTGCCTGGGCAACAGAGCAAGACTCTTGTCTCTTTTAAAAAAAGAATGAATGAAATTTCCTCAAGGACACATAGCTAGTTTACAGCAGAGTTAAGAAAAAAGTTGACTGAGAAAAAGGATCACATTTCTGGATCAGAAATGAGTAACAGAGTTAATTCCATATATTTTTTAAAATTTAAAAATATGTATTATTTCTGAAAAGCAAATACTTCAGGAGATTTTCTTTGATAAACTACTCTATCTATAAAACCAAGTCCTAAAACCAGTTTTAATTTCTGTATGTATTCTACTGCCATCTCCAGGAAGCCAGGGGTAAAAAAGGCCTGAACATTTCATCTTTGCTTAGTATCCCAAAATTGAAGTAAAAATTTAAGGATAATCAGCCGGGCGTGGTGGCTCAAGCCTGTAATCCCAGCACTTTGGGAGGCCGAGATGGGTGGATCACGAGGTCAGGAGATCGAGACCATCCTGGCTAACACGGTGAAACCCCGTCTCTACTAAAAAAATGCAAAAAAAACTAGCCAGGCAAGGTGGTGGGTGCCTGTAGTCCCAGCTACTCAGGAGGCTGAGGCTGGAGAATGGCGTGAACCCGGGAGGCGGAGCTTGCAGTGAGCTGAGATCTGGCCACTGCACTCCAGCCTGGGCGAAAGAGCGAGACTCCGTCTCAAAAAAAAAAAAAAAATTTAAGGATAATCAAAATTTTCATACTATAAAAATAAAATTTACTATTTTTTTCCCTTGATAAGTGGCTCCCCAAGTAAAAGTTTTTCTTGGTTCTGTTCCAATTTTTCACATAAAGCACTTAGGATACTTACAGTAATAGATATTATGAAATCATCCAAAGTTCCTGGGTGTGGATTTCATAATCATGTAACGAACTCAGAAAATTCTGTTTTATCTTGTGGTTCAAATTAGCTTCTTTATTATTCTTTTGTTTTGAGATGGAGTTTCACTCTTGTTGTCTAGGCTGGAGTGCAATGGCACAACCTCAGCTCACTGCAACCTCCACCTCCCAGGTTCAAGGGATTCTCCTGCCTCAGCCTCCCGAGCAGCCGGGTTTACAGGTGCACCACCACGCCCGGCTAAGTTTTGTATTTTTTTTAGTAGAGATGGGGTTTCGCCACGTGGACCAGGCTGGTCTTGAACTCCTGACCTCAGGTGATCTACCTGCCTCGGCCTCCAAAAGAGTTGGGATTAGAGGCGTGAGCCACTGTGCCTGGCCTAGACTCTTTATTTTATCCCATCACTTTAGACTGGCTGATGTTTTAAGTTCTCCTTTAAAGTGCAACTCTTATTAAGCAGAGTTTTGGTAAGGAAACATAAATGATACTGGAAACTAAAATGACAACTAAAATAATTGAAGAACCAAGGAAAAACAAAGAAGAGATGAAGTTCTTGGACAGCAGAGGTTGAAGAGACTTCTAAGTATTTCAAAGCTCTATTTAAGTAAGTTGGTTTTTAGGTAGGAAACACTGATGGGGGATGTACTTTTACCTAACTAGTTTAAATAGTACTACTTACAACATTTTCTTTTTTCTCTTTTTTTGTTTGAGACGGAGTCTCACTCTGTTGCCCAGGCTGGAGTGCAGTGGTGCGATCTCGGCTCACTGCAAGCTCCGCCTACCAGGTTCACACCATTCTCCTGCCTCAGCCTCTCAAGTAGCTGGGACTACAGGCGCCCGCCACCACACCTGGCTAATTTTTTGTATTTTTAGTAGAGATGGGGTTTCACTATGTTAGCCAGGATGGTCTCGATCTCCTGATCTCGTGATCCACCCACCTCAGCCTCCCAAAGTGCTGGGATTACAGGCTTGAGGTACCCTGCCCGGCCCAGTTATTCTTTAATATGATACAGTAGTCAGGAAGTACTCCACAAGGATCAATACTAGAACATCACTAGTCTGGATTCACCTGATCCCTACCTCAAAACACACTGACATTCAAAGTGGTCAGTGATGATTCTTATTGGGCAGTAAGTTAGGTAACAAGAGACAGAGACACCAACACTTGTTTTTTCAAATGTGTACTGTGACAAATATATACAACAGAAAAAATCCTCAAGAAAAATTAAAGGAAACACACTTTAATATTACATACTCAATTATAATATAGAAGATTCCCTTTATCAGAATTCGGCAGTCATACACAAACAAATGCAAACTAATCTGAAAGAGAATTTCAAATACGAAAAATTATTAAAAGAAGTAATTACTCAAATTGCAGTATACATTTTTTTCCTGAGGAAAATATTTATATCAAACCCAAAAGAAACAACAGGGAGAAAAAGAAAGGAAGAGATTTGGTCTTCTAACAATCCTGAAAAGACCTTAAATGTGTGTGAAAGGCCATCTTTCAAAAGTTCTACTTGGACTTCTAAAGCAAGTCAAGAAAGAGCCCCAAAGAAAGACAGAAAAGAGCTGGAGTTCACATGTAATAACGGAAATCCAAATTCCCAGAGAAAACAGGAATATATGTGCCAATCTAGATGTAATCTATGATGATGCAGTTTTTTATAAAGTTTATACAGGTGGAGTATCCCTTATCTGAAATGCCTGGGACCAGAAGTGTTTCAGATTTTGGAATATTTACATATACATAATGAGATATCTTGGGGACAGGACTCAAGTCTAAACACAGAACTCATTTATGTTTCATACCCACCATATACATAGAGCCTGAGGGTAATTTTATACAACATTTTATATAATTTTACAAATGAAACCAAGTTTTGACTGGATTTTGGACTGTGACTCATCATATGAGGTCACGTGTGGTAGAATTTTCCACTTGGGATACCATGTCAGAGCTCAAAAGCTTTCAAACTTTGGAGCATTTTGAATTTTGGATTAGGGATGCTCAATTTGTATATTCCAAGCATGAATGTTACCAGCATTTATGGCTACTATATAGAAACACTTTCCCTTATTAAAATTGATCTCAGTATTTTAGAAAAAAAAACAAAAAAACAAAATTCAACCTGAAGATACTACTAAGAGTGCTCAGCAATTTAAACTTCATAGTAATGGCATGTTAAGTATCTGTTGATTATTTACGTGATCACATTCTAACTCCACGAATAACTACTTACTCTTCTGATTTTCTTCCGTTTTTTAGAACGTGGTCTTGTCTCTATCCTTTGGACACTGCAGCGTACAAGTAACAACAGGTCTTGCAGGCTAAATAACTTATACACAAAATTTCCTTCCTGAGGAGCTAGGTATTCCGATGTATCTTCAACATAGTCCTGAAGTTCATACGGCAAACCTTTAAAAATAGTATTTCTCATTTTTAAAATATATTAGCTCTTTACCCAGCATAATCAAGGATATAACAATTCAATTACCTATTTTAAAACTTCTATCATCTTTAATTTTCTACTCTGCCTAATGGACCTTCACACTATTACCATTTCTGTTTACTTTTACTGGAACTGCAGTAAGAGCTGAAATCCTAGCTTTAAGGTTCTTCTCCTTTTAACCTTCACGACGAACTCTAGGCAAAGTATAAATTCGTGAGACAGCATACAATGTGAGAAAAGAAAAAGAGTTTAAAAAGTAATGCTATTCCTAATCTAGGCAGAGCTGAGGAGCAGATTTCACAAAACCAAAAAGTATAAAACTGCAGTCCAACACCAAGTATAAATAATTTTTAAATCAATCAATGTTTATGATTATTCTGGATGCACTTACCCTTCATCAGTTTGACAAATCACTTTACTATAGCTTAGCAGTCACTGTACATGTTACATAAACACAAGTCACAAGACCCATACGCCTTTGTATACATATCTAGAGAGGACATTTTGGAAGCTGAAATACTGATCAATAGACTGAAAAAATGAATTATCAATGACTATATGACAATTACAAAACAGGTTGTAACAAAGTAAAGGAATGAGGGAGAAAAACCTAAGGAAAAAGAACAAGTAAAACGCTGTAAGCTCTTTGTAAATATTTACTTACGTCCTTTTGGCTTCTGAAATGCAGAAGGCCATCCAGATTTCGGCCAACTAGAGGAGTCTGAAGGACCAGACAATTGCTCAGAAACAGAAGGCTGTTTAGAATTTTCTAAATTCATTAAGGGCAATTCGGGTACTTTTCTGGAAATTGGCTTTAAGAGCTCATCCTGCATTTTTAAAATCTCTCCAACTGGATCAAATTTTTTATATACTCGTTTGATAGGTTTTTTTAAAACACATGACTCTTCTGGACTACAAGCACTATTAGTCTGCTTTCCTACAGAAGCCTGTCCTGAAGAAGAATTTGGACTAGCTGGTCTAGAACTTAAGTTAGAACCCGCAACAGCTGTCTTTCCATCACTATTATGTTTACACTCTGTATCAATGATTAAACACTCCTCATCTGTATCACTGCTGCAGAGAACTGTATCTTCAGTTTTAGCTGCTTCTGATCGAACAGTCTTTTCCTTTGAGCTGTCTAGGTTTTCCAGAACATTAGGTCTTTCACCATCAGCATGTACCATATGTACAGTCATATCATTTTTATTAGAAGTTTCAATTTCCTGAGAATTTTCTAACTGTAAGGCATCAGATGTTTTCAAGTCACTATCTTGCATCAAAGGCTTGTCAGAATTTGATACCTTTTCACATGATTCAAATCCCTGATCATCTTTATTTTTGCACTCCTCAGGGCCACCATCCATACCAGTGACCAGCTGTTTCTCCTTTTGCAATTGTTCCATGAGAATCTGAGATAAACTTCTAGAATTAGCAGAAATGTCTGGTGCACTTGGTGCCACAGTTGTAGTTCCTGCTTTGGGGGCTGTAGGAGCATCTGTCATTTTAGGTACTGTGGAAGTACTGGCTGGACTTGGTGACTTTGATGCTTTGGTGGTGGTTACTCCAAAAGTTTCAAGTTCTGTGACATCATCATCAAAATCCAGATACAAGTTTTCAAGACTCTCAATTTTTCGGCACTCATTGACTTCACAGGACATCTTAAGTAAATAAATTGGTAAAGTATTAGTAAAAATTTCAAGCTACCCTACCTATCTCTTAATGTCCCTATCTCTCTCATACATACTTCATGCTATTTTAAAGTAGAAAGTCTAATGGTTATAAAAGGTTCTTGCCTAAGATGACAACAAACTACTGCCAACTATTATTAACCTTATCTTCCCATTGAAATGTTCATGATAACAGGCAAATTTGCCAAGTTGTAATAGCACAAGAAATGGAACATTTACGAACTACTACATCTCAAGAGGAATTTCAACTAATCAAAAAAAAAAAAAAAAAAATAGACAAGACCACAAAAAAGAAATGTAGAGCCAAACGGGAGGTAGATTTTCATTTATGTCTACTCTATAGACTCTTGCAGAGACACTTGGTCTTAGCTGACCAGGAGGAAAGTCCCCCTGCCACTGTGAGGGCGCTGCTTTCTAATGCGGCCAGAGAAGTGTTGCCAGCTTCTGGTGCACCCTTAGTATCAACCAGTGACTTTCTTTCCAAAACTACTCAGGGAAAACAACTCTCAGCAATAAAAGATGGGGCAGAAATGGACAGAAGGTGGTTTATTGTATTCTGAGACATGAAGTCATAAATGTTGTTTTTCATGTGCTGTTTTGGTAATGGAAAAACTACACACAGCTTTAACTTATTCAGGAATACATTGTCCCCTCTTACAAGGAGACAAGTACCAGAAGATCTCTCTTCAATCTGACAGAGCACTTTAAATACCGTAGAAATTTGGTAATTGGTTATGTACATCCACTAGCCTTACAGTGCAGGATTTAAAGAAAGGTTCTAACAGCCATCAGTAGTGAGTAAGAAAGATCAACTCATGTAAGTTACTGAACCTCGCTGAACTTCAACTGCCTCATCTCTAAAACAGGTATAGCAGGGGCATCTTCTTGGATTTGTTCTAAAGATTAAGTGAGAAATTATATATAGAAAATCTCTTGGCATAGTGCCTGTCACATAGCAAGTAACCTCTCAGTAAATGGTAGCTAGTGAATGGTAATTCCTACTAAAAGACTACCAAATTCAGTAAAAAAGTAAAATTAAACTATATGCTGCTTACGTGAGACATTCCTACACAAAAAGGTTAAAAACAAAACAACTACAGATGCCATCAAGAGATAAAAAGAGGAGGAATAGCAGTGTAAGTGTTAGACAAAGCAGAATTCAAGGCAAAAAGCGTTAGATAGAAAAGGGAGAAATGCTAGTTTGAAAAAAGAGAAAATCCATGGTAAACAGATAGTGGTCATAAATTTTTATTACATAAACTGAAAAATAAAAGAAAAATTTGACAGAAATACAATTATACCAGGTCAATGAGATACTGTCTCTAAGTAAAAAATAAAAAAATACAGAAGGTATGAATAATATTAAATAATGAGAATATATATGAAAGATTGAAAATATATATGTAAACAGATTACAAAGATAAACCTTTTCCCTTCCCCCAAGAATCCAAAGGGCATTTCAAAAAATGGACTATAAATTAATATACAAAGAAAATCTCAATATAGACCAAAGCAGAATCTGATAAAGTCTTATTCTATGTTCAGAAGGAAATAAAATTAGATATAATTAAGAAAAATGTTAACAAACAATAAACTCAAGCACTTGGAAATTTAAAAACATTCCAAATTGTTGGACTACAGAAATCAAAATAATCACAGAATACTTAGCAACAAAAATTGGGCTAATAGACATTAAGAGGTATAATAATTTGAGGCTACAAAAAAATGCATTATTCTCCTCTCATTTTTAGTTACTTTCCTAGGTGTTTGAAGACACCTGCAATGTAGAAAAAGCATTTTACTCCAAGTTCAGGGCCTGAAAACTCAGGCTACAATCTCAGAGAAGGCTCATTTACTTCTGCTTCACCCTGACTCCTGAGGTGCAGCCCCTTTGGGGTCCAGGCCCTTGGTGGAAAACTGAAGTTTTCCTTTTATCCCTCTAGTCTTATGATGCTGCCAAAAGCACAGTTCATTTTCTTAGTTGCCTCTTCAGAACTGGCAAATATAATCCAAGGCAAAAATAACCCTAAGTAATAGGCTGACCTTCTAGGAATCCTGTCTTCTTCAGTACCTCAGCCCTACAATTCCTCACTATCTTGTTAGCTTTTTCATGCTTCTAAGAAAGACATTTTAATATCTGTCCAGCTTTTTTAGATGTCATCAATAAAAGGAGGGTCCCAATTACCTGGCCTACCATTATTGAAAGAAGCCACTGTCAATTTTTATCCTTCTTCTACCTCATGTTTCTTCTTGTTACTGCCTGACATTCACCTCAATATAAGTTGTAGGCAGAGTTTTAAAAGTAAAATGTGTAAGAAGAAAACAAAAGTTAAAAGTGCTTTATGACATGTGTATCATAAAAATATAAAAAGGCAAATAGCAAAGAGAAAAACATAAATATAAAAACCAAAAGGCCAATATCCTTAAAACTGTATGAGCTCTAAAGTACAATAAAAACATTTCTATATTTTATTTTAAACTTTTGTTTGCTTCCTCATTTTACTCAAGTCTCTGTTCACATTTCCTGTCCTCAGAAAAGCCTTCTTAATCATGAATATAAAATGACCCCTTCCCCACCTATATCTCTATTTCCCCTTAGCCTACTCTATTTTTCTCCATAGCATTTACCACTACCTGCTTTTTTACTGTATTTGGGCCCTCTACCACTTATTTAAGGTCTGAGGGAAAATAGGTTTTGTTTTTATTCACTGCTGCTTCCTCCCTGCATAGAATAGCATCTGCTCAATAAAAACTTATGGAATGAATGAATCAAGTTCTCTATAAACAATATATTTAAAAATCATGGAAAAAATATTTTACAATACAGAATAATAAAAGCTAATATTTACAGAGTGCCAAGTGTTACTCTAAATGCTTTTTATGTATAAATTCATTTAAACCTGAACAATCCTATGAGTTAGGTAATATCATGATGCCCATTTTACAGATAAGCAAACTAGACACGGAGATATTATGTAATCTGCCCAAGGTCACACAGCTACTAAGTATACTTAAGATTAACAATCTGGCCAAATACTTTCTGTACCAATCAAATTAAACTCATCTGTTCCTTTTCACACTTAAAAACTTAGATATGGGTCAGATGCAGTGGTTCACACCTGTAATCCCAGCACTTTGGGTGGCTGAGGCGAGTGGATCACCTGAGGTCTGGAGTTTGAGACCAGCCTGGCCAACATGGTGAAATCTTGTCTCTACTAAAAATACAAAAAAATTAGCCGGGTATGGTGGTGTACACCTGTAATCTCAGCTACTCGGGAGTCTGAGGCAGGAGCATCGCTTGAACCCAGGAGGCGGAGGTTGCAGTGAGCAGAGATTGTACCACTGCACTCCAGCCTGGGTGACACAGCGAGGTTCCATCTCAAAAAAATAAAGCTCTTGAATATGAATGAGACCAATTACACAAAACCTCACATTAACCACCACCATCAATGAGTTTTCACTACATACATAACTAAAAACTGTGCTCACCCTTCAACATAAAATATCAAACTTAACCCTCATAATAACCTTGTCAAGTAGGTACTACTTGCTTTCATGTATGAAAAGAGAAAACTGAGGCTGAGGGAGGTTAAGTTAGTTGCCTAAAGTCTACCTAGACTTGAAATTCAATTTAAGTTTGAATCTAAAGCCTGTATTTTTAACTACTAGGTTTAGGGATTTGCAATAAAACTTTACGCTTCAAAAGGATAAACAAGTACATTCCCCTTAGGGGAAAAAAAAAATTACATACGTCCATTTCAGATATAAACTCTTCAGGTTTGTCCATAAAGACTGCAGAGACTGGAACAGATGTGTTTTTGGACATCATAAATTTTAATGGAACTTCATGAAAGACTTGATTTCTCTCTCTCATAGTCATTTTCTTTTGGGGAAGTGGAGAATTAATATATATTACTTTAACCGGTTTTGAACCTTAAAACAGAAACCAAAGAAAGAGGTGATTAGTATCTAATCATGATACATTTTTTAAAAACAGGATGTATGACATAAGGATCACCAAACAAAGAGACACAGGAGAATGGCAGCACATGTCCCATATATTTGCTACCCTTAGACTAGAAGATATTCCAAGTCCTTTAGAAATCTAAGGGCAAGAAAATCCAACTGGCAGAAGAAAAATGTCTTTCTAACAATGTTTAAAAAGGATTTCTAGTTTTTACTGTTATATTCTTACTGTCATTACTACTCAGTTTCTTATAGGAACTTGCAAAAAATGATGAAATATTTACCACAGAGAATATATTACATTTAACTCTAATTTGTAGTTTTGTTTCAATAGACATAATCTTTCACTTATTATATTTATGCTGTAACATATAATATTAATTCTGAAAGATATTTAAAAAATAAAAAATTAAATATGAATCAAAACAGGAGGGAAATAATTTCTTATATACAGGAATTAATATGCAAATATTAATTTTATTGTTGAAAGACAGACTACCCTACGCTTGTATGTATAGACTTACTGTAATTCCAAATTCCAGTAACAGACAAGTAAATAAGTCATGGAAATTCACCCATTTGAGGTTGTCTACTAAAGTACTACATTCCTTTCATTTCCGTGAAAGACAGAACAACCTGACCATTTCATGTATTTCTTGGCCACCCTATGCCATCATTTTGTCGCTCTCACCCTTAAATACGACTACAAGTGCTATAGACCTAATTAATTCATTTAGTAGTGCTGAGCCTATAGTAGCTTTATACATAAAAAGTTTTACTGAATGTAAGTGTCAAACTTACGTCCTCCTCAAATCAGTGCTTTGTCTATATTTAGACAGCTGAAATGAAATGGTTCCAACCTCTCTTTTTTTGTCTTTTTTTAAATTTTACTTTAAGTTGGGGATACATGTGGAGAATGTGCAGGTTTGTTACATAGGTACACATGTACCATGGTGGTTTGCTGTACCTACCAACCTGTTATCTAGGTTTTAAGCCCTGCACGAATTAGGTATTTGTCCTAATGCTCTCCCTCCCCTTGCCCTCCACCCCTCGAAAGGCCCCGGTGTGTGTTGTTTCCCTCCCTGTGCCTATGCGTTCTCATTGTTCAACTCCTATTTATGAGTGAGAACACACGGTCCAACCTCTCTTTTTTGAGAGCATTATTTGACATAGCAAATCACAAACCTGCAACAGGTATTACTTGAATAAACACTGGAATTTCCCACTGTTCCTTGTACGTTGGTCCATGATTATTTAATAAGGTAAATAATGATTGACTAGTTAGAGCTATCTGAGGGTGATATCTGGAAACAAGCTTCTCTGCATTTGGATCTTTACTAATATCCTGAAAAACAACAAGTAATTTGTTACTTGGTTATACTTATTGAAAATTTCTTCAATAAAGTAAAGAACAAAAAAAGTCAGAAAGGAGACTTTAGGACAATCGGGTTAGATATATTTTGTGAGATATAAAAGATTATTTAGGAAGATCCAATGCTGCCTTGGTACTTACATAATGCATAGCTTCAGCTGTTTGTTCTGACGTTTCGATGGTAGATATATCGCTTTTTGAGAGCTGCAATTTCATAGGCATTGAGGGAAATACTGTTTTCACATATTTTACACTGCCCTAAATATGAAAAATAGTAATCATTTTATTGCAAAAATTGCAATGTATTTTTTTCTAAGAAAAGTATCTTTCATCATATGAAATTGTTAACTTGAAATTTATCATTCTACTAAATGTAAACATCAGATTTAGAAACTTCATGCCAAGATATTAATATTTTTGCTTGACAACCACTACCTGTGGTTTTTTTTTGAGACTAAGTCTCTCTCTGTTGCCCAGGCTGGAGTGCAGTGGTACGATCTCAGATCACTGCAACCTCTGCCTCCTGGGTTCAAGCAATTCTGTCACCTCAGCCTCCTGAATAGCTGGAATAACAGGTGTGTGTCAGCACGCCCAGCTAATTTTTGTATTTTTAGTAGAAACAGGGTTTTGTCATGTTGGCCAGGCTGGTCTCAAACTCCTGACTTCAAGTGATCCGCCTGCCTCGGCCTCCCAAAGTGCTGGAATTATAGGCGTGAGCCATCATGCCAGGTCAGTTTCATAGAATTTTTCCTGCCACTTTAAAGTCTATCTTCTCCTTTTAGGAGACACAAATCATAACAGGGGATGGTAGAAACTCCAAAATATCCTCTCCACACACTTACTTTCAATATGTTTGTAAATAAAATCCCATTAAAAAAAGGGGCTTTCTGCTTGTATTCAGGGACATTCAGATGGGTGGTAAGAAAAGAAAATCAAGGAACAAAGTAGTGGCATTTTTAAAAACATCAAGTATTTGTATCCATAGAATAAAAACAAAGGGAAACAGATTGGTATTATATATTTTTAAAGTCACCTAATTATTGCTTAACATTTAAATATAATGTCTATATAAAGTATACATGAGCCAGGGGCAGTGGCTCACTCCTGTAATACCAGCACTTTGGGAGGCTGAGGTGGGTGGATCACCTGAGGTCAGGAGTTCGAGACCAGTCTGGCCAACATGGTGAAATCCCCATTTCCTACTAAATATAGAAAAATTTGCCAGGCATGGTGGCGGGCACTTGTAATTCCAGCTACTTGGTAGGCTGAAGCAGGAGAATCACTTGAACTTGGGAGATAGAGGTTGTAATGAGCTGAGATCATGCCATTACATGCCAGGTGACAAGAGTGAGACTCTGTCTCCCCCCCCCAAAAAAAATATATGTGTATATATATACACACACACACACACACACGTATATATATGTGTGTGTATATATATACGTGTATACACACACACACATATGTATGATATTTTGGGCAAAAAAAAAGCTTATATCCTCTGATGATAAATCTTACCAATGCAAGAAGAGTTTTTTCTAACTTTAATCCCATCTCTACTCTGAATGGGAAGAATCCCATTAAGCTGGTGACCTCGTGGAGAGTATAGAATTCTGGATACTTTTTCACTTGTTCAATGCAAGCTCTTAAAATTTTCTGAGAAACAGAAATAAAGAAAAATTCATTTGTATTGTATTTCTCTAATAATGCAAAAAGAAAATGTTTAGTTACATGTGACTATGTAATTATTCAGTGCAAAAATTAGCCTGATTTCATTAATCAAGCTACTAACAATACACACATTGTATATTCTTTATTTTCATAATTTATTTCTAACCCAGTTGCTTAAAATATTGATGTTTAATACTAAAATTAGCAGTCTCATTAAAATTTAAAATTAGAGGACACATAATATCATATTTTCCATGTTATTTAAGAAACTGTTAAAGAAAGGCACATGAAAATTTCAACACACTTTACTGCAATAAAAGCAGTTATATGAATAATTAGAAATTAAGTAGTATACTCTGAAAACATTCCCAAGCACAATAAGTTAATGAAGTAGTTATCTTATGGGTCATTGTAATCTATAATCTAAAAAAATTAATAACTTATGAGGAAATGTAATTGGTAAGTAAACAAAATTCACAACTTTTTGTGAGAAGAGTATGTGCCACTTGTGATAATATATAAACAATTCAGAGATGCACAGCTGTTGGGGGTGGGGAGAGTTGTTTGATTAAAACACATACATACATTATCTTCTAAGATACGTATTTCTTCTTCTTCTGTCAACGAACCTTTCCTGAATGTCTCATAATATATATTAGGTCACAAAAGCTCTTGGCCTCTTTATATATTATCTTTATCATATATATCTACATACCCTCTCCCTTTACATATTTGTAAAATGTGTCGAGTTACAAATCAATAACTTTACTCCAGTATATCTTTTCATCTATAGTTTCAGAACCCCTTCCCCCCTTTTCTAATCCCTACTCCCTATGTTTCACATTTTCTCTCCTCATCTATGCTTTTCATGGCAGATCTTGATATTTAATCCATGGTATCATTTGTAACTAACAGAGATGTGGACTAATATGGAAAAGCTGTAAAAAATCTGAGTCAACTGCAAACTCATATCTGCAAAATATCTTTGCTCCTTATTTGTACTATTAGTTAACTTTCACTTGTAACATTCCTTTCCTATGGTAGTTATTACAAGAATTTGAATATGCAAAGGAAGGTAATACATAAGAACTACGTGAAATAGAGACTATTTTTGTTAGATATTCATTGGCACATCATTCCTGGTAAAACTGTGGTGGATGTTACAGTGTTTTTAACTGAATTTACTTAATTCAGTAACTACAGCAAGAGAGTCAAAGGAAAATCTAAGACAATTTTACACCTACACTCTGTTACATTATATAATTATCGAAAGTATTTTACAACTGGTAGGTACTCAATTAACTAAAGGATCATTATTTAGCTTATGTAGTAAAAAAAAAAAAGTTTTATACTAGTAATTTATCTTTCTTTGAAAAATAACTAACTGAACACAGGAGGTTAAAAGATTCAGGCTGTTCCCCATCACTCACGCACTGAGTGCTATTAGTGTTTAATACTCAAAATATCTTGAGAATTAAATTCATCAAAAGCATATGCATTTATACAATACACATCTATCATTATAAAAAATGTTCCCTAAATTTTATTTTGGGCTAGAAAGGAAAAATATTTCTGGGCTTGGTGAAAAGCAAGGAAAATATGCAAGAACCATAAATCAACACAAAGAGGAGAAACTAGAGCAGTGAGGAGTAAGGAAACCTAGGAAAGGTGAGGTGGCTTGAGGGCAAATTCTTCAACCAGTTCTAAGATCAGGTGGGAAGTCAAACATAAGACTTCTACATTTGAGCAGGGATTTGAACAGATATATGTACACTTATGTTCATAACAGCACTATTCGTAACAGCCAAAAGGTGGAAGCAACTCCAGTGTTCATCAATGGATGACCAGATAGACAAAATGTAATATATATACACACACATACACACACACACACACAAACACACAATGGGATATTAATCAGCCTTAAAAAGGAAAGAAATTATGACACATGCTACTACTTGGACAAATCTTGAGGACATTATGCTAAGTGAAATAAGCCAGTCACAAAAAGACAGATACTGTATGTTTCCACTTATATGGGGAACCTAGAGTAGTGAAACTCATACAGACAGAAACAGAATGTGGTTGCCAGGAACTAGGGGGAAGAGGAAACAGGGAGCTACTGTTTAATGGGTACTCAGTTTCAGTTTGGGAAGACAAAAAGTTCTGGAGATGGATGGTGGTGACAGTTGCATAGCAATGTAAATGTATTTAATGTTATTGAACTGTACACTTAAATGGTGAAAATGGTAAATTTTGTTATGTATACTTTACCACAATTTAAAAAAGAGAGAGAAATGGAGGACACAATGAGGTCTAGCCTTGGAAAAATTTGGAAATCCTAGGAAGAGAAACGAGAAAATGAAGCAGCAGTCATTGAAAATGGTTGAGAATTCTCCAGAACTGATGAAGGCTATAAATCCAGACACAGTAAACACAATCAGCCAGCAGGATTTTATTAAAAAGCATATTTTTATGAAACTCTAAAACACCAAAATTACAGTAAGAAAAGACAGAAGCCCTAAAAGAAACGACAATTAGATAATACATTTTTCAAAAACAACATGAAAAAGTAGGATTGTATCTTTAAGTGTTGTGGAAAAAAGGTAAGTGCCAACTTTGAATTGTGTATGAAATAAAATTATATTAGTAAAATGAGAACAAGATAGATAAAAGATTTCCAAATTTTAAAAAATGGAGATTGTTCACCATTAAGAGACCTTCATCAAAGGCACATCTAGAATACACAGGACTTCAAGAAGAATGAAAGAATCTCAGAATGTAGGTTTGAGAAGAAGAAACGGTGGGCCAAAATTTGGCAAACCTGTAGATAAATTAAAACAAACATAGTCCATATAAAATAATAATGTGGGTAGATTTAAAAAAGAAACTGCATTACAACAAATAGCATACAAGTCAAGAGGGATATAATGACAGTCAAAATGTTCTATGATTTCTGTATTGTTCGGGAGGCTAGTTGATATTGAATAATGGAATTATTCACTGTAAAAATTCAAGAGTAACCACTAAGAAAACAGAAAGTAGACATGTAATTTCCAAACCAACAGAGAGGGGAAAAAGAGGAAAAATGTCAATCTCCTCAAAAGGAGTTTAAAAAAAAAAAAAAGAAGAGAGTACAGAAAAAGTAAAACAGAAAGCACAAACAAAATCAATACATACTGTCATCATAATGGATGTAAATAGCTAAACTTTCTAATTAAAAGAGATTATCAGATTTTATTTTTAAAAGAAAGGAAAGCAATCTAGCTGAACACTGTTTTAATCCCACCTAGATTTTTGTAGAAATGGACAAGTTGATTCCAAAATTTCCATGAGAATGTAAAGAACCCACGATCTCAGGACTATAAAACTACAGTTATCGAGACCATATGGTTTTGGCATCAAGACAGACATACAGATTAATGAAACAAAACAGAGTCAAAAAATTGATCCAGGCTGGGCATGGTGGCTCACACCTGTAAACCCAGCACTTTGAGAGGCCGAGGCAGGTGGATCACCTGAGGTCAGGAGTTCGAGACCAGCCTGGCCAACATGGTGAAACCCATCTCTACTAAAAATACAAAAAAATTAGCTGGGTGTGGTGGCAGGCACCTGTAATCTCAGCTACTTGGGAGGCTGAGGCAGGAGAGTCGCTGGAACCCGGGAGGGAGAGGTTGCAGTGAGCAGAGATTGCACCATTGCACTCCAGCCTGTGTGACAGAGGGAGACTCTGTCTTCAAAAAAAGTTGATCCATGTGATGGTGACGAGGTAATTCAGTAAGGGAAAAAATACCCTTCTCAACCAAACTCTATGCTAAAACAGAGTTTCTCAATATTGGCATTACTAACATTTTGGACCACATAATTCTTTGTAGTGTTAGGCTGTCCAGTACATTGTAGGATATTTAGTAGCACCTCTGGCTCTACCCGGTAGATGCCATCAGCACCCCTACCAAGCTTTAGACATTGTCAAACGTCCATTAGGAGGCAAAGTCACTCTCAGTTGAAAATGACTATGCTAGAACAACTAGATATTCATACGGAAAGAAATGACTTTTGATCCTTACCTTGTATCTTACACAAAAATTAACTTGAAATCAACATAGACTTATTTACGTGTATAAGTTAAAACTATAAGCCCTTTAGATTAGGGTTTCTCAATGCAAGCACGCCTGACACTTTCAGTTGGATAATTCCTTGTTGTATGGGACGTCACTCACATGCATTTAGTATGTTTAGCAGCATCCTTGGCCTCTACGCAGCAGATACTAGTAGCATTCTACCAGTTGCAACAACCAAAAATGTCTCACTGTCAAAGTCCTAGGGATGGGCAGGGTGGGGGGTGGGTGAGGAAGGAGTAAAACTGACCCCAGTCTGAGAATCACTTGGGATAGGCAAATATTTCTGTGCCAGAACACATGAAATCACTAACCACAAAAATTTTTGATAAATTAGACCATTAAAATTCTGTTCTTTGAGACACTATTTAAAAAATGTAAAAATACATCACAAACTGGAAGAAAACTATATATAATGGAGTTGTTGTCAGACTATATAAAGAAACTTTATGGCTTAATAAAAATAAAAGCAAATAAAAAATCAGCAAAATACTTCAATAGATATTTCACAAAAGAAATGCACTTAAAATGAGTAATTTTTATATGTAAATTATACCTCAATAGTTTTAAAAATTAAATGTGGATTTAAAAGGGAGGCTTTAGGATTTAACGGCTATATGATGCTCTAACAATAACAACACAGTACAATCTTTTAAAAAATGTGGGGGAGAATGAGAAGAGCATACAAAAAATAATTTCAATTGTTATCGTACTGATCACTAGTATTGTTATTTTGAGGCTGTTGTGAGTGTAATGTGGGATAAAGCAAATGAGACATATGAGATATTCTTTCCTAGTTCTATCCACTGAATTATTCTCAAAACAATGATCAACCCAGGAGCATCCGTAGTGCCCACATTGTAGTCTTGAAATATCACTTCACACTAAAAGAAACAAGGGCTCTAGAAAATGGCTGATTCCAGCGCCAGGGCAGGAAATGTAGAAAATGAGCCTCAAAGACTACCAGATTGACTGAAAAGCCAGTAGGAAGAGCCTCTCAGTGAGTTAGTATTATTTGAGGCTTACAAAGGATAATAATCTTCATGGACAGAAACACATATATGTTTAACTCCATGATTTAATAACATTAAAAAAAAAGAAAATACATCATCATTGGAGAATAAAAAGGAACTAGTTTTTTAAAAAGTGATATTTCAAAGGAAAGAATCTAGTATTTATTTTGTCCCATGGTAAGCTACATGAACTGGGAAACCGAATAGTAAATAAGGGAAAGCATATCTTTTAAAAATTATTCCAATGAATAAATGATGCAATCACAATATTACAACTGTGCAAACCACAGTGAATGAATGCATCTAGGCAGTGAGCATTAATAGCTGGGGTGGTGGTCAAAATGTTGGTTAAAGGACACAAAATTTCAGTCACGTAGGAGGAAAAAGTTCAAGAGATCAATTGTAAAACATGGTGATGATAATTATGATGTAATTGAAAACTGCTAAGAGAGTAGATTTTAAGAGTTCTCACAACAAAAAAATAGGTTTGTGAGGTAATGCATATGTTAATTAGCCTGGTTTGGCCTTGCCACAATGTATACATATTTTAAAAACATATTGTACAAAATAAATATATACAATTTTAGCTTGTTAATATAAAAAGATAAAATTCAAAACAGAAAAAGGAGAACAACTGCAACATACAAAGCCCATAAAGTTTTTGTATTTGGAATATATAAGGAAATCTTACATATCAATTAGAAAAAATGAACAGTTATTCTGCAAGAAAAAGTGAGCAAAAAGCATATGAAAACATGCGTGTGCTCTCCCCTCCCCCCATATATATATATGTGTATATATATATCTCTATCTGAGATGTGGAGCAACAGAACACTTGAACACTGCTGGTTAGAATGTAAATTGATATAACCTGGTATAGCCACTTTGGAAAACCATTTGCAAATCTACTCAAGTTGAAGATATGCATACTCTATGACCCAATAATTCCACTCCTAGGTATACAAACAGTCCCCAGCTTATAAAGGTTCCACTAAATGATTGTTCAACTTTACGATGGTGCCAAATCATTGCAATTTTGTCACAACACACAGCATTCAATAAATTACAAGACACTCAATACTTTATTATAAAATAGGCTTTGTGTTACATGATTAAGCCCAACTGTAGGTAAATGTAAGTATTGTGAGCATATTTAGAGTAGGCTAAAACACACCATGCTATTTGGTACGTTAGGTGTATGCATCTTTAATTCACTATAGGTTTATTGGGATGTAACTCTATCATGAGTCAAGAAGCATCTATATATCCAACAGAAACGTGTGCATATGTGTACCAAAATAAATGTATGAGAATTTTCTTAAGAGTACTGCTTAGAATAGCTCCAAACTGGAAGCAACCCAAGTTCTGATCAACAGGATAAATTGTAGTTTATTCATATAATGGAAAAATAGACAGAAATGAAAATGAATGAACTATAACTCACACAACTTAAGAATCTAAAAAGCACAATACTGAATGAAAGAAGGCAGGCCCAAAAGCATTCTGTTCACATAAAATTCAAAATCAGGCAAAAGGGGCCAAGCACGGTGGCTCACGCCTATAACCCAGCACTTTGGGAGGCTGAAGCAGGTAGATCGCCCAAGGTCAGGAGTTCGAGACCAGCCTGGCCAACATGGTGAAACCTCATTTCTACTAAAAATACAAAAATTAGCTGGGCGCTACTTGTAAGGCGGAAGCAGGAGAGTAGCTTGAACTCAGGAGGCAGAGGTTGCAGTGGGCTGAAATCGTGCCACTGCACTCTAGCCTAGGCGACAAGAGCAAAGCTCTGTCTCTTAAAAAAAAAGAAAAAAAAAATCCCCACAAAATCAGGCAAAAGAGAAGTAGAACTACCACTCTCCATATACACACAAAAAGCAAACAACTTATCACCACCAAAGCTGGGACAGTGATTATTTATTCAAGTAAGGAGAATGTTATTTATTATACAGGAGGACTACACAGGGGGCTTCTGGATTACTGGTATTGTTTTATTTCTTGTCCTGGGTAAGAGTTACACAGATGTTTACTATATAATGATCTGTTAAGCTGTATCTATTTTTTCTTTTGTTCTATATACTTTTCCATATATACATGACATTGCATAACATAAAATCTTAAAACTAAAAGGTCTTAGAAAAGTATCAGTGAATCTTTGCAGTGGGGATGTAAAATACAACTTAGAGAAAATGTGCTACCACATCAATATGGAAAAAAACATGACAATGTTTATCATTTACCATTAGCTACCAAGTAATGTACTTTGTTAATAAAGTACAGTTTTATATCCACACAAGAAATATTTACATTGAGCACTTGAGCACTTAAGCACGCCAGACACTATTCTAGTCATTGGGAGACTACATCAGTGAATAAAACAGCACTTACAAAAAGGCACTGTTTTACAAAAACAGTGAGGAGAAGGACAATAAGCAAAAATAAAACATGGTAAAGGGAAAAGTGAGGGTCATACTACATTCCATAGGGTAATCAGGGAAATCCTCATTGATAGGTGACATCTGAACAGAGAGAGACATAAAAGAATCAAGACACTATTCCATGCAGAAATCCGGGGAACAGACTGAGAGAAAAACAGAAACCCCAAATGCCAAAGGACTTAAGGCAGGACTATGCTTGAAGTATTGAAGAAATGTAAAGGCCAGTCCGCAGGTGGGAGCAGAATAACTGATAGGACAATGTGTAGAAAGTGAGGATGGGGGATGGGAGGGAGGGGAGAGATCATGCAGGCCACTGCAGAACTTTGTAAAGACTCTTCCTAAGAAAGATGGGCTATAATCCCAGCACTCTGAGAGGCTGACGCAGGAGGATTGAGGTCAGGAGTTTGAGACTAGCCTGGGTAACATAGGAGGCCCTGTCTCTAAAAAAAAATTAGGTGCAGTGGCCTATGCCCATGTTCTTGCTATTCAGGAGGCTGAGGTGGGGGAGGATCACTTGAACCCAGGAATTCAAGGCTGCAGTGAGCTAGGATTGTGCCACTGCACTCCAGCCTGAACTACGACTTATGTATTAAAAACATCATTCTGGTCTTTTAAAAGGCACTATTAAAAAACAAGAATAGCTGCCAGCTCCTTTTCCACATAGAAAATTATGACATTCCATTTGGATACATTATATTTAGGTTCACAGAAAATAAAAATCAAATTCATTTATTTACAACAATCATTCTTCTGGTTCATATTAACAACAAATTTCTTCCTTACAGTGTTTTTTTTTTTGTTTTTTCTTCCTTTTTTTGAGACAGGGTCACGTTCTGTCATCCCAACTGGAGTGCAGTGCAGTGGCAAAATCAAGGCTCGCTGCAGCTTCCATCTCCTGGGCTTCAGTGATCCTCCCACCTAAGCCTCCCAAGTAGCTGGGACTAGGACTAGGACTACAGGCACATGCTACCATGTCAGCTAATTTTTAAATTTTTTGTATAGATGGGATTTCATCATGTTGCCCAGGTTGGTTTCAAATTACTGGGCTGAATCCTTCTGCCTTGGCCTCCCAAAGTGCTGAAAAAATAGCTGTGAGCCACCGTGCCTGGCCTGTTTTTTTTTTTTTTTTTTTTTTTTAAACAGTGAAAGTGTAATACTCCTGCTGTCCTTCAACTTACAGTGCCTAGTTCTGCTTTTTAAAACTATGGTAAAATTTACCATCTTATCCCTTTTTAAGTGTAGAGTTCAGCAGTGTTAAATATATTAACACTATTGTTTACAGTGACCAGTTTTAAAGGCTTAAATTTACACTGATATTTATAAACTCTACTATAAATATATGTGTATGTACATATATAGTTATTATTTAAGTAGCATACTTTATCCAATTTTTTTGAGACAGAGTCTCGCTCTGTCACCTAGGCTGGAGTGCAATGGTGCGATCTTAGCTCACTGCAAACCTCCACCTCCTAGGTTCAAGTGATTCTCCTGCCTCAGCCTCCTGAGTAGCTGGGATTACAAGCGCCCACCACCATGCCTGGCTAATTTTCTTATTTTTAGTAGAGACGGGGTTTCACTGTGCTGACCAGGCTGGTCTCAAAC
Source organism: Macaca thibetana thibetana (assembly GCF_024542745.1). Taxonomy (NCBI): domain Eukaryota; kingdom Metazoa; phylum Chordata; class Mammalia; order Primates; family Cercopithecidae; genus Macaca; species Macaca thibetana. The sequence continues at coordinate 144,865,182 of NC_065584.1, forward strand.
TCCTGACCTCAGGTGATCTGCCTGCCTTGGACTCCCAAAGTGCTGGGATTAGAGGCGTGTGCCACACGCCTTGCCTATTTAAGGAGTATACTTTAATTTTCTGGTAGGCTCAATGAATGATGGTAGGGTACGAGCTGGGATGATATACAGGTCTTGCTAATAAATTTGCATGAATGAGTGAAGTATCAAAAAATGAACTCAGAGCTGAAGTTTATCATTTTGTGGCTGGTTACCACAAACATAATGAGCACAAGTTCCCGTGACTGAGTTTTAAAGTACCAGATTTTTAGGTACCAGGATAACTCTTTGAACACTATTCTCTCACAAGTGAAATCAGTGGGTCAGTTCAAACTATTACGTGAGTAAAATGTAATGATATAATAGTTGGATCGTTAAAGAATATAAATATACATACAAATATACTATAGTACACAATTTTGAGATGTTAGTTTTTAAACTATTTTAATGCATGATGAAGAAAAGACCTGCGGTTTTTAAATTGGTAATATTGACAGTTCCAAATGCTTTTGGGTGAATCATCACACATTTCTGAATGCTGCTATTGCCTATCACTGGCAGTTTACACAAATGTGAGTTGATTTTTACCTCTGTGAAGAGACGGGCATCATCAGAAAGCATATTATAATCCTGTGCACATTTCTTTGCAGAATTCTGCAAAAACTTTAGGAACTCAGTAACTTCTTCGTTCACATGTTTTCTCATATCCTGATTTTTAAAAAAGTAGACATGTCTTGGGATAAAAAGTTTCATTAAAAAACAATCAATTTTTTAATCATTGCTATAATAATTTGGACTTAATAATTAAAGTATCAAATCCAAAGCAGAAATCAAAGAAGTCAGTAAAAGTTATTACATGGTAACGATAAACTGCTATTAAAAACTCCACAAAATAGAAAAGCAAATGACTAAGACTATACAATACATGCTCAGGAATTGAGAAGCTGATTTTATAAAATGCTGTCAAAATTTTTTTTTTAATTTACTTTTTGAGGCGGAGTCTCGCTTTGTTGCACAGGCTGGAGTGTGGTGGCACGATTTCAGCTCACTGCAACCTCCGCCTCCCGAGTAGCTGGGGCTACAGGCGCCTCCTCACCTGGCTAATTTTTTGTATTTTTAGTAGAGATGGGGTTTCGCCATGTTGGCCAGGCTGGTCTCGAGCTCCTGACCTCAGGTGATCTACCTGCCTCAGCCTCCCAAGGTGTTGGGATTACAGGCACGAGCCACCGTGCCTGGCCTCAAATTTTTTTAAAATGACATACATCCAAATTGAAAAATGAGCAAATAATAGAAACAAGCAAGTTACCAAAGAAAAAATAAAAATGGCTTATCCACATATGGAAAATGTTTATTTTCATTAGTAATCACAAATTAAATTAATGTAAAGCAAGAGATCGCTTTTCCAATTTTAAATTAAAGGCAAAAAAGGTAATGTCCAATATTAGTGAAGACAGTTTTTTTCTTTTTTAAAATTTGATTTCAATTTTCTGTTACCTTATCCCTGTAGGATTAGAGAAGACAGTTTTTTCAAAACCTGTCATACAACAGAGGTACAAACAAACTGGTTTAAACTTTTTGTAGAACAATTTACGCATGTGTAACTGCAGATCAAAGCTTTGAAAATATGCATATGTTTTGGTCTGGCAGTTTTATTTTTAAGAATTTATCTTATGGAAACTATCATCGATATGAACAAAGATTTTGCTACAAAGATGTTCAGCACAGCATCATTTATATAATTGAGAGAATTTGGAAAAGTCTTAATTGAAGTAATAATTAAGCAATAATTTAAAATTGGTATAATCTATGTAAAGTTCTAATGCTAGTACCTAAGATGAAATGGAGTAAGACATGCTAAGCAGTGGAGCAAAATGCTTGAACTATAACGGAATCAACAAAAGAATTAAAGCACCATTGCTCTGTCAAGTAATCTCCTTAAATTTTCCATTTTAAAAAAGATGAGCAGACCTAAAAACATAAATGTAAATTTAAGATAAAAATATTTCCTAATTTTAAATATTTTTTCCTGAAACTGAAGAATAGAATACATACCAAGTACTGCAAGTAGTCATTTTTATTTATTCCAACAGCTTTGGAATTTGCAGGAATCTTTGCGTATTTAACCAACAAGTCCACATAACTCCTCTGCTCTCTCTGTGAGAAACGAGAGAAACGAGGATAAGGAACTCTTGGTTTTGGAAGAAGAACCATTCCAATTGTGGTTTTAACTTTTTCCTTTGCTTGAGTTGCTGAACTAACTGCCGGCTCATTTTCTACAGAACTTGCTGAAGCATTCAAATTTTCTCCTATACGTCTGGAAAACAAAATATAATTTACAAATATGTGCTTTTCACATGAAGATTACTATCATGGAACGTCATGATTCTCAATCACTATGGAGAATACAGCGTGATTAACAGAGTAAACTCTGGATTATTATCTAACTCTGCCACCTGCATTTTGATGTTTAGCCATTTAAAGTAGATTAAGTATTCTGTGGGATAGGTTCACAATGCAAACTTACCTTCAATTACCTGATGGAGAGGAAGAGGCATATTCAATTTAGAACTTTTTTCCCCATTAATAAAGAGGGGAAAATCATTCTTGCCAGTTACATATGTAGGTATTTTATGTTTACATTTTATTACAATTTGAGTTCTTAATACTTAAATTCATCACTAAGATTTATCAGTTAATATGGTGAACAAAACCTACTAAGAACACAATGTAATGGAATCACAAATTTGAGGTTAACAAAAATTCATTGAGATTTTAAATGTTCCGATTTCCTCTGCTTATCTCAAAAATTAAGAGAATTCTAACATATGCACCGTATTTTTTGAAAGCAGTAATGGTTTTGGAAAAGTTGTACAATCCTCTATCACTCTGGTACATGGCTGAGTTCATGCAAATGACTTTATGCTTTTCCTGGATGCCAAACAAAACTCCTGGCATATCTTTAATGAAATGTACCAGAAGAGAAAGTAGTGAGCAGTTTCAGAACTTGTTACCATATTTGTTTATGGAATGTGTGAAGGTTGTCAGAATCACAATGGAGTCACCAATGTTTAAAAATCCTTGATATCATGGAATACTATGCAGCCATAAAAAGGAATGAGATCATGTCCTTTAGAGGGGCACAAATGGAACTGGAAGCCATTATCCTCAGCAAAGTAACACAAGAACAGAAAACCAAACACCACATGTTCTCACTTTTAAGTGGGAGCTGAAAAATGAGAATGCATGGACACAAGGAAGGGAATACACATGGGCCTGTTGTGGGGTGGGGTTGGGGTAGGAGAACATTAGGAAAAATAGCTAATGCATGCTAGGCTTAATACCTAGGTGATGGGTTGGTAAGTACAGCAAACCACTATGGCACATGTTTACCTACCTAACGAACCTGCGCATCCTGCACATGTACCCTGGAACTTAAAAAAACAAAACAAAACAAACCCCCCGCCCCCAATAATTAGAGCTAGTGAAGGCCATGAAGACAGAGTTCTCATGTTTGAATTCCTGATAACAAAATACTTCTGCAAGGGTATTTGTTCAGGAACTGCCCGTCCAACCTTGGATTGGTGTCACCTTTGTTACTATCTTTCAAAGATCAAGTATAAGTATTTCAAAACAATCACATAATCCTAATTTTTTCCTTTAAAAATCTTTGTCCTCCTTTACCTCCCTGAATACGCACATAGTTTACTATGGCATGCATATTCCCATTGCAATGCTTTACACCCAAATAAATTTCTTTTATTTTAGAGAGTTTCTCTGTTACTCAGATTCACAAATGCTACCCCTACTTTTAAGAAGTCACCTTATCCAAATTAAGGCATATGAACACAACTTCCTTATCTTATTCATAACCCATCTCTATTTTTGCTATTCAGTTATTATAATCTACATTTTAAATAAGAGACTTTAGAAGTGCATCAAAAACTATACTTCCTTGGCCTGTACGACTGTAATTTCCACCACAGTAACTGTTCCTATAACCTAGCTCCAAATTACACAATAATCCAGAAAGGAAGGGAAACTAATGAGAAAGATGGACATCTGCTGACTCATTCTTCATTCCTCCATTTGTTAATATTTATTAACTACCATGTGCCAGCCTATGCTAGGTACTGGAAATACAACACTAAGTACAATACCATCTCCAATCTCCAGGATGTTATAATCAAGTGCATTAGAGAAGTCAATGAAGAAGAAAGAAAAGTAGATATGTACATCAACACAATGGGACTATGGAGAACTTAGGTTTCCAAAGTGAACATACCAAGTAGGTGACTGAAGAGAATCCTAAGAACATCATGATCAGGGATTAAGGGAGAAAAAGAGAAGGAAGAGAAAATATCCATAGCAGTGGTTCTCAATCAAGGCAGTTTTAATGTCCCCAGGGCCTTCTGGAAGCCTACAGGTGTATCTGGATTGTCACAAAAGAGGGGGGATTAAAGGCATTCAGAAGGGGGGAAGACTAAATGCCTGCAATATGCACTACTATCCTGCATAACTTTCAACAGTCCCTTTCAGGCTTTTTCTTACCAGGTACAAATAAGTCTAGTCTGTTATTATTTATCCTAACAGTACATTTTATTTTTCCTATGATTATTTTATGGTATGCTTTATTCTCTCTTAAATATTTTAAATGAACTTAAATGAACTGTATTCATTTTAACTGATGCATCTCACTACCTCATTATATCTCATAATGCAGTAGTCTCTATGAATTTACATAAAAATAAATTATTTCACACTTATTGTTTTTAAAAATTATATCTATTAATTTCATTTTAAGCTAGTAAAGGAGGTATCTTATTTCTTATAAATATCTGTCATAAAAAGTGGGAGGGTATCAGTCTGAAACGGCTGAGAATTACTAATTTAGATCTGCATCTGGACAAAGGGTGAGTTACGTTCCATCCAAACTACTCCTGATTTGTTTTAAATTAACTTTATAATACTAGAATAAATATGTCAAAAATTCCAAAAGATGACAACAGTTTTTTAGAAAATATGTAGGTCCCCAAATAAAGAAAAAAATATTTAACACCACTCTCTCAGAGCGAACCAATGGATAAAAAACTACTCAAAGAGCTGATAAACGAATGGGAGAAGAATTTTGGAAATTAAAATTAGGATGCTTAGGTTGGCTCTGAAAATAACACAGGTAAAAAAAGACATAGCTACTAAAGTTTCTCCAATAATTGTATAAAAATAAGCATATTTTAGGTTAACAAAATGAACATTAACTGCTGATCTTGGGAGAAATGTATTACAGCAAATTGACTTCTTACTAGAAAATGTCTTGAGAGCTATTCAAACCTAACAGTATTGTGTCTGCACTCTTAACAATACTGCTACACAGCTGTCTCTCTGAATATGAGAACATGTCTGTCCTGTGCCAAAAACTGGCAAATTTAATTAAGCTGCTGCAGCAACAAGATGCTGACTCAGATATGCCAGACTAGGAATGTCAAGGAATTCTAGCAGTTTAAATTGGCTACATTCAGCAAAGAATGAAATGGTAGCACATCAAGATCATTTCCTTGTGCAGTGCTGTCAAAATCTTCATCAGGGTGTAAACCAAAAGCATCTGACAGGGTTTCTCTATCCACGTATACAGCATTATATTTTATTTTGGTTGACGGTTTTAAGTTTTGCCCCTGCATTTTGTCAACTGCCCATTCTCCTTTCTTAAACTTTCCATGGAAAACAAAAACAAAAACAGGGCAGAATCCAAAACTTTTAAGTTTCCTATACTTTAAGTACTAGTTTGGTAGCTTGTTTAAACGTCGCATTTGAGAATGGTGCTTCTAATCTCCATTTCAAGTCTACTAGTATCTTCTGAGTTTGATTTATTTTCCTAAATTAAATGTGTTAAAGCTTTATATATATATATTTCTATTTAAAGCTATTTCCTGGCCGGACGCGGTGGCTCACGCCTGTAATCCCAGCACTTTGGGAGGCCGAGGCGGGCGGATCACGAGGTCAGGAGATTGAGACCATCCTGGCTAACACGGTGAAACTCCGTCTCTACTAAAAATACAAAATAATTAGCTGGGCGTGGTGGCGGGCGCCTGTAGTCCCAGCTACTTGGAGGCTGAGGCAGGAGAATGGCAGGAACCTGGGAGGCGGAGCTTGCAGTGAGCTGAGATCGTGCCACTGGACTCAAGCCTGGGCGACAAAGCGAGACTCCGTCTCAAAAAAAAAAAAAAAAAAAAAGGCTATTTCCCCCCTTGTTTGCTTAAAATTCAGTTATGAATATCTGCAAACAGAAACTTTAATTTAAAAAAAAAGGCAATTGTTTACATGATTGTTTACATTGTTTACATAACTAAAAAAGGCTATTTCTACATGAATGGCTCATGGGGCATTTTAAAATCCTTTTTTATTTTCTTGGGAGACTTTGGAAATATTATGTAATGTTTTTTTCATGCTTCAAAGAAAAGTAACATAATATTAACTTTTTATATTATTCATTTGTAAAAACACTATTCAAGTTGTCCTTTCATTTTACAAACACTTATGGAGCACAGAGAGCAAAAGGAAAATTTTTTTTATCTTGAAATTAACAGAATAAAAGGCCTTGTTTTTCCACAAGAAAACTGTAAACAATAAAGCCTGAAATAATAATTGTAATAATTATTACAGTAATTAAGAATTATTACAGTAATTACTATAACAATGACTGTAATAATTCTTAATAAAACTTAAGGTTAGGAAAAAAGACTAGAAACATATCAATAACTTGTGTATTTTTTCTATAGTACAAGGTAAATTATACTAATAGATTATTTTGTGCTCTATAGAAATCTAAAGAAAACAAGGGGCCGGGCGCGGTGGCTCAAGCCTGTAATCCCAGCACTTTGGGAGGCTGAGGTGGGCGGATCACGAGGTCAGGAGATCGAGACCACCCTGGCTAACACGGTGAAACCCCGTCTCTACTAAAAATACAAAAAACTAGCCGGGCGCGGTGGCGGGCGCCTGTAGTCCCAGCTACTCGGGAGGCTGAGGCAGGAGAATGGCGTAAACCCGGGAGGCGGAGCTTGCAGTGAGCTGAGATCCGGCCACTGCACTCCAGCCTGGGTGACAGAGCAAGACTCCGTCTCAAAAAAAAAAAAAAAAAAAAAAAAAAAAAAAGAAAACAAGGATATTCTAAGAAAAAAATATGTTAGGTATGCCCAACTTCCAGCAAAATGCCTTTTTCCTTGTGCAAAGCCAGGCTACAACCCACACCTGGGATATGCTGAACAGAAGTGGACTTGAACCATTAAAATAAACTGGGCACACTGGCGTGTACCTATAACCCCATCTATTCAGGTGGCTGAGGCAGGAGGATCACCTGAGCCCAGGAATTTGAGTCTAGCCTGGGCAACATGGCAAGACTTTAACTCTAAAGTTAAAAATAAAATGAGAAGCAGTGGCAAGACGAAGATTAATACCAGAAATTTTTAGTGTGAAAAGAGAAAGGCTGAGACGAAAGTTTTTTGTTTTTTTTTTTTTTTAATTTGAGATAAGGTCTCAAATTTTGAGATGGGGTCTTGCTCTGTTGTCCAGGAGTGCAGTGGTGTGAGCACGGCTCACTGTGGCCTTGACCTCCCAGGCTCAAGTGATCCTCCCACCTCAGTTTCCCAAGCAGCTGGGACCACATGTGCATGCCACCACACCAGCTAATTTTTAAATTATGTGTAGAGACAAAGTCTTGCTATGTTGCCCGGGCTGGTCTTGAACTCCTGGGCTCAGGTGATCCTCTTGCTCCTAGCCTCCCAGAGTGTTGTGATTATAGGCATGAGCTACTGTGCCCAGCCGAGATTATCTGTGTGTGTGTGTGTGTGTGTGTGTGTGTGAGGGGGCGGAGGGGGGTAGAGAGGGGGTGGGGGGAGAGAGAGAGAGAGAGAGAGAGAGAGAGAGAGAGAGACAGACAGACAGACAGACAGACAGACAGACAAGGTCTCACTCTGTTGCCCAGGCTGGAGTGCAGTAGCGTGATCCTGGCTCACTGCAGCCTTAACATCCCTGGACTCAGGTGATCCTCACACCTCAGCCTCCCCAGTAGCTGAGACTGCAGGTGCACAACCACCACACCTGGCTATTTTTTGTATTTTTGTAGAGACAGGGTCTCACCATGTTGCCCAGGCTTGTCTTGACCTCCTGGGCTTAAGTGATCCAGCTGCTCTGGCCTCCTAAAGGCTGGTATTACAGGTGTGAGCCACCTACGCCTGACCTGAGATGATTCCCTTTTTTAAAGACAGACATATGTTCTCTAAATCCCAGGACAATAGAATTTATAGCAATTTTTGATCCAAATAAACAATGACTATTCTTTATTTAATTGGTAGTAAGTTTTAAGAAATTAGTTATCCTAAAAAACTGTATAAGTTGAATAACGAATAGTTTTTAAAAATATCCATAGATGTACATACATAAGGGAGTCTACTGCTTTAACTTTATATATCCAACACCAGCACAGATATTACAACTATGCACTTTGACAAGAAGAAAGTTGCTTCTGAAACTGCCTCTTTAAAACATTTATTTTTTAAAAATTGTCTCTTTTTTTTGTAGACAGGATCTCACTCTGTTGCCCAGGCAGGAATATAGTGGCACAATCATAGCTCACTGCAGTCTCCAACTCCTGGGCTCAAGTGATCCTCGTGCCTCAGCCTCCTGAGTAAGTAGGACTATAGGTATGTGCCACTACATACAGCGAATTGTTTTTGGAGAGACAGGGTCTCAATTTGTTGCCCAGGCTGGGAGTCATCCTCCTGCCTTACCCTTTCAAAATGCTGAGATTACAGGTGTGAGCCACTGAGCCTGGACTAAAATTGTCTCTTTACTACAACTTCTGCTTGTTTTTATGTAAACTTATGCATTCATTTGATGGAATCAAAAAAGCACTTTTTTCTTTAATGCTTTTAATAGCAATCTGGCAACATCTATCAAAATAAATATATATACATACTCTCTACTGACAGGAGTTTATCCTACTTATACAAGCACATGCAAAAAGGATGCTCACATTTCTAACAGTAATGGTAACAAGCTAAATTATCAACAGAGGTCAATCTAAAAATTATATTCACCCAACAATAGAATACAATATAGCTATGGGCTGCACAGGGTGGTTCATGCCTGTAATCCCAGCAAGTGGAGTAGGATGTGCAGTAAATGGAAAGTTTTTAATCCTGTTTTTAAATCCATTCTGCCAATCCATCCTTTCATTGGGGAGTTTAATTAATTTACATTTAAGTTATTGATAAGTAAGGACTATTACTATTTTATTAATTGTTTTCTGTATGTCTTACAGCTTTTTTGTTCCTCATTTCTTCCCAGTGAGCATATACAAGTCTTTAAAGAAGTCTAAGTATAAATGAGAGAAGAGGTAAGAAGGTAATTAGGAGAAAATGTGGAGTCCAGGGATTATTTAAAACAGGACAACTTGAGCATGTTCAAATACTGATTAAGCTGGCCAGGCAGAGTGGTTCCTGGCTGTAATCCCAGCACTTTGGGAGGTCAAGGTGGAGAATTACTTGAAGCCAGGAGTTCAAGATCAGCTTGGGAAACACAGCAAGACCACGTCTCTTAAAAAAACAGAACAAAAACCAAAAAGTAATCAAGATGACTGAAAATGGGAGAGAACAAAGTTAGAGGAGTAAGAGGGGACAACGGACAGAAAAGATAACTGAGAAAGCAGGAAAAGATGGGGAGATACACTTCCTCTACTGTAAAAGGAGAAAGGAAGAAAGTAAATGTTGAGCTTCCCTGGGGGTATTTCCTAATTCCTCATTTGGTGTATTTACACATTTTTCTAGTAAACTCAATTACTTGGTTTTTGGATTCATTAACAACATCGTAGAAATAGTCGATCAAAAAGGATAGAAGAGCTACTACAGGCAAGTGAGCAGTAAGAAGTAAAAATTATCATTTAATAGTCATTAAATATCAGAGAGGAAAAAAACCTTTAGCAATTTGGCAGTATCTATCAAAATACAAAATGTACATATTGTCTGACCAAACAATTCAATTTCCGTGAGTGTATCTTATAGAAGTAACTATAAAAATTTACCAATATATTTCTAATCACAAAAAAAAAAAAAGAAAAAAGGGAACACAATGTTTTGCAACACAGGACTAGCTAAATGAATTAAAAGTACATCTGTAAGCTATATAGTGAGGTAATATGCAACCATTAAGATATGAACTAAATGTTGGGGCATGAAAAGATATTCAGACTATCACTTTAAATGATAGATAACTGCAAAACAGTTTTACAGTATATTTTTAGTATGATTCTATTTTGTATTGCATACATGTGTACGTATGTGTGCATGTGCATATGTTATAAATAGTATACTATTTAGTACTAAACAATTATTAGTATAATATTGGTACTACACTAAAACATTTATTGGTATAAATGTTTGTATACTATTATACTATATCAGTATAGCATTATAAAAATTATTGGGACACTTTAGCATAGTATTATAAAATACTATAAAACTGTTTTGCAGTTCATGTGTGGAGAAAGGACTGAAGGTCTGAAAAGAAATATCAAAGTGTTAAAAGTTGTTTTATTTTAAACATTTCTATAATTTGAATATTTCTATAATTCAAACATTTCTATAATTTGAATGTATTAGAGATACACATAAAACTTCAACTATCGGAAAAACAACAATCAAATATGGAAATAAGTAACCAAATAAACATATTACCTGTTGGATAAAACACATAGTTCTTTTAAACTTGGAGCCATGGAATGATCTTTATAATTTTCTCGAGAGAAAAATGTCTTAAGGCCATTTTTTGGGGAAATATCCCTGTGAAACAAAGTAATTTACTTACATTGGACAATTCAAAATCTCATGCTAAGACACATAATGGCACAATTGTAACTTATAATTTCATACTTTCTTACCCCCCATCCCCAGACAATCTCTCCTTACTATGTTTAATTTCATATATCAGATCCGTGGGCTTAGAATTGTTACTTCTTGATAGCTTTAAACCCAGGCCCATTATGAAATTCTCCAGCTCCAATAATCAGCCCTGCATTTTCTTCAGTACATAATTAAATAAATGTCACAGAGACTGAAGAGTTAAAGATAGAAAAGACTGAAGTATAATCAAGGGTCTGTCAAAGGCTGGCCTCACTTCTGGCTCTAGGACATAACATTAAGATATTGGTTGCTGAAAAGAAAATACTTCTCAACTTATTTTTGTTTCATGCACTACTGTGCTGAGCCAAAAGACACTATGAAGACTACATATCCTACCTATTTTGTTTACTTTGGCAAATGGAATCAATGGTTTGCTAAAACCACCTCAAAGGTGATATGATTTTTCATAACACCATAACTAATTTAGAGACGAACATATATTCAATGCTTTCCATATAGTTAGGCATCCAAAAATGCTGTTTGAATGAAGGAATTAAAAATTTGAAAACAATGAATCCATTAATCTAGGGAGGACAAAGGTCAGTAAAATTCTGTGGAAAAGGATAATTCCAAGGGCTACAACATTGTGCAAAGGTTCTAAACTACAACTGGTTCCACAACGCCAGCGGTATATAAGATCATCTGTGCTACATCTGAACGCATACTTCATAGCACTGGCAAGGAATGCAAATGGGCATACTTCTTACCTAATCAAACTTCTGGGTGTCCTAGTGCCCAAATAGGAAATTCTAGCATATTTGCTCCATACTCTTCTTTTAACTGTTCTTAAAGGCATTTATCCAAAAAACCATACTAAGGTATTAATGGTAAAATTAGAATGTCTTATTTGCTATGTACCACTATAGTTTCTTATTACCTTGTTGTGGTATTGTATCTGTGACATCTCAATAAATTCTTAAGTTTCTGCACATCATATAAAAACAAAGTCAAGGGCCTCAGGGATTGTGAGCTCCCTGGGGACGGGAGTATTGCTAGCAGTAAACAAATACTTATTGAACATACTGACTTAATATTCTGAGTCAGGTACTATTTTAATACTCTTTGTAACCGTTTATAACATTTGATCCTTCTTGGCTGGCTCAGTAAATGTGTGTTAAAATGAACTAAATCAGCACATGTATTAGCTAGATGTCTACAAAACCACTATAATATTTAACCAGGCTCTCTATTTGCAAAGTTCTCATTCACTTCTAAAACACAGTCTATGCATTCATATTATCATTTGATATAGATTTCAATATAACAGAAAGCATGTCTATTCTTTTTTTTTTTGAGACGGAGTCTCGCTCTGTCGCCCAGGCTGGAGTAAGCATGTCTATTCTTAAAGAGGGTCTTTTTTATTACTTGCATGGAAATGGGCAAGGTTCTTGGACACAAGAATATTCCAGAATCTCTCCTTCTGGAGACCAGCAATAAATACCTGAGAGAGACCTTCAGGAGACCAGCAATAAATACCTGAGGGAATTATACCTAAAAAGAATTTGAGTGCTGAATTGTTGTTCCAATATAGGAATGGAAGTGTAGTCAGCCATAACTCTAGCGTTCAGTATTTGAGGATGAGGGTAACGTAAATTCGGAAACCTTAAACTTGTATCTTCTGTTTCCTCCAAATCTCTCTATGCCAGGAATCTATTTTCTTATGTCAACCATCAGCCCCACTACACTCCTCTTCAGTGGATTACAAAGTAGCTACAACTCACCAATTCAGTCCTGGTTCACTTATGACCATCTTGGAGCTCATCTTTCTAGATTTCTGCTTCACTCTAGCTCACAGTTCACAGCTGCCTGGCTGCGAAGGCTCCAACAGAGGCAGGATCCCTCCAGAACTTACTCAGCTGAGGAAAAACAAAAGGCCAAGATCAAAAGCAAGCGATTGGCTAGGCTAGCTGCTGTTAGGTGAGGAAAAATCTCTCCCTAAATATCTACCCTCAACAGACTGTGGCACCTAAAACAGAATACAGCAGACCCAAGGTTCTCTGTGGCAAAGCAGCAATGACCATACAGGACGAGCCTTTTTCTATTTAATCTACGCCGGGAGTGTTACTCTTAGGACACCCACTATGGAAATAAGAGCTGAAACAGAATGGTGTTCTCATTGCTTACATACTAGGCCACTTGATGGCATGGAACTGGAAGTCAACTCCGTTTTCCATTCCTTTACTGCCAAAATAAATCTTGCTTTTGTTTTCCCGACCATGCTTTGTTTTGGGGCAGATTCTGGCAGGCACCGCATGACAAAAGCTACCTCGACATCAGGAATCTTAGGCCTTTCAGAGAACCTCACATTTGAGGAGACTGAGGTCAACTCAAATGACATTTCACAAGATCACTTACAGACATCATCAGGACTAGAAATCAGGCTTGATGTCTTCATGTTCAGTATTTCTCCTGTGATCCCAGGCAGACTGATAAAGTGACATACGAGAACCTAGTCAAATTTAGGAGTCGGTCTCTCGGCACCGGACGGGCCCGACCGGCTCCCACTTAATCTACCTCTCACACTTCCACCCAGAGTAGAGCCGGGGGGAAGAGTCGATGAAGGCAAAAGAAACGGCTGAGGGAAAGGGGACACAAGGAGAGGGGAAACAAGTTCCAGAAAGGCAGGTAAAAGTGCAAGCAAAGCAGGAGTAGGAGCCGCGCAGAGCCAGGAGTAAAGGGTCCTGGCCCGGCCGCCATGTTCCCTCCTCCCGCCCCTGCATGAGGACGCCCGCTGGCCCAGCAGCGCCCTCCCGTCCGCGTCTCGGCTGCAACACAGCCTTTCCGCCCACCTCATGGTCCGCGGCGGCTCTTGCCCAGGCCGCAGCCACACACCACACACGCTCCACCCCACTCCTCACATTGTCGCGCGCGCCCGGGAAAGACCATATTTAAAGGATGTGGACGCGCCGACTCGGCTCTGCGTGATGACGTCACCAGCGACATAGTGGGCGGGGCCTTACGTCCGGACTGCAGCTCACCTTCTTCACTCCCGCCACGCGCGCTCCGTGTGGTTCTGGCAGCGAAGGGCGAGACTGGGCTCCCCAGGCGGAAGTGGTTGGAGGCTGCATGTTTTCCTAGAAAGTCCTCGACCTTCGTCGGGGAGAGGAGGGGAGTGATAAATTGGAAGGAGGACAAGCGACAAGTGCAGTACTGGAAAGACCCAAACATACTTGGTTGTGACCTCAGGCAAGTTTCCTGACTTCCCTAACCCAAACTCCTCATATGTAAAATGGAGATGAAATTGTTACTGCTGCTTCATACGGTTTTTTGGAAAGGATTAAATGAAACAAAGGATGAAGCTGTGCTCTGCACAGTACCTGGCTCATAGTAGGGCCTCATTAAGTACTTCTTCACCTCTGCTCCACTCCCCGTCCAGTTTTAGCTGTCAGTTTCCACCAGAGACCACTCTGGTTCAAACACTAGTTTTGTTCTCATTCATTACGGAAAGATTTATTGACCATAAACAGTAATTTTGTTTGGTGCTGGGTACACATGGACTAAGACTGAATACTGATTTTTCCAGTGCTTTGGATCTCTGGCAATCTAAGACATTTACATTAAGTACAATAGAAAGTAATAAGCTACATAAGAAAGGTGTATAGAAAAAATTGAGGTTAGAGGGAGAGGAATAGCTAGTGTGAGGGGCAAAACGCAGCTTTGAATAGTATTGAGTACTTACATGTCAGTTACTGCACTGGGCATCTGCCATGTGGGCTCATTTGAAGAATGTGGGTATGTGGAATGAAGAGGGCATTCTAGACAGACCAGCACAAGTGTCAAAAGACAAAAATTTGACACATCTAAAGATCTCAATTGGCCTTATTGCGATTCTAGAATCAGGCAACACTTCATTCCATAAAATGGAATGAATGCCCCAATGAGTGGAACAGAGGAGGTTGGCTTTACGGACAGAAAAAAGGGCTGTAGAAAGCAGAAACAAAGAACAAAAAGCAGATTGGTCATTTCAAAGTTACTTTCCTGGTAAGGTGGAGACAGAACAACAGAAAGATAACTGATAGGTTAACATCAGGTCACTTCAAGTTACTCTTTGCCGTAAGGACTAAAACAGAGGAAATTCATTATCTTGCTGATTGAAGATTGAAACTGGCCTGTTATCCATCTCCTGATTTCTTGGAGGGCCAGATAACTCATTTTCGGTGTGGTGACCGTGAGTGATTCCATTTTTATTTTAGTCTGGTCTGTTGCGGTCTCGTACAGAAGTTCAAAACAATGGCCTCCTCTAATTTTGTTTAATACAAGGAACTGCATAAACCTACTGCATAAACAAAATGTGTGCTATTAGGGAAGCATGTTCTACATTTTATTTTAAGACAGAGTCACCCAGACTGGAGTGCAGTGGTGCAATCTCAGCTCACTACAACCTCTGCCTCCCAGGTTCAAGCGATTCTCCTGCGTCAGTCTCCCTAGTAGCTGAGACTACAAGTGTACGCCACCACACTTTGCTAATTTTTGTGTTTTTTTAGTAGAGGTGGGGTTTCACCATGTTGGCCAGGGTGGTCTTGAACTCCTGACCTCAAGTGATCTGCCCCCTTCGCCTCTCTTAAGTGCTGGGATTACAGGTGTGAGCCACTACACCTGGCTGACATTTTAGAATGATTTAGAATATTGTTAGAAATTATGTTAATGTAAAAAATATGCTACAGGAAACCATAGGTAGTTTATTTTGCCTGGAATGCAAGTTTTCTGAAGAGTAGTAGAGAAAAAGGGGTTGGAGAAACTGGTTGAAGCTAGAACACATAAGACCTTATAAGCCAGACGAAGGAAGTTTGACTTTATTGTATAAGAAATAAAATGCTAGGAAACAAACAACAAAAAAGCTTACTTAATGGCACGATCAGAACTGGCTGCCTGTGCTTCAGGAAAGTTCACCTGGCAACCTATGGAATTCATTGAAGGGAGGAGGCCAGTTAGGAGACAGTGTTTGTGAATGCTTAAAAAAATTAACCAATGCCTGGCACTGTGCACATAGCATTTCTTTTTTTCTTTTTCTTTTTTTTTTTTTTTTTTCTGAGACGGAGTCTCCCTCTGTCGCCCAGGCTGGAGTGTAGTGGCACGATCTCAGCTCACTACAACCTGTGCCTCTCAGATTCAAGTGATTCTCCTGCCTCAGCCTCCTGAGTAGCTGGGATAACAGGTACGCGCCACCAAGCCCGGCTAATTTTAGTATTTTTAGTAGAGACAGGGTTTTACCGTGTTGGTTAAGATGGTCTCAAACTCCTGATCTCGTTATCCGCCCACCTCGGCCTCCCAAAGTGCTGGGATTACAGGCGTGAGCCGCCGCCGCGCCTGACCACAGATAGTATTTCTTTTTTTTTTTTTTTTTTGAGACAGAGTCTTGCTCTGTCACCCAGGCTGGAGTGCAGTGGCCGGATCTCAGCTCACTGCAAGCTCCGCCTCCCGGGTTTACACCATTCTCCTGCCTCAGCCTCCCGAGTAGCTGGGACTACAGGCGCCCACCACCTCGCCTGGCTAGTTTTTTGTATTTTTTAGTAGAGACGGGGTTTCACCGTGTTAGCCAGGATGGTCTCGATCTCCTGACCTCGTGATCCGCCCGTCTCGGCCTCCCAAAGTGCTGGGATTACAAGCTTGAGCTACCGCGCCCGGCCAGATAGTATTTCTTATTAGGTAGGTGATGTGGATGGCTTGTGTAGGACGAAGGTAGTGTCAAAGTTCATGTGTTGGGTACCTTCTCACAAAGCATGCAGTCAGGGAGAGTTGGGGACGCCTGGCCTGGCCCGAAGGAACTGCTCTAATGGTTCAAGAGCTCACACTCCTGGGAGGTACCTGCCCATGGTAGTGTGATATGGTAGCATCACCATACAGCTCTGTGTTGAGATTTCAGATCATCACCAAACAGTATGCTCTGAACTGGTATATCTGAGTTTCAGTGGTTGCAAGATGGCACACAGAATCAGAATTTTTAGAACTGGAACATGAGTTGGAGATTATCTAGTCCAACCCTCTCGTTTTCCTTACAAGGAAATGGGCTCGTTTCAAGATTGTCAAGTGACTTTTCCAACATCACATGATCAGTGATAAAACTGGTACTAAAACTTAGGTCTCATAATTCTTGCCAACATGTGCATTGTGCGTCTTCCCAAAATTCATATGTTATATGAATATGTATATATATAAATTCATATGTCATATTATAGGAGCCTAATGGCCTCCTATAATTTTTGTTTACTACAAGGAATCCTAATGGTATTTGGAGGTGGTATCTTTAGGAGGTAACTAGGTTTAGATTAAGATACAAGGGTGCAGTCCCAATGATGGAGTTCACAGCCCTTGTCAGAAGAAGAGAAACCACAGCTCACTCTCTCCACCGAGTGAAGACACAGCAAAAAGGTAGCCATCTGCAAGCCAGAAACAGAGTTCTCACTAGAAGCCAAATTGGCTGGCAGCTGGATCTGGACTTCCAAGCCTCCAGAACTGTGAGAAAATAAATATCTGTTGTTTAAGCCTCCCAGGCTATGGAATTGTCATAGCAGCCCCAGCAGAGTAACATACAATACAATATGCATCCTTTCTTGTCTGTTTTGTAAACCACAAGAAGCTTAGTGGCAAGAACATGGACTTTTGGATTCCAGTAGATACGTATCTCAGGTTTGCATTTCAGTTTTTCTGTCTACTGGCAGTGTGATCCTAGGCATGTTGTGTGTCCTCTGAGTCTCAGTTTCTTCCTCTGAATAATGGAGGCAGTGATACCTCACCTACAGAATTGTTGTGAGGACTAGAATATATTAAAAGTGCATTGCAAAGAGTAAATGTTGAGTAAATACTAGCTATTACTATATAATTTTTCTGAAAGAAAAATCAAAGATGAACAAAACACAGTGGAGGTGGCACTGTACAGAGACTTATAATGCACAGAAGAAATGGTGGGCCGGGCGCGGTGCCTCAAGCCTATAATCCCAGCACTTTGGGAGGCTGAGGTGGGTGGATCACCTGAGGTTGAGAGTTCAAGACCAGCCTGACCAACATGGAGAAACCCTGTCTGTACTAAAAATACAAAATTAGCCTGACGTGGTGGCGCATGCCTGTAATCCCAGATACTTGGGAGGCTGAGGCAGGAGAATCACTTGAACCTGGGAGGCGTAGGTTGCACTTAGCCAAGATCATGCCATTGCACTCCAGCCTGGGCAACAAGAGCGAAATCAATCTCAAAAAAAGGAAAAAAAAAAAAAAAAAAGGAAATGATATACTTATATATAGAAGATTCTTCTTTTTTTTTTTTTTTTTTTTTTTTTTGAGACGGAGTCTCGCTCTGTCACCCAGGCTGGAGTGCGGTGGCCGGATTCCATGGGACCACAAATGAGTAAGAAATTCATTCTGATGGAGACAATTTAGAGATTACTTCAGAGTTTAATTTACTTTGGGTCTTGAAGGATGAATAGGAGTTCACTGGGTAGCAAAGGGGCTGTGGGTTTTAAGGTGTGAAAAAAAAAGCACAGAAGTGTGAACAGCTCCACATGTTCTGGGGAAGAGGAAAAGAAGGTGTGGGGGAAAAAAAGCACAGAAGTGTGAACAGCTCCACATATTCTGGGGAAGAGGAAAAACTGTTGCATCGCTGTGTTGGGGAAATGAAGGTTGTTGGACCGGAA
Source organism: Macaca thibetana thibetana (assembly GCF_024542745.1). NCBI lineage: Eukaryota > Metazoa > Chordata > Mammalia > Primates > Cercopithecidae > Macaca > Macaca thibetana. The sequence continues at coordinate 144,883,774 of NC_065584.1, forward strand.
ATGGTGAAGCAGACTAGACAGGGTCTTCATTGCCATGCTAGAGATTTTGTACTTTATTTTCTGCATTATGGGGAATCTGTGTGTGTATATGTTTATGTGTGTTTTAAATAGCTTGAGTTATAAGCTACATATCACAAAATTCATTCATTTTAGTTGTACCATTAGGTGACTTTTAGTAAATGTATGAAGTTTCACAACCATCAACATGATAAAGTTTTGGAACATTTCCATTAACCCCCAAATCCTGTGTGCCCATTTGTAATCAGTGCCTCTTTCCAGCCCCAGGCAACTATTAATCTACTTTGTCTCTATAGGTTTGCCTTTTCTGGACATTTCATTTAATGAAATCATACAATATGTTGTCTTTTGTGTCTGCATTCTTAGCGTAATGTTTTAAGGATCATCCATGTTGTAGCATGTATCAGTATTTATTCCTTTCTGTTGCTCAGTAGCAGCTCATTTATGGATATGCCCATTTTTTTTTATCCATTCAACATTTGATGAACATTTAGATGGTTTCCACTTTTTGGCTTTTCTGAATAATGTTGCTGAGGGCAACATTTATGTGAACATTTTATGTGTACAAGTCTTTGTGTGAACTTTGCATTTTTATTTCCCTTGAGTAGATAATCAGGAGTGGAATTGTTGTATGGTAAATTTATGTTTAACTTTTTTTTCTATGTTGCTGAGGCTGGTTTCAAACTCCTGGCCTCGGGTGATCCTCCCCTCGGCCTCCCAAAGTGCTGAGATTACAGGTGTGAGCCACCAGGCCCAGCCTATGTTTAACTTTTCAGAAAACTGTCAGATTGTTTCCCACAGCAATTGCACCATTTTATTCTGTGGATTTTTAAGCAGAAGAAAGATGTGGTTTTCAATTTCTGGTAAACTGGGGAACAAACAAACCCAGAAGTTGAATGAGAAGCCAATTTAATTTTGAAAGAGTTTATAAGAGTATGTACTTGTTTGAGTTTATAAAATGTTTAATTGGACCAGAATTTGACAAAGAACTCTGAAAACTGCAAACATTGACTAAGTGAAGTTATCATAGTTGTTACTAGGTGTTCCTTTCTTCTTGGGGACCAAATCAAGATAGATAAATGTGCAAGATCCTCTTTTTTTTTTTTTTTTTTTTTTTTAAAAAATCAGTAATAAGTCATTTTTCTACCCCTCAGCTAATGAGCTTCCTTTGCTTGATATGGGGTAAACTTGGCCTTGGAATAGTTTACAGCTTGGTAACTGCTTCACTCAGGGAATTGCCTCATGAATTTACAATCATCCATAAGGTATTTTCAAAATGAAAATCCAGATATAGCCCTCTAGCAAGAAGGTTTCAATTTGGTAATTGATTCAGAAACTTTTGGGGAAAATACTGTTGCTAACTGCAGTTTGTTAAGTCAGGCCTTTCAGCAATAAATGGCATTTCAAGTGGGGAGGGAATCATCATTAATGCCGAAAACCAGCAAAATACTCTGGCCCAGGATATGCTGTGTAAGAACAGAATGGCTAAAGTGTTTGATTTTTTTCTACTCAGAAGATAATATTTTCTAAAATATATTTAGATACGTTCTGTATTATGTGGCCCCTGGGCTGAAAAAAATCCCAGAAATCATTGTTCACTTGAAAGATAGTCTTTTAAAGCATGTAAGTGTCCTACAGAGAGAAGTTGATAACAGAGATAATTCCAAGTAGAATAATTTAAAAATTGTGTTTGTCTTTAGAATGCAGTGTGTGTTTTATCAGAGGGGTGGAGAGAGAATGGTAGAAGGGGTAGGTATGGGGCTTGTTAGGAAGTCATTATAATAGATTTTAGGCAAGGCTAATACTAATTTTTGTTCTTCAAGCAAAGAACCATTGATAGATGATGTAGTTTCTTCCCCACAAAAGGGAAGTTATACTGGAATTAAAAATATTCTTTGAGAAGTCTATCAAGTAGGTAAATAACAAATGGATTACTGATAGATGACTATATTATACTGGAGTTGACATTTTCCCCTCCCAAGGAGAAAAAAATCTAGAATCAAATTAAGTTCAGAAAGACTGGTTTCTCTCTTTCCAACATGAGAGATAAATGACATTAGAAATAAACCAGGAGTTTTCTTCAGCTCACAACTGGTGGCACAGTGAAAGGAGAGGGCTCCTGTTAATCTCCTAGAATGAGGCTTCTGCCACCGTTGGGAGTCCAGCCTTGCTTCAAAAGCTGGGAGTGGAGAGTAGAAGCAGTAGGGGAGCCATCACTGATTCTGATGGAATCCAGGGGGGTTCTCTTGACCAAACATTCCCTTCTCACTATCAAGTTCCGGAAATACCTTAAGCATGGAAATATCTTTTTTTCTTCCTGTCTCTGATGACTTATATGACATTAGTAACCTGTTTTGGACCATGGTTTTGAAAACCACTGGGCCCTATCTTCAGTTTCTTCTTCAAAAGGGAAAGCCAAGGTGCTTAGTTGCATCTCAGCACAGCAGCAGCTATATTCCCTCTACAATTTTCACAAGCATCACCCTTAGTTAAACACAAAGTAATTTACTCAAAAGAAGGGGTGGGAGTGCGGCAATGACACTGCAGGTAGTCAGAGAGCAGGTAGTCACTCTAATAATAAAGTCTTTGGCAACATTTTTGCAATTCAATTTTAATGATTTCTAAAGCAACGATGACAAAATATACTATGCATTCAGGATTTCTCTCCTGCACTCAGGGAAGATAGGACTGATCAGTCATGTCACCCTTTTCCTTTGAGATAAGCAACTTCAGAATTCTCAATTCTGCGTTTCCAAGAGTGACTGTCGATCAGTGGGTGTTATCTCACATGTTAATACTTCTTTCTTTGCCTTCTCTGATCAAAAGCGTTGCTTGATCCTTTTAAACATATTTTCCCTGCAAAATGGCAGCAAATAATTTTTATTTATTTATTTTTTTGAGGTGGAGTCTTGCTCTGTCGCCAGGCTGGAGTGCTGTGGTGCGATCTTGGTTCACTGCCACCTCTGCCTCCCAGGTCCAAGTGATTCTCCTGCCTCAGCCTGCCGAGCAGCTGTGACTACAGGCACGTGCCACCAGCCTGGCTAAATTTTGCATTTTCACTAGAGACAGGGTTTCACCATGTTGGTCAGGCTGGTCTCTAACTCCTGACCTCGTGATTTGCCCATCTTGGCCTCCCAAAGTGCTAGGATTACAGGCGTGAGCCACCGCGCCCACCCAATATTTTTTTAAAAAGTCCCCAGCCAATAATTTTTTAAGAAGTGCTACACTGGCCAGGCACAGTGGCTCACGCCTGTGATCCCAGCACTTTGGAAGGCCGAGGTAGGTGGATCATGAACTAGAGGCAACATGTAAGCTAGGAAACTATGTACAGCCCAATTCAATAACCAAGAAAAAAGAAGAAAAGGCAAATGTTCCATTAGAAGCTGAAGTTTTATTATAGGATAACAGTACATAAAGCACATCTAAAATTGATGTGTTCAATGCACTTTTAATAAAGGTAATGTAATATTAAAGGTACAGTTTCTAAGTACAATATAACAACATTCATATTAGAATGAAAATTGGAGTATTTAAAAGACAACATTAAATCTCTCTTTTTTGTACAGCTTGTATTTACAAAATGAATCAAAATATTTTTTTTTTTAAATTCAGGACTCAATAAAATAAACAGCTGGAAATAAGCAGACTACTGTAAGAGTGAATTGAAAAGAAAACCCAAGGTAAGTGGAAAGTTGGATGATCCTCTAATAAAGATCATTAGCAAAGTTTTAGTTCAGTACTAGTTTTAGGATTCCCATAAATGGCTTGCATTTTTAGTGTGGCAGAAAAGGAGTTTTTACATACTGTACACAAAACAGACCATATATTCATAGGTACAGTATTACTGTTTCCAAACTTGCATGTATATTTACAGAAGGCTGAGTTTGTTTACTCACACAGAGGTTTGTGAAATTTGTGTGCTTCATCCTCAAGACCTACACACAATTAGAATCAGCATTTCATGTGGTCTTTTTAAATGTGGCTTTAATACTTGGTTGTAGAAGAGAATGTTAACCATAAGGCTTGGCTTACTTTATAAATTTCACAAAACAACCCAGGAAAAAAGTTTTAATTGGGGCACACTTGTTATCATTTAACAATTGTCAAATGCTGACCTGTGCTAGCCATTGTGCAGACGCAAAGAGATATATACAATCTCTACCCTCAGGAAGCTTAGGATGCTAAATGGTGCTTTAAAAAAAAAAAGGTTTCAATCTCTTTCCAAGCGAGGCAGTTAAGGAATGATGTGATTTATATTAAAAGCGATTTCTCCCTCAACTGTAGCCAATCCACTTTAAAAGGTTAACTACTAGCATTAGCTCTCATTAACCACACAATTGCATTTATAGTTAAGGTAACAGCAACTCTTCCACAAAAATGGAAAATGTCTAGAATTGTGGGTAAATATGCAGTGCATGGAAGCCAATAATCATGGCTTGAGAATTTATCACCTTCAATTACAAAAAGTGCAGTAAACAGAAACATTTGCTCTACATTTATAAATTGCTCAAAAATCTTTGCTAAAGATCTTACAAATTCAGTAATATTACAGAACAATTCTAATCAATATTTAATAAGGTTAACTACATCCTTAGTTAGATATTTGATAAACTTTGCTTTTTAATAATGCCAATAGATCTTGGGAGAATGCGTAGAAAGGCTTAATTAAGCTCATTATTAAATAACTTTAAAAATGAAGGTCCTTCACTCAGTTCATGGAACTGGTTGAGGTTATATTGAAACAGAACATCCCGTGTCGAATTTGCTTTATGGCCCATGTTCTGGCAGAGGACGTCTCCATCCTTCTCATGACTCAGGTAGGAGGGGAAAGGTTTATTCTGCCATCAAGCCATCTAGGATATTTTATATAAATGCCTATTATCTATAATAGGAGCTAAGAATACAACTCTGTTAGGTGCCCATAATATAATTCCTTAATAAGAAAAAAAAGTATATTACTCCATTAAACAAGTTTCTTTAGGATCTTGAAGGCCTGGCAAATTATTTTTCAGCTTAGGAGATATGCTATAAAGCCAAGTAGCAAACATAAAGTAAATGCCAATAAGTTTCCATATAGCCATATTTATAAACAAATTCACCCTATAGATGTCAAATATCCATACTAAGGAAGTAATTTTATCCTAATTAAATACACTCTAGAATAATTTATATAACGATATTATGTATTTAAAGAGAAAAGCATGTCCCAAATCCAGCACTCTGATACAGCTGCCAGTTGGGCATAGGTAGATATATATATATGTATATATATACAAATATATAGTTATACTCAGTGAAATTAACAAGACCCAAAGGTGGTATTGTCTAGGAATAAAAGGGATATTTTTTGTTCACAAAAGTAACTTGTCTAGCACCACACATCAGAAAAACACAAAAATAGCACACTCTAGTTCTAAACAGCTATGTCTAAAATAGATTATATAGTAAAACTGGTATTATACAGCATATTGTGGATTTGATAAACAGATAAATATTTGCACTGAGTAGGCTGTTTATAATATAACATTTTCTTATCTATACAGAATGAAAGCCAAAAAGTTAACTGTATAGAGATGTGCAGAACAACATTAAATATTATGACTCAAAAGCAGGGACAGGTAAATTTGAAAGAAGAGTAAGAGAGAAAATGTTTACAGGCCATTACAAGTTCTTAAGTTAATAGTAAATAAGGAATCGATTGCTCAAGTTGAAGAAAGCAGTAAACAAGAGATTGCATTTACATGCAGATGTCTAAAATTTGTATTTTTTAAGTCTATGCACAAAAGTCATTTGTTTTATTGCTTGACATTCAGTTATGGCTAGATTATTTAACCTATTTTTTTTGTACTTTGGAAACAAGAATATTGTTAAAGGTGCCATAAAAATGGACAACATTGAAAACGGTTTGCAAATAAACCACCTAACACTGCAGTTCTTTATACATATTAAAAGCCTTGTCTGGGGTTTGTCATATGTTAAATATTATTTAAACTGGGAAAATATGTTGTAGCTTGAAGCCTCCCATTGGCCCAAACATCCAATACAAAAACACATCTCCACAAAAGGAGCAGGCAGACAATACAGGTACATTTATAGAAGCAGCCAGCTAATGTCCTAATGTTTAAAAATTTACCACTGTTTAATATGAGATTTCAGACTGTGTGGATAACAAGAGAATTTTGGATTCAGGAAGATGTATACAGTACATATGGAATTTTTTTTTTTTTTTGTGAAATCATTTTCACTATATTGCTGAAGAATTATCTGCATTTACATATGCAATCTGTTCAGTGACAAGTTCCTAGAAATAGTATTCATCCACATTAAAGTAATAATGATGAAAAAGGAATCACACATGAACACTGGAGAGAATTTAGTTGTTCTTAGAGAACAACATAATGGCATGTGCAGCATGTCAAAGCTAATAGCAAGTTATATTTCATTAGTTCTTAGAAGGATGAAAGAAAAAGAAGTGTGGTACTGCTAATGTGGCAAAGTACACTAAATGTAAACAGCAAACACAGATTTTCTAGGCATCTATTTAAAATATTCATATTCACTTTCTCAATATAAGACTCCATGTTATGTTGCATCACTGAAAAAAGGTTGTTTCTATTTGGATTGAATATTCTGTCATTCATTTATACATAAATGACTGAATGTATTTATTGCTCTAAGTTCTGAGGGTTTGGTTGAACATGGAGATCCCCCCTGCCCATCTAGGATGGCTACTTGGTATGAAGTCAGGCTTCTGGATTCTTTTAAAAATTATTCTGAGAGCCTGACAACACTGATCTCACCTACACAGACAGACAGACAGATCCAGAAGTGAAACCAATTGCACTGTGGAGACATTGCTAGTCAGTCTTCTCATCTCTTAAAAATAAATAGCAAGAGGAAGGTCTCTATAATAAAATCTGATTGAACCTCTTTACTAATATTATATTTAGGTACAGAATAGAAGACCTGTATCATAGACTATTACCAATAGATCAAGATTTACTATTGCAATTGCAATTCTGGGCATATTACTTGATCTATAATATAAAGTTGTTTTCATGGGGTTCTATATCATAACTTTATAAGAAGAGGCAATCACATGTTATGTAAAAATGTCAATAACGTGTGTGTGTATACACACATATACAAATACACACAGAGAGGAGAGATTTCTACCGGTTTCCATATTCTTTATTATCAAAAACAACATGGTAAAGGTATCCTTTTCATCTTATAGACATGGGAAGTTTTCCCAGATTACGTTCCTCTGTCATAGTAAGAAAATATATAAATCTTCTTGTGAATGTGTATCCCAAGATGGAAGAATCAGAGCCAACAATTACACTGAACTTCTTTGACTTTATGGAAAGTAATATGTGGAATATGATAACAAAAAAATATAACATGTAACACTAAATGTTGGCTCGAGGTGCTGCTGTCATACAGGCAGGTTTTGTTTTGTCTTTAAACATTAGCTCTTGTAATGCATCAGATATAAACTACACATGTAGAAGTAAGAATTGTTTTCCATGAAGGAATTCTTGGTTTGCTTCTAGAGGAGAACACATGAAAACAATAGTTAATTGCTGGTATTTTGTAGTTTATCTTTTACCTATATCACTATACTGATAGGCAGGTCTCTCCTCTTATTACTGGTTTTAAAAATTTTCATCCTTAATATGTAGAATTTGAAATAGATTTTAACATATGCTATATATATATTTATCATGAATATTTTAATTATTAGAGAAATGGTAACTGGAATATGCAAGGACTATACTTTGAATGATGCTCTTTGCTGGTACATTATCTATTAATTTATCTTTTGAACACACTGGCATAACTTTGCTTTGGAAGTTATTCAGTGTTTTGAAACACAAGACTGAAGAGCACATCAAGTTCTGAACTCAACAAAATGAGACGAGAGTAAAGAGTTTACACACACGCAGTTCTATATAGTTCACTTGTGCCTTGGAGGGATAGTATTATTATCATTATTATTAATAATAAAAAACACAATTTGTCCCAGTAGTACTGGCCACCCTGTTTTAAGAGTTTTAGGAGATCCCTGAGCACATTGTTTCTGACTCTTAACCCCAACTCCAAAATGATAGGGCTTCTATCGTTGATATCAAGATGGATTGTCATTCACAGTAAGTCAATTATAAGGTGCTTATTTACCCTTGTTTTTCACCAATCAGCACAAAGAACTGTCAGAAAATAACTTTTTATTATTATCTTAAAATAATAGCATTGGAAGGACATATGATTTAAACAATCAATGTTTGAAACAGTGGCTTTAGGATTATTATCTGGCTGCCCCTCAACAATAAGAAGTGATTCGATCGACATTCCTTAGCCAAAAACAAAAGGCAAAACAAAACAAAAAAAACCCAAAAAACAAAAAAACCCCAAAAAACTGTACAAATATGTATTTTTCCCTGAGGGATCAAGGTACACCCGCAAGTGCTCTATGTACATATTGCACTAGAGAGGAATGAAGAACATGTGCAAAAAAGCAACAATGAGAGAAGCTTACATACTACTTAAACCTTTTCATGAAAGATACTACTAGGTTTTGCATTTTGGAATGTCGGAACACAACAGCTAGCTATTCCTTAGTCTAAAACTAAAAACACACATTTCTACTATGGCACATTCAATGAAATAAAAAGTTTTCCAAAGACAGATAGACAAATTCCATCAAGAAAATAATACAAAGTTTGTTTGTTTGTATTTTTTTTTTTAGAAAATTACATTACTTTCTTTCTTTGTTTCACATTACAAAATCTTTTTTTCTTTACACAAATCACATTTTATTGCAGGAATATTTCAAGTGCCATCAAATATTTATAGAAGGGTTAAAAAAATAGAAGTCTCTCTAAAGTGGTCCAGACAAGGCTTTGTATAGAATAAATCTTTTTTTTCCCCATCTTCTAGTTTTGATTTAAGTATTTTGAATACATTTTCTTTTCCATTGACACTTAGTAGCCTAGAAGCGGTCCAACGCACACACATCATACACATGCAAATCACACACACACACACACACACACTCACACTCCTTCCTCACCTGACTCTCAGCCCACCCCCATATGCTCACAGATAACTGGGTATCCACACTATAAAGAACAACCAAACTTAGAAGCAGTGTCTTAAGTCACGTTTTTCTTAAGTTAGAAAGGGTGAATTAGGATGCTGAAGACTTTAAAAAAAAATCCATAGCTTTAATACAAATTAAGATGCTGAACACTTTTAAAAAAATCCATAGCTTTAACACAATTTGCAAACTGTCCAAAAAGCACTTTCATCTGTACTTTTGTTTGCATTGTGACCAAGGCCAGGTTTTTCACAATATAATAACCATTTGGACACCAGTGGAACAGAAGGTATTCAGGCTTTGTACAAAAGCCTTATTTGCCTTATGTAAAAAAAATTGTATAAAGGCATTATAGCAGCGGGGCTGACACTGATGTGGTTCTAATCCTTAAAATATTGGAGATTGAAATTTAGGAAACTTTAATTATAAGAACTATTTGGGATAATTGTTCTGATATCACCCACGTATTTTATAGGTCACATAGGTGTTTTTATAATAATGAAGAAAGGAAAATACAAAGTTTTTCACATCCTTTTCTGAGCTCCATTTTTTTTTTTTAAACTGAATTTATTGTTTAACATCAGATCCCAACTTCGATCCAAAGAGTAGTCAGTTGTTTTCTTGTTTCACGGAGCATGTCTCTGTCTACTATTCCATTCCACTATGTCAATCAGTGGACTGGGCTCTTAAGCTCCACCCCTGCTTTCCTTTCAGAAACACCTGGGAAGAAGCATCATATTACCTATCTTGGTTTACCATAAAAGGAATGTCACCATGGCATGACTATTACCGAGGTTAGAGCATGAGTTTGTTTGTAGCTACATGCAGAATCCTTTCTGGGAAAAGGAATTTCTTTTAAGTTCAACATTATGTTCTCTCTCACCCTTAGAGAAATTTAATTAGCTTTTATTATTTCACAAATGGACACTGGAATTAGGTTTAGTTGCTCTTTAATGCACTAGCACCTGAGGCTGGTCATATTCAGAAAGCTTTGGTTAAAAAGAAGTTAATATACTTTAATAAAACCATCCCCAAATTTAGTGAATCTGAATGACAACAAAACAAAACCAAAACCAAAAAACCAAAAAAACAAAACTCAAACAAAAACAAAACACCATTTCCCCTCAAAGGAGAAATAATAGAAAAAAAAATGGATGAATAAATAACTGAACTAAGCTTGGTACTCTTTTCAGAGTATAAATACTATTGATCTTTAAAGGAACTATGCTTACTTAAATTAAAGATTTGATTTAACCCTTCTTGCCCCAATATAAATACTATATGCTGACAGTTAGCATCTCTCTATAAACACATAAAATTTTACATGCCTGTAATAAATTTAAAGGAATATTACTCTTCTATTTATGGTTAAACTCTTACTATGTTTTTGAAAAAAAAAAGTTGGATGTTATTTAGGCTTCATACACACATCTGTGTGAATAATACCTTCCCCTTTTCCAAGTCCCTCAGGAAACAAGTCAGAAAAGTCAGTGGAGTTAGAAACAGAGTGAAGTGCTCTGGGAAGCCCATGCTGGTAACCCAGCAAGACTTGAAGAGCTGCAGTTCCTGTAGAAGATTCCACAGGGACCCCAATGGCAGAGGAGACTATTTCTCAGACATAAAGGGCTGTGTGGAAACTCCTACCTTAACACCCATCGGAGATGTTCCCTTTTCTGTACAAAATGGTCTTTGACCAGTAGTTTGAATCCCACCCCTAGTGCGACTAAAATCATCGTCTAAATGCCTACATTCCCAAAAGGTCACTTGTTTTTAAAATATGCACACCTGTTTATCAGGCTGTTCCTTTCCCCTTCCCCTACTAGGGATTATTAAAAAAAAAAAAAAAAAAAAAAAACCATGAAATTAAACAAAAACAACTCAGTATTTCTCACCTGAACACACAAGCCAAATAATCTTCTAAATATTTAATAAAATAAATTACAGTCCACAGTTTCCTAGTGAAGATAAATACAAGAGTAAATGTTTGCAGCTAGCATCAACTTCACTTTAAAGGCTTAAAGTATTTAATATTTAAATAAGAGAAACTGGTTCAATGTTGTATGCTTCCCTCACCCTCCTATCCATCGTTTTTCAAATATGAAGAGCAACATATAGCATCTATTGACAACAAATCTAGAATCAGTTCACTTTGAGATAAACTCACAGGGTTCCTAGATTATACCAAGAACATTTAAACATTCACAGAGTAAATGCTTCATGTCCTCACATGGGGAGTGTGCATTTGCTCGAGATATAATCTTTGGGTCCTTCTTATAATAAAAGCTAGATTCCAATAAATATTCTGGTTATTGATTTGTTCTCAAAGCATAAGAATTCCAAGTTGAGACCGAGTCCATATTTAACTACTGAATTGTGTAAAATGAGCTTCCCCTCCCTTGCCTCCATGAGGTGGCATTTTAAAAAGCTTTAAAAACAAAACAAAACAAAACAAGAGCATGATGGTATACGTCCACCGCGCCAATCAATCATTCAACTTTGTATGAAGCATAAACACATCTATCCTTAAACTTAACAAAAAGCAAAGTATAATTTAGGGAGAGTTCCGTTTCTCATTCCAAATTCACATGTTTAAAAAAAAAATCCAACGTGGTGATTTCTAGATATGACCAGCCAGTCTTTTAAAAGTAATTTTGTAAACAGCAGCATAAATACCTCCCGACGTACCTTCCAAGCCTTCTCAGTTAAACTTGTGTTTCTGGTGCACATGCGACACGACAGTGAACACGCTAGCATTTAATTTAAAGAAAAAGGTGCAAAATGAAAGTGCCTTATCAATTCAACAGGAAAAGCTACACCAGTAACTACATTTTATATTACTTAAAACAATATATAAACAATATCTCTTTTAGCTATATATAGTCTTCATGCCCATTTACCCTGTAATATATTATAATGCTATTGTTGCTACTGCTATGGACCCTTTTCATGCCATCCTGCGGACTGGCAATAATCGGTGAAAAAATAAAAACTTCCTTCATGAAACAAAGAGCCAGTTGTGCAAAGTAATGCTGCAACCTCCGCTATGCACACCAGTCACCAATTATTGCTGGACTCTCTGTTGTTACTGACAGATTGCTGACTCTGTAGAAAGTCTGTGGGCAGTGAGCTACAAGAAAAGGAACTCCTCCAACTTTAGTACCCTCCTTCTGTTGTAAACAGAGGTCAACGATCAAGAAGTCAAGACAGAAAAAGGGTCCATATCTGTAGGCATAATGGAAATCATATGCATGAGAAAAACAAGTTCAACTTTTATTTGTTTTCATTGTTTCCCCTCCTTTGCCTGACCCCGATCACCAAAAGATGTGCAGTGTGTGGCGCTCCAGGTCTGTGCAGGGCCATATAAAGTGTCTCGGTTATTTTTTTTGTTTGTTTTTCATGTTTGTACTTCAGACATTCTAGAAGTGCTTAGGTGATAACATTTACCCATCAATTTGCATTGCTGGCTCAAATTCTGAAGTGAACAACTCCTTGTATAATGGAGGAAAATGAAGTCGCACAATGTCTGGGTATATTGCTTTAAATGCCATTAGCTTTTCTGTATGTCGTCCACATAAGGCTCTTAATGTAGACACCTTGCATATTAACTGTAAGTGGAAGAAAGGATACACTGTCAGGCAAGAACAGGTATAAAAATCAGAGATCAGGGAATCTGAATGATCTTTATGACATTGTTTATAATGGTGAAACACCCTTAAAGCAACTTAAACATCTTGTAGCAGAGGATTGGTAAAAATAAATGATGGCTGGGCACGGTGGCTCACGCCTGTAATTCTAGCATTTTTGGAGGCTGAGGCAGGTGGATTGCCTGAGCTCAGGAGTTCGAGACTAGCCTGGGCAACACGGCAAAACTCCGTCTCTACTGAAAAAAAAATTAGCCAGGCATGGCAGTGTGCGCCTGTAATCCCAGCTACTCAGGAGGCTGAGGCAGGAGAATTGCTAGAACCTGGGAGGTAGAAGTTTCAGTGAGCCAAGATCGTGCCACTGCACTCCAGCTTGGGTGACAGAGTGAGACTCTGTCTCTTAAATAAATAAATAAATAAATGATAATATAGTCATGTCATAGAATGCCAACTATACATTAAATATAATTTTCAAGATGAATAATTTAATAACTAGAAAAGATGTTCATAAGCAAAAGTTGGCACAGCTTGTCAGCGGCAGACTCGTACAGAACCCAAGGCTCTTGACTTCTCCTTCTACTCCAAGATGCCTTCTCTCTACTTCCTGGAACCCTGCCCTCTACCACTGTGCAAAAAGAAGATGTCTGGTGATAGAGAAGTGGGTGAGGGGCAGTGGTGGGTGGGTAGTGAGGGCACTGCAACCAGAGATGATGGCATACTCTACACATTTTATGCAGAACTGGCACTAGTCAACTCCGATAACTACAAGTTTCTTTTCAATAAGAAGTTTTGCCTGTAATAAAGCAATGCTGGGTCTGAGCAAAATAATCGAGTCAGAAGACCTGGATGGAGGGCCCAGCATTGACCATTTACCAGCTAAGGATAATGACACAATTTGCAAAATTACTTTCAGATTCCACAGCACCTCACAAAGGCAAAATGCTTATTATTTTAACCCAGAATAACCTTCTCTAGGAAATGTTTTCACCAGATCTTGTCTACATGTTAAGTGCTGTTTATAATCAGAGATCATAATGGTACCGTTTCATTTGGGCAAAAAGATGGAGAAGAGAGTGAAGCTCCTGACAGGGCTCTTCCCTTCCACTTCTCATTCCTGCCCCATGTCCTCATTTAACAGGTGCAAAATCAAAAGCAAAACAGCAATTAATCCCCAGTTACCCTTTTCTGACCTAACAGGTGCGAAATCAAAAGCAAAAACAGCAATTAACCCCCAGTTATCCCTTTCTGATCTAACATAACTATAAAGGAGAAAAAAAAAAAACAAATAAACAAGAAAACAAAACCAAAAACCTCTCACATCATCTCACACAATAAAATACATAAAATAAGAAAGAACAGGGCTGATTTTTCTAAGACCAAATACATACTACTAGCAGTGGCACTGATGGATATTAGCACATTTAAAAAATGGCATTACAATCATATTTTTATTGTGAAAGATAATGATAGGTAAAAATGCAACCTTATGCTTTGAATACAGAGTAGTGATGGGAAATTGACAAAAATGCAAAAGTCATTTACTGTTGATGACTAATGAATTTAATGGAAGTGGAACTAATATTAGTATATATGGTCATTCTGATTAAGTCTTTTAGTCCTTTATAACTTCTTTCTAAATTCAAAGATTATAGGCTGGGCACAGTGGTTCACTCCTATAATCTCAGCTCTATGGGAGGTGGAGGAGGGAAGACTGCTTGAGGCCAGGAGTTCGAGACCAGCCTGGGCAACATAGCGAGATACCCATTTCTACAAAAAATAATAAATAAATTAATCAAGTGTGGTAGCACATACGCCTGTAGTCTCAACTACTCAGGAGACTGAGACAGAAGGATCTTTTGAGCCCAGAAGTTCAGGGTTGCATAGAGCTATGATTGTGCCACTTCACTCCTGCCTGGGAGACAGAGTGAGACCCTCTCTCTAAAAAATAAATAAATTCAAAGATTACTTTTCTAATTTATGTCAGTGCAGAATATTAACTCTGCTTTATGCCCAACTTTGATGGAAGAGAATTTCTAGAATGTAACTTTTTTTCCTATATTGCCTTATTGTTGCAGGACACTTTGTAATCAATGATAATAAGTATAATTTAGACTGAATAATGAGTTTTGGCTCAACAGAATTTTACTGAAATGGAAATTTATTTCTTTTTGGTAGCCTGTTGCTTTCTGATACTTTTGGGAATTGGTCGTATGACTTACATGACCATACTGGCAGCATGATTTGTGCCAAGGGATAGTTCAGGCCATGCCAACCAGAAGCCTTCGGCACTCACCTTTGTTAGTATTCCATCTTCTCGGTGATTCTTCTGTAGGACGTGTTGAAGAGCTAGCTGAATTTTCTGTTGCAGTTTTTCAATTTTTACCTTTTCTTGCAGCCATGAGCGATCTAAACATAAAAAAGTGATATTCTTTAGCATTCCTCCGACATGGTGTCAAGATCCCCCTTCTCCGGATGCTTTTGATACAGATAATTATATCACAATGAATATTTAGAGACTCAGAGGTCAGTTTCACTCCTCTTTCAAAATTTCTCCTAATGGAATGAAAAGTGATCTAAGGAAGTTACAAAACAGGGTGTTAAACCTTTCCATTTTACCAATACATAAAGGAAGGATCCTTCCCTTCCAAAGGATAAACAATTAAATATGAGGCCATACTCATATGAATGCAAATGAAACCATCATGGCCCCTCGGGATCTAATAATTATACTTCGGACTGAAATATTCATTATCAATCCTGCTAGCTTTTCTGAAAAATACAAAAGTTTTCTAGTAATCTTTGTCAACTAAAATTGTCAATAGAATTCCAAGTGACAGGCCGGGCACGGTGGCTCTCGCCTGTAATCCCAGCACTTTGGGAGGCCGAAACGGGCGGATCACAAGGTCAGGAGATCGAGACCGTCCTGGCTAACACTGTGAAACCCCATCTCTACTAAAAATACAAAAATTAGCCTGGCATGGTGGCGGGCGCCTGTAGTCCCAGCTACACGGGAGTCTGAAACATGAGAATGGCGTGAACCCGGGAGGCGGAGCTTGCAGTGAGTGGAGATCGCGCCGCTGCACTGCAGCCTGGGTGACAGAGCAAGACTCTGTCTCAAAAAAAAAAAAAAAAAAAAAAAAAAGAATTCCAAGTGACTTAAGGGTCGTTAATTTTGGATACAGTTTTTATGTGTAAGTCTTCCAAATAGAAGGTAGTAACTTAGCAAAGTGATGATCTCCAAACATGCAGTACTGGTTGAAAACACAGATTAAATTCAGATAATCTAGTGGATGACATCCAAATGGATTTTAACGAAAAATAGGATGTCTTAAAAATCACGTTATCCTGGAGACTGGTGTTAAGAAAGGCAACCCTATTCTACTACAGCATTTCTCTTGGTATCAGGAGGTTAATTCTGGACTGGATTTTATTCAATTCTCATTTCTTTACATTTTATCTGAAAGGCATGAGGTTTTCTTAATATATATTTGTGTTGGGGGGTGGAGAAGAGAAGAGAGGGTGTTATTTGAAGACTTAAAATCCAATTTAATAAGGGTGGAGACCTCTCTTAGTAGCTCCCAAATATTTTACAGCTATTAAACGTATGGACCTTGTAAAAATTCTTTATCTCAGACAATTCTAAAACCATTTTTATTTGGTTATCTTACCTGCTGACATCAGTACGAATGCAGAAAATAATGCAATTTCATCTTCAGTCAGGTGCATAGAACATAAACTCTTTCCAAATTCAAACACAAAGCTAATAAAGTCTTCACAACCTGCCAGAATGAAAATAAAGACAGCTTAGAAGTTTGGTTATTGTCTTAGGAGAAAAACCTAGGTCTTAGGTTTTCCTAAGGTTCTCCTAAGACCCATAGGAGGTCTTAGGAGAAAAACATGGGGAAGATGAAGAGAGATCTAGTGGTTGAAGAGCAGAAGGAATAGTAGTAGCATTTCTACAGTTTAATAGTTTAAAATCTTAAAAGAAAAATCTGTTTAGCCATCACCACCACTGCCACCACTTCCATCACATCACCATTACCACCAACATCCTCATTCAAAATAATGAGACTGAACTTTTGTTGTGTGATTACTATGGCAAGTATTGCTCTAAGATATTTCTTGGGGTTTCTTCTTATTTTACGACAGCTCTATGAAGGAAGGATTATTATTATCCCAATTTTAGAGGTGAGGAAACTGAGACTTGGAAAGTAATGCACCTATGGTCACACAGGTAGAAAGTACAACCTAAGAAGTAAAGCTAGGCTGCCTGATTTCAGAGCCTACACTTTTAACCTATAGAGTGTAGTAGTCACATTCTAACTTATATGTTAAATTAACTCGTTTTTGTTTTCAACGCTATTTCATCTGAAACATTCTTAAAAATGTTAACAAATGACACATTATGATAGTAAAACTATTATAACTATTTACCAACCTGAAAACACAGAATGTGAAAGTCCCCTAAAATAATAATCCATTTTCCAAAAGACTGGTTAAGTCTGGTGTCTATTCCTTCAGATTTGCATATTTTACATACAAATGTATATATTTAAATGACAATGTGCTACATGACAGTTCATTATATATATCTTCTGTCATGTAACTTTTTAAAAAATCACTCATTTTAGATACTTATCCATTCTTCTTAATAACTATATTCATTTTATTTAAATTATAGAAATCCAAAATTTATTATTATTAATTATTTTGAGACAGAGTCTCACTTTGTCACCCAGGCTGGGGTGCAGTGGCACGATCTCGGCTCACTTAAATCTCCACCTCCCGGTTTCAAGTGATTCTCTTGCCTCAGCCTCCTGAGTAGCTGGGACTGCAGGCGCGCACCACCATGCCCAGCTAATTTTTGAATTTTTAGTAGAGATAGGGCTTTGCCATGTTGGCCAGGCTGGTCTCAAACTCCTAACCTCAGGTGATCTGCCTGCCTCGGCCTTCCAAAGTGCTGGGATTATAGGCATGAGTCATCACGCCTGGCCCCAAATTATTTATTTATAAATTATATGTCATGGTTTCACTTAGCTATAACTTTTCTTTCTTTGATATCTGCATGTCAGTCTCATTGATGGTTACTGTTTGAGGGGGATGGAAGGGCAAAGCTTCTGTCCTTTGCTTAATCTTATGTATCAGCTCACATCCTAAAGGTTATCTGAATAATGTATCACCAGCAAATCTGGTTTCTTGAAATCTGGAAGGGGGCCGGGCGCGGTGGCTCAAGCCTATAATCCCAGCACTTTGGGAGGCCGAGACGGGCAGATCACAAGGTCAGGAGAGCGAGACCATCCTGGCTAACACAGTGAAACCCCATCTCTACTAAAAGATACAAAAAAAAAAAAACTAGCTGGGCAAGGTGGCAGGCACCCGTAGTCCCAGCTACTCAGGAGGCTGAGGCAGGAGAATGGCGTGAACCTGGGAGGCGGAGCTTGCGGTGAGCTGAGATCCGGCCACTACACTCCAGCCTGGGCGACAGAGCAAGACTCCGTCTCAAGAAAAAAAAAAAAAAAAAATTTAGAAGGGAACTGGAAGGACACATAATATAAATCCCTTTGATTACCAACTAGATAAAATGAAACTCTAGATCTTTACATGTAACGTAGACAAAAAACTTTTGTCCTATATGACTTTTTTTTTTTCAGACGGAGTCTTGCTGTGTCGCCCAGAGTGGAGTACAGTGGCGCAATCTCGGCTCACTGCAAGCTCCACCTCCTGGGTTCACACCATTCTCCTGCCTCGGTCTCCTGAGTAGCTGGGACTACAGGCGCCCACCACCACACCTGGCTAATTTTTTGTATTTTTAGTAGAGATGGGGTTTCACCGTGGTCTCGATCTCCTGACCTCATGATCTGCCTGCCTCAGCCTCCCAAAGTGCTGGGATTACAGGCGTGAGCCACCGTGCCCGGCCGAGCTATATGACTTTTCTACAGTGACTAATTAGAAAGTAAAATAGGTATAAAATCCCTTAATTTTTGTTTCTGAATAACCAGTTTTCATTTTGTCCAAGCAGAGCTTTCACTCAACCCGCATCTTTTCCTATAGCCCTGATTTGAAGAAAAGACACCTTGATACCCCTTACCTAAGGATTTGAAGATGTCGGGGCTGGCATACTTCCCATCAAAGTACACGGTGTTGTTCTGAGAGTCAAAGGCACGGCACATTCTGATAAACACCACCTCTAGAGAACCTAAGCAGAGGCAGAAATGGTTCAGGTCATTTGGGTCGTCTGATGTTAGTGAGTTTGTTTCTAAGGTGCTCATGTAGAGACTCCTTCTGAGATAGAATGGTGGGTGTCGTGTGCAGTTTAGCTAGCGGGTTCTCAGTCACATCAGCTGTCTATCCAAAAAGACAGAGTTTTCTGTAAAGACTGTTGTGCTGAAGCTAAGGCCTGTTTAACTGAAGTGAGGGTTGATTTATAAATTACTTCCTTAGCACTCTTCTACCTCGCAATGCTGAGTCTCAGAGTTGCTAGGAAAACATTTATTCACATGTACTAAACCAAGAATCAAAAACAAGTATATCTTTCTGAGTTCTACTTCCTTCTTCCTAACATCATAAACTCGGAGGACTTGGAGTGTAGAAACAAAACACAGGTGATGGGAAAATTTGGGAATGCAGGTGACCTTCAAATTAATCTTTTCATCTAGAAGAGAAGTGAAGTGGGGGGGAATGTTTCCTGAATATATCTCAAAACCTTTCAGAAGAACTCCATTTCTGCTAAGAAAAACCTGAGCTATTATCATTGGAGAAAAACTGTTCCCGACACCTTCCTTACCAAGCATTTCTTTAATAAGCGGATGAAAGCAGGTTAGGAAGAGATCTCAAAATTCACTTGCAAAGCACATACCTGCTTTTAGAAGCACAATTTGATCATTTTGACACAGTTCCATAAATCCATCAATGCGTTTGGCAAACTCCACCACATACTGTATAGCTTCTGTAATTTTGATGGCACACAATTGCCACATCACCTCCCGCTGCTGTTAAAGAGGGAAACACATTAACATCCTCCAGGAAGATGTTAGGTTTTGTAGCAGAAGTTGAAGAGTTATGAAAGCAAAGCATGCCACTGCTTTAGCCCTGGGCCACGAAGAGTGGTAAAGTAGGATCTTCTTTTTTTTTTTTTTTTTGAGATGGAGTCTTGCTCTGTCACCCAGGCTGGAGTGCAGTGGCGTGATCTCAGCTCACTGCAACCTCTGCCTCCTGGGTTCAAGTGATTCTCCTGCCTCAGCCTCCTGAGTATCTGGGATTAGAGGCACATGCCACCACACCCAGCTAATTTCTCTATTTTTAATAGAGACAGAGTTTTACCATGTTGGCCAGGCTGGTCTTGAACTCCTGACCTCAAGTGATCTGTCTGCCTGGACCTCCCAAAGTGCTGGGATTATAGGCATGAGCTACCGCGTCCAGCCTGGATCTTCTTTTAAGTAATTATTTTGCCTTGGAAAATTTAATACCACTTTACTTGGGGAAAGGGAGAAAAGGAGGAATCAACTGAATTTATTGTGCACCTACTATGAGCTAGGCACGGCACATTCTGATAAATACCACCTCTAGAGAACCTTTATGACATCCTTAATTCACTTTCGTAAGAATATTTTTCTGCCTGGGCACAAAACAAAACAAAACTGGCTGTCTCAAAACAAAACAAAAAACTAGTGGATATGGGAGCTAGGATTCAAATCCAAGCATCTCTGACTCTAAAATCCCATTTCATATACTTTGTTGCTTCTTACTGTTTTCTTGCTTCTCCTTTGTAGCTTTGGCTGCTGGCATTACCTGCTACCTCAAAGGCAAACAAAGTGATGTGTTGCTATTCCCCAACATGTCCTGTTAAATTCCTTTTATATTCGCACTCTCCAATTCAGTTACAGAATGATCTGGATGTGTTTTGTTGCCAACTTGTTTCCCTAATCTTAGTTTCAGACTGTTTCCACCGATATGATGGGGTGGAAGAAACACTGAATTAGGATCCAGGAGTCAAGGTCTGGTCTTGATGTTTCACTCTCCAGACATGCCAATGGATGTTAGTTTTCCTCAAATGTAAAATGGATTCACCTAGATAATTCTGTCGATCTGGGTGTTTTATAGAAAAAGGCAAGTAGGGCACTATTTGTCAGCCTCATATTGCTAGGTTCAGACTGCAGTCACGATCATAGCTTCTACACTTTTTTTGTATATACTCCCTAATACAACTTCCAGAAACATGAAGCTTCCTTGTCAACTTTCAGAAACATGAGGCTGAGATTATTTTACATGAACTTCCAGACCTTAAAATCTTTGATTGGGATATTGAGACAAATCTCAATTCATTTGGGCTTTTGGAAGCTGCTTAATCTATTCTCCTGTTGACAAATGGAAGGAGGTATGTGTATACCTAGAAAGCACAATAGAAATTATTTGCTATTGCTGAAATTTTGCATGCAGGCATCTGCAAAGCTTCAAGTACATTAGCAGCTTTGGAAAAAAGATATTTAAACAGAAACCTGATATCTGATGAAAGACACTCATTCTTCGGTCTGTGGGAACTCTTGACCAAATTTCCTATACCAACACCCTCCCCAATACTGCCTCAATCCTAGGAGGAAAAATTCCTCAGATCATACCTTGTTTTGATAATTCTCAATTTCTTCCTGCAAAAAGGTCTGCCACGTTATCTGCTGGAGCTCTTCTCTCAAGTATTGGCAGGTTTCCAGATGAGATTTAGATATATTCTGTGCAAGGTGTTCTAAGGAGAAAACAGGAGATCACAAACATGAAAAGCCAAGTTCTTTGAATACCTGGTGATGTAATATTTACTTTAACAAATAACAAGTAGAAAACAATGTCTGTGCGGGTTTTGACTGTCTTTACACGTTTAAACAAGTAATTTGGAACTGTTTTGTATTTGGCAACATGAAAGAGGACAGGGACTTTGCAAAGCCCACATTTGAAGATACGACTTGGTGACTTCAAAGACCCTCCTGACTTCGCCCTTGTTCCGTGTCTTTATACTCATGTCTAGGAACGATAAAATACTGACCGACATAGACATAGGAAATGATTAACCTGGTGTTTCTTCTTGGCATTTTTATGAAGACACATCTGCCACATAACAGTGACCTGGGAAGGATTATTCTTATTCTTGAAAAACTAGAAAATGATACTCTTTTATGGTGACAACTAGGTATTTATTTAGTTTTTCCTGCAAATTGCAGAATAAGCATTACTGAGGGCCTACCATGTGGCTATGCAGAGTGTAGTTGTGAAGTCATAGACTCTGGAGCTAGACCATTTGAGTCTGTATCTCAGCTCTGCTACTTACTAGCTATGCGATCTCGGGTATGTTATTTAACCTCTTTGTGCTTGGTTTCCTCATTTGTAAAATGAGGGAAATGGTACCTATTTCACAGGGCTGCTATGAGAATTAAAAGAGTTGAGCCCTTAGAATGCGGAGGATTACTTAGAATGTGCTACAGAATATTAGTTATTATACTTGAGCTTAAGGAGTTTGAAGATATTAAAGACTTAGAGGCCAAAGAAGTTTTCTCTAGGAACTTGTAATCTGGCAAACACATATGAACACACTGGAAGGACAATTCAAGACATTAGATAATAAGATATAAAGCTGAATTACCCAGAAGAAGAGAAAGAAAAAAGTAATTGAAGCTGTCAGAAATGGAAGAGATTGGCTGGGTGTGGTGGCTCACGCCTGTAATCCCAGCACTTTGGGAGGCTGAGGTGGGCAGACCACTTGAGGTCAGGAGTTCAAGACCGGCCTGGCCAACATGTATCTGTTAAAAATACAAGGGCATGGTGGTGGCCGCCGTGATCCCAGCTACTTGGGAGGCTGAGGCATGAGGTCTAGAGTTTGAGACCAGCCTGGCCAACATGGTGAAACCCTGTCTCTACTGAAAATACAAAAATTAGCTGGGTGTGGTGGCGGGCACTTGTAATCCCAGCTACTTGGGAGGCTGAAGCAGGAGAATCACTTGAACCTGAAAGCCAGACATTGCAGTGAGCCAAGATCGCACCACTGCACTCCAGCCTGGATAACAGAGCGAGAGTCCATCTTAAAAAAAATAAAAATGAAAATAAAATTATATCTGGGGAAATGGAACAAGCAGTTTTGTGCTTGGTGGATTGCAGCACAGAGAAGCTCAGGCAGGAGCACCACATGGAAGGCTGCTGGAACCTAGATGCCAGGAACTAACAATTTGGAGTAGCTTGGTAATAACTGTTCTGGAAGGGAAGGATGATTAAAGAAGTATTTCTTTAAAAAGAATTGACAAAATCCCATGAATATAAAACCATATCAAAAAATGATCCCTCTCCCTAGGGTTTTGACCATAGAATAGGCAAGCCATTTTAAAAGAATGGTGCTGAATGCAAACTTGGCAACACTAGAGAGAGTATCTATTTGTTTGGAAATTTGTTACTGCTTTTGTCAAACAGAAGCAGACTTGTTTGTGTGAAAACAGAGCAGATTCACCTAAATGGAGCTGGAAACCAGAATCTCCTTAGAGACACTGAAACATAATAAACCTGAACAGCCCTTCTTGGAAACACACAGACACTAAAACAGCATGAATAAATAACATAAACACACACACACACACACACACACACACACACAAAAGAACAAATGTAAAGGAAAGAATGAGAAACTGAGAGTGAGAGGGAGAAGCCAGTAAATTATGTGTCTTAGAATCAATGATGCTTGAGAAGAGGTGAGTAAAGACAAAAATAATGGGGAGTAAGAAACAAGAAAATACATAAATAAGGTAGTGAACTACCTCTTTTGGAAAGAACTTTCACTATATAAGATCGTTTCTAGAATGTAAACCAATTTTTGCCAATAAAAAAATGAAGATGAAGAGTTCACGGGGAAGCAGAGGGGAATGCTGTGGAGTGAAGGATGAGAAGAGGCTCATATCATTTCCTTCCAGGTTATGCTTCATTTCTAGTTAATAAGATACTTAGCATCTTGTGGTTTCACTTTGTCTTAAGAAACTGTGGCCACTTATCCCTACCTATTTAAAACAGCCAATAAAAAGTGAGACAACAAATCATGCAATGTACATGACATACCAGTAGAGGGCAGTGGTTGCATTCACACCATCTGCTCACCAACAGCCTTTCATTCCAATTCATAGTCGATTTGGCAAGTGTAAGATTTTAGACACTTTGCTATTTTTAAATCTCCATTTCAGCAGACGCGAGTATGGTCAGGCTGAATAAAAGTCGAGAATTTAAGCGTGGTCTCTCAGATAAAGTCTGGAATAGTGAAATACTTTGTGCTAGGAGTTAGGAGACCTGGCTTGTCTGAGCTCAGCAGATAATCTATCTACCTCACTTTGTGACTGGGGCAAGTCATGTGCCCCAACCATGACTACTTCAGCAATACAGCCAGCGCTTTGATACTTCAGATGGGAAGTCCTGGCTTCTGAGTTAGTCACAGATTTTCACAGTGGGAAGGAACTTTAGAAAGCATCTAGTCCAAACTGTCCTTGTTTAACAAATAATAATGACATTAAGAATTATGATAACAGTTAACACATATAGCATTTACTATATGCCAGTCCCACCTAATTTGTATCTATCCTAAATATATGTGTTTTCTCACTTAATCCTTATAACAACCCCAGGAGAAAGGTACTAGTATTATCTCAATTTTACAGATGAGGAAACTGAACCACGGTGAAGTGACTTCTTCAAGGTGTCACAGCTGGCAAGTGGCAGAGCTATGATTGAGACACAGACCTTTATATTCTAGGGGTAGAGAAACTACAGCTCACAGATGTTATGTGACTTATACTGGGTTGTACAACTTATATTAATGCTAGGACCACCACCCATATAAGTGGATTTCTTGTCTCATGTTTGCCCAATATATCAGTTGTTTCTCCTGTGCAAAGCTTTAGATATCAATTATAGTAACAAACATAATTTGCACTTAAAACCTAGGTTGTTTATCTGGAATGTATAATTCAGGTACTAATTGTACACCAAGGGCAAAATTTCCTAGCCAAGGATGAAGACATATTTTTCACTAAAAGTAATAGGTTGTGCATACTACACTTGAAAGAGAGAATTGGACTTAGGATGTGTTGGTTTATAATTTATCTTCCTATTACATAATTGGTTTCATTTGTTTAAAATCTGATGACAAAGTTTAGCCTAAAATGAAGTCAAGAGTCTTAAAGAGATAGCAGGCTGTAAGCCCCAAAAGAAATACCAGGGAAATGTAAGTAGCTTTGGAGAAGCAGCAACAAGACTTGGGCCACTTTCATGATACTCTTAGTTCCCTGAAACACTTTGCATGCATAAATGGGATAAGAGAATTACAGCCCAATTATATCCTTTCCAGATAAATGCTAGTTTAGTTTTGGGTTTGGGAATTCTCCTAGTGATGATCTCATTTAATTTATCCTGGAAAATGCCACACCACCTGTGAAAAATTCCTAATTTAAAAGCACATAGAGCAAGCAATGAGGGGGCAGGGCTCCCAGACTGCACTGGAGAGTGAGACCACGGAAGAGGAAGCTGACTTGTCCGGGAGCCTCAGGGAATCAGCTCAGCCATCTCTGGCCCCACTTCGGTGTCAGTGCATTTTTTAGCCAAAGTGCCATGTTCAAGGGCAATGCTTTGCCTAAGGCCTATGGATTTATTTCAGGATTGAACATTTGACAAGCAAACAGGACAGAGTCACTAATACTTACGGTAAGGTGGAAGCAAACCTAAAGTGAGTCAGGTCATTTTTCATGGTATCATGTCAGCTTTCAATCAAATCCTTATTCATATCTGAAAATTTTACTTTCATTACAGTTCTGCTTAAGGCTCAGCCAACCAAGATTTCATGACAAAAATGGAAGGTTTTTGTTCTAGTTCAAGAAAAAAAAAAAAACCAAACCTACCTCTGCTCAGCTTGGCTTCTAGTTCAGAGGTTTCTCTGTTAATCAAAAGAGCTGCAATACACCTTTTAATGCTGTTCAGTGGTTAAAGACCAGGCTTAAAATGTCTCTGCTCTTGAGGATTTAAATTTAGACCCATAAAGAGATGCTTGTGTAAAAACTGTAAAGAACATTCAATTTGTTCTATTTGGAGAAAGATTTTACTGGAAATATAAATTTTCACTTAAAAGATGTTTTATGGGGTGCAGAGGTAGAGAAACCGTCTAAAGAACACAGCCATTATTTCTGTGAACTGAGGATTTCTGTGCTCAAGTCTGAACCTGCTGTTTCTTTTCCATCTGAAGTCTTCATTCTCTCCTCGTATTAACTTAGTCATCTCCACAGCAACTAATTGAAATATCCCAAAGGATTATAACCTTGTGTGAGGAACCACCAGGAGGAGCAGATCAAATTCAAAAACTACAAAGGTTCTTATCAAAGTTTTTCTAATAATAGTGCTGTACTTAAAAATCGATTAAATATAGCAGTGGATGTTAACACAACCTCCTTGAAATGGAAAGTTGCCCATTGTCTGTGTTATCAACATTTCTAGGTCACATCTCCCAAGAAGCAGTAATGTTCCAGCAATAAGAAAAGGACAGTTTTTTGTCTTTTGCATGGTGAGCCTTATATGAATTACATCAATTTTTCACCAATATCCATCATCAGATCATTCTGGTAAGTAAAGCAGCTAATTTCTGTTGAACATTTATACTGTATATCAGAGTTGCAAAACTTAGATGCCTACAGGGGCTGTGCATATGATATAAATGGCAGGAGTGGGGTGGGCCCATTGAAAGGTGTAAGCCCCTGGCTGTTGCCAGTTGGCTGTTGACATTCACAAATGTTGGCCCACTGTAAATAGATCATTTTTTCCCCTCCCACAAGAAGCTAAAAAATCTGAACTTTTGGGTATAATTATCCAAATTTAAATATTAGCAACTGATTCAAAAATTTTAAAACTGCACTGGTCAAAAAAATACGTCTATGGGCCAAGTTCAGTTTGTGGACTGCCATTTTCTTTCGTCACCTTAGGTATAAAGCAATCCCTGGAATATAACTAAACCACTAATGAAGTTAATGTAGCCATTTCCTGAGCTTCCAGTTTTCTGCAGAATTCAAAGACTGCTTCCGTTGGTTTTGTCCCATTTCTAATGCTGAGAGGTCAATGCAGGTATTGGATAAACCATGGGAAACAGCAGAGGGTCAAAAGCAAGGGGGCAGGGCAGAAAATGAAGTGGCCCAAATGGTAAAGGTGAATTGCAACATTTAGCAGAACTCATTAGAGGAAAGTCAGACATGCCCCTTTTACTTTAAAGGGCATGAACAGAGCATCCCAGGAGAAGCATGCATGCCATTACCTAATTCTGCCATGGACACAGTTGGGGAAGTCTCGCCGTTGGTGAACGAACAGTAGGGAAAGAAGCCTGATGCTGGTGTGTAGTCACATATTGGTTCTGGTTTGATTCCATTGATATCAAGACCTGACTGGTCTGGGGAAGGCTGTATGTCCAGGTAGAAGCTGCTGACGGCGGAGTCTGCCTTACTCCCCTCAGGGGTGTGCCCGTCAATGTAGTTACTGAGGTCGTCGTGAAGTTCCGTCAGCCCGTTGGCCGAGATGTTGTAGGTGGGCGTCAGCGGCTCGGCCTCTCCAGGCTGCTGCTGGTGGTCGCGCTGCTGCTGCTGCATCCGGTGTTTCTGCACTTCTGCATACAAGCTGTCTCTCTGCTTTTTTGACATTCGGCCAAATTTTACAGCTGGAAGAAAAAAGCCAAACCATACTACATACAATGCGCTTTTCTTCAATATTCTCTCCTGCGAGCTTTGGGGTTTCCTTTGAAGTCTCAGACAATCTCAATCCAAAACTGCATGACCACAAAATAAGGACATATTCAGAGGTGAAAACAGTTCCAACCCACACAGGCTCACTCCAGCTCCCCAACAGCAAACACACATCCCAGAGAAACTCATGTTGCAGAAAGAGACCTGGTGCAGGTAGGAGAGGCCCAGAGAGATGCCATCTCTGTTTTCCTGCTGTCACATCCCCACTCTACCCACTGGGCCCCACTGATAACTTAATGGGCTGTTCACTCTCCCTCTGTGCAGCTGGTTTAGGTTGCCTCTTTCTCTCCCACATGCAGACCAAGGCGCAGGGTTCGAGGAGTAAAAAGCAGCCAAACCTCAGCGCTCATTCAGTTCACCGCCCTGTGCGCTCTGACAGTCCTCCTTGATCAAATGGCTAATTCTGCAGCTGCATTGTGAGGTCTGAATGAACTGGACGAGGCCTCTCTAATTCTTTGAATTACATCAGAGTACCTGACCCAAGAAGCCCCTCCTCCACTCATAGGTCATGGCAGCCCCTGTGGAACCCTGAGATCCATCTTTTTATTTATTTATTTATTTATTTAGAGACAGAGTCTTGCTCTCTGTCACCCAGGCTGAAGTGCAGTGATGTGAACGTGGCTCACTGCAGCCTCAACCTTCTAAGGTTCAAGCGATCCTCCCACCTCGGCCTCCTAAGTAGCTGGGACCACGTGTGCACACCACCACACCCAGCTAATTTTTTCACTTTATGTAGAGGTGGATTTTTGCTATGTTGCCCTGGCTTGAGGTCTGGAACTCCAGGGCTCAAGCAATCCTCCAGCCTCATCCTCCCAAAGTGCTGGGATTACAAGTGTGAGCCATCACACCCAGCCGGACCCATCTTTAAACACTTTCTGCTGTTCTCATTTAGCCTCAAGTAATCACAGCATCAGGATTTGGAAAGGACAAATATGGTGTTATAATATAAGATCCTTATAATATATAATCCTTGTTGGGCAGATTTCTGTTTGTAATGCTTCTCTTTGGGATGTGTCCCCATATTTAAAGTGGAGCCATCACTATAGTAACTTTCCAGTTCATTCAGAATATCAAATGAATTCTTGTGAAACACCAAGATAACTGAAAACAAAAACAAACAAAAAACCCTATGATTTCCTGGTCTGACGTCTTCCATGAACTCTTTGATTTTTCAGCTAGACTCAGCCTTTGCTGGAGGGACTTAGTTCTCCTAATAGATTGTGATTAAATTTATAGCTGATAGGGTAGATGCATCCATCCATTTGACTAAGATCATAGTTATGAGAGTCCAGGGCAGGAGGCAGGATAGATGGACACGAAGTTGGGAACCAAAGCCCCCACAGTGGCCAGGTGGTGAATTCTTTTCTTGCCAAAGAGGACGCTCTGTCCTTGTTCACAGAGGAAACAAGTGAGCTGGAATACTGGTCACTTTCCAGTTTCCACGACTCAGATAACAAACTTAGGTGGCGCTGCTCAGGCAGCAACCAGGCTGATGTGGGCTCTGAGTTTCAGAACCATAATTTCATAACCTCCAGAATTCATTCTATGCCTACAACAACTTGTGCTATTTCTTGTATGCAAAATTTTCAGAAGGCATACTGAAGGTGCTTAATGTTTTGGAAAACATTTTCTAGGACACCTAAGGGGCCTAATACCCACAGGTGAAACTTTCTGCTGTGACTCTGCAATTATGATTTAACTTTTGTCTTAATATTAACAATGGCAATTATATCCTGTAAGTGAAATAAAGGGACCAGCTCTTGAGAAAATGCACACACAACTTGTGATTTGAACTTACAAATGGAGGAGATATACCTAATTTTGTCAGTTTAGTACCATCAGAAGGTGAAATCTGCCGAGTTCCATGTCACAGGAATTTCTGAGAATATGGTGGAAGTTCTGTGATTTGTAACTTCCAATGACAAAAGCTTCACTTTTGTAGTGGTGCACAGAGTGGCTTCTTAGAACATGCAGGAGCAAAAGTGAACTCGTGCCTATGTAGGTCTACGGGCACTAAGAACATCAGATTACGGGGAAGGCAGACTGTTGGAAAGCCTGCTCCGCATTCTGAAGTATTTTTCCACAGGCTGAAATTCCATTGGAGGAGACATTTTCCTTCAAAGGGATCTCTTAAGAGAGCCAGCTGGTATATTTGGAAAAAATCCTTAAAATGGACCCGCTGTGCTTTCTGCCCAGTTTCCACGTATAAGCATAACTGTCTTGAAATCTGGTGTCGATTATTCAGTGCACTTAAGATAGTTTTCCAGGAAGATCTTGAAACGTTTTATACTGGAATGATAGATGGTCTCTATTCCTTAAAGTAGCTTCGTTTAATGAAAAGAACACTTGTCATTGAGCCATGCTTTGCACTATTTTCACACATTCTGTATGTACAAATAGTTGGCTTTGGCATGTGATTCAAAATATCCAGTTAGCATAAAAGTGGCTTCATCTCAACCTCCAATAGACTTACTAGTGTAAAGCAAGTAACAGTTGTGGTTCACGTTTCCTACGGGGGAAAATGCCTAGAGGAGGCATCTTTAGTAAGGCCCCAGATGACACTTACCGTCAATCAATCGACCCACCTATAATGGCTGAAATATCAAAAATCTGAAGGTGTTCTGACCACGAGACACTTCTCCTCCACACCACCCCCACCCATCAGCCAGCTGGCTGACACTGAGGATGAGGAGGAGGAGGAAGCGGCTGCTGTGAGTTCTATGAAGCTGCCAGAGGAGCATGGGGGGCGTGAGGTGGAATAATGAGGAGGGGACAGGCGGTGCAGATATTGGCAGATCTGAGTCCAGGTTTTAGAAGGCACTTTCACAACCCCTTGCAACTGTACAACTCAAGCTGTAAGAGCTCACCATCTCGAGACATCCCCACGGCAAGGCATTTCTGTAATCGACAGTGTTGGCAGCGGTTTCTACTGGTTCGATCAATCAAACAGTTCTTCTGACGAGGACAGGAGTAGGTGGCATTGCTTTGCTGACTTCTCCTGAAAAAGCCCTGTGATACGGTTATAAAATATAAAACAGGTTAGTGTCAGAATGAGTGGTATGATACTGAAGGCAGGATGCTAAGCACTGAGCGGCATTAATATTTAATGGAGAATTAAAATTGTAGCAGAATCATCCAGGAGACCATTAATGAAATTAAAGTCACTTCTTTTTCCTTGAGTAAAATTGATCCCCAGGGCCTAATCCTCCATCCCTTATACATGCAAAACTTTCTTTAACTTCAACAGACAGTTGCCCATGTAAAAGGCATAGGACCAGGTCCTTGTTCTTGGCTTCTGATGATCAAAAGCAATGTGCCTGATGGAATGATACAAAGGGACTTACCTTTAGCCTTTATCTCCAAGAGATTTTTTTGTACAATAAACACAAAACACTTCCCTGGAATCTCCAAGTTAAGGAAAAGGCAGCCATACCATAACCTAGGGCACTGTGAACCTGGTGAACCATGGTAATCTTCACTAGCCCACTTCAACACATGGCCCGTTAGGCATTTCTTACTCCCCAACTTCGAATCTACTATTGCAAGCATTAGATAACACTTGGATGGATTATTTTGGCAGATCAATCAGATTGGAAACATTCCCTCATCCCTGACAGTTTAGAAATACCACATGTTCAGAACCATGGCCTTTAAAGATTGAACAAATCCAGTCCGATGCTCATCAAGTTGCTCTCATGTGTCAAGCGCTGTTTGGGAAATGAGAGGGGATACAAAGATGTATAAGAAGCTACTGACCTCAATAACTTTATTTTTGTTTGTTTGTTTTTGCTAAGTTCCTGAGCTGTACTTTTAGCTGATTAATTTTCACTGTTTATTCTTAAAGTGTCAAGTTTTCCTTTTAGTGATGTTTTAAAAGCAACCCCAAAGCTTTACTATGTAGTATTTTCATTCTCATTCAGTGAAAAACATGTTCTAATTTTCAGTACGTTTCTTCTTTAATCCAGATGTGATTTAGAAGCATATTCCTTAATTTCCAAACACACGGGGGCTTTTTTCAGGGGAGGGGGCAGGGTCTTGCTCTGTCATTCAGGCTGGACTCCTGGGCTCAAGCCATCCTCCTTCCTCAGCCTCCTGAGTAGCTGGGACTATAGGTGCACACCATCATGCCTGGCTAATTTTATATCTATCTATCTAATCAACTTTTTTTTTTGGTCGAGATGGGGGGTCTCACTGTGTTGTCCAGGCCTGTCTTGAACTCCTGGCCTTAAGTGATTCTCCCGCCTGGGCATCCCAAAGTGTTGGGATTATAGGCATGAGCCACTTTGTTATCTTTTTATTGCTGATTTATCTTTCAGTGGTTTTGCAAGCTAGGGATGTATGCAGAAAATAAATAAGATCAGTAGAGTCATTTCCATAAAGCAAAGCCATGAAGGGTACAAAAGATGATTATTATCTTCAAAGCTTTAATTGTGAAGATAGATGACCCCAACAAGGGCGACACTAGTGGGGAGAGGTAAAATCCTAAAGAATCAACAGAATGGCAGGCAAACTGATAAGGGTGCTCTCCCACCAAACGATTTTTCTGGAGGTCAATTTGGCAGTTGTATGAAAAATTTTTAAAAAGCCTACCCACTGAGCTAATCTTTTAAGGAATACACCTTAAAGAAATATTAAGAATGGTACAAAGATTTTCCTACAAGGGTGTTCTTTACAGTACTATTTATAATATACAAAATGTAGAAAGATCCTAATTGTCCAACATTACTGAATTAAGAGAGTCATATTGTATACTCATACAATGGAATTCAGCAACCACTACAAATGGTATTTCAGAAATATTGATATAAAAAGGTGATAAAAATATACCATTGAATTTTTAAAAAAGCAACTAAAGAGCTAAACATAGTATAATCCAAGTTTTGGGGGAAAAAGGGCACCCATATATTTACTATAGAAGAAGATTTGGAAAATTATGCCCCAAATTGTTGGCACTAGTTGGTGGGGCCAATCAGATTTTAATTTTCTTTTTGTTTATCTGTGCTTTTTTTTTTTTTTTTCCTACAATAGGCAGGTGGGAAGGTATGTGGGCAGCTTGAGAGGAAGTGCACCTGCCTTCCTTTGTAATGGTTGGGGGCCTTTGTTAACCAAGTTGATGTATATGACCTCAGTTTCCAGTTCTTTGGAAAATCCAACCTACGATGGGACGGGGCGGGACCCTGACTTCTCACTCCTCTTGTTTTCAGCCAAGCTGCTTGCTAACCTTCACATAGGCAAGGCTGGGGGCCTCATGTCTCAGACTGTCTCTCTGTTGTACTTTAACTCTACCCTCGATCAAGTCCCGCCTCTGCTGTAAAGCAATCTCTCTCTTCTGAAAAATATCTAAAGCTATGTTTTTTATTTTATTTTATTGTTTGTGTGTGTGTGTTTCCCCTGTGAAAAGGAAGTAAGAAGAAGTAAAGCTTTCTTTGGGGCTTACTAGAGAGAATTCAAGAAAATATAAATGGTCACAGAGGCAGATAATCCTTAGAAAGAGATACCAAGAGGTCAGCTGTCTCGGTATTCATTTTCCTCTGAGACACATAATCTCTGTCCAAGCTGAAAGGTGTTTCTCTCTTTTTTGAGACTCACCTTCATACCCTTGTGTAAAGGCATCGCTGTGGATGCCTAAAATCAGGAATTTATTTGCTTTTCTTTTAGTTGAAGTTGAATTTTGTTTGCTTCACATTAAGCCTATTACAGTTTCTTCTATGATCACCAAATATGGGGAATGTCTGAATGATTTTTTTAAATCTTTAAGTGGAGCTAGTACTTGAGGGCTGCCATGCTGTTTCCCAGATATCTCTTCTGAAGACCAGATCCCGGCATCTGTCACCTTTCTTTCTAGGCTCTTTTCCACCTCGCATATTTCTTCTCAGAATCCTCTCCAATTTCTTCACTACTTCTTGTTTTTTTTTTTTTAAACTGAGGCAGGGTTTTGCTATGTTGTCCAGGCTCATCTCGAACTCCTAGGCTCAAGCGGTCCTCCCACCTCGGCCCCCCAAGTAGCTGGGATTACAAGTGCGAGCCCCTGTATCTAGTACTATTTCTTCATTTCTTTCAAAAGTCTGAAATCCAGAACTAGACACAGCTCTTGAATAATGGTTGGGTCATTAGGGAAAAGGATGCCACTTTTTAGTTTGCATACACATATTAAGTTAACTTCCACCCACCATTAATAAAGTCCAGGACTGTTAACGCAGAAACCGTATATTAATCATCAGTTAGCTCTGCTGTTAAGGGCATGAGAATGATGATGACAGATTATCAGTCTTAATGAGTACTTGTATTAAACCATATCTTTTTATTCTGTATTTTCGATGCAGACATCTTAGGGCTTTGCAGACACTGGAGGAACTATCCTTTCAGGGCTGGAAAACTCCTACATACAGCAACCAACCTGCTGTCAGCCACCTCTCACACAAAACCACGCGGGCCAGAGCCCATATCCAGGACACCTTCTTCATCAGGCCCTTACACTTCTAGCCATGATTCCCCTGCCCCGGTCACACCAGGGTCAGGTACCAGACAATTAGGGACAGCCCCTACCCCCTAGCGCCGTCTGTAATGATTCAAACTAGCCACTTATCCTAAACCTGCTCATCCTGCTGCGCCTTCCTTCCTGTGGAAAACAGTGGGGGCTCTTGGCAGTGTTTCTCCACATCCCTCTCCCCTTCACAGACCCTGGCGCTTCCCCGTGTGTCCCCTGTATGGCGTGGCATGGGCCCTGTCTCTAGGGATTTGTGAGTCCAGCAGTCCCTCCTTAATCGCCATTTTGCTTTCCTTGTTTCAGTTACTTGCGTCAACTGCAGTAAAACTAAAAGAATATTAAGATATTTTGAGAAAGAGAAAAGCAAAGACCAAGTTCACATAACTTTTATTACAGCATATTTTTATAATTGTTTTATGTTGTTATTGTTAATCTCTCATCGTGCCTAATTTATAAGTTTAACTTTATCACAGGTCTGGATGTATGGGAGAAAACAGTATCTAAAAGGTTCACAGTTTCAGGCATCCCCCTGAGGCTAAGGGGAACTACTGTGTAACAAACTTCTTCCTTCATGAC
Source organism: Macaca thibetana thibetana (assembly GCF_024542745.1). Taxonomy (NCBI): domain Eukaryota; kingdom Metazoa; phylum Chordata; class Mammalia; order Primates; family Cercopithecidae; genus Macaca; species Macaca thibetana. The sequence goes on from NC_065584.1 coordinate 144,918,379, forward strand.
AGTCATCTCCATATCTGTGTGTCTTACGATACCTGATTGAAACAAATCCCAAGTACCATTAAAACAGCACTGACTTTGTCCTAGGCACTCTATGCTTTATGCAGATTGTGACATTTACTTCTGACAAGGGCAATATTGGGCAAATGCTATCATTTCCCTAGTTTTAAGGATGAAAAAACAGAGGCTTAGAGAGGTGTAGTGACTTGCTCAGAGTCCCCACTCTAGCATGGGGTAAAGCCAGGATATGACTTCACATAGTTTAACGTCAGAACTTACACTGTCATCTTGTTTTGTTTTTCTGCTTCTCTTGTGTGTCAAAAGAATTCCTCCTTAGTTGTTCTCATACAGGGCAAGCATTAAATTAGGTAGTGTAAAAAACAAGTTATACAAAATAAAGTAGCAAGAGCAATCTACTCTGAAATTAGTGTTTTCCCTAACATTAACACCTTTAGCTGACCCAGCTTCCTACCGCCCAGACATTTTACAAAATCTCATTCTGTAGTTGTCTCCTGATCTGGATTAGGAGTCACATAAGAAAATCAGTCTCATGAGTCCATCATTTTTCCTCATTTCTGACCAGAAGTATTCTGCCCCATTTCCTTCACCTTACTTATTTCTAAATCACTTTAGCTCATTTAAACAAACAATGAAACTTACTGCAAGGGCACAGAATAACTATCATTAAAGATGTCTGTGTAATTATACCATAAATTGCAAGGCAAACTCATGAAGCATTCCGTATGTGCTTTGAGCAGTGGCACTGTGGCTGGAACCAATGTCCAGCTTCCACACTATCTGCTTGGAAAAGGATTACCCTTATTTGGAAGTCTCAGTTTGAGGATTTGGGGAAAGCAGGCACGCAAGCAGACACGCCTTATTCTTTACAGCATCATTTATACCTCAACTAAGTCAGCTGAGCAAATGCCTGCTGAAAAGTTCTGGGAGTGGCATAGCTAAGAACCAGAAAGGAGATCTATCTTTTGGATTAAGTCAACAGAGTCATGCCCACAAGGAGAACTATCAAATATCAGATGCGAGAGGTGAAGTGGGGTTATAAGGTGAGAGCTGAGAAGTGAGAAACAGGGTAAGTAAACCTCCATGACTCAGACGAATACTGAACTTTGCATTTCAGGAAGAATGAGGGTTTGGGTTGCTGCTGATTTTTCTTTTAAAAACCTCTTCTTTTCCGTATTCCTTGTGGGGGTGGTTATCAGAGGATTAAGGGTTTGGAAAACTAAACAGATAAAATACTAAGAGTTAAATAACACGCAAGAGGAAGAAAGATTAGAAGAGAGGAAGAAGAAGAAAAGTAGAAAGTGTGGTAGGTCCCTTCCTACCTCAAGGTAGAAGTAGTGTGCTTCTAAGTACAGAGACAGATTTTGTCTGAATGGGGAGAAATCCTGCAAAAGGATTAGGAAGTGAGTGAGCTGAGAGATGAATTCCAGGGCTTGGAGGTCATACAGAGAGCAGGGGAAGCACAAAGCTAGGGCGTGAAGATTTGGGTGGAACTGAGGAGGTGTTAAAAAAAAAGTGCTGAAGTTGTGAATTAGCTGGGAAGGATATCAAGTACATAATTTGGCAATTTTGTTATTTCTGAAACATGAGCTAACAAATTACTTGGCTGTCGTAAAAGTTCACTTTTTATGGATGTTAAAATACATGGAGATGTGCATTTACAAACATGGTGGGCTTGAGCCAGAAAGCCACCATGATACATTTCAGGTAGTAGACGCTTAGTGTGACTGTTGGCGCACTACCACCACCTAGTGGCAGCATATTAACACGCGGCTATTGCAAATAGAAAATTAGAATAAAACAAACAGGCCTTTGGTGCTGAAAGAAGTTGAGAGATTATCAGGTACAGTAGTTCACATATGGGTGATGCATCAGAAACATCCACAGAGCTTTTAAAAGATACACCTTAGATTTATCAAACTAGAACCCTTGGGGATATGGTCCAGGCATACATAGTAGTTTGAACAATAAGAAATTGCCATTTTTATAGGTCAAAAAAGAAAAAAATTGTCTTTTTTTTTTTTGAGACGGAGTCTTGCTCTGTCACCAGGCTGGAGTGCAGTGGTATGACCTTGGGTCACAGCAACCTCTGCCTCCCGGGTTCAAGTGATTCTCCTGCCTCAGCCTCCTGAGTAGCTGGAACTACAGGCGTGCACCACCACGCCCAGCTAATTTTTGTATTTTTAGTAGAGACAGGGTTTCACCATGTTGGCCAGGATGGTCTCGATCTCTTGACCCCATGATTCGCCCGCCTCGGCCTCCCCAAGTGCTGGGATTTGCAGGCGTGAGCCACCACACCCGGCCAAAATTGTCATTTTTATAGTACATATTTTTAAAAAGCTCCCTGAAGACTTTGACTTCCTCTTGTTAAGAACCAGAGATTGATTCTAGTTTTCTGATTTGCCAAAAACAAAAATGAAGCTTAGAATGTTAAATGACTTGTCCAAGGTCCTGTGGCTGGTAAGGGTCAGTGCTGGGACTCAATCTCTTGTCCTCATTTTAAGTCCAGTGCCCTCTCATTTAAGTGTATCTTCTTCAGTGTGGGACAAACAAAACAGTGTCACACATTCTTGATTTCCTGACATAGAGTCCCTGCATATCCACCTTTTGTTTCAATTCTTACTGTCTCAGAGACATCTCTCCAGTGTTTCCTCCCTTACTTCACCTAGCTTTTCAAAACGCCTTGCGCTGACTTTTGTTTCTGATACGTGCCTTACCTTCTCTGGAAATTCTATTCCCTAATACTTTTTCTTTTAAAAAAAATGACTGCACACTATGAATTTTTCACTGACCCCCCCCCCCCAGATGGGAGCTTGCAAACTGGGATGGAGGCCATGGTGTTCAGGAGAAGGCTCATACTGTTGCAAGAGCTGAGTGCTATAATTTCAGGAATTTTGTTGTTAAGGCTAGTTATTAAATCTGTTATTACACATTAACTGACACATTCCTGACATAAAAAAAGTAACCACTTTTTAACGATTATTTTACTATTATCAGTGTTCTTCAGGTTATCTATATCAATTATCCTTATATCTGAAGGTAGAAATACTATACCATGCTCTGCATCCCTTCCCTACTCTGCATTCTGTGAAAGAGCAGGTCGGGTGGCTGGAAAATGGCCATTGGTGGGATTATTTACACCACAGAAATTGGCAAATGCTACAAATAAGGGTTTGATTTATTATTTTGCTTACTGTCTAGATTTAAACAGTGATGGCCGAATGCAGTGGCTCATGCCTGTAATCCCAATACTTTGGGAGGCTGAGGCAGGAGGATCACGTGAAGCCAAGTGTTTGAGACCAGCCTGGGCAACACAGACCCTGTCTCTACAGGAAATAAAACAATTAGCCAGGTGTAGTGGCATGTGTTTGTAGTCCCAGCTACTTGGGAAGGTGAGGTGGGAAGATTGTTGGAGCCCAGGAGTTTGAGGGTGCAGTGAGCTAAGAGTGTACCACTGCATTCCGGCCTGGGCAACAGAGTGAGACCCTGTCTCTTAAAAAAAAAAAAAAAAAAAAAAAAGACTGGGTATGGTGGCTCACATCTGTAATCCCAGCACTTTGGGAGGCCGAGGTGGGCAGATCATGAGGTCAGGAGTTCGAGACCAGCCTGACCAACTTGGTGAAAGCCTGTCTCTACTAAAAATACAAAAATTAGCCGGGCTTGGTGGCAGGTGCCTGTAATCCCAGCTACTCAGGAGGCTGAGGCAGGAGAATTGCTTGAACCTAGGAGGCAGAGGTTGCAGTGAGCTGAGATCACACCACTGCACTTCAGCCTGGGCGACAGGGTGAGACTCTGTCTCAAAACAAACAAAACTGATGAAAATTACAATAATGCAGATTAAACTTAACAGTACATCATATCTAGTGATCCCACTGTGAGTAACACAAAAAGTGGAAGAAATGTTCTTCTAGTATTTGTAAATGATTAACTGAGTCAGCAAGGAGGTTATTCATGTCATCATTGGCGAATGAATGAAGTTCCAAAATGTCTTTGTTGTTTCACTCTCTTATTCATTAATGTAAACAAAATATCAACAATATTCATGTTGGAACTAGTCTTTCCTCAACTGTAACCATGGGGATAGAGGTAAGAGTTCAGCAAAATTCATGAGAGCATTCAGTGAGAATTATTTGTCTATATGAAATTTAAAATAAAGAATATTGTACATTTTATTATTGTTTGAAAATTACATGAAATTACATCAGTGAGATAGATACCAAAGTTATCTACATACAGATAGACACATTTTGCTTTCCTGAGAGCCAGTTGTTCACAGCTTACCAGCATGTGGCTGGCCTGAGCCTCATCCTCGCTGTGTCACCAGCTCCCCGTCACGTTGTTTGAATATATTCCCCCCACTTTGGATAGGCATTCACCCAAAGTTGTGGTTTGGCCTTCTAGAGCCCCCACTGACTTTCCCCTTACCTACATAAGTTCTAAACACTTTAGCTGAGTTTTTTTTTTCTTTCTGGAACAGAATATATATATTTAGAGACAGGGTCTCTGTCACTCAGGCTGGAGTACAGTGGTGCTATCACAGCTCACTGCAGCCTCGACTTCCTGGGCTCAAGTAATCCTCCCACCTCAGCCTTCTCAGTAGCTGGGACCACCAGTGTATGCTATCATGCCTAGCTAATTTCTAAATTTTTTTGTAGAGGAGACAGGGTCTCGCTTTGTTGCCCAGACTGGTCTTAAACTCCTGGCTTTAAGTGATCCTCCTGCCTAGGCCTCCCACAGTGCTGGGATTACAGGCATGAGCCATTGCACCCGACCTAGAAGAGAATATATCTTGACCCACAGCCTGTTTCCCAGCTGTCCTCTCCAGAGTTTTCTTGCTCAGTGACATGGATTATCTTACCCTCAGTTACTCAAGGCAGAAAGATGGGCTTCACTGCCTTAATCTCTGCCTCCTCCCCATCCATATCCAAGCGTCACCAAATTAGCCTGCTTCTTGGCACCTTCCTGTTTCTCAGATCCATCTACTTGTCTCCAACTTTACTGCAGTTTTCTTAAGTTTCCATGTCTTTCACTTCTTGAGTTGGTTATTATACAGCCTCCTAATTGGGACCCCTGCTTCCATTCTCATTCCCTCCAATCCATTTCACAGTTACTAAAGATATCTTCCTAAAACATCACACTCATCAAGTCACTTCTCTGCTTATGAGCCCTTAATGGCTCCCTGCTGATGACCAGACAATGACCACACGTCCAGGCAGCTCTTCTCAAAGTCATACAATGACCAAGCCTAAACTGCTGTGTTCACAGTTCCCCAAAGAAACTCTCTCCTTCCCTTCAGGATTCACTGAGAAGACATTCACTTGTTCTGGGAACCTTCTCTGACCTTGGCCCTCCCAAAGCTGGTTGAGGGGCCCCTCCCATGTGTACCCTTAAGAGTCCTGAATTTATCCCCCTCCTAGCCCTTACCTTGTTGTATTATTAATGTCTACCTTTTCCAGGGACGACTGCCTTGTTTCTTTGTTTCCAGTAGCTAACGCAATACTTAGAAAAGTCAACAAATACTTGTTGAATGAACAACTAGAGGAAAAAACGGTGGCAGCGATAAAAACAGTGGTGACGATATGCTGAGCACCTACTCCCCACTAGGCACCATGTCGGACACTTTGCCATAATTATTTGCAATCCACAGCAGCCTACAACTGCAAAGTAGGGATATGTATCTCTGCTTTACAAATGAGAAAGTTAAGAGAGGTTAAGCCATATGCCCAAAGTCACAGAGCAGGTGAGGGGAAGGCCCAGGATTTGAATTCCTGAATCCTAGGTGCATCTTATTCCAAAGGCCATAGACTTCTTAATATACCACCTAAAAAGCACCAAGACAAACATGTAGGGCCGATTGAATAACAACAACAAAAGATGAGCAAACAACAAAACAAGCAAAAAACCACTTTTCATTTCTGTAGCCCAAGTTCCCTACAACGGTTCAGATGAGGGAGACGGCATTTTATAGGGTATCAAATACCAGGTTTCCATACAGGTAGGAAAACACTCATTTGTTAGATATATTTTAAAAGCCTGGAAATATGCCTGGCACTTCCTACTGGAGTTTTTAATAGTTTTGTCTAAGAGTATGGACTGGTTGGACGCTGCCCTGTAGGTATGGCTGGGAAGGTGAACGGGGGTCTGATTCTGAGTTGTCCCCTCCTGCGTGGGGCTCTTTCTCAGTGAAACACAGGCTGAAATGCTGATCTGATGTTTGGTCTTTTGACAATTTTCACTTAATGAATTGATTCCTACAGTTCATTAACATACCCACTTCCACTTCTGTATACACATATGTCTTAATTAGCTGCTCATTGGCTGTTTAATTACAAGAAAACAGCTGACAGCTGCCTTGCTGAATTCTAATGGCAGACGCTTTGGAACGGCTACACACTTGCTTTTGACAACCAAGATTTCTTCATAACTCTGTGATTTATTATGAATGCTCATCTGCCTGCCCAAATTATTGTATTTTCCAATACAACTAAAAATTGGGAACTTGGGGGACTGCCGAGGTGGGTGTATGTCCACCTTTCATTTTATGTCTGAGACTAAGAAAAATGGAGATAAGAACAGCGGAGAATCTTCTATGTGAAAGCATGTACTATGTTACAATTTTATTTATCTTGGCAACTTCCTGTTGAGAATGTTCAGAAGCATGGGGGTGAGAAGGAAGAAATATCTTTGGATCAACGTGGGGCAAAAGTTAACTCTCTGGCTGGGGGGGAAAAAGGATAACTTCATTTCATTGAGGGGTAAACACAGGTCACGCATGTATTAAAATCAAGCAGATGAAATTATAAAATTAAAGTTGGGTGGGGGGCAGAAATAAAAGTGCTCAAAGACGCATATGAGGAAAAAAAGTTGTTCTTTAGAAAGGGTAGGCAGCCTCATTCACAAAAGTTAGCTGGTCCAGCCCTACACTCATACATGTGGCAGCAATAAATCACAGAAATTCAGATTTCCTGAGCTACGTTTTTGTTCAATAGTGCCTGGCCTCCCTGCAGAATTGTATGCGCAAGTGGTCTCTGATTAAAGCGGCCCACGTGTTGTATTTGGTAAGTGTCGATGTCTGCTTTTGACTGTGCTTTGCCGTACTCAGATCCAATCCAAGCGAAGACATTCAGCAATGGTTATTCCCTAGCACGCACGTGGGACCTGCCCCAAGCCAGGTGCTGTGTCAGGGCCCCATCTACAACATGGCCTCGAGCCTGGGGTTTTCTGTGAGCTGAGGAAGGGCAGCAGTTACTGAGACATGATTAAGATCTAAACAAACAAATAAAAAAAACCTGAATCATCATGATGCAAATTGGGGTTTAACATAACCCTACCACTTGCACATTTCATCACAGGACTGGAAGATTTAGCTAAACAAAAATTTTCGCTTACCACCTGTGTATAACCGAACCGAAACTCAGGCGTCGTAAGGATGCAATAATAGCTTGTCCTTCCCCAAGTCGAATTTTCATTTTAAATGCCTAGCTCTAATACTGGGGCCACGTATTAAAAAGCGTTGAAATAAAAATGTTGAGCATGAATGTATCAATGGTGAAAAGTGGACAGAATTAGTTCACGGCTAGCGACATTTCACAACCGAGATAAAAATATTAGAATCCTCTAAAAGACAATTTGGGCCTAAAAGGAACATTCATAAAAGCTGCTTTTTAACCTAAACATAAAAAGCTCCAGAAATGGCTTTAACTGCTTCAGTGGGGGAAGGTGTCACTTATACACTCTAGATATTTTTGAAAGGCTTTTTTATTGTTTAACAAAATATATTTGTTAATGCAGAGACATTATCTCAAATTATCTTTACTGGGTAGAAGAGGAAGCTTTGAATAAGACATCATCTTAAATGTATTGACTGATGACTGTATATTGGACAAATGAATGCCACTTTATTCTTAGTCTTATCAAGAGGAAAAGGGTTTAAATGTAATCAGAAACCAATTCACGAACCCCAATACTGGATTGTGCATTATCATTAAAAAAACTTGCAGTTAAAATTGTATAGCCAAAATGTCTAAAAGGATATGGATTAAAAAATGTGTGTGCGTGTCTGTGTATGTGTGTCTTGAGATCAAATGTTCATCCTCATCATCTGAGCAACCACTGTATCTCATGATGAAATTAGGAACAGAAGTTGAATGGCAAACAAGATGATTTCTCAAAAGCAAACCTTAACCAATGATTATTTTCCTCCTAACACTTCATATTTTTATTCACTTTGAAGACTGAACTTTAACATCTACAGCCTCTAGTGTTACTATGGCCTTTTCCTCTGCTGGCATGGGGCACGACCTGCCCCAGCGCACGTTATGCCCCCTCATGCTCACCCAAGGCTGAAACTAAATTCTTTTCCAAGAGCTCAGAAATGTCTCTAGGAACAGAACTAAAAACCTTGCAGGCCTGGATTCTAACATATGTTCTTCGGCATTGCAATATTCAGGCTGAAGCAGTGCCAATACATTGTTCCCTGATTCTTTCAAGAGAACAAGTGAAATACGTTTATAATTAAAACCTTGGCATAATGGAGTCCTTAAAAATTTGAGGATGGTGTGCCTGTCTACCCTCATCTTCCACTAGCCACAGAAAGTGACCCTCTGCTTCAATCAAACTGAGTTATGTGCTGTCCCGTTAATACAACCAAGACTGCCCTAGTTCTGGGCTTTTGCCTCTGCCACTCCTTGTTCTCCTCCTTCCTCAGCACAGAATGCCCTCCCAGCCACCTTCTCTGGGAAAATCGTTCCTCAGCTCCAGCCCACGGTTGGTTCCTCCTCAGTGAAACCTTGCTAGGCCAACTCTCCTCTAGACTACCGAGGTATGCTGCCTAGTGGATATGTGTTTCTTTTTTCTTTTTTTTGAGACAGGGGTCTTGCTCTGTTGCCAGGCTGGAATGCAGTGGCGCCATCATAGCTCACTGTGGCCTTGAACTCCTGGGCTTAGGCAATCCTCCTGCTTCAGACTTCCGAGTAGTTGGGACTTCAGGCAAACACCACCATGCCTGGTCAATTTTTTTTATTTTTAATTTTTTGGTTGAGATGGAGTCTTGCTGTATTGCTCAGGCTGGTCTTGAACTCCTGTGCTCACATATTCCTCCCACCTGAGCCTCCCAAAGTGCTGGGACTACAGGTGTGAGCCACTGTGCCCAGCCTATATGTGCTTATATGTGCTTCTTATGTATATCATAGATTGTGGCCTTACTCTATAGTTAGTTCTTGCATTGCTATTTAGCTTTCCCTAAACAGGCCTCATCTCTACAACTAGACCATAAACTGCTTGAGGGAAAGATTCGGTCTTCCCTTTGGATCCCTTACAGTGCTTACATAGTGCTTGGGCCCAAAGGAGTGCTCTTAGTATTCTTTTTTATTGACAGATTCTACGTAACATATTGCAAATGGTCACAACAATCAAGACTACACCCATAGATGTCCCAGAAATAATATCTGACTATATAGAGCAGCATTACCAAGCCACCAAGAAGTCTGCCTAGTAGTAACAGTGATAACAGCAGCTAACACTTAGTAAGTGCTTTGATGCATCTGGCATTCTTCCAGGTCCTTTCCTTAAATGCATATGACAACCCTATGAAGTTATTAAAATTACAGTCCTCATTTTACAGATGGGGGAACTGAGGCACAGAGCGGTGGTACAGGTGCTCAAGCTGGTAAATAGCAGTGCTGGGATTTCAACTTGGGCAGTCTGGTTCCAGAGTCAGAGCAGAAGCATGGCACCTGCTGTCTCTCTACAGACAGCAAAGGGGATGGGGAGAAGATGAGCCAGGAACAGCCAGAAACGACAGAAAAAGTTACCAAAGCTTCTACCATTTTTGCTGTTCATGTGCAATGCTTAGCAACTATGTGCCAAAATCATCATTTCAGGAATTAAACAGGTCCTCTAATTTCTTATGGTTTCAGGTTGTTAATTTAAAAATGCAGTTTAAAATACATTCACAAAATGATTAGCTCAGAAGATGACTGATCACCTTTTTTCTCTCATTAGGTATCTATTTGATATGTCTAATGTGAAATTTTTCTTATGTTTAATTACACTATCACAGCAAAGTTATTTACAATTGATCATGATAGAAACACCTTTACCTGGTTAGAACATGATAAATAATTAACATAAAATGGCAAAAATAGAAGTCTGACTTCTATTTTTATAATTAGGAATAAAAGTGTTACAGCAGAGGGAAATTATAATGGAGAACAAATAGCATATGTATCAAATATAAACATATAACATTGTTCAAGTCCCTGGCTAGGCATAGGCCCAATCTGTTAACAAAATTATGTTTTATTTGTTTTGTGGTTTTCGTTGGATAAAGTCAACAGAACAGAGGAACAGAGCCACAGATAACTGAAAATCACTTTGGCACTGAAGAGGTCTGCAGACAAGATCTGGAAGGGAATCTAGAAAAATGACAACTTTGGAATAATGGATACCTTTTGTTTTCTTATTGCTTTTATTTTTGTCATCATAAATATTAAGGGTAAAAAGAAAATTCACATTGTGCCTATGTGAACAGTGGTACTCAGTCAACTTAGGTTTTACTCAATAGCATGTTGTTAATTAATCTTCCAAATTGTTGGAGTATTTTATATGAAGTAGCCCCTACCCCTACCTTGTCCTTTTCCCAGACTCGATTCCTTGATAATCACTTCCATCAATTACTAGATAATCACTTGCCTTACTGACAGACCCAGAGGAAGCGATCAGTTTTTTGGGCAGAATGAAGGGACAAGTAGCGAACTGGTATCCGGGATGCTGCCTAGAACCCTGTCCATTTAAGAAGACACCCAGGTGATACGCAATGCACAAAAAGCACCGGAACTCCCAGCAGGCAAGCACTGCCGTCTGTAAACCCTCTATTGAGAAAGGCCATGGCATGTCTACCAGGGACACAGATTTGGGAGGCAGAACACAGACAGGGTGAGGGTGAAAGGCAATGGCTACCTGGCCACATCAGCCAAACCAACTCCAAAAATCAATGCGATGACAGTGGCCACGGGCCGCTCACTCTCACCTTATAACCTGGGATGGCATAGGCCAGACAGATTATTTCATTTTGTTTTGTTTTTCAATATTTTTATTTACTTTTTTGGAGAGAGGGTCTCACTCCATTGCCCAGGCTGGAGTCCAGTGGTGTGATCATAGCTCACTGTAACCTTGAACTGCTGGACTCAAGTGATAAACCTGCATCAGTCTTCCCTGAGTAGCTGGGACTACAGGGACACACCACTATGCCTGGCCTCTCATTTTGCTTAATTTATTTATTTAGTCACCTAATTTTGAGGGAGGGCAGATTTTGGAAGTAAAGGGCATAGATGGTTCTGTAGTATGCAGAAATCTCAAGCTTTGCTAAGATGGGATCAACATGAAGCATCTGTACATGTACAAATTAGCAGATGTTACCATGACTAACAATAAAATGAAGAATTAAGGAAATTATGAGGTTAATTTCCTTGAAGTCTCTCAGTAGTCATTTGTGTCTATAGGTATTTTACAACATTGTATTTTCTAATTTAATGAAAGGAAAGCTAACCCAATTTGTGGATTTTATTTTTTGACTCAGCCTCAAAAAGCCTTAGGGCTGATTCAGGCCTGGTTGTAGCAATCGGCTGTCTCAAAGGCCTCCTGAATGTTTAAATAGCTTCTCTCCTGTTTATTTTGCACTGTTTTATCCTGTAAGCTGTCTCAAGGCCCTTCCAATATAAGCATGAGGATTTAAATCTTAATAAATTGAGATTTGAATAATAGAGGTAATCTGGGCTTGGGGGGTCTTGAATTATTGGGATAAACATCTCTATTTCCCATTTGCACATTATGCCTGTGCTGTACACATTGCCCCATGATCAAGGTCAGAAATAGTAAAAATAGTCATAGCAGAAATAATACTGATAATATTTGGAGTTAAATAGCACTTTTCCATTTGTAAGGACTTTTTTATGTACAGATTCTTCTTCTATTCTTGGAATAGTCCTAAACAGTAGGAAGATCAGGTGTTATACCCACTTTAAAAATGACGCAAGTGAGTCACAAAGAGATGAAGACACACTTAAAACAATATGGACGAGTGGAGGCAGCAGGACTAGAACTCAGGTCTTCCTGATAGCTTTCCCACAGTTTTGCCAGATGTGTTAACATATGTGTGCTAACAATAAGACTCAATGACATTCCAATTAAACTTACTGGAGATCTCTTTTTATAAGCTTATGACAGGGACATTGTAGAAGTCTGGAGTTAGCTCTTTTTAAAAAAAGGTTACCACAGAGATTGCTCATCAGTTCAACTCTAGGGTTGAAAGTGACAAGCAATGCTCAACTACCTTTTTGTAGTCTATTATTTTGAAGGAAGGAGTAAAAATATATATAACTTCCTTAAATGTAATTTAACACCAAAATATTTCTTCTGTCCTGTCATTTCTTATCACTCAAAATTCTAAGGAGTTGAATTTTAAGACATAAGTGGAGGCATAAAAATCACGAAGATACACTTTAACATTAATAGAAACAACAACAATTAAAAAGGCTTACCTTGCAGCCTTCACATGTAATGACACCATAATGGATTCCTGATGATTTGTCTCCACAGATCTTGCATGGAATAATTTCAATTTGAGCTGCAACAGAAGCACGCAACCAGTTAATTACATTTTCTTTTAAACACCTTATAAAAGCGTTCCCTGATCAGCATTTGTATAGTGAAAACTAATAACCTGCTAAACATTATACTGCATTAACTATTCATTGCTGAACTGTGAGGGTCCCCCTAGAGCCCTGGACTAAATTATGGCTGCTCGTTATATAATAGCTTTCGGGTTATTAAAATGGGTCATTTGAGAAGGTGTTTAAGAACCCACAAGAAGACTGGAATCAGCATTTCAAAGCCGTCAAGAACTGGAGAGTTCGCAGTTTAGGCCTCAGAGCAAAGCAGATACTGAAATGTTTCCTCCAATCTCATTTTCTATCATTATTTTTAAAAGGTCATAAATCTGTCTTGGCTGAGCTTTATAGCTTGACTGCTAGAGAAAAATACACTCTAAAAAGTCAGCTCTAGTTAGGAAAATGATTCAATTCAAAATATTAATAAGTTATATATGATGGTAAGAATTCCTTACTTATCTTTTAAAAAATTAACGCAGTTGCCATGTGTTAAAAATTAGTCCATTTGTGTACAATCAGAACCTTTCAACCACAGAGTTAATATCCTGTTTGAATTTAATAATGATGAATCCTGACAAATAGGATGTATTGCTTCTGAGTTCTTTACGTTTGGAAATTTAGTTCCTGGTACAGAGGGCATGTGTGTCTACCCAACTGATTACTTAAAGATGCCTCATGCTAGAAGACTAGCAAATAAAATGTATCACACCAAAGTTCTCAAATAAGGCAAAGCACATTTCTGAGCACACACATTATATCTCAAAGTTAAAAAGAGCATAATTAAGGATAAAAAATAAGGAATAATTAGGCAAAAGAAAATGCTTAGATAAACTATTAAATAGAATTTAGATGTGAAATAAAGACCAATGCTGAGCTGTATAGACAGAATGGGAACAGTCACCAGTTTACCTGGAATGTGTCATGACGCTAAATTCATTTTCTATGGTTTTCACTACTGGGTATCATGTTAGATTATCTACTGAGTTACACACAGAAACACGGTTGCAAGTGCCCAAGTCTGTTTCATTTTTATACAGCCCTTACCTAGCCCCAGACCTTATACACAGTAATTTCTTTGTCCAAAGAATATGTCACACAGTGTAAGTACCACACAGAGACACACAGCCCACTCTTTCTTCTAATGTAATCCCATATCCTGGGATAATTCCACAACCACTTACTTTGGATTTGGGGTGATGTTGTGTTCAGTACTTACAGCACACATGAAACTATCGGATTTAACCTCATTATAAACCATGTGTACTGCTAACTCCCTTTCTCAGGGCCTAATACAAGTACTGTGGTGACTTAGGGAGTGCAAGCTATTCTAAAAGCTATCCATTTTTTTTTAGTGCTTGCATACTGAGTTTCTTTCCTGTCCAAATTTAAAGATTGTTCCAAATCTCACATCCAGTGTATTTTCTATACTCTGGAGGCTTTCTAGTACCCCAATAATGGTGACTGTGGACACTAATAGGTATAGTTTGAGTTAAGCAACTTAATATGTTTAAGGTTGCATTCAACAAAAATTGTCATTTGCAAGTGTGCCACATGTTAACACTTGGCTTGATTTCTTCAAGAAAAATTCTTTATGAAATATGAAATCTAATAATGTCTCATACTTCACAGTCCCTCCGATATGTTTAATATAGTCAAGGCAAAGGTTTGTGCCACAGATCTGCAACTCTAGAGAAAGCGACTTATGCCTAACATTTTGCAGAGACGCACAAAAGGCAAGTGGAAGTAGAGAAATCGTGAAAGCTGTTATCAGCTGAGTTACTGCCTACTCTTCCCTACATGAATTGAGTAGGCTAGAATAAGAACCAGCCTCCCTACCTTGATTCTTAGGAATATAATAATTAGGCAACATAAAGTCCTTGAACCACCCATTAAACAATTTATACATGAAATGAAGACCTACTTGGATCTGCTTCTCCCCATGTCTCACCTCAAGGTGTAATGACAGAAATTAGGGATGAACAAACCTCTTTAGGTCCTAGCATTTAAGTCAGCATCAAAACTACCTGACGCTAAACTTGGGCCTTTTAAGAGTTATCTTCATTCCATCTTAACAATGGGGGAGATCAAGCATGTCTACTTAGTCCTCTATAAGAATATGAAGGCCCTGGGCAGGGCATATTGAGAACACTGAGTAGAACTGCATCTGGACAAACTGAAAATGATATGCAGTATTCCTGTCCAGTTGGCCTGGACTCACAGTGGATTACTACTGAGAAGTGAAGTAACGATGTTTAAGGCTGTGACCAAGATGCCTGTCTGGCGTGGAGGACTGCTCATGATGGGAGTGGCCTTGGGAGTACCATGCTGGCCCCAGCACTTCCATCTTTGGAATGGCTCATGGCCCAGCGGCTGTGACGGTAGGTGCGGGTGGGGAGCAGTTGTACTACAGACCCCAGAGTTTGGTGCCACTGTGACACAGGACTGATGGCCTGAGTCAGGCTTCAACTCGCAGGAGTTTTCAGATCTGGAGGATATTTGAGCGGAGACAGTCATGAGATCTGTGGAGGCCAAGAAGCTTAGGATAAATGGACTCACTGTAGATTGACTGGTATTTCCAAACGGCGGGGGGTGGGGGGGGGCATTCACTTAGATCTTTGTCCCCATGGTGTCTGTGCTTAGTTCCAGTGGGCTAAAGAATCAGAATTAACTGAAACAAGCTTCACTGGGAATCTCACGGTAAGGTGGTAGAAAGGTTTCTGGATAGCAAGTTGAGGTATTCTGATTGGTTAACCTAGTCTCCTAGGCTCCCTCCTGCATGGCTCTCTTATCTCAGATGACAATTTCAGTTGCAAATGCTCTTTAGGAAATGACTAAAATCCCCCTACTCCAAAAGCAAACCCTCTGAATGTGATCTGATCACACGTGTTGAAATTCCCAGAAAGCGAGCATTTGCAGATGGGAGCAGGGCACTTGCTCAGCCCTTCATTTAATCCAGCAATGCACAAAAGCCCCTCTCCATCCCCCATTTTAGTCAATTTCCAGAATTCAAATTAATCCATGAGAAAAAAATGCAGTCAGTGCCTTGCAAATTTTTCAAAAGGAGGCAGTTTAGTTTTGTGAATTTGAGTTTTCAGTCCAACAAGAAGGAGGAAGACAAAAATCCCTCTGCCCTTTGCCTTTCATCATGTAGGCTTTTTGGTTTCCCACCAGGTAGTGTGGTGTCTTCTCAAAACCTTCTTTTAACACAAATTATGAATCTTGGCCCATATATATACTGCACATATTAACTCAGCCAGCATTTCAAAGGATGAGTTCTGTCAGACAGCACTACTGTCAACGTTCACAAGTATATTGATTAAATTAGCCCACATACATATTCATCCCAGCAAAGAAGTTTATTGTGTAGTGGAATATCTGGAGCAAGATGCACAATATAATCATGAATTGGTTTCACAATGAACAATCTTGCTATGAAAAATTCTAATTTGCCCACATTTTCAGCTCTATTGCCTAAATAATTTGCTCTCTCATGCACCCTATGTAATTCAAGCTGGCTCTCCACACCTGCAGAGGCAAATTTCTGCAGTTTCAAGGAGCTGACAACAAGTGGCAGCGGGCGTCAGGAAATCCTGGAATGCAAGGGTGCTAATTAACCAAGTGGTCCTTGGGGCTAGGCTGTCATTTAGCACTGCACTTCTATAAAAAGTTTGCTTTGAATTTTTAATTATAAAAGGAACAAGAACTTGGGCACTAGCATTCTTAAGATGACATTTATTCCTCAGGACCTATCTTAGGAGATGTCATGGTCCAGAGAACAATGCCCATTCTCCCAAACAATTAAAAAAATAAAATAAGGCCGGGCGCGGTGGCTCAAGCCTGTAATCCCAGCACTTTGGGAGGCCGAGACGGGCGGATCACGAGGTCAGGAGATCGAGACCATCCTGGCTAACACGGTGAAACCCCGTCTCTACTAAAAAATACAAAAAACTAGCCGGGCGAGGTGGCGGGCGCCTGTAGTCCCAGCTACTCGGGAGGCTGAGGCAGGAGAATGGTCTAAACCCGGAGGCGGAGCTTGCAGTGAGCTGAGATCCGGCCACTGCACCCCCCCAGCCTGGGCGACAGAGCAAGACTCTGTCTCAAAAAAAAAAAAAAAATAAATAAAAAATAAAAATAAAATAAAATAAAATAAAATAAAAATTGTATGAGAGGCAGTACTTCATTCTGTGAGTAGTGATCTCTCAATGATAATCTAATTTATAATAACATCTACATGTATTTGTGCCAATAATGTGTCATGCATTATATCTCTCTCACTCCTCCAACACCCTATGCGGTAGGCATCACTATTTATTGTTACTGTCATCATTGTCATCATCATCATTGCACTCTTGTTAAGCAATCACTAACCGGGGCTCAAAAGACATCCCCTAAGTAGTTTGTTTAAACTTAACACACTACTCAGGAATTGATGTCACTATCTCTTTCTGGCAGTTATCCGCTTAGTTTATAACTAAAAATAACCATCAACCTTCTAGGCCACTGATCTCAGTTTCACAAAATTCTGGTTAGAATTTTAACCCTAAAATGACCAATGCCAACGTTTGACAGTTCTTAAGGCCGGGCAAATTACTTAACCTCTCTGAGCCTCAGTTTCATACCTGAAGATTCAAGGATGTGATACATAAATGCATACCATATATATGATATCTGTATGAGCATTTTATATATGTATTCGCTCTATATGCCCATCACATAGTTCTTAGAAATAGTTGGCACTCAATAAATAGTAGTAGTTATTGTTGTTGTTGTTGATAAGAAATCCTGCCTTATAGTGAAATGAAATTCTTTCCTCCAGACTTTAAGCTCTTTCTGAGGTGGGGATAGAGAAAAGCTGCTTATCCTCCAAATAATATGACAGGCAGTTCCTACCAGCTACCACAGCAGTCCTTCACAACATTGCTGCCTAACTGTTTGCTACAACACAGTGGTATGTTGCAATAAGTTGCAGGAGTGTCATGGGGAATTGGTTACTAATAAAAGTTTTACAAAATTAAAGTTTTTTATTTGTTCACATAAAAACTAAACTAATATGGACCCAAGGTTACCCCAATAATAGCGTTCACTCTAGCTCACTTGCACAATCATATATTTTCTTGAATGGGGTGGGGTTACTGCTGGCTTGCCAGGAAACGGCCGATGGGCGAACCTTGAGTACACCTATGAGAACATGTCTGTCATGCTTATGAATGTCAACCAATTTTGTGTGTCTTGCAAAAACGGTCAAAAACTAGTGCTTTAAAAAGCCTATCTTTTACACAAATCTGTTGACGGTGTTTTTTTTCTGGAATGCAGAGAATATGGAGGACTTTTCACTTGCTATGTTACATATTTCTCTAATGTTTGAATTTTTTACAACCAGCATGTATTACTTTTGTAAGCAGAAAAATCAATAAAGATTAAAAAGAAAAACCCTAAGGCATTTGATTTTATTTTCAGTAAAATGGCTTGAGTCCTTTATGGATTAGTCACTTTATTTTATCCCCTGTTTAAAACTGCCAGGGTATTAAAGGCTTCTGCAGCTGCGTGAATGGCGGCTTGGCTTGCGTGTCAAGGTTAGTCGGGGGAGAGCTGCAGAGTCTTCACCTTGATTCTTGGAGGGACTTCAGGAGCACCAGGTTTCTAGAATTTTGTGGCCCTCTTATTTCAGGGCTTCTAAAGATGGCCATGCAGGCTGTGCTCTGCCCAGTGCGGCCTAACTGAGGGGGCAAAAGTAGGGGCTGAAATGCCCCTGGCTGTGAGCCTTGCTGCAGAGTGACTGCAACAGCCTGGAGAGAGGAAGCCTTTCTTCAATCTGTCTACCCAGACAAGCTGCCTTTTTTCAAACCCTCCTTCCAGGGTTGGTGCCCCTTCTCTATAGTGCTAGGAGTGGAGAGTTCAGGGAGTAACATGCTTTCTCTTCACTCTGCCATGGGAGGCCCCAGGCCACCATAAGGGTTTGCAGAGAGCTCTCATTACATCTCCGTGTGGAAGGGGAACAGACCATCGACCTGGACCTGTGGCTTGGAATAGAGTATTGGTATGTTCCATAGCCCAGGCATGTTCAATGGCCCTCAGGGATGAGGAGAGCTGAGTTTTAGCTGCATCCTATGCAAACTAATGATCAACCTGTTTGGTCACTTTGTCTGCTAAGTATATTTTAAATATAACACTAATATGTTTCCCTAGTATATTATTTTCTTCTCTTGATTTTGGATTCTTTCATGACAGTATTTCATCCTTGCTGAACATCACCAAAACAATTAGATCTCCAATTAGAAAGCCCTACTCCTTCAGTAAGCAGTCTCATAGTCATTTTTGGCAATAATAATGCCTGAGTTTTTGCAGAATTCTCTAGTTTTCAAAGTTTTGATCCTGTTAGCTTGCTTTGATTTTGGTGCTTTCAGCATCCCTAAAGGAGGCAGATAGGTATTATCATCACCATTTTACAGATATGGAAAATGAGCCTCAGGAGGGTTAAATGGCTTCTTCTCTATGTCCAGATTTCCCAGGGCTTTGATACAGAAACAGCCACAAAAAAGACAGACTTGGTGTCTCTTTCCTATTCAGGATTAGTTGATGTGTTTAGATTTATGCCATCACCGATCGGGGGCTCTCAAGGGGACATAACACCAAAAAGAAAGCACTGGGAGTCAATACAGCTAAGAGAGAGAGTTGGGCCTTCCAGGTCTGCCTCCGAGTCTAAACTCCCTGGGTGGCCTCAAGCAACTCACTTACACCTCCACTTCTTCCATCTATAAAATGGGAGTAATTCTTACCTCCCAGGCAGGTGGTGGTAAATGAGTGCTCACAAAGCTCTTTGAAGATGAAAAACGTATATACATGGGAAGCTTCAGGAAGCCTGCCATATCATTCGTGGCAAAGATTGCGACGCTGTGTCCTATTACCCATATCCAACTATGCCACAAAGAGAATAAAAATTACACAGTACCATAATTCTCCTCTGCTAGCTAGATTTACTTAAATTTTTTTTAATCATTGGTTTCCAAGATGCTTTCCCGAGGGACTCATGGGTCCAGATGTAACTATCTTACTCACAACTTAGAAGAAAAAGAGCACTTAGATGGACAAGTCGCCTCTTTATGCAAAGTCCTTGACCTGGCTTTATCTAGGGCTTGTACAGTCTTGCTGGGGCATCATGGAAATGGCATAATTCCCACTTGT
Organism: Macaca thibetana thibetana; assembly: GCF_024542745.1. Taxonomy (NCBI): domain Eukaryota; kingdom Metazoa; phylum Chordata; class Mammalia; order Primates; family Cercopithecidae; genus Macaca; species Macaca thibetana. The sequence continues at coordinate 144,938,244 of NC_065584.1, forward strand.
TAACATAATAAACATATATGTCACCCTCTGACACCCCAAGCCTTATTATTAAGTTGACATCTGACTCAAACGACTCTATCAAATTATAGCCATTTAAAAAAAGTTCTTCACCTTACTAAATAAGCCACTTCTTAAAAAACTTCAACTGGATTGTAATTTCTCCTGAAAACTTAATGGCTTTTAAAAAAATCATTTTTCAATAAAAAGTGTTGAGTATACCTGCCAGATGGCGTGCGCATGCACACACACACACACACACACACACTCCTCAAACCATCAAGAGATCAAACATTTGTGAACTAAATTTAAAATAAGACAAAATTGAAGTTTTGGAACTTTGACAATTTTTCTTCAGTCTTTTAAAGACTTAGGTGTGCAAGAGTTAAAACACTGGGCCACAATGCCCCATCTGAATTCAGAGAAAGCTGAGCTGTGTGTGCAGGAAATCTCTGAAGAATAAGGAAGCCAGGCACATCTTCTCATGTGGCTTTCTGTGAATATGCAGGTGGTTCTGACAATGGGAACTGAATATTAATCCTTTGTAATATGTTTCCATCCCTACTAGATTAAGCTTTCTAGAGAACTGACTCACATTCCCTGATGCATATGTATCTCTGCTAAAAGCCAAATCCAAATGAGCACTTTTATCCCTAGACAGGGAAATTCTGTCAAATCACAGAGGAAACAGATTTTTCATATAGAAGAACAGTGGGTGGCTTTGATTTTTAGATCCACTTCTCTCTAGAATTCTCCTATCACATAGTAATGCACAAACTGTTTAAATTTAAGGCATTTGACTCTTTACCCTTTTTGGTATCTACCTGGTAACCAATTTAAACCCTGAGTGAAAGACTTGAACAGCAAGAGAATAAGCTTCCTAATACTTCATCCTACTCATCCAGTAGCTCAAATACTAAATAAGTTCTCACCCAATAAATGATGCCACCATGATCAGCAATATAATCCTTTTATTTTTTTTCTGTTTTTCCTCACTTTTGCCTTTGTAAACAGCAGACGTATTTATTGTTAAGGATTTGTGGGGTTGTGTGATATCAGGGGCTAAAATAAAAGTAATTGGCCATTTAACCAATGGTTCTCAGTTGGCATAAGGTCCCTCTAAGATTCTAGAATTAACTACATTTTAAAATATAAAGTCCTTGAAGATTTTCTAGGACCCTGGGATCAGTAACATCTAACAAAAGTCTTCTTTCTCTAGAATCTCTTGGGGTGGGTTAAATGTCATTTCATATCAGCAAGAAAGAGAACCCATTTAGTTTGCTAAGTGATTAGACTATGCTCAAGGGAAATTCCTAATAACGTTGTTTCCAACAATGGTGTCCCTTACATAATTCTGGATAATACTAGACAAAAAAAGTCATCTGACTCAAAGAACTCCATGTAATCTTTTCTTACGATCAACCTCACTCTAGATACCAATTCCGTTTTTTTCTCCTTTACAGGAACAATTACGCTACATTTAGGTGAAATCTTCCTTACAGCTGAGAGCAGTGGGGTCAACTCTTTGCTTTCATTGCTCAAGGTCTGTTTTTCACAACAAAAAAGAACATCTTTAAAACCAAACCAAATCTGGTGATCTTATCTAGTTTCTGCTCAACCAAAAACATCGGAATTATTCTTACAGCATTTTATGAAACAATCTTACTTTACCCAGTTACCCCCAACATTCTCACACTTAAGCCCACCAGAAAACCACTCCACTTTCCAGATGTCTTAACTTCACACCACATTTCACATAACCCCACAAATTCTTAACAACCATTGATTACTAATTCCACCTGCACAATTTCCATGACCCCCATAACTGTGCGGTCACAAAACCCCGCTGCATGAAGTAAGATGTGCAGAAATGGGTCAAAATAACAAGAATCCAGGTTAAGTCATAAAAGCTTACCAGGCAAAGGAACCCATCATTTCTTTCCATGAACTTTGATGGCATTCTGAAGATCCGCTACTGCTCATTGAATAGTAGATGTCACTCAAGGAATATTCCCCAACCAAATAAACTGGATTCATGGTAAATTGGAAATAACTTGTAACATTAAACGTTGAAAATGCATTTACATCCCTCTGTAGCAAGCCCAGAACACTAAAAAGACAACACATTTATAGTCACAGGAACATGGTATCATGACACCAAAACTTTCTTGGTCCACAGATCATGTTAGTGGGTGAGGACTGTTAAGAGGATTAGCCCACAGCCTGTATCTCTGCTCCACCTCTGTGCTTTTTTCCATTTCAAAAAAGTGTCTTTAGAATTAATAAGAGGATGAAGCTTTGGATGAGAGATGAGGGAAGGGTCTAGTTTTTATTAAAAATCACAGGCAAATTATTTAGGCTTGCCAGAAGCGGAAGTGTAAATGTTTTCATATTAACCACTTTAAGACTGTAAGATCTTGAAGAATTAGTGACCAGCTCCTAGAAATTCAACTAGTTCCTCCACCTCCAGTTTCCAGGACATGGTCAGTAACATGTAAACAAAAAATATGGCAAGTTCTAAGCCTTTCAAATACATCGCAGATGTATTTCTGAATTGTGGCTCAATGGTATTTCAAAAAATTCTCTTTTATAATGCTTTTCTAAGACAACCAGTTCAGCCAGGCATACTAATGACCAGACAACCTGAGGACTTGTTTCTGACTCTTTCTCTAAATGCATGGTCTTTAAACTTGCTGATTAAAGAAACATTTCCATTCTTAATTACAACATAAAAGCTCAGCCTGAGAATGGATAGCAATATTTGTGGATAGCTGAAGCACACTTGTTTATATGTCGCTTCCCAAGGGGAAGCAGCAGGAGCTGGTGGCTGTTTCTTACTAGGAAAGGGACATACAGAAAGAGGCAGCAGCGCCTTGGGGATTTTAGGAGTTGTGAGACGTAAGGAGAAGAAATGCTCTGGACCAAGCTAAGAGATTGTCAGATTTATTTTAAGAAGGTCTGACATCTGAGCATCAATGCACACATTATAACACCTCATAAATGTCATTTTTTCCCAAGAAAACGAAATGGATAGCCTGTGTGTTCATCTTGAAGCTACTTATTTTTATGTAAGTCATGCACTGGAGGCGAAGTAAGAACACAACAGCCATGTAAAGATATCAGAACGAAGCCCGCAACACTGTCCTTCCTTTTCCATTTTCAGTTTTTGCTCCTCTAGTCCAAGGTGCTGCTTTTGCCTGCAGAGACAAACATTTCCAATGACATTCTATGACTGTCCTGAAAATACTGCTATCAGCTATCCACTGTTTGGCAATGTGTGTCTCTGTCACTTAAAATAGCTTGAGTGAGTGTGACATTATCACTGCAATAAGTGAATCTTTCTAATTTGCAGTAAAAGTGTACCATTCACACACTTTGGTACTTCAGTACGGCAAGGTTTTGAAATCCATTTCACACGTGGTGGCAGCACATTTCACATAGGATAGAAACACACTCTGATTGCTAACAGCTGCTGTGGGCACATCTTACTGTCACAGCCAGAGCTCAGAATAGCAGGTCCTTTTTAATGCCAATAGCTGCTACCATCTTAAATGGTAACACAGGCACACACACACCACACATACACACATACTACACACATACACCACACATGCACACCGTAGCTCACACGTACCACACATACATACACCACACTCACATATACCATGCTCACACACACCACAGATGCACACCTCACACACGGCACACAGGCACACCTCATGCCACGGCACACAGGCACACCCTACACATGGCACACAGGCACACTTCACACACATGCAGCACACAGGCACACCTCACACACACACGGCACACAGGCACACCAACACATACACACAGGACACATGCACACCTCACATACACGGCACACAGGCACACCAGCACACACACACGGGACACATGCACACCTCATACACACGGCACAGGCACACCTCACACACACACGGAACACAGGCACACCTCACACACACATGGCACACAGGCACACCCCACACAGGCACACCTCACACACACACGGCACACAGGCACACCCCACACACACACGGCACACAGGCACACCCCACACACACGGCACACAGGCACACCCCACACACACACACGGCACACAGGCACACATCATACACACGGCACACAGGCACACCTCACACACACACGGCACACGGGCACACCCCACACACACGCGGCACATGGGCACACCTCACACACACGCGGCACACGGGCACACCTCACACACACACGGCACACGGGCACATCTCACACACGGCACACGGGCACACCTCACACACGGCACACGGGCACACCTCACACACACGGCACACGGGCACACCTCACACACACACGGCACACAGGCACACCTCACACACGGCACACAGGCACACCCCACACACACGCGGCACACATGCACACCTCACACACGGCACACAGGCACATCTCACACACGGCACACAGGCACACCTCACACACACACGGCACACATGCACACCTCACACACGGCACACAGGCACATCTCACACACGGCACACAGGCACACCCCACACACACACGGCACACAGGCACACCCCACACACACACGGCACACAGGCACACCCCCCACACACACGGCACACAGGCACACCCCCCACACACACGGCACACAGGCACACCCCACACACACACGGCACACAGGCACACCTCACACACACACGGCACACAGGCACACCCCACACACACACGGCACACAGGCACACCTCACACACGGCACACAGGCACACCTCACACACACACGGCACACAGGCACATCTCACACACGGTACACAGGCACACCTCACACACACACGGCACACAGGCACATCTCACACACGGCACACAGGCACACCTCACACACACACGGCACACAGGCACACCCCACACACACGCGGCACACATGCACACCTCACACACGGCACACAGGCACACCCCACACACACACGGCACACAGGCACACCTCACACACACACGGCACACAGGCACACCTCACACACACGGCACACAGGCACATCTCACACACGGCACACAGGCACACCTCACACACACACGGCACACAGGCACACCCCACACACACACGGCACACAGGCACACCTCACACACACACGGCACACAGGCACACCTCACACACACACGGCACACAGGCACACTTCACACATGCGGCACACAGGCACACCTCACACACACGCGGCACACAGGCACACCCCACACACACACGGCACACAGGCACACCTCACACACACACGGCACACAGGCACACCTCACACACACACGGCACACAGGCACATCTCACACACGGCACACAGGCACACCTCACACACACACGGCACACAGGCACACCCCACACACACACGGCACACAGGCACACCTCACACACACACGGCACACAGGCACACTTCACACATGCGGCACACAGGCACACCTCACACACACGCGGCACACAGGCACACCCCACACACACGCGGCACACAGGCACACCCCACACACACACGGCACACAGGCACACCTCACACACACACGGCACACAGGCACATCTCACACACACGCGGCACACAGGCACACCCCACACACTGCACACAGGCACACCTCACACACACGCGGCACACAGGCACACCTCACACACACACGGCACACAGGCACACATCATACACACGGCACACAGGCACACCTCACACACACACGGCACACAGGCACACCTCACACACACACGGCACACAGGCACACATCATACACACGGCACACAGGCACACCCCACACACACACGGCACACAGGCACACCTCACACACACGCGGCACACAGGCACACCTCACACACACACGGCACACAGGCACACTTCACACATGCGGCACACAGGCACACCTCACACATGCGGCACACAGGCACACCTCACACACACACGGCACACAGGCACACCTCACACACACACGGCACACAGGCACACCCCACACACACACGGCACACAGGCACACCTCACACACACACGGCACACAGGCACACCTCACACACACACGGCACACAGGCACACCCCACACACACACGGCACACAGGCACATCTCACACACACGCGGCACACAGGCACACCTCACACACACACGGCACACAGGCACACCTCACACACACACGGCACACAGGCACACTTCACACATGCGGCACACAGGCCCACCTCACACACACACGGCACACAGGCCCACCTCACACACACACGGCACACAGGCACACCTCACACACACACGGCACACAGGCACACCCCACACACACACGGCACACAGGCACACCTCACACACGGCACACAGGCACACCTCACACACACGCGGCACACAGGCACACCTCACACACACGCGGCACACAGGCACATCTCACACACGGCACACAGGCACACTTCACACATGCGGCACACAGGCATACCTCACACACACACGGCACACAGGCACACCTCACACACACACGGCACACAGGCACACATCATACACACGGCACACAGGCACATCTCACACACACACACGGCACACAGGCACACCTCACACACACACATGGCACACAGGCACACCTCACACACAAGTCTATTCAGCTGCAAGTCCTACCTCCACTTGCTGAGAACCTGTATGACGGGGCACCAAGGACAGCACACACACACACACCCCCCACATACATACAGACCACACACATACAACACATATACACCACACACACCACAGATGCACACCACACATGCCACACACATACACTGCACACACACCCTACACAGACACCCCACATGCTTACACATACACCTTACTCCCCACCCCCAACAAATGGGTCTACACACGGGTCCCTCCAGCTGCAAGTCCTGCCACCACTTGCTGAGAACCTGCGTGACTGGGCACCAAGGACACAAAAAGGATGCACAGAACGCACGAGCGCACCTCATCTTGTTACATTAGCTTCACTGCATAGGAATTAAGGATGAAAGTGAAAACTTTTTTTTAAGGAGAAAGAAGAGTTGATTATAACCTTGAAGGTAAAGTGTAGGGATCTGATTTGCAAACTCTAGAGTCTGGGGTGGAATCTCTACCCTGACATTTGTTAGCTATGAGAACTTGGACACTTTCTTAATCTCTCTGTGCCTCAGTTTCCTCACCTTTAAAACGAGCCCTATCTCATTATTACAGGGTACACAAGTGCCTGTATTATCAATGCCTACCACATAGTAAGTGCTCCATAAATGTTAGCTATAATCATCACTGTCTTTGTTTTGTTTTTGTTTTTGTTTTTTTTTAAGACAGGGTCTCACTCTGTCACCCAGGCTGGAGTGCAGTGGTGCGATCACAGGTCACTGCAACCTCCACTTCCTAGCCTGAAGCAATCCTACCACCTCAGCCTCCTGAGTAGCTGGGACTACGGGTACACACCACCACGCCTGGCTTTTTTTTTCTTTTTTTTCAGTAGAGATGGGCTTTCACCAGGTTGCTGAGGCTGGTCTTGAATTCCTGGACTCAAGTGATCTGCCCGCCTTGGCCTCCCACAGTGCTGGGATCACTGTCTGTCTTTTCAGGATGATAGAATTTGGCAGGGTCTGCAGCTGGAGTTGAAGGAACTATCAGAAGAATGAAGGATAGGACACTGTATTCCTTTTGTATAACGACATGGAGTTTCGCAGCTTTATTTCTAACACAGAGGCCTAATGTGAGAAATAACACTAACCAGGGCACGATGGAAAGAAACCAGTGCTTCTTTCTAGGGAAAGCCCACAGTGAGGCTGGCATCTTGGAGAGGTGATAAGTGGAGGAAGTGGGAGAGAGGCCTCACACACGGTGGTAAAGTGGGGAAAAGACTGAACTACAGGGTTCGGAGGCTCTCACAACTGTCCGTGCAGTGAGCGAAATTCACCAAACGCCCGTAACACTTTGTGGTCCTCTTTCTCCATGGCTCAGCTTCCTCATCTGTTCTTAGGCATAGTGCTGCACTGAATAATCTTCCAGAGCCGGCCCTGCTGTATTACACTGTGATATGAAGAGTGAGCTGAACTGAACTCTCATTTCCCCAACAACAGGGACCTCTTTTTTTTTTTTTTTTTTTTTTTTTTTTTTGAGACGGAGTCTCGCTCTGTCGCCCAGGCTCGAGTGCAGTGGCCGGATCTCACCTCACTGCAAGCTCCGCCTCCCGGGTTCACGCCATTCTCCTGCCTCAGCCTCCCGAGTAGCTGGGACTACAGGCGCCCGCCACCTCGCCCGGCTAGGTTTTTGTATTTTTAGTAGAGACGGGGTTTCACCGTGTTAGCCAGGATGGTCTCGATCTCCTGACCTCGTGATCTGCCCGTCTCGGCCTCCCAAAGTGCTGGGATTACAGGCTTGCGCTACCGCACCCTGCCAACAGGGACCTCTTTTTATGGCAAAACCCAGCAGGTGTCATCTCTCAGGGAAAAGGGATAGAACGTGGAAGAGAATTCTACCTGGTAACTAAGTTTTCATTTTCATTGGCTGAGGAAAGGAAACACAATGAACTGTTCTCTTCAAGATGCAAAATAAAAGTTCTGGCAGCTAGTACATCATTTTTACACACCTAACTCCGGGTGCTCCCCCTGCTTTTTTTTTTTTTTTTTTTTTTTCTTAATGTTAGAAAATAACATTACTACTATGAAACAAAGAGAATTTTTTTTTCAAAACCATGTCTTGCCATTACAGATGAGACAAGGCAACACCATGCTAATATGGTGTTGATGTCAAAGATTTTTTTTCCCTTCAAAGTAAATAATTTTAATTGAATGTGCTAGGACAGAGTTAGGTTGTTTTAATTTTTTTTTCCTCTCTCTTTGAAGGCCACTAATTGTGCCCTTTTGCTTTAAATCAATAGAGGCAAAGCCCACGGCAGATAGTGTCAGTAATGCAAATCCATTTCCTATTGTAATTCACTTTTCAGTACAAAACCTTTTCCATCAGCAAAGCATTTTAGAACCTCAAGCTACACTGTTCCCAACTGCAACTGTCTAAGGTATTGGAGGTCAAGGACAAAGTCCAAGGCCAAGTCAAGGACCATCAGGATATAGAGGAGTAACTTCTGAGGCAGCCCTGGTGGTAACATAAAAGCATAATATTCATCAGACAAGCACTTTCGCTGTGAGATGTTGGGGAACCAAGCCCAGTGGGGTGACTGGCGTCAGCTCAGTGTTCCAGAAAAGCCAAACTATTCACCACGACTTGCCCTGATTTTGCCTTCACTGCTATTCAGAGGCCTGAAGCAGTCATTGAAAGCAATTCCAAGAAATCGAGTTAAAAAAAGAGAAAATTAAAGTTTAGAAAAAAATTATTTGATAAGTGTGTAGACTTACAAATAAATTCTGAATGGAACAGAATTTTTGGGGGGTTCATAACCTTTGGCATATTTGTTTTAAAAACCTCAAACACACCCACCAACAGTGAGAAGAATGGCTAGCACTTATGAGGAATTATTATTCATTTAAAATACCCTTTAAACTATGTCACAAAGATAAATTTGTTTACCTGTCCCCACCCTTCAAAATACACAGTATTTCTATTGAAGCCAGTTTCTTGTTCTTGGAATCAGCTTTTTGAGTTGTCAGTTAGGCTGGAAGAGCTGATTAGTATGGAACTTAACATTGTCGGTAGCAAAACAGGTGCTCTACCAGAGAAATATCAGTCCATTTTAGGAATGTTTTTGAGAGTGAATCGTGGTATCTATGAGAGAAAAATCGAGCCTTTTCCCTCTTCTGGTCTGCTAAGGTAAATGGTGTGACGGAAGGATATTTCACTGCCCAATTAGCGTGGTCCATTTTCAAGTGAATCTATTATTTTCCTTTCCTTCCTCATTCTTGACTTTCAGACACTGCAAAGTAACCTCAAAGAATGTCTTCTTTGGGCATAGTTTTACAAATACTCTTTAAGATCCTTTATCACATTTCAAAGCACTTTGCAAAAACAAAACGTCCTCAATGGGGCAGGTGAGATCTCAGGAACAGTGATAGAATTCATTTTAAATAAGTCTGTGTGATTTTTCTACTGTATCATTTCAGGGACTTTCCTTAAAGAGGCTTTAAGGAAGAACTTAAAATGGAGAAAGCCAACTTTTGAACGTGGTGATCACGTTGCCTTCAGTCTCCTCTACGTCAGGGAGTCAAGGGGCTGTGGAGCCATCCGTTCCACCTGCTACATGGTTTCTCACCCTTCTCCGAACCTGACAAATGCTATGTGGCATCTCCATCACGGTTGACATTGCTAGGCCCCACTTCTTATTCAACTTTAACTGAACAATGGGGAGCAAGAAAGGATTATGTAAGAAAAAATGAAAAAGTTTGAGGGCCAACTAACAGATTTCCTAAACTAATGATGTATTTTAACATTCCAGGAATTTGATTTAGGACAAATTGTTATTTGGATGGATATTTGTCTATTGAGAGAGTAATTGTTACACTAAAGGAAATTGGTCACATATTTTAGCAATGGCTATAAATGACCAGTGGGCCAAGGATTTTGAGATCGTGAGAGACTTCTCCAGGAATGTAATCATTCATTTCACTCCAGTGTGGCTCTCCCCCATCTGCAGCCAAAACAGTCCCCAGGAGAAGCAGATAGAGACGGGAAAATAGGTAGCAGTTCTGTATAGTCTTCAGTAACAGCTCATAAACCTTAAAAAAATGGGCTTTTAATAAAGCCCATTTTTATATTTTTAAACATAAAATGGAATAAAATGATGATAGTTCCAAAGGACTTCCTGTGGGGAAAGTTTCAATGGGGAAAGTTTCAATGTCACAACTAAAATTTACATCAAATTCCCCAGCACACCCTTGTCTTCAACCCAAGGCTGCGTAACGGACATTTGCCGAGCCTGGGAACAGGGAATTCTGTGTGACTGCAGTAAAAGCACCAAACGGCCTCATGACCAAACCCTCCTGCCTCTTAGTGATTTCTGAACTGGTGGCTGAAGTCAGAATTGTCCTTGATTACTATCAGATTATGACAATGAAGTCACCATTCTGTGTTCTTTTGAGCAGCAGGATTTTCCCTTGTGTTGTCCCTCCATTCAGCTTCCCACATTCACTGCTTGCGTACAAGTTTGTTAGTCAGGGGAGTAGCAATTCTGACACAACTGAAAATGTGTATGATCAACAGTGGGGTAATCTGGATATCTGACATATACTGTGGGCGTGGAGATACTCCTATGCTGTGGTGGATGATAGCCTTCGAATGTTCTTTGTTGTCATCCACTCTATTAATTTTCTAGAAGAAAGCTAGTGGCCAATATTTTCTTCCAACAAATTCACTGGCTCCAACCTTGACACCAAAATGAGGATGGAGTGTCAAAGTTCTGATGTTGTCATTGCCCCAAACTACTTGGAGCTACTTCTTATGCAGCTGCTCTCAGTGCCAACGAGATAAGACACAGTTGTACTTTATAGTCCCTCTCCTTTTTTTTTTTTTTTTTAAGATAGGGTCTTGCTCTGTCACCCAGGCTGGAGTGCAGTGGCGTGATCTCGGCTCACTGCAACCTCCACCTCCCCCAGGGTTCAAAGGATTCTCCTGCCTCAGCCTCCTGAGTAGCTGGGATTACAGGTGCCCAACACCACGCCTGGGTAATTTTTGTATTTTTAGTAGAGACAGGTTTCTCCATGTTGGCCAGGCTGGTCTTGATCTCCTGACCTCAGGTGATCCTCCCACCTTGGCCTCCCAAAGTGCTGGGATTACAGGTGTAAGCCACCATGCCTGGCTTATTTTTTTTTTATTTTTTATTTTTTTTAAGGAAAATGACCTGGTTTGGTTTCTTCACTTACCTTTTTCAGAACATTAACTATTGGTTGTTTTCAAATATCAAGCTCAGTTTTCCAGGAGAACTATGGCCACTATGGAGAATATGAAAACATTGCTAAAGGAGGTGAAAGCCATTTCAGAAGAGGAGTTATATATTAGCTTTTGGCAGTGACAGCATTATGGACACGGACATTCAGCCTTCCCAGTTGACTGCTTTGAAGGGGCAGTGTTCACATGGAAGTTTACCTCCTAGTATGTTTGTTAAAATAAAATCAGCTTCATTACCTAATAACATAAATGACTTGGGGAGAAAACTCTGAGTCTCACGTTTTATTTCTCCTGACAATGCTGTTCAATTAGGGCAGACTTTGTGGAAATTCTGATTTCATTACCCATCACTGCTGCATGAAAATACGCTTTCTGATGTCATGCTCCGAAAGAAACGAAGTTGTTTGCTACAACTAACCCTACACAGAAATTAGAAAATTATATGACAAAAAGTTAACTTCAGCCTGCAGTTGGGACATAGGTTATTACTGAAAGTAGTCGTCGGCATGGTTTCTGGTTTCACAGTAAAAGAAGACGACTTGAAAGGACTCAGTGGTTTTGATGCTCTTCTGAAATGAAAACACTCAGTGAGCGCGCAGCATTGGGTTGTCATTAATGTCAGCCAAGCGAAAACACTGTCTCCATGAACACTGCAGTCATTTCCCCACTGAGACCATGACTTTCCACTCCCTGGCATTTCGGGCACTGTGCTAGTACTTTTCCAAAAGAGACTCTTAAGGCAATTCATTCTAGATAATCAAACACACACAACAGTCTTAAGTGAATAGGTGGCCTGAATTTGCTAAAGTCAGCCAACAATTTCCAGGGTCGAATGTGTTCTTTTCTGAGAAATACTGTAAGGTAATGATGAAACCCTCAAGCGCCGAGAGGCAAGAAGTATAAATACTACACTTCACAGTAAATAGCATTAGTTTAAAATAATGTTGTGGATAAAAATGTAATCAAGTAGCTTTACATTGCTCCTGTTAAACTTGATACACACAGTTTAACATGTCTTGTGGAAGAAAACAGGAAAAATCTCTGGCATTCTCGATATATTCTATGATATGTAGCAGCTCTTACATTCTGTGTCTGTTGCCTATTTTGTAAACAGGTAACAAAACACCATGCTTCATCCCAGAGTTATGAGAAAGAAGGAATGAAGCCTGTTGTGTTGGATGGAGTTAATGATATAACGTTAAAAAACCTCACAGTTTCCATCTACTCCCTTGCTCTCTGCAATCAAGCTGGGCACGAGAGAAGAAAATAAAGCGATTTTCTTAGGTAGGGAGTGAGTGTTGGAAAGTGGCATTTACTATATCACCAGGGCATATTTTTTGTTGTTATTTTTCCTCCCCAATTCATTGCCCATGAATTAATTTAAGAAACAAGGCATCAGGGAATAGGCTAAATATGAAACAGTATTTCCTGTGTTTTTTGGTGTCAAACACTATAAGACCAAGGTGCTAAACTTTGGATGAGAAAATATTCTGCAGTTTCTCAGGATCTCACATGTTTGTCATACTTCCTACAGTGGCAGTATACTATTTTTAATATCACTTTTGTATTGCAATGATTTTTAAACACCAAGGTAAATTCCCACAGAAAGATTGCCTGGGGATAGGTATGTGTGTGTGGGAGGGGGGATCTGGCGATAGTTATGTGGTAATCTTTTTATTTCATCCGTTTTCTCTGCTTTCAAATTATAAATTCAAACTGTAATGTCACTCTCCACCCTCTCCCATCTCCTTCCCAATCAACAAAACAAAACAAAAAATTCATATTTTACTATGTGTATTATGAAACAGCCTACAATAGGATAGCAGTGTTTTTTAAAATCCTACTTTTTATCAAGTGTCTGATTTTCTTCTGGCCATCAATCGAATTGTAAGAACAACATAGCTCATTTTATGAAACAAAGGTGATATTCGAAAACTAAGTGGCTGAAGATGTAATTGCCTGTATTTGAGCTGCTTATGACCTTGAAAAAGTATAGAAGAGGGGCCGGGCGTGGTAGCTCACGCCTGTAATCCCAGCACTTTGAAAGACCGTGGTGGGTGGATCGTGAAGTCAGGAGTTCAAGACCAGCCTGGCCAAGATGGTGAAACTCCGTCTCCACTAAAAATACAAAAATTAGCCGGGTGTGATGGCACACGCCTATAATCCCAGCTATTTAGGAGGCTGAGGCACAGAAAGGCAGAGAATTTCTTGAACCTGGGGGATGGAGGTTGCAGTGAGCCGAGATTGCGCCACTGCACTCCAGCCTGGACAACAGAGCGAGACTCCGTCTCAAAAAAAAAAAAAAAAAAAAAAAAAAAAGAGGAACATTTAAGACTTGAAATTCAGATGGAAATTTTAAAGTTTTAAGTTGTTAGTATTCAACCCCAAACACATTCATCTCAAAAAATATTAAAAGCCACAGAATTTATAACTTATGCATCTATAGTTTCTCCTTTAAGTGGTCACTAAAAAGATATCAAACTTTTTTTTGCTATAAGAGCATATTTAAAAAGTATCAATGAAAGTGTTACCAGTTTTCAATCTTCCTCACTTGGACATTAAAAGGATTAAAGTTATTGTCAGCGCACACATGGATCAGCTTTCAATGGAAAAGAATTAATATGTTTTGATGTTGTTTGTTTTCCTTAAGGCTCAAGGACACTCAGCAAAAGACGTAAATAGAAGTACATATTATCATGTAGATGGTGACTCTCCAAGGGGATGATGAGGGAACAGAAGTAATACTACCCTAATTCTGAAATAATAAAAGCTCAAGCAATGAATGGCTGAATTTACACCTCAAAACTTCGTGGAAGATAGGCATATAAAAATAAGCTTTCAAAATTGAATGAACTCATTACCACAATTAAAGAAAACAAAAAGAAACATTTTGCATAACTGCTGGTTTTGCTGCTCCTTCTGCTAATTTAGTTTGTCTGGAAGAGTCACTGTGTGGACCACTGATGCTTCATCACACTTACCCAACACCTTTAGAAGAAAACAGGATAGCTACAAAGTAAGTAGTATCTTTTTATGTTTCACATTTCCATAAGGCGATTTCACAGTATTCCAGAGTGAAATCAATTAAGAAATAACTATAGCTATATAGGGAATATGCAACACATTAATATATTTATGGAGACTATATCTAGGCACAATTATTTTCAGCATTTGAAAATTACTGGTGACAGTGAGTAACGTCCCTTCCCTGTTGTTTTGATAATCTCATGTCTTTTAAGCAAAAGGAAATGTATACTGCATAATAGCTTTACCACTCTGACCTCAATATGGAGTAAAATGACAGATAACAAGCAGAAGCCGGTCAGTTTCACAAGTAAGTGATTCTGATGCTTTGGCTCATCCTGGTCCCTGCTCGGTTCTCACATCCTGATCTGGCTGACTTAGTTAAAACCTGCCATTTCTAAAGTTTAAGAAATTAAACATAGTTTGGGAGTACAAAGACCCATCTTTGCTCTGATCTCATTAACAACCTCATAAGAGTTCATTTCCCTCACTAACTGTCCTCAGGAAGGAAAGTTAAAAGACCTTGAATAATTTTTCCTACAGCCCCACAATGATACTGTACTACTGTCCTCTTTCCTGGTCTGAAACTCCTCTGGAAAGAGATGCACAGCCTCTAATAAATTATAGTTTTTGTTTTGTTTAGTGTACTCTAAGGAGCTACATGGAACCTTTTAAATCATTCAAAACCATGCCCTAAAGTCCTCTGTGATTAACAAATCAAACCCCTTTCTTTTCATGCAAGGCACCTGAGGCTGAGAGGTAACGTGACTGTCTCAAGGTTACCAAGCTGGGGAAGACCAAGGTGATACTGCCACCATCTGTTCATTCTCCTGCCACCTTTTCAACTAGGGTTTATCCCAACCTCCTCATTTCACAGAGAAAAACAGAACCAGTGTGAACAGAAACAATGCACTTGGGAAGAGTGAGCCGAGGCTCTTTTATCAATGTAGCTGGTTGAGCTTCGGTAGCCACAGGGGACCTGACTTTGAGGACACAAAACACAGGATCCTTCATGGTTCACAGTGGTGGTGTTAGGGAGAGGCAATGAGCCTTGCACAGTAGGTAGAACACGATGAGTTATCAGGGAGAGAAGGGCCCAGAAGACTGGGAAAATGATAGTGGTGTCAAACAGGAAAATTACACTAAATTATACCATGTCTATTTTACATTTTCCTCAGTCTCCGTCCTAGCCACAAGTGCACTGCAGTCATATTTAGAGATACAGCTTATCTTGCTTTTTGAAAAGTTTTTCTTAATATTTGTCCTAGGGTCCACAGGAAATGAAAAGCTCAAGGCATCCCTAGTCCTCTCCCCGCAAGTCACCTGCTATGAATACCTACATTCATTCTTCGAAGCATTTATCACTCCCTGGAATGCCACATATTTATAAGCTGTCTCCACACATTAAGAATAAGATGTATAGAGCAGGAACCTGTCATTCTTCTCCATCCTATCTTCCCAGTGCCTGCCTCCGTGCCTGACACACAGCAGGTGCTCCAAAGGAATAAATAAATTAGGAAATCCTACCGCCTGCTTCTAGCATGTAATATCTACTACCCTGGAGTGGAATGAAAGGGTTATTAAAATACCCAATTACAGCCTCAGGTCTTTCCTTCTAGTGTGGAAAGTCTACGGCAAGAACCAACACAAATTAAAGTGTCTAAAAAATCAATTGGGGCAGGCATCTTCTTCTGAACTACATTTACTAGAGCCTGCCACCCACAGATGTCAAAGGAATTCACAGGATTAAAAGAAAAGGCTGGAGGTGAGAAAGTTAATAACTACTCTTGCGACATCTAGGGCTGGGCTGCAAGTGGTCAGCACATGGACCTCTCCATATATGTTGTTAGATGTCAAGGACTGGCTTTACAGATAGACAGCCTTGGACCCCAGTGCTAAATCTTCCACTTATTAGCACTGTGATCATGGGCAAATTATTTAACCTCTCCAAACCTCTATTTCCTAATCTCTACCACAGAGATAACAGTAACTACTTCACAGGGCTGTTATGAGGCTCCAATGCAAGAATATATGTAAGCAACTAGCTCAATGCCTGGCATACAATGGTAACTGCTATTACTATTGTTATATGAGCTATTGATATTTTTATCTGATCCCAGATAATACTCAATAATCAAAGTTAATCTCCATCTGCTTTTCTGAACCAGGAATTAGTGCTTTATCCTGGGATTACTATAAGGTCAAGATGGCAAGTGAGTTTCAGCTCATATTCCGAGTCACATGGATTTCAAGTGAATGCTTGGGGGCTGGTTGAGATGCACTGTGCTGTGATTGATTGTGACATGTGCCAAGGGTGTGGAGCCAGGCTTGTTGGTTGGTTCTAATATTAGAATTGGTAAGCCTCTTGTAGTAGTATCACGGAGACTAACAGCTATTTTAATATTACATAATAAAGCATAGAGAAATCAAAAGAATGGGCTAAGAGTCAGATGGTTTAAGTTCTAATTTTAGCTCTTCAACTAACCGGTGAGAAGATCAGAATATGCTACCCCAAATTATGACACTCTGGCATGAAGATTATTTTGAGCTGAAAGCAACTGAGAAACAACAGAAAAAGCTCTCTACCCTCCCCCTATCTGGCTATAAGCAAGGCATACATTTCCCCTTGTAAAGGTACCCTCTGCCCCAACCCATACCAGGAAGAGGAGACAACACTTATCACTACAGATGGGCACTGACTTAAATCTGCTAAAACAAACCTTATTGAAGTAACCCTTGTCTTCTATTAGTTCCCACATACATTTACCTTCCCACAATTTATGGCCCCTAGAAGCCTCAAGCCATTTACCTTTATTTTGTCACTTCTCCATAAGTTTATTGCACTTTGTTAAAATGGTATATAAGTCTCCAGATCTGATGACCTTCCTGGGGGTTTTTACTTAATTTCTGTGAGGCCCCCTCATATACATATAAAATAATCCTTTCTCTCCTGTTAACCTGTCTTTTGTAAGTTTATTTTGTGGGGCCCCAGACACTGAATATAAGCGGGTAGAGGAAGAAGTTGGGTTTTTTCCTCTCTAACACTGAGTAAGTGATTTTAATCCAGTCACTTCTCTTTCACTGTAAAGTTATTTCCAATTGAAGTACTGTGATTTGCTGATACTGATTTTTTAAAATGTAAGTAAAGTAAAATACATACAGCTCTGACAGGGCCTGGGGTACAGGATGGGTATTTTTTGTGATTATTTGAAAGAAAAATAAAAGCACAAGGCTATTATATGGAACTGTAACAGTTAAATATTTTCTGTCCTCATTCAAAAAGATTGACTCTTCCTATCAATGAGAAATATATTCACAATGAGAAAAAATCGTAACATTTTTGGCACTAAAAAAAAAAATCAGCAAATGCTTAGTAATTCTCCAAGAAAGACAAGACTGTCGTGAATATGGCGGCTCTTTAATAACCAAGGCACCATTTAAAAATAGCTAGAATTAATTACAGGGCTAATGACCCATTGAAAGGCTTATTTAAATACCAAAGCCAGCACTGAACAATCATGGAAAGTATGGCTTAAAAGGGCTTTAGAGAGCAGAAACCAGGAACCGCAGTTGAAACAAAAAACACATTATCCTAGAACTCTAGCTACTTTGGTAAGAAACATTCAGGATGTGAAAAATCTCAGGGGAGTTCTCAGGCTGGGTAAGAGAAGCCACTAGGATCAACAGACAAGAAGATGACACATACGGTCACCTTTTGGAAAAGAAGGACTGCTATTTAGCATTCACCCAAAGAGAAGAGAGAAGAGCCCTTCTAAAACCATTCTCCCCCAGCCATCAAGGTTTTCTTTCCCCCATGCTCACCCCCTGCTTTTCTGATGTAGCCACCCATTTTTAATGTACCATAGGATAAAATTAAAATTTCCACAGACAGGAAAATATATATTTTAATAAGTCTCTGTGGCCATTTTAGAGCTGCATTATCTCCAAGAGCTTCCTGTGTCTTGGTCCTCTGTGCCCTGCATCCACGCCATCATAAGCCAAAGAAGAGGTGATAATCTTCAGTGTGCCCTACTTGCCAGGCAAAAGTGATGCCACTGCAGTTCTTAGCTTCTCTCTGTACCAAAATGGCCTTTCTGTACATCAGTATCCTGGGAGCACACCAGGTGGCCAGAGCTGAAACAGTTTCATTACTTCATTCACGGCCATTGATTAAATGCATTACTCTTACCCTTATTTACTATGGCCTAGACATGCCTTGTAGTTGCCTTGCTAAGTTAAAAGTGTAATAAAATCAAAAGCTTCCAAAGCCCTTGAGAGCTCAAGGTGGGGAGGTAGGAGAGGGAGTGAGGCACTCTCGACATATATTGGTTTCAAGGAGCAAATATAAATTTTAGTATAAATTGCCGTTCACAATAACGCTTTTAAACCAGCAATTATTTATACTGTACTACTCGAGAAACCCTATAATTATTCTGAAAGCACTTGCCAACGTCTACCCTGTTTCATATTTGCCAACACAGCCTTGTTCAAAAGAATTAGTGGCGATGTCAAAATTCTGCTTGGTACTAGGGTTACTGCTTGAAACAAGAAGTGATTACACGATGTTGGGATATTCAAGGAGAATGGGGCCAATAAAGTACCCTAAGAATGAAATTGTCTTGTATTCATATTCACAGGTGGGAAGAAAAGGAAGGTGGTGGTTGAAAGGGAAAAAAATTGCTTGAATTTTTTTTCCTTTTTTTTTTTTTTTTTTACTACTTTCCCAAGAAATACTGTCATCTGTTGAGCAAAGTGACTTTAAGAAAATGGTTTTTCAAATGCTGGAAATGGTAGTGATTTGGAGGAAAAAAGATAACCCACTTCTCCCTCTTCCCCACTCCTTCCTGCCTGGAAAATGTTTCTATTTCCAGCCTTTACTCCTGATATTTGTAAGTGAATCTGGGTAGTGACTGTAGAACCTCGGCTTACACATCTCAAAACACCCATCTGTGCAGGTCACTTGACTTTGCTGACCTATTTTCTGCTGTTTCTTTCTGTTACACAAATCTCCCCCACTTGAAAGAGCAATAGTCCCTCTACTTTCCAATGAAGCACAGACAGCAGAGAGATTTCTCACTCTCTGTAAATGCAGAAGCTTTTGGAGTGTCTGGCATTTCAGGTGAGTGTTTAGGAAAAACCGGATGTCATCCTGGGTGTCTCTCTCATCTTTATTTCATGCTTTCTCTTCTTATAAACCCACCCAATTGTGGACAAGGGGATCTGTGTTCCCCATCGCCAAGTGAAAATACATTCTAAATCTACCCTCAAAATTGAGGGTGCTGTGCAAAGTTTCATAAATAGAAACAGGCAGGAGAAAAATCTGGCTTGACAACTTCTGAATTTAAGCCATTTATTCTCACCTCCACCCCATTTCTATCCCGCCTCTTCTCTTCTTTGAACACGTCATGTAAAAGCAGAGAACTAAGGCAGCTACCTAAAATAAACTTTGTATTACTTGTCTAAATATTTTAGGGAAGTGTTTTTCCTATTCTGAGTGTCCAGGCTATTTTCTCAGTTCTCGTGTTCACTCTGCAGGTGAAGATACTGTCATTGACTGGGGAATGTGCCTGTGGACCATAACCCAAAGGCGGCATCTTTTGTGATAAAAGAGGTATAACCCTGTTTCATGAGTCTATTGGCCAGGAAAGAGATCCTCTGTGCCTGGAAGTTCACGGCTTCCCCTTTCTCTTCATCATTTCAGGTTCTGCGGGAGGCTCCATCTTTGATTCAAACCTCACTTCTTCCTAAAAGCCTTCGTAAATGAAGAAACCTTGCAAATTACAATAGATGTTTCCCCTCACCATTCATGTATCTAGTTTGTACTTCCTTATCTTCCTTTTGTGAATACAGTGGCTTGCCATTTTGCCTCGAGGAACACTTGTTTGTCCACCCCAATCCAGTGATAAAGGAGAAGGAAAAGATTTATCAGATCATGTATTTATGCACAGCACATCCCCAAACGCTTCAGCAGCAATAAGTACCCAAAAAAGTACTGTTTAGGTAGCCAACTCCCACTGTCTAATTTAATCCCACTGAGACTGGATGTGTCTTTTTCTCCTTTTGTTCTAAAGAAACTTCTACTACTATTTGCTGGCAGGAATAACTTTCTGCCACCTGTAGTACTCTCTGCTTCTGTGAAGGCTGAACTTCAAGTTGCTGTGAAAGAATCTGCATTATCCCTCTATAGTCATACCTAAAATTAACCCACTGTCTTAAGTTATATAAGATCTAGAATGCTCACAACTGTTATGGTTATCGGAGAACTAGAGAGTGGGGCTTTCTGGCACTACAAGAGGATGTAGAAGATGACACATGTGGTTTGGCCTTTATTTGGAAGCAGCAAAAATCACAGAGGTGGTGGTTACAAGACAAAAAAGGCCAGGGGAGTGAACACAAAGTTTTGGCTGAGTTACTTTGTACTATTATGTAATGAGATACAAGTTCAGCCTTGCTTGAGTTTAAATAACCATAATGAACTGTTACAAACTCTGGGATGGAGACATTATAAACATAGGAAATTCTGTACTTGGTCCTCCAGTTGGTCAAGTCTACCTGTATTCATAAGGAACACATTCATTCCCTTGGGCTACAAGAGAAACATTCTGCAAACTGGAAATAGAAGTTACTCTCTGGATAGTTCTCTCAAAGAATATAATGAAGTAAATCCGAACTTCAGAAATCTCTGTGATCATGTATTTTAGAACATCACCAGAGCAAATAGCAATGAATCTCAGCTGATTAGAGCTTTAGTAAGTAATTGGGATAGCTGAATATCCAAATAGCTGGATTTTTATCCAAGTAAACACATGAAAACAAAGACGGCAGTTATCATAAATATTTTTAAAGGAATATTTCTAAATTATGACATATTTCTCTTCTTTTTAGAGAATTTTGAATAGAATTTACTTTCCTGATGATAAACAGTCATCAGAAATTTTATTTTAAAATTTATTAGAAATTTGGAGAGCAGGATGTCTAGCCTCTGAATGGGAACCTTAGTAGTGCCAATGATGAAAGAGAGAATTAAATATGGGTGATGTTGAGAAAAGCAAGATTTTTGTCTAGAAGTATGCCCAGTGCCACGCTGTGGGAAAGGGAGGCAAACACAAGACTGGGCCACATCTCCATGGTCTCTGGACAGAGGACAGCTCAGGCCTTTGGATTCACTTACACAGACGCCAGTGAAAACAAAAGCATCACCTGGGGACAGGAAACACTGATGGAGTATTTGAAGAATCCCAAAAAGTTCATCCCTGGAACAAAATTGATCTTCACTAGCATTAAGAAGAAAGCAGAAAGGGCAGACTTGATAGCCTATCTCAAAAAAACTAACGAGCATTAATTAGTTGGCCACTGCCTTGTTTATTACAAAACAGGAACATCTCATGACTTTTTAATGTGTACCATGATTTAATAGATCTCATATACCAGAATTCAGATCATTAACATCTGACAGAATATTTTTGTTGGGCAGTTCTGTTAACTAAGACTGGATTGTGGTTAAATGAGTATGTTCGATGTTTCTTTGAATTTTGATAGTAATTTTGATTCAGTAACTGCTGTCACTGTTTCCCCCTTCTGAAGATATGGTTGGACTTCATTAGTAATGTTCAACTTTTCATAAAGATGAATACCACCTTAAAACCTATTGGAAACTGGTTTTATGTTTAGATTTATATAACTAGTTATGTGAATATATTTAAATACTGGGGAAATTCCTTCACTGTCTCAGAATCAAGCAAGAGTCACCTGTATTTTGTGTTCTTTTGCCTCTTACAGGCAAGGGCTGAAGATAAGGTAGCAATGTCTACTTTATATTTTTGGCTTTGACTATGCCAATCTAATTAGAATTCCCTGTATCTAAAATGGTTTCCTTTACTTATAGAAAGGTATTTTAGTGTAGACTTTAGAGAAGTGCAATATTTAGAGTGATATTGTACACTAAAGTGTGATAGTTGAGAAGAGTTAAATATTTATTTGATATTACACTTTGGCACGTACTGTAATATCAAATATACTTTATAAATAATAAAATCTTATAAATAACAAAATCTAATAAAAATCAAATAAAGAAATTTAATATTACACACCAAAGTGTAATACCAAATAAAGAGTATTTTACTCTTCTCAAAAAAATCTACTAGACACTTATGAAAAAAGTATTAAATTATTGTTTACGCTATAATGCTCTGAAGGCCTTCTAAGATTTATATGACATTTTGGCCCAACACTAAGTGCCCTGGTTGTTTTCCTTTTTATGTTTTCTCTTCCTCCTTCATCTATTGTTTTCCTTCTTTCTGTAGTCATATGCTAGATCTTATGAGGCCCTCCCTCTACTTGTAATTAATATTTTGTCTTAGAATTAGCTATGTCTTGGAACCCAACCAGATAACTAAGCTTGTGTAAAAACCAATTATAAATAGGATGTACTGGGTCTAAAGAGATTTTCTCTGAAATCAAGTGCATGCACTGTAGTGCTTGAACTTTGGGATTCTGTTTTGGCAACCTAAAGGCCTATTTGCTGACTTCCTAACTTCTCAGATGGTTTGTGACAGCGAAGGTTGCCAGAGGACAGATTCATCACAGGTGAGCTATTGCTGTAGTAGGAAGGCAAAAAAGGTAATTGAAAGACCCTGTTCTTCAAATTACCAAGAGAAAGATGTCGTGCAGGGAATAGGACAATCACCTTTCTGTTATTTGCATTACGGCTTGATAATTATCACAAGTACATTCAGTTTGAGAGTTTCTCGATCTCTTCTCAATGCCTTCAAAAAGATATGTTATAAGACATGGCAAATTGATTATTTACTTAAGCAAGGCCAATGTCACGTTCCAAAAATATTTCAAAGCCAAATACACATAACTTTCTAAATTTGGCCATTGTTTTTTTTTTCCCCTTGACTGTTTTATTCTTGATTGCAATAGCCAAGAGTTAATATAGTTGCATTTTCTTAAGGAAACAACATAAGTTCTAACAAGAAATCTGTGAAAATGAATTTGTGATTTTAGTTCATTTTTGGATGATGTCAACCAATCATTGTAGCACACACCTGGCAAAGCAAAAAGTTTATCACGGCAACTCCTTATTTTGTTCCCTATGAGACTGTATTATATTTGGATCTCTCCAGAACATCTGACTCCCTTCTTAAGGACACTGATGTTGAAAATTATCAGACAGCCACAAAACACAGTCCATTTTATATTAAAATGTGAGTATGTTTCTAAAATGTTCTCTTTTGTTTGTGTTCTCAAGAGTGCTTTCTATAACAAATTCATGTGACATAAACAGGGCCAGCTTGCCCTAGTTACACCCTTACTATTTCATTAACACAGGAACTGGGCTACTATCCTGTTTTTGTTATGCTTATGCTGAATAACTGTACTTAGCCAGCTGCCATGACTTGTCTGTAATCCCAGCACTTTAGGAAGCCAAGATGAGAGGATCACTTGAGCTCAGGAGTTCAAGACCAGCCTGGACAACATAGTGAGACCCTGCCTCAAAAAAAAAAAAAATTAGCCGAGTGTGGTGGTGCCAGTCTGTGCCTGCCTGTAGCCTTGGCTACTGGCGGGGGAGAGGGGCCTGAGGTGGGAGGATCACTTGAGCCTGGGTCATGGCTGCAGTGAGCTGTGGCAACAGAGCAAAACCCTGGGTGACACAGCAAGATGCTGTCTCAATAAAAATAAGTACCTAACTGTATTCAAATGGCTTTCTTCTTCTAATGTGGCTGCCTGGGCAATTTGTCCATCTTTCCCCAGCAGCAGCTGCTAATGTTTAAGTGTAATTTTAGGCTAAAATTTTTTTTAATTAAAAAAATTAAAAGTTACACCAGCTTATTGAAGCAAATATAGAAAATACAGAGAAGTATAAGGAACAAAAAATAAAACATATTGTCTTCACTGCAGAGACAACTAAGTCTTTAAAAATGTACATGTCTGTCTATACACATCTGTACTCACACATGAGCACACACACATGCTGGCAGTGATGTTTTAAAATGTAAGTGTTTTTATACATGAGAAGTTTTAAATTGTGTTTTTTTAAATATTGGAGAATGCAAAATAATAATAAATAATGAGGCATAATTGTAATTGTGATGACAAGAAAGCAATAAAAAAAAAGTTAAACTCTTTAACTCTGAAACTAACGTAAGAATTTTATCCCATGTTGTAGATCCAGGAACACGTGAGGAAGATGCTTTAACTACAAGATGGCTCTCAAGGTTTTTGGACCCCCTTCCATAATGTAATAGATTCTGAATTGTAAAATACCAATACAGTTTTTAAAAGGGTCAAGAAATACAGAAGGAAAGTACATCTCAAGCTAAAACTTTATCCATTGAGAAAAGAAAAATAGCTCAGAACCATTTGAGCTATATGAGTTAGGCAAAATTTATCACACCCTGAGAGACATGATATGGGACTTCAGTCACGCTCCCCCCATGCAGGAGTGGTGGTGGGGAACTATTTAAAGCCGTTTGGTTTCTGACTAGATGCTGCCTCCATTATCTTCATGTTACTGGGATCTGTGGTACAAAGAACAATAGCTTATGGGTTTACAAAAAAATTATTTTTTTCTTTGAGACAGAGTTTTGCTCTTGATGCCCAGGCTGGAGTACAGTGGCGTGACCTCGGCTCACCACAACCTCTGCCTCACAGGTTCAAGCAATTCTCCTGCCTCAAGCCTCCTGAGTAGCTGGGATTACAGGTGTGCACCACCACGTCTGGCTAATTTTGTATTTTTAGTTTCACCATGTTGGTCAGGCTGGTCTTGAACTCCCGACCTCTCTGCCTTGGTCTCCCAAAGTGCTGGGATTACAGGCATAAGCCACCGCGCCCAGCCGGTGTACAAAAATTTTGTTGAGACAGAGTCTCGCTCTGTCACCCAGGCTGGAGTGCAATGGCACGATCATAGCTAACTGCAGCCTTGACCTCCTGGGCTCACACAATCCTCTTGCCTCAGCTTCCCAAGTAACTGGTACGACAGGCATGTGCCAATATGCTCAGCTAGTTTTTAAATTTTTTGGTGGGAGGGGGAGGTTTGTTTTTGTTTTGAGACAGAGTCTTGCTCTGTCGCCCAGGTTGGAGTGCATTAGCTCTAACCTGGCTCACTGCAACCTCTGCCTCCTGGGTTCAGGCGATTCTCCTACCTCAGCGTCCCAAGTAGCTGGGACTACAGGCGTGTTTTTTGTATTTTTTTTTTTTTTTTTTATTTTTTTTTTTAACTAGCTAACTTTTTGTATTTTTTTTTTTTTTTTAGTAGAGATGGGGTTTCACCGTGTTAGCCAGGATGGTCAGCTAACTTTTTGTATTTTTTTTTAGTAGAGATGGGGTTTCACCGTGTTAGCCAGGATGGTCTCGATCTCCTGACCTCGTGATCCACCCTCCTTGGCCTCCCAAAGTGCTGGGATTCCAGGCGTGAGCCACCATGCCTGGCTTTACATTTTTTGTAGAGATTGGGGTCTTGCTATGTTGCCCAGGTTGCTCTCAAACTCTTGGGCTTAAGTAATTGTCCTGCCTCAGACTCTCAAAGTGCTGAGATTATAGGCATGAGCCACCGTGCCTGGCCAACAGCTTATGTTATTTAAATATAAATTCTTGGTAAACAATTTAGGAACTGCCTCTTATTTTTTCCTTTAAAAATTCACTTGTAACTGCTGTTAATCCGAGTGTACAAGGCAACTGGAATCTGTACTCCCAGGTGGCTATCCTCAAGTCTGGGCTCAAATAAATGCTATACTTTATCATATTTTCTGAATTTTGTTATTTAAGGCTGACACGTATAAGTTGAAATTCTGCCAGAGTGAACATGGAGTCAGTCTACCAAAGTAAAACCAAACTAGGGTGAATATTTAAATATTCAGACAAACATCCCTGCTATTGAAACAAATCACAAATATTTGCTTAGCATCCACTAAGTGCAAGATGCTAATGGTGCAAACACCAGGTATGCCAGACAACTGCTCAGCCTTTTATACCTCTTGGCCTAACTAGACACACCTGCAGTTTTCCACATGGAATTCCTCTTGTACTTTGGCTTAAGTGTGCATTTATTCTAATGGTAGAAAATATTAAACAGACTTTAGATTTAGAAGGTGTCTCACTTCACTTCAAAGCAAAGTCTACCTTGTGAATTTAATTAGGGAACCTTCATGAGATTTTAGCCCTGATGTGTATTTCCAACTATTTTAGTCATCAAGAACACTTACTGTTCCAATTCTGCCACTGATGTGGTTGACCTTAGGGAAATTTCTTTGAGCCTCAGTTTCTTCATTTGTAGCATGGGGATCTTACTCACCTAAAACCACACTGAGATAGCTACAGTGCTTGGGGGGACAGGAGACTCTCAGTAAACAGCAGCTCTTATTGTTGTGCCCCAGAGTCTCTTAGGAAACAGGCTCCCCAGAGGTTCAAACCAAGGCTTTTCCTGTGTGGCTACATCACAGACATTGTTTATCAGAGGACACATCTTCTAGTTCACTGTGGTTCATTCTTGGTGGTCATTGGAAGTTTGCTCCATGACAGCAAGCACACACACAGGTAGCGATGGCCTACATATTTATTTTCAAGCAATGTCTTCCAGCAAACATGACATTCAGTATTGTATGAAACATCCCCACAGTATTCCACAGTCCTGCATGCGGCTTTCACTTTGCCCTCTATTGTACGGCCTTTCATGGGCTGCTTGGCTTGAGCACACTTCTCACTACATACTTCTTTTTATTAGTCTGTGAATTTTATATCCAGATAATGAATCCAAAGTCTGAGAAACATGCATGCTTACAATTGGTATACAGCACGGCTGTGGAGACATGGTTGAGAAGCTCTGGGATGAGACACCTAAATTCAAATCTTCTGTGTGAACTTGTGCAAAAATTTTAACCTCTTTGATCCTCAGTTCCCCTCCTTTGTAGAATGCTTATCCCCATTCTGGGTTATCCCTAGAGTTGTTGAAAGGTAAAAGTGATCATGCTTGTTCAGTGTTTAGCCCAGTGTTTGGCATATAGAAAAAATGTAATAAATGGCATCTTATGATGCAATTGTTACTGATTTTATCTTAACATAATACTCTTCACATTTGGCCCACCAAATAAGATCATCTTTTGGAGCCATTTTTCACTGCCAGTGAATGTGAGAATGATCTACACTCTCATCTAGTTGCTTTTACCTTCACTTACGAGAGAGCTGGCTAGGGATGGGTAAACTGAGGGCGACAAAAGACTATTTGCTTGTGTTCTAAGTCTGCTGCGCTGTATTAAATCTGATCTTTTGGTGTCATCAGGACAATCCTCTAACCAGGAAAGGTGGGGGCCTGGGAAGACTACAGCTTGCTAGAGCAAGTCATCCTTGACATGTTGAACTTTCAACAAGTTTATCACTCAAATATATGTGGGGGATAGGGAATCTGCGAGAATCCTAGATTAAAAGTATTTTATCAGCACAAAACAGTGATTATTCTAAGACAATTATATGAGAACATAAAAGTATTGATATTTAAACAACTCAATACCCCCATAATGCCCGAACTAAAACCCTGCAACCAGTACAAGAATAGCATTATTATACATTTTTGCTTCACTTTGTGGAACTTTAAATTTAATGCCACAACCAACAGCTTACAAACTGCTGTGGGCAAGCAGCGACCCCCCTGTGAGCTCGGTAAATGTTATCTATTGTATTCTACCAACATCTCAGCAAAAAGACAGAGTGTTCCTGAAACAGTCTCTAAAGTCATCCATCAGAGCTTTGAAGAAGAACATTGTCTTCTTTTCATGTGGGCTGATTTTAAGGGACAACAGAGGTTTAACAGAGGACAACACAATTGGATTGAGAGAAAACTGCTATATTCCCAAGAATTCTTCCATAAAGGTAAATTCCCCAGATAACACATTTACTTTTTTTCTTTTTAAATTTTTGATTTTTAATTTTTAAAGTTGCTTTTTCTTGCAACTAGAAGCTCAAGTACTATTGCTATTCAGTGTTGGCTTCAGATAGTGCTAGAGGTGGCAAAAATAATTCTGCAAATGCGACTCACAGTGTGCACATTATATGTAATCTATTTTCATGTATTCATTAGCAGAGACATTTGGAATACCTTGTTGCTGAATAATGAAATAAATTGCATTTGTCCAATATCTTCCCATCTATATCACATTTATATCCGGACTTGAGCCTACACCAATGTTATTCAACAGCCAACTCTGTCTCATTCATAATGGATTTTTCTCCAAATGGATCTGTTTCATGTTAAAATTAGTGATAAAGGTAGTTTTTAATGGAATAGGCAGCAGGTAACAGCAGCTTCCAAAAGCATAACCTAATGGGGATAACTTAATTATTAGCCATATCACCTACAGAGAACCAGGATTATAATAAAACTCAATTTGGTACAAACATATATAGATACCACCCCTGGCTTTTTTTTTTTTTTTAAATTAGCTAATTATGATGTGGCCTGAATTGATAAAGTCAACACATCCTCTCAAAGAACCACTTAAACACTTAAGGAAAATGAATAGTCCTTGGATTCGAGGCCAGGGATTTGACGGATTTGTAAATGTTACTCACCTCCTGGCTTGAACAGAAGTGATTTCTGATACAAGTTTCTTGCCCACCTACACTCTTGATGCTGGTAAACTGTTAAGTAAGCATTTGGGTAATATAATGCAAATTAATAACAGAGGCCTATAATTAACATACACTTACATGTGCACTCTAAAAATACGGTATCAAGGAAAGTCTTCCTATTAGGTGATGTGATCAAGGATTAATTGGTTAATGTCTATATAGCCCACCTATACATAAATAAGCTTATGATTATTATAATTATGGAGAGCACAGTTCAAAATCAAGTTCAAAGAATAGTAATTTATATATCTAAGTATAGACGCAAATATTTAACTCTGTAAAAATACTTATTTTAATGCTATTCCAAATGTTTAATAAGTATTACTCATCACTCAAGTTTTACTTTTTCTCTCTTAGCAAAAAATCATAGATGATTCAAAAAATAATTCCCTTTTGCCATTAATAACATTTTAATGTTATTTTAATTTTTTTTGAAAACTTGGTCATAGGAAGGGAAGAGGGAAAGTTTGGTGTTAGTGAAGAAACTACCTTGTTAATCACAGTGCATATTGGTGGATGGATAAGCAGAAGGTGATTTAAATTTATTGAAAGCTAGGTATATATGAAAAATAGAGCAATAAAGTTGGGTTCCTAGCCTCCAAGTCTTATATATTACTTGAGGTTGGGGAGATGACTAGATGAATACATGGTAGCAACTTATAAAGATCATAATAACAGAATATACCAAACCACATTTTTTTTTAGGGAATTTGGGAAGATTATTTGTCATTTGATTTGGGCCACAGAGAATGAATATCACATTTCCCTAGGCAGTGAAAGTGGCGATGGGAGTGAGGAAAAGCAAAGCAGAGGTCCCAGCATGAACATGCATGATGTGTTCAAAGAGAGGCTCAAAGGCAGGGTAGAGTGGAGCAAATGGCTCAACATAAGGATGGAAAGTGGGTAGCCAGGTTGGCGAGACCTAATCCTAAAAGGCCTTGAATACTCTGTTAAGGAGTTTGGACTTATTTTCTAGGTGACTTAAGCCTTCAGAACAGAAAGGAGTCTGTTTAGATTACATGTGAGAGCCCATCTGTCCAATGTTCAACCACAGAATCTAAATAATGATAAAGATACTAACAAAGATGAACTAGCCACAACCATTAATCTGCTTCCATAACAAGCTAGCCTGTGAGTTTTTAAATTATGTTTCTAGCCATTAATAACCAGGGAATTTCACATTAAAGTTCAGATTTATAGATTCTCTTAAAAAAAAAAAATCAAAGACCTGGTGATGATAGACCAGTTATTCCAAATGGCGACAGAGCCAAGGGAGGTGCTCCCTCTTCAAAGCATATGTGCCATCCGATGGTCCAAGTGCCTCCTCTACCTGCCACACTCATACCATCTGCCTAGGGGCACTAAATGTTTGGGTTTGCATCTTTTCTTTTAGAGAGATACCCTCTTTTATTATTATTATTATTTTTTTTTTCTGAGACTGAGTCTTGGTCTGTCACCCAGGCTGGCGTGCAATGGTGTGATCTCGGCTTTCTGCAACCTCCATCTCCCAGGTTCAAGCGATTCTCCTGCCTCAGCCTCCCGAATAGCTGGGACTACAGGCATGCACCACCGCACCCAGCTAATTTTTGTATTTTTAGTAGAGACAGGATTTCACCATGTTAGCCAGGCTAGTCTGGAACTCCTGGTCTTAAGTGATCCACCTGCCTTGGCCTCTGAAAGTGCTGGGATTACAGGTGTGAGCCACCAGGCCTAGCCGATACCCTCTTTTATTAGTAAGAATAATTCTACCATTGCATAAGTTCATACATACCGATTATCTCCAGCTTCTTTTGGTAATGCATTACTTTCCCTTTTTTTTCTTTCTCGTGCCAATAAAGTTTTCCATTTATTCCTTTACTTAAAACTGAAGTTGTGTGGTGTTAAATAAAATGTGTTTGGGTTGAAAATGAAAATGAAGATGTCATATGTAAGGGGCCTATGATGAACAGAAGGTAGAAAGCATGCTCTGTGGCAGGGTTTCTCAGCTTTGGCACTATTGACATTTTGGGTGAGATAATTCTTTGTTGTGGGGCTGTCATGGGCACTGTAGAATGTTTAGCAGCATCCCTGGCCTCTACCCACTAGATGCTAATAGCCCTCTCTAATTGTATTAATCAAAAAATCTCTCTAGACACTGACAAATGTTCCCTGGGGGTCAAAAATGCCCCCAGTTGAGAACCACTGTTTTATGGAGAGAATGGTTTCCAGGAAAATAAGCTCTGGATAGGAGAGTGGTCCTCTGCTGGAAAATGGATAGGACAATGCTTATGTCTCCTGCTGTTACCTCTGCCCCTGTGCACCTTTCTGTTCTGCCAGACAAGGGTTGTCCCACCCACAGAACGGTGGAACAGCCAGGCATCCTGAGGGTAGTGATGCCAAAAGAAGCCCAAAGATCCTCTCCTACCTGGGAGAACCTTCAGCACCTCCATGAGGCTGCATGGCAGTGAAGACTTCTCTTTCTCTGCTCTCTACTGCTGATATAGTTAAGGGAAAGAAGAAAGAAATGTTCATGAGCTACTCTCAAGACCCACACCTCCATGTTTACATAACCTGGCCCAGTGTGGTGTCAGAATACTTCTGAGGAAGGAAGAAGCCTCTTTCCTCCGACAAGGCACTGGGGAAGTCTAGTCTAGATCTCACTGGAAAGTCTAGTCTAGATCTCACTGGGAAGTCTAGCCTAGATCTCACTGGAAAGTCTAGCCTAGATCTCACTGGGAAGTCTAGCCTAGATCTCACTGGGAAGTCTAGCCTAGATCTCACTGGGAAGTCTAGTCTAGATCTCACTGGGAAGTCTAGTCTAGATCTCACTGGGAAGTCTAGTCTAGATCTCACTGGGAAGTCTAGCCTAGATCTCACTGGGAAGTCTAGCCTAGATCTCACTGGAAAGTCTAGCCTAGATCTCACTGGGAAGTCTAGTCTAGATCTCACTGGGAAGTCTAGTCTAGATCTCACTGGGAAGTCTAGTCTAGATCTCACTGGGAAGTCTAGTCTAGATCTCACTGGGAAGTCTAGTCTAGATCTCACTGGGGAGACCAGGACTTGCTGCTGCTATCACTGGGAGGCAGGAAGCAGGCCAGACGCACATCCTGGAACACATCAGACCAAGGTCCAGGACCTCCTGTCCTTCCACTCGAAAGGCCTTGACCCAGAGCTCACTCACCTGAGAGCTTCTTTTACTTTTCCTTGCTTTGCAAGGAAGGAACGGAGTTGTTGAATGACAAAGTGAAGTAGGTAAAAGTTGACTGAATAGTTTTGATATTTTTCATATGGATTTCAGTTTAGATGGTTTTGCACTAAAAAAAAAAAAAAAAAAAAAATCTCATGATTATGGCATTTCCTGGAGTGTAAAATAGGCTGATAATACAGTTTACAAAAGGCCTTTTTGTGGTTAGTGTCTTTTCACACCTCCATCTTCTGGCATTTAGAATCTAATCATTTCTTTGTGGTCAGAGGTATTATATATAGAAAATTGGTTGAATTAAATTAATCAACGAAAGTGGCTTGTTCATTTTGTACTCTTTCTCAAAAGAAACCACCAAGGTGGGAGGACTGTTTGAGCCTAAGAGTTCGAGACTAGCCTAGGCAACATGGAGAGACTCCATCTCTATAAAAAAATTAAAAAAAGAATAGCCATGTGTGGTGTCACATGCCTGTAGCCCCAGCTACTGGGGAGGCTGAGGCAGAAGGATCACTTGAGCCCCGGAGTTCCAGGTTATAGTGAGCTATGATCGCAACATTGCACTCCAGCCTGTGAGACCCTGTCTCTTTAAAAAGAAAAAGAAAAGAAAAAACCCAAAGGACTCATTTTTACATAATTCAAGTCTTCTGAATGATGCTTAGTAAATATGTAGTAAATGCTCAATACAGGCTAGCTCATGACAATAGTGATTCTGGTCCTCATGATAATTGGGCAGAAGGGTGGTAGTTAAAAGGGGAAACAGGGCAACAGCAAAGAAAACTGACAGTCTCCTAATTCAGTAAATAATGAGTAAATGAAATAGCAGTCACTCCCTTACAGTAACAACAGCTCAAAAGGCTGAATGGCTTGAACAGGGGAGGATGAACAATACAGGGGTAAAAGAGGGATGTAGACAAGGAAGGTTTTGAGTAAGTTAAACCTACTGGCGACAAAGAACGTACAGAGAGCAGGGCCAGGCAGCTGAAGCATTCTCGTATTCACAAATCAATGGAAGCTATTCAAGCCAATATGGTTTGATTTAGCAGATATTAACTGCAGCTAAAGTGATGCAAATACATCAGCAAAAGGAGAGCAAGATAAACACGAGAAACCCACACTCGTTAAAAAGCGAGATGAGAACAGAGACTGACATTTAAAGATCAGATTAAAAGGATAGGAAAAACTAGAGAAAAGTAAGACAATGTGATCATGAGATCCTTAGACAGAAGGGAGGTGGGGGGGACAGATTCAACAATCTCCCTGCTTATTTGACTCAGACACAAGAGAGAAGATAGCCGATCATGGGCCGTCGGTGACATAAACACAACCCGGGCACTTCATAAATATTTGTTGAGTAACTAAACGTGCACGAAAAATGCCTTCCTTTCTGGATGTGAAGATAAACTGAGATTTTATACGGTACCATATTAACAAGTTTTTGTCTTCAGGAGAATGCTTAAAACCATGGACAGTATTATTTTTGTTTTGTGTGAGGGTGGGTGTGTGTGTTTCTGAGACGAGGTCTTGCTCTGTCACCCAGGCTGGAGGGTATGATCACAGCTTACTGCAGACTTGACTTCCCCAGGCTCAGGTTATCCTCCTACCTCAGTCTCCTGAGAAGCTGGGACTATAAGTGTGTGCCACCATATCCAGTTAATTATTATTATTATTATTATTTTGCATTTTTTTGTAGAGACAGGGTTTCACCATGTTGCCCAGGATGGTCTTGAACTCCTGGGCTCACAAAATCTGCTCACCTTGGCCTCCCAAAGTGCTGGGATTACAGGTGTGAGCTACTGCGCCTGGCCCATGGACAGTTTTAATGATGATTTTAAAACAGCTATTCATTTGGATAAATTTCCATGAGCCTCATCTTGTACCCCTGACACAGGTGCCATCATAGATTCAATTAGAGGGTCATGGTACAGTAGTTGGAGCACTAGACTGAGAGTCAAGAGACCAAGGTTCCAAAATTGGCTTTGCTGCTAAGTGTGTGATGCTGGGCCAGCCACTTAACCTTTCCAAGTTTCTGTTTTCTCTGGGGTAACAGGAGTGGCTTGGACCAGATAACTCAGGCCTGTCTCACGATCCTACATGTGCAATGAGGTACATTACCATATTAATCAGCTATTTCACCCTGTCTGTATCCTGCCTTGTATGCCCAGTGTTGAATGGCAGATAAAAGTTCTTTTTTTTCCTCTCTCCTCATTTTGCCTGCTAGTGGCTTGTCAACAGTAGTTTCTATAATCAATTCTGGAAATGTTTACCCATCGGTATTATCTGAAGGCTGTTATTTACTGTGCTTGCTATTTTTTTTCCCCGGGGGGTGTAGTAATTTTTACGTGCCTCCCACAGGAGACCACAGCAAACAACAAGGATACATTTTCGCAATACTCAGCATGAAGGGACACTGTTTTGTTGATGTCCCTGACACAGTTTGAATTCATCGTAATGGTATATTTGAAGTGGTTTCCTGTGTTTGTGTGTGTGTGTGTGTGTGTGTGTGTGTGCCTGTAAAGACTAAATTAAAGCCCCAGTGCATACGGGAGTCCTTCTGTGTGCTGTTACTCTTAACTAGAATTAGTTTTTTCCCTTTTCTATGAAAACACAAATAACTGTGCAGGCCAATTAAACCTTTTGATGGAAATGAATAGCCTAGTTTTTAAGAGAGTTAAAGAGACCTAAGACATCACTGACAGCACTTTTTGGTATCATAATATTACACCTGAGCTCTCTGTGGCACTCTTAGATGAAGCATGAACTATGGAAAGATCGTGACAGAAGCCTGAGGGGCCCCTGATTTTAGTCCCTGCCACTAACTGATCCTGGGCATGGTGTTTAATCTCCCAACTACCTGATTATAAAGTTAGCAGATTGGACTAGATGACTGCTAAGGTCTCTTACAGGTCTAATAGTCTATAAAATGCCCAGCTAGCTATGGGACTGTTGTATTTAGCTATGTCACTTTCTACGATGAAAATTTTCTTCCCTGCTGGGAAGTTATCAAAATTCACTTTTTAGAATGTTATGCCAACATATAAATTGACCTCACTGCATTTCTGTTACCTCATTAAAAAAGTAATAATCCATGAAAAAGTACAAGGTGTGAGGGTGATTTGTGTAAACAGAATAATACCTTACCTTAAACACACCAGAACATCCTGCAGAGCACAGAGGAGTAGCTCATGAATCCCAGTACTCCCAGATGAGGACAGGGAGGCCTGACATCTAAATTCCATGCATGAGATTCCATAAGTCTATGGAAAAAATACTAGGTATACCCTC
The DNA here is from genome assembly GCF_024542745.1 of Macaca thibetana thibetana. Classification (NCBI taxonomy): domain Eukaryota; kingdom Metazoa; phylum Chordata; class Mammalia; order Primates; family Cercopithecidae; genus Macaca; species Macaca thibetana. The sequence goes on from NC_065584.1 coordinate 144,974,140, forward strand.
ACCCATTGCTCAATAGCCATGCTTTGAATTTGGGAGCCTTACAATTACATAGCAAAGTTGAGTAGCTTTAAATGTAGAAAGCAGGTCCATGAGCGGCTTTAATGTGGATTCTTTTGTTGGAGAAGATGAGGTCCTGTATTTCACATGGCCAGCAAAGGGTAAAGAAGGGAGAATCACTCAGAAATGTGTACCTTGGGGGAAAGAACCCCATAAGAAACCTACCAGAAAATGGGCATCATCCCTCATATTTGCAAAACCTTTCACAACTTAACCTTTTACAGCTTTACTAAACACTTGAATGCTCTGGGTACAGTGAACCATAAGAAATATAGGGAATATAACCCACAGGGTTTAATAAATGCATGGCTCTTATAGACGACTGGACCATCCTGCTTTTACCATTGGCAGCAAGAAAAAAAAAAAAAAAGAATGGCTTTTTAGTCATACTCCCTACTACCTTTTAAAAACAAATCGATACATAATATAGATAACAAAACTATATTTATGAAGAAGCACTTACTGATGGGCCAACCACCTGAAATGTGTTACCTCATTTAACAACCTCAAAATAATCCAGTGAGGTTGATGCCATTTTCATCCTCGGTAGGAGATGAGAGCTGTGTGAGTGAAGCCACTGTCCAGGGGCAAGGAAGTCAAATCACCACTATTCTGAACCAATTTGCCAAGTTTCAAGTGTTTACCTTGCATACAAAAGCAACCTGAGAGGCAGCTGGCAACGAATACTTCTTCACAGTTTGGGCATGAGTCCTGACTAACATGTACTAAATTACCAAGCGTATCTTTAAATAAATGTGTACCACAGCAACTCTAATCCAAACAACCATCTTTAATGTAATAATTACACTGGCTGTGACACGAGCTCAGCCGAGAGTGTATTTTTATTTTAACAAGCCTGAGTAAGTACATGAGTGTGGGCTGAGCTTTTTGCTCGACAGTCAATACTTGAAAGCTGGCTCCAACCTTTAATTTAAGCATTCGCTTGTAGCACCAACAGGGCTACAGGGTTTCTAGTATCAAAGACACACTCCTCCATCCTTTCATGGCCCTACTTCTGTAAGCAGCGTGATTGAACTGCAGCACCACAGAACTTGTTTTCCCTCCTTCTGGCAGCGTTAAGCCAAAACACGACTGCCCCATTCATCTTGGCAACATCATAATGAAGTCCCTGAATCAATTTCTAACAAGCAAAGTGCAGAAATCCATTGAAGGAGACTTGTGGCGGATGCCTTTCATACATCTCTCAACACCATACAAGAGGCAGAGCGGCCGCCCAGAAACCCAAATCATACCACAGAAGAGTCCTTTGCCGCGTCCAAAAAGCTTTTTTATTCCCTTGAAATAATTAAGGGAAAGGAAGATACTGAGAATACCTGATTGTTTCTCGGGTTTCTTCATGTGCCTTAAAAATATCTGGCGATTTCCCTCCATGGCCTCCCAGCAACTCCCATAGAATGAGGGCGAGAGCCCGTCATAGTTCAGACCCCACCGGTCTCCTCTACATGCCTCGTCTTCTGCAGTCCCCGCCTTGCCTTGCTGTCTAGCTTTCAGGGATTTTCACAAGCTCAACCATTTGTTGGCAACAACCTTCCTCTGCTTCAAAGCTCAGCTAAGCCTTCACCTCTTCCAAAAAGCTGTTCCTAACCCCTCAGTCTGATGTGTGCTCCTCGTCTGTGCTCCTACCATCTCCTGCATTCCTCTAATCTGGCATTTACACTGTGTCATGATTTTATTTCCACCTTGGGCCCTCCCTGGCCTGTGAGCTCCTTGAAGGCAGGGACCACATCTTTTCATCTTTCTGGTTCCAGCACTTTTTATAGTGCCTGGCACACATCACATGCTCCATCCATTTCTATGTGTATTTTGTCTACTCCCATTCTACTGCAGTGTTCAGAAAAAGCCCCTAACCTCAATTTGCATGATGACCTAATATCGGAATCTGGAACAATGTGTGTTTCTGAGACTCCGGTGGTGCTGGGGCTGTCGGGTCAGAGCAGAGCAGGGTTAGCCCAGCCCTGCGAGTCTGGCAGACTCAGCCCCCAGTTGGAGCTATGTGCTAGCCCTGTGATCCCAGACAGGTTGCTCTGCGTCTCTGAGTCTCCGCTTCCTCCTCTGTAAAAAGGGGATGAAAGGCTAATGTAAGTATTAAATGTGGTAATCTATTTCACGGTGCTTGGCACACAGGAAGCGCTTTATAAATGACAGGCTCAGAACATGTATTACTGGTTACAAATAGCAGGGCTTGGATAATGCAGAATTAGAAGCCTCTTATGTCATATGATGAGAAATTTCATGCAAGTTCTCCTTCCATCATCCCCCATCTGACCAGACCACATAACTCATACGCTTGGGCACTGGCAAAGGCCCCTGTTAAAATGCAATGTGTACCAGCTAAGGCTGGATGAACTCATTACCCTAACTTCAAACTTGAATACGTGATGTGTACCATTTGCCATGTGTACAAGAGGATGAGAGGATGAGGATGTTAATAACAATACTTCAGTGCCTGCCATATGCTAAGTGCTTGTCACATGTGAGACAATGCATTAAGTGCCTTCCACGTGTTACTTCCTTCTTTCCAAAAATCCCTATGGGTAGATGTTATTATCATCTTTATTTGATAGATGATAAAACTGAGGTTAGTGAGGTTACATGACTTACCCAAGATCCTTCAGCTAATACATGGCATTTCTGGGACTTAAGCCTTATATTTGGAAAAATTTCCAGATCCATGCTTGCTCTTATGCCTATGCCAACTTTCTGATAGTCTTTCTTATTTCTGTATCTTGTGTCACCCGGAAGAGCCAGGAGAGAATGGGACACAAGATCAAAATACTGAGTCAGGGGCAGGAGAAGAGGAGGAGGTCTGGAGATTGTACTGCTTGATTTTTTATATGGTGATTAGGCAACTCTGCCCCCAGCTAAACCAGAAGGCCACCGAGAGCCCTGAGAGAGGAGATGATAAATTTCGAAAACATAACTCCGTGTGTCTAATGCCAGCCTTAACCTAGGGCCAGACCCTTCAGCAAAGAGCTAGAAAGTGCACAGACAGCATTAAGTCTTAGAAGACCTTCCTATTCCTATAGCAACGTCACCATATCTTCGGATTCACTTTTTCCTTCCCACTTGACTAGCAGGTCATTCAAAAGCCAATGGTTATAAAGCAAGAAAACAATCCTGTAAAAGTTGATACTGGACCTTCATGATACGGAGTTATGGCTTTGTACATGTACTTGAAGTATAAATGCCTTTAGCTTCCCTACTGTAAGGTCGTAGGTCCAATTTACCTTTAGTGAAATGGTGGTACAAAGGAACTGAGAATAAACAAAATGTTTGGTAAATGACAGAGTGAAAAATTCCAAAGTCGGGTCTAGAGAATATTTTCAGTACTGAGAATATATTATTTACTATATATATATATATATATATATATATGTATATACTAGAATCCTCCTGCCCTTTGGTAAGCTTTTTATTGAAGTGCAACATGTAAACAGAAACGGACACAAATAATAAATGTAAGCTTTATGAATGTTCACAGGCAATACTCCCAGATCAAGAAAAAAATGTCCCTTTGGTTTTTTAAAATAGTTTTCCATGCCTGGGTCAAAATCACCGAATAATGCAAGACTTAGCGTATAACATTTATTGTTTAAAGTTCAGTTAGCCAGAAAATGCTAAAAATTTAAGAAAATACAATGCCTAAACATGAGCCATTTTACTTCAAAGAGAATAATTATCTTACACTTTTATTTCCCAAATTGGAAAGTTAGAAGTTTTGTTTTCTTTTTAACCATGAGTGGGCATGTAGTTATTTCTCTCACCCTTTAAACAGCCAGGGTTTCCTCAGCTGCACCTTCCCAACACCCTCTCCAAGAATAGAGGATGGCTAGCCTTGCTTTCCTTCCTCTTCACTCCCGTCCTTCCCCCACATCACCACTGCGAGTTGTTCTGAAACGGGGCCATCTCATTCTCCTCAGCCCTCCTAATTTTGGGCAGATCCACAGAAGACAGGAGGTACTTTTTCTCATGGGCAGGGTAGCTGTGGGCCATTGCACAACTTCTGTTTATACAGTGAGTATGCTTCAGCCTATCCCTTTAACTGGCTTAATAAAACCATGCCGGGAGCAATGTATCCCGATACTCTGAGACTGATTTGGCTCTGGGGGCACCAACTTTTCTCTTAGTTATAAGAGTCAGAAGCAAGACCCTGGAAATGCGGAACGTGCCAAAACACATTTGCTCCCACGCAACTGACAGCCTTTTGATAGGAAACCAAATGGAAGGCAAGACCTGCATGCCCCTTATTTGATAATAACAAAGAGGCAGATGGCCCAGCCACAAAGGGCAATGTGAATGTCTATATGTTAGATGCCAACAAAGTGATTATAAAATTAAGGACAAGTATTTGGGCATTGCTTTCTAACTGCATGTTATTTTTCACAAGAAATTTCAGGGCAGGTTGGGCTTTCACATATTTAATTAGTATAATGGAACTGATTCTGCCAAGTGTATCTGTTAGTTGAGGGCTTAGCCTCCTTGTCACGCTCAGGTGCTGACAGCTATCTGGGCAGAACTCTTCCCCCTTGGAGAAGGTCTGAAGGGGAGTGTGTGTGTTAAGGTGCCCATCACTTGCATGGTGGCAGGGCCTGCAAGGGCTTTCCATCTGTACACACAGGAATAAAATTCTCCAAGGTGCCTACATTCATGACAAAACTGTCGCATCTTTCAGGAGCTGGGATAGCTCTGGAAGTTGTACTGATTGTATAAAAGCTTTTTCCTCCATGCAAGCCCAAACCAAAAAAAAAGAAAAACGACCATCATTTACTAGTACTATTTTTGCTAATATAGGTTGCAGATGATTAAAGATAAACTGTAAAGCCTCTGTAAACCACAAATTTTATGCCCAGATCTTTGCTATATTGATAAAGAAAAAAAAATCTCTGAAAATAGAATATCAGCAAAGATTCTGGTCTTCCACTGTTATTAAAGATGAAGACATTATAAAGAAAACGAGGATTAGAAAATTTGCTCTTGAATTCAGGTTTGAAAGTGCTTTAATATAATTTATGGCTCATCTGATAAATCTGTCTGAATTTAAAGCTATTGCTTAAATAGCTTTTATTGTTACCTTGTGCTTTGTCATATAATTTTCAGACTACGTCTCCTACAGTAAATTGCAGAGCAAGAGCTCTCAAATTTTTTGGTCTCTGTAAATACTTTTATGCTTCTAAAAACTGCAAAGAGGCCCCGTGTGGTGGCTCACGCCTATAATCCCAGTACTTTGGGAGGCTGAGACAGACGGATCACCTGAGGTCAGGAGTTCGAGACCAGCCTGGCCAACATGGTGAAACTCTGTCTCTACTAGAAATACAAAAATTAGCTGGGTGTGGTGGTGCGTGTCTGTAATCTCAGCTACTCGCGAGGCTGAGGCAGGAGAATCACTTGAACCCAGGAGGTGGAGGTTGCAGCAAACCAAGATCGTGCCACTGTACTCTAGCCTGGGTTACAGAGCGAGACTTTGTTTCCAAAAAAGAAAAAAAAAAACCTGCAAACAGCTTTTGTTTTTGTGGGTTATACATCAATCATTACCATATTAGAAGTTAAAACTAGGAACATTTAAACCATTTACTTATAATTCATCTTAAAATAATAGTAATAAACACATTGCATACTAACATATAAAAATAAGTATATTTTATAAGACAAAAAGTTAGCATGAAGGATACCATTATTTTACATTTTTGCAAATCTTTTTATATCTGGCTATTAAAAGAAGACAAGTAGATTCTCATGGCTGCTTCTGCATTCAATCTGTTGTGTTATGCTCTTATGGTTGATGTATGTGAAGAAAATCTGGCCTCACAAAGAGATGTAGCTAGAAAAAGGAAAGGTATTATAATAGCCTTTTCAGATAATTTTGGATATTCTTCTGTGGTACTACACTAAAACTCAACAAGTGGTAGTTTCTTAAAGATCAGTTCGAATATGGAACCTGAAACCATATCACTGACTTATTGTACTTTGCTAAATTCAAATACACCAGTATATTTTGCACTTTGAGTGGATCATTTACCTATGTATATTTTTATAATTATAATTATAATATATACATGGGTCACTTGGAAACTATTGGTTCACTGAGTTTTGTATATCTTCCAGATTTTGACACATTTCATTATTAGATGTGATTATATCAAGGAATTATGTTGATTAATATCACTACCCATATCATCAGAAAAGTTTGTAAGTACTGGGAAGCTGTCAAATTGATGGGGTTGGATACAAGTTTTCCAGAATTCAGATTTTTGCCTGAATGTATGGGCAGTAAATAGTGTGAACTGTTTTTCTTGAGATAACAGACTCAAAGTTCATTTTTGAGAAAATATATGAAACATATCCACATCTGAATAATTATAGTCTGTTACTCTATTAAGTAAAGTGGCATTCCATTAAAAAAACAGCTAGTTCAGCTCTTAACTCAAACAGTGACACAAGTACTTTTCCCTGGAGACAAACATGGCACTTAGGTAGAAAGCAGAAGTGCTTTATGCAAACTTCCAATTTTGTCATAAAGAACATTAAAAAGGTGTGGACTCAAGGGTCAAAATTTAATGAAGTTAATTTTCTGCTTCATCAAGGACATTCTTAAATGAAACTTTTTTTTTTTTTTTTTTTTTTTTAAACAGCAACTGCACAGTAATGAAGAATACCATGGCTGCTGGTACAGCTTGGCATTACTGTTCTGCTTCCTGCTAAGGCGCCAGCAGTTTTACCCGCCAATGCTTTGCACCATTAATACAAATGGTCACCGTAGTAAAAAGGGGAAACAATGCCTTAGTATTGTTATGGAACTAGTTTTTATCTCTTGGAGCCCCTGAGAGGGCCTTGGGGCCTCGCAGGGGGTCCCTGTATCACACATTGAAGACCACTACTGTAGAGGATAGTATCTATAAATCCAAACACTCTCTAATCTGCTAAATGCTTATGTCCTTGTGGGGTTCACGTAAAGAAGATTTAAAAGGTTTATTTCCGTCTCCACTCTCCTGCCCTGCCTGCTTAAAAAAAAAAAAAAATTCCATTGTGGTAGTTCAACATAAATTGTGTGTATAGAACAAAGAAATTACAGTACTCTTGATTTCATCAGCATTTTCTCCTAACAAAGAAAGCTAGCTATTCTAACATGCTATTGAGAAAACGATTGAACTACCATGAGTTATAGGAAACATGACATGCTCAGTACCCCCTCCATCTCACCTAACTCCCAACTCTCTCCCAAACCTTTCACTTTGGGGGTTATTTTGGATGAGCGCTTAGTAGCGTCCTCAGAAATAACTGGTTGTCCTAATTCAGCCCCATGCAAATTAACGCTCCCCTAAAGAGGCCTTATTATAATTTCCAACCCTTGATGTCTACATAATCCCCTATAGTTCCTTAACTTCTTGCTTTCTAACTTCTGTTTACTGATGCACCGCTTTTGTCAGCTCAGTATAGCATCAATTAGTAACACAGTTCTGTTTATTAGGTCTCCCTAGAGCCTTGAGAAAGCTGCTTTGTATTTATTAATGACTACACAGAGCACTACTATCTTTCAATAGCATTTAAAAATGAGTAAATTACTGAAGATGAACTATAAAAGAACTTTAAATTTCAAAGGCAAGCAAAAAAAAAAAAAAAAGCCCATTATTTAAAACCACTCATAATACTTGCATGGTTAATTTTATTTTCAATGTAATATCAAGAGAGAGGGAAGAAAGCTAAACCCAGATTCTTCTTCCTGTTCTCCTTTTGGCATTTTGGAGTACACATGATTTGAACTGGAGAACTGAGGCATAGATCTGGTGATTAATTAAGAGCAGGTTTAACAGGTCTAAATTTCATTATCACACACACCTGTTAAGTAATGCACACCTGATTCAGCAGAAATCCACCCACAATGTTAATTCAAAAACATTAAGCAATCAAGAGGAAAGAAAAAAGAGGCACACTAACTTAGGTCCAGTTTTATGTTCTCAAGCATAATTCCAATCCACCAACTTGAAATGTATCCACTTTGTTCTCTCTTATTTTGTGAATAATTTCCGGTACTATATTAGGTGAAATTAGAGTTGCCCACACTGGTATAGAATTCACTACTCAAGGAAACCAGAGAGACCAGTCGCTCCTGTGATGAATCTTTCCGAACCAAACTTAAAGTGATGGGAGCAATTATGGTGTTCATTTGCCCTGCTTTTATATTCCTGGTCATTTATGAAATGAAGACGCTGATCTGCAAAAAATCACTATGCATTCATGAAAGGAGCTCTGGGAGCTCCCCCTGAGGATCTGGCTATGAGGCAGAAACATACCTCAGTGCACTTCCTTTGTCTTGTGCTCCCTCTTTGATGTGCAAGTCACTGGTGGAGTAAGCTGTGATCGCTTTGATGTTGAACTTCTAGACTTTATTGTTACTAGCATGCGTACAAGGGGAGCTGTCAGTCATTTCTTACATCTGAACAACTATGTTTCTTTACAGCACCTCTTTTACAAGCATCAATCCTTAAATACATGTTTTCACATTCCTGCTGATTACCACACTATCTTTGTTGGGGGAGGGCTGTGCTCAAATATAACTACAGCACCCACATTTTCTGTAAACACCCTGAGGCATCATCAGATGGCTGGTAACCAACCTTCTTCAACAAGAGAAGCCCGAGTGCAAAACATATTTCTAGCAAACGAAAACATTCTGAAAACACTCAATCCATTTTAACAGTCAAAATGAGTAGTTTAGCCAATATTTCCCCTAAGCAGCCACTGAAATTGCATAGAAACTTCCAAGCCACTTCAAAAGGGATTCTGAACGCAACAGCAGCAGGGGGCTGAGAAAGACTGCCAAAACTCTGAGACGTCTTAACTCATCTTAAACAACTTTGTTTCTCTGCAATGGTGGAAACAAAATGCTTCTGTTTTACAAGATTTTGCTTGTGGTAGAAACATTGCTTTAGAAATGGATTTCTATCAAACCAATTGTTCTGTTAAACAATATCATTTTCAAAAGTGGCTTGCTATTACGGATGCTACTTAAGTGAGAGGAAGATGATTTTTCATAATCTTGTGTCTAGGGCAAACATGTGCCTGTGAACGCAATGTATGTACAATTTCTTAAATATATACAGACAAACTAGGCAATATGCAAATCTGTAAAGATCTCTGTTGAAAAAGATATGGCTCTAATTTCATTTACCAGCTCCCATCAGATTTTCTTTTCAAACTCCTTTATCGCTTCTGAAACTGCTGAATATTATCAAGCCCCACTGGGAAATTCCATACAAGGAAATAAACTTAAGGTGCTTACATCACACCATGGTGGTTTATAATGAACTGCTGTCTTTTTGAATAAACGTTTCAATGAAATCCAAGTTCTTAAAGATGCCAGGTCTCAAATGAGGAAGTTAAATGATATTTTTTCATGCTGGAGTTTAGTTCAGTTTTTCTTTCTTTCTTTCTTTTTTTTTTTTTATAAAATAAGATGGCATCACAAGAGATACATTGTTTCTGCTTGCTAATAAACTGCAGACGATACATTGGGAGAGACTCAATTTCTTTGGGTTGTTGACCTGGAATATTTGGTAAAGAATAAAATTACCGTGGTGTGCAATGGTTAAGGCTATTCCATGGTTTCCATTTTTAAACAGCCCCCGCCCCTTGGTTTTAAATCAACCATCAAAAACAGAAAAAGCTTTGGGCTACAATTTGATAAATAAGGTATGACTGTAATTTTCTAGAACTAAGTCTGGGCATATTTATTATTAATACTAATGAAAACTGGCTTGTTCTTAAATTTATTTAAATAGCGTAAAGCAATGACCTCTTTCTACCTTAAATTTTCACTTCCGAAAGGAACTGATTAGCTGATCGAAGCACCTATAGCAATTAAGGGTAGAGACAGGGAATAAGGAAAGTAGGAGGCATTTATTTGCCTCTCCCAAGTCTCAAACAAGAAACTAGACCATGTTTCTGTTGTAATAGAAACACTTTCAGAGAATGGTAGAGATGGAAAAGATCTTGGTGGCTACCAAGTCCAACCCTTTAGCTTTAAAAACAGGGAAAGTGAACAACTGAGGTTTAACCTGATAATTAGTGCATCGCAGATCTGGGACAAGAACCCATGTCTTCATCGTCCCCTACCCTATGTAGGGGGGTTTCCACTACTCAACATTGTTTTGCTGCGCTGCAGACAGGGTGACTCACGTGTAAAGTGAGGGTGTTGGACTTCAGAGGTTTCTCAACCAGCATTATCTGAGTATCTGTAAAAATGTAGCAATACTTGAGCTTTACACCTTGAGACCAATAAAGTCAGAAATCTGCAGGAGCATAGCCAAGGCTTGTATATCTTTTAAAAACTCTCCAGATAGATTAATGTGCAGACCAGGTTGGGAGCAGATGACCTATGAGGTCTATTGCAACATGTTCACCATCAGTTGGGAAAATTTTTTGGTTCAGTTCCCTGATGCTGACCCATGAGGCCATAAGCATTTCTAAACCTTTATACTGTTTTTACATTGGCCTAGCTGTTGTCATTATCTGCATTTATCTAGTTCATTGATATGTTTACCTAAGTATTATCTACCTCTCCCACCAGAATGTACCCTCACAGAGACCAGAGACTGACACGATAACTGCTGTCCCCTCGGCTGCCAGCATCACATCTGCCACAAAAATGAGATAACACACCAGCATTTTCAAAAGAAAAAGGGGGCTGGTGTCGCAGTATGGAAGCGGGCACATGGTCCTTCTCCACACCAGCCAGAGGAAGTCTACTTTGATCTATCCCACCAGATTAGAATCTAAGCTGCATGAAGGCAGCATTTGGTCTCCCCTGTTTGGACGTCACCTCCAGAGCCTCGACACTGGCAGATACACAGCAGATGCTCAGTGCCTGAGAAAGGCCATGTGCTAAACAGGAAGCCCTGATCAGCTTCCAGGGCACTGAAACCTTTACTTTGTTGCTGAATAAAGCAACCTTGAAAAGACATCACTGTTTCCACTGAGTTGGCCTTGACTTCTGCAGTAGAACTCCTAGCCTGCTCCTGCTAAGTGGTCACAATATTGGCAAGACCCAGCCCAGGCACACACTGAAGGCTAAAATGCATTGTGTCTACGTCACATGCAGAGGCTGGGGATTCTGGACAAGACTTTATGCTGAAAAGGAGTGTAGGATTTGAAAAGTCTCACAGCCGCCTCCAGCACCAAAACAGCCTCAGGGTTCTCTCCTGTTTGGGCCACTTGGGGTAAGAGATTTGAGGTAATGGTCTGCCCTCTTTCTTCTGCATGCTGGTTGATAGCAAGGCCAAAGTTAACAGAAAAATATTTCAAGTGTGTTAATAACAACGCCAGAAATTGCTCACATCTGCCACCTCTTCCATGCCGAAGGGAGTGAACTAAAGGGAAGTGAATGGTTACCTTAATATAATTTATCTTTCTGAGATTCTCTTTCCTCATGAGTAAGAGGAATGGGTTAGCCCCGAGCAGTGGTTCCCAAACCCGTCTTGTCCTCAAGAGAGGATCTTTTACAAAAGAAGATTCCTTGGCCTCCCCCTAGGCTTTTGGAAGCAGAATCTGTGCAGGTGTTGCTGGAGAACGGCATTTATTTTTTAGATGCTTCCCAGATGACCGTGAAGATCAACGGCATTTGGGAACCACTAAAGGAATGGAGGACTTTGCGGTCCACCCAGCTCTGACAGGCTAGGACAGAGCTTCACAAAGTGAGGCCTAAGGACCAGCTGTATCAGAAACATCGGAGATGCTGTGTAAATACACGCCTTTGTGGGCCTCACCCCAGACACAGAATCAGACTCTGGGGGAGACCCAGGGATCTGCCTTCTTAAGACTCTCTGGATATGCAATGTACTCTACAGTTTCAGACCCACTGTTTCAGGCAGGATTTTAGAGCTAACTTATGGCTTATGTGGAAGCAAATCATGTTCATCATTGCGTTATTTGGCATGTCACAAAAATCTCCTTTGTTTTAAATGGCATGTAGCTTATAGCAAATGCAAACCTATAAGCCCAACAGTCATAAAGCAGCCTTCTCTGACTAAGTGTGGCTGCCAACTTCTCAGTGCATTTTTTAAACGCTGATTCATGGCTTAAGACACTTGATTGGGAGGAAGGTGTCTCAGCTCTATTATAAGAGCACAAAGGTGGTACCTCAATTACCTAGCACACAATAGGCACTTAAGTATTTGCTGAAACAAATGTATTTACTTATTTTCACCCAGTGTTCTACGGAAGATTTGAAGTGAGATAAACAAATAAAAAGGAGACAAAAACCCTTCCAACAACTGAAAAATGAAAATAACATTCTGTGAAAAAGAGAATACTTCTCATGTGGTAAAAGAATCACACTTCTGGGTGGCGCAGTTTGTAAAACGGTTGGCTTCAATAACTGATCTGAAACTTAACCACAAGTCTTCACTTCTGAACCACTGCCTTATTTCTATGACAGAAAGGTTCAAACAGCAGGTTTTCCTTGCTTTTTCCCTTGTTTTTCATGAAATGCTGCAATTTCATCTTTCTAATAGGAACAGGTAAGCACTGTTATCCTTTACAAGCCTGGTGACTATTTGTCATTATTATTACCCTGGTTATTCTAGCTCAGATCAGCTTTGACTTCTTCAGCAATGCAAAATTCATATAAATGTGCATTCTTATACCTCTGTGTAGCATCAGGAACAAATAACATTTAAGCAACTAGGAAGATCTATATTCATCCCTTAGATTCCAACACAGAAATCAGATTGTTTTGTGATTGTTTCACACTTGTTACAACACCAAAATTCAAATCGACAATCCACTTGTATTATCTATTTATCCTATAAATTATGCAACTGAATGCTTGTTGCTACCTCATGCAGTTTCTGACATATCCTCTATCTTCTTTTTTAGGCAAACTATATATACTTAAGTGAACCAAATGATCTAACCATAAATCTTCAGAAACCAAGGGGTTAATAGTTTTTTCATCCATGTTTAAAATTGTTTTATTACCCCCAAAAGCTACTGTAGTTTACTTTTTTTCTAAATGTTTATCATTTTTGAAAAAGAAAAGCTCTAGATTTAAAAAGGGGAAATGCTGAATTTAGCTCATCAAATGACGACCTCTTTTTAAAATATATTCAAGGGCTGGGAAACAGAATGGAGGTTGAAACTTAAAAAAATACAAGGATTACTATAAATGTCATAATAATTGTTTACTCACAAACCAAATTTCACTTAAATTTAATATTGAGCCAAACAGCAAATAAATCAGCTTTATCTTAAGTTAAAAAATGTTTTCCTTTACTTCCTGCCAAAGCAAACTTTAAAAATTCAGTATCTCTTCCACAGTTACATTTCTGATAACCATGAAAAACAAGGAGTTAAACTTTTGAATCTGGTGTAGAATGTCTCATTCCAATTGAGAAAATAACTACAACCTTTGACCTTCCCACTAGCCTGATGGGAAATTCACTGGCACCATTATGGGTTTAGCTGTCCATGGGCGAGTAACCACTAGAGGGCAGCCTTATCTCATATCTGACACGCGGCAGAAAAATACCTCAACTGCTTCTAACGTTCCTTTAATTATTTTTGTAGTATCTTTGATTTTCCTGGATACTTAATAATCAACTTCAAATGGAACTAAAGGTATTCCTAAACAGTTCAAAAGTCCACTTTCACAAACAATGATACCACAAAGACCGGTGGTGAGAGGTGCTAGAGATACAGCCTAGCTGACGTTATCTTTAAACATTTTAAACAAAAGTTTTTCATCTTTAAGTCACAGCTTCTTCTTTACTATGTGCTGGGTTAACTGCCAAGTCAATTATATCACAACTGGCACTTGGGGTCCATTTTTGGCATCAAACTTTCAAGTGGTTCTAGGCAAACTGAAGTGCGTTTGAGGAAGAAACTGACCAAGATTGTGGGAAGGCAGAACCACACTTACAGCAAAAAGGACTGGAGAGGGACAGCAGAGATTACGTGTTAGGGTGTGTGTGTGTGTGTGTGTGCGTGTGCGTGTGTGTGTGTGTGTGTGTGTGTGTTTATACTACTTGTCTTCAAATGACTGACAGTCTTTCATTTGAAAGACGGATTAAATGTGTTCTGTACAGCCCCAAAGGAAAGGATCAAAATTAAGGGATTAAAAGTACAAAGGAGAGAGTTATGCTTGATATAAGACTTTTCTAATTCAAGATGGAATAAGTTACCTTTAAAGATCGTGAGTTTCCCCTTGTGGGAGGTGTTCAAGCATAACCAGATAACTACTTGGCAGAAATACTGTGGGCAGGGTCCAAATCCCAGTGGGACATTCATCTGAGTGACTTTAAAGGTTTCGTCTGAGACTGAAATCATCCTTATTTGCTTTCAGACAAACACACCTTAATCCAGCAGTCATTAAGGCCAGTCCCCACTAAGTGAGAAATGAGCTTTTTCAGATCTACTTGAAAACTTTTAGACTTCAGGTGATTTTCTAAAAGACAAATGATTTCTCAAGAATATATCTACAATCATGCCCCTAAACTGTCATGTAAATAAACAGGACAGCACTCACAAGCACGAGAATGCGTGAGTTTTATACTACACAAAGTCACATTAAAATTAGAAGATGCATTTGTGAATGTTCCCTTTGCCTAAGGTAAGTGGGACATATAGATGTATCTCTCAATTCTATCTTAATGGGGATTGGTTACACAGGTTAGCTGTACTTCGTGGTATTCTGTATTCTCGAGGAAAATAATGCTTACATTTCACTCATATCCTCTTACAACAAGCAGACTTAATGAAAATCATGGATGAAGAGAGCTAATGATAAGCAAATAAGAATAACCCCATTTGTACACCAAATTGATTTTATTAAATAGTAATTTAAAGATATTAGGCTCAGCAAAGCATTACATAATTGGATCTATTTTTTTTCCCCATATAAATGCCAGAGTTATAACTTCCACTAACTAGAGACAAAGTTATATCCAGGACGTTTTTCACAGCTTCCTCCAGGGGAGGCATGAAGATGGAAAGATAGAAATTAGGGTTGTAGTTTTTGTTTCACCATGTATCAGCTGGAAAAGCTAGGCTATAATGCAACCTCTGTGAACCTCAGTTTCTTCAGCTAAAAAATATGGGGCTATCAGTGACTCTCTATGGAGGATTACATGGTGTCAGAGTGTTTGTAAACCATAAAGCACAAAATAAATATAGATTAGCATCATCTCCCTATTTGTTTATGAAATGTCTAGTAAACTTCAGAAGCAGTAACATTTTAAAAAGCGAAATAACTGGCAAACCTAGGGAATAAACTTGACGTTTTTTATACCCACAGGAGCAAAGATTTTTAAAGTTATCGTATTATTTCCTGAAAATATGATGAGGGCTAACAAATTTCATTCCAAAAAGAGAATCCAGAAATCAAAGATTTCAGCTGCTTCCTTGCATTTTGCCCATTGGCTAATACATGCTATCATCCATCTATTTAGACCTCCTATCTCTTGACAATTAACAGAAAAATCATGTTCTATCACGTCACACAAAATACTGACGGATAGAAAAAAGCTCTGACTACGGCTCTCTCAGTTCATGAGTCAAAAGGTTGGGATGTAAGGGAGTTATCTTCAGTAGAATAGCTAGATGGGGGAGACAGAACTTGTAAATCATTCCTCAGAGGGTCTGTATGTGGTCTTTGAGATACCATCAAATGTTAACTCACACCTGAGTTGTCACTGGTAGATGGCTCCAAAAAAAACTGTTTTTTAAGTAGAGAAACATAAAAATGGTGTAGCTGCTGACTCTGAGTGCCTAATTATGGTTTTAAAAATTATTAAATATGAAATATATAAAGGCAGCCTTGATTTCTTACTAATAAATGCTGTAAATAGTTAAAATGTATGCAGAAAACATTTCCATGACAGAGTATTCTTAGGAAATTTGTTCCATATAAGCGGTTTTGTTGATCCCTATAATTTAAGAGATTTTTAAGAAAACTGAACCCCACATCTACCTCTGCAAATCCATCCATCCATCCATCCATCCATCCATCCATCCATCCATCCATCCATCTATCCAGTAACTTCTTTTCCCCAGTAAATGGTCATTTATAAATATTATTTTCCTAGGTACCCCAGAGCAAATACCAAAGTGGCTGGGTGCTATTGTAGGTGCTCTGCAAATATCACCTTGCTGATCTCATTCGTTTTTATTGTGTCTCACTTGAGTGGGAGGGAAAGATAGGAGAAAAAGAACACTAATGAGAATTAATATATTTACAAGTATATCTACTACAAATTAAAGAGCGAAGGTTTAGATGACATATTGTATATTTTTAAATGACTATTTCTGTTTAGAAACTACATTATTTCATGACTGGGCAGCATTAAATAAATTATACGCTTCTCAATTCAAATCGAGGGCAAAAGGGTTTACTTGTGCATGATGTTGCTTTGTATCCCAAGTAATGTGATTGAAATATATAAAACCAAGAGGCTGCCCATGAAAATGGTGCTTTTAAAATACTGTCTGCTTCATGGAAGGTCCAGGCTTCTCCCTCCTCCCATGGATAAATGGATTCAGAAATCCTCCTTGTCTTTAAAAGAACTGACCCCTTCTTGCCAGACAAGCACTCTGCTCAGTAGTGGCAACCATTTGGGTTTTCTCTTTTCAAGATCCAGCCATTACCTTCTCCCAATCCTTCCCATCACAGGTAACAAAAATGGTACAAAAATCCCAGTGAAGGGATACCAGGAAAAGTGTCCTTACAATGAGATCAGAGATCGAATTCCAATTTCATTCGGTAAAAAGAAAGGCCGAGTTCTTCAAAACTATAAAATCGTATTTACTAGAGTTGGACACACTACCGACACATACAGTATTTTCAAAGTGGTGAGGAGTCTTGCATTTGCACATGAATCAGGCCGGAGGAAGAATCTACGGGCCAGAAATTCCCTTTAAGCCTCTCTGTGCTCTTATAACTCCATTTA
The DNA here is from genome assembly GCF_024542745.1 of Macaca thibetana thibetana. NCBI lineage: Eukaryota > Metazoa > Chordata > Mammalia > Primates > Cercopithecidae > Macaca > Macaca thibetana. The sequence goes on from NC_065584.1 coordinate 144,991,155, forward strand.
CACGAACACCGGGTGAGCACTCATATGAAGCAAAGGGGTATATAATCTACTGAAACTGATGAAGCTCTTACATTTCCTTTCAGTACTCTGCTGCCGCGTGACATTTGGCCAATGCACTTTTATGATGAGCAGAACAAGTGCTCCCCTGATTATAAATGTTATAGCTGGCTCTCTCCTTTTGCCCAAGAAGCAATCCAAATGGTATTGGAATTTTGTTGTTAATTAAACAAAAGCAAAATTAAAGGATGAGACTAGAGTTGCTCAAAAGAAGATTTATTACATTTGAGCATGAAACTAAGCCTGAACTTATTTGTCAACTAATGCAGAGGAAGGATTTTCTTCTTTGGTGGGTTCAAAGGGCCCGATTTAATGATGTTTAAAAAACAAGTAAACCAGCCAACAAAGAGAATCTTTCTCTTTTATGGTGGCTTGTTCCCTCCTCCCTTGTCCACATGCATCCACATACCAAAAAGCTATAGTGTAAATAGTATTTGTTTTGCACGAAAAATCTAATTATACAAACTCTCTTACACATGGAACCAATTTAACTATTAAAACTGAGAGGCGACAGGGAAGTATTTAATAAGATTCTAAGCCAGTTTTTTCCCCTTAAATCTGATATGGAAACATTTACAGCATCCCTCACTTTCCCACAAACTATTTTCTTTTTCAGTTTAAGTTTGCAACAAAGCCAAATAATCCCATTAAAATTCAGGATGTTATGATATTGGGAGTGAAATATTCTACTTGTCCAGATGCATTCTCTCTCTCTCTTCCTCTCCCTATCTCTCTCTCTCTCTCAGGCAGCTGAGTTTATAGAAAAATTGCATTGCCAGTACTTCTGAGGCACTTTTTTCAAAGCACAATACTAGGAATCTATTATTTTATGGCAGACAGACGTCACTCCAAGACAAATGTGTGGGGGTAGTGTGTGATTCTCATTATTCTATTAGTAAGGGATAGTATGGAACTTCACTTTGTAGAACTACAAAAGCAAAAGCCTATGTACTAGGAAACATCAACATTAAATAAAAATATTAAAACGTACTTTCCTTATTGTTTGGTGGGTGGTTACTGTTCATGAGGGGAGAAAGCAGTTTAAAATGTCTCAGCCTCTTGCCTTTCCTCCAATCAACACAAATTATATTAGACAAAGTGGATAAAGACTGGCATTGACATCTTCCAAATAGCGAAATCTATTTTATAATTTAAAGACCAAAAAAATGCTTTAGCTGCAGAGGGCATTTAAATCGTTTTACACTTACAGGGCTAATGAAATGCAGGAATAGCATAAAAGTGTTTTTTTTGGGGGGGGGGGCAGGGGAGAATATATTTTTTAACATAAGAAGTCGGTAAGAAACCTTAATAATTTTTCCTCCCAAATAATTTTAGGGGCTTAAGAGCGCGGATCACGGGAGGTTTCCTCTCTTTTACTTATATGAATTGCATATTCCACAAATGATTAAATCCCATTTCCCTCAAGCCACAGGGGAAAAGAGAAAATTTGCTGTGGGCACATTATATAGAAAGATTTCATCTCAAGTAGCTCATCTTAACGTCCAGAACGTTTCGGCCTGTTAATAATTAATAAAAGAGATGCCACCCAATCTCTAGTGAAGAAAGGCAAAGCTCGGTGATCTGAAAGTAAACCCAGCGCAGATACCGAACTGGTGTCCTTCATTCCAGATTGCAACAAAACCCGAACCTAGCAAACGTTTAACGAGCGCTTGGCGCCCGCACGGGTGGGCAGGACCCGCAGGACAGTCTGGGTCTGCACAATTGCTGCGCATTAGGGAAGCCGCGTCCGCCACAAAAAGATGGGGCTCTAAATCCCCAAGCCTGGCGGCTGGGCCTGCCAAGCCGTTCGGGCAGATTATCCACGGCGACGAACCTGCGGGCGCACAAGCTGGCGGCGTGCTGCGGGCTGAGTTTCTCCGGAGCTGTTTGCAACCGTCCCAAGAGCGAGTCTCGGTTTCTCCGGCAGCAGAGGCGACTTCCTGCACACCTCCAAACTTTAGCTTTCCCATCAGAAAGTTCCCTGACGTGCCACGGTTTCTCTCCTTCTCACCTGAGAGGACCTCGAGCCAGTCCTCCCTCCAGCCAGATCCCCTTCCCCTCCCGCCCCCGGCCCGGCTACGGAGTCCTGATGAGGGCGGAAGGCCGGGCCGGGAGGCTTGGCCGCGACTAACCCGCGCCCGTCGGCCCTCACCACGGTCTAACCTCCGCCCCTGCCCGCGGATCTCGTGGGCTGCCGAGTTCCTCCCCACCTCCATCCACCAGCCAAAGTGTCAAGCGGGGGTGCGCCTCTGCTCCCTGGGCCGCCAAGGGCGTCTTGGCACGCTCGAGGCGCCCGTCTAGCTCCGGCCCGCGCGCTTTCGGAAGTGGCCGCGGCGGGACACAGCGCGGGACGCAGCGCGGACCTGCGGCACTTGCCCGGCCGGTGGCCGCTAAGAAGCTCGGGACCGCAGGGGGAGGGCGCAAGGCCTGGGGCGCTGACCAGTCCCCGGGGATGACATCGCGACCGCGCGCAAGCACGGCCCTGCCCGGCCGCGGCGCCTCCCCGACCTAGGCCGGAGCTGTCCGGGGTGCGGGCCCTGGGGACCGGCCGCGGGCGTCCCCGGCTTCCTCTGAACTCCGCAGACCCTCCCCTTTCTTCCCGAAGCGCGGCGACTCCCGGCAAACTTTCTTTTGGGAGCCCCGCTGGGTGCCAAGCGGACCCAGGAGACTGACAGGAGCCGGAGGGGGCAGCACAGGGGTATCCACCCCGTGCGCCTTTGCCCCCAATCGGAGGCAGGCCGATCCCGTGGCCCGGCTCAGGTGGCGCCGCGGCGGTGGCCCAGAAGGCCCTGGCGGGGCCCCCGCGCCGAGCCCCGGGCAGTACGTGCGTTCGGGCAGGCGCGCCCACCCCTCCCCCTGCGCGCCCTCCTCCCCGCCCCCCGGAGCCGCCAGCCCACCCGGCCCCGGCGGGGCGCCCGGGCTCACCTTTCATCGCTGCGATCACAAAATACATCATTTAAGCCGCGGTGCGGAGAGCGCAGGGAGAGCGGATGGTCCGACCCCGGAGCCCCCTCTGCCGCCGCCGCGCCGCCGCCGCCCGAGCCACAGCAGCAGCTGCCGCAGCTGCCCGCCCGCCGAGAGCCATCCCGAGCCATAAGAGGCTCCATGTGACCGGCTGACATCACGGCCGCCGCTCTGTTTACACCGCGCCCCTCCGCTTCCTCCCGGGGCGGGAGGCGGGAGGCGGGAGGCAGGCGCGCCCCAGCGCCGCGCCCCGCCCCGCCCCCGCGGGCAGGTGAGCAGCAGCGGCGGCTCGGCTGGCCCACCCCGGCCGGGCCTGCCCTCCCGCGCCCCGGGCCCTCGCCCGGGCGCCCGCCTTCCCCTCGCCCTCGGGATCACCTGTGGCCGCCGGTCGCTTTTCTGCACGCAGCGCCCCACGGAACGCGCCTCTGACCACTATCTCCCCCCACTCAGTGGGGCAAGAGGCTCGCAACCCGACGCCACTCTCCCGCTGGCTTCCCGGAGCCCTTGGAGGCGATGAATGCGCCAGCTCGTTGATGGAAAAGACAAGTTTGATCTGGGGAGCTACGGTCACCCTCATTTCCTAGAGCGCCCCAGCTCTAATCGGAAGGTACGGCCCCCTCCTGGGCCGTGAAGAACGAAGCCACTGGGACGGTCCCGGGAGTGAAGTAAGCTCCTCCGAAGTCTTTCTGGAGAGACTCGGCCTGAGCAGGGGAACTCCGCCCACCCAACCCTTGGCAACCCTTGGATATTGGCAGTTATACCAATTACCAAGGTCCTGGTCTACACCTGTTTCCCCGACCCCCTTCCCCGCGTCCAAGACCACTGATACCTGCAAGGAGAGCCGGAAATTGTACGTGAATCACCTAAATGAACTCCAGTTGCCAGCTGATTTGAGCCGCTAAATTCCCAGGCTCTTCCATCTCTCTCCAGAGAACCCATCTACAAGTAGGAAAAGCTATCGTTTTCATACCCTAGAAATGAAACATTGTGGTATTTTTGACAGAAAATAAAGACCTCTAAAGGTGAACTTTGTACATTTTAACATGCAACTGAGACTTAATTCCCTCTAAACTTTGAAGCTTACTTCTTTTTACTGTCCTTATGGAACTGTAAATCATGACGTTATTATTTTACAGATCAATCTCTTTACGATGAATTTCAGATGCTACGTACCCAGAATCTGCATTGTTTAAAACTTTGGTCAGGCAGTCTATAGTACCGAGCATAACAGAAAAAATTCTGAAAAACCAAGTTTGCGTACCTATTGCGGTTCCTTCGCGAAATTTCATGCTGCTTTATTTTGTTGGTCAGTTTCCACTCACAACTTAAAAATCAGATGGCTATTAGCTGTTGCATTCATGATGATTAAACAAGGATAATTCTAGCATATTTTTTTCTCCATGTGAGTTGCTCTTGCCCCTGAGTTGGGCCACAATTTAAAACACAAGCAGATAATCAGCACTGTAGAAAACAAGGATTCATACAACACTCCCTCCCCAGCCCCCTTTCAAGGCAAAATTGAGGCTTCCAAGCATTTATACAGCGCTCTGATTTAGAAGGTCAATAAAGTTCATTGTCCTTCAGTCAAGCCATGGCTTTATAAAAGTTTGATTTCAGATAAATTCATTCTAATATAGTTTTTTTTCTTTTAGATTTTTTTTCCCCAAATAAAACTACAAAGAAAATAAATTGTAAAAATGTGAACCCAGGACCTACCCATGTTAACTCAGCTGTCCAGCCATAGCGAAGTGGACAGGAGTTTCAAATGAATCAACCATACCCACTGTAATGTTTACAATTATGAAATTAAATCACACCATGTTCCTATGATGCAACTATATCTCCCAGTGAGGCAACGCCCCTCAGTTACACTGACACCATCATTCAAATTTGGTTCTTGATTTCCCTTGTGTTAGTGACTAATGCCAAACTATCCTATAAGCAGGTCCCAGGTACAATTTTCTTTCTTTTGTATCGTTAAAGGATGGAAAACCATTGGAGATTGCATCCTCTTAAGTATGTTCTTCCATACTCAATGCAAATGAACCCAGATATACAACTCCGAGAATTCACAATGCTACTTTAAAACAGTATCCTGCTTTAGAAAACAATGTTTTCAAAATAACCAAATCTGTTAGCTCTAGCCTGCCTGTCAGACATCTGACTCCAAGGTGAATAGTCTGACATCACTAGTAATCAGTATTTATTTCCAGATCATTTCAAATGAAATCAGTCATTGGGAACAACATGTAATGTGACATCTGCTCCTGTAGTTACAAGTAGAATAATTCATTCTATAGATATGTCCCCAATAGAAATATAATCTCAAGTACTTATCTGAAATATTTACACATTTATTCAACAAAGACATTTCCAGAATAATGTAATACTGACCTTGCCCTTTAGTGATGTATTTCATTCACTTCCTACAACTAATGAGCAACAGAATTTGAGATATGAAGTCCTAACCTTCCAATGTAGCTAGATGCTATTTGTAATACATGCCTCTATTAAATGTCTTCAGCTTTTAACCCAGGTTATATTACTGTTCTTTATCTTAACACAAAGCTCTTTGAGAGTAAAAACTAGAGACTTTTTTTTTTTAACCACTCAAAATGCACATTTTCTATGACATTATAAGGTCCCAACCAAACAGATCAATCAGGAGTAAAAGGGACCATCTGCCATATTGAAGGGACATCTCCCTGCAGTAATACCAAATTGGAGCCATAAATGATACATTTTAGTACAAACTTTTATCCGCTGTATATTAAAATACAATCATGTAAAAGGCGGGCATGGTGGCTCACGCCTGTAATACCAGCACTTTGAGAGGTCAAGGCGGGTGGATCACTTGAGGTCAGGAGTTCAAGACCAGCCTGGGCAACATGGTGAAACCCCATCTCTACAAAAACACAAAAATTAGCCAGGCGTGGTGGTGCATGCCTGTAATCCTAGCTACTACTTGCGAGGCTGAGGCATAGGAATTGCTTGAACCCAGGAGGTTGAGGTTGCAGTGAGCCAAGATCACACCACTGCACTCTAGCCTGGGCGACAGAGCAAGAATCTGTCTCAAGGAAAAAAAAAAAGTATACAATTGTAGAAATACAATAAAACATTAAAATGCAATAAATAGGTAGGAGTAATTGTCTGGATTTTATTAAACAAATGCTTATGAGTAAGGGAGAACGCCGTGCTAAGGAATATATTCTTTTTCTTTTTACCAAGTGTTCTGAAAAAAAAAAAGTAAATATTGCTTACATGAAGATAACTAAACAGAATGGGACTTCTTTACCAGGAATGGGAGTTTGTTATATATTAATTTGCAGCTCAAAGGTTTCTGTTGGCTCATCTTAGAAAAAGAAGGCATACAACATACTTATAAACACATGTAACTCATCTCAGTCTCCCAGGATGGTCATAGCCCCACGTGGTGTTCCTGTGTGCTGGGTTCCACATTCAATCTGTCATTTAGCGAGAAAGTAGAGAGACACTTCTAATGCCAGGTTGTTCCCAAAAACACCTCGGGGAAAAGACTGGTGCATTTTTGTACGAGTCTAGACTGGAGTATTATTAGTAAATTGGTGCCAATCTTCCTATGTTACAGGTTAACTAAATGATACTTGACTTTATAAGAGTATATTTTGTTTTTCACCACACAAGTTCTGATCTCATAATCTGCCACCCCAAATCATAGATATAATGCTGCTGGGGAGAATGACAAACCAGTGGACTGGCAAATTTATCACGAATCTGCAAGTGGCTCCTAGGACAAAGGTGGTTTCAAAGTTTGCTGATGCATGTGAGGCATAGCATTTTGGTTTTGTCTCACCCAGGCCCTGCGTCTCTCTCTCCAGTGTGCGTCTGCTTGCTCATTCAATTAATTTCCTTATAGCTGAACAAGAAAGGGATCAGTGAAAGGTTAATGTGGTCCTAGGCAGCTTGATTCAATGGAGTCCTTAGCCACCACTGCACTGTGACCTTTAGGAGTTGAGCCATTCTGGTTGACACAGAGCCAGGGGACCAGGTTTCCCATAAACCAAATAGGGTCAGACCCAGAGAGTTGTAAAGCAAGGATACTTGGGAAGCTATGGACATGTCACAAACTAACCTAGAAGAGATCACAGCTTTACTTAAACTGGAGTCCAGAAGGAGCCAGTTTCTCATAAAGGAACACTTACAAATGGAGTAATACTGGTGAGACCCAGAAGCCAACAGTAAGACAAGGAGCTCTGCTATTTATGAGTGTAAAGAGGGAGGGGACAAGTGGATTAATGTGGTTTATCTGCCTTTTTCATGATTTTGAAACAAATATAGATGTAGATTGAAATGTGCATGAATGTATACATATGCATAGTCCATGAAATATGGGTGAAATAAACTACATTTGGGTGGCAAAGAGACACCCACAATTTTACACACTCACACCCACCCCCCCCACATGTATTTCTCATAATCAGCCATACTTACTGAGTAGGTATTATACTGACACTGTGATGGAGAATCGAACAAGAATAAGACAGTAGCTCTGATTTTGAGAAGGTCACAACAAATCAGCTGACCTGTGCTTTGAAAACTGTAGAGTTCCATGAGTTGGTCTGAACATTCCTAAAGGTGTACCGTGTCTGGTTGCCCATTGAAAAGATGTTTGCACAGCACTCTGCCACTCACTAAACAGTTGATAGATGACTGCAAATCATTAGTGTGGCTATTAGTGTAATGGGATGTTGGAGGTGAAAGATTTGACTGAATGGAGACAATGGTGCAGGGCTTCTGGGGTTTCTGGAACCATATATTTCATCCACCAATTAGGAAATTCAGAGGACTGGCTTATGTTTTGTAATCATCACAGTAAGGAAAAGGGTAAAGTTCACAGGCATACAGAGCTGAGCAACCGCCACAGAATAGGTAGGTGGCAGGTGCCTCACTACACACACACCAGCCAAGGCAGGAAGGGGAGAAATGCAAACCAAGGCCAAGAGATACCTCCACTCCTTTATGTCCCCATGTTGTGCCCTCACCCCATTCCTATACCTGGCAGTGGAACAGGCCATTCAGGAATATATATATATATATATAGGTAAGCGAACACAAGAAATACAAGTGAACTCAGAATCTGGAATCCTGGGTCCAGGATAGTTTCACACTTGTCATTAGCTTTCTACATCACATCAGGCAAGCCATTTTACCTTTGAGGGCATCAGGCTCCTCAACTGTAGCCTGATGGAGTAGGAACTGACTGCAACGGGCCCCTACAACTCGAACATTCTGTGACTGCTTTCAGAATTACTCTCCATCCACTTTGCAGGGACACTTTCTTCCCTTTCTCTGCACTGTGCCATGTCTGCTTACTTCTCCAAGAAGCCTTCTTTGTTTGCTTGAACTCCATGGTACGGTGGAATGAGCTTTGGCATTGGATGAAGTTGGGCTCAAAACCAACCTACATCCCACTCACTAGCTGTATGAGCTTGAGCAAACCTTTGTTTCACCATATGTCAAATAAGGAGGGTAGAGCCTTGTAGGGTCACTAGGAGGATTAAACAATATACAGAAAGGAAAAAGTGATATCTTTCAGTGGAAGTGCCGTCACCACGCCATCAGCCCCTACATTGTTACACACACAGAGCCTGTGCCTGACATAAAACGTTGACCGTTAATCACAATTTGTTGAAATGTTTCTCAGCATGCACTTTTGCTGAGCGTTCTACAATTTTGAAACTCGTGTGTGTGTGTGGTGTATGTGAAACAAGTATAGTGGACCCTTGAACAACACTGATTTGACATGTGTAGGTTCACTTATATAGGAATTTTCTTCCACTTCTGCCACCCCTGAGACAGTAAGACTAACCCTTTCTTCCTCCTCAGCCTACTCACCGTGAAGATGATGAGGATGAAGATCTTTATGACAATCCACTTCCACTTAAATGAATAGTAAGCATGATTTCTCTTCCTTACGATTTTCTTAATCACATTTTATTTTTTCTATGTTACTTTATTGTAAGAATACAATATATAATACATACAACATACAAAATATATGTTAATTGATTGCCTATTTTATTGGCAATGCTTCTAGTCAAGAGTAGGCTATTAGTAGTTAAGTTTTGGGGGATTCAAAAGTTATATGCAGATTTTTTTACTATAAGGGGGTCAGCACTTTTAACCCCTACGTTGTTCAGGGATCAACTGTATTTATTAAGCACCTGCTAAGTATTGAGGACACAAAGATGGATAAGAATTAAATTGCCCATTGGCCTAAGAGGCCCTGTGGTCTGGCAGACTTTTTGTGTCTTATTTCCTATAGGAGATGAAGTTCCCATCCAATGAGCAATGACTAAACACCTTCTGTGTGCATTACACTGTGCTAGTATGTCAAGAGGAAAGGACAAAGATCAAGACATCAGTCTATCCTTCAAGGAGCTTGCAATCTAGTAGGAAAATAAATGCAGTGCTTATAATGTAAGGCCGAATGTGTGGCACATACTCGAAGTGTTCCAGAAATAAAGTACTATGTAAGTCAAGAATAAGAGTGGTTACTGTGTGCAGGGTTCATCTGAAACTTTAAGAGAAGAGGAACTTCATGAAGGAGATTTGAGTTAGACCTTGAAGGCCAAATCACATCTTGGTGGATAGAAGTAAAAATGAAGAGCCTCTCAAAAGGAGGATAGAACACAGTTGTAAAAGTACAGGCTGGGTGCTGTGGCTCGTGCCTGTAATCCCAGCACTTTCGGAGGCCAAGGTGGGCAGATCACCTGAGGTCAGGAGTGTGAGACCAGCCTGGTCAACACGGCGAAACCCCATCTCTACCAAAAATACAAAACTTAGCTGGGTGTGGTGGCAGGTGCCTGTAATCTCAGCTACTCGGGAGGCTGAGGCAAGAGGACCACTTGAATCTGGGAGGCAGAGGCTGCAGTGAGCCGAGATCGTTCCACTGCACTCCAGCCTGGGCGACAGAGCAAGACTCTGTCTTAAAAAAGTAAAGAAAAGAAAAGAACACAGTTGTAAAAGTGCAGAGACAGAAAATGCATTTCTCACTAAAGGAAACGAATAGTGAGCATTTACCGTAGATAAAATACAGATAAGAAGGGGAGAAAGCCCAAAACGTAGGTTGTAGCTATTTCTTCTGCCTTCCCTCACAGTGCCCAGTACAGAGCTCTGCAAACTATACACTTTCAGAGAATGATTTTTGAAAAAATAATTGGAGGTAGAAGAAGGGAATTGTGCTTCAGAAAATAAATCTCTTTGCAGCTTGCCTATTTCAGAGTCTTATTGTAAGGATTAATAGTTGGTTTGATAGTCATAAAGTTAAATTACACTTAATAAAACACACAGAGCAAAAGAGTTCCACATCACAGCACACCGAGGAAGAATAAAACTGGAAATGGATGTTATTTCATCAGAGTGAAAAGCTAAGCAGAGCATTTTAGGATGAACAAGATAAATGGAATGTTATTTGATTTTGTATCTCATCCATTTCAGTTCTGAAAATTATCTGAGACAGTTCTATTAATATAGATGCTTCATATATAGGCCATATTTTATTTTTTAAAGAACTATCTTAAAAATATATTTTCAAATAATGGAGAAAAGATAAGCGGTTACAGATGGTTTTCCCTATTTTTGTCATGCATGATCAAGGACTGCAGAGTAACGTGGGCCTCATTGGGAAATCCGAATCTCGCGGCTAGGAGTGTTCCAGGAGCAAATGCTGGCATTATTTTGCTTTCACAGGGAAAATATGTTCCTGTTCAGTCAAGCAAAGTAATCAATTATTCTGCATTATGAAATACTCATTTTATAACTATTGACATTTCAGACAGTTGTGTCACATGTCAATAGTGGTTTTGATGCTCACATTTAAGCTCCAGCTTATAGGATGGGATTCATCTGGGCTGACAGTGTCTGATCAGAAGTCTATTCTCTGCTCTCAGAAGTCCATCTATTATTTATGTCCAGTCCTACACTGTGGCAGTCTGTTGTGAGCGCTAAAACAAGAATAGATTTGGGTATTTTTCATTTTAATAAAAAAGGTTAAAATTTTCTCAGTATATTAGATCCACATTTTAAAAAATCAATCTTCTCTTAAAAACTCTTCCTACATTTTGTAAGATAGAGGTAGATTAAATTAGGCATTCCAGTCAGAAGTTCCAAAATTCATGTTAGATTTTTAGCATCTAGTGAAGCCTTGTGTCCCCAAAAATAATTTTGTGAAATCAAAATGGCTTTCCAATCATTGTATAATACCGTTACTGTTGCTGCTACTACCTCTCCTACTGGTTAACCATTCCTTGGAACTTCCTGCGTGGCAAGCATTGATTTTATGCTCTTTTAAAAAATCATTTCATTTACTGAAAAACATTCTGTACTTTTATTACATTCATTTTACAGATGAGGAAACTGGGGCACAGAGAAATTAAGTGACTTGTCCAGGAGGACAGGGCCAATAACTGGTGGAACCATAAGAAAAAATCCATGTACACTGATTCTAGCATGTGCACTTGTAAACATTATGCTGCAACTCTCAGAAGTTGAATTATTTTTTCCTTCAATTCAGCACTACTTAGTATTTTGAAAATAGCAAGCTGACTTCTCCAGAAATCAAAAAGTACTACCCTAATAACATCTAGGCATGTGTGCGAGAAATTCCTTTATCACTGGCTTCTGTAATTGAGCAAGGTTAGCATGTGTCATTATGAATTATTGCACAATTTAGTAAATTATTTAATTACTACTAATGAGGAAACATACTGTACATGGTTGTAATTATCCTGTTGGAAAACAATGTTGCCATTTGTACATTTCAGAAACACTTGCTACATACTAAATTAACTCTTGAGGGAAGTTTATTTTGTATTTTGGAATAATCAAACAACTCTAAATGTTGTTAATGGATGTTAGATAGGATTACAAGGAAACTAAAAAATACACAAACCAAAGCTGACATCCCTAAAAGACTCCAAACAAATAACATCTGTTAAAAAGGTAAAATATAACGATTTCATAGTTCACAATATTCTACAGAAAAAGCACAAGATATATTTACTGTTTTTACTTTTCCAAATTGTTTCACTGCTGCTCTTTTCATCGTTTTTGCAACATATATAATATAGCAATTTGTTCACCTACTTTAATCACCCAACAAATGGCTTTGATAGCACAATAATCTTAAGCAGAGCCATTTATTTTCAATGTACTTTGAGTAAACTGTTGTCTACGTTTATTAAGTGACTGTAGGATGCATAGTCTTGTTAGTTATAAAAGAACACAGTACATACATAGCCTTGGGATGTTTTGACAACACATGTTAAGTAAAACATAGGTAAAAAATTTTCAAAATATAATACAAGTGAGAAAGAGTTTGTGTTAGCTACAGTATACATTATTGAGAAACTCCTGATATGCATTATTGAATCTGTTGTAAAGCCTTAGTACAGTAATAGTCTCAGAAAGCCCGACTCGCCCATTATTTCAAAGGTTAGGTACATGTTATATGGTGAAACTGACTTTCATAAACCAGAATGCAATGGTGATTTGATTTACAACATCTTTGCTCCTTGAAATATAACAGAGGTGATGTAGCAAGGCCATTATAAACAAGGAAGAATAAAAAAGGGAAATGTCAGAGTTCAAGACACTCAAAGAGGGCATATGGTAAGTCTCTCTGTGTCCAAGAACACGAACAGTTAAACTTTCTGTTTCTGACAGTTGCCTATCATTAAATAATCATATACAAGCAAGATAAGTGATATTATCATATTTGCTCTGTTGTCATGTTTGTTATATTATCCCAAGGTCAACTGCCATTTAACTGCGTAATCCAAATCAAACAAAAGTTTTGTCCTCTTATGAATAATGCATATATCGGAATCATATTATGATTTGCAGATTTTAGCACTTGTCAAAAAAGCAGTAAGAAACTGTTTCCTGTCACCATGTTAGATTTAGGCACAACAAAACAAGGGAAAAGAAAACATGTTTTATATGTTCAGAGAGATCGCTGCTCAATTTGCAGTATAATGTAAATTACTACATAGTGGTTATTTTACACTAACAGTATTTTATCAACTAGAACTACTGTAAAACATATAGGGTGCTCTCTTTTTTAATGGTATTTTCTGATTTCACCGTGTCAAACTAGAAGAATTGCACTTTGATTCGTCTTTCAGATCTCAGTTTTTTAATCTTATTAAAACATAATTTACATATTGGAAAACTCCCCCTTTTTAGGATACAGGTCTTTGAGTTTTGACTAAGGCATTGAATTGTGTAACCACCAACACAATCAAGACACAGAACAGTTCTATCCCCTCTCCCCCAATATTGCTCTGTACCCCTTTACAGCCAACCCTCCACCCCAAATCCTGGCAACCAGAGATGTTTTCTGTCCCTACAGCTTTGCCTTTAAAGAATATTATTTCAGTGGAATAGTATATTATGGAGCCTGTTGACTGGTTTCTTCCACTCAGCATAAAGCATTTGAGATTCATCCCGTGTTGTTGAGTACAATAATTTGCTCCGTTTTATTGTTGAGTAATATTCCATTCCAGAGTTTGTTTATTCATTCCCCAACTGAAGGACAGTCGGGTTGTTTCCATTTTATGGCAATCAAAAATAAAGCTGGTATAAATATTCATGGTACAGGTAGTGGTATGAACCTACATTTACATTTATATTGGTAAATACCTAGGAATGGGACTGTTAGATCCTATGGGGTGGATGTATACATTTAATTATACTAAATGCTTGATGGTTTCCAGAGTAGCTGTGCCATTTTGCATTCCTATCAGCAATGTATGAGAGTTCTAGTTGCTCCATATCCTCTCCAGCATGTGGTAGTGTTGAATATTTATCCATTCATTGTTGATTTTTGGTTCTTCAAAATAGTTGAGTTCTATAAAGTTGCCAAGAACACTGAATTTTAAAAGACAAAATTATTCCTCCTAGAGGAAATACAGGGTTAAGTTTCTGTGAGCCTGTGCTCATTTAACTTTTTGGTCAACCAATCAATATATAACTTTGTTTTATGTGTATTTCCATTTAAAGACATCTTATTTAGTATGTATTGTTGATTCAGTAACACTGCACTGGCAGCCAATGTGTTATAACTCATGGCTAGAGAAAGCTTATGTAACACATTGTCTCCATTAAGACACATCACAATCTTCTCGCGCTTGAACACTAGACAGCACTTCAGCAAGCACTCTGCTTGGGGATCATTTTAAACAGTGAGACTACCAACCAAAAACACAAACAGGGTGGGGCATGGTGGCTCACGCCTGTAATCTCAGCACTTTGGGAGGCTTAGGTGGGTGGATCACCTGAGGTCGGGAGTTTGAGACCAGCCTGGCCAACATGGTGAAACCCCATCTCTACTGAAAATACAAAAAAATTAGCCGGGCTTGGTGGTGTGCGCCTGTAATCCCAGCTACTCGGGAGGCTGCGGCAGGAGAATCGCTTGAACCCGGGAGGCGGAGCTTGCAGTGAGCCGAGATCACACCACTGCACTCCAGCCTGGGTGACAGAGTGAGACTCTGTCTCAAAAAAAAAAAAAAAAAAGCACGAACATTAGAAAAATATGGCATTGAATAGACTTTAAAAAGGACACCTGTTTATAATATGACAACTGAAACAAGAGGGCAGAACATCACCTCAATGGACCTCAGTGGGGAACCTGTTCTAGGACGCTGTGTGCACATACTTGTCTGCCAATGACCGCATAGCCAGTGTTGATTCTGGGGTTATAAATAAATTTTAGTGAGTATGCAAATTTGTAAACACAAAATCCTCCAGTAAGGCGAATGGACTGACCTTGTTTATCTGCTTATTTTTGCCATTCTATGGTCTAAGTTTAAATGTCACTGCCCTGTAGACATCTTGTTCTTCTCTTTTTGTAAACCTGATTCGTCACCCTCTTTTCAAATCATTTGTTATCTTTTCTGCCGCCTTCTTTAGACCCTGCACACTAGAGTCAGGAAACATACCTGCCTATTCACCATTGTATTCCTTATGTCATTAAGGCTTACCATAGTGCCTGGCATACATAGATGTTGAGTAAATATTTGTTGAATCAGTGAATACTTCTTTGGAAGTAGCATATATGGAAGAAAAAGCACTGGAATTGGAGTTGGAAAATCTGGTTTTCCATTCTGGTTCCAACAGTGGCTTTGTGATTGGTGACAAGTTACTTATATTCTTTGAGCTTCAATTTCCTCTCCTGTACAACCGAAAAGCTAACACCTATCTTTATAGATGTTTTTAAGATCTTAAAAGTCAGGCAATAAACATGAAAACCATTAGTATCTGGCACACTGTTGATACTCAATAATCACTGGATTGGAGTGGTTTATGACCTACCACTAGACATTTATAACTGTATGAGCAATATAAAATGTACTAACAAACAGTGTGAATAGTAAGTTTATTTGGACATACAGATAGTGCTAACTCTCCATGTATTTGGCATTATATATACTCAGAGCGCCCAAATAATTAAGAGAATTTTTCACTTTAGAAGTAGATCTTTTGTGATTCTGTCAACCTAGCTATGTTCTTCAGGCTCAAAGGTTCCACACACTATATACTATGTACATGTCACCATAAAAACTGATAATTTGTCTACTCCATTTCAAAAAAAAATCCTGAATGTTTAAATGCAATTCTTCAGTAGTGTAGTTAGAGTTTGTACTCTCTGGAAACAAGATTTTTTTTTTCTTTCAAACACTCCTACACAAACAAGGACATTTAGTTAAGAAGCTTATTATGATTCTGTCTGAAATGCTTTCTTACAAAAACCTACTGTATCCCTTCAGATTTCAAGGCAATAAAAACCAATAATTTTTATAAAACGATGTCAATCTTCCCGCATATAACTAAGGCTAACAACGTAATCTAAATGTTAAAGTATAGTGGAAAGAAACTACATAAACAATGCATAAGGTTACTTCACTCAAAATTTATACAAATGATTTTCTTACAAAATTACGATGATCAGATATGATTAATGACACGATTTAAGATTATTGGTCTTTAATAGAAGCAAAACATGATGACTCACTGACAACGCAAGCTAATAGCAGGGAGGGAGAGATGGAAAGTTTGTATATTTGATTACAAAGCAGAACAGATAAGTAAAACCACAGAATCAATCATGACTGTATTATACGAAACTTTCATTGTTTCCTAACTTACATTTATATTAACTTTTCTGGAGACGACATTTTTAAAACATATAAATTGTCATTAGGAACCTGACAACGGTTCTAAATCAAACCCACGGTTTAAAACATCATTTGCCGACAGGCATCCTCCAAGTGTTTTCCGCAGAGGCACATCACTTCGGATTATTCCCAGGCTATTTTAAATGATCTTGGACAGGGCTACTGAATGACTTGTCAGTGAACAGGAAAACATTATGACACCACTTCTCCAGATTTCTTCCCAGAACATGAAATATTTGGGATTGTTCTAATTGAATCAAGGCTAGCTTGAAAAAACAAGTTAAGCTTCACTTTAAAGCTTTCAGTTTTAACTGGAGGAATGTTTCTAACATATGGCAGCTGGGCTCTGACTCACAGCAACCTTCAAATTCTGGCCAAAATGTCTGTTTCCTGAGATTGTGTCTGATATGCCTGTGCATCCCTGGTGGGGCCCAGCGAGCATTCGGTAAATGCTATTGTTGGAACGAATGAATGAATAAAGGGCTCCTAATTATGAGCTACAAATTCTTCCAGCAACAAAATAATCCCATAGGAAAGCTGCAATGTACTTGGAATTGATATCTACGAAGAGTTCTATTTTCAGCTCCTTTACAAATTATTTTTATCATTTATGCTCAACTTAGTCTTTCTTGTTTTTTTTTTTTTTAAACCAAGATGTGAAAAGCACAGAAGCATTTTCTAGAACATGAAAGACCAGTGTACTTTGTAGAAAGTTTCATTTGTATGTAGCTTGTGTGTGATAATTATTTTTAAATCTCAGTTAATCATCATATATTTTCTCGGAGCAGACTTTGGGTGAGGCACTACGTGAAATGTTTGAAAAAGATAGTTAAAAGGAAAAAGTCCTATTCTTGAATGTGCACCAAAAATTGTAACTAACACTAGTAGAAGGTACGCAGTTTCCAGTAAGGCAAGTGGTTATCTAAAGAAATACTAATTTAGAACTGCTATCAGAGAAGTATAAACAATTGCTATCATACTTTTCAATCAGACATCTCTCACATGAAAGCCTTGTAAGATGGAAGATAGAAGCCGAAAAAACAGAAAAGAAAAAAGAAAAGAAAGAAAGAAAGATCAGCAAAGATACCACTAAAACTCCAAGAACCAAAGTTTGTATATGTGCTTTAAAAAGCATCCCTTCGATATTTACTCCGAGGCTCTTTTCTCTCGTGTAAGACATAATTCTGACAACCTTGATATCTGAACTTCCAGTATACAGGAGATATTTCAGAAGCACAACAGAGACTTGTGCTCATAGGCGGGAAGACAGACAATAAATATTGAAGGAAGAGATTTTTAAAAATGATAAAAAGTTAGACATAAGAACTCAAAAAGTAAGGCAGCATGGAGCCATTTAGCATAGGGGCAAAGAGCCAACCGCACCTGCCGAGTTTCTGAGTGCATCCTGTATTACAGCATACTGTACACACCATCATAATGAATGGTTATAATGACTTTGAATCACGAAGGACGTATTAACCCACGAATTCTAAGAAGATAGGGACTTACATAATATATTTTGAAAGCTCCCTTTCCCCCTATAAAGTGATATAGTTTAGGCACTTATAGAAACATGCTGCAGAAAATTAACTTTTTTATGATGTACCTCATTTTCTGATAATGCCTTGAATGTGTGACATGGTATACATACCTAAAATAATAACCCTAACTATGTAAGACCTTACACTCAAGGACTTAGGTGTTCCTGTTTCAGTAAGCTATGTTCTGAAGCACACTGGAAAAATAAAGAGTGTTCCATAGGAGGCCACCTGCATTCTACACAGGTATTTTATTTAATTCTAATATTAGCCAAATATCAATAAAGTAAAAACTCTTTAAACACAACCCATTCCCCCTATTTAAGGCTAGAATGTTTTTGTAAATATTTACTTGAATGATGAGTGTTCAGGTCTCAAGTTTAAATATATATCATTCTGTGAAGGTATTTGTTGCAGATGCTATTTATACAATAATGTTTAACCTGCCAGAATTCTGGAGAAAGAAAGATTAGCAGTTAAAGCAAGTTCAATGGGGAAAAAAAGAAGAAAGCCATAGACACAACTTGGCGTTGTTTCTATTCAGTGCAGGTGAAGTGACAGGTTTTGAAAAGTACGCTTTATCCATGCACACACATGATACCGATACCTTTATCATGGCTGCAACAATTCTTTTTCAAAACTGCTAGCCCGTTTCCAAGGCAGCTGCAAAACATCTGTGAAAACTAGTTAATTTGTTAGAGGCATGGAAACTGCTGCCTCTCCACCTGCCAGGCTAGATACACATTGTACAGACTCTACAATGGCAGGAGCTGAGGGTCCTGAGATAAATTTTCTCGGCTCCCGCATAGACGGAGGAAAGGGACGTTATTGCTGAGAATGTCCTGGACATGGACGTGGAGATCAGATGCTTTTGGGTGTTCTGTCTCTTTCACTCCACATATTGTCCTGGATGCAGAATAATACTTTTTGCATTAAAGTCACCATGGCCACCTCCAAGTTGCTTTTACATTTTGTTGTTATTATCATTATGTTGTTGTTAATGAGAATGCAGCTGAAAGGCTAAGTTTGACACTTAAACAAATGGCCAAAAATCTGGCAGGCAGGAATCATCCCCACTCACAGATGGGGTAAGTGAAGCTCAGAGAGGCCTCTGGCTCAGAGGATCACACCGCTGATGGCAGAGCTGGGGCTTGAACGGGGGTTTCTGACTCCCACCCTAGTGCTCACTACATGTTGCAACATGCTAAGTATTGAAAACTGATTTCCTGTTCCTGAAGAATTTATATTTTGAGAAACACAGGTTGGCAAGTGTAAGGAAAGTTTTCCATGGTAGGACTTTGAAAAGGAAACAGGAGGCTGTTTTTTACTTCTCCTTCAGAAGATTTTTTTGTCACCACTTCTTTCTTTCTGTTCATACATTTTTTATATTATCTAATCATTCCTGCCACAAGAGATCATTTACATGACTCTTCAACAACATGCCACCAATAAATCACCAAACACATTGCAATAAATCAGGCCTCATGACAATCTACAGTAAACCGGATCATATGATGTTGAGCATATACCAAGCCTGGTCATTTGATGGGGGTTTTACAGTCTCTGGTCCTTTCTGTGTGACCGAGAAACACACACAGTTTACAAAGGGCCCCGGGGTCTATCATGACATTGGCCTTAGAAGTTAAGAATATACTTGCAGTTATGTCTCTTCATTTTTATGGCCCAGTATTTCATTAATTTCATTAAATCTTTCTTGTACATTTTAATATGTCATCCATTCACATGGTGGGGAGGTCTAGGCAGGCTGATTCATATTTGCTTACCAATAGCAGAAAGGAGGAGTTCCTATGATTAAATCTAAAACTGACCTCCTTCCACACTTAAGGGATTATCATTTGGCATCTCTGCTCCAAATAGTTGCTCTTAACACCATTTGCTTGGTATGGAATGCTGAATTAATTTAGAAAAGAACCATGATTAGGTACTAGGGCTTTTGAATTAAAACGTGAGATACTTAATTAGGCAAAATAACATGGAACATTCATGGCAAGGATTTTAGAGGGAACACAAACGTGGCAGCCTTAGGGTTAAATGACTTTTACATAAAGTCTCAGGTATAGAGAATGACAGACCCAGGAATAAAATCCTCAGTGTCTCATACCTGCTCCATGTTCTGATCATTTGGTCACACTCTAGGAAGAGACAATAAATATATATCTGTGGAAAGTCCATAAGATGGAAATGAGGTGGCCTACCTTTCATCATTTGCAATGATCACAGACAAAGCCATTTATAAAAATACCTGCCATAACAGAAGCCGCCGCATCTCAACCCAAAACGGGAAGACACAGAACAGGTTGATAAAAATGAAATCATGATACACGAATCCTCATCCTATCACCAAAGTGGTTGCCCAAAGAGGGGTCTCCACGGTTGCCTGATGAAAGGCACAAATCATGGACTACCCACTGAGACAGTGGGGACAGAGAAGTGAGGGAATGGCCTGTTCTTCAGAGGGCTGAATGGCTGGACTCTGTCGAATGAATAGATAGCACCATTGCAGAACAGACAGTGGAGATGAAAGTGGGAGCCAATGAAAACAGAAGCAGGGAGGAAAACCATCAAAGGCGTGAAAAAATAACAAAAGTCCAAGGACTGATGTGATGAGCACCCACATGCTAAAATTGCAGCTCGAGAGAGCCGTTTGAAGCTGCTAAAGAGATTTAATACAATCTGGAATGAACAGAAATTGCCATCAAATAGAACAGAAGGGCCACCAAGAGACCTTAAGGAAGGGCAACCTAATGGAATGTGAGCCCTGCAAAGAGCTCACGTGGCAATGTCCTTTTGAACATCTCAATCATTCTAAAGTGTCGTGTAAGTCACACACACGCACACACACACACACACATACACACACACAGTCCAGGGTCTGTGGGGAATTTTGATGGGAGGTGCTCATCAAAAGTCTTAAATAATGCAAGGCAATGGCAATCCATCCGATCTTCCACTCTGAGGACCAGGAGCAAAGAACAGACGCAGGTTTCATCAAAGCAGCCTCTAATCTTTCTAGCACATCTGCAATGTCCATCTCACCAGGGGTGACCTTCTGAGTGAACTTTGGGAGAGATGTGCTCTTTGGTTTTGTCTGGGTTGCAGTTTAATTCAGCAGGAAGCGGGCTGTGGCTGGGAACCACAGCACAAAGAAAATCACGGTAAGGAGGTGAAAAAATGCAGGACTGATCGACAATAAGTGAGATGAAATAAATGACTGGTAGTTTTCTATGAGACCAGCAGAAGAAAAATATATATGTATATATGATAGGTGATCACTTTTCAGGCTCGTTCCCCATTGCTGTTACTAAGTAGGCAGTGATAGAAACAGCACAATTGAGCAATAACACTGAGATCAGAGAGAGAGAGAGGGAGAGAAGAAAAAAAAAAAACAAAAAACACGAAAGGACCAGAGAGTCTCTTTAGGACAGTGTCCAATCCAGGGCAACCATCCAAATAAAAACTTTGAATTTCATTCAAGTGTCATGTGGATAAATTGCATTGTGGAGATAAAATATAGAGACTTTAGAAAATGATTCTGTTTTCATGCAGATCATTGTCGATAACTCCTCAGGACTGACAGTGTTTTGGTTTGTGCAAGGTAGAAAAATCAGAAGATAATAACAAGTTCGTAGTAGATAAAGCTAAGAAGTCATGTCACCTAAAGTGTACGGGCCAGTGGTCTTTCTTAATTTCAAACAAAGGGAGAAAGAACGTATTCTAAGTAGGGACAAGTTAAAGGGAATTTGCATTTGGAGGTAAATAAAATTTCTATTCCCACTCAATTATCTTCACTTTGCCAGGATGGGTATTATTACATAGACAGTGGGGAATGGAAAATTCTTTCCTCTTGAATGGGTTCAGTCTCTCAGACCTCAGAAGATCTCCAAGGGAACCTCCGTAGCAGGAGTGACTAGACCCTCGTTTCAATATCTTCTGTCTCTAACCCTTGGTTGTTCATTTCATATCCTACCATGTTTCCAGCACTGAATCAGCCCCAGAATAGGACATGAGTCGAATGAAAAAGGGATTCGATTTGCCATAGCTTTAACCTTCCTTAAAGTCTTCTGTGTTTATGTACCACGAGTTTTCTAGCGATATGAAAATGCATCTTTTTAATAATTCTGTTCTGCATTTTCTTTGTCCTGGTAGAAAACAAAATCAACATCTATCTTTACCTCAAATAATCTTGAGTTTTGCAAAAAAAAGGTGGAGTCTTCTTTGCACGAGGAATCTAGAGAACTCTTAGCACCTAGTAGGTGCTCAATAAATTCCCATCAATAGGCAGGGCTCCTTTCCTCCGAGAGCTGGCCCTAGACACAAGCTGCTTTGGGAAACCTGATGGAGAGACCCGCCTTTCTGGCAGAGCCATCCTCACTCTTTCATCACTGCACTCAAAGATATTACTGATGTTGGTCCTCTGGTTTTGCTGCTTTTTTCCTCTGACTGGACTAACTGAGTCTACTCTGCTCACTAGCTGCCACTTCAGAATCCTGTCACGCAGCGGAAGGCCAAAGGACATTTTCCCCTAAGTCCTTTTAACTTCCTGGCATTCCGTTTTTCAACCCCACATTAAAGGTGCTGATGTTTCATCCTAGTCCTACCAGCCAATGGGTGGCCTCAAGTTAGACTAGGCAGGGCTTCTATCGGCTCTTTCCCTGTTGGGCACAGGGAGAAGGAACCCAGAGAAATGTTTCCTCAAGCTCATTTTCTAATTTTTCCTTGGATGCTATCACTGAAGTTCTGAGATCATGTATTAAGAAACAGACACATTTGAAACTAACATACAACAGATGTCAACCTAGGGCCAGGATTGGCCAGCAAGACTGATTTTTTGCAAGTTCTCAAAAATAATTTTTTTCTTTTTGCTTGCCTTTTTTCCCCTGTGCCCTTGTCCAATGCCCAATCATCTTATAATCCATTAAAGCTGGTATACCAATTCTGCTTCCTTTCCAAGACAAGACCTGCCAACTTGAAAAACAAAAATGAACCTCCCCTCATTTTGGCATGTTCCTCCAAGCCTCAACTAACCCCAGGCAGAAACTAGTGGATGTATGCCCAGTTGAAGCCTGAGGTTAGAGTCGTAATTTTTACCTCCTTTCGCGAACAATTCCCTGGTATGTTCCTGAATTGTCATTCTTGGTATATCGCTAGACCAGGCATTAGCAAACCCAGCAGAATGGCATTCTCTGCAGTTTGGTAGAACAAGCCTGCTGTCTTACGGAAGCTGAAATCTGAGACACCTCTGTACCTAGAAGAATCTCTTTCTCTCTGTTTTTTTCTCTCTCTCTGTTTTACTCTGTCCCAGGGGTAAAGTATTTTCTGCAAACATGAAATTAGTTTATATTTTAAGGGCTTTGAAATTACTAATTTTGACTAAGTTAAAAAGGGCAGAGCAGTCTCCTAGTACTTTCCCAAGTGACTCAATCTGTGATTCTTGGGAAGGGTTTAATGGACATATTTTATTTTCGTTCAGGGTGACCTCAGTGATCATTGTGCAAAATGCCTTTTCTTTTTTTTCCTCCTTAAAACAAAATAACTGCAATTTTCTAGGCATTTCCTAGAGAAGAAAACTCTGTATTTTTTTACTTATCTTTAAGGCCACTGTTCAGGAATTTTTTTTTTAAATTCTATTTAAAGCGTAGGTGAAGGTGATTATATCTTTCCAAAGTCAGTAAAACAAATGTGTTGCATAAGTCATTTCAATTCAATTAAGAGAAACAGGTCAGATGCTAAAATATTAGTAAAATCAATTATGAGTAATAGGTCTCCTGTTAACATGTATCACTACAACCGCCTCTCTCATAATATTTGAATAAATTTACATTTGTTTCATATCTCTGTGTGCCTGTAACATACAGGGGTATCACTTGACCATAAAACCTTCTCTATTTCCCTCTCTTTGTTACATTCTCTGTGGTGTGCCTTGGAAATGACATGTAGACTAACCCTTATAGAGTGAAGGTTTTTCTAAGGAGAGAAAGTCTGGTGACAAATTAAAAAGAGCTTTGGAGTCAGATCCAGCTTTGAATCTTGTCCTGTCCCTTGCTAGTTGGGCAGGGAGCTTCATCCTTGGGAGCCTCGGTTTCCTCACCTGTGAGGGTAATAGTACCTTTCTTTCCATGGGGTTGTTCTATGTATTAAATACAATAACTTGCTGTAAAATGCCCACCAGGTTGCCAGGCATGTCTGGCATTCATTAAATGAGTATCTCTTTGTGAACTCTTTTGAAAATCCTAAAAATTACTAATATGTAAGAGAAAATAACCACAAAATCTCTCAATTTGATATCTCTGTGTGTGTGTGTGTGTGTGTGTGTGTATGTGTGTGTGTGTGTATGTGTGTGTGTGTATGTGTGTGTGTGTTAGCATTACAGCCACAAAGTCACCTGAAAAAAAAATGTCAAAGAGAAAGACTTTCTTCTTGCTATTTGGTAAAAGGGCACCCTCAAAATCTCAGGTAGATAGTTCATGGGAAGGCCTTATGGGACAATACATTTGCCGCTGCAACCTCAGTCACCTTTCTTTCAGACAAACAACTGATATCTGATATGGGGAAATTATGTGGAGAAAAAAGAAAACAACATTGCGTCTATGCCATAATTGCAAAACCATGAAAATGATATAGGTATATGATAAAAAACAAAAAAGGAAAACTGGAAATATTTTTGGTAGATTAGTAAAAAAATGGTCACTTTTTTTCCTTTGTAAAATCCTTTACTCTTATAGGACATTTGAACACTTAAGTGGAAAATAGAGAATTGTGTGATTAGAAATTCATCCTTTTAGGCGGACAGGCTACCAAGCCTATTGGTTGAAAAAGATAGTATCTCAGGAAGCTAAGTACCGGTTGGCTTAACGGAGTACTTTCCTCCTAATCGTACAGAGGAAATGCAAGCATTGGCATTGACTGCTGGGGAGGAGGAAGGAAGGACAATTTTGGAGCATGGGCCATCAGCTTAGGGGAGCAGACCTGGAGATAGTAGACCCTAAATGGAAATAAAGAAGTTGGAGCAGCAAGGCAAATCAGTACAAATGCAACCTCTGGAAGGTTCTAGTTGTGTAGGAGAAAGCATTAAGGTTGATTCTTTTGGACTGTTCCTGTGTATTTTTG
The DNA here is from genome assembly GCF_024542745.1 of Macaca thibetana thibetana. Lineage (NCBI taxonomy): Eukaryota > Metazoa > Chordata > Mammalia > Primates > Cercopithecidae > Macaca > Macaca thibetana. Next base: position 145,016,059 of record NC_065584.1, read on the forward strand.
AGAAAAAGAGGCATTCATAGGGCGCACTGGTGAGACGATCCCAAGAAAAGCATTCAAGAGTTTGGAATGCAGTTCACGGACAATCTGGCTTATAAAGACATGGCTTCTGCGTTGGTTCTATGAACCCTTACGGGGAGGGGGCAGCATGGCACAGGAGAAAGAACAAGGTCTTCAGGGCGTGACAGAATAAGGTTCAAACCCATCTCTGCCACCCATTAGCCATGTGTGCTGGGCAAGTGGCTTAACATCTGAAACTCAGTTTTCTCAAGAAATAGGATACTTAATATTTACAGTTATCATAAGGTTTAAATGAGATTATACACATGCACATGCAGACAGACACTGACATGCTTACATACGTATGAACTGCCTAGAACATAGTAAGCTCTCAAATAACGCACCTTTTCTCAATACAGGGAGCAGAAAAGAGAAGAACTCCCATAAATTAATAAAGTTCTCGGCTGTGGCTCCATCCCGGTTTATGTGCTCAAGTTGAGACCAGAACAGCCTGCTCAGGGAGCTATAGGTTGAAGAGCTGTCAGGGAAAACAGAACAGCACCACCCCACACACGGCCCCCTTTCTGCCTCCTAGAACCTCGTGGTGGATCAGCTGCCACTATCCACAGCCGCCCAAGTCCTAATGCTCTCTCGTGTTTCTTCATCTTAGTGCTGGTGCACTTGGCAGAGCTGATGGCTCTGATTCCTGTATTTCGAATCCTGTAATAGCCCATGCTGACCACGCTTGGGGTCGGGGGATATAGATAAAGGGGCACTGGGTGGCTTCTGTTCTCCACTGAGCCCTGAGATCGACTGCTTCGAAGTCCCGAAGGTTTGCCTATCTTATCTGGGAAACCAGTAATAGGAAAGAATAACACCCCAGCCGGTATCTCTAACCCTCACCTTGCAACAAGTGTAAAATGAGAAGGGGAGGGAAGATTCACCCCAAAGTTTCAAGAGATGGGGCCTCCCAGGACTTATCGGGAGCTTGCTAAGCAGGTAACTCTGTACCGGGGGCTCCAGCAGCAGCCGGGGAGGAGAAGGCTGATAATGGGATTTGAGTTTACCCAGCAAAACCGACAGGGAGCAATCTTCAGTGGGCGGAGGAAGAATGTGAGCTCACGATAGCCCAGGTCCGGGGAAGCTGCTCCCTGCCAGCCCAGCTCATAAGGAAATTGTTTATGTTCTCTGTTTGCCAAAAAACCTTTGTGTGCTGCTGAAACCTGTTTGTCCTGAACTCCTAACAATCAATGCATGGCAACCAGTTCTTCAGATGACAAGTCCTTTTGTTAATGAGCAAGGAATGACTGATGAGGCCCTGCCGCCTGAAATCCCTTAGCTGCGTGGAGTTCTGTGGATGGAGGTTGAGAGGGCTGCTTCAAAAAGAACTCTGTCTTCTCACTCTCCATTCACCCATGTGACCCTGCTCTTCACATGTGAGCAACCTATAAGCATTATTGTTATGGGCATGTCTCATTTGGGGGGTGCTGAATTTAGTTCCTCCAAAAGGTGCTATTGCTCCAGGAGAAGCAAATGCACCTCTATTGGACTCTTATAAAACTCAATGTGAAGAGCATTACAAAACACCTCAAACTTTGTCCACCTATATACACTCACACGTATCGAACACTTTATGTCCTGTTTAAAGTATGCATGCACAAACTTACGCCCACATATGTATTTGTGGTTTGGGGATCAACCAAGAGCAAGGTAAATTAGGGAACATGCGAATTGACAGTGTTAATTTCATAAAAGTGTTGATCAAATACCATAAGGGTGTGTGTGCTCAGGGTGGTGCTATGACGCGTCTTCAGTGTGTGTGAGACTAATGCCAGCGCATGCGTCTGCCCTCTCATCTCTCACCTTGTTGTCTATTAAAATCTCGTCTCCCACACCTGCCAGGCAACCTCCCAGTTGCACGCGGGCTGTCATTGGTTGGTGAGGATTGAGAAATTTTGATTTGTTTGTTATTTTACTGGTATCTGTTGTGAACCAAAAGTTAGAAAATATTCCTTGAGTCCTTGTGAAGGCTCAGAAAGAAACAAGAGTTGGGAAGGGCAGCAAAGCGGTGTTTGGGGGAAGTTGTGAAGAATTCCAGGGGTCACGGGGTTTAGGAAATTCGGATCTTGGCACTGAAACAGACCCCAAACATGTCAGAACTACATTTCAGGGAAAGAGCTCAGGAAAGAAAGTTTCTCAGGTACAAATGAACTGATTTCCCCCGAGTAATCCTGTGCTTTGCACAAATAAGACTGACCACACCTGCGTTCTGTGGTTGAGGTACATCCAGGTTTAGCCCGACTAGCCGCAAGGTTTGCTGAGTCAGGGGAAAGGCTGTAGGAAACCCCATGGTCCTCAAAACCCCCCTTGTTCTCAGACCAGCCTCACACCTACCTCTATAAGTAATAGGTTGAGTTCTCAGAGAAAATACATTGAAGAAGACTTCATGTACATGCTTTTACTGTGACGGGCAAGATTCATATAAAAGACAATGCATTTGGGGGAAGACTTGCACAATATAGAATTGCTTCTGAAATCAATCGAACAAAAAAGCCCACGACAACACACTAGCCCCAGGCTTTCTCTCCTTTCTATCCTAGCACAACTTATCAGAGGCAGGAGTGATATGATGATATGTTTTCTTTACTAGTGAGCCCAGTAGGACAGGGAGTGTGTCTGTCTGGCTCAGTGTTAAAGTCACAGAGCCCATCACAGTGCCTGGTATGCAGTAGGTGCCATTTTATTGCTCATATTTGTTGAATCAATCAATCATTCATACAAGGGAGAGAACCCAGCCCCAGTCTTCAATAAGTGCTTATCCACTAATTGAGGCAAAGAAATCGTACCTGGTCCATTGAAATCTGGGGGCCCTATTTTTACCACAGAAACGCAGGACCAAAGGCTGAACTCTGTACTGAGTTTTGAAGGCAGCAAGGTCTGAGGAAGCAACTGCTCAAGAGGCAGAACGTGACAGTGAGAATTCCTCTCGGAGAACATCCTATCCATAGACTCCCCCAGAGGGACTGCCTGCAGAACTGTCATTGGCCAATTTCAATGTGTGTTACAGATTCATAGCACAGTGGATGATGAGCTATATTCATCAGGAAGGAAGAAAGAGTAAAGAAAAAATACACAGAGAGAGAGGAGAGAGAGAGAGAAACCTAAAACTGTGAGCTTCTTCACAGCCTGGTCTTCATTAAGAACTTCAAACCTGGCAATGGGCAGATTTGCCCTGTGGTGGGAAGGAAGCCTCAGTTTATCCAGTTCTTGACAATAGTTGCTAAGCCAAAGTCTGGGCAGGATTGTTTCAGAGGCTGGGCCTGGCTATGTCAGGGTGTTGCTGTGGGTATGGGGGAAAGACAGAGAGGCAGCTAGGGATAAGAGGTGCTCGAGTAGCCGGGCAAGGTGGCGGGCGCCTGTAGTCCCAGGCTGAGGCAGGAGAATGGCGTAAACCTGGGAGGCGGAGCTTGCAGTGAGCTGAGATCCGGCCACTGCGCTCCAGCCCGGGCTACAGAGCGAGACTCCGTCTCAAAAAAAAAAAAAAAAAAAAAAAAAAAAGAGGTGCTCGAGAAGTTTGCTGTACTCTTGGCAAGCCAAACTCTGGTTCTTAAAACTAAGAGGTCATAGAGAAGTGAATGGGACTTGTAACCGAGGGCAATTTTTAATTATCAGATAGGAATAGACTACTACAGGCTGCAGATAAGGTGTTAAACAGATGTTCTTTTAATTGTCACCCGTATCTTTCTTTTCTTGGCCAGTAGCACTTAACTTGGCTGGTTTTCTTCTCTTATGTTCTGGAGGTGGGGCAGAGGTGACTGGGGACTCGAAGAATCTGACAGTAACACCATCCTCAGAAACTGTGACAGAGTAATGCTTGGGTACCAGCATTCAAGATTCAATCAACTTTGGCCAAGGCCAAGGGACAGCCTCCACTACACTGCTCTCCTCTCTGACCTCTGCCTACCTACACAGTCCCTACAGATACATGTAGCAGGTGGTGACACAGATCCCTTACACACACATCTTGAAGCCTGTCCTTTGTGTTCAGTATTGCACCCCAGGCACCTGGCACACAGCAGTGCCCCAAAAATGTGTCAAATGTTGGATGACTGGATTAAAATATTAGGAGGCAGGATACCTACTTCATGTTATAGTTGCCCCTACCAAATTTCAACTCACTATAAAATATGTGAACACAACTTTAAAAAAATCTATTTATTCTCCAGGAGCTTTATAAGAGGCAGGATACATAGGTAACATGTTCTCTCTACTTTGATGACAAAAAGAAAAATGAATGTATTTTCTCATTTCAAGATAGGAGAAAGTCATCTTTCCTTTGAGTTTTACCTTTTAAAGATAAACCCCTTCTCACTCTCCAAATGTCACTTTCCAACATTTCTATGTTACGGGAATAGGCGATTTCTTTGTAACTTTTCCTGCCTTGCCATTTCTCCAAATCTTGCTAAGCTGCTGGGTTTGAAGCTCATGCATTTGTTTTTCCCATCTGCCTTAACACCTCCTGCTGACACATGCCCAAAGGTGCTCAGCTTAAAAAGGGAGTGGTCTTCAAAAACATAAACTAGGTGTTCCCTGTTCAAATGCAAACTTGACAGGTATTCTCACAGGGAATACTGGCACCTTTCCCTCAACAGCTGTGCAAAAGGTTAAAACTTGTTCCTGGCAAACACAGTTACACTAATGCATCCTACATGGATTGTCCCTTCTTGTGCTTCACGAAACTCTAACTGCAATCATGTTGGACATAAGCTGCTTACTGTAATGTTTCATAATGTAAAGTGCACTCCAGAATTCAGTGATGCTTTCTTCGAGTTAAAGCATGATTGTGGTAACAAAATGATTACAAAAATTGACACACATTCTTCAACAGATCATCTTTCTTCGGAGACAAAGACAAGTTCTGACTCCTCCTATTATTGAGGATTGGATTTAGTTTTATGCACTGTCAGCAGCCATCTCAGCTGCATTTGATCAATCTGGGGACAGACTATCTTGGGGCTACAAATACGGCAACCCGTATTCACAGATGATGTATCATGATGATGCCTTTTACGTCTGTTCATAATCATCAGGGCTGAGGAAATGTGGATTTGTTTTCTAAAATCTTTGAACATTTTATTGCATAGGAATATCATAACATATAAGTCAACTGAGAAATTTAGTAGTAATCCTGTAACACTAAACACATTAGCTGCTTCCCTCCTTCCCCTCATCCCATAGCATCGAAATCTGTCTGCATACAAGCTGGAATTCTGCCTACAAGTTGGTCCCCACATTTTCTGTATCGCCACTTTATCATAATGAGTCATAACGTATTATCGCACGAGGATCAGCCATCTTGACCACTTTACTGTGGCTCAGGAGCTTTCAGGTCCACCAAACCACTCAAGATTTCGGGGCTTTATGCTTTTAAGATCCAGAACCACAGGCATTATTTGAGGCACTTTCTGCAAACAGTGTACTGCATCTTTGCCTGCTTTTGCAGGCCTCAATGGACAGACAACCGTAGTCCACAAGGCTGATTCTCTCTGTTCATTTATTCAATTTTCCAAGAGCTCCATCCACCTTCTCTGATGTCTTCCCCAATCCCACTCCTAACCCTAAGATTCTTCCCGTCCCTTCAACTCCTGAAGGTCCCATGGTCATCATCTCTCGCTATCTCCTTTTGTTGCTAAAGTATAGATGTGTAACTAACCAAACTCTGTGAGTGAGGAATCTACTTTAGACTTCTCAAGAGTCCCAGGATATCTGGTGCACAGGAAGTATTAATGCATATTTATAGATGGATCTGAATAATATTTTTGAGATAACCATCAAATGGAAAGTAAGTGAAAATAACATAGAAAATGTGAAAGGGAAAAAGACATCATGGTATTAGCTCAGATAAGGACAGGGACCCCATCTTCATCCTTTAAGTGACTTAATCTCTCTGTGCTTCAGTTTCTACATCCAAAAAATTGAAATCATAATAGAACCTACTTCATAGGCTGTCATGAGGATCAAAGGAGTTCATATGTGCAAAGTGGTTAGAACAGTGTCTGGCAGGCAGCAAATGCTATGTGTTTTTAAACGAAAATAAAAATTAAGTAACGTGGTAATATCCAAGTCTAGCATAGTACCTGCCACAGAGTAGCTGCTCAATAAAGGCTGAACTCAACTACTGTCTGTTTTGTGACACTTGCACCAGCAGTGGACCTGGGAGGGAGCAGCAGCTGGGACAAAGGGGCTGGCTGGTGACAGTACCTTCCAGGAGAAGCGTTTGGGAAAGCAGTAAGCTCCACACTCCAGTTCAAAGGCCCTGGGAGTTACCAGGTTCTGCCACAAACTCGTTTAGCTAGCTGGAGTGCTCCCAGGTCTGGGATGTGTGGCTTTTCGGGTTAGCCTAAGGCACAGTTGCGGGGCACTCTGGCGCTGGTGGCTGCTGGGGAGAGGGGGACAGCCCAGAGCTCCGCCTCCCAGTAGCAGCTCAGAGCCGGCACGGAAAGTTACTGTGTGCGAACGTGGCAGGAATGATGGAAAGCTCAGGGCTGCCAAGTGCTGCAATCCCAGGCTGTGTTTCTTATGCTCACAGGCACTGGCTCTTCGGGGAGTCTAGTCTATACACGCTTCCTGAGCATAACTGTATTCTTTCAGCAGCTACTATGCTTTGGTGTAGAGGGAAGAGACAAAAGTTTGAGGGAGTGGCAGTGAGGCATGAGCCAAGATCCCATACACAATGTCTTCCTTGCCCTGAGACGTTCCTAAGAAGAACTCATAATTTCACTCACTGAATTGTGTATCTCTGAACTTTCATCAAATAGATTTTTTTTTTTTTAAGAAAAAACCTCTTTATCAAGTTCAACCCACCAGAGGCTTCCATTTGTCTATTTGCCCATCCATTTTTTTTAACAAACATCTCCTAAGCACCAATTATCTGTCAGCTGCCCAACTAGGCCCTGGAAACTCAGAGAAGCTCATAGTCCACTGCGGAGCCAGAGAGTAAATTGTTGCTATATGACATGAAGGGCTATAACCGGGGCACACACAGAGAGCTGCCTGGCAGAGAATTATTTCTGCCAGGTGGGGACAGCAGCCTGCACAGGCTTGCAGGGGTGCCTTGTTAGAGCTGGGCTTTGAAGAATGACTCCAGTGGGGAGGTCACCAGGTGAACAACTGGCCTAATTAGGCTGTGATGTACATTTATCATCTTTGTCCCACACCTGCTTTTTAAGCGAGGCTTTGAAAATACAAAAACAGATTGTGGGTTGGAGAACAGTATTGTATCAATGTTACATTCCCTGATTACGATCATTGTACTGTGGTCATGGAAGAGAAAGACCATGTTCCTAGGAAATCTACACTGGAAAAGAGTAAAGGGTGGGGACCAGGCACGGTGGCTCACACCTGTAATCCCAGCACTTTGGGAGGCTGAGGTGGGCGGATCGCTTGAGTTCAGGAATTTGAGACCAGCCTGGGCAACATGTGAAACCCCGTCTTTACTAAAAACACAAAAATTAGCTGGGCATGGTGATGAGTGCCTGTGGTCCCTGCTACTCGGGAGGCTGAGATGGGAGAATCACTTGAGCCTGGGAGGTAGAGGTTGCGGTGAGGCGGAGGTTGCAGTGAGGCAAGACTGCATCACTGCACTCCAGCCTGGGTGACGAGCCAGACCCTGTCTCAAACAAACAGAAAGAAATAAAATACCAAGATGCCAATGCCTTTTATTACCATCATTCTGAAAAGGATCAGCAATACTCAGGACATAATTTTAAAACGATTATTTTTTGAGATGGAATCTTGCTCTGTCACCCAGGCTGGGGTGCAGTGGCAAAATCTCGGCTCACTGCAACCTGCACCTCCTGGGCTCAGGTGATTCTCCCATCTCAGCCTCCTGAGTAGCTGGGACTACAGACATGCGCCACCATATCGGCTAAATTTTGTATTTTTAGTAGAGGTGGGCTTTCACCATATTGGCCAGGCTGGTCTTGAACTCCTGACCTCAGGTGATCCACCCGCCTCAGCCTCCCAAAGTGCTGGAATTACAGGCATGAGCCACTATGCCCGGCCAGGACATAATCTTTGATTGCAAGGTTGCAGCTACCCAGTGAGACCCTGGAAACCCTGAGGAATGCCATGTCTTCCGTGTGTCCTGCCTCATTCACTCCCTTCTTTTTTCCCCTGAAATCTTGAGATTTATAGTGTAAAAGGGCCAGGATAGCAGTGAAGCCCACCACAGGTGTGGTCTGCAAAGTCCCTGAAAGAGAAGGGCCCAAAAGATGTTGCTTGCCTCTCTGCAGTGGAGCGACCCCTAGGAATCTAGAGAGTGGTCAGTCTAAAATATTTAAAATTCTTTAATAATGCCCAGGAGGGGGCAGTCAGCTTAGCAAGGATTTGGGATCTATCAGCAACTACAATTCTATTGTACTTGCTTATGTTACATTTTCAAAAGCAGAAAGCAAAAATTAAAAATAATAAGAGCAGCAGCTAATATTTACCAAGTGCTGACTATACTGTAGGCACTTGGCTAACTCCTTAACATGGACATCTCATTGATTCCCCCATGAAAGCGCCATGAGGTAGGTACTGCTAATGTTCCCATTTAACAGACGAGGGAACTAAGGCCCAGCTAGTCAATGGTGGAATTGGATATAAGCACAGGAGGCTAGGCTCCAGAGCCAGGCTCTTGCCCACAATATTATGTTGCTATAGGCTCTGGTTACCACTTTATGTGAATATGGACAAAGGATATGGAGGTAGATGAAAGCAGTATGATTCGGTGGGGTGGCAGGACTGCAGTAACGTTTACTTTTATTTTGATGTTCAGTGTTATTTATGCATTAAATAATTTTTTAAAATCAAAACTATTGGTTGATCGTTTTTGACCCAGGAGATGCAGTTTGAGATATGTGTGCCTAACATAGATTCTTTATCACTAAATAAGTCATAGCTTCTCTGTGACTTGGTTTATGTATCTGAAATATGACATAGTATTTGCCAACATCTTCCCACTAAAATTCTTGCTTGAAGGTTGAAATTCTGTGTATGGAATGGGTAGGATATGGAGCAGGTGGAGAGTAGGGGGTGGGAAAGGGTGGGGAGGCCTATGGTGTGGTGACTACAGAAATACTCTATAGGAACATTACTCACTGGTGGAATCAAACGTTATGCATGAGGCCAGGCTGGGCTTTCTATTTATAAGATATTATTCAACACTGGAAAGAAACATCAGATCTGAATTAGGGTTTTTATTTTTTCCCCCTTTCCTTCCTTCTTTTTTTTCGCTAAATCCCTCTCTTCTTCCCTTCCTTTCTTCCTCCTTTCTTTTCCTAGGCCACTGGAAGCAATGTTGGGTCATAGTTATACATTTTATCCAATAGAAAAGACTAGCAGAGACTTAGACCATAGTGAGTCAAGAGGCCTAAAGACCTTAGCATATCTTCCTTTGAATCCAGGGACACGACCCCCTGATATAATTTAACCTCCTTACCACGTGTATGGAAGAGGTCCTCTTCCATTTGCTGCATATATATATTTGCTGTATACACACACACACACACACACACACACACACACACACACAATTATTCATTGGAAATATATCTACAAAAGGTAAATTGTTTGAGGTAAATAAAGGGACATGCTACCATGGCTAGAAACTATGTTGGTTAGTTGGTATTTTCTTCCTGGTCACCTTTCAGGCAATCTGGATAGAAAGCACAGCTTTCATTTCTGTGTAACATCCATCTGTGTTCAAAGATGCTTTTGAGAGGGCCAAGGGAACAATGATTTAATGCTGTCAAGTGCTTTGAGATCTCAGACAAAGAAGCTCTGTAAATACTGAGCATTAGCAACCCCAGTATCATTCCCCTCAGTATTATCAAGGCGTTGGAAAAATTAACCAAGAAATGGGCCCTGGCATTTGGAGAGCAGCAATCGCTTCTGGAAGCTTTAAAGACCCCCTACACTGGGAAATGTAGGGCTTAGTGAAAACACTTGCCCAAGAACTACTTTTCTTCGTTTGCAAATTAAAACCACCAAAGACTAAAACCTGTTACAATGTGGAAAAGAAATAATTAGATTAAAGCTTTTCAACCAAGCTCCAATGGAGACAGGGCAAGGGATTGTGGGTGTGCATGTACTTAAGAGAGAGAGACATACAGAAAGACACAGACTGGGCTTCGGAAAAAAAAAACAAAAAAAAACAAAAAAAACAGAAAAAAGGCTTTTGTCCATGTTTATATTTGCCACAAAAACAAATCTTTTTTTGTTTTGTTAGGTAAAAAACTCATTCATTATGTCTGTTGAGGTTGTAGGGCAACAAGCACTCACATACGTTATTGGTGGCCACATAAACTGGCCAAGTCTCCATGAACGACCACTTCGCAATGTCCAATAATACTATGAATGCATTTACCATTGTCCTAGCTATTCTGCATCTAGGAATTTATCCTGTACCTCTATCTGCATATGTACAAAATGGTTCATGTTTGAGGATATTCGTTGTAGCTTTTTTTGTATTTGCAAAGCCTGAAAACAAATTAAAAATGTATTAGTAGGGGATTAAATAACATCTGGTGTATCGTTAAAATGGAATATCATACAGTTGTTAAAAAGAACAAGGAAATTCTGTACAAAATTGCTATGGAATTATCTCTAAAGATGTGGTATGAATTGAAAAAAATCAAGATGCAGAACAGTGTATACAAACAGATATATTTGAATATGTATGTTTGAATTCATCATGCTAATATATTCATAGAAAGGATTTTCAGAAGGCTGCATAAGAAATTGGTAACTGTGGTTAAGACATACGGCTGACACCTCTAACTTTATATCCTTTCGTATCTTTTGAATATTGTATCACGTACCTATGTGTCCTATTCAGAAAACAAATTAATGGTAATGTGTATGAAACCACTGATTAAACAACGAAGTGAAAATATGAGCTTTGTAACATTTTCTAGGGATGGGGGTCGATGAGGTGTATCTTCAGAGCTCCCATGTTCTTCCTTCCTTAGCCGGGACAGGCTTCTCAGCACCCTGCTGCCTCAGGGAGCCCCAAGCGACGCCAGGAATGCTTGGCCTGTGTTAGCTCATGACTTTTTCCCTGCCTCTGACTTCTCTAGTTCCCCACACTTCAACCCAGGGTGGGTAGCCTGGTGTCTGTTTGAGCTCACCCTCCCCACACCAGGAAGCCCGCAAGCTATACCATTCACTGTCAAACATCTACCTGATCATACAGGGAATTCCCCTCTTGGGATGGACAGGGAAAATGATCCCTAGGGATTAGGGCCTCCACGGGGCTGTGTCAGACATATTTCACAGTTCCTGCAACTCTGACCAGGGATCGTTCTGAAATTTGGGTTTTGTTGTTGTTGTTGTTGCAAGGAACAAAGACTCACCAAACTAAAGGATGATTCTTGCAAGAATGCACATGGAGCAATACGAGTAAACGCGTTCTCATGGAATTTAATAAGAATAATAAAACAACAACCTCAAAAATACCATTGATGAAGTACTTAGCTGCCCAGCATGGTGCTAAGTGCTCTGTGTGCATTATCTCCTTTCAACCCCATCATAAACCCATGAGGCTGTCGCTGTTATTACCCCCATTTTATAGGACATTTAGGCTTGTAGAGGTCACTGTCACCATAGAGTGGGTGGGCCCCACAGAAACAGGGTGGGGAAAATCTGCTGCTCTCTTGCTGTCCCTGGTCAGAACCGTTTCTCTGTCTTAAGGTTACTGACTTTCCCTGGATGTTCGCCTCTCAGTTCTCATAGTAACTGACTCACTCACCACCATTGAGTTCAGTCATAGACTTTGCTTCCTTATAACAGCAGCTTCTACAGAAGGATTCATGACCTTCTCCACCTCAAATCTCTGTGCTTCAGCTGCCGCCTAACTGCCTCCTCCTGTTCAGATTTCCCCAAGAGAGGACTTGAGAGGTCATCCTGTTGGAGGCCAACCACTTCACTGGTCACCTCCTGACCTTTGGCTTGGGCATCCTACCTTGGGTTCCCATTTTGATTCATTCCTGTGTGGATGGAGGGTAACAGTCCTCATGGGCTTCATCTTTTCCTTCACTCATCAGATATCCTTGGAAAATCGACTTAAAGCCAGACATTGGGTTGTGGGCGGTGGAGGGAGGGTACACAGTGTTCAGCAGAACAAAGGACTTGCTCTCAGTGGCTCTTACCTTCTGGCTCCTTCACCTGCAGGTGTGGGTGTGGCAGACATTTTGGCCTGTCCAGTTCAAAGACAATGACCCGTGATTGACCACAGCACTCTTGCCTCAGTCTCTAAGTCACTGCCTCCTGGGGTCCCCTCATTCATGCCTTTTCCTGGTTATCCATCTGCCTCCAGAAACGGGGGCTGTGCCTTGCCCCAGTGTACCATGGAGTCCAAGGTGACCAAACAGATGGCTCTAACAGCGGGGTGGAGAATGATGGGGAGGAGTCTGGGGGACAATGCTCAGAGGCCCTGTGAATCTGCTGCCATGGGCAGTGGAATCCCAGCCACAAACAATGAGGTTACTAACAAGTCTCCCATAACTGGTGACTAAATTCCAAAGCTGGGCTCCTCTCTTTTCTTTTATTTCTTCCCTCTTTCAATACCAAATAGTTTGAAAAAATTCCATGCTTTGTTAAATGCCCTTTCCTAGGCTCAAATTAGCCTTTTCCAAGCTTGTCTTTCACATTCTTCAAACTCCTATTAATCCCTCAAAACCCAGCTCCAGGCATTGCCCTCCTCAGTGATTTCTTCCCTAAATTTGAGATAATCATGCCTTCAAATGGACTACTTTCGTACTTGGCATACATTTCTACTGTTACCCTTATCATACTGAGTTGCAAATATTTGTTTAGATGTGTGTTTCCTCTCCTGGAGTATAAGCTTATAGAGAGCAGGGAACATGTCTTATTTATTTATTTATTTTTTAATTTAAATAAACTATTTTGGGTTAGTTTCAGAGTTACAGAAAGTTGTAAAAATAGTACAGACAGTTCCTTTATTTATGACTTTATTATCTGGTTAACATATTGCTTTACTATGGTATGTTTGTTACAACTAAGGAATCAACATTGGTATGTTACTGTTTATTTCGCAGTTTATTTTGCTAGTTTTTACCTGGTGCCCTTTTCCTGTTGCAGGATCCCATCCGATCTCACATTATGTTTAGCTGTCATGTCTCCTTTGCCTCCTCTGGTCTGTGACAGTTTCTCGAACTTTCCTTGTTTTTGATGACCTTGCTAGTTTTGAGGAGTACTGGTCAGCAGTGTTGTGGAATATCCCTCAATGGGTTTGTGTGATGTTTTTCTCATGGTTAGACTGGTGTTTGTTTATTTTATTTATTTATTCTTTTGGAGACAGGGTCTTGCTTTGTCACCCAGGCTGCAGTGCTGTGCCACTGTCATAAATCACTGCTGCCTCAAACTCTTGGGCTTAAGGGATCCTCCTGCCTCAGCCTCCCAGGTAGCTAGGACCATAGATATGTTTACTGCACCCAGCTAATTTTTACATTTTTAAAAATATAGACAGGGTCTTGCCATCTTGCCCAGGCTTGGTTATTTTTAAACACCAGCACTGAATTAAATACCCAGCATGTACCACCTAGCACAGACCAGGCATTTAATTAATGTTTATTGAACTGAATAGAATTCAAGTATTTCTTCAGCATCTTCTATATAAATAGAAGCCTGACTGATGCCCTTGGAGAGGTGAAGAAAGGAACTCAAGTCCTGTAAAGATCTTCCACACAGCTGAATAATAAAAGACAGTATGCACCCAAATGTCAAGTAAGGAGAACCCAGAGAATGACCTATGGCAGCTCAGGAGATGAATTAATCAGAATGAACAGTTGAAGTCAGCATCTGTGCGAAAGAGGTGTCTGGAAAGGGGGTGGGTTTAGAGAGTCCCTTTTTAGTTCTCAAGCACAAGGAGCTTTTCCCTGAGCTAGGGTCTGCTCACATGCTGAGCCTGAAGTCCAGAAGTATTTCTACCCGGCTTCTCTCATGGCTGGCAGGTTTCTCATTCTTGAGGCCTTGGCTTAAATGCGACCTCTGCAGACCTACACTATCTAAGATAGGCTCCACCTGCCACTCTGTCTCACAGCACCCCAATGATTGTTTTCTTCATAGCTTTGTCAATGTTTATAAGGATTGACTGTTTATTCTTTTTTTTTTTTTGAAATGGAGTCTTGCTCTGTTGCCAGGCTGGAGTGCAGTGGTATGATCTCAGCCCACTGCAACCTCCGCCTCCCGGGTTCAAGCGATTCTCCTGCCTCAGCCTCCCGAGTAGCTGGGACTACAGGCGCATGCACCACCACACCCAGCTAATTTTTGTATTTTTAGTAGAGACGGGGTTTCGCCATGTTGGCCAGGATGGTCTCCATCTCTTGACCTCATGATCTGCCCACCTCAGCTTCCCAAAGTGCTGGGATTACAGGCATGAGCCACTGCACCCGGCCGACTGTTTATTCTTTATTGTCTGTCTTTCTCATTACAGTCTAAGCTCCTTGAGGGCAAGAACTGTATTTTGTTATTCACTCTGGCAGAGCACATAGTGGTTCTCAAATTATCTAGGTGAATCAATGAATGGGCTGATGTTGGCTGAGACTGAGAAGGCATGAGACAGTGACAAGAAGATACGTGAGGAGTTGCTGTAAGAGGCACTGAAATGGAGCAAGACTGAATTGGGTAGGCAGATGGGGTGCTGCCAGGTCATCAGACTGATCACAATGGTGTCAGGTCATCCCAAATGGGTGGCATAATTTGAGCAAAGGCCAGCAATGTACTAGGTGTGGGCTGCACAGATGTATGGGTCATCCAGTGATTTTCCATCATGGAAAGGCCGGCCAGCATTCACAGGACAAAGATGGGGGGATTAGGAATAACTGAGGTCAAGGGAGACGCAAGGGCTATAGGAGTGTCTGCATAAATCAACACTGAGAATGTATTCCATGAATGAAAGTAACACAAAAGCTGTTGGAAGGCAAGTGTGGAACCCAGCTTAACTTCCATGGTGTTATCACAAACCCAAGAAGAAAAAGGGAACTCTGGTGAATACTTCTGAATAACAAAGATAAAATGAAGACGTATGATTTGGCTATCGGGCTATGATAAAGGACAGCCATCACATGAGGAAACCTGGAAAAATGAAATAATGAGCTTCAGGGCTCAGAATGGAAAGAACCCCATAGAAATCTTTGATGTTTTCCACCATGAGTTCTACACTGATGCAAAGGACAGAATCAGGATATACATTCCCTGATTCGGAAAGTATATATTTTCCCATCCAAGTTCATTGTGAACTGCTGACCAAAAGGGCAGTGTTTTATACAGATTCTGTCTAGAACTAGCCCAGCAGGAAAAGCCTTGGAAAGCATATGGCAAAGAAACTCTGAGACTCCAGAGTATGATTTAGTAACAAGAAGAGTGGTGTGTCTCATCTTTGTATGCCCGTATAAATAATCACGATGGCTGAAGTCTGCTATTTTTCATCCAACCTAAGTAACAGCTTTGAAAAAGAAAGATAACAATGACCTGTGTGTACAGCGTCCAAGGGAACCATTAGCAATGGAGCTCACCAGGCTCCTGGGAGGATCAAGCACATGGTCCAACCAACTGTCTTCTGACAAGGTAGGAGTGGGCAGTGAAAGGCAAAAAGAATGGCTGCTCTTGTGTTTCTGAAAGTCAGACCAAGAAACCAAGGAGTGTGTCTTTGTTATTTCAAATCTATAGCCTTTCAAGTCCCAGCAGGTAAGTGGGTGAACCTCATATACAGCTCAGGAACTCCTTTTCTCCTCTGTACCTCCTTAGAGATATAGGGCTAACAGACAGCCCAGGTGTTAGCCTGTCCAAGCCCCTCCTTTGCAAAGGAGGAAACTGATGGCCAGAGGACAACACAAACTGCCCAAAGTCACACTGGTAGATGGCATTTGGGCCAGGATGAGAGTTTTTTTTTTTTTTTTTTTGAGACGGAGTCTTGCTGTGTCAGCATGCTGGAGTACAGTGGCACAATCTCGGCTCACTGCAACCTCCTCCGCCTCCTGGGTTCAAGCGATTCTCCAGCCTCAGCCTCCCGAGTAGCTGGGATTACAGACGCTCACCACCACACCCAGCTAATTTTTGTATTTTTAGTAGAGATGGGGTTTTACCATGTTGGCCAGGATGGTCCCCATCTCTTGACCTCAGGTGATCCACCTGCCTCCGCCTCCCAAAGTGTGGGATTACAGGCATGAGCCACTGCGCCTGGCCAGCAGCATGAGACTTTCTAACCCAGCTTTCTTTTCCCAATCCTAAGCAGCCCATCTGGGGCTATGTGACTGACGGACCACTAAAACTGCCTCTGATTCCACATTTTGATTTTTGCTCCCATGTGTTCGAATGTATAAGCACTGTTCACATTTTTCCCCCTCATATTACTTCTATAACAACCTTGAGGTGGTCAAGGAAAAGAAAAAACACCGTCGACATTCCTAGGCATTTTAATGAAATGCACACCGGGTATCTGACCCAGACTCCTACTTCCCTGCCAATCTCCAGCTCATATCAATTCATTTCCCTAACAGAAAATAGGTGTCAGCTTTGTAGATGGAAAGTCATTTGCCTGCAAATATTACCAGAGAGGTTACTGGCACTACTTGACAGTTTTATTATTACTTTTGTTTTGCGCTAAGGTGGGGGACTGTGCATTTGCCAGGTAGAATACTGAAAAAAAAAAAAAAAAAGTAGAGCTTTTAACTTTGTATTAGTTTTAACATCAGAGGGGAAAACAAGAAACAAAGAATAAGTATGCTGGCCGGATGCCCAGTACGGCTAAGGGCAGCCTCACAGGATCCTGGCTTTCCTCACTTCCCACCCACAAACTTTCAGATCCTGAAGCTTCAGTGTGGGTTAGAGGGAATTACTCTGCAGCACCT
This sequence comes from Macaca thibetana thibetana, assembly GCF_024542745.1. NCBI lineage: Eukaryota > Metazoa > Chordata > Mammalia > Primates > Cercopithecidae > Macaca > Macaca thibetana. Next base: position 145,032,972 of record NC_065584.1, read on the forward strand.
GGAAAGCCAGCTCACAGGTGGGCTGCTGGGGTGACTGGCCGGGCCTGCTTGTAAACACTGGCTATCAACTCCTTTACAAGGTAAGCCAACCGGGGGCGAGTTAACTTGCTTTACTCTTCTCCGGGTTTAATAGAAGGTGGGTATACTTTTATAAGAACCAAATAATCTAAATATTTCACATGTAGACAAGAAAACTAGAAAGCCCCAAGAGAACCAAAAGAGTATTTTATTAATAACCATTTATGTGTAGGAGCTACTTCAATGCATGTTTCACGACCTCTGTATTTTCTAGTCAGATAGACTTGGGTGTAGGTTGGCCAGAGAAAATGCAGAGTTCCCAGTTAAATTTGAATTTTAAATACATAATGAATAATTTTTTAGTATATTGCAAATAATGATAGGACATACTTCTATTCATTGTTCATCGACACTGAGTCCATTAGCCAGCTGGTTTATTTATTATTATTATTTTTCCCCTTGCTTCCTTCTTTTCTGACCTTCTGTGGCTTAATTTTAGGACTCCTATTAGAGGGTGGAGGGAGAAATACAACTCACACGCATCGGGTGTCCTACTTATCATTAGCTGAGGCACAAGTTTTGGGAGGGGAGGGATTTGCTACTTTGAGCTAAAAATGGTGATTATCTGCATTCTCTCTATTACCATATGGACAGAATTAGCCATAGACCGATGTTTTCCAGAGACTGGATTTTGCAGGCCAGTAAAATCCAAAAAGAAAAGAAAAGGAAATTGGGAAATTGTGAGAAGATCAATATACTGTTGCCAAGTTTAAATCTGATCCAAAAAGGGTGTTTAAAAAAACCCCACAGCCACCATCTTCAATTACCATTAATTCATAAAAGAAAGCAACATTTCAATACCCCAAAAGTAGGAAGGACGCACTCTTCTTTATTTCTTAAATAAAGTTGGCAGCTTTACAATGGATTGCCCTCATTTTTGTGGAAACTTCATCACAATCTGGTGCTGGCTCTGGGATCTGAGAATATGCAGACCTGGTCGTGTCACAGCAGCACCTATAAAAGGACAGCAGCAATACTGCACTTTACACAGGTTTGTGTTGGTAGCAGGTAACCATAGAGCACCTTCTAGTAAAGGAAAGAGAAAGTGAACATGTGCCAGTGTGAATTTTGATAGTCTTAAATTAATATTTAATGTAAGCATTTTATTTCCGATATGTATGTTATTTGTGTGGAAGTACAGTGTGATTTTTCTCAAACCACAAAGCATTTCTTTAACTTATAATATATAGAAAACGTTTTTCCAAACTTCCTTTGGAGCACAGCTCAATCTCTGAACTTTTCCTCTCTATCTCTATAAAATGAATGCTTCGGGAACTGGATAATGTGACGCTGAACTTAAATAGCCCCCTTCCTAAGAGAGTTCAGAGGTCTTTGAAAATACAGGTAATTAAGCCTCCTGGTTCCTGAGAGCTGGCAGAACGTGTGACCTCAGCTGAGAAGAGTTGGGTATTCGCCAAAAGGCAGGTGTAGTTGGTAGCAGTGCTCAGAGACCAAGTCCCCAAGTTCAGATTTTCTATCCCTCTTCCCATTGTAGACAAGGGAAAACTATAGTGTCAAAGTGGATGATTGCCTGAAATTGCTGAGTAATTAAAAGGAACCATGCTTAAAATCAACTGCCCAGCCCAAATCTCATATGCAGTTTCTTTTATCTTTCTCCAACCTGAGAAATGTATATAAAGGTATTTTTTTTTTTTTTTTACCAGGGAAATTCTTTTTTAAATAGGATTGAAGCTCAATTTCATATGCTGCAGAGAGATGCAAGGTATTATATACCAATGATCCCTAAATATTCTTTTCTTCTTCACATGGCTGTGAAGTTGCAAACTGAGTATCCTTTTCAAGGGCTTGTTGAAGCAGAGAATGAAATACACTTATACAGACTAAAATATATGTTAGTATATTCTTTAGAAATATGAAGAATACCCCCAGCTTTTCACAGTGATAATCTCTGGGTTAGGGAAATTGGTGGGGTCTTTTTAATATTATGTTTTTCTGTAATGATGGAGTTTTAAAATAATTGTAATTGTCTATTATTTTTAGAATAAGTAAAAAAGATACAAAGCATGCACATTCTATTAAAAATCACTTCAACCTGGACTTTTGGGATGTCCTTTAAAGTCACCTAGTACTTGCACTTTCCCACAGTCCTCTGTCCAGCCTCTCTCAATGACCTGAGACAGTCAGTGCGGCTTGGGTATTCCAGACATTTGTCTTTCTGAGAGAAGCAGTGCTACCACTTTTTTTTTTTTTTTTTTTTCCCTGAGCCAGAGTCTCACTCTGTCGCCAGGCTGGAGTGCAGCGGTGCGATCTCGGCTCACTGCAACCTCCCCCTCCTGGGTTCAAGTGATTCTCCTGCCTCAGTCCCCTGAGTAGCTGGGACTACAGGTGCGTGCCACCACACCCGGCTAATTTTTGTGTTTTTAGTAGAGATGGGGTTTCACCATGTTGGCCAGGCTGGTCTCGATCTCTTGACCTCATGATCTGCCCGCCTTGGCGTCCCAAAGTTCTGGGATTATAGGCGTGAGCCACCGCACCCGGCCCACTTTTTTTTTTTTTTTACCTTCTCGAAACCCCAACTCTTCTGTAATTACTGAAGCTCAGGTAATTTTCCCCCCAGTCCTATTAAATACCAGCTTGTTTTCATTTCTCTCTCTTTTCTTTTGCCCTACTAATTCTGACGTGATTATTTTTTCAGCCTTAACTGACTAGCAGAGAGATTTTGGCTTTCATTCCAGAATGATGTTGCACAGAAAAGTCAACTCTTGTTCCAGGTATGTGATAAACATCTCACTAGTGAACTTCTTGCTGTTTCTAAGCGATTAACAGTTTGGTTAGCAAGCCCAGAGCCCTGCAGATACCTTTTGTCTTCTACACAAGGAGTAAGCTAATGAATCCCAGGGAGCATGGCCTGGCCCTCTGCTTCCCTTTAATGGTTTCTGTCACCCAGGCCAGGCTGCCGCCACCATGACTCTGCACACTGATGTGTCGCCTCAGGGCAAGAAGAATGCAAATGACGGTGGCCCTCAAATTGCAATTTAAGGATAGCTGTTAGGTTATATCTTCCCATATATTTCTCTTCCTAACCTCCAAATTTGAGGATAATGTGCTGTTTTAACTTATTCTTAGTAGAAAGAATGTTAAACCTTAGGGTGATGGTAGCATCTTGCTGAATTCTGTGTTTTGGAATAAATTCGATTTTTTTTTGGTGTGGAGAAGGGAGAAAGGGGGATCACTGAATGCAAAGACAATTTAATTTTAAAAGCTAGAGTTACCTGGTTCCTGGGTTCTAGATATTTAAAGAATAGCCACAGTCAATTTTGTAATAAATTGTAGGAGGTTGTCAAGTTGTCATCTTTATTAAGGTGTTTCTTACCAGACATATTCAAAATCTGTGTACTCAGATTTTAATTGCATTTGCCTCTATTGATTAAAATGTACTTTCTGCAATCAAAATGGACCTCCAAGATGTAGAGGGAAAGAACACTTTAAAAGGCGTTTCCAAAGTCGTCTTGGATAGAGGAGCTTTCATCCAAGGATGCTATGTGGCATTCCGGAAATGAATCACAGACCTGGGCCCTCCATTTCCTTAGAAACAGAAACATGCTGAAGATCGTTAGGGTAAATGAGTGGAACAAAGCACACTCTGCATTTTCTTTTTAATTTCAACTAAAAAAAAAATGCTGCACTGTGGTCTTGGCTGGAGAAACATCCTCAGCCTGTTCATCTCTTATCCTCTGCCCAAATCAGCTCCAAATTTGACTGACTGAATTTTCAGTTCCTGTATTTCCAGATCAGTTCCTGTATTTTCAGATTCGGCGCTCTCTGTGGTTGTGGTGGTAGCAGTGGTAGTGGTCATGGAGTCTGTAAGACTTACCATTTTAAAACGCCAAAAGCTCTCTTCAGGTGAAATAATCTCTCATCTGATTCTCAAATGAACTCCTTGAGGAAGAATGTTCTGTGCGTCTCTAGAAACCTTAGTTCTACAAGAAAGAGAGAGCTAAAGAAGCTCACCCGCATCCCACAGAAACCACTTCTTCCCTTTCCCGAACAAGAAACACATGTTCTTCGTCTTCTGTCTGTCTGTCCAACCAGGCTTGGAAGACAGGTGAAAACAATCCCATCTTTCCATTCTTAGAAAGAGGTAGGGATGTGATGCTTACATTCCCCTGGCTTCTACTTGCATCAAATGTGGGAGGAAGGAATAAAAGAGAAGAGGAAACTAAAACTTGAGAAAGGGGAAGAAGAGAAAGTATTAGGTTGATGCAAAAGTAATTGCGGTTTTTGCAATTACTTTTAATAGCGAACCCCCGCCCCCGCAAATCATCTAGCAATCTGGCCTCTGGAGTAAACTAGACTAAAAGTAGGTAATAGTACCCACCCTTGGCTTAGAAGTATCTGATTATCCCTACTAACTAGTACAAGACATAGATTTCTGAAGAAAAGGAGGCCTACCACTGGCTCCTTTTCATTTTTGTAGTTTGATTTTTCTTATTTTTTAAAAGCTTCTAAAAATAGTACATAAATACCTGGTAGAAAATTTGAAATTTAGAAAGAAGTTAAAAGAAGCATGCAAAATATCACCACTTCGTATTACCTTATTAGCCAAATGCAACCACCACTAACATCCAGCGAGGGTTCTTGCCAGTATTTTTTCTATTTTTTCCTATGCTTTTAAAAATCTTCACAAGTAAAATCATTCTGTGCACAGAATTTCACATACTACTTTTTGTTCAATCAAAAGTAACTTCTCATGTGTTTACTAATTCTTTAAATATTATTTTAATGGCAGTATAATTTGCCATCATATGACTATAATTTATTAATAATTTTCCTAATAAAGGACATTCAGAGTGTTTAGAATTTTAGCCATTATAAATAGTATTAAATAAACATGGTTTTTGTGTGCATAAATCTTTACTTTTTAAATTATTTCCTTAGAATAATCTACTGGAAGTAGGATTACCAAATCAAAGAGTATCATCATTTTTCAAGACTTTAGTACCTATCACCAAGAAAGCTGTATCAATTTATATTAACAGTATATTAATGTCTTCCTGAAACTGACTGAATTGTTTAATGTCATTTAAAAATCATGCGATCTTGTTAGGCCTCTGATACTTTGTATTTACTGGTAAGGCTGAAAATTGTTTACAGACTAATTAAACACATTACATATTAAGGTTATTAACTTTCTGCCTTAATATTTGAAAAAATACATCTTCTTATAAGTTTGCTTTTTGTCCTTTTTGCTGATTGTTTATGATCATTTTTGACATATAGAAATTTTACTCTTCTCTATATTTCAATGTATTGACCTTTGTATTCGGTAATTTCTTCTATTACTGTAAAGTATAGAAAATCTGCCTGTATCTAGATAAATATGCAGAAATATGTTCTCATTATTTAATTTTTCAAAACTATTTCTTTAATTTATTTAGGACTTAATTTGTTATATGGCATGAAAAAAATTTATTTTTCTATGATAAGCTAAAAATCATCACGCACACGGATTTGTCGACTATTTTTTCCCCACAGCTTATATATGTATTCTATTGACACATATGCAAGACTATTTTTACATATGCGAGATTATGTTTTGGGCTTTTCTTTCAGCACTTTACTGATCTCTTTGCCTATTCATTTATCAGTAGTTTCTCCACCCCTAGTCCTTTTCTTTCTTTTTTCTTTCCTTTTTTTCTAAAGTTCTTTTAGCTATTCTTACTTCTTTCAACTTAAAAGGTGGCCAAGATGACATACCAGAAGGCTGTCTAAAATTATTAGAGAAAGAGAATCTTTGCCTTTAAAGTTTTAGGTCTTAGGTGAAAACGATGCAGTGTTAGCTCTTGTGTCTATAAAGGGTGGGGTTCATGCTATGACACAGAAAATCAGAAAGGACTTTCTTGACATTTGTAGAAACAGTAATATAAAGAAGAATTAGGTACCTTTTGGTTCATCTTAAGAAAAGAAAATTTCCAGTGAGGAGATTGAGACATTTAATGTTAAAAAGATCCTTTCTCTTCTAGGGCACGAGTAAAGATATCAACTCATCTATCTGTAGAAAATTGCCAGAAACTGTCACAAAATAAAAAATGAGAGAAGGCCTGAATTACAACAGTCCTGTTGGGGTTCTACAAGGTGTGTGCCAAATAATTTTGTTTTCTTTTTAAGGCTTGTTAACAGTGGATAGCTTAGGGTGATGGGATTACAGGTGATTTTTTTCTTGTTCTTACTTAACTGTATTTTCTTTTTTTTTTTTGGTCAAATTGTATAAAAGCTTTTTTTCTTAATAATGGCCTGTTAATTAACATCTGGAACCCAGTACTGGAAGCATTAGTCCCAAGAAGTGCAAAGTTACAAAAAGTGGATTTTCTATTTCTTCACCTCTTACCTTAATAGACACAGCAACACTAAAACTCATCTCATTAGAAGAGGTTTTGTGAAAATGAGACAGGACATATCTAAACCAAGTGCTTTTGCTCCAAATAAGATTTAACCCAAAATGAGGTTGGGGACTGGATGAAGTTATGAAAAAACTACTTCTTAAAACTGCTATTTCTAAAGTTAATAGGAATTCTTTTGCAGTGGGCTTTTTTTCCCTTGACAACCAACAATTGATACATCTTGCATGTTAAAAAGCAGAGGGCTATAAGTAAGTTTTCAATGGAAATAATTTTTTCCCCCCGTTCCTTCCCTTTTTTGTGATACAGTCGGCACTATTTTACTGTCTTAAAGATTCCCATTTTACTTTAATGGTCTCTACTTTCCCCTTTTCTTAGCTCTTCTTAATTTTTATGCTTTTCATTAGTAGATAATTCTCTCCGGCTGACCAATGGGGATGAGGGTCAGAGTCACGGGCAACATACTACATCTGCGTTAGTCTGGCTTGAGAACAGCGAAACCGTGCCTCCTTCTCGAATTAGTCACTTTAAGTGTAAGTGATGGGCAGTCTCTGTGACAATGATTTTGTCATAGTAAGCACTTGAAATACCTGCTGCAATTTTTTCACCCCCTGCCCCCTGTTTCAATCCAGCAAGTTTATCTTTGTTCTTTAAACCACAAGCAGGCTTTTGCATTTTTTTTTTTTTTGCATGCCACATTGAAAAGAAATAAAAACCAAGCGCCATACACATCAATTAAAGGCATAAACAAGTAATAGTCCATTTCCCCCTTGAATCTTTCATGCTTATTTTCCCTTCTTAGAATAACACTTAAAAGCCATCGAAGCTTCAACGGGACCAGCGTCTCCCGGTTTCGTGGGGTGTAGAGCAAGGTGTGGGAGGAGCGTTCAGTATGTCAAGTCTTTGCTGTACAGCGGATCTCCACGTCCCGGCTTCCAGTGGACAGCCCTGTGAGATGGGGGAAATTTCCTGCCGCTCAGATACTGTCAAGGCCAATGTGCCTTTCAGGAGACTGTCTGAGAGATTTCGAACATTGAAACTGGAAAAAAAATTGAGCTGGACAGATCCTTGCCACCACTTTTTCTGCTAAATATAGAAAAGTTGTCATCGGGTTGCACAAGCAATTTCCAGCTACAGCACCTCAGGAGGGGAGGCGGGTTCCCATTTCTGATAGTTAAAGTGCATAAAGCTGAGCCGACCCTGACTCACGGGTTGTGAGGAACAAGGGAAGGTGGTAGAAGAGTAATGAGAGAAAGGCGTCTTTGTTTTGATTAAATATAACGACATGGGAAGATGTGCAGTTGATGATGGTATTTGCTTACAATGTCATAAAGCATCAATAATTTGCAAGAAAAGGGTAGGAGGAACCCTACCCTAGGAGTCTGTGCTCAGAGTTTCTCCTCTACCATTGCTTTGGAAAACGCTGTTGTATAGTGGAGGGAGATTGGAAGATATGGAGCCAACCAGGCACGGGTTGGCATCCCAGCTTTATCACTTACCCTGTGTTTGATTTGGAGTTAGTTACTTAACTTCGCTGAGCCTAAGAGTCCTCATATAGAAGACGTGGGTAAAATAATATTCCCCTCACAGCATCATTAGGATACACGTTAGGAGTAAAGTACATGGCACTACTAAGCGCTCAGCATTTGTTGGTGCCCTTCCCCTTCTCCCCTTTTAGGCAAATTATTTAAGCGCCCTGGACATCAGTTGCATCTCCCTTAGCAAGTCCTATTGGTTCTACCTCTGGAATATATTTAGAATTTATCCACTTCTCTCTATTGTCATTGCTGCCATGTCAGTCCAACGTGTAGGCCATTGCAACGCTCTCCTAACTAGTTTCCCTCCTTCTGTTTTTAAACCCTGTGCAATCCATCTCCACATAGCAGGCAGAGAGAGCATTTTAAAAATGTAAATCACATCATGCCCCTACCCTGCCTAAAACCCTCCCGTGGCTGAACTTAGAGTAAAATCCAAGCTCCTCACCACAGCCTTCAAAGGCCCATGTGATTAAGTCCCTGCCTACTGCTTTCCTTTTAGACTCCACTTGCTATTGCTTTTTACTTCTATTAATATTTTTTCTTTCCAGCTGTACTGGCCCTTTTCAGTTTCCAGAACACTCCAAGTTTATTTCTACTGCAGAGCCTTTTAATTTGCTGTTTCCATGGCTTGGAGCTTCTTCCAGATTCTCCTGTGGTTGAAACCTTCTCCTAGGTCAAATGTTTCCTCCTAAAAGTTGTCATCCTTGACCTAGTCACTCTCTATCACAGCCCCAATTTATTTTCTTCATAGCACTTGTCATTATGTGGAATGTGAAAGTATCTTAAATACTGTTTATCTGTTTATTTTCTGTTTTCCCCCATGAGAATGTGAGCTCCATGAAAAAAGGGGACTATGCTTTTCTTTTCTTTCAATTTTTTTGAGACAGAATCTCGCTCCATTGCCCAGGCTGTAGTGCAGTGGTGTGATCTCAGCTCTCTGTTACAGCCCCTCCTAGGCTCAAGCCATCCTCCCACCTTAACCTCCTGAGTAGCTGGGACTACAGGTGCATACAACCATGCCCAGCTAATTTTTTGTATTTTTGAAGAGATGTGGTCTCCCCACATTGCCCAGGATAGTCTCGAACTCCAGGCCTCAAGTGATTCGTCTGCCTCAGCCTCCCAAAGTGCTGTGATTACAGGCACGAGTCACCACACCTGGCATGGGATTATGCTTTTCATTGCTGAATAAACCTAGAACAATGCCTGGTACCTAGGAGGTCCTTGGGGAGCATATGATGAGTGGATTCTGAATAAATATGTAAAATGGGGTAATAATATTGTCCTGCAAGTTGGTGACTGGATTTGAAAAATCTATGTCCTTTCCATTTCTTTTTTTTTTTTTTTTTTTTTTTTTTGAGATGGAGTCTTGCTCTGTTGCCCAGGCTGGAGTGCAGTGGCACGAGCTCAGCTCATTGTAATCTCCACCTCCTGGGTTCAAGCGATTCTCCTGCCTCAGCCCCACTAGTAGCTGGGATTACAGGCGTATGCCACCATGCCTGGCTAATTTTTTGTATTTTTAGTAGAGATGGGGTTTCACCACGTTGGCCAGGCTGGTCTCGAACTCCTGATCTCAGGTGATCCACCCGCCTCAGCCTCCCAAAGTGCTGGGATAACAGGTGTAAGCCACCAGACCTGGCCTCCTTTCCGTTTCTAAAGATTCTATAATTCCTTGGACAGAAAGACTAAATCCTGGGATAATTTTAAAGAAATGCAATTAGAAAATTTTCAAACACTCAACATATAGTAACTCATATTAAGTTTACCAAGTACAGGCACTTCAGGTATCTGCTTTAATAAAAAAAAAATAATAATAAGGACTTACATTTTGCAAGTCAAGTATTTGTATGTCGAAGGAGCCTTCTAACCCATTTAAAAATTTTGTACCTTTAAGTAGCATTGCAATTCTCTGAGCAAACCTATTTAGAGTTTGCTTAGCATGCCCTTTCTTCACAGATCTTGAAAAGGAAAGTGACCCCACAATGCAGCACATCTGCTGAAAGAAGTGGCTCAGGTGAGCTCAGGCTGTGTGAATAGTATGTCCTTTAGCGCAGGGAGTCATTCTTTCCACTGTGCTCTGTGCACGTGAGACCACTTCTGGGGCCGTGCTTTAAGAGGGACACTGTAAAGTGGATCACATCCCAGGGAAGGAAGTAGAAACCATGCGAGGAGGAAAAAAAGAAAACGGGAATGCCTAACTTTAAAAGGAGGGGACGGTGGAGACCTGATAGTTGTCAATTATTGGCAGCTCTCTCATGAAAAGACAGATTTGGTGCCATTCCATGGGACAAATTTGGAACCGGTGAGTAGAAGCTACTGAAAGGCAGAGTTGGTCCAGTCAGTGGGGGACATTTCCAACAGTCTGGCCTCATACCTAAGTAAAGCCCTGTTTGGAAATATAATGAGCAGCTGCCTTTTCTGGATGTTAAAATTTCAGGCAAGTAAACCGCTAGTCAGCAATGTCCTTCCTACAAGGATTCCTCTTATTGTAGGTGGGTAAACATGCACACTCCGGGAAGCTCTCAGTTGAAATCTCTTCACACCGCTGGGCACAGTGGCTCACACCTGTAGCCCTAGTGCTTTGGGAGGCTGAGGTAGGAGGATCACTTGAGTCCAGGAGTTCAAGACCAGCCTGAGCAACAAAGAAAGACCCCATCTCTACAAAACAATTTTAAAAGTTAGCCAGGTGTGGTAGTGGTATGCCAGTAGTCCTTGCTACTCTAGGTGCTGAGGTGAGAGAATTGCTTAAGCCTAGGAGTTCAAGGCAGCAGTGAGCTATGGTCATGCTATTGCACTCCAGCCTGGGCAACAGAGTAAGATGTTGTCTTTAAAAAATAAACACAGGCTGGGCCCGATGGCAGCCATTTGGGAGGTTGAGGTCAGTGGATTGCTTGAGCCCAGGAGTTTGAGATGAGCCTGGGTAACATGGCGAAACCCCATCTCTATTAAAACCACAAAAATTAGTCGGGCCTGGTAAAGTGCATCTGTAATCCCAGCTACTCGGGAGGCTGAGGCATGAGAATTGCTTGAATCCAGGAGGCGAATGTTGCAGTGAGCCGAGATCGCGCCACTGCACTCCATCAGCCTGGGCGACAGAGCGAGACTTGGTCTCAAAACAAATAAATACATACATACAGGCACACATTAAATTAAACTAAAAAAGAAATCTTTTTATGTATTCTATGTTGGCTAATATTATTTGATTTGCATCAATAGAGTTCTTTCTACTCTGTCATGTGTGGAATATGATAAGTCTGCTATTGCTAATGATTTAGGCCCAGATAACTGTGAATTTCAAAAGTTAACCTAGAATCTCAGAGATTCATGGTTTTATATTCTGACTTGGAAGCAAGTCACTGGCCTATTCAAGAGATTTCTCATCTGGAAGGCTGAAGGAGGCTACTACTCTTCTTGGTGAACAATAGTTTGTGTTCCAAGAATAACCTTGGGTTTGGGGATAGAAGATAAGAAGATAAGGCTGGAGAGTTTAAGAGTTGTATTAGATCTCCTTTTAATCTGTAGCCTAGGCACTATGTTATTTTCTACCTATGCCTTCCAGCAGGGGTGGCTTATAACTCCAGGCAGAAGCTGAACCTCCTTGGCGACACCCCCTAGCCTGACCCCGTCTTTTCTCCTTCTTTCCTTCCTTTGCCTTTCATTAGAATTCCTATGAGCCTTTGAATGCTTAGCATGAAAATGAGCCCATTTTATTTTTGGAACCCACAGAGGCAGCCCTGAGGGGAGTTATTGTGTTGCTTTTAGCAGCTAAACAAAAAGGTGTGAAATCATTTGCTGGCTGTTCTAGAATGGGAAAAAATAAATAAAAAACTGAGAAGGAAGGTTCAGGACAGTGTGTGGCAGCTTGGACGGAACCTCGTGATGAGGGCTTCTCTGAGACTTATTAGTAACCAAAGTGACTCTGGGAATGTCTGTGCATTTCTCTCACCTTCCCAGGAAGTTACTAGAATAGCACAGGAAGCCACTGGGATTTTTTAAAAAAATGATTGATTTTGCAATACTATTTCCATGTTGCCTTGAAAAAGACTTGAGGAGGGGACTAATTTGAGAAAATTCCTTACAGCTCTTTGTAGCATTTCTTATACAGGCAGCATGAGGGAGAGGAGACAGGACTATTTTACCAAGCTTTTAAGGCTTTCAAACTACCAGGGAAGGCTTCTGTGGACAGGTATGTGAGTCGTTGACACAGGCCCCTAATGATTTAAACACATAACAGTGGTAAGAGGCAAAGGCCTCAAAGAACTTAAGCAACAAGAACTTCTTGTGAAACTTGAGGTTTTTGCCCCATGCTAGTAACATTCAGTGAAAGCCATCTTCTTTTCTGGGGGGCTGACCACCCCAGGTATGTATCTTATTGGAAGAGGATTATATTTTGAAATGTCTCTTCATTAGAAGGGCAACTTCATTTTCAATTGGCATCCTTGACATGGGATTTTTTTTTTTTTTATAATTACGGAATGTTTTTTAAACGACCAAGTATTAACATATAAACATGCAGAGACTTAGTAAACGCACATCCTTATTCCCCAATTTTCACAACTGTTTTACATTTAGACCAATCTGTTTGAGGTCATTTCAAAAGAAATGTAAGCTTATGATTGTACCCTTCACATTTCCATGCCTCCTTCTTTCTCTTGGCAAAGAGACAAGCCGTGTGCTGTGGCTGGTGTGTGTCCTCCTTCCTGGATTTTTAGGCAGGCCTGACCAAGTAGCCACTTGGCCTAACGAACATGACCTTTGGAGTATTTAGGTAGCCTGACTTCAGTGGCTGGAGGATCTCCCCTTGCAGGGACCAGTCACTAGGCCTGTCTTATGAAGGTGGCTAAGCCTTCTTTTTTTCAGTATTCAAGGCCAGAATTACAGTATAGTAAAACAATAGGAAAAGGCAATCCTCCTTAAAGTGCTATTTCGTTAATTGAGTCATCTATAGAATAAATAATATTGATTTCCCCCTAATTGCCAGGAAGTATGCTATTGCTGAGATATAATGAGTCACATAAAGAAGTAGAAACTAAAAACACTGTAATTCCTAAATCTCTCTTAGGGAAGGAACTGTCCTGGTTTACAAAAATTCCATGATAAGCTATGACCTTGAGGATATGAGTGGCAGGAATCAAGAGACTGTTGGGCAAGGAGGATCGTGGCATGAGGGAGGAGAGAAGGAAGGAGGAGAGGAGGAAGTAGGAATCTCAGAGTGGGAGAGAGAGATGGACGAGAGTGGCAAAAAGGACAAAGGAGGGAGATGAAAGGGCATGTGGCAAAATGGCTATGATGAAAAAAAACATCTACAGTGGCTCAGCTGCTAGAGGATTCTAACAACAAGGTCCTGACAGATAATTTTTTTTTTTTTTTTTTTAGAGACAAGAGTCTCACTCTGTTGGCTCACTGCAACCTCTGCCTCCTGGGTTCAAGCAATTCTCCTGCTTCCGCCTCCTGAATAGCTGGGACTACAGGCATGTGCCATCATGCCTGGCTAATTTTTGTATTTTTTGGTAAAGACGGGGTTTCACTGTGTTGCCCAGGCTGGTCTTGAACTCCTGGCCTCGAGTGATCCACTCTCCTCAGCCTCCAAAGTGCTGGGATTATAGGCATCAGCCAAGGTGACCAATTTCCCTACAAATCAATTTGAAGTCATTTGTGTTAAGGTGAAGGAAGCCCATTATTTACTACCCATCCTCTTCTTCCCACTGCAGTAAAATGTTCAGTGAAATAGGGTTTTTGTTTTTTTTAATTAAGGGACTGATTTCGTATATATGTTATCATACACATATATAGCATATACATATATGTGCCATCTACACACAGACGCATATACACACTTCTCTATATAAAAGATATCTGGATGAACTGACACAAATCAGTAAAAAGCAGAAATTCCGCACCATAGGTGAGCATGAAAACACAACTTTGGGGCCTCCCCCGTATGCTCTCAAAGCTAGGAATTCTCAGACACCCTGGCAAGGTCTTGACCTTCATTTGGCATTAGGAAAGTACATTGAGGGATATCTCAAAGGACAGGGAGAGTCTGTCACCAGAATTGAGAGCTGAGCTGATTATTTCCTAGGTTTACTCTGTAAGTTATAGGGAACATGATTTGAATATAGGGGTAGACTCTTAAGTCACTATTTATTAAAACTCTACCATAGCTGCTCAAATGCTCTTTTTCCTTGCTTCCAACTCACAAACTCTTAACTCACCTTTTCAGATTCTATTTAAATGTCACCTTATCTATGGAGCCTTCCCTGATCCCCCAGGGAGGGTAATTTTCCTCTCCTGAACTTCTGTATTTCTCCAGATATCTCTCTATGACAGCACGTATCACATGGGGTCACATGGCTTTGAACCTGAATACGAGGTGGACCTCATGGCATCACTTTTGAATTCCCATTGCCTAGTGAGACATGTGTCACTTTTGCTGAATAAAACCCGGGTATGTGAGCAATAAAGGGAAACTTGAAAGTGAATGCACTGCTTCAGAAAGACCAGACTTCCAAGCCCGCGAATGGTGGCACCAGTGTCCTCCAATAATTTTGTTACTGGTTGCCAATTTGTTTTGCCCCTTGTTCCTATTTTGAATAAGAACCCATTGCTCTCCAGAAGTAAAAGCAATGTGATCATTTGTTTGTTTATTTACTCCCTGCACCAAGACCCAGGGTGACGAGGCTGGATTGCACATGGGGCGTGGGCATCAGAAACTGGAAAGTCTCACCCTGCCCAGCCTGTCTGGCTCGTATGCTTGGGCAAGTCACATAGCTCCTGTGGGACTCCGTTTCCTCACCCAGTGATAATGACCGGCTTCACAGGGTGGCTGCTGCGGAGCTTAATTAAGGATTGAGAAGAAGGCAGAAAATACAAAGTGTGGCATACACGCCAATTTCCCATATTTATTTTTGGGCTCAGTAACCTGTGGTAGGAGGTGTTTATGACCTGGAAGAGAAGTCTAGCAAGAGATGTAACTAGCTATTCTCATTCCAAAATGGTTCACTTGGTATTGACTGGGAAATGGGCCATGTCATTCTTGCTTTTGTTCGAGTACATTCTGTGGCCCTTCCTGCTAACTTTCTGGGTAGAGCTTGCCAACTCTAGGCCTCAGTTTTCTTGTACAAGGACTTTCTCTATCTTTCCTTTATACTCAGATATGCTGTGATGGCTGAAGCTTTTTCCTTAGTCCCTATAGCCTTAGGCCACACCCAGACAGAAGACTGAGGGAAGGCATATGCGTTTGTGAGTGACCCCATGGGGTGGTTCCCTGAGCCAGAAAAGACAGAGAATTATGAAGCCCTGCATAGGTGACACCCTAAATCTGCCTGGCTTTGCAGATCCCGGCCTTTCTTCGAAGTGCTTGGAAGACCTTGGCAGATTCGGCCAGTGTTTTGATCACTGCCAGAGCCTGCAGCTTTGTTGCTAATTGTTTGCTGAAAGAATTGAGCAAAAGGACAACTGGTCCCAAGGCAAGAGTGAGGAGCTGAGTGAAAGACAGAAAAACAAACCAGAAGAGGGGACTGGGTGATTGCCTTGGAAAATCTTATTATTACTAGTATATTTTTTTGTCTTTTAATCACAAAGGCTGTCTCTTCACTAGAACTAAAGAACCAAAACTGTTCAGAAAGAGAGAAGAGCCCAGCACCTTATACTCAGGAGATACTGAAAAACGTCATGTAAAGTGTTTACTGTTGCGAGAAAAGTACACGTCAGAGGATGCCCATTATTGATATAGAGCCTTCTGTGTACCCTGGATGAGCATGACCAGGAAGTCACCCTCAGTTGGCTGCAGCTGTTTTCAGAATCTGTGGGATCATACCCCAGAGGCAGTTGAGTCAGCCGCAGGCATCAGGTGAGGAGGAAGAAGAGTGAGACAGCTATTACAGGCTGCCGGGGCAGGTGGCTGTGAAGAGGTGTGGGGCCACCAAGGCTTATATAAGGAGGATGGAGAACACAGGCCAAAGGGGAGGCTGTCATGCTGACTTCGATTGGCTAACTTAATATGAGGCAGACTGAGGGAGGAGGAAGAGGCCAGGAGAGAACATGCTTTAGAAAGCATGACGGTGTCTCATCTGTTTGCAAGCGAACACGTAGGTGCCTTCCAAATAGGATCCTGAAGAATGTGCAGATAAATGAAAAATCTGATATACAATAAACCACATACCTCTTTATGTCTATATATGAACTTATTTAAGAAGGCTGACTTTAGTAGAATATGATGCATATCCTAATTATATCAATATTGGATGCATTGTTAGTACCATTTCTCAACTTCATTTTAAAAATCACTTTAAGAAAATACAAAAAATAATTCTGAAGATTTTAACCTTAGGTGCCCATAGATCATTTTCTTGGGAAACTGCAGCTTTTAGAAATGCTGGACATACTTTACCCAAAGCATTGTAACTGGTCTCCCACAAGCCTAGGATAAAAGTTTTCCACAGAAACGCTACTACAGAAAAATGCCACATGCCACGGATTAAACACTGAAACCAGCTAATCACAACACATGAGAGCAAATGTAGCATGTTCGGAGAAGTACAAATATGTTGAAACATGTCTGTCATGAAATCTGATCTTAACAATCCTCTGAAGACTAGCTTTTTTGCAAAGAGAACTTATCACTAACATACCTCACAGAGGAGGCCTCAGTTTCTAATAGAGTTAATTTTATCTCTTTTGATGATGGAAACAAAAGACAGCCTGGAAACATCCTCTTAATTCTAAGCACCACCCACCCTTTCTCAGTGGGGAGAGGTAAGCTTTCAGTAATTCCCAGTGTGTCTTATATTGAATATATAGAAGATGGTAAAGCAGGGCCAGGTAATTCCAACACTTAAACTGCTACTTAACCATTCATATATTAAAGGAGTTTACATGGATTGTCAGCTATGAAAGAGGTTTCTCAGTCTATATCCCACTCCACAGTCAACGCTCCTCACAGGTGCACTTGGCCGTGGGGCACTTGTAATCTCAGAAGCCGATACAGCTGCCAAGTTCAAGTTGCCATGACTCTGAACATAGTATAACATTCCCATTCCAAGCCAGAGCCCGTCACTTTTGTGGCTGTTCAGATGAGGGCCCTTCTTGGTACCACTCTGACTCACATACACTGGCTGCATTCATGTAGCAGGTGAAGGACTTAAGTGTCACTAAGTTGGTTTCCAGTTGCTTCCAGGAAAAAAAAAAAAAAAACCGGCATATAAGATTCTTGCTCCTGATACCTGGCCCTCTCCCATGGCTGCCGAGAGAAGATCCGGCCATTGCTGTCTTGGCTTCAAGTGCTGCCTCCCACACACATATTGAGGGGCTCTGCAACAAACAGAAACCTAGGGACATTGACATTTTGGGGGCAGGGTGTAGAAAAAAACACTGCATGCGTATCTGAAAACTCTGCCAAGCACGTCAGCCCTGCCATGCCACTTCCTAGCTCTTCTAACTTCAGAACATTCTGTGTTAGGAGTTGCTAATCAGTCCAATATCATATGTAGTTTAACGATGTTGAAACACATCTGCCAGAAAGAAGGCCAAAAGGAAGGGCTCCTCTACTGCTCTCTTCTGCCAAAGATCTGATCACTCGTGACTGCAGCCCCTCACTTTGCCCCTGGGTGTTTTCTCCCTGTGTTGTTCTTGGGCGTGTTTAATTTGGATTGAGCATCCATGGAGCTGTGTAAACACTGAGGTCCCATGAATATTACAATATTAAACAGTAGTGCTAATTACCAATAGACCCCTCAAAAAGCAATCAAATAACAAACTCACCTTACCTTGGCCTTTGTATCTCTGGCAACCAAAAGCTCAAAATGCAGTTCTGTCATTTTTGCACAGTCATTTACCTTGACACCCTCCGTCTGCCGTGGAATCCAATCTCCATGTATAAAAATAAACCTAGAAACTTTCTGTTCACACGTTTTGAGGTATGTGCACCAAATGACACACTTTGGGAGGTAAGCACGAGTCATGGTAACTGACCACATCCTTTATCTTTTCATCCTAAGACTTAGCAGAACTTTATCTTTACAATAAAATGGCCTTTAGAAGTGGGTATCACCAACTTCAGAATGCGAACATCGTTACTGAGAAAAAGCATTTTCCTTTTAAACAGAGAAACCAACAGCCATGCACTAAAAGGCCTGAAAAAAAAAAAAAAAAAAGTAGAGCTACCACAAAACAAACAAATATTCAGCTTGGTTTCAGGAAGCTTAGAGAGGATCAAACAAGGTTTTCTCTATTGAAGTTGTTCGAGAACATTTATGGTTATTTCAGCTTCAGTTTCTATTTACGCTGCTGGCTTTTATGTCTCGACCTCAGGAGGGCATTCCAACTTCAGGTTAACTCACAAGTAGCTTCAGAAAAGTTGGCCTGAAAATCCCACCCCCAGAGTGGGGGAGGGGAAAGCACACTGGTTCACACTGGTTTCCAAACACCGTTCAAACCCCTGCTTTGGCCTTGAGTTGAAGATATCTCAAAAACTGGGGAGAGAAATTCCACGGAGAGAGGGTGAGAAAGATTTCTCATGGTGTGAACATTCATACAGGGAGACTATCTCTTCCTGTGGGATGGAACCAGGAGAAGAGAGCACCACTTTGCGGAGCCCTCATGAAGCTTTCCACTCAGGAGTTTGCAATTTTCTGTTGGTCCCTAGGGAGGAAGATTAAGTACATGGTTGAATTTTCAAGCAAATTAACTTCCAGAAGAAAGGAGGAACTATGCCAACCCCTTGCAAACAATATTTTTGTTTTATAAATCTATTTACTTTTCAATTCTTCATGCCATTTATCCTCATAACCATGTTTCGGTTGGTATTTTTAATCCCCTTTTGATGGATTAGGAAATTGAGGTTTAGAGATTAAGAAAGAAGCCCAGAGTTATACAATAAATACATAGAAAAGCTAAGATTCAAACCCGGGTCCTTTTGCCTCTAATGTCTGAGTCCCTTCCAATATGCCACACAGCCCCTGACCACGCCCTTCCGTTAACAATCCATATTGTAAGTGGTAGAAAGAGGAAGAACCTTTTGGAGTAGAATACTGAAGGGTTTTGATTAGCGAGTGGATATGAGGCAGAGGGAATATTATCACTTTGGCGGTTGTTACTCTGTCCCCATCCTTTCATGGAAACATATGGAGGTTTTCTCTTAAACGTACTTGTCAGAACTTGCCGGTGAAATTTAAGTCACACCCTGCATATGGTGCAAGTTCACCTCCGAGAAGCAAGAGACGAAAAAGCCGCTGTTTCCAGATGTGTCAACTCTCATGTAAGTACCACACGTTGCTTGCCTCTGGACAAGGTCTCAGAAAGGTTTGTCCAAATTTCAACATAGAGTAGTCCTATTTAGATATGTCCCACTACATACATGGGACATGTATGTAGCTATGTCAGTATCCACTTGGCATACTCTGGAGCTTAGGAAAAGTTTCCTGCCTAAGCTGAACAGCTTCTCTAGATTGCTCCTTTGCAAAACTTCCTAGTTTTTTTTTTTTGTTATAACAGATTTTTGATTACACAAAACATGCCACTATTCTACGGTACAAAATCAATCTACATCCCTCTACCCAACTGCCCTTCCCCCATAATATCCATTCCCTGAAAGATCTGAAAAGGCTTCCGCTCCAGGGGGCTTCTGGGAGCATTCCCACAAACCACACAGCTTTCTGCACCCTCCTTCTGACCTAATCTTTCTAAAAGTTAGTACAACATGTCCATCAAGTCGACTATCCCTTGCAGAGTTTGGAACAGCAACTTTAGCCACCTACATCTGAGAGAGATAAATTGACAATCCACTTTAGGTTTATGTGGGGAACCATAAATATCAGGCTTGAGCCCTGAGGGCTAGAATTTCATGGGCCGTTAAGCATGTCACCAGGTGGAAAGCTGTCAATAGCTGGATGTGAGTTACACTGAGATAACCACAGGGACCTGGCTTAAGAAAGTGTAGCCCTGATCAGAGAGGGGTGTCCTTTTACTTTGTTCCATCACCCCACTCACCAATTCTCCCTTCCCGCCTCTGACCTTAACCTTCACTTCTTGTTAGGTGTCCTCTGTGCTAGGTAGCAGACTGCCTTTTCCTCCCTCCTCTAGAGTGAAAGATTGGGTGACATATGGGAAGAACAAGAGACGTGCAGTTCTGGCAGACCTTGACTTAGGTCCTCGCCCTGCTATTTAGTAGCTACGAAATAATGCACAAGTTACTTAACCCAACTTAGCTCATTTTTCCAACTGTGAAATTATTAAAGATAATTAAAAGCATAAGAAAGGCATAAGTAGGGCCAATAGGCAGAGACTGTAAAAAGACAGATTGCCTACTTAGTAGACAGAAGAACTTTCTAAAAGCCAGATTGGCTCGAAAATAGAATGGGTTGCCTTGAAAAGAAATGAAGAAGTGAATATTCTCTGTGACAGGTTTTGCGCATAAGCCGGATGCAGGGTGGTAGATCCCGAGAATAGACAGGAGTTTAGACTGGCCACTGCAAAGGATTTCTAAACTTGAAATTCCATGGTTCTATGATTTGCATATGTGTCCTTCCAGAAAAGCTAAGATAAATCTTCTCAAATCCCCTATGCGGAAGAAAAGTAAATTGACATCATATTTTTTTCATTTTCATTTTCCTTCTAGAAAACTAATCCCTTCCATGTTTTCCCCCTTCCCTCAATTAGTTGGTAGAGAATCCCATTTCCATCAAGTGCACAGAACACATTTAACCATTTTGAAACACTTAACATTTAACACAAACCACATGACCATAAGTTTTAATTAGTTCCCACTATACAAATAGGTCCATTTTTAGAAAAATCAAAATGCTCGATGCTGCTGCTTGCTCTCTTCCTCTCCATTGTTTCTCTGTTTGACTGGCTCCGTGGCACTTTCCCATCCTGCCCTCTTGCTGTCTGAGCCCATGGCACCTGCCAATAAAAGTGATGACAGACTTTGATGCTCACACAGGTTTGCAACAACAGAGTTCACTTCATAATCACCAGACTTCAGCCCGTAAGCCTGATCTGAGTGACACTGGATTTTTTACCTGAGATGTTACGCTGTGGGCTTTCGTTTCTACAGGTTATGAACCACTTTGAAAGTGAATTTTTTAGCTTGCTAGGGGGAATGACCTATGAGCCTGCAGACAAATCTCAGCTGATTGGGCAAAGCCCAAACCCTTATTACAGTGCTTGAGTTTGCTGGGAAAACTGGCTGCCACATATGAACCATAGATACAAGGTCGTCCTTTGGCATAATGTGTACAGGTGTGTGTGTGTGTGTGTGTGTGTGTGTGTGTGTTTTTGAACATGTTCAAGTCATGAAGCAAATGAGAAGTACGAACCAGTGTCTTCTGTTTGACCGAAGTGAATATTAAGGGAAACCACAGAAGATGAAGTGACCTCGTGCCACAAGGAGCGATGAGAGGGCTAAGCCTAGGGCTCCTGTCCTCACCCTCATCACAAAGTGACTGCTATGAATGACCGCATGTTGATCGGCCAGGCATGGAGGAAGCACATACTTATACCAACATGTTATTTATTCGGCCAGATATTATTGTCTCCATTTTACAGATAAGGCTCAAAAAGATTAAATAACCTGCCCACAGCCACATTACTCATAGGTGGTTGTGATGGAAGTTGAGCCCACGGTAAAGCCTCTGAAGCCTGTGGACTTTTCATGGCACTGTCCACTTTCAGAGGCTTTCTCAGCTCAGAGTCTGACTGTATCTGCCTCTCAAGCTCTGTTTCAGCCACCTTGTCTCTCTCTCTCTTTTTTTTTTTTACTCTGATATCATATTTCTTACAAATAGTGTCCAAATTCTTCCTCCTCCATGTTGACTGTCCTATTTGCCTAATGTTATGATTTGTGTTTCAGATACCCTAGGGTATCTGAATAATATCCTAGGGTATTTTTCATCTTTTGAGTGTCCGAACTACAAACAGCTTTAGGGACACTTAAAATCTCAACAGGAGTATGGATTCTATCAGGAGACCCTGACCTGTGCAGCCAGCACTTCACATGAAGGAGCAGCTTCTCCTCTTCTTCTGTGAAGGCTGCCTCTTCAGATACTTGGGATTTAGCACGTCTGTCATGTTAGTCTAAGGAGCTGCTGAATAAAGACTTGTTGAGCAAAGTTTCTCACCCGCTAAGGACAGAGAAGTCTTATTTCTTCTCTTTGCAAATAAAGATTCCAATCTTCTCATCCTGAGACAGGGGTAATGCAACTGTTTTAATTTTGACCCTAAAACGTTCCATAGTACACTGAACTGTTTTCGAAGTAGAGTTTTAGAAGAGGCAGATTTATTTTTAACCTTGACACAATTTGAATTTAACAAACATTTTTTTCCATATTTCATTTTACACATTTGTTTGCACTGAAACTGCATGACTAGAATAAAGCATTCAAAACAAAGCAGGCAAGCAAGCAGGCAAACAGAAACCCATCCCACTTTTCCCTTGCTATGCCACTATCCAAGGGGACCCGAGGCTCTCTGAGATTTGAAATGCTGTGTTCCTTAATGCAGTAAACTGAGTAATGTGTTCCCGCTCCCACTCCCCAATGTCCACATCTTAATTCCCTGGAACCTACAAATATGCTATTTTAGGCAAAAGGGACTTTGCAGCTGTGATTAAATTAAGGCTCTGGAGATGGGGAGATTATTCTGGATTATGTGGGTGGACTCAATGTAATCACAGGGTCCTTATAAGAAGTAGACAAGAAGGTGAAACACAGAAGGTGATGTGACCATGGGAGCAGAGGAACAGAAGGAGACTGGACGATGCTACATTGCTGGCTTTGGAGGCAGAGGAAGGAGCCATGGGACAAGGAATACAGGGAGCCTCTAAAACTGGAAGTTAGAAAGCAGATTTTCCCCTAGAGCCTCCTGAAGGAGCTGGCCGAGTGTTAGCCCAAAAAAACTGGGTCTGTACTTCTGATCTTTGGAACTTTAAGAGAATAGCTTTGCATTGTTTTAAGTCCTGAGTTTGTGGTACTTTGTTACAAAAGCGATAGGAAACGAATATACTTGTTGCATCTCTTGTGTCTAGTATTGGGCTTGGTATATGACATGGACTCGGAAAGTAGTATTTATTGAATGCAGTGAAAATATAAAGGAAAGATGTTATGAGAATGGAACGTACCAAATTCATGGCAACTTTTAAAATTTTTATTTATTTATTTATTTTTTGAGACAGAGTCTTGCTCTGTCGCCCTCGTGGCAACTTTTTCTGATTTAAAAAGTTCTCTTTCTTAGGATGAAAGGAACATTCCTTTAAGGCTCAGACGGGTGTACAGCTACCCAGATATCCATGGCAAGGCCCCAGCGGTTACATAGTTGTATTTTAGCCCTTCAGGCCTAGCAAGCTCTTTCCTGGGAGCAAGTAAAGGAGACCATAGGCCATGATAAACAGCAGTTAGTGGCCAGTTGCTTTAAGAATACCTGTTTAGTGTTTCCAGAGACTCAAAGCTCCAGGGAGACAAGCAGGAAGGAGGGGCAGTGTCAAATACTGTACAATACAATTAGCAAATACCAGCACCTTGACGAATGTTTGGTATACAGTAGGCAGTCAGAAAGTAAATGCTAGCATGCATGACATTCAGAGCGTGTGACCTCTTTCTCCTAAAGCTTCCTACGGTAGAAGTCAGTCTCCTACTACTTCTACGTTCTCTATCTCCTTGGATGTTTGTTTTCATCAGATTTTACTCATATCTGCTGAACAAGAGCAAAGGGGAGTACCTTTCAACCTCAGATACGGACACATGTATTTGTCAACAGGCCACACATATTCTGGGTACAGGGACTGCAGACCATAGCAACGTACCTCACCTTTTCTGAGACCCTCTCCCTTGTTCAGTATTTGTAAGCCTTTTAATTTAAAGAAAAATAAATTAGGCCATGCTAGCTGATTAAAGAATAATTCCAAGGAATTTAACACTTAGTGATTATATTAGTGATATATAGTAACTTCTCACTTTGGATTCTTTTAGATGTATTACAGAGGTAAAAATCAATATTTTCTACCAAACTGGAGAAATTGAGATGATCTATTTTTGAGATATGGGTTCAGAGAAAAATTAATGATAAAGACTGGAATAACTCTAGTTCCCCCAAGTCAACATCTGATTGACCCTTAGAATCAGAATTTAGGAAGAGGGAGGTTTAGGGGATCATGCAGTCCTGCCTCCTCACTCTACAGATAAGGAAACCAGGCCTAGCTGGAATTTCCCCCAGATCACACAGCCAGAAAACAGCAGGCTCAAAAGTAGGGCCTTCTGAGTCCCAATGCGGCATGCATATGTGTCTGCCTTGTTTCATTGTGTAGGTACAGCGAGTTTGGAGGCATACAAAAACAGATAGACACCAATCTTGCCTTCAAGGCATTTACAGTCTAGCAGGGGAGATAACACACGTATATAAAAAAATTACTAGACAAAGTAAACAGCACTATGCTCTACAAGACAGGTATGGATTAAGAAGGAATCTTTTAGTCATCGTCCCCCGAGATTCTGTTTTTCATTTTTTAAAACAATAGTAATCCAACTTGTGAAATAGTGAACTTCCTCCATTTTGCAAGATTCCTCGAAACCAAGTACTTGGAATATAACTTAGTTAAGGATTGCACAACACACACTATTTGAGTATCTGATTTGGAAAACGAAGCCACAGAGCCAGACCACACAATGCACATTGGTTGGAATCTGCTGGGCAGGTATCTCCCCGTCGGTCCAGGCAAGCCAAATCAAATAAGGCACTGAGTTAAAAAGGAAGGCAAAGTAAAGGATAAATCTGTTGACCACCACTCCAGGAGGCCAAGGCCTCTTTCCTCCCCATTAGTGGTGGCTTTTGCTCTAAAATAAAAATACCACACTTAAGCTGTGATAGAGGAAAGCCCTTGGTTTGGGACCCGACTACAAAGTAACAGCAAAAGAGAGAATTATTACTCCTTAGTGACTCTCTTCGTGGTATAATTAGAAGAATAGAAAGACCATTGAAGAGTGGGATTTGGGAAAAATTTGGGTCATGTGTCTGCAGCACTAGTTGCTTGCAGAATTGGCCATGTGGGTTGGCACACAGCACCGTGAATATTAGAAACCACAAATCTCCAGGGTTTCTTGAACAAAGTAAAAGGCCTTGTCTTCAGAATGCCAGGTTGCCGGCTGGCTTTTAAAAGAAGCCCCTGGGTGAGCTCTAAAGCTACCTATGCATTTCTGCCTTCTCCGTCTCTTTCTTCTCCGCCTCCTCTCCCTCTCCCCCTCCCTCTCCTCTCATTTTGGATATCGCATCTTGGTGGGTCTAACTGTAGCTCTGCTTCAGCCAATACCCCCCTGCCCCACCCCTTCGGGAAGCAGGCCCTCTCCATGACAACTACCAACACAGAATCCACAGAGCTCTGGACAATGGGACAAACCATATTCCTATGAACAAAACCAAGGTAAGTAGATTCCTTTGCCCCTGGAGGACTTAAGGAGTTAGTCCCCAGTCAGATTATGTTGCATCTGAGGGCCCAGAAAAGGAATGCACTTCCCTGTATAGACAACAGAGCCAGTTCTTGAAAAGCTATGCCAGCACGCAGACCCTTTAGAATCTCCTCCTTGGGAGTCTGAAATGGAAACAAAGTACCTCCCTGTGTTCACTTGTCCAATCGTTGACTTCTCTGCAGAATGATTATCTTGGGTTGTAAGTAAGCTGAGTCTTTTATAAGGCATACTTTAAGAAAAAAAGGAAAAGATGAAATCAGTTTGTAAAATCCTAAGGATTAACTATACCTTGGCCACAGATAAATAGCCACGTTTTCACACTGCACTTCCCTTTATCTCCTCCTGAGATGCTCTCTTGGTTCCTCCTTCACTGCTCTTCACGCTCTGAAATATTTCTTAGACGACACTTCATCCACGGTGACTTCCAGGACAACCAGTGGGGGATGGGGTTTCCTACATCATCTCTTTTCTTGGCATCTCTATCCAAAGTATTTAGATGATGCATTCGTGTCCTTTCTCTCTCTCTACCCCTGCCTCCTCCAAAAAAAGGAAAAGGGGGCAGTGGCGGGTGGGAGGAGATTACATTACATTTTTTCTTCTTTTTTTGGAGATGGAGTCTTGCTCTGTTGGCCAGGCTGGAGTACAGTGGCGTGATCTCAGCTCACTGCAACCTCCGCCTCCTGGGTTCAAGTGATTCTCCTGCCTCAGCCTCCTGAGTAGATGGGATTACAGATGTGCACCATCATGCCCAGCTAGTTTTCGTAGAAATGGGGTTTCACCATGTTGGCCAGGCTGGTCTCGAACTCCTGACCTCAAGTGATCCACCCACCTCGGCCTCCGAAAGTGCTGGGATTACAGGCATGAGCCACCGCGCCTGGCTCATTTTTTCTATTTTATCCTTGGTGCTTTCCATATAATAGGAGGTCAGTGAGATCAAGGGGATTCCTGAATGAATAAATAAAATCTGCATTTCTCAGGAATCTGACGGACAAGAGAATCCAGAGTCTGTGCAATGGGCAGAAGAGAGGACCGAACTTTATGGTTGATTCCCCATAGACCATACCAACAGGGCAAAGCCCTTCTGTACGTATTTCTGTTTTCACACGTATCTGCACAACCATGTGTTTAGAAATCAGAGGGTTGCTATTTGTAAAACTCTTGAAAAACCCTCTTTTAAATTGGAAAAATTATTTTATAAATGCCAACCCAATCTGCTTTATCTCAGTGAGCTGCTATTAAGTGCAAAGAAGATAACATGTTACAGGTGAGTCTGTGCTTAAAGAGCTTTGACCACAAAGGCTAAACAGGGTCCATTCTCCCATGTGAAGAAAAATGTTTCCATTTCAATTGTGATGTTTGGAATTTCAGCTTAAAGTACAAAAAAGGCACGGTCTCTTTAGTGCCTTTTGGAAAGAAGTGGAATCATCTGGCCAAGTGTTTCCTCCTTTCTACCTAGACTGTCATTTGAGTATATTGACCCCTCCCTGACAGAAAGTCTGTGTAAGCCCGAGGAGGAGGAACATGCCGCAAACCTGCTGCAGAGCATTAACAAGAACAGAATTAAAAAGGATCACTTCTGGGACTCATCACACAACTTGGAAATGGTGTTCAATAAAAGAAAAGATAATTTGGAGCCACACTACCTGGAACGAACATCTGACACGCAGCCACTGGTCTGGATTTAGAAAACCGCTTTCATCCCCAGAGGGTAGATTGTTAATGAGTGTTTTAAAGGGCAAGATTGAGGAAGCACGATAGAGTTGAAAAGGTACTGGTTTTGAAGGGTCCTAGTCTTGCTTCCACTTCTGTAAGCAAGTCGAACCGACTTTGAACAAGACACCTTACACTGCCCTGAGAAAATGTCCTCATCTCTAACACGGGAGGTGAAGTTAACCCTCTAGACCATCCAACACTCAGATCTAGGCCTTAATGACTATGAAAACAGGGGAAAAATTTTAAAATAAGAGCAGGTAATGCTTGCACCTTTTCGCTACCCGAAAGGAAGGTCAGACAACCTTATTATAAAAGGCAACTTTTCTTACTCGTATGCTAACAATCAATGCATAATTTACATAGCAATGCATACACTTTATATTGTTCGAGAGATCATTATTGACTGCCTGAATTTGATATGCTCATCCTTGTCGCGTCCTTCTCACTAAATACTAATTACCCAAAGTGATCAAACCCCAGATGTAAAAAAAAATCATCTTATAAATCACAGACAAGGAGGTAAAAAAAGAACTCAGTCAAACATTTTTGAGTTCATACAAAAATGGAATAGCATAATCTACCAGTATGTTCCCATCCCCCAGCTAAAACAATATTTTATCACTCTGACTTTATCTATTCCCAGTCCTCCCCAACGTACTTATTTTCTGGAGCATTTTAAAGTAAATCTTCGATATCTTGTCATTTCATCCATAACTACTTCAGTCAGTGAAGTAGGATTTTTAGAAAACTACTACCATGACAGCATTACACCTGACAATATTAAAAAATTATTTACTATCATCTAAAGAACCAATCAATATTCAAATTTCATCAATCATCTAAAGTTTTTTTTTCTTTCAGTTTTTGACTTGAATCAGGGTCTAAACAAGCTAAGAGGTGAAACTGATCTCACCCAATTTACAATCCTTTGTCTTTTACATATTTAGTTTAGATGCTAACATGACTTAGACACAACGTATCTGAAACACAGATAATATGAACGTCAGCTTCATCACAACGTTATTTGAAATGTCTTATTCTATGAATCAGATATAAATGTAGTTAAAGGCTCAGAACTGGAAGAATCTCAAGTAATTCTCACAGTTTTCCCAAATGCATAAATGATTTAGGCAACCTTAATGGAATGCTTTAAAGATATTTTGCTAAATCTTACACCATTCCTAGGAAGAATACCTCTGACAGACTCTAGCAGCTTTTATTTTGCCCATATAAAAAAGCTGGATTTCTTAGACCATGGAGCAGCCTAATAGCATAGGTAGCATTTTCAATTGTAGCTTCACCGGCACCTTAAGAAGAAATCTACCTGGACATGGCGGCAACGAGGCCATCTTTGAAAACAGCTGAGAGCCTCAAACTGTCAACTCTGACTTTTGGGAAGAAGGGAGGTGAACAGTTTCTCCATTCAGCCTCCCTGAGGCCTCTCTGGTAACACACAGGCACTGCCGTGACTCATAACCAGAAATACTGTTTTATAACACCAGTCTGTGTTTTGTAACACGCACTGAAAGAAAAAAAAAAAACAACTGTTTAGAAACCAAAACCAAGCCCTGCATCTGGGCATTGGTATGAAGATCTCAAGAGGTCAGAGTGGCTATTTAATCCAGATAAAGTAGGCAAGGCCTTATCCCTTTCCTTGGCAAGAAAGTGGAGGCTTCCTGCCTGCTGCACATGCCCACAGGAGGAGCAACCATGAATTTAATTTTCTTAAAACAGAAGCATTTTCAGACTTGTGTTTTCCTGGACAGCTGCCTAGTGGCTGTAAACCATAATAAGGGCGTGTAATTGACAGTAATGTGAATCACTCACTGAAATTCTGGCAAAAAAAAAAAAAAAAAAAAAAAAATAGAGGTTTTTTTTTTTTTCAGGAAAAAATTAAAGAGCAGATTCATCCTGTCCATTGAAAATAGCAATTACTTTACATTTCAGCTCATTAGCTACCTTTATATAAAAAAATCACTGTAATTTGTACTAACTATCAGCAAGTGTTGTAAAGAAGTGGTACAGTTGCACAAGGCATGCAATCGGATGGGTTGGGCCAGGCACAATCTGTAAAATGGCAAATTTAGATGAGTTACTTGATAGAGCATACATGGGAGTCCTGGCCCAAGAATGAGTTAGAGGACACTGTCCTACCAGTGATTTTGCCACTTGAAAAGCTGCTATCTGCTTGGGACCTTGTAATTATTATGGTAATACCCAGGGCAGACTGATCAAGCTGCCATTGATGTCTATGGGCAGTTTCAGAATTCCTTTCACTCAGACACAGGGATCTCCAAAAGAATAGTTGGGGATTTTCCCAGGTAGAAGCTGTTGGAACCATGGAAACTTTGAGACCAGGTGGAGGGTTTCTCCCATCTATTAATTCTCTTTGAATAAGGGAAAGAACAATCGGAATTAACTTCACTATCAACCTGAAAGGGCCCCCTCTTTTCCAAGGCAGAGGCACGGGAACGAAACACTGGAAAGCTATGGATGATTTAATTCCATTTAGATAAACCCTGACTCCATCTGAACCCAAGAGGTTCAGATATTTGTCTGAAACTTCAGCACCTGTGAAACTAGAAGCCCTTGTCCAGAACTACCTGGTATCTCAAGCTTCTGGTCCCAGAGGGAACAGGGGTATTTTGAACTGTGAAAATCCCATGAATGCATGAAAAAAACCTTGGGACTTTAGAATGCTGAGGTCTGTGTTGGGGAGATGTATACTGGACCAAACAGTGGAAACACTTAACCTCTTTCCCTCAGTCGACCACACTTTATGAAGATGGTTTGGATTTATTTTCTCCTATTGGGATCTCCCATTCTTAGAAGTAAAATGGAAGTCAAATTTCACTAAATCAGAGGTCATGTTGGGATTTCGACGAATGAAACTAAAATTCATTTTGTGCTTTATCATTAATTATCTCTGAGAAGCTTTTTCTCATATGGCAACAGTTGGGGGATGGTATTATTAGCTTAAGATGGTTCCCATCTTTGACAGCCACCACTAATCTCCTACTTAATTCTGTCTTAATTTGCAAGTAGTTGCTAACAGGCAAAATGAAGGTGGAGTCTCATAAACCACTAAAAAGAGAGGCTTGCTATGCATAGAAATAGGCCCTGCAAAAATATTTCAGATACTGTATCTCAATTATTAGACAGTAGCAAACTGTCAAAATCTGAAAAGTAACATGGAATATGTATAACTAGTTCTTTGCAGGCATTCTTTTTGTTCCTATGTGAATACATTTTATGTGAGCCCAAACGGTTGGAAATGTGTTATTCATTTTTATAATTGAGAAAAATGTGTTAACGCTCTGGAATGTCCATGTGTGGAAAAATGAAACATTATATGGAATTGCACACACATATGATTTATAATGCATGCTCCCAGGACCAGAAATCCTAACGAAGAACCTTATTCAACAGAAAAAAAAAATTTTTTTTTCTTCAGTATTTGCAATTCTGGTATACTGTAATGCTGAGGCCAAGCATATATTTTATTAGTTTAAATCCTAGCTAAGCAATAAAATATGTGTCATTTTAAATAAAAGAAAACATGTTTTTCACAAAAGCTAAATTTCTTGTCCATTTTTGTCCCCTTGTAGTGGATGCTGCGGTATGTTGCACAGGTCCCTCCCTTTAGGATGGAGGCCCTCATTCTCCCTGAGGCCCCAAGTGTTGACTGCCAGTGACTCATAGCTGAATTTCTTCCTGAGATTTGTCCTTAGGTAAAGTGGAGCTGCCTTGCCCAATGTTATGCCCTGTCTTAGGTGCAGCTGGCACCCAATGGCTGCTTGATGCAGATTAAAAGATGCAGCCCCCTTGCTTCAATTGGGTACATCACCGAAGGGCCACCCCCACTCTGATCTCCCTGTGGCATCTGCTGAAGCCTATACTGCAACTGCATGGCAGCTCAAGTTTTCCTTCTGCCCAGTCCAGCTTCCCTCACTCCCTATAGGCATTGTCCCTATAAGCCCAGCCCCATAAGCTTTCTGCATGCCAATTTCAGAATCTCAGCATCTATTCTCTGGGGAATTCAATCTAAGATACCTTCATTTATTTAAGGATACTTTAGTGGAGTGATTAGCTGGGCATGAAGAATTTTAGATCAGAATATGGTAGAATTTCACTTTCTTCAATGTGAGGTAGACCCAACTTAGCCTTTATGCCAAGAGGGTTGGTTCCAAAAGTTTTTAAAAAACTCTTAGCATTGCAAGGTGAGCTCAACTAATGGCAATGGAACAATATGAGAATTTTTTTTTTTGTTTTGATATGGAGTTTCACTCTTGTTGCCCAGGCTGGAGTGCAATGACGTGATCTTGGCTCACTGCAACCTCCGCCTCCCAGGTTTGAGTGATTCTCTTGTCTCAGCCTCCCAAGTAGCTGGGATCACAGGCATACACCACCACAGCTGGCTAATTTTGTGTTTTTAGTTAAGATGCGGTTTCACCACGTTGGCCAGGCTGATCTTGACCTCCTGACCTCAGGTGATCCACCCAGTTCAGCCTCCCAAAGTGCTGGGATTACAGACATGAGCCACCGCACCTGGCCACAATATGAGAAATTATATGATGAGGATTTGCTATTGAAAATAATAGAAGAATCGTGTACAGTATGAAGATGATTGGTCATACACAGAATGTGAGAAGTTGGCTCTTCTACGTTTCAGGGGCATAATTAACCCAACTCTCCAGAATTCTTGTAAGTAAGACTCTGGGATAGCACGAGGAAGAACACACTGACCACTAAAGAGTAGGTAAAGCATTAGGAAAATCTGTGAGAATGAGACCCATATTGGTCATTTTGTTCATTAGAAATCTAACCTAAGAGAAACGCACCAACAGAATCTCAGGTGAAGCAATTTAGGGCAATAAAAACATATTCTCCTAAATGATACTGTCCCTGAGTGGCTCAACTAGTGAAAATGAGAACATCTTCCTGTCTCTCAAATCACCCCAATTATACACAGGATTAGGTAACTTCCACAAATCAGGCCATGGAAAGTTCTTTGATTTAGAGATATCAGGCAGGACTCTTTTTTGAGGGGTGTGGGAGCAGGAGGAGACGAGGATGGTGGTGAGGATGTGTGCGTGATAGTAACAGTTTTTCCTTTTCCAACATCAAAAACCATAGGCCTTCTAGGACAGCTTCTACTTTGATTGCACTTGGCTGTGTGAAAGAGCAGCACAAAATGAAGATAGCTCCTCTCACTGTGCTATTAAAGACTCCCATCTGAGAAAGAAAATGGGTGAAGGAGGCTATAAGAGATGGCCTATCAAAAAATCAACTTCAGAAGCCTAAAAGATCTTCTTCCTTCATCCTGTTCTCATTTAGCTTGCTAATAGATGCCTCATGAGAAAAGAATTATTGTGAAGCTGAGAAAGCAGGATTTAAATTTCCTAAGAAGAGATGGACTTTACGTTACAGGCAAGGGACATTTTTTTCTCTTCTTACAATAATTCCAAAGTGCTTTTTGACCTTGGAAGAAGAAAATCAGTGTTAAGATGGAATTGGTTAGGTCATCGCCTAAGGAGGCATAAAAGGCCACCAGGAAATAAATTAAAATTAAAATAGATTCTTTTATTGGGTCACATCTCATCCTCTCATTTATGAGCAAGGCTTCCACTCAAGCAATTGATACTGCAGGGGATAATTTTGCTCCTCTTGTTTAGACTCAAGAAAAAGTTACAAACAAAAGTAGGGGGGAAGCTGCATAGGAAGCTTAAAGGACATTTTTAACAGAATTCCAAGGAGAAGAGCACGGAAACCGTGGTTGTGTGCAACCACTCATGAGGTGGACAGTAGTTTTGAAATTGTTGGTTTCTGCTCAATTAAGGAAACGTACTTACATTCTAGACCAGACAAACATAGCAAGTCACATGTTCTGACCTTGAACAAATAAATGTCATTTCTTTCCAGAATTTACCTTAAAATTCAATAAGTAATCTGGGATTATCAGAACATCTACTTTAGAAACTGTTAAACATTTTAGGATTACTTTTTCTTCTCTAGACTGGACAAATACAGGATATTTCCCTTGACAGGATATACCCTTCATTCTTGGAAAGGTCAGCCAATTCTCTTTTCTAGTAGGTAGTTTCCTATTTTGCATAAATGTACATGCCAGTGGTAACTGAAAATGTCCCTTTACCTTTTACTCTATACATCTGATCATCTGACTTACATGGATAATGCAAACAAATGGTGTGCAAGAGGTCACTCAGAAAATTAATACATTCTTCATATTTAGAGAGAGAGGCAAATATTTTTAAACCTCTGGATAAGATTCTGACTTAAACTTTACAAACTGAAGAAAGAAACTTTAAAAGTATCAGCCCTAAAATTCAGCCCTAAAACTGAGACTCAAAATGCATATAGTAAATTGTCAGATGTCAAGAAGCCCTTTGAATTATAGTATCAGTTTCCAAACTATTATAACACAAATCTCACAATATAATTTCAAGTAATAAATACCTCTTCTTTCTTTCTTTTTTTTGAAACTGAGTCTCGCTGTGCAGTGGTGTGATCTCAGTTCACTGCAACCTCCACCTCCTGGGTTCAAGCAATTCTCATGCCTCAGCCTCCCTAGTAGCTGAGATTACAGGCGCCTGCCACCATGCCCGGCTAATTTTTGTATTTTTAGTAAAGACGGGGTTTCGCCAGGTTGGCCAGGCTGGTCTCGAACTCCTGACCTCTGGTGATCTGTCTGCCTTGGCCTCCTCAAGTGCTAGGATTACAGGCATGAGCCACTACACCCAGCCTATTCTTTCTTATAGCTGTTAACAATGAAAAGATCATTATTTTTGGCCAAACTAAAATGAGCAACAGGAGAGTCTGGTCATAAAATTGTATATGTATACACACACATACAGACACACTTATTTAAAATCTACAGATATTAATTGAACACATAGTAGATACTGATCATTCTGTTAAGCCCAAGGGATATAATTTTTTTTTTTAAACAGTGTCTTGCTCTGTAGTCTAGTCTAGAGTACAGTGGTACACTCTGTGCTAACTGTAACCTTGACTTCCTTGGCTTAAACAATCCTCCCACCTCAGTCTCTCAAGTAGGTGGAACTACAGATGTGTGCCAGCATGCATGGCTACTTAATTTTTTTTTTTTTTTTGTAGATACCTGGTCTCCCTATGTTTTCCAGGCTGTTCTTGAACTCCTGGGCTCAGCAATCCTCCCTCCTCAGCCTCCCAAAGTGCTGGGACTACAGGCATGAGCCACCACACTCGGCCAAAAAAATTAAAGAATATCTAGTAGGAAAAAGCTACATAAACAGCAACTCTTCTACAATACATTTTTATACTGTCGCCTTAATAATGTACGTGGGGGCAGAGGAGCTGCAGCAATTAACAAGGTGGAATTGGAGAAGGCTTTGCATGGCAGATACTGCTTGTGTTGGCCTTTGATGGAACAGGAAGACTTTCTAGGTGCAGAAGATGATGAAGGACATTCCAGGACAAACAAGATACTACAGACACAAAGGCCCCGAGGTATACGCTCATGCATGGAGCCTCCTGGGAACAGATCATCAAGGATGGCAAACACTGCCTGCATGGGAGAAGTCATGAAAAGAGCAGTGGAAAGGTTAAGACCAGATTGTAAAAGGCCTTAAATGCCATACTTAGAATTCAGACTCCTCAGGTGACAGAGGAGGTTGAATGAGAAGATTCCACCTTGTTCCTAAGGAGGGAGAATCAGAAGATTCTAGAGAAGTCCACAGTGGAATTCTAGAGAAGGCCACAGTTTTTCTTTTTCCTTACTTCTCTTTTTTATTGTGCAGGAATTACTGAATGTAAGGCTGGTGTTTTCTAATATACCTCATCTCAGAGATTAGAATTTAGCCAAGACAGTTTCTTTTTATCACAATCTTAGCACACAATGAGTCTTGGTACCACTAGACAAGACTGGGCTCTCTTCCCTAAAAGATTCACAATGGTCCCTCTTACTGTTGGTGTTCTGTTGTATTCACACTGCAAAGCAAAAGGAGTGCCAAATCACACCTTGAGTCCTCTGCTTTGCAGATTTACTGCCTGACAAGCCTTAAAGTTAGAAAAGTATTTCAAGCCGAATCTTTCACTAACAACTTCATATGGTTTGTTGTTTCCTGTGTTGCTTGTTGAGAATGTCTGGCCACTGAGAAATGAAATCGGAGGCGGATATTTCTGACAGCGAGCCTCCCTGCCACGTGCTTTGTCATTCTTTATGTTAAATACATCACCACACCTAAGCCCTTGCAAGCCAAGAGGTTAAGGTTATGGTGTGGACAACAAAAAGCTGATTTTTCTCCTAACTGCCTACATTTATTAGAAGTTTTTGAATTTATACAGGCATGGGTAGCAGAGAGTATAGTTCTTTTTTTGTTTCTTTTTGTTTTTGAGACAGGGTCTCACTCTGTCACCCAGGCTGGAGTGCAGTAGTGTGACCACAGCTCGCAGCAGCTTTAAACTCCTGGGCTCAAGCAATCTTTCCACCTCAGCCTCCTGAGTAGCTGGGACTATAGGCATGCACCCCCACACCCAGGTAATTTTCTTTTTCTTCTTTGGCACAGATGGGGTTTTGCCATGTGCCCAGGCTGGTTTTAAACTCTGTGGCTCAAGTACGCTACCTGCCTCAGCCTCCCAAAGTGCTGGGTTTACAGGTGTGAGCCACTGCACCCAGTCCAAAGAGTATGATTCTATTTTTTTTTTTTAAATTTAATTCCTCTTCATGACAGTCTCTTGTGGCAGGAAAGTGGTTAGTTTACAGATAGAAGAAATCTAGGACCAAAGAGATAAAATAATTGGAAATCATTGTTTTGATAGAGTCAGGGGCAGAGTTCGCGACGGCATTCCTTGGCTGTTGTTCTCAGGGGGAAGCCCGACAGCCTCGTTCTGCTGCAGACTTAACTCCTCACTCCACGTAGATCAGTTCGATTCCTGAGCCAGAATGACAAGCTGAACTACCAATAATGCCTTGCACAATGTTTCAAGCGACATAATCAGCCGGAGAGGGACTTGTGTCAGTTAGACTTTGTCTCCTTAAAAATCAAGAGCAAGAGTGGTAAGAGAGAAGTTTTTAACAAGGAGGAAAACCCTAGACAGTTGTCTCTAAGATTCTTCACCACAGCTTCAAGGACAACCAGGAAAAGAGCTGCTATTTGAGGCAACTTCATTATAAAATCATTTTTAATAAGCAATCTTAACAAAGAGAGGGAATACTCTTGTGGAGAAACCCTCCAGGGACCCAGAGGCTGCCCAGTTAAGTTATTAGGAAGTTTCACACAAGGGACCAAACAGCTATTTCATTGGCCTCGGGGGACAGAGTTTAGTTTTCACCTGTTCTCTAGAGGCACTGGTGTTATCCTGTCTACTAACAGCAGAGACTGGTAACAATCAATTATCCCGACACCCCAACTTGGTGAGGGAAAGTGAATTTTCAGTTTTGTCGACACAAAAAGACGTGGTGTAAGAGAAAGAGAGATAAATTAACTCAATATGGTTCATTATACTGGAGACTAAGAACACGCAGCCAATGAAAATGCCTCATCTGGACCTTGGTATTCTTCAAATAAAACGCCAGAAACGTATTCTAAGGAAATTAAGAGGTATCCACAATGAGAAAAGGATGCTTAGTTGTCCTCTTACCGTAATTGTCCAGCTACATGAGGGAAATAATTCTTTGTGCTGATGAAAAAGTAATAATCACTGCAGTTGACTTTGCTTACCTAAGGAGTGAGCAAGGTTTGGAATTTGGGGTTTAAATTTTTATAAAGCTATTTGTAGCTGAGTTTAAAAGGGTTGGAAAGACAGAGGCTCCCAGGGTAGCAGAGTAGCCTGCAGCCAATTAGCAGCTCCAAAGAAAGAAAGCAAGGAGAACCATTAGCCACAGAATTCAAAGCGCTTATGTATTTTTCAAGTTTCACTGCGCATTCCATGCCTCTGATTTTAATGAAATGGCAAGAACGGGTCTTACAATTAGACCTTAACACCGTGGAGTTAGAGAAAAAGTGAACATCCTTTTTCTTTAATAATCAGAAGAGCCTTCTCTTTTCCGACCAGATCTCTCCTCCTCAATAAGCAATTTTTTTTTTTTTTAATGTAGTTGGTCACAGGAGCACCCACAGAAGAAGTTCTATCTAAGGATAAAAATGTCACCTGGGTTCAGAGAAGGGACTGAAGCAGGGAACATCTGATTCATATAACCCTAACTAAATGACTATGGCAGAAAAACATTGTTTATAGGTCACTGCTTTTTTTCACACACATTCTGTGGCTCCACATTGGTTATGAGAGAAAGCCAAAACCCGTTCTCTGTTCTTAATGGTCTCCCTTTTCCTTGCTAATACTCTACTCCAGTCAGACAGATCTACACAATCATCCCTGATCACACCTAATTCTTGCTACCCTTCCAGAGCAAGCTCAGCTCACCACACATGTTCCCAACTCATACAGCATTTAAACACATATTCTATTAGGTTGATGCAAAAGTAATTGTGGTTTTTGCCATTGAAATGGCAAAATTTCATGGCCCTGCATTTTTCTGCAATTCTTTCGTTACTGAAAGTTCCTCAAATGTGTGTGTCCTTTCTCCTAGATACAGAATAAACTATTAGACAGGGAGGAATACAAGTTAGATTACCTATACTGCAATGTGCCTTACACAATGTTAGGCATAGAGCAGGGGTTAAAAAATATTAAGCTAAGAAGATCTGCCTGGCTCCCCGCCCTATCCTTCTGTAGGTATGGACTGCAGTCTGCTTTCCAGTCTCTGTTCCTCAGACCCC
Source organism: Macaca thibetana thibetana (assembly GCF_024542745.1). NCBI lineage: Eukaryota > Metazoa > Chordata > Mammalia > Primates > Cercopithecidae > Macaca > Macaca thibetana. The sequence continues at coordinate 145,070,894 of NC_065584.1, forward strand.
GATATTGCAGGTCTGCACTGCCCACCATAGAATCTCCTTCCCCTTTCCTCTAAGAAGAAAATGTTAAATAAAAGATTTATGGATTAAGGCCTTTCCACTGAATCCAAACCTTAATCTAGTATATCCTACCAATTTTATTTTATTTTATTTTTATTTTTTTTTTGCTCCTCAATATGCCTTCTTTTTTTTTTTTAATTTTTTTGAGATGGAGTCCCACTACATTGCCCAGGCTGGAGTGCAGTGGTGTGATCTCAGCTCACTGCAACTTCGGCATCCCAGGCTCAAGCGATTCTGCTGCCTCAGCCTTCCTAGTAGCTGGATTACAGGTGCACACTAACACACCCAGCTAATTTTTGTATTTTTAGTGAAAATGGGGTTTCACCATGTTGGCCAGGCTGGTCTCAAACCCTTGACCTTCAGTGATCTGCCCGTCTCAGCCTCCCAAAATGCTGGGATAACAGGCGTGAGCCACCATGCCTGGCCACTCCTCCATATGACTTCTAATCAGTATCCTTGGCTATTAACTATTTAAGACATTAGGAGTTGGAGTTGATGCCTAGGTGATATACAAAATCAAGTAGGGAAAGAGCTCTCACTCCTACATAGGAAAACATGTTTTCCCTGAAGTGGAAGTGGATTGGGTGGAGAACAATCCATTGTGAGGGATTCTGGCAGTCAAAGGAAAACATTTAATTGCATAGCTTGGAAATAAAAATCTTTGTCATTATAATGTATAGATGTGGACGTCAATTATAATCCAAAGGGCCATGTGACTACAAATACACTAACTGCCTGGCCACAGAATTGATCAAGAAATCAGTGTAAAAAATTTAGTGTAACTGATGAAAGTTAATGTAGAGTGATCACTTTCTTCTCGTCTTAAACACATTGGCATCTCTGTTTCTTCTACATTTTTATTCCTTTGCAGACAGATCGCAATAAAGAGAGAAGCTGACATAAGTGTAAATCCAGTCCTAAGTTCAGATATGCTTAAACATCCTCAAAATCTAGATGTTAATTTTCTTACATATCCCTTTGATATAGATACATATCTGTTTCCTGAACATTCTGTTAGCTTCCAGGGTTTTTTTGGCTTTGGATAGGTTTCAAAGAAACCAGTGTGTCCTGAATCATAGTACTGCTTTGTGGAAATGAAAGTTATAAATGAATTACTAAGTTGGTCTAACAAAAAAGTATAGATTTATTATAAATGTCATTAACGTCCGTTAAAAGTTTTGTTTCAGAGGAAGACGGGTTTGTGCTATAAGAAATATATATTATTACTAGTGTAGGGTACATAGCTATCCTAGAAGCAGAAGTAACCACTTTGAACAATTGTTTTATTATGGAATCAGTTGTGTTGTACGACATTAAGTAGACAGCAGTTCTTTGATGAACTAAGTTAAATTGTTAAAAAGATGAGTAATGGTCATTTAAAGTAAGAAGGTTGGCCAGGCACAGTGGATCACGCCTGTAATCCTAGCACTTCCGGAGGCTGAGGCAGGAGGATCTCTTGAGCTGAAGAGTTCAGAGACCAGCTTGGGCAACATGGCAATACTCTGTCTCTCTCTCCCTTTTTTTTTTTGACAGGCTCTCACTCCATCGCCCAGGCTGGAGTGCAGTGGCACGATCTCGGCTCACTGCAACCTCTGCCTCCCGGGTTCATGTGATTCTCATGCCTCAGCCTCCCAAGTAGCTGAGATTACAGGCGTGTGCCACCACACCTGACTAATTTATGTATTTTTAGTAGAGATGGGGTTTCACCATGTTGCCCAGGCTGGTCTCAAATTCCTGACCTCAGGTGATCTGCCTGCCTCGGCCTCCCAAAGTGCTGGGATTACAGGGGTGAGCGACCATGCCGAGCCAGCAAGACCCTGTCTCTACAAAAAACTAAAAATAAAAAACAAATTAGCTGAGCAAGGTGGTGCATGCCTGTAGTCCCAGCTACTTGGGGAGCTGAGGCAGGAGGATCTCCTGAGACCGAGAGGTTGAGGCTGCAGTGAGCCATGCGCACGCCACTACACTCCAGCTTGGGCAACAGAGCGAGTCCCTTTCTAAAAAAAAATAATAAAGTAAGGAGGCTGTATAGTTTCCAGTAGACTACTTTGTTTAAATACTTTTTTTCACATAGTGGGAATAACATTCCCCTTTCTTATAATCAGTTTGTTCTTCAAGCTTAGACGCCTACAGAGGTAGCATAGTTATAAGGTCAAAGGAAACCTGGGTCAATTGTAAGAAAGACTGTGTTTCACTTGGCTTTCTTCCTATACTTTAGAGTGGAAGAACCACTCTGAAAAATGAAGTTCTTCATTTTAAAAGCATGTAAACTGGGGATTGCCTTTACATCCTGGCTCCACCACACGCTAGCTAGTTGTAGGATCCTGGGCCTCGGTTTTCATGTGTAAAGTGCAGATAGTAGCAACACCTACCTCACAGAGTTGCAGTAAAGATAAATGAACACTTAGAAAGTGCTTAGAGAAGTGCCTAGCACTGAGTGCCCCACAAGTATTAATGTGAATACTGGAGATAACAGTGTGGCTCTTACATGTGCAGAAGGAGGCAATCTACTCTGTTTTGACTCCAGGCTCTGCCCAGCTGGGTGAGTTAACAAGGTTTTTCACTTCTCTAAGCTAAGTTACTTGTCTCTCATGTACATTTTCTTATTTAAAATGCGGGTGCAAGCAGTACAAAGCTCATGAAGCTGATGAGCAGATTAAAAGAGACAATGCACATAAAGCATTAAACACAATGCTTGGAATATTCAAATTACTTGGTAGGTGGGGTTCCTGCTATTCCTACTGCTGCTACTACAAGTAATGGTACTGCTGCTATGACTCCCGCCATTATTATTGTCAATATTAAACTAAGCATAATGTAAACTTAATGTCATAGACATCTAGCGCTTCTTTAAAGATCAATCCAATCATGTGTAACTAAGCATTTATCAAGTATGTAATAAGCCTATCAAGTCCACATCAATCCCTGGTAGGCTAGGCATTTTTGTTTTCCCCCTGGTAGTGATTATGGGTTTTAAACAGCCAATCACCATCTCAACACACCCTTTGGAACCTATGTTATGAAGTGGAACACAAATACTTTTTGACCAAATTCAGTTCACAAACCTCAAATCTACTAACTGGGCAAACTCGAATCAACTGGATGTTGGGATGGAAACGCTCAGCTAAGTATTCAGTTTTTCTATGGAGTTCACAGGTCCTCACCATGAACTGTGGGCTTTAAGACTATGCAAATCTTCTTCTTTGGAGGAACTGACTGGCAGGGCCAAGTGCAGTCCATTTATTTTTAATATGATGAGACAGAGAAATCCTGTTAAGCTTAGGAGGGCTTGGCTCTAGCTGAGCAGGCTGCCTCTAAGCAAGGCAAATGCTTCCAGACAGTACAGAGGGATTTTTACTTTCTCAGACTGACTGATCTTGAAGACACTAGATGTTATTCTGTGAGAATGGGTGGAGAGGAGCAGTGGGGATAGGTTTTAGCACCCAGGGTTCAATCTTTGCCTTTCGCTTCATTGCTATTTTATGCTGGGATCACAATATGAGAATCCTGGATGTTTTCTCTAATTGTCTTTTCCTCTCCCATACTTCCAGCTTAGTCTGTTTTCCAGGTATGAGCTGCCTTGTGGAACTGGTACACCTGGCATTTGTGTTTCCAGATTGTTTTATGTGATTAGGTTCTTCTGTCCCACCCTATCCCCCAACCTGTCTCCCTCTAGTCTCTACTTACAACTGGTCTGTAAACGCCTGGAAGGTGAAAAGCCTGTCGGCGCAGAGTAGGTCCTCAATGAATAGTTGTCCCTTAATTAGCCCTTTAAGAGGCCAGCACCTGTATTTTAGTCATGACCCACTGCCGGCAAGGCTTCTGTCTGAGATAGCTGGTAGGCTTGGTAAGCTAAGCAATGAATCTTCCAGTTACTTTGTGAGTACTACATTATCCCTTTTCCTGACTGTTTGCCAATGGGCAGACAGGATCTGGATGAAGGCCTACTAAAAGAACTTCAGCGTGGCTTCTTCTCACATCTGTCCTAATGGAACACCCTGCCAGCAATTGAAATTATAACTGCTGTGAGTCACACTGTGAGTCACATGGGTTGCCACAGAAACCTACTAACTATATCACCAAAGCACCTTCCATTAGCTTTGCCAAGAATGGTTCCTGAGTTTTCCTGGACTGTGAAAACAATGTGGGTGAGCCCCAAGTTTGGGGTTGCTAAGAGTCTACAATAAAAAAGGATGGCCTCAAGGAAAGGAAAAAAAAGGAAAAAATAAGGTTATTCTAGTTTTTGGATCTCCTGAGTGAATGGCAACCATTGTGACAACTTGTTGGGTTCATTTTGTGATATCAACAAATGCCTATGGAGAGGAGGTTGAGGCCTTAAAACTAATTTTCTCTAAGTCAAATTCAAAGCCAAGTCTCTGGGGTGAAAAGTGAATACATTAACCTATCCCATTTTAAATGATTGCAATAAACACTTTTTAAAATGGATGCAAAAGATTAGTTCTCAAAGAAGTATTTTGATTTGTGCTAAAATATTTTACTATTGAGATCTAAATCTTTTTATAAATAACACAGTGCTTTAATTTTATATTATAAGTATTAGCCTGCTGCAATCAAACATTTGAAAATGTACTAGATTACCTTTTAATGGCTATTCATGTCAAATGAAAATATTTTAGAAGGTTCAGAAGCATATCTTGTTTGGGTTTTTATTGGGGAAAATTAACAACTCAAGTTGGGAGTAAACTGATACATTTTTCCTGACTGCTTTCACTGAATAACCTGTGCTTTTCAGAAGCTTGTATCTGTCCCTCAGTGTGGGAGAAAGCAAGCAGGGCAGGCTAGGACAGGAGGTACAAGGACTGTAAACAAGGATGAGAACAGAAGGAAGTAGCAATGGTCTGATGCCGCTGGAAATGGTTCAGGGGCCTACCAGATATCTTTTGGGTCTGTGTTGTGGTGTCTGTCTGATATATGTCCTCTAAGGTTAGGACTCCACGATGCTACACTTCCCAGTAGCTGGAAAGAGCTAGGATGATTTGTCGCATCTTTTCACGTCCATATTTATCCTCTTGTAACATTGTAGTGAATGCAGAACTATCCAAGAAGAATTAGATTAAGAATTCCGGAGTGAATGACTCCTTGTCCTTGGCAAATAATAAAAACCAAGACAGCAGCTGATTCCAAGAAAATGATACTTATCTGCATGGTGGCTATTTCAGCAGGAAAGAGACCAGAACAAACTTGTGAAACACCAAAGCAAAGCAATCTTGAAGGGGTCCAACCAAATACATGTGCTATATAATCACCATGAAAATTAAATTGAAATTCCACACCACAGTGTAAAATTGATCTAATATTAAAAACTCTCTTTTATGTTCGCACACCAAAAACCAACAGCAACATTTCCTATCAACAACTGAAGAACATCACAAATATAAGAATTCCCGGAACAATCTGGCCATGAGAAGCACAAGAAGTCCCAAAGCTTTGTCTTCTTCCACTGGCCAACTAAAGAGAAAACAAACACTTAAGGTACCCTTTTCAGGAACTTAGGAGAAACTGAGTTCTCCAAAGACTATGTCCATGGACTCCTCTGAAGCTTAACAATCAAATTTCCTTTCATGGGAATTTCTGGCTCAAGTCACCCAAAACATTTTTTTTTTTTTTAAAGGAACAATACCTGTGTGTTCCAGATAACAAGGTGGACTAAAATATTATCTGGTGTCACAACTATTCAGGTTCATTTTGCAGTATGTGCACCTCTGTCCCGTGTACCTGTGAGCTGACACTCTGGTCTGATAATATATTCTGCAGCTGTACATATTAATTTGTAAGTTGAACAATCTCTCCGTGAGGGCAGTTAGGAAACCAAGATTGAAACTGATAATGTCGGGTGACTTCAGCTGTCGATGATTATGTAGTCAAGTCTTGACTAAGGTTTCCAGAACCCTGGCTAAAAATGGAAGTTTTGAGACGGTACAAAAATGAATTCATACACTTCACTGATAGTGAAACTTCTTGAAGAACAGATGTCAAGATGATTTAAGAGGAGCTGGAATTAACATCTTAAAAAAAATGTATAGGCAAGTTAGGACAGTTCAGTTTTCAAGAAAAATTCAACAAATGCTAAAGAAGAAGTCATTTGGGTGACTGTTATTAGAGAGAAAACTGATTGATTGTCTTTCTCCTCACAAGCTGTGGGCCCTGTGGAGATGCTAAGATCAGAAATATAATGGGCTATCTGCTGAGCTGGATGACAGAAACAATCTCCATGTTCAAGTGGCATGGAGGACTCCCACTAACATGTAACTTGGACAATTCAATTCCTCCTTGGCATGTGTAAAGTTTTGTGTCAACTGTGTATTCAAGTGCTATTCCTTCCAATTTGTCTTTGGGCCATTTTTATTCTGGGCCCTCTCCCCCAAATCATGAAAGTAAACATCAACCAAAACAGTATGATTTCTGATCCAAATCTTTCTGTCAATTATATAAAAGAAGCTTTAAGTCTATCTACGCTGACTTTAAGCTTAATGCGTAAGAATTTTCTTGCTGATTTTCATAGTTAGAAATGCACTCAAAGTCCACCCTCTGTGGCTATATCTTGATTTTGTATTAAAGCCAGTATAGCTGATGAAATTCTTTAAGCCTTTGTGAAAAGACCCACCTGGTTCAAGTGTCTGTTATTAGAACACCAATTTTTCCTCCCTAGCCACCACTCTCATGCTGTCACCTAAGTCCTTCCATGAATTGAAACTCAACCACAGGTTATTGTTTCTGCAATAGGCCAAGAAAATTATTCTCAGGGATGACAGTTCCTCAAATGTCTCTCTTTACATGGACTGTCTGTATACTAGGTAACATCTAGGTCTCTGTCTATGTTATCTTATTAGTTGAGATGTACTCTTTATGTCCAGTGGAGCTGAAGTAGTGGTTTTGTCCACTTATCTAAGAGCCAAGTCATAATGCAAATAGTCAGTAGCTTTCTGTACATTGCCAGGTGGCCAGGAGTCCATACCCCAAACCACCATAAACAGTAGGCACAATCATCAGCCCCTGTTGGGGAGAGGCCCAGGACTGAGCTAGCAGAAAGACTGAATTACTTACCACCTCTAGAGTGGGTCCCTCCGGGCCAGGGACGAGCTCATGGGCAAGGCTGTGCAAGGAAGCGCTCTGTACCATGCCTGCCCTGCGGATATACAGAGGACTTCAGTCTCCTGCACTGTCAATCTCTCAGTCATCATGAGCTCAATTATGCACCGACAACAGCAAGAACAAGAACAACAACAACGACAAAACAACCCCCAAAAAGCTAAGGGTCACAGACTACCCTGATGGAGGGACAGCCAACTGGAACTGTGCATTGAGAGATGGAGGTGCCATCCGGATCATGTGTCTAGTACGGGCCTGACCTTTTCATTATTCCTCAAGCAAACATTCCATTGAAGGCCATGAGAGAGCCACGTGGACAGACTGCAGGATAGGGCCCTCAGAGTCAGGCAACTTCTCATCCAATTTGACGTTTTTTGGTTTTTTCTTTTTTTTTTTTTTTTTCATTTTTGTTTTCTACAAATACAGATAGACAGACAGACAAACCCAAGAGCAGATTTCAAGAATCAACTGAGGCACAAGATAAACTACTTTGATGTAATACAGATGTTTTTCCCCAAATGTTTCACATGAAATAAAAAAATTTAAAGTGTAATTAGGAAAAATTGGGGGATACATCCTTGTTGTCCCTGTATTGTGCCATAAATATCTCCACTGCTTGCCTTAGAAGAATGCCCAAACATATCTCATAGGTAGCACGTATCCGTGGTCTAAAATAGTCATCAAATTCTAATGACACCATTAATTCAAGCCTAAATAATATGCTGGTCAAGTACAGTGAAAGTTGACTGCCTGCATCAATGATGTCTTGTTTCATCCTGAGGTTCAAGGCACAGTCAAACATCATTGCTCAGATTGCAAATCACAACACCTTACATTGACGTGAGTTTGTAACTTATGGTGTAGTTCAAATGAAGGCAATTGATGAAAGCAGTTGAACCTGAGAAGTGGGATGAATACAGAGCATAAATCCAGCACACGTTTCCACATCAAACTACCGATGCCATTTATCAGGCCCTCGCAGGCCATGCCCGTGGTCGAGCAACAGCGCCTCTATTCCCAGTCAGCATCTCTGCTCCACAGACATGAGTACGAAACGGCCTAATTTGTGAACTAGTGGTGAGGAAAAGCAGACCAAAGTTTAAAAGAAATCAAGGTGATGTTTCCTAGAAACATACCAGCTCTTCTAAGAAGGATCTAGAATAAGGGTGATCAGTAAGTAATTGATCCTCCTGGCTAGATTTCATGATTTTTCTAAAGCTTCATGGCTTGAAACACTGGCATTCATCAGAATATGTCTCTAGCCTCTCTCTTCAACACACACTCAGTACAAACAGGTGGAGATGTGCCACTTCCGACCACCACAGATTGAAAAAAAGTGACCTCTGTTGACCATGGATCACAGCTGAAACATTAGTTTATACTTGAAGGGTCACAGCAGCCAGACATATGTGAATTCCAACTCTTCTGAAAACTTTGGACAGAAAAAAAAATGCATTACTTACATGTATGTGTCTTCTTCGTTACTGAGATACCTGGAAGAGAAGAAACAGTAACACAGGTTACAAAGTGCCCTTGTGTGCTGCTTTGAATGTCCATCATTCCCAGAGTGCTCAGGAAGGCATTTAGTTCAGATGGTGATGTAGAGGCAAGACCAGTTTTAACATTGCATGGGAGTGTCACTACACCAATCCCAAAGCCATGCAACCACGAATGACGAGGCAGCGGCCTTCACCTCCTGGTTTAAGAGGTTCTGTGGTAAAAGTGGGGAGCATGGACAGTAACTAAACAGTGTTAAACAGGGTGTGAGGAGACTCTTATTTTTTATTTTAAGTAGGGGAGACGATCATGTTTATAGGCAGAGTGGGAAAGATTTAAGGCACAAGAGAACAATGTCAGCCTGCTCAGACGAGGGGAAGATGAGCAACAGAGCAATTAATTTGCTATGGCCATTGGTTCTGTGTTTACTCTTTAATGAAAATGACCCTTCCTGCTCCCACGGAGCACAACTTTTAATGGTGAGGGGGAAATACATCCACCAAATGTACCTATGTGTCTGTACTCATTAAGGTCAGAAAGGGAATCACTGCTACTTCTCTATAAATGGCTCCCAAATGTTTCATACAGTTGAAACACAACTGAATGAAATGTATGAACACAAACTACGAAACCACGAGCGATTCATGAGTCAGCACCCTTGATATTTCAGGATGATTTATAGGTAGCAGGTGACAAATAGAACTAAGCAACATTTGGCACAGAAGTCCCGATAAAGATAGCATGAATGTATGCTTTGATGCAAACAACACTATCTCCATTTCAGAATTACTACATTTTGAATCCTTTATGCTGCATTCTTCTTGGGAGACGTTCTTGAGACTAAGTAGGCTCAAAGTCATAAAACTGTTGACATTCAGCCTGTGACTAAGAGTCGTGGTAAACCTTGAAATTTTTTTTTCTTTCAAGTTATTAAGGGAACTATTTAACCCTCCTTTGGAAAGTAAAGATTGTCGAAAAATTTGGCAGCCACATCAGACCTATTACTTAGCTAGGGAACATGTCGTACGGGGAAGAAATCTGTTATGAAAATCCACGGCAGACATTTTTTAAAAAGTTGGTTCCAAAGTTGTGAGCCAAGACCAAAATCACACACTTGCTCCCCTCAACACTTTCCAAAGGACTTATTTAGGGAAGCTGAAATTACACAGCCCGACTCAGATTCTTCTCCCCAACCCCGCAACTTTTATTGAGGAAAACTATTGTTTTGTTTGTTTGTTTTTGTTTTTGTTTTTTTTAAATCATGTTTGAGTTGGCTTCATGAAGTGAAGTTAGAACTTTCTAAAGAAATCCTTGAAGACTGTCTCACATGAAAACTACAAAAGCGTTCTAGAAGTTTTTGAAATAACCTTTATCGTGGGATGGGAACTTCCCCCAGCAGCAGCAGGGAGTAAAGTTTAAAATCTGAATACAATTTGCAACTCCAGCTCATGACACCAGCACCAATAAACTGATACATTAGTGCACTTTCAGCATTATGAGAGCTATATGTGTATTTTCCTTAGGAAATAGTGCTTTCTGTAAAATCACTTTGAAGAGAAAGTGCTTAGGCTGTCTCTCCTGATTATTCAAAACCTCCACACAATTGGATTTAACACAGCCCAAAACAGACCTATCTATATTCGCTGAGTGTGGAACTATTTTCTCTTTACATCCAAAGGCCTGATGAAAATACCACTGCTTTGACTTTTCTACTTAAATTTAGTATACAGCGTGATGCAGTGTTCTCATCAAATATTTTCATGACGATTACATTGATAATAGATTTTGAAAATCTTCCCGAGAAAGCTGCTTGATCTCGGAGGTCGCAGCAGCTGGCATGGAGCTAAAACTTTTCATTATCTGTCTCCAGGAGGAAGCATGACTCTGGCAACAACACAATCTCTCAGTCCCTCAGTTTTGTTTAACTGTCAATTAATAATCAATATAAATAATTGGGAGCTACACTTATATTGGAGCTGCTGCCAGATTTAGTAGATAAAATACAGGCTACCCAGTATAATTCGAATTCTGATGCTAATTTGTTGTTTATCTTACATTCAAATTTAACTGTGCATTCTGTATTTTATCTGGCAGCCTTAACCTACACAAGAAGAATGTAAATTATATTTATTATAGCCAATGAAGATATACCAATCAATTAATAAACACATTTTTTATGGAGAAAAGCTTAGAAGACACACTCCTGACACAAGAGCAATATTTTTAAAAATTGCATTACAACTCCTTAATTATGGAGATATGACTGTGCATGATATTTAATTTTTTTTAACTTAGGCATTCTGAAGACAGAAGTCTATTTCCCTAGAGAAAGTGAACAAACAAAAACAATACAAACACACAAAAGGCAAATTTAATGAAAAAAATCAGAAAATGTATTGGAATTCTCTTTGTTCCTCTGAAACCTAACTTCTTCATGGAAGCTCTAGTACTTCATAGTAAATGATTCCATAGAAGTACCAAAAAAAGCAGAAGACATCCTTTTCATTTCACAGTTGGGGAAACTGAGGCTCAGGAAAGTTTAATTGGCATAATAAAACATTTCTCTGTGGAAACTTATATTAAACTGGAAGTACACTCATGGCAAATCTCTACAATCTGTAGATGTATCCTCAAAAGAGTAAATACTCAAATTTTACTCCTTGGAACATACCACTCAGCAGTCAGCTCTGTAAATAATTTAAACCCATGGGAGTGCCCTCAGCCGTATTTAAACCAGGAAGACTCATCCTGAGTTTGGGTGAAAGATGTACTGAGATGCTGATGCAAACACATAGAAACCACAGTCTCTACTACTAGAAGAGCATACTGAAGTGAATCTAGAATGTTCTGGAATATTCTAGAACATAATATTCTGCCAGGAATCCAGCTGTCTGAATTACCCACACTTGCCTGCCTTAGGCCTTCATTCGCAGCAGGTGTGTATGCCTGGGTTTGCTACCAGCAGCCATTTTCTCACCCTTAAATAGGGATGGGTCTCCCCTTTTCTTTTTCTCATTTTCCTAGAGGTTACAAGATTCCTGTTTTTCTCACCAGGAAGAGTTCATCCTCAGTGAGCTCACAGCAGTCATACATTGCCAATGTTTGTCCTCAAGTGGAAGGAGAAAGGCCTTCAGAAAAAAAATCGTATGCAAACCTAATGCTACCACTAGCAGTAGCTCTGAATCAAGATTTTTGGGAGAATTAGGCTTACTACAGATAAACTACAATAAGTCTCAAGGAGGCAAATAATTCTAATTCTACTGAGGAATCAAAGAATAAAGGCAGCTCTTAAGGTAACTAGATGTGGAGTCAAACTGACCTGAGCTTGCATTTATAGCCCACTTTCCTGCTTCTAGGCTGATAGAACTTGAGCAAGTTACTTAACTTTACTAGTCCTGAACTTCTTGGTTTTTAAAATTGTATATAATCATGATGACCCTTAAAAGACTGCTGTGAAAATTAAAGGAAATAAGGATGTATGAAGAGCTTTACAAACTGGGCAGTGTGATACAAATGACTTTGGTAAGGGGTAGGTAACTCACATAGTATTAGTTTAACCAAACTGAATTACAGTGTGCTACTGAAAGCTATGCCGTTGCTACTCATGATGTCCCTCAGTTTCACACTGACTCATGGCCGAGCACTCTGGTTCTCAGATCAAGTATTCTGACTAGAAAATATCCTCATATTTGACGGAAGAGAGCATGAGACAGAGAACCAAGTTCCTTAAAGTAAGTGTACTCTATTCTAGATCTCAAACTCCATTCTCTTTACTCTCTAAAGTCAAGGGAAAGAGCCTGATATGGTGGTGGGTACCCGTAATCCCAGCTACTCGAGTGACTGAGGCAGGAGGATAGCCCAGGAGTTCAAGTCCAGCCTGGGAAACATAGTGACACCCCGTCTTAAATTGAAAAAAATAGACAAAAGGAAGCTACCTACTCACTAGCAAGTGGCTGCATTATCCAAATGGGCCGCTGATCAGCACAGGCAAGGACTTTGGTCCCCACTACTGAAGGGCATCGAACCAAGTCCAGCTGTTGTGCAGGTTTTGATTCACTTCCAAATGACTGGGAAGAACACCAAGATCCTTCCCCAGAGATTCACAAACAGACCACGAGCAGGGTAATGCTCTCTATGGAGATAGGGACTTGATAGAGTTGTGGTGAATGACAGGGTGCAACCAAGTTTCTAAACCTAAAATACACATACACCCTGAGCCCGAAGTGAACGCAGTGAATGACTTGGGCAAATCATTTAACTTCTTGGCTCTTAGTTTTCTTATATGCAGAATGAGGTAGTCAGTGACTTTTTTTTCCTTCAGGGCAGGTTCTCAGTGTGTTGCCTAAACTGGAGTGCAGTGGTATCATCATAGCTCACTGCAACCTTGACCTCCCAGGCTCAAGCCATCCTCTCACCTCAGCCTCCCTAGTAGCTGGAACTACAGGCATGTGGCACCATGCCCAGAGAATGTTTACTATTTTTTAGAGATGGAGGTCTTGCCATGTTGTCCAGGCTGATCTTGAACGCCTGGCCTCAAGCAATCCTCCCGCATCAGCCTCTCAAAGTGCTGGAATAAAGGCGTGAGCCACTGTGCCCAGCCAACGTGATTTCTTAATTTGCCTTCCAGTTCATCAACCAATGGCTCCTTGCCCTGCTTCTAAGCTATCAAACCAAACCACATCTTTCCAAGCAACAGGCTGTTAGATCTATTTCTCACTGTAAGAAATCCAATGTAGCTCATAATAAAAGGTAACCCCCTGAAACTTTTTTTCTTCTTGCCTTTAACAACCAAAGAAGAAAAAAGGCAGTGCCCACAAAAGGTTATATAAGTAAAAGATGCACTTTTCTTGGGTGATCTTTAAAAATTATCTGGGCTAGAGAAAAATGGCACCTTTTGATAAAGCTGTAAGACTCCTTCTATTTTACCCAGATCACACACACACACACACACACGGCAGGTGTATTTCCAGACTTGCAGGTAATGCTTGAGCACAATTTCTAACTTAACAATATGACAGAAGTTTTAAATTGCCAATTAAACTCCTAAAACTAAGAGGGCTAAAAGGCTCCATAAATATTCGGTCCAAAGCAAAGTCGGACTTCTAATATAGCAAGAATGCTTGACTCTCTTTAACTGGCCATGCTTCAAAGTAAAGCAAAGGAAATGTCATGAAAATATCACAGATTTAGCACTGCCATGGTTATCAGTAGGGAAGTTTCATTATAGTCATCCCAGAACAGAGCACTTCAGGAATGTAAGCTGGTATTTCCCATCAGTGCCAAATCTTGGACCCATTAACTTTCTTGACGGACCTCTAATTGTCTCTTGGTTTATAGGCAATTCTCTGGGTATCCAGTTAATTTTACTTTTTTTCTTTTTTTTTTAAGTAAGAGTTGGCATTTTTCCTCTTCCCAAATTTGGCAATTACCAAACTAGCATTTCCAGAGGCCTTGCATCCTGGACAAGGCTCTAGACTTAACAAAGATGCCACTCTGCCACTTCACCAGTATTCAGCCTGTGTGCCTTCTTTTGTCCTCTCTTGCAACGAGAAAACAACTTTTGAGATAGAGAGATTATAAACATGAAAAAATTCTGTTAGTATTAAAAAACAGGCTGGTTGTGCCGGCTCATATCTGTAATCCCAGCACTTTGGGAGGCCGAGGTGGGTGGATCTTGAGGTCAGGCGTTTGAGACCAGCCTGGCCAAGATAGTGAAATCCATAGTCACTACTAAAAATACAAAAAATTAACCAGGTGTGGTGATGGGTGCCTGTAATCCTAGCTACTTGGGAGGCTGAGGCAGGAGAATCGCTTGAACCTGGGAGGTGGAGGTTGCAGTGAGCTGAGATCGTGCCACTGCACTCCAGCCTGGGTGACAGTGCGAGGCTCTGTCTCAAACCAACAAACAAACCACTCAAAACCATGCCATGTAGATTTCCTTTTATTTTAAAAAATGTCAATATTTTTACATTGCAAGTGACTGTGGCAGGGAGGAAGAGATGTGTTGAGTGATAATGAACAAAGTCTTGAATTGGCCCAACTCATGTCTCTACACCAGTCTTGCACATTGACTCCTCCTTTCATTCCTAGAAAAGGAGGACTCCAAATCTGAAGGCTTTCACAAGATTTATTCTCCCTCCCTGCAAGATGTCTGAGTTGTTCTCTCACTCATAGGTGGGAACTGAACAATGAGATCACTTGGACTCGGGAAGGGGGACATCACACACCGGGGCCTACTATGGGGAGGAGGGAGGGGGGAGGGATTGCATTCGGAGTTATACCTGATATAAATGACAAGTAGTTGGGTGCTGACGAGTTGATGGGTGCAGCACAGCAACACGGCACAAGTATACATATGTAACAAACCTGCACGTTATGCACATGTATCCTAGAACTTAAAGTATAATAATAATAAAAAATAAATTAAAAAAAAAAAGAAGACACCTATTATTTAAGCTATGAGAGCTTGGGCAAATAGCTTAACTTCTCTGAGCCTTTCTTTTCTTATTCCATAAAATGGGAATAAAATTCTTAAGACTAGGTTTACAGTAAAATGTAAGATAATTCACGTGGGGCACAGGATATAGTACTTCTTTCCCTCTAAAGTATGTTTCTTATTGCATACACCTTGCGAATACACTTTATGTTAGATAAACAGAGAGACAACCCTTGATTTGACACAGGCAATACCCATTAAGGCACTGTTATTAACCGGGATAATCCCGGAAGGCAGCATTGGAGAGCTCAGGAAAGAATTTTCCAAATAAAACCCAAACACTTAACCCACTCCCTGCTACATTCTCAACAAGCACGTTGCAAAGGTTATCCTCTCCTGGATCCACTGCGCTCTCCTGGATCCACTGCGCTCTCCTTCTTTTTTTTTTTTTTTTTGAGATGGAGTCTTGCTCTGTCACCCAGGCAGGAGCACAGTGGCGCGATCTCGGCTCACTGCAAGTTCTACCTCCTGGGTTCACGCCATTCTCCTGCCTCAGCCTCCCAAGTAGCTGGGACTACAGGCACTCGCCACCATGCCCGGCTAATTTTTTTGCATTTTTTAGTACAGATGGGGTTTCACCGTGTTAGCCAACATGGTCTCTATCTCTTGACCTCGTGATCTACCCGCCTCGGCCTCCCAAAGCACTGGGATTACAGGCGTGAGCCACCGTGCCGGGCCGTCTCCTTCTTTTTGACTTCCTCATTGTGAGGAGCTAGCAGTTAAAACGGCACATTTATATGCAGTGTATGAACACTAGCTAAGAAACGAGGCCCAGAATTTAGACTTCTGTTTTTGAATAGCTAATAATTGTTTTCTAAAGAAAAAATATCACTTTGTGCTGGCCCTATGTCCCCCTCCTCCTCAGTTCTGAGTTGTCCCAGGAGACTGCTCCATTCTACGCATAGTCAAAAAAGAAAATCTATGCACGAGGCGGATCCGGAACACAGCCCGAGTAGGGCCTCGCCAAACAAAATGATGTTACAAAACAATGTCCTTGTCTAGGACAAAAGAACTATTAATGATAATCAGTACATATTACTGAAAGTGCTCCAAGTAATCTTTGGACTTTGTTTCAAAAATTCTTAATGGACACTAATGCTTAGAGTTCACTCAAAAGAGAAATAAATTATGTGCCAGGGTTGCAGGGACCAAGGACAACACGTGGAAGGCATCAAAGCATTAGCAATGTTACGACAATCAAAGATTTTGTAATTGCATAAAAAGCCTTTAAAAATCATTTAGATATACTAATTATGAACATTAATAATACTGTAATGGGAGGTTTCTTTTATGTTCGATTTGAGCCTAGGTTGAGCTGTTTCGGCAATAATATTTCAGCTCTTTTACCAACCAAGGTGCTTTTGACGCCATGAAAAAAATTCCATTTTAGTTTGAAAAATGGTTATGGGAATGGATAAGAGGAATTTTTCCTGTTTTTTGAATTCGAAAAAAAAAAATCTGTGATTGCTCTCCATCTCCAGGTCATATTTTCTGACATTAGTGCCCAGAAATATCTTTTAATTTTGGACAGGCAGACCAGAAGTATGCCCTCTTTCAAGTCCTGCCTTTATCTTTAACAAAACAGTTCCAAGGACAAAGCCTCATTCCGGGTTCCCCAGCAAAGGGAACATAAAGAGACCATCAGTCTATCTGAGAAAGAAATCTTCAGACAAAACTTATTTGGGAAACATCCGTCTTCTCAGAGATTACTATTCAATGCACTATGAAAAGTACGTATGTAAGGAGGGTAATTTCTCTTGTTATTTACTGGCCCCAGTGTATGATTAGTACTCATGCAGAGTAAGAATCATAAAGAAGCCTTATTTTTCCAAACTGATTTCCTTTTATTGAGTGTCTGTATGGAAAATGATGCTATCCATTAGATATTACCTGGTTGATTTAAATTTGATCTTGGAGCTCTGAGGGCAGAGGTGTGAACTGATATCAACACTTTGAGTTTAGCCTTCTAGAATTGAGCAGTTTTATCTTATAAGTGAATAATTCAGCTCGGGTAAACATCAGCAGCTTTCACAATGCTTTTCCAGAAATGCTTTACTTTATGTGCCTCTGCAATCTGTTAAATCTGTTTATCTTTGCCACTCATATGGGCAGGTACGGACGTGAACTGTCTGTGGGTGACTTGCCTGGATGTGGCTATAGCTGCAGTCTCCAAAGTCAAAGCTACCAGAACAGGTTGGATAAGGATGGCCCAAAGATTATGGAGTTGCTGGCCCCAAAGCAAGTCAGACATTATGGGAAGTTTGAATGTATCATGCCCTTGGATAGACAACCTAAATCATATCTCATCGACCATAGATCCTGGTCAGCATACCAAGTCAAGGCAAGTAAAGACAGAAGAAATATCACCTGGTCTGCAGCTCCCCCCAAAACAAAGTCTGCTACTGATGGCAGAAACATAGATAGACCAAGGGTATCACTACATTACGACGAAGGAAGGAACAACCCCATGCATTCACTCATTCTTGAATCACCTAGAGAAGAGAAGGAATCTGCCAAAGTGGAGACAATGTAAATGCGGTTCTAAATTTGGAGGAAATGAGACCCACTCTCAGATCAGTTGAAAAGTAAAAGGCCTAGGATCCAACGGAGTATTAAACAAATATTTAAAAGTAGAGAGGTGGGCCGGGCGCAGTGGCTCAAGCCTGTAATCCCAGCACTTTGGGAGGCCGAGACGGGCGGATCACGAGGTCAGGAGATCGAGACCATCCTGGCTAACACGGTGAAACCCCGTCTCTACTAAAAAATACAAAAAACTAGCCGGGCGAGGTGGCGGGCGCCTGTAGTCCCAGCTACTCGGGAGGCTGAGGCAGGAGAACGGCGGGAACCTGGGAGGCGGAGCTTGCAGTGAGCTGAGATCAGGCCACTGCACTCCAGCCTGGGCGACAGAGCGAGACGCCATCTCAAAGGAAAAAAAAAAAAGTAGAGAGGTGGTGACCAGTTATTCCCTAATATATAGAATACCATGGGTCCATAAAGAATTTCTTAGAGTAACAATATTATTAACATTTTGAAGAAGATGCATGAAAAACTGATTAAATTATAAATTAGGAAATCATAGATCATTACTATTTGTAGCCTCTCTACTCCCTTCTGATCACAGAATTTTAGAGAGTTTGTCTGGATTGGTGATTGCTGGATAAAAACTCAAGAAAAGAAAGTAGCCATCAAGATACTTCTCTTGGGAGGCCAAGGCAGGCAGATCATTTGAGGTCAGGAGTTTGAGAACAGCCTGGCCAACAGGGTGAAACCTCATCTCTGCCAAAAAATACCAAAAAAATTAGCCGGGCATGGTGGCGCATGCCTGAAGTCCCAGCTGCTCAGGAGACTGAGGCACAAGAATCACTTGAACCCAGGAAGTAGAGGTTGCAGTGAGCAGAGATTTTGCCACTGCACTCCAGCGTGTGAGACAGAATGAGACTCTGTCTCCAAAACAACAACAACATACTTACCTTGCATTCACAGATTTTATGAAGAAAAATTTGGTATTGTTAGATTAGATGTATAAGCTATGTTCTCATATGGGATTTGAGAGTCAGCAAATCTGGATTCTATTCCTCGCTCTGCCACTTACCAGCTATATAATTTGGGGCAAGATAATCTCTCCAAGCCTCAGTTTCCTCAGCACTAAAAGGAGAGGAAAAAGATTTCTTCTTTCATTCTAAAATTCCACCACTAGAAATATAGCTGTAGGAATTAATCATGAATATACACAAGATTCATCATAACATTATTTATATCAGCAAAACATTCAAGGGAACACCCAAATGTTAGCAGTAGAGGATGGCAAATAAAGCATGATATGTTTACCGAATGGAATACTCTACCATCATTAAAATAAAGAAAAATAAATCACAGACAATGATGTTCCAGCTGCATTACGAGAAAAAAAAAATTCAAAGTCCCAAAGCATAGCATACCATTTTGTCAAAAATGAAAACAAAAATGTATAGAAAAAAGACAAAAAATACATACACCAAATTATTGAGAGTGGTTATCTTTGGGTGGAGGAATTATGACTGATTTTCCTTTGTCTATGTTTTCTAAAATTTCTATAATACATCTGTACAAATAAAATTGTAATAAGAAAGAAAAATTAATATTAAATAACTATTCCACAAGGTTACTGTGAAGATAAAATGAAATAAAGAATGGCAACGTTGACCAAATATTGGTTTTTAATATTGCAAACATCTCTCCGTGACTGTTAGGAGACCCAGTTGCCTATAGCAAGTACTAATTGCATTATCCTTTCTAGAGAACCCTTTGTGTAGTCTGAAGTGAAAGTGTGATAGCATAGCTGGCTACTTACAGGAGGGCCCTATGGTGATGGATAATCTGATAATACTTGCCAAAATGGTAATCGTAACCAGTATGCTGATAAAGGTCTGAAAAATAAGCCTTGCTTAGTGCGTGTATTTTATGTAGTGCTCTAGAATGCAGTGAGAGACCTAGGGGCTGACATGAACAACTTTTGACTCCTAGGAAAACCACCATCCTTTAGCTACCAGATAGGTGTCTGCTTACGCCAATGACTGTAGGGCATATGACTACAGTGTCAACACATACTAGCAACCAAAGGCCCGTGGAGACCTCTGCAGTACAGGTGCTACCTCAGAGACTGATCACAAACCCCTCAAGGCAGGAGCCAGCCCTTTCATCAGGACCACTTGAGAAATCTCCAGGACTCAGTCCCCTGTAACGTAAAGAGGAGGATCCCTGGAGTCTGAAAAAACCAGGTTGCAAGCCCAGCTTCACCTACCAACTAGTCATTTCACTTGAGGCAAGCTACTTAGCTAGAGCCTCAGTTTCAGTATCTGTAGGATGGAAGTAAGGATACCTTTTTCATAAGGCTGCTGTGCTTATCAAAACGTATAGGCAGTGCAAAGCTGAAAGCGGTCAGCTGTCAGTGAGTTCTGTTATCTAAGCAATGTTATCTGATGGCAATGCATCTTACAAGAATGCACTGGAATGTTCCATAGAGAAGGGAAGGAAAAAAGGCCCATATGTCCTTGGTTTGCGACACGAAGGTGGCCTTGAACTTCAGAATAAACTATGGGTTCTTTTTGAGATTGATATACCTTGTTATATTTTGATTGATTTCAACTAGCACAGTTCTTCTCTTTTAAATTATTCTTTTTCCATTTTTCTTTTTTTACATTTTAATTTTAAAAAGGTTGTAACAGGTTGAATTGCATCCCCCAAAAAGACACATTCAAGTCCTAACTCCTGATACCTGCGAATGTGACCTTATTTGGAAATCATATCTTTATAGATATAATTAAGATGAAGTAATACTGGTCCAGGGGCCAGTCATCTGAATACTTGAACTAAGTATTTAGATTTACTCTAAATTTAATGACTACTACCTCTATAAGAGGAAGGAGAGGGAGATCTGCATTCAGGGACACAGACAACACATACAGAAAAAGGCCACACGCAGATGGAGGAGGGATCGGAGTGACGTAGCTATAAGGTCAGGAATGCCAAGGATTTCCAGCAACTACCAGAAGCTAGGAGAGAGAGGCTTCAGGAACTTCTTCCCTAGAGCCTTCAGAGGGAGCAAGGCTCTGCTGCCACCTTGATTTTGGGACTTCTAGCATCCAGGACTGTGAGAGAACACATTTGTGTTGTTTTAAGCCACCCAGGTTGTGGCACTTTGTTACCACGGTTGCATGAAGTTAATACAAAGGTCCAGGAAATGTTATAAGTGTAAGGTGCCTGGCGGTAATACTCTGGGATCTTCCAAAAACAGACTGCAGCTGTTTTCTTGCTACCCCACCAAATCCATTCTCCCATTCCTCCAGGGCAGTCAAGCTTTAGATGGACACGTAGCCATCCGGTTAGAGGCTGTAATTCCCAGAATCCCTTGCAGTTGGGTATGGCCACAAGACTAGATTCTTACCAGGACATGTGACCAGAAGGTGTCATGTCACTTCCATGCCACTTAAAAGGAAGCTGCTCACGCTGGATATCCTTTCTCCCTCTATTCCCATGGACTAGAACTTGGATAAGGCCATAACCCAGCTCCAGCCATGTGGGTAAGGCCACCTTTGGAGACAGGAGAGAGCACCCAGACAGGACCTGTGAGCAGAGCTTCCTTGGCAGCCTCCACTGGCTCCAATACCACAGGAGAGAGAAGCCAGCTTCTACCTCATGAAAGTCACTGTGTTATTGAGTCTCTTTGCTACAATAGTTTTCAACCTTTACCCTAACAAATACACAGGGTTAGGAAATAGCTAGTTTATAGATTAAAATCCCCAAATGTTAGATCTGGAATAGACTAAAGAAATTGTGCCTCTCTCTGAAAAAGGACAGCAAACTGGGACTCAGAGGGATTAGGCAACTGGTTCCAAGTCAGCCAGCCAATTAAGAGCAGAGCAAAAAGTAGCACCCTACACAGCAGTGGCTCTGTGGGCTCTGAGGTCTGGACGTGTTGAAGTCTTCCTGTTACCATACAGGACGCCTCTGCTGGACCCAGGAACAATTTCACTAGTCTCACTTAGAAGCTCCATGTAAGCCAGATGACTTTTTGAACTATAAATCTGATCACATCAGTCTCCTGCTCAAATTCCTTCCACAGTTGAGACGGTCCTACATGATCAAACCTCCCTGGTTCTCCAACCTAGTGTCTCCCTCTCTCTCTGTCTCACCCATCTCATTCTTCCACACTAACCATCCTAAATTTTCTCGAAAGCTCTAAGCTTGCTCCAGACTCACATCCTTTCTGTTTGTAGTTCTCTCTGCCCGTCTCACTTTCCCTCCACTTCTCCACAGGTCTCCTTCACATCCATTCAGATCTTTGCTCAGCTCTCATCTCCTGCTAGAATGCTTCCCAGCCAGCTCATCCACAATCGCTCTCGCCATTCTCCACTTTGCTTTACTTTGTATCTTCACAATAGTTCCCTCCTCCTGACATTCTATTATATAGTTGTATGTCTTCCCAACAATTTCAATTCTTGAAGCAGGTACTTCCCATCCTTGGTTTATCACTGTATTTGTGATGCCCAGAATGGTACCTGGCACACAGATACTCACAAAACATTGTTGAATGAAGATCAGAAAAAATTGTTAAGTGAATGAAGTTGACTCCCGAAAGCCACACATCTAGTTTACCGATAGTGACTCCAAAGCTCCTGGAAGTATGTAGAGAAGACAAGAGGAGTATAGAGGGTGGGACAAGTGCTAACTGAGAAAGTCGGGGGACACCTAAAGAGAGGTTTGCACAGCTGAAGAGAAACCGGAAGGCTACGGACAAAGAGCGAGAGGGGAGAGAACACACGCTAACCCCAGGACCCAAAGCAAAGGTCAGGCAATCAATAGAAAAGTTAAAATGGCACTTTTAAATACTTGTGATAAAATTGATTTGGTCATTACCAGAGCTGAACACAGGGCATGCATGCCTCATCTGTTAGAAAGATCTTTATGATCTTGTTAGCAGATCCCCAACCCAGAAGCTGTAAAGGTTATAACCCAACTTGTAAAACTAATCTCATACTGGCTCTGGGATAATAAAGAATCTACAGAAAGCTTTCCCGTTAACTATATGCTACATACAGCAAGAAGCCGGGCTTGCGTGGCTGGCTTCTCCTACATGGCAATTCAGGATGACTCTCCCATTTCTGAGATTGAGAAAGCTATTTTGGAAACAGTGATTTCAATATGCATAGTTCTTAGATACAACAACTTAAGAGTTTAACTTGAGTTTAACAATTTCTCTCCTATTCAAAGTGATTTTATAATAAAAATCAGCATGCCATGGCCATTGAATTAAGCTGGGATGAGTTGGAATAGTAGTTTGGCAAAACTCTTTTTGGCAGATTTAAAAATATATATATTTTATTTTTAAAGACAGCTCTGTTTTATATTTGCATAATCTCAATTGTAAATAGTTTTTTATTATTATTACTTATTTGGGTCTTTCTTCCTAAATAAAACAATGCAGCATCTTTCTTGTCTAATACTCTTTTGGACCACATGGCAGGTCTATGGGGTAGTACAGAAAGGAAAAATGAGTTCATGCAACATAGCAGGTCCAGAAAACAGAACACAGTAACAATCACAAAATATTTTTAAGCAGCCTTGTAAAGGAAACAAGGGAGAATGTAAGAGCACCGGGCATTTACTTTTGAGCAGGATGCATGCTAAAATATGTAGAGAAGAAATGATATGATGTCTAGGGTTTGCTTTAAAATGCTTTAGCAAAGGGAAAAAGGGATAGATGAAGCAAGTGTGACAATGTTGGTTAGGCTGAATCTGGGTGTTGGGTACAGGGCAGTTCATTCCACTGTTGCCCCTCTTTGCATTCATGTTTGAAATTTTCATAAGAAACAATTCAAGCCAGTAAGGGCTGACTGGAAAACGTTAAAAAAGGTTCAATCTCTCTTAAACTGTCTGAGTGATCCCAACCAAAAGAAAGGTCAGGACCAGATGGATTTACAGCTGAATTCTACCAGAATTTGTAGCTCTGGTAGAATTCAGCTGTAAATCCACAGAGCTACAAAGAGGAGCTGGTACTGTTTCTTCTGAAACTATTCTAAACAATTGAAAAAGAGGGACTCCTCCCTAACACATTCTATGAGGCCAGCATCATCCTGATACCAAAACCTGGCAAAAATACAAGAAAAAAAGAAAACTTCAGGCCAATATCCCTGATGAACATTGATGCAAAAATCTTCAATAAAACACCAGCAAACTGAATCCAGCAGCACATCAAAAAACATATCCACCATGATCAAACTGGCTTCATCCCTGGGATGCAAGGCTGGTTCAACATATGCAAATCAATAAATGTAATTCATCACATAAACAGAACTAAAGATAAAAACCACATGATTATCTCAGGAGATGCAGAAAAGGCCTTCAATAAATGTCAACATCCCTTCATGTTAAAAACTCTCAATTAACTAGGTATTGATGGAACA
Organism: Macaca thibetana thibetana; assembly: GCF_024542745.1. Lineage (NCBI taxonomy): Eukaryota > Metazoa > Chordata > Mammalia > Primates > Cercopithecidae > Macaca > Macaca thibetana. The sequence goes on from NC_065584.1 coordinate 145,094,996, forward strand.
TACCTCAAAATAATAAGAGCCATTTATGACAAACCCACAGCCAATATCATACTGAATGGACAAGAGCTGGAAGCATTCCCCTTGAAAACTGGCACAAGACAAGGATGCCCTCTCTCACCACTCCTATTCAACACAGTATTGGAAATTCTGGCCAGGGCAGTCAGGCAAGAGAAAGAAAGAAACACTCTTTCAAATAGGAAGACAGGAAGTCAAACTGTTTGCAGATGACATGATCCTGTATCTAGAAAACCCTATTGTGTTAGCCCAAAAGCTTCTTAAGCTGATAAGCAACCTCCTCCGCAAAGTCTCAGTATACAAAATCAATATGCAAAAATCACAAGCATTACTATTCACCAACAGTAGACAAGCAGAGAGCCAAATCATGAATGAACTCCCATGCAGAAGTGCTACAAAGAGAATAAAATACCTAGGAATACAGCTAAGAGGGGAAGTGAAGGACCTCTTCAAGGAGAACTACAAACCACTGCTCAAGGAAATAAGAGAGGACACAAATAAATGGAAAAACATTCCATCCTCATGGACAGGAAGAGTCAATATCATGAGAATGGCCATACTGCCCAAAGTAATTTATAGATTCAATGCTATTCCCATTAAACTACCATTTATTTTTTTTTCACAGAATTAGAAAAAACTACTTTAAAATTCATATGGAACCTAAAAAGAGCCCCCATAACCAAGACAATCCTAAGCAAAAATAACAAAGCCAGGAGGCATCACGCTACCTGACTTCAAATTATACTACAAGGCTACAGGAACCAAAACAGTTGGAAGCACGTTTTCAATCTACTTTCTGATTTCCTCATCTCCTTCTGTGATGTAAGTAGTGAAGATATTGTTGGATCCATTTTTCAGTGAGGAAATTGGGTGTCAGAAAGGTGGAGGGGCATGTTTAAGGTCAAATGGTCCCTGTAAGGCAGAGCTGGGCCAGAGCTCAGTCAAAGGTTTTTGGTTCCAGTGGCCATTAAACTTGTTTCCTCCTCCTCATTGATATTGGCCCAGTGATTGAAGTGCTCCTCCCATGCCCACGTCAAAAGCCAAGGGTAGCCGGCAAAAAGATGGAAGATGAGCATCTGAATTCTGGCTCAAAGAGCTCCCTGTGGTCTCCATGCCTTGCAGCATTAACTCTTTCACCAACAGGCTCTCCTAACTTTACATCCTGGTGGTCTCTTCTCATTTTGTGCAGTTTGGATTTGACAAATGAGAGTTTCGATGGTGTATTGTTGTGCACATAACTGTCCCTCAGTTCTAGCCACCTTGTATTTGTGAGCAAGAGATATATCCAGGACTGGAGAGGCCTCGCCCAAACCTCGAGGACACTCCTCACTGCCAGGGTGAGAGACTGGACCCTTATGATACTGTATTATCCAAATGCACGTGGATCAACCCTGCCACACACAGCTAAGTGTTCCCTTCTCTTTGCTTTCCCCCACATAATGTGAAAATAGCACTCTCAAGCCTTTATAAATGGGGAAATCAACCCATTTGCAGTGAGGTTGCTTTAGTTACCTCTAATTTCAGAGCTGTCACTAACTGGTCCCAGAATCTCTTTAAATTCAGGTCTACAGGGCCAAAAGGAGCTTGAAATTATTTGAATACCTCATTAATGGACAATGTATGAACAATTTACTCTTTCAGGGCAAAGTGGGATTTATTTGTCTATGAAATCTCAGGCTTGCCATCTAGCCCTGGTTGACTGCATAATCGTTTGTTCTTGCCCTGCCCCGTGTTAGTCAGGCACTATGTTAGGTGACGGGGAAACAACAGCAGACAAGATAGTAATGATCCCTGCGCTCCGGGTGCTTAGGAGGAAAGGCCTACGTATTCTAGTACCAGCCAAAGCCTCTGCTAGTGACCCAAATTCCACTCTGCCCATACATGTTGCATCAGCCCCACCCACGTTCCTAGAAGCCATCTCTTCTCCCGAGGGAAGCCCCAACGCTGGTCTTCATATCCACAAGCTTTCAGGAGCAAAAAGTATTTTAGGGACACTGAAAAGAAGGCAGGCTATACTAGCTTAGCCCAACCCTTAGCATGTTCTCTTTTCCTCTTTGGTCACTTGAGACCCTGTTGACTGTTTTTTGAGAGTGCCAATATCCATCCAAGTATGTACATGACAAGGACCTCTTCTGGCTTATACATTTCCTCCTACAAACATCTTGATTTCTTTTTCACTTGCATTTCACCAGATCCTGTTACAGGATCTAAATATTCCAAATAATTCTTACAACTGCCATATGATGAAGAGAACGGATCCTGTTACTCTTTATTTACATACATAAGACCCGTGCCTCAGTTTCCAAGGTAACAGAACAAAGAAAACAAGTCATCATCCTGATGCTAATACCGATGAGGGTCAGACGGCTTTGATCTCAGACGCCAGGCGCTTTTCAGCCAGCGCAACATTCTCATTTTTCATGATTCCTGCCCCGCACCCCCACGCCCCCACAGCTATACTTCCTGTGGCTAACTGAAGGGTGCTTTAAATATGGCTCGAGAAAGTACACGGAGGAAGCAAGTAAACTTTCAGGATTTGAGTTCCAGCAAATGAAGGCAAAAGTGACTAATCAGAGTGAACAGGACTCAGTCAGGAGCATCAGTCACAGGATGAATAGGCCTCAGCCAGAAAGTCTGGCACAAAGCACTGCTCCCGCGACCACCAAGCCACAGATAAACCACCAGGCTGCAAAGAACTCCTACATCACTTACAAGCTGACAGGAGTCTTATTATTATTATATGTTATGCTGAAACTCTGAGCCTTACTGTAAGTCATCATTTTATATAGTTTTCACAATGACAGTAAAATCCTGCCACAAGTGGCACTGTCAACTTTCCTATGAGCACTTTCTTTTCCTCACGGTGACATTCAAAGTTCAGAGTCTCCTTCATCTAAAGGAGCTGTCCTATCAGCTCGCTAATGGGAACAATTCATTTAACCTGCACTCCAAGTACAGCCACGGAGCCGAGTAAAATATGTATAGGATCCAGGGGGAATCGGTCCTCCCAGCTGGTCCCTCCTACCATATGATTCATGGACAAGAGTCCCACTTTCTTTCCACTCAGGCTGATTTACAGAAAAAAAAAAAAAAAAAAAAAAAAAAAAGACATTCGAGAAAAATTAAGTTAACTATTAGCCAAATCCCCTCTAGCTGCTGGCTTGGATTATATAACAACTCCGTAATTCCAGAAGCTAAAGAACAGAAGGACAGCATTTTCTCTGATTTCCTATAGTTTTAATGCCTTTCCACTCTCTGCTCCTTTTCTCCCAGCCCACCGCACCACCACATCACCACATACGCCTTTGACAGTCTACATGGCTCGTATTCCTCATTTATTTTAATTATGTTGGGTGCTTCTGCTTACACTGCAATGTATCCTGGCTTCATAAAATACTCACTTTATATGACCCTTGCTTGCTGCCTTTGACCCACTCACCGTGAAACACTTGCGGAGCCAAAATTCTAGGAAAAGCACCTGCAATTATTAATGCATTAAACCAGTGTTCTGAAATGACTAAATGCATTATTTCTGCTGTAGAAGAAAATGCTGAGGTGAAGCCAGAGCAAAGGTAAAAGACCTGGTTTTCCTAAAATGGATATAGCCTTAGAGGCATTTATATTCTCGGAGGACCCAGTCCTGATTCTTCTGATCATTTTTCAAATAATGAGTGTGAAATGGCCTGCTCATTAAACTGATGTAATAGGTAAATATCACCTGCATTTAGGGTGGGCAACAGAAAGAGGGCAACTGTTTTCTGGGATTCTAAAGGATTTGTAAGGGGAGCAAAAATGTGGGCCTGGTTTCTGAACGAGGTTTATGTTCTGCTCTCACTTTTCACTGGCTGCCATAATAAACAGGGCGAGAGATTGTTAAGCTTTCATGAACTAAAAGCAACGCCAATTGCTATGGATTGCTTTTTATAGAATTTCGAGTAATTTCACATTACAAATGTTACCTCTGCTTATGACTTCCTTAAAAGATAACCAAATGCCAAGCCCATTGGAATAAACATCTAGAGCGAAGAGCTACATATACCCCAACAAGCTGTTTTTGCAAAAGCCACAAGCCTAGGTTAGATGCTTTGTCTACCACACTGCTGCTCAAGTGAAGCCTCCCTTCTTCCAGGTACAGCCAAAACCCTAAATATAACCTTTTTAAGGATCCTTTACAAAGTGGATGTTAAAAGTGAACAGAACCTCATTGAACCATCTATTCTTCTTCCTTTAACCTGCAGAGTCATCTACACTTGCTATCTCCTTCAAGTCTCCTTTTTTTTTTTTCTTCCCCAAACACTGGAAACTTCAGAGCCACTCACACATTGCAGTGATTCTGCCTGCTCTACATAAAATAATGCCTGCTCTTGTGTTCAAAAAACCAGGCTAGTTACTCAGTAGAATCTGTGGTCTAGGGTGACCCTGAAGAGACATAAATTTCTAATTTTTATACTTTCCTCAAATTTTGCACATTATTTTTGTTATTTCAAAATCCAGTGCTTTATAATAAATTTATAGGGTGCCTAAGGGGATCTCCATTCATATTATATGGTATCTCATTCACGGCTCCTCCGGGAGAGAAACACAGAGTTATACTTCTCAGTCAGCCAACAACACTCCTGCTTGTGAAGTTCCTATATAATAATGAGAAACAAGGCTCCTGTGGGTATCCCACACATGTGTGTAAAATAAACGCCTACAAAGGGAAAATGATGCCATGCTACACTTAAAGCAGGATCACGTGGGTAAGCTGGAAAAAATGCTTCCGTGTCTGTAGTTATGAAGTGATTCTGTATTTTATTGTAGAAATTGTATCAAGTATCAGTTTCAAGTGGTTTTTGTATATACTCCATGCTTCAGCTGAGATGTTTTCTGTTCCTCCTTCTTTCCAGGAGCATGAGCAGCTATAGTCAAGTCTCAAGAATGGGGAATGCTGTGGGAGTGTGCAGGCAATGACCTAAAAAGCATAAAAAAGCCCCACTAAAAGCTGGCTTGCTTTTCATTGTGACCCTGTGCTGACAATTCTTAGTAATGTCAGCGATAAAATAAATTATTGGGCCGACCACTCCCATGCCTGCCCCTCGTTGATGTGGCACTGTGAAAGCACTCCAATATCTTTCTTAAGAAGGCTATATCATCATTTAAATACTGAAAATACTATATATTCACTGTAGGACATGTAGAAAAATATTTTAAATGTTTTTAGGAGATAATTAAAATTTACATTAACTCTAGCACTTATTGATAATCATAACCCTTTATGTCATTATTACTTTTTGGTTATTAAAAGTAATTCTACTATAAATATCCTTGTTACATAGATTTCTTTTGGCATTTGTGTTTATTTTCTTTTTTGGAAGTACAGTCTTGAAAGTTTAACTTTTAAAAAGCATTGAATAGATATCGTGTCCTGTAAAAAGTGTTTACCAATTTATAATTCCTAGATTAGTGTACACCTGTCCCAACACAGAACTTTATCATGAAAAATAAATCCTGATAATTTAATTGGCTAAAAAGGTGTCCCTTTAAAATGGACATTTCTTTGTTTACCTATGATGCTGTTTTGTCTGCATTTAAAAAAATGTTGTTTCTGTTGTCTAAGTTTCTTGACTTTTGTATTTCCTCTTTTGTTAATTGCCTGTTCATAATCTTTGCTCGTTTTTGTATTGTGGAATTAGTCCTTTACTACTCACTAATTTATAAGACTTCTGTATAGTTAATCATATGTTGCTTTTCTCCCCAGTTTTTCTTTTAAATTCTGTTTAGGTTGTTTCTTGTGTATGTAAACTAGCTCTACCACTTACTGATAATCATAGCCCTTTATGTAATTTGTACCTTTTTGGTTATTAAAAATAATCCTACTATAAATATCTTCTTTAAAATATCCAACCTAGTAATCTTTCATTTATGGTTTCTGCCTTTGCTTGCATGCCTATGAGGACTGTATTTGTTCCAAAAACATATTTACCGATACTTAAAAATATTTTTATAATTTTACTTTTTATATTTAATTTAAAAATTCAAATAAAAGTATCTATACTTTTTCCTTGCTCTAGTTTAGCTTGTACATAAATTATTTCACTCCACTTCTCAAGATTTGAATCTAAACAACACACCAACTATCTTATATCTTTCGTTGTTCTCACAAGAGGTATATCACTGTGTCTGTTGTGTCAGAAAAAAAAAAAATCAGGACTATCAAAAAGGCTTAGAGCCAAATTCTAGCCCAAAAAATGTACATGTAGAATCTGAGTTGGTTCACCTCTTCTTTAGAAAATGAGGCCAACCATTGAGATTTGGGGCATCTATTTCTTAAATTTGTTTTTACTGAGTAAACCTGGGCAAGTTTCCTGACTTCTTTGTAAAATGGGGATTATAGTAAGAGAAGCACAGTATGGTAGCATCTATATTTAACACTTTCTGTAACAGATTACTGGTATAACAGGAAGTTTCACTTTTATCTTTGTTGTATTTAGTTTTTGCCTGCCACAACAACTACTTATGATATTTTAATATTTACCAAGAGTTTTCCAAATAGGGCTGATTCTATTAAAAAAAAAAAAAAAAAAGACCCCTTGTGCTATTGATACAAGCTTGTTTAGATTAGGATTATATTCCAGAAGCTAAGAGGGCTTCATTTGCTGATTTCAGACAAAGTACACATATAGAACATGAAATGACACTGCTGAGATGGTTCCACTAGCTTTCTGTTTTTTGTCCAGAAGGAAAGCCAGGGAGGTCAGAGAGACAGAAAGCTCTTCACAGAGAGGTCCACCCTGCCCAGATATGGGAATTGTGCTCATTAGGAGAAATAGTGGGGGAAAGGAGGTGCATATTTTCTGAAAAAAACTGGAGCATGGGAAGAATAATGTGCACACTGGCCATCAAATGAGATTTGAATAACAATTTACCACTCTATTCAAAAGTGTCTAAAATATAACAACCCCTCTTTATTACTACCTTTTGCTAGGACATCTGCCATCCCAGAGGTACTATGGGACATGATTTTCAGCAGCAATGCATTCCTTGAAGACAAGGACAGCAGGGTAGTTGACCCTTGATCCTGTCTGACCATACCCCAAATCTTTGAAATCCTTAGCTTTGCAGAAACTGGAGGAAGCAGAGCCAATGTGATGACGCTTGAGGGAAATCTTTCAAGCCACTGATAGGAAACAGGAATCCAAAGGACGTTTTTAACTCATTTCTCAAAGATACGGGGATGAGTATAATTTACATTCATCCTCTACTTCATGAGGGGGAAAGAACAGCCCAGCAGTCAAAGCAAGAAAAAAGTCAGGAATCTTTTCACTGGTGTATTTCATCAGCAATAAACATTTCCTCAACATCATGCTGTATTCAAGGCATCACGGAAGTTACTTAATGAAGAAAGGCACCTGGCTTCTCCGCCTTTATAGCTCTCTAAATGTTCCATGTTTTTAAAGACCTCCAAGCTTTTTTCTGTTCCTTCTTCTAGGAATGCTCTTTCCTTTTTCTTGACTGGGCTAATTCCCATTTATCCTTCAAGATCCAAAGCAGGGCTTCGGTTTGTCATCACACCCAGAGTATACTGGTTATCTCTCCCTAGCACATCCTTAATCCAGCCTGCTGTGGTCTGTTGTGCAGCTTGGTCACAGTCCACGGTCATGGGTGAAGGGATGGGTGGGGACGTGTTTCATTCGCCAGTTGCCAAGCCATGTGCCCAGGTTTGCGTTTCCCTCCATCTCGAGGAAGGAGGCACCTTTTAAGAATCACCCAAAGTCCCAGCACGTTGGGAGGCCGAGGCAGGCGGATCACGAGGTCAGGAGATCGAGACCATCCTAGCTAACACGGTGAAACCCCGTCTCTACTAAAAATACAAAAAATCAGCCGGGCGTGATGGCGGGCGCCTGTAGTCCCAGCTACTCAGGAGGCTGAGGCAGGAGAATGGCGTGAACCCGGGAGGCGGAGCTTGCAGTGAGCTGAGATCGCGCCACTGAACTCCAGCCTGGGTGACAGAGCGAGACTCCGTCTCAAAAAAAAAAAAAAAAAAAAGAATCACCCAAAGGTGGCCTACTCTTCTCTGCACTTACCATCCTCTTGTTTACTTGTCTGTCTGTTCACTACACCCACCATGTACATTTATCCCCTACTATCTTCCCTCCCAAAGAATATAGAACATCACTCCTTCCAATTAAGTACACGGACAATATCTTTTATCTCTTGATCCTAAGTCCCTGCCATTGTGTCTGGCACATAATAGCTTCTTGGAAAATATCTCTTGAATATTTGCTGAATGAATCAAATGTGCCTTCAGGAAATGTACAGCTTTATGCAAACGCCTTAGCTTCCTAGAAGTACTGTAACAAAAGCTTCACATGGGCAAGAACCACCACGGATCAAAGGGGACTGAAGAAGTTAGGAGAAGTTTACGGAGGAAGTGAGTCAGTATCTCACAGGTTCTCACAGAGAAACGCCTAACTGGAGATTCAGTTTCTCTCAATTTAGCGTACGGTGAGCAAAGGATTTGGAACTCACCGATGTACTGCTTCTGCTCTCCCCTGTAACTGTGAGAATGCATTCACTAGCTCAATCACTCACCACAATATTTATCCATCACCTACCACATGCAGAACTCTGACAATGCCCGGGCCCTCCACCCCGCAGCACATGCTCTGGGGAGTGCCCTGTCCCTGACTTGGTCTGCTGTGATTTTTCCTGCTCTTGTCCTTGTGTACGCATGCTGTTTCTGTAGGAGAGAGAGGGATGGCGCCCCTCTCCCTCCGTATTGCAAACATGCTCACCAGTGACCTCAGAAGTCTGAAGGCAAGAGGGATGAGGCAGTGTTTTGAAAAGGCTGGGAGGTTATCAGGGACTGCTACATCAGTCTTTGACTCTTCAAAGGCCTGGAATACTGTAAGACAACAGCAACTTCTCATAAAGGTCACACTTCCGTAATTCTGTCTGAGATCCTCCCGAGGAGCACCTAATTGATCAACTAACATGCAGGAAATGCTCTAAAAGGTAGTTTTCACAAGCTGGTGGAGGATAAAGACAAGATCTTTGAGAGAGGTACTTTAGGATTATAGCTGAGAGCACAGGCAGATGATGGAGTTTGAGGCTGGGATCAGTGCTTCTCAGCGGTGGAACGTTGAGCAAGTCACTTACCCTCTCAAAGCCTCGGCTTTCTCTTCTGTGAAACTGAAATAATGATGGTACCCTTCTCATAGGGTTGTAATTCAGCTTCAATATCTTTTTTTTTTTTTTTTTTTTTATGAGACAGAGTCTCTCTCTGTCGCCCAGGCTGGAGTGCAGTGGTGCCATCTAGGCTCACTGCAACCTCAACCTCTGCCTCCCGGGTTGATGTGATTCTCCTGCCTCAGCCTCCCGAGTAGCTGGGATTACAGGCACATGCCACCACGCCTGGCTAGTTTTTGTATTTTCGGTAGAGATGGGGTTTTGCCATGTTGGCCAGGCTGGTCTCAAACTCCTGACCTCAAGTGATCCACCCGCCTCGGCCTCCCAAAGTGCTGGGATTACAGGCATGAGCCACCGCGCCTGGCCAGCTTCAAGGATCTTATGTCTGCAAACCATCAAGCAATGACCAGTATGGAATGAACTCCTTTAAGGGTATGAGAATAACCTTAGTAAGTCACATCACTTATAACCCAGTATTAATGTTACCTAGCTTGGAAAATTTTACAAAGATTAACTGAAACAACGCATGTGCAAGTGGTTGTCACACGGTAGGTCCTAAAAATGTTAGTTCCTTAAGATTACTGGCATGAGATTTTTCTACGATGCTATGTTTAAAACTTCATTTTTTTTTTATACTTTAAGTTCTAGGGTACATGTACATAACGTGCAGGTTTGTTACATATGTATACTTGTGCCATGTTGGCGTGCTGCACGCATCAACTCGTCAGCACCCATCAACTCGTCATTTACATCAGGTATAACTCCCAATGCAATCCCTCTCCCCTCCCCACAAAACTTCATTCTTGAAGGCTGACTTTAACTCGGTTTGTGTGGGAGGAAGCCCTCTTCTTCCATGGTCACCTTGTGTGGAATGGGCCTTTTCTCTCTTGCCATTTTCATTCAAAATATCTGTGGCAGTGCTGCGGAATATTCCAATACGTCCTCTTGACCTCTATCCATAAACAGCCTTTCTCACAATGAGATGTTCCGAGTTTAGGAGCCTTGCTATTTTCAACAAAGAATTAATTGCAAAGTAATTAAGTTTAGAGCAGGGGAATAGATGAACCCTGTCTATCATAAAGGAACAGTATGGATGGTGACATAATAGAGCAAGGAGACGATGCTTCAGATTAACACACACACACACACACACACACACACACACACACACACACACACACAATCTCTTTTCTAAAGCACACAAAGAAACCTCCCATCACATATATTGACAAGATAAATCTAAGCTGCTTAAAGAAGCACTTAATTTTGTTCTCATTAAGTCCCAGGGTTAAGGGCTTTACCCTCAACGCCCATAGAAGCGATGTTAGGTTTTCACCTTGGAAAGTTCTCTGAGGCCCTAAGTCCATTGACAAATATAGCACTAAGATGTGTTACAGAAAATTGCATCTGAAAGCCAGTTGCTTTGCTGGCCACATTCCCACTTGGCTCTGTGTTCCTCAATGAACATAGAATGCACAGAGAGGACCAGAGGGGCACACGTGTTCATCCCTCTGCCTTAATGCACACAAATTCACGATTAATCAGCAGTGGATCTAAGGTTGGGGGGTGTGCAGCTTAGATGGGGACAGTCACAAGCCGGTTTTACCACTAGAGCTAGGAGGCTTAATCTTCTTAATAGCGATTAGGTTGATGCCACCCTAACATTTTCTCTGGTTATTTCAGGGACTGAGAAGGTGCCAGCTCACATCACACATCCTTTCTGATGACATGAATGGAGAAGTCTATGGCGTAACTTAAGGTGCATTCTTACACATCCTTGTGTTCTGATTAGAGCGATATATTGCTGGATACCTCATCTTTGCACCTGAAAACACAGTACCTGGGATTTAAGAAATATTTGAGCACTGGAAAGGAAGAAAGAAAGAGAAAAAAAAAAAGGAAAGAAAGGAAGGAAAAAGGTCTAGAAGGACACATACCAAAATTTTAACTGTGATTGTATCTAGTATTTTTCTTCCTTTTATACTTTTAGGTCTTTTCCATAATTCTTATAGTGAGTATTGTTTTACTTTTATGATGGGCACAATAAAATGAACTTGATTTTGATCATTTACTAAAACTGCTTTCAAAAAACATCAGTTCTAACAAAATGTGCTTTAAAAGTCCTCATTACCCTCAAGGAATTTTACCTCTGACTCTAGGCAACACAGTTATGACAAAAATACGCCACTCCAAGCTTAAATAGACAAAGCCTAAAGTTAAGGTTTTTCCCAAAGTGTTTACATCTCAGCTCTTCTCTGGTGCTTTTTCATGGTTTGGTTTGGAGGTGAGTTGTGGGAGGTGCCACACCAGCGTGCGGTTGCAAGGAGAGAAGGGTGTTGCTGCCCTCCCAGCATCACACCCATCCTAAGAGCAAACACAACCCACAAACCTGGGTGTCATACTGCCTGGGTGGCTCCCCGAAGGTGCTGGAGGCACACTCCTAGAAGGTGGGGCCGAGGAAGCTGAAATGCAAAAATATAAAAACAATGGCCAGGGCTCTGTTGGGCAAGGTTTTCTGTTGTCTTCTTTTTCCTTGCCCCTACTGTTCACAGTATTTGACTGGGTTTTGCTTAAATATTTCAGAGACAAGTGTTAACCTTCTCCCAGAATGAAATAAAATATAAAAGGAAATACAATAAAAGCTTGAAAAAGATGACCAGGAACGCCATAGAAAGAATGTAGAGATAGAACTAAAGTTTAGGGTACTTCAAATGCGTCATCTAGGTCGGACGGGCACTGATTCACAGAATACTATATTAGAGACCCTCACAGCAAGCCTTGTTGGTTATTGATTCAGTTGCAGACCATGGTTACCTTTCCGTATTGTACAATATTGGCTTGAAGTCCTCCACGTTTGCACCCCTGACTCATATTGCTCTGGATGGTGAATGAGCTTGCACACGACATCACATTGCTCCCCACTCTGACCTACATTACATTTTACTGTGAATGAGTTTAATGGATTAAGATCTGATTGGCATGAGCTTCCACGTGTGACTGCCGAGGGTTGGCAATGCTTTTCGTGAGCCCACAGAAGCACTGCAGAAGTTTGCTCTTGAGTTTTCTTCTAGAAAATTTTGCTTTGTGTTTTGTTTTGCTTTCCTCCTAGTAAGAGTCTCATTCTCATTATGACATATTTTGTGCCAGAAAAAAAAAAAAAACAAAGAAAGAAAAAGTGAGCAGTTCCCTACCTACACAGTGAAAAAACCTAGGTGGTTTTTATTGCTATCCAAAACACAGGGCATGCTGAACTGGTTTCATTTGAAGGCTGGGCTTGCATTAAATGCCACATAAGGATTTTGTACACAATGTGGAAAATGAGGCAAATATAAAATGAATATTGGGTTGAGTTTTCCCTGAAATTTCTGTGGACTGGAGTTTGGATTTAAAATTTTCCACTCATAACTCACATTATCAATTTGTAGACTATCACCACAAATATGTGTGTAATGATGACCCTATGATTTCTGAACAGTTACTTAACTACAATGGGATTTAATCAAAGGATTCAACAATTGTAGGGGCAAAGGGCCGTAAAATGAACAAACTTAGAACTATAGAGCTGTCTTCACTATGTAATTATGATAAAGGAGACAAGGGCATTTTCTAAAAGCAGAGAGGTGATTGTAGTGTCAATTTCCTTTGGTAACTAAGACCTTAAAAACAAGCTTCTGAAGTTATGGTTAGAATTAGAAATCCACCCCATTCCCTTCACCAACCAACCAACCGACTTTTTTTTATTATTAAAACATTTTTAAAAAATATATAGACTGTTCTATAGACTGTAAGAATTAGGAAAACTGAGAGATCATTTCTCTAAAGGGAAGTATAATCTATTTGCTTAATGATCCTACAAAGAGCTAATAAGTATCATCTCTCTTAGAAATAATAATACTTTGCTTTTATATAGACTCTTTCTCCAAGGAGTACAAAGTATATTACAGATAATATCTAATTAATCCTCTTAGGGTCCCCAGGTGGAAGGGAAATGGCAGGTATTATGAAGGTTCATGGGCACCATCAACATGTCTCAGGTGAGGAAATGGAGCTACAGAAAGCATGGTAAAAAGGATACACGTGTAGTTATTTAGGCTAGATCTGCGTGACCTCAAAGCACCGAATCCACTCATTGACAAGAAGAATCAATCGAGTTTGAGCAAAAGAACAGGATCGTTTGACTGCATGCTTTGCCTTTTCTACCAGTTGGGCTCCTGTAGCATGAGTTTTAGTAGATTTGCCAGTGAAAGAACCCACATTACCTGACTTCCAGCCTAGTGGTTTCTTCAGAAGGATAGCATGGGTAGTGCGGATTGCTTCAATTTCCTATTTGCTGCTTGACACAGCACCCTCAAATAGCACATTAGCCATGTGGCTGTGGTTTTGTTTCTCATTGTCCTTTTAAGTTTGGTTGCCTGGAGTCTGTCCATTGTTTTCTGCAAAGTGGGTTTGTATGGGGTATTTTCGGGGTGGAGCATGAAGGAAGGTAGTATGGTAAGAAAGGGGCAGGGGAGTGAATAATCTATTTTGGTTGAAGTATCTCCTTCAACCAAAGCAATAGGAGATACACTACTCCTGTTGAAGCAATAGGAGATACACTACAAGTCTACATCTTTTGTATCAAGATAAATCACAACCTGAGAGTCTTGAGAGAGGGAAGTATTTGCCCTGCTGCAAGTGCTGCCCCATTTCATTTTTAAACATTCCATGGGCAGAATTGAGCTTCCCATTGTCATGAATCCTCTCTGGAGACAGAAGCCTATACCAGCGTCTTGATCAATACCTGATGAACAGGAGGAGAGTGCTTCTGCAAAGAGTGAGCAAACCTTAAAATAAAAGCCGAAGTAGCACTTCCTAAGCTTGAAACTCTTTTACTGACAAGCTCGCTGGGGAATTGGGGCTCAGCTAAAGTCACCTCCCAAAAAGGAAAAAGCCTCCAAGAGAAAATTCAGTCAGATTAATAAACTAGTTGCCTCTGATGTGAACTACATTTTTGACACGTTGAGATAACAAATAGCTTCTGATTCTTACTCACCTAGCTCAGGAGAAGTTGATAGTGGTTTTACAGGAGAAAGACACTAATAATGTCACTTATTTTGCAAATGGAGGCATACAACATGCTCTGAGGGAAGGCACCACTTGTGTTGGAACTTAACAAGTCCATTCGATGGTCCTCAGTTGGCCACTGGAATCTGTAGCTATTGGTTTGCCACTAGAAAGGTGAGCCTCTACTGAAGCTTCCATTCTGGCTGTGGCGAAGAGAAGAAATCTCGCCCAGCCCCTGAATTCACTCTAGCCTGCTCTCTCACTGTAGCTTGCCCCTCATACAAGTACGAATATCTCCCTTTAAGCATCCATGGTCATCTATTTCTTGAAGCCACTCAAGTAGTCCTTAAGGCCACCCACTCACATAAATCCTCTTTTAATAACCTTGTTGATCTCTTCCTCTCCCACAGTTCTTCTCTGTTTCCATGAAGTTCCCATTTGTGTCCAGTTCTTGGCTGGTACACTAGCCATCCTCCAGCCTGGACTATCACCCCACCCTCTAAGTTTAGCCTCTCCCCTTCTTTAATACTGGGGCACGCACTAAGTTCTTCCAGATCTGCTTCTCATCCTGTTCCTCTCAGCCACTCTGTAGGATTTGTATAGAACACATCCTATACATATTTGAGTTCATGTCTACTACCCATTTGCAGGCCTTTTTTGTGGATGTATGCTCAGCCTCTCCTTCCAAACAAACTGCCACCTCCTTCGACTGAGGCTTAGAGTTTAGGTTTCTCAGGATAGAGAGCTTATCTGTTAGGTCCTTTGAACCTCTCCCTAGCATGCTGGCAATAGAGGAGCCCTCTGTATTATTCGTGTTGATAGCCCGACTAGGACTTTCCTAGGTACCTATCTTCTTTTTTAAATCAAAATGTAGCCTGACCAACATGGTGAAACCCTGTCTCTACTAAAAATACAAAAATTAGCTGAGCATGGTAGTGTGTACCTGTAGTCCCACCTACTTGGGAGGCTGAGACAGGAGAATCGCTTGAATCCAGGAGGCAGAGGGTGCAGTGAGCCAAGATCAGACCACCGCACTCTGGCCTGGGTGACAGAGTGAGACTCCATCTCAAAAAAAAAAAAAAAAAAAAAGTCACCAACTTCACATCCAAGTGGCATTCAACTGTGGCTTGCATTAGAAGTTGAGTTCTTTGTCATTTTATGCCTGTGTGTGTCCCAGGATGGGTGGGAGAAACCCTTGCAAATAGCTTCTATTGAATAAAGGGCTATGAAGGAATTTTCCATAATACTTACACAAAAATTATTGCACTTAACTCCCCAGGCTCTTCATAGAAATCCTAACATCTTCCCCTCCCTCCCAAGCCTTTTTAGTTCCCCACACTTTCCCCCCGACCCTGTTCCCAGGGTATAGCAGCAATAGAGTAGCTAAGTCTGTTTGGTATTCAGTTAGAACTATTTATATATCAGAGTTCAGGCTTGTTTATGCAGTAGAATGCTGAAAAGGAAGTGAATCAGATCTATTGCCTAACAGGGCATCCAGGGGTCAAGGTGAAAACAAGTACTGATGATAAGGTAAAATCCATGTTCTACAGTCAGCTTTACTATGAACCTCAAATACCACAGCCAGGCAGGGCCAAGGCCTTGATGTAGTGCCTGCATAGCTAGCGAAGAATATGTGTGCAGGTAGTCATTCTTCTCCTAGGGAAGCTCCTAAGCTTATGGGCATGGGGAAAATCCCAGAGGCCTTCAGGAAACCATTGATTTTCCATCCCTTCCCCCAGGCCTACACATCCCAAAACTTGTATCAGAAAGATCAATGGTGGGAGTCTACGATGTAACATACCCTAGCTTGATTAACTTTATGTAAACATATCTTTGAACTAACTACATTTAAGTTTTTCAGCAGCAGTAATTAACAGCCACTACCATTCACTGAGTTTCTACTATGTGCCTGCTATTATTATACAGTTCTCATTTAATTCTACAACAACACTGAGAAACCGTTAGCATTACTCTCATTTTACTGATTAAGAAATGCAAAGATGCAAAACCTGGTATCTGTTAAGTAACAGACTGAGGATTAACACTCGGGCTCCTTTGAATCTAAAGCCCATTGTTTTCCTTTAGATCAGGGGTCCTTAAGCCCTAGTACCGGTCCTGTTAGGAACTCACCGCACAGCAGGAGATGAGCCTAGGGTGAACCAGCATTACCACCTGAGCTCTAGATTCTGTCAGATCAGCAGTAGCATGAGATTCTCATAGAAGCATGAACCCTGTTGTGAAGTGCACATGTGAGGGATCTAGGTTGTGCGCTCCCCTTATGAGAATCTAATGCCTCATGATCTGTCACTGTCTCCCATTGCCCCCATATGGGACCATCTAGTTGCAGGAAAACAAGCTCAGGGCTCCCACTCATTCTACATGATGGTGAGTTGTACAATTATTTCATTATACATTACAATATAATAATAGAAATAAAGTACACAATAAACGTAATGTGCTTGAATTGTCCTGAAATCATCCCCCAACACTCCTGCCCCAGTCTGTGGAAAGATTGTCTTCCATGAAACTGGTCTCTGGTGCCAAAAAGGTTGGGGACTGCTGCTTTAGACCACTCTGCCTCTGTATGCCACATGTGAATCTGTGGCTGCATTTAGAAGGTGGGGGCTGAAAGTTCTGCTGAGGAGGGAAGAAGTAACTTAAATATCATGTGTCTGGTCTGTCAGGAGTTTTTACCTTGGTTTCACTGTCTCAGAAACACTCAGGGCTGGAGGCCCGATAGGAGAGAGACTGGATTCTCATCCTGGTTATGCCACTCTGGACAAAGCCCTATCTTGCCTTGCACTTAGACTTGGGAAGACAGATTTCTCCTTATGTTAAAAATTAGTTGGCCAGGCGCGGTGGCTCATGCTTGTAATTCCACATTTTGGGAGGCTGAGGCGGGCAGATCAGCTGAGGTTAGGAGTTCAAGACCAGCCTGACCAACATGGAGAAACCCTGTCTCTACTAAAAATACAAAATTAGCTGGGCCTGGTGGTGCATGCCTGTAATCTCAGCTACTCGGGAGGCTGAGGCAGGAGAATCACTTGAACCCCGGAGGCGGAGGTTGTGATGAGCTGAGATCGCGCCATTGTACTCCAGCCTGAGCAACAAGAGGAAAACTCCGTCTCAGAAAAAAAAAAAAAGAAGAAAAGAATGATTATATTAAAAAATAGAACAGACAATGCTGCCACTGTAAGTCTTCAGAGTGCAGAAAAGTAAACCATCTAAGATGTGGTGCAGGATATGTTCAAGTCTCAACCCAGGCAAGAGCTCTGTGATGAGGAGTTGACTAGAAATGGCTGGGTGGCCTTCACCTGGCATGCATTTACTCACATGCGTGTTTACTCTCATGGCTGAAACCCAATTTCCTTCCTGAGCAGTGGGATGATGTTGGTGGGCTTTCTGGACAGCTCCTGTGGTGCCTCTGAAAAGCAGGGCTCTGCTTACTACACTGGTCCCAGAGCACAGAAGAGGGAGGGAGGGCCCTGCATGAGGAATCCCAGGCAAACCTCCAGTCCTCTATGCTCCAGGGCACACAAACAGTCAGGACCTGTAGGCCTTTCAGCAGAAGGGGCCTCGGAGATGATCCCTCCAACTCCAGCAGTTAGAGGTGGACAGCCAAGGCAATGAGAAAGGAAGCTCCATGCTTAACACCGCTGGGAAATGGTGTGCTGAGACTACAATTCTGGGCTTTTAAAACTCCACATCATCAGAGCTTCTCCAGCCTTGCTCTGCCCTTGCAGCCCAATTTGGGCACATTTATCCCGAAAGAGGTTTTGCCTCTGTTTGGCCTCATAAGGACGGGTCACTCCTGTCCCTGCTTCGAGTAGCTCCCAACACAGGCTCCGCACCCTCAAGACTATCTGTATTTCTCACTTTCCCTGGAACTAGTCACTCATGGACACTCCTCACTCCTACTTCTAAACGGCATACTTCTGCAGGCCCAGGTCTACATATCTTTCTTTCTTAGCTGCCAACTTCTTTTTGTCCAAATAGCTGCCAGCATAGAATAGGTAATCAATACATATTTATTAAATAAATGAATGTATAATGAATAAATGTCAAAAAGATGCCTGCAGTACTCAAGAAGATGGACAGTTTCTGGCAGCAGTTAATTAGAAGACAACTTCAATAAGGGGTAATATAAGGTGGCTCTTCTTCCCCATTTTTGTGTCCTTCCTTCCATGCACTCACACCGTGAACCAGAAGGGTTTACCTTTAGAGAGCTATTCTACGGTTGAAGAGGAGGCTAGGATGAGGGTCTCCTTCCTCTGTCTTGTGAGAAACACCCCTAATGGTGGCTAATAAATTCTATTGCATTTATCCTTCAGTTTTCTGATCTTCTCTCTCTTTTGGTTCTACCTTCAGCTCAAGGGTTTAAAGGAGATGATATTTCTTTTGGGTAAGATGATTTAACCTTTGGTTGGACCTCCAGGTTTCTCAAACCCTGTCAGCAACCCACCTTTGCACCCGAGACTTACTAGGAAGATCCAACATTTAAAACACCACCACTGAAACAAATTATATGATAATAAAACAGCAAATTCCCCTTAGCCTTCCCACAGTCACCCTCAAGATGTTATAAATTCTAATAGAAGTGGTTTCAATTCTTTTTTCTGCAACAGTACAATAAAACTATTTTGAGATATGTAGTCTAATAATAAATTGATTTTTTTAAAGAAACGAAATATGAAATGTCAATGACAGTATATTTTTCTTCTATGAATATTAGAAACCTTAGCAAGTGTGGCTCATACTTTCAGTTTGGACTCATATCCTACATAGGATATGTTGAAAATATCATTGCATTGATTTGGGGATGATGAAGACTTATTCCATAGGTGGTATACCAGTTGTTCCCTAAATATTCTATTTGGATTACAAGTGATTGTCTAACATTTTTTAAAAACTGAAGTATATTCCAACATTTAAACATCTAGATGCTTTCTTTAAAAAGGCGTGTTTTGTTGAATATAGAAAATAGGCAATACAAGGCCTTTGTTCCTGCATTATACAATTAAATTTCGTCTAAATGAGTGGCTGCCATCTTTAGCCAGGACACAAACTCTCTGGTCAACACAATCTACAGCACTCTCTATTGTCTAGTGGAACTGAGGTCATGTGTCAGTTGCCATTTATCATTGGGTTTGCCTGATAGTTTGGATTTATTTTGGCTTATCCTTTTAATACGCACCCAGACAGCTTAAGATACCCACCTAACTTCTGCAGTCATTTGCGATAGGACCCCAGTGTATTGCAAGGCATTATATGACGGACTGGACCCAATTCAAGCTCTGGTACTTATTCCTGAGGCCAGAAGGCAAGCCTTTCTTGCACACTGCACAAGACTCAACACAGTTCTACTGCTTCCAGGAAGGCTTTTGTGACCGCTGGTGCTCAGCTTTTCTTTAGTTCCCTGACGCGGGGTTCCCCAGCAGCCAGCACTAATGACACCACTCGGTGAGAATTCACATTGTCCTTCAGTTGCTTGACTTAGAACAGATTTGTCTTCCTATGGGAGAAAAGCCCTGAAGATGAAAACGCTATCTCTTGGACTAGAAAGCCTGACCTGTCTCTGCTCATGGCTATTGGACATATATCCTATTCAATAGAGCGAATACTTTGAACCTGGCTTAAGCAGGGGAAAAAAACCCCAACAATTTAGGTTACATTAATCAGCAAGGCAAACAGACTTCTCATTTCCTTTACTTTTTTTCAGACTGTGGCCAGGGCTTCCCTGGCAATAAAAGATCATACCAAATTGTCGTAAATTATGTAGATGATAGTTATTAATATAATCATCTTCCATAAGAAAACAAATGTCATAAAGCCAGCAATCCATGCCAGAGGAGCCCAGGAATGTTCCCCCTTATTAGAGTGTCCGGCTAACCCGGGTGCTTGCAAGTCATTCCTCCCTTCACAGCCTGAGGCTGAAGAGGTCACTTGGTTTGAGGAAATGGCTCCTCAGTTCCTCCTACCCCCACTTTACCCACTAAGAAAACCAATGGCGCCTTTTATCAGTTTGGCAAAAAGACAAAGGGAATGTTTAATTCTGTACTTAAAATTCTTGGTTCCTACTGTCAGCATTCCCAGTTCTCAGAGAACACTGAATGGATATTTGAAGAGTTTTGTGAAACTGAGACTGAACAGTGGCAACGAGGAGGAAAAGATCCAAAATTAAAAGAACATTTAAAAATACACACCCCCGTACATTCCACTCTCCTCACTTTTCTCTCCTCCTCAACGAAGTCATATTCAGCCCTTAAGAAGATTCCCACAGGAGGGAGGTGATGTAATGTCCTCAGACTGGCTGTGTTCCAATCCCAATTCACCCTACCTAGCCGGGAGGACTTGGGTAAGGAAGTGAATGTCTCCATGCTACAGTCCCCACAACAGTAAAGTGAGGTTAACAACAGTGCCAAGTCCTGGAACCTGTCATCTGTGAAGGGCTCAATACGTATAAACTGCTATTATCATTTCAATTTTCTAAGGAAAGCACCTGATTACAACAAGATTTGCAATACAGAGTAACAGTTGCCAACTGGCAGACCGCTGACCCTAGCCTTTCAAGCTAAGACTTTGCAGAGTGATAAAGTGAAGCTCTCCAGTCATTTCAAATGAGTGAAGTGTTCTCACTTGGCAAAACTGGGGCCTCCAGAAATCCAAAAGAAATTGAATTAGCACCTTCTTCATTATCTCTCTCTCTCTCTTTTTTTTTTTTTTGAGACAGAGTCTCAGTCTGTCACCCAGGCTGGAGTGCAATGGCGTGGTCTTGGCTCACTGCAACCTCCGCCTCCCGGATTCAAGCAATTCTCCTGTCTCAGCCTCCCAAGTAGCTGGGATTACAGGTGCATGCCACCATGCCCAGCAAATTTCTTTTTTGCATTTTTAGTAGAGATGGGGCTTCGCCACGTTGACCAGCCTGGTCTCGAACTCCTGACCTCAGGTGATCCACCTGCCTCGGCCTCCCAAAGTGCTGCGATTACAGGCGTGAGCCACTGCGTCCTGCCAATTCTCTTTATTTATTTATTTATTTTTTGAGATGGAGTCTTGCTCTGTCCCCCAGGCTGGATTGTAATGGTGCAATCTTGGCTCACTGCAACCTCAGCCTCCCGGGCTTAAGTGATTCTCCTGCCTCAGCCTCCCGAGTAGCTGGGATTACGGGCACCTGCCAACATGCGCAGCTAATTTTCGTATTTTTAGTAGAGATGGGGTTTCACCATATTGGCCAGGCTGGTCTCGAACTTCTGACCTCAGGTGATCTGCCCACCTCGGCCTCTCAAAGTGCTGGGATTACAGTTGTGAGCCACTGGTCAATTATCTCTTTTAGAGAAGGATTTTTCTTCCCACATAGAAAATTTGTGTTTAAGGGGGATCTTGGGATGTCAAAATGGGCTCTGCCTTTCAGTCTGAAAATCTGCTGATGTGATGTGTGACCATCTAATGAGAACATTGCTGCACTTGAAATGTGGTCTATAAATTATTTTATAGACTGAATAATGTAATCATCCTCAGACTAGAAGGCCAGAAGAGGCTGTATGAGGCCCTTTTTTCACAGAAGAGCCATCCAACCCCTGAGAGTTGAGAGACTATGACCAAAATCAAGTGAGGGGCTGGAATTCAAGTCTTTTGGCTTCCCATCAAATGAATTTTTCATCTCACCAAGCTAACTCCGATAGCTAGGCTGGATGACTATGCTGTTGGAAAGTGTTGAGCCTTGCAAGGCTTTCTGATTCTAGCTCTTCCTGTGAGAGAGGATGAGCTTTAATAACTACACAAACACCCTATTTATTCTCGAGCAGCCTGTGATGCAGGGCCTTGGCCATACCTCCAAATGCGTCATCATTTCCATGGGAAGACATACAAGGAGCAGGAATCCAACATACAAAGACACAGAGAGGAGCAAAGAGGCATGAAAGTGGGTAAGAATTTCAGTGGTGGAAGCTCAAAAACACTGAATAATGAGAAACTTCTTTGAACACAATGAAGTGGCACAGTCAGCTGTAAAACATCTTCTTCCGTTGTTAGCTTTCTTCCAAAGTGTCCCAGCAACAGGCTGGTGGTCAACTCTCATGGTGTTTCTCCAAAGACCTTCACGTGGTGTCTCATGGCAGACTGAGAAGAGATTCCTTGGAGACTGTCTAAGGAGAATAGAAGCAGCCTGGGCCAGCAAAGCTATGAAAACCACAACTTCATTCATTCCTGAAGGTTTGCATTTACAGAAATTGCGCAAATTGTTCTGCACATTGAAAAACGACGTCAAAAATTTATTTTTAGAAAGGGAATATTATGAAAACACAATTGGGGTTCCTTTAGCTTTCCAAACAGTGCCCAACAGTAGTTTCCAAGAAAGTCATGAGCTAGCTTTTTTCTAATTGTGTACACAGTTGTGCTTGTGTAAATGTACACAACTGTATACACATGCACAAACACATTCACCATTTAGTGGTCAAAAAGCACTCTAAAACGTTAGGGGAAGGAAAGATCCATTTCCCAGTTCAAGTCGTCGGTCTTAAAATTCACAGTTGGGAGAAATTCCGCTGCAATGAATTATGTAAAAAAATTATGATTCTTCCTCTCAACCTAATGTAGGAGAATTGCCTTCACCCAGAAATGATCTTGCTACACTAGAACTACTCAGTCAGCATCTTTAATTATCATTTCCCACCAGCCTCCAGGCCAGTGCTTCTCCAAGTTTAATGTGCATACAAATTGCCTGGAGATCTTATTAAATATGCTAATTCTGATTCAGTAGGTCTGGGGTGGCCCCTGAGAGTCTACACTTCTCACAGTTGCTGAGTGATGCCACAACTTCCAGCCCACGGAGTAAACTTTGAGTAGCAAGATTCTAGAGCAAGCCCACTTAACACTGTTCTCTCACTACGGCAAGAAGTGGGCTACAGCCAATTTTATGGCTAGGATGGTAGGCTTCTATGAGGTGCCACATTCCCTGTGAATCTTCCCCTCATTCGGAGATACCTCCCTCTGTATCATCTTTCTTCCTTCTCTTCTGAATGCACTTGCAGTTGAAAAGCTAAAGGAGACAGCCTGTTGCACTGGTCCAGGGAGAAAAGTATGCGAACTTGGGTTTGAATTTCATCAATACCACTTTTACAAGCCAGGTAATTCTCTCTGAGCCACATTCATAATATGGAGCTAAGATACTGTGATGTGATGATAGATAATGGTTTTCATCCACAATCCCTGGCTCATAACCCCCATATCCTTTGTTACAGTCTTTTGTTATAATGTTGATTGTGTGAGGCCTCAGGGACAGGTCTCTGATCTTCTCCTGCCCTATCGTCACCTGCCCCAAAGCAGGACGCTACTCTTTCCCCACCTTTCTGATTGTCAGTCTTAAGACCCTCCTTAGAGAGAGTCCCACCCTATACTCTGAAGGGAGAGAATGTTGATATCATGATGCTTCCATAAAAACCCAAGAGGGCTGGGTTCAGAGCTGAATATGCGGAGGTTCCTGGAGAACGGTGCCCCAGGGAGGACATGGAAGCTCCGTTCCCCTTCCCCATACTTAACCCTAAACATCTCCTCATCTGTATCCTTTGCAATATCCTCTATAATAAACTGGAAAACATGTTTTCCTGAGTTCTGTGGACCACTTCAGCAAATTAACTGAACCCAAAGAGAGGGTGGTGGGATCCTGAACTTGAAGCTGGTTGGCCAGACATTCTGGAGGCCTGGACTTGCAACTGGTGTCTGAAAGCATGGCGGGGGCAGTCGTGGGGACTGAGCCTTCAACCTGTGGGATCTGACAACATCTCCAGGTAAACAGTGTCAGAATTGAATTGAAGGGTACCCAGATGGTGTCTGCCGCTTGGTGTGTGGGAAAAGCTCCCACACATTTGGTCACAGAGGTCTTCTGTGTTGATTATTGTTGCGGCGGTATGTATGCAGAGGGAAAACTCAGTTTGTGAGAATTTTTCCCAAAGTAGAAACCCACCCCTGAGTTTGTTATCGTAGATAAATGAGAGAATGCACAGCACCCAGAACAGTGCCTTGAACGCAACAGTTCAACAAGCAGCAGCACCGTCTCCTCTTTCTTTTCAAGTTTCATGCCCCAAGTCAGTTCTTCATGTGTGGTCCCAGCAGGACAGACTTGAGGGCATAGCTTGTATAACCTATAGCATATAATAAAAGTCCTATGGCACTGGCAGTTAGAAGGCAAGGTACAATCTTCCTTTCTTGGCAGTAAGTTATAAAACCTTTCTTATGTTTTTTTTTTTGTCTTCTGTCATTACGCCTAAATTGGTATTATTTGGCATTGTCAATTAATTAACGAACACATTTTACTGAGCCCCTATTATGTGCCACACAGTGAATCAAAAATACAGATGAAATCTCCAAATGCAACCAGCTTCCAGATTAGCTGGAGTTTTGGTAGAAAAACTCTGGATAATTGATGAAAAGTTCGCATTTTCTTCTTTCTTTTCTTTTTCTTTTTCTTTTTTTTTTTTTGAGACAGTATCTCGCTCTGTCACCCAGGCTGGAATGCAACGATGTGATCTCTGCTCACTGCAACCTCCACCTCCAGGTTTCAAGTGATTCTCCTGCCTCAGCCTCCTGAGTAGCTGGAATTACAGGCATGCACCACCACGCCGGCTAATTTTTGTATTTTTAGTATAGACGGGGTTTCACCATGTGGGCCAGGCTGATCTCGAACTCCTGACCTCAAGTGATCCAACCACCTTGGCCTCGTGCTGGGATTATAGGCACGTTGCATTTTCATTCTAAGATTTGGTGTTCTACAGATAGGACCTTCGTAACAGCAAAGTTATATCAATATGATAGAGTTGGCATAATAAAATTAGTTCGACATACAGGCAAAAGAAATGATGGTCTGGACATCACTTGGCAGAGTTTTTATTCTTCTAAGTTCGTCAGTTACTGGTAGAAGGATCGTGCTAGGATGCTCAAGTTTCTCATTTCATCCCTGATGCTGCGTTCAGAAGCAAACACCACACCTGCCAACATTCCAAAGGCGGTTTTCTTGTTGGGGAATTCAAAGTGAAGGTGACAGCAGAAAAGTAAAGACAATCACCTAAAAAGTGGTCACTCCTCACTTTTAAAAACAAGTCCGGTAAATGAAAAAATGTTAGATTTACAAATTGAACAGAAAAAACACTCTATAAGAAGGTTTTCTGGCTAAATGAACGAAAGGTATCTGTTTGTGGTTTAATCACATTCAATTGAATAACGGTTGTTAGCTAAATTTGACTTTCCTGTCAAAATTGTCACCATGTTGCAAACTGACTTTAAAAGAATAACTAGAGCCAGAGTGGAGTAGTGAGAACTTAATACACAAAGCTCGGGTAGCAAGGAATTCATCTAACCATCCATGTCTTGACCTCCTTCTAACCCAAAGTACAAAACTTGGCAGGAAGCAGATGAGGAAGTCATTAATATGTGGAAAAGGATCTCTCAAAGGCACACCAAGACCCTGTGCCTTTCACTGATGGAAATAAAAAGGAATTGTACAAATATTTACCACAAGAAAATCATTCTAAAAGCTGAAGGATTTCCACAATCGACACAGAGTACCATATTACTACCGAGGCAAAGTTTCTGGTTAGTATAGGCTCCTGTTCCGTCCTGAAAGTGAGGTGTAGAGGTCAGAGTTCAAGGACTGACCTTGAGGGGGGGGGGGGGGGGGGGGGGGGGGGGGGGGGGGGGGGGGGGGGGGGGGGGGGGGGGGGGGGGGGGGGGGGGGGGGGGGGGGGGGGGGGGGGGGGGGGGGGGGGGGGGGGGGGGGGGGGGGGGGGGGGGGGGGGGGGGGGGGGGGGGGGGGGGGGGGGGGGGGGGGGGGGGGGGGGGGGGGGGGGGGGGGGGGGGGGGGGGGGGGGGGGGGGGGGGGGGGGGGGGGGGGGGGGGGGGGGGGGGGGGGGGGGGGGGGGGGGGGGGGGGGGGGGGGGGGGGGGGGGGGGGGGGGGGGGGGGGGGGGGGGGGGGGGGGGGGGGGGGGGGGGGGGGGGGGGGGGGGGGGGGGGGGGGGGGGGGGGGGGGGGGGGGGGGGGGGGGGGGGGGGGGGGGGGGGGGGGGGGGGGGGGGGGGGGGGGGGGGGGGGGGGGGGGGGGGGGGGGGGGGGGGGGGGGGGGGGGGGGGGGGGGGGGGGGGGGGGGGGGGGGGGGGGGGGGGGGGGGGGGGGGGGGGGGGGGGGGGGGGGGGGGGGGGGGGGGGGGGGGGGGGGGGGGGGGGGGGGGGGGGGGGGGGGGGGGGGGGGGGGGGGGGGGGGGGGGGGGGGGGGGGGGGGGGGGGGGGGGGGGGGGGGGGGGGGGGGGGGGGGGGGGGGGGGGGGGGGGGGGGGGGGGGGGGGGGGGGGGGGGGGGGGGGGGGGGGGGGGGGGGGGGGGGGGGGGGGGGGGGGGGGGGGGGGGGGGGGGGGGGGGGGGGGGGGGGGGGGGGGGGGGGGGGGGGGGGGGGGGGGGGGGGGGGGGGGGGGGGGGGGGGGGGGGGGGGGGGGGGGGGGGGGGGGGGGGGGGGGGGGGGGGGGGGGGGGGGGGGGGGGGGGGGGGGGGGGGGGGGGGGGGGGGGGGGGGGGGGGGGGGGGGGGGGGGGGGGGGGGGGGGGGGGGGGGGGGGGGGGGGGGGGGGGGGGGGGGGGGGGGGGGGGGGGGGGGGGGGGGGGGGGGGGGGGGGGGGGGGGGGGGGGGGGGGGGGGGGGGGGGGGGGGGGGGGGGGGGGGGGGGGGGGGGGGGGGGGGGGGGGGGGGGGGGGGGGGGGGGGGGGGGGGGGGGGGGGGGGGGGGGGGGGGGGGGGGGGGGGGGGGGGGGGGGGGGGGGGGGGGGGGGGGGGGGGGGGGGGGGGGGGGGGGGGGGGGGGGGGGGGGGGGGGGGGGGGGGGGGGGGGGGGGGGGGGGGGGGGGGGGGGGGGGGGGGGGGGGGGGGGGGGGGGGGGGGGGGGGGGGGGGGGGGGGGGGGGGGGGGGGGGGGGGGGGGGGGGGGGGGGGGGGGGGGGGGGGGGGGGGGGGGGGGGGGGGGGGGGGGGGGGGGGGGGGGGGGGGGGGGGGGGGGGGGGGGGGGATTTTTTAAAAAGATAATCAGCTTTGTGTGTGGTGTGTGTGTGTGTGTGGCATCTCTAGTTAAAGGTGCAAAAAGACCTGATGAAAACTGTTTGGTTATGATTCAAAGTTTTTCTTCCTTATTTAGGTCTTTACTTGATCAAATCAACTGTAAATTTGAAAATGGACTCAATATTATATAACATTAAAGAATTATTAATTTTCTTTTGGTTTGATCATGGCATTACAGTTATATAAACATGTTTTAAAATGAAGTATTTAGCGTTGAGATGACATGATGTCTGTCTGACGTTTTCATTAAAATACTTCGGCAAAATAAAAAAATGTGTGTGTGTGTGTGTTAGCAGGAGGGGTAGGTGTAACGACGACGGTAAAATGTTGATGGTCATTGAAGCTGAATGATGGGTTCACTGGAGCACTGCACTTTCTCTCAACTCGAGTATTTTTGGAAATTTTCACAATAAAAGATTAAAAATCCGACCCACAAAAAATAGGGTTTCTCAAAAAGCACTAAAAATAGTTTACACAACAATACTGACTCTTGCCATGAAATGCAGAGAATAGGTGCAAAAACCCAAGAGCAATAATTAATGGCCAATCCTATGTGCATTCCATTAAGCACAAGCAGCTGTCATAAACATCTTAATTTAAAGAGTTGGGGTTTGGGGAATCATGGCACTGCAGAAAGCTTCTCCCTGCTGTGGCTCCACAGAACTGGTACATATCAGACCCTTAAATTTTTAAACACAGCTTTCATGTTTTTGAGAGCTGAAAAACCTTTGAAAAGTCAGCTTGTTAGGAAATTCACCTTGCAGACTCCTACTTTAAGGGTTGGTGGAGGTGCTTGGGTACTGGCAAAATTGATTTGGGGGTGGGGGTGGAGGTTCACAGGTAAAATAAACGTGTCGTATGCTTCAGAAGAAGCTAGCTCACTCTAAATATACGGGGCGTAGCTACCTTGCAGTGGTGCCTTTCAGCAATGCAAAATATACCGCCTCGCTAGAGAGGTATCTCAAGTCTACAAAGCCCCGCCTCCTAGCCTTTATTGTTCCTTTTCCAGTCTTTGTCATAAATCGAAAGAGGCAGCATTTTGAAGACGGAAGAAGCACTAAGCAGGAAGCAGGAGCCTAAACTTCAGTTTCTCGTACTGCTGTGTGTTACCGTAAACACTAGGCCATGACCTGCCCTAGGTGCTGCTTCTGTGACATCGGATCATCATCTCACACCCATGAAGGTCTCTTGAATCCCTTGGGGCCTAATACACCTGAGTCCCTGGGCTGTGATATGGGAGGCAGTCTGATGCCTCCATCACCTCCCTGACGGCAAGACGGCATGCAAGAGTCCTATTTGGGTGGTAAAGTTTAATGCGAGCAGAAAGAGGCAGACGATAGCTAACACAATCTGAGTTAACCGCTGAAAAACCCAAACTCTCCAATAAAAATACTGGAATGGCCCCAGTCACCTTTTATCAAGGGTACATTTAACCATCCTCATTGGTGGCTGCTTCCATTCATGGTCACACCCTTCCCTCTTCCCTCAGGAACTCTGTATTTGTGTGTAAATAAGGACGTGTCATGGTATACTGTGTGCAGGCTGCACCTGACAAGAAACAAGGTTGCCGGCAGCACAGGACAAGGCCTCCGGTTAATTTCTCCAATCGATCCTGGCAGTGATTATCTGGTCCAGGAAAGAACAGGTCTTTGTTCACAGCACCAGATTTGAATGTTTTAAAACAACACCCTATTGCCCGTAAGAATGACTAATAACGGTCGGCTGTAATTTCCCAGAGTTTGTGGCTATGACTTCTTCAGCTTTCCTTGCATTTGAATTTGCCATATTTCATCTGGGGGCTTGCTAGCGCTTTCAAGCACAATGTAACCAAAACCCCCAGCCAGCTCTCGGTTCAGCTGGGAGAACTTTGTGGTACTCTCGAACTTACTACTTCCTGCCCCCACACCTGAGAGTCTCCCCGCTCACTGTTTTCCCTGCATCATGCACCATCAATCAAACAAACAGAGAAACACAGAAACCTCAGTTCTCAACTGCAATCAATACAGCCTCCCTTCCTGGGGTAGCGCTGCCTTCGTGTTAAAGGTCAGGGAATGAGTCAGGGGCAGAAGAGAGAAACAGAGGCCGTGGGTTCTTTGACTCCACATCTCACAGACAGATCAGTGGATCCAGAAAAATGACATCATTAAGCTGCACCAATTGCCGGGGGGGAGGGCAGTCCAAAGGAACACCAAATCAGAGTGATCAGAAAACATTTTTGTTATTTTGCACATGGTCTCAAGAGCTAGACAAATAAATTTGCCTAGTATGTTCTAAGTCACAAATAGATAAGAGGAAATTGAAACCACAGTAGCCAAGCACCTCCCTGAGGAGAGCAAGGCTGGGCTTCCATTACAATAATATTCTTATTTACGTTTTCTCATGCACATTATTTAAGTATATATTTATTTACTCAGACCAGATTTGTTGAGTACTGCTACGTGGAATTCACAATATGAAGTGCCGTGGGGCAGGCAGACCTGGGTACCCTCGAAGAACTTGGTAAATAGCTATTTCTTAACTGCTAGTAAACAAGTTGCTCTTCTAGTAAGAAAAAATAATGGCTGGAAAACTTATTTACACCTTCAATACACAAGGCTATTTTGCACAAACCAGATATAGGAAACATTTATATATGGAGCATTTCTAAAACAGATAAAATCAGGGCTCAGTCTTCTTTATGAAAACAAAAAGCAAAACACTTTGCAATTTGAGCAAAGATTATTTCTGCAGAGGGTCGTCTCTAGTAAGAGGTGCCTGCTCCTCAGACCAAGTCTCTCTCTTTCAGGGCCATTCCTCACTGGATGGTGATTCATTTTACTGAAGGACTCACCCTAGACAGAATACAACCAACCCTTTAGAAACACATCAGTTGTTTAAACAAACTATGCCTGTATTCATTTGCTTAGCAAATCATTTTGTCACAGATTTAGCCCAGCCAGAGTCTAAATGATCACAACTACTGAAACTATACCAATACCTTTTCCATTGAAAACCTATCAAAGAAATAACATCAGTTCACATTACCATTATCGATTCTTACCCTTTTCTCCCTTAACTCTCTTCCTTTTCAGTTTGTTATTTTCTTATGTTCTGAATTTCAAGAAGACTTCCACGTGTTATCAACATATGGTACATCATTCACATAAGTACATAAAATTTTCTACATGTCATTAAAGAACTGAGCTTGTATTCCAGTGAGTGAAACTGAAGAGGAAAAATCCCAAAGATAACCCCACAAACTAAGGTGCAGCTAAAATAGCTGTCCCCTACCCCCATCACTCACCGCACTATTTCTTAGAACTTTTATCTTTACATATGTACAAATAAACAAGAGTGTTTCCGTTATGCCTTATTTGTGTAGAGGACTTACGTGCAGCTCTCTGACCTTCCTCTGGCTCTGATTAGCCCCTGAATGTGGATCACCCACATGCAACAGGCTGCTGACACCACCAGAAAGCTGTCTTTCAGAAGAATCAGGAGTTCCACCTAAAGACATCATGTCCACCTGCTGTTCTCTGGTTCAGCTGACTTTCCTGGACTTGCTTTCTTGTTGCCCTGACCTGTGCTCCATGCCAGATCTCACAAACAAGGCTGGACTCTGCTCATTCCTGGCCAGTCTTGTCCTGAAGTCATCCAAGAAGAATGCTAGACAGCAGGACCACAATCTTGGCCAATGGAGACCCTGTCATTCTAGTGAACATTTCCAACACAAGATGTGAAGACCCTCCTTCCAATTTCTCATCCTTCCCTCTCCATAACTCACAAACACCAAGTCTATTTCCCAGAGAAGTGGTCAGGGTGCAGTAAGTCGGGCAGCTAAAGCAGTTCTGCAGGTAAGCATGTTGCCACTAACCCTTGAGTTTAACTTCTTACCAGATCTCTGCAAAGATAGAAAAAAACTAGCTTGCAAGAAACCCCAGCTCTCTGGATGTTCTGTCCTTAGGCTGCTGAGATTTTCAAGGGCATGCAGATAGTTGAAATTCACTGATTTTCAATAATTACAATAATACCTAAGAATTTTACGTATTATTTAAATAATACATAGAGACTCCTTACCCAAGAAAGATATTGTCAAGACTAGATTTTATAAAAAGGCTAACCATTATACATAAATAAATGGCTCAACAAATAAAGTTTTATTTTAGCAGTAGCAGCAACCCTTAGTTTCGACGTGCATATAGGTTGAAAAAGGTTTGCTGAAAGAGAAAAACAAAGACTGTTATCTCAAAACTGGTTGAGACCGACAAATGTGATCCTATCAAAACCATTCCCCACCATTCACATGAAATGGCCATGTTCTTTGAAAATTTGTGGAAAATTACATTTTTTTTTTTGAAAATTATTCCCCTCA
This sequence comes from Macaca thibetana thibetana, assembly GCF_024542745.1. Lineage (NCBI taxonomy): Eukaryota > Metazoa > Chordata > Mammalia > Primates > Cercopithecidae > Macaca > Macaca thibetana. Next base: position 145,126,657 of record NC_065584.1, read on the forward strand.
GGGCACATCAGATGCAGGGAAAAAGCAAAGAGAAGGTAAGTTAAACTAGTTGAGTACTTTCTCAGTGAAATGATTTGAAAGATCATATCCCCCTAAATAAAATAAACAGTAGATTCTCTGCAATTCTTCCTGGAGGTTTTCACACCAAAACAAATATGGAATAAACTCATGAGAGTTTATCAGGGTCAGAGTTATGACTCTAGCCAGGGGTACACACAACTCCATTCATCCATCCTGCCATCCACACATCCATTTATTCAACTATTCGAATAACAAATCAAGAAGTATTTATTGAGTGCTTACTATGTGCAAGATCTTGCTCTTGGAGTTTGGAGGCTACAAGAAGGACCAAGGCGAGCTCTCAGTCCACAAGGAGGGTGAGAGAAAGGGAAACCTTTGGAGTATGTGCAGTTGTGTAGACATTTCTTCAGCACACCAGAGACTAGACGGATCGATGTGGCATGTTCAACTCTGTAGCCCTTGACCTTGTCTTAGAGAAACTAAGTGCTTGAGGTAAAGATGTTAATTCCCTTAAGGCTTCGCAAATTGTACCCAATCTGATAGCGTGCAATCTGTATACTGACTTTACCTCTGGCTTCATGTTATGATTCCTACCTTTGTTTTCTTTCCACCCTGACTTATTCATCAATTTTTATCTTGGATACTCTATGCGGTATTATAAGCCACCTCAAATCCTCTTGGGAAATAAAGGGGTCTAAATTCTTAAAGGATAGACACAATCACCCAACTAGATCACTAACAATGATAACAAAGATGGTAATTCTTATTATCACAGGTAACTTTCATTGAGGGCTCCTATGTGTTGAGTACTGTTCCAAGAACTTTACATGTATTTTCTTGTTTATTCTTTACAATAATCTTTTGAGATTGTTACAATTATTATCCCTATCATAGTAAAGGAAAATGAAGCACAGAGAGCTTATGTAATATGTTAGTATGTGTTGGAATCAACATTTGAACCCACACAGTTTGAGTGTGGAGCGGCTCCTTGTGTTTTATCCAGGTATTCGGGCTCTCCAGGTCTCCTGATGGGACAGACGCCCCATTGCTTCCTGGTCGGACTCAGTAGCTTTCCCTATTGTTTGACTTTAGGACTCTGATGCTGTGTCCTACCTAGTCTTAGGGACCTTCTTGAATATTGGCCCCATCTTCCCTAATGCTGTGGCCGGTTTAATAGGAGCTCCCATATCTGAGTACTGTGTCTCTGGAGGGCAAGCTTCTTAAGAAAAGAGTGTGTCTTGCTCACTTTCTAATTGTGAGTACCTGGAGGCATACATGAGCCATAGCAGGTGTTTAAGAAAGGTTGGTGTGTGTTGACTGAATGAATGAGGGTCCCACCACTTTCTGGTGAACACTGTGCCTGAGATTCTCTGGCCACCCTCCCAGAGAGGCACTCCCAGGTCCTGGCTCCCTCCTCCAGACTCCTCACACTGCGCCCTTTATGATAGCTCTGTAGCTTCATCTGCCTGTGCTTGGTGAGTTCCACCTGGCTAGGTGATGCTTCTAAAATTAAACAACTATCAATCTGTGAATGGTAAAGCTTATGCATTCAGATTTTATCAAAGTAGAAAGCAAGCACATTTTACAAGGAAAAAGGTCTTTCTGATTAGCGATTATAAAATTGACTTAATTTCAATCTAATTTACCATATTCAGAAGTGCCACATTCAGAATTGGAATGGGCACTTTTAATTATCTTATGAGCTCAGGCAGTTCAATGTCTTCTTTTCCTCCGATTTCAGCTTAGCACAATGCCAGCACCCCTCTCTTTCCCACTCTCACATGGGTCTTTCTCCGTATTTTCTGTGCTCTTATTACCTGGACTATCTATTTGCTGATTAATCATATGTAACTTAGTGATATGCATCATGGTGCTCAATTGTTATTCAATTCCTGTTTTGTTAGTTCATGGTACCCATGTTTCTATCTCCCATGAAATTTGTTTTTAATTTTTAATTTTTGTGAGTACTTAGTAGGTGTATATATTTATGGGCTAGATGAGATGTTTTGATGTAGGCATGCAATATGTAATAATCACATCAGGGAAAATGGGGTGTCCATCTCCTCAAGCATTTATCCTTTGTGTTACAAACAATCCAGTTATAATCTTAGTTCTTTTAAGATATATAATTAAATTATTTTGACTATAGTCACCCTGTTATGCTGTGAAATACTATGTCTTATTCTTTCTAACTATTCTTTTTTGTACCCACTCCCATGAAAACTTCTTGACAAGAGATCATTGTGACTTGTGCCTCTTGGGATCTAGTCACTTGAGAACTGGTTCCATGGTGCTTCGGGAAAGGTTGTGAAATTTCATCAAAGACTATGTCCCTCAAATAAACCTAATTAAACGTCCTCCACTGGGTCATTCATACAAGTGAAGTGGAGGGTAGGCCATATAGAGCAGTCTCCAGGCAGAATTGTGGTCAGAATTGTAGAAATTCTGGTCACAAGGGAAAGGCAAGAAAGGTAAGGGGTGAACAGTAGTGGTGGTGGTTTGGGGGGCACACAACATTTTTTGAATCGCCACATCGACAAGGTACTAGGCGAAATGATTTACACACTTGATTTCACTTCATCATCTGCATAACCCTCAAATGTTGACATAATGCTGCCTCCCCTTCTACCCATAATTAAGGCCATATAGTTATTACGTGATGGGGTTGGGGTGTGACTCCAGGTTTACCTGACTCCAAAATCATACTGTTTCCCCTATATTGCTTTCAGAGCCGCCTTCGCTCTTCACTGCATGCACTGTCCAGAATCCCCCTTTACATTCAGAATGAAGGAAATGAAGGCTAATGAGAGGTCATGCTGGCAAGTCTAATAAATGAATAGGGTCAGGACCAATGGGGAAGGAAAGTGGAAATGTCTACGTTCTTTGTTGTCTCGGGATTGCAAAAACGAAGGAGGCAAAGGGTTCTAAGCAGGTCAGTAAAGGCCGGTGTTGAGCACCTACTGTGTGCAAGCCAGTTTGCCACGGCACAGGGCACAAACAGAATCGGGGCAAGGTCATATTATCCAGGCTCCAGCTTATGTGAAAGCCAGCTGGGCCGACAGAACTCATTTCCCTTTCGTTGCTGCTGAAAAGTCAGCATCCAATCATCTCTTGAAAGACCAAGCCAAGGTAGTTCCTCAGCCTTGCTTTGCGTGGGCCCCGCCTACAGCCTCGTCTGCACGTGCCTCCCGTGGGGCTGCAGACGCGCCGCTTTGTCTAGGGGCCGGCGGGTGTGCGGGAGAGGAATCCAGACTTCAGGCAAGCAGGGGGTTAATAGCTCATAAAATAAAACCCTCTAACACAAAAATGTTATTTTAATTGTATTACATTGAGGAGCCCTGAGGGTCGTGGGGTAGATAATCAAAAAGGACAAGGAGGAAATTAAAAAAGGGAAGAAGGCAATCAAAAAGGCCATTTAGGAGAGGCCCTTAATCCTCAATAGAAAGAACACTAATTATACTACAGAATCTCCTTATAATTAACCCTGATATAAAGTGTTTTTTGAGCAGTAATAACTTTCACATTCGCAATCATTTTGATCGCAAACTCCTGTGAACGCCTCACAAACAGCAGCTCTCACAGGTTGGCTGGTTTTTGTCCCCAGCAAGCCGGGGGATTACACTGCTGTTCATAACCAACAAGACAAATATTTCTGCCCTCAGCTAAGTCCACTGCTTCATTGAACTCAGCCCATTGCTTTCATTTTGTTTTGTTTATTGGCAAGAATAGCTCGAAAGTCAACCATCCTTGTGCCTCCTTCCCCTTCTTTGCAATTGCTTCCCTATGCTCGTTTTTAACCTTTAATATGACTTGGAATATCCCACGGTTGCAAAACCCACCCACTGAATTCCCAACATACCTTCCTTAGTGAACAGACCCCTGCTTAGATTTACCTACACTCCTAGGGCGCACAGTGCTGTAATAGTTCTTAACGTTTCCAGACAAAAGCAAGGATTCAGACGGACTCTGCTCAAATCCCGGCCAAAATAAGAGCCGCACATTCCTCTCGCTGACAGCTGATCCCTTATGAACCAAAGCTCCAAATTGTCAACTAGAAAATTTCAGATACGGAACAGAACAAGGGAAGAATGCAGACAGTTATAGATTTCAGGGGTCCCAGGGTATCCGGAGGCAAAGCAACTGGGACCAGTGCACAAAGGGAGAAGGGCCTGGAACGCGTTGTTTGGAACTTAAAAAAAATGGCCTGAAAGTGAAAAGAATCTGTCCCTGTCCTTACATGAACCGGCCATCGCTCTTATCCCACCTAGTAAGAGAAGGAGCAGGATCTCAGATCCCATGAGATCCCTGGGGAGACAGTTTCAATGGGGCACCTGCCTGCCAAGTGAAACTGTAGGAGAGGTTCACGGGCACTCCTGACATTCACAGCACTCTGAAGGTATTCGTCTCCTCTGAATGCACTCCTGGACCTGGCTTCACCTCCTCCTGGCAAATACACAGCGGACGTGTTTGAAAGGTCTGCCTGCTCACAATGGGCTCCATCCCCACTTTAACTCGGAGACTGGGACACCAAGGCTTGTGAAACATTGAGCCTAGCATTTTTCCTCTGTATCAAAAGAACGAATGCCAAAGGAATTCTTCCATTTTTCCTTGCATGTTATTGGAACTAAAAACCTTACTTCTACTTCCCATCCGGGTGACTATCCTTCATGTAGAATTTAACAAGATAAGAAGATGCTTCTTTTTTTGCTTTTTATTTATTTATCTTTTTAGAATCAGGTCTCATTGTGTCACCCAGGCTAAAATACTTTTTTGGCTTTGTAAACAGAATCTATAACCAAGAGACAAATATTCTCTTACCATTCAACAATATTAAGTATCTGTAATATACCCACCCTCCCAACTCACCCTTGGACCTAGGCAATACAGGATAGGAATTATATTGACCCTGCTTGTGTAGGGACTAGGTTGCTCCTCTTCAGTTACCTATTCAGTTGAATAGCAAGTTACAGCTCATTAACACAGAAAAACATAGGACATTAGCTCATTTCCACTTAAAAAATATCCCTACTAAATAAATCATCATTCATGTCATCCAAAATACCTACAGAGACACACAATTCACTTATAAAGTTGAATGACTGGATTAAAAATGAAGAAAAGATTATAAGTCTCCCATTTAAAAAATTTTATAAGTAAAATGCATTTACCAGTAAAATACACTAAAAGGATCTGCAGGACCATCCCTGCTCCATTCATTAATGCAACAAGTATATGCCAAGTGCTATTCATTTCTCAACACCTAAGGGTTAGCCAGGCACAGATCCTGCCCTAAAAAAACTTAAAGTGTAGTAGCGGAGGTAACTCACATTTGCATATCATTCAACTGCAAGTCAGAGTGCGAACAGTACTATAAGAAAGGTGCAGATTTTTAAAAACTTTATACAATAATAAAATTATAAAATAAATGTAAGATATTATTAATGGCATCTGGTAGAGGTCTCCCCTTGAGTTATCCCATCTGAACACACAGCAAATACTTTGTTATATCCATAGGCGGGATATTTACAACTCCCTTTGTTGGGGTTTTATTCTAGGTGTAATTGCCATTAGCAGGACGGGAGCTGGAAGCCAATAGGAAAGGCTGAAGCTGATGCTGATCTTTACATCCCAGTTTTTGGTGTCCCTTCCTTTGAGAGGACGGGTCCTAACATTGGGCTCCCTCTCACACACCCCCCCACCCCACCCCATATTCTGAGTTCCTCCCACCTCTGTTCTGTTCCATCAAAACGTCATTGCCAAAGAGCCTCATGGATGCCACGAAAGAGGACAACACATTAACTGGAAATGCTCAGTCTCACTTTCCTTATTCCAACCTCCAATGATACATATTTTAACAGAGTGTTCTGGAGATGAGTCTTTAGCCAAAAGAAACTACATCTTAGGAGAGGGGGAGACAATAGAGTCAGGAGTCCTGGATTCTAGTCCCAGATTAGTCACTCAATATAGTATCCTTGGACAAATCCGCTTATGTACCTGAGCCTCCATTTTCTCCATTGTTAGAACTCACCAATAGCAGACTCCCAATGTTCTGAGTATGTAAAATGCAATATAAAGCTCACATGAATTATGCAAATACATTTAAATACAATCATGAGAGGGAATTTTAGTGAGGTGCAAAGGAATCTTTTTGACAGGAACCTTGTCTGTATTACCTTGAGTCGGGAAAGTTTGTCCAGAGGCAAGACCTGTGCCAACCAATGGCATTGACTCCAACCCAACTGGATTGTAATCATTTATACAGTTGTTAGTTGATTTGTTCTTCTGTGTATTAAATCTAAAATATGAAGTCTAATCCAACTTATACTTTATGTGGTCAGGTTTAGGGATGGTATTTTCTATGTAACATCTTACCTCTCTGCTTTAAGGCTAGTTGTGGACAATAGATTTAGTTTTTTTAAAAAATTGCTAGATTCCTTCTTTTCTGGTTCCATTTCTGGAAATAGCAACACTTAGCAGCACTAAATCAAAGTGGTCCTTGTCACGACTTGTCCCTTGTCCCTTTTTACATTTATCTCCTGTTACGCTAGCACAAATAAAACCAAGAACAAGAGTAAACAGCGAATGTTGGTGAAGCAATTTTTAAAAGTAGACCGTGGTATCACTTTTAAATAGCCCACAGTTCCAAACGAGGCTGCAAGCATCTTGTCTTCCTTCAGTTGACTGCAGGAGAAGATCTGCACTAGATGATGCTGGAACGTTTTCCTGTATACAGGAAGACGGCTTTCCTCCCATATGGTTTCAGGTGTGCACACATGACCCTCGGACGTGACTGTTAGCAGCTGGAAACTTTGAGGTTACCAAGGACCGTAGGAAATGCCATTCTTCTCATTCTGAAGAACTGTGTTTGGCCAAATGGTCTTAACCTTTTATAGTCTGATTTCTTTTGTGGTTGTCATATCTTCCAATTAATTTAAACCCACTATTCTTTCTTTAAAATATAGAAATAATACATGCTGGCTGGAAAAATCTTAAAAAATACAGTAGTATGTAGAATACATATCAAAGGAGCTTTTCACTTCCCCTGCATTCCTTAATCCCTCTCTTCTCTTTTGAGGTCAAACTTTTAAATGTAACCTTTTCTAGGCTACTTTCTGTGCTTTAAATATATGCTTAAATACAGATGCACGTATGTGTGTGCTCACTTATATTTTTCTTCACATGTTTTTCTGCGATCATTTCATTTTACTTAATACTATATCATGGATTCATTTCCAAGTCAATATATCTATATTTGGTTACTTTCTAACACTGTTTAGTATTACAAGGAATAAATAGAAAGGTATATTACAATATGAAAACTTTGTATCTCAACAAAATCTCAGTGAGCTATTCATATAGGAAAAGAATATTTCTTTTGACAGACAGGATGGTATTTTCATTGCTTCTTTTTAAAAATACTTTTATTTTAAGTCCAGGGGTACAACTGGTTTGTTACATAGGTAAACGTGTGTCGGGGTGTTGTCGTACAAAATATTTCATCACTCAGGTATTAAGCCTGATACCCTTAGTTATTCTTCCTAATCTTCTCCTTCCTCCCACCTTCATTGCTTCTTAATAATAATCTGTCATATATTGAGGCTAACCCAGTAAGCAGGAAAGCAGCCCAGCATTTTTAACTCAAGAAGCTTGTGAACTCTGGCGAGCCATACGGAGTAAAACTCTCAGTGATGATGAATAAGGTCATTTAAGCAGGTGTGTCTAGAAAAGAATGATGCCCCAAACCCCCAAACAATACCCTTGAATTTCACCAACAAAAATTCATTCCTTTGGTCTAAACACGGCCAATACTAAGCGTTCTGTTTAAACATGCATATGTGTTTGGGATAAGCAACAATTTAGTTTGTGGGATGCTTTCCTTTCCAGAAAACATGATTCAATCTGAGAACACTGAGTGTTTCTGGTGAAAGAAGATTCTAACAAGGGGGAGAGGGAGACACAAAATAGAGAAGATGTACTGAAAGAAGAAAACAGAAAAAAGTCAAAACAGCAAGGATTCCAAATTAGCTGAAGAATTAGTCCCCTGCCTAGAGATGGCCGCAACTGCTAAGAGGAAAAGTTAACTTCAGGTGAATAACATTAGCTCTTTTAGAAAGGTAAGTGGTTTCTTTGGTGAACTAGAACAGAGGAGGCAAGTAGAGCAAGCACAGCAACACCCCCACTCCTTGTTTATAGCAGACATCACTAATCTATTGTGGGATTCTCGGTACTCCAGGCAGCCACTACCAACTGACTGCTGTTAGTACCCAAAATGAAACACAATTTGACATTCAGTCATGGCAGTCATCATCTCCATTATTAGCAACCATGAGTTTGAATTTCACAAGTAGACATGAAGTGCATAAGCTTAAAGTTGCTGTCAGGGTTCTTTTTCAGCCAAGTATCTGCAGAGGAGGACACGTCCCAGGGAAAATAGGAGGTCTCTATTAGCTAATGAATTAGGATCCTGCCATACCAGACTAGAAGCTCCGAGTAGGCAAAGGGAGAGCATTGGGTATCCAACCTCTTAGAGGCTGAGTTGAATGGCCATCTAAATCAACTGTGCTATGGAATAGGATGCATCTCTAGCACAGGCTGGGTATACAGAGTTTTCAAGAATTTAAAAAAGACGTTGCCTTAAAATGTCTTATTTGGATAGGGCCATTTCTGCATATACACCCCCAAATTAGATTATTTTTAAAAGGTTCTATTATCTAAAAATACTATGTAACATTTTAAAATATAGTAACCATCAAGGAAAACAGAGACTGAATCTAACAGGAAGAGGATGTGAGTGTCAAATTGTTGGATTATATAAGATGGAAAGGTAGGTGCGGGTGAGCCAGCACCTTCCAGATTCCTGAGAGGCAGCAAAGTCAGGGTGCCTGTGCAGAAGTCAGGCCACAGCTTTTCTCTCTGTGGGAAATCTTCAGCAAACAGTCAGTTCCCTGGGCTCAGGACACACCACATCTAGCACCACATTTCAGGAGGCTTACTTGGAGTTTCAGTGTAGAAGTTGCCCTCAAAAAAATTAAGCAAATTAATCTAGAAAGCCTGAACCTGATTTGGCCAGCTTAGTTCAACTGTGTCAGAGGGAGGTTGAGCAAGTCCTTCCAGCTTGTCTGAGATGTGATAATCATTCTCATTCTCTCTCTCTTAATCACTCGTACATATCCACCCACGGACATACACACATGTACACACACCCCCCTCTACATAATCAACACATGAACACCTACGCAACCCTACCTACCCTGACACATGAACACTTAAACATACTTACGATCACACACACTCACACCCACATACACTCACATACCTACAGCTACACACACACACGCACACTCACACGCTCCTATAAAGACTATCTTGTTATCACCCTTCAGAGATGCAGATTCAAATATTGCCCCATCTCCCATCATAGTATTTTCTTTCGAAACAAAAACTACTTTCTTTTGACAGAAATCTCCATCTTCGAAAGGGACACTCTCATAAACATCAGGCCTTGGGGACTGTGTGGAAAATAAGCACACACCTGCTCTGCGGCCGGCCCCTTTATTGCCAAGATGGCATTAGCCTGCTCCTCTGGAGGAATTCTGGCTCAGAACTTTTACAAGTTGGACACTCAATTATGCTTCTTACGAGTTCCCTAAATTTGGAAATGGAGCTAAATAAGGAAATGCATTAGTCAATGTCCTTCTCGACCTCCTCCCCCACTCATATTTCAATCTTTTCCCCCCTGCTTTCTTGGGGTGATTTCTCTGAATTAGTAAAAACGACTTGACTGTAGAGGCCAAAAATGAGGCACAATATTGAGATGGGAATAATGAAAGTGGAGGATAAGGACAGTGGAGGACACAAATGCCCATCTTACATATGGGTATGACCAGTCTGTGTGGGTAAATCCCCAGGGCACACAGTTCTTGCATGGGCCAAGCCAACACATGTCATGCCAGACTCCACTGAAGAGTGAGCAGTGTTACTGTGAGATACCAAGGAAATAACACAATTTGACATGAGATCTTTAGTTTTAATTAAAATGCAAATATTAATGTTGTCAATATTGGGGGATTAGAGAGGGTATTCTCCATGAATGAGTACCATTAATGAGGAAGAAAAAAGACCATGATCTGAAAGTTAAACTGTATGATCTCCAATAAAAGGGAATGGCAGAGATATGCAAAGTCACTTTATGGAGCTCCTGGAAGGCAAAATTTGACTGGAACCTACCTGAATTTACAAATCCATCAGAAAGAGGTATGATAATCAAGCATGGCCATGGAAGCAGAGAGAAAGGAGAGTTATGGGAACAAACATGGGCAATGGCCTGCTAGGATTTTTCAGGTCTAAGGATCCGATCAGGCGGTCCCAGTGGCTGGGAAGTTGAGTTGCCCAACTTATGTGTATCCAGCTATCCGCACACAGGTGAGCAGTTGGAATAGGGGCAGAGAGAGAGACAGAGAGAGAGAGAGAGAGAGGACTGAGATGGGAATGAGGAAGGGAATAAGAAATGAAAGAGGGCAATAGAGTGGGAGGAGAGAGACAGAGAGTGAGATGGAGATGAGAGAGGTGACTCTTAATCCTTCATCAGCCTCTTGAGCTTCTCAGAAGATGAACATCTCTCTGTGCTCAGCAGGAATTTTAGTGTTTAATTACAGCTGCTGTTCATTCAACGTGACCGCTAAATCAGTGTTCTCCAACTGAGGTCTTTGAGCCAACAGCATCAGCATCACCTGGAAATTTATTAAAATACAAACTTGAGTCTCACCCCAGTCCTACTGAATCAGAAACTCTGGAGGTGGGGCCCAGCAATTTGCATTTTAACAAGTTCTCTCAGTGATTCTGATACACGATGAAGTTTGGGAACCACTACCCTAAACACAAGCCAACTACCACATCTGGAGCTCCACTGAAAAAACAGCTGGAGAAATTTCTCTTTTTAAATAAACACTGTAATATTCTGATTTTAACACAGGAACTGATTATTTTATACATCAGTTGTGGGAGCTTGAGAGATCTGAATCTGCTCTGTCATCTCTGAACATTGCAAAGACAAGTTTTTGAGTCTGCGGAGCCGAAAGTTTGTCTTTGCAAATGGGAGACAGTCACCAACATAATGGCCCACCATTAGATTTCTTGGGACCCCTGACCTCTCCATGTCCTGGGTGGGTACTTCTCCGTTTTCACACACTTACAGAAAAGTAGGTTTCCCTGATTTGAGAGAGATCCACACTTTGATAACATGCTGCAGAAAGATACAGTATATTCTTCCAAAAGACTATTCAGCATGGTGTATAATGTGATGGCAATCAGGTAGAGAATTTGAGGTGACAGATGGGGCTAGAAATCTCTGTGATACTTTTGGCAATGGCTAACTAAACTGTTTTCCTGCATTTCTAATACATCAATCTGGTATTTGTTTCTAGCCTGCTTTTATTGTTTCATTTTATCCGCTATTTGCGCTCAGACTTGACTTGCAGATAACTGTGGGCAGCACAGTTGGGTATAAAAGAGAGTTATTTAATGGTGTTATTTAAGGTGTGCACCTTAGCCACGCAGTTTACAAAAGCAAATCTCTGTGAAGTACAAAGCATCAGAGAGCAAAACAACAGTCACTGACATCTCTTCAGAGGAGAGAAAGAAGCTGAGTCACTGAGCCTGCAATTCAAGAGAAGGCAAATATATCACAGAACAAAGAATAAACCTCCACCCTGGGTCACAGGACATCTGCCTCAGAGATGTTCACCAACACAGAAAGATTTGTTGCTTATGATAAAAGACATCTGTGACAAGACATACTGAACAAAGCATTATTTGACCCCTAACTAAACATAGCTGCTTTATAAAAGGTTGTTTTTTTATATAATATTGCCAAACACTATTTCTGTAGCTCTTCTAAGAAGAGGGAGAACAGTAAGTGTTATTAAATCCGTGGTAGACACCATTCTAATCTGTGCCTGGGAAAGCATATGACACCTCCGTCGTAACTGCCTAATTTGCTACTTAGGGATAGAAACTAATGCTACTTAATTGAAATAAAACCAGATGCACTGCTGAGAGCCTACCACGTTTAGAATTATGCTAAACATCATAGGGAAAAAAGAAAAAAAAAAAAAACAGGTTGCACTTTGGCCTCCAGAAGAGACAAGGTAAACAGAAGGTGAGTTCAAAAATGTTTGTATTTAGAGAACTCCATGTGAATTGGAATGTGGCAGGAGAAGCTTTCATAGAAGAGATGAACTTTGCTCAGTGGGTAAAATTTCACAAGGCAGTTTGACAGGAAACACAAGCAAAGCAGCACAATGGATTCAAGGCTCAGTGGTTTTGAAGATAAAATTCAATCCCTCACTTCCATTTGGGATGAAATATTGGGAAGCAGCAAAACTGTCACCAGCAGGAAGGTCAACTCACCTTTGGAGACAGACTTATTGACTTAACTGGCCAAGTCCAATTTAATCCTCCATCCCCAATTCTAAACACATAGTAGATTAGATGTACCCATGCCCTTCACAACACATATTTCAGCTGTCACCTCTCCCAATTATCTTGCTTACCTGTCAGTTTTAAGGAGTTATCTAGGGATCAAGCAGATGCCTTCAGAAGCCAGGACTGAGTCTGGGCTGAAGAGCTAATGGGGCTGGGGGATTCTCACTAGGGATGTCAGCTCACTGCTGGCTAAGAGTGGGGCCCAGATTCAGTCTTCTCCTTTTTTTTCCCCTGGTCCCAAAGTATCCTGGAACAGTGTTTTCTGGTTGGGCTATGAGTTTTCATGGTGGCAATCTCAGTTGGTACAGGAACCTAAGGCAGATGGCAGAGGTGCTAGCAGCATAGCAAGAAGTCAGAGTTATTAAGGAAAATATCCAAGATACAACCCATTCTGTCCCCCTCTTCCAATCAGCAATAATCAGGAAGGCCTTTCAGCTTCAGTAATATTTGAGAAAGGACTCCTGCACCCGAAGGAAAACCTTTGCATAGGCCAGCAATCAGTTTAAGACTTTTGGCCTTGGTTTCTCAGTTCATGAACTCTGATTTGATATTCTGTGACCTGAACAAACTCTCATCTGCTATATTTTTTTTCTTCCTGAAAAATAAGTGCATTGGAGGTATGGTGATTTCCAGAGCATCTCTGAGGAAGTGTGAGTCTGTTTGTGTGGCCCTGTCTACCATGTATTATAACGATTTATGGGTCTGCCTCACTCTCCCCAGATCATCAGCTACTCTGGATGAGTCACCTCAACATTCTCTACCTTGCTCAGTCTAAAAACTTATACTGGGGAAACATTCAATAAACAGGTATAGGCATCTATGGCCATGCCTCCCTGAATGTGTCTGATCTTGTCTGATCTCGGAAGCCAAGGAGGGTCGGGCCTGATTAGTACTTGGATGGGAGAATAAATAGATACACCTTGGCTAAAGGAACATGGTAGTGAGAATTCAAGTTCTTGCCACCTTGCCACTGCCTAGAAGACAGAAGACCGAGGTCTTGCTAGACCTTTATTTACTGCCACTCCTTACCACTGTGTCCTCTCCTAGAGCCCATCTGTGCAGCTCTTCCTAAATGCCTCAGCATCCAAATGTACTTTCAGACCTGAACCCCTGCAGCGCCTTTATCCTGGACCATCCTGCTACAACCATTTCATAGCTAAGCATCACTAGAGGGGATGCCAGTGGGTGGGTAGGGAAGGTATCAAATTGCATGGAACAGGAGAGGGTACAATCAGGTGGATCATGTTGTCACTGCTGCTGGATGGTCTCGTGGTCCAACTGCACACAGCCCTTCTGGAAAAGTGATGGTGTCTACTTCTACCTATTTCCAGGAAAGGAAGTTCTATAATTTCAGGCAGCCAATTCCTCTGTCTAAAATTCATTACATCCCCTAGTAATTGCAGGATGGTGCTCTCGGAAGAGCACCACCTATTGGCAAAAAGACCAATGGAAGGTTAACATCTAGACTAGTGGTTCTCAGGGTGCGGCCTCTGGACCAGTGGCATGGGCAGTACCTGGGAACTAGGTTAGAAATGCCAGTTCTTGGGTCCCATCCCAGACTGACTGAATCAGAAACTCTGGGCATGGGCCCAGCAATCTGCTTTTAACAAGTCCGCCAAGTGATTCTGACACTCAGTTTTTTGAGAACCCCTGGTCTATAGAATGGGGGCTATGAGCGTCCTGTGTATATATCAGTTGTCAGTTTAGAATCACCTGTTTGTTTGGCTTAGGTTTCTTCTGTTTATCGCTGCTTGTTTAGGAAGAGATATCCCCTGCATTCCATAGATTGTGTGAACTGTCAATTGGAGAGGATGGGATACAATCTTCACAGGCCACTGGGCTCCTGGAAGCTCAGGCTATTTGACTTCGAAGAACTATACACAAGATCCTGATTAATAAATTTGTCAAGAGCTCCTCCTTTTAGTGACAATTCTAGCAGAGACTTCGGTGACAGCCGTCCACTTTTATGGATTTTTAACTGAGTAATTAATAGGATAACAGTTACAACTGCAAGTTAAGTGCATATTATTTCTACTGGATTGGATCATAAATAAGTAATATAGCTTTTGAAAGTGAATGGGAAGAGACACTTGAAAAGAAAGACCTATTGGGAGCGGAATGAGGGAGCCCAGACTTCATTTGAAGCTCTACCTTCTCATTTTAGTGAAGCAAGCAGTTCCACAAGGGATAAGCCGAGACCGTAGCAGCTTCTGTCTCACTTTGTGCTTCAGCTGTACCAAACATCGACAATGTACCAAATGGAGACATTTTTGAAACTGTCCTCCTCTCACAGATATTAAAAGCAAAAACAACTCTCCAATATGCCAGAGGTAAGGAGGAAGGAGGAGCATCAGCAAAGATTGAGGAATACTTTACAACACAGTTACACAGACTATTACACTTTTATCTTTTCCCAGGTCCTGGGGCTAACTCCTGCCCCAGCCACAAATTCCTGGGCTGCCCTAGGATGTAGGGGCCACTCACCTGTTCCAAATCCATTCAGGGCCTCAGGGCCACATCACATCTTCTGTGGGCCCTGGGCACTTTTGCCTTCACAGGCCCCTTTCTCCATAATAAAAAATAAATAAAAACGACATTTTATGATTTCATTGCTATTAAGACAAATATAATCCAGGCTGGATTTCATCATTATGTATTTGTTATTGTTATATTCATTTTGTCCTTCTGATTTGAAAAGAAATAAAAATTAAAATAGTTTCTTTGGTCCCTAAAAAGTCCTGTGGGCCTGTGGTTGTTTCCTACGACTGCTGGAACAAAGTCCCACTCACTGGTGGGTTACACAGCAGAAGCGCATTGTCTCACAGATCTGGAGGCTGGATGGCCAAGATCAGGTTGCTGACAGGGCCGTGCTTCCTTTGAAGGTGCTGGGGGAAAATCTGTTCCAGTCCTCTATCCTAGCTTCTCAAAGTCCTCTGTCTTGTGGCAGCATAACTCTGATCTTCACAAAGCATTCTCCCTGTGTGCGTCTGTCTTCAAATTTCCCCCTTTTATAAGGACGCCAGTCATGTCTGATTAGGGGCCCACCCTACTCCATGACGACCTCATTTTAACTTAACTAATTGCTCTGAACAGCCTTAGTTTTCAAATAAGGTCACACTCCAAGGTACTAGAGATCAGGATTTCAAAATATAAGTTTTGAGGAGGGCGACACAGTCCAACCCATAACACAGGGCTGTGGCCTTGTATCTCATGAAAGAGTTACTTCTTTCAAGGACCTTCTCTGAGATTCTGAAGGCAACACAGAAACCCGGGGTCTTCAGTAGCATCATAAACGAGATAAACACCCAGGGGTGGTGGGAGATACATTTTTGGTTTGGGGCTGGGCGCAGTGGCTCACACCTGTAATCCCAGGACTTTGGGAGGCCCAGGCAGGTAGATCACTTGAACCCAGGCTTGAGACCAGCCTGGGCAGCATGGCGAAACCCCATCTCTACAAGAAAACACAAAAACTAGCCAGGCGTGGTGGTGTACACCTGTGGTCCCAGCTACTCGAGGGGCTGAGTGGGGAAGATCACTTGATCCCAGGAGACAGAGGCTACAGTGAGCCCTAATGGTGCCACCGCACTGCAGTCTGGGTAACACTGCAAGACCTTGTTTCAAAAAAAAAAATTTTTTTTTAAAGGAAATACTTCACCACACTTTCAGGAAGATTTTGTGTGGACTAACTCAGTCTGGGGGAAGGTGAACTTCTCTCAACGCCCTGCTTCATACGAGTGCCCTGCCTCGGGGACCTCCCAGTCTCTGGTTTAGGAGCAAACCTTCCTCCACCTTGAGCTTTTCATCCTGCACATTTACCGCTCGTCTCTGGGAGCTGAGCCCCGCTAGGTATTGAGGAAGGAAACGATTTCTTTTTTTAAAGAAATCTGATTTTCATGGAGGCCATGTACGTCTCGTGCTCTTTTCCCCATGTTAACTTTAGCTTTTTTTCCTCTCCTGAAAGAAACATTCAGCTTGCCCCTGGGTCTTAACTGACAATCCGAAACAGAGGGGGAAGAAAGAGTTTCCATCCAAAGAAAGAGATTTGTCCATCTCCCCTGGACACCAACCTCTCTTCTCCTCACCCGACTGCTCTCTTCTATTAGAAAGGAGAGAAAGGGAGCAGGGGAAACTGGAAAAGATACTTGAGATTATCACTCCCTTTTTTTTTTTTTTTTTTTTTGTGCTTCAGTTTTTTTAAAGTTACTATCAGTCCATGGCAATAAAGGCCTCTGAATTCTTTCTCAGTCTGTGGCTCAATGGTTTAATTATCAAAGGATTCTATAAACCCCAACAATGTGTGGGCTACCCAGCTCGTTACCCCCCACTTCAGAAGAAAAATCACCTCACACAAAAACAGTCAAATAAAGCCGCACAGTCCGAGAAGGCCCATCAAGCGAGAACTGAAACAGTACATGAACTTTGCCTGTCCATTTCAATTGCAAAAGCTCCAGCTCATTCGCAGACACACAATTGGATCTGGCAAAACCATTCACAGTCCTGGATGTGAACTGGAGCCTACGACATTAAAGGCACCAAGGACAATGCCAGTGAGGCTGTGTCCAAAGCTGGACTATCTCTATGAAGTGGTTCTCTCTGAGCAGGCAGAGGTAAATAACAGTAATGGCTTTGACGGTGTGCATGCCAAAAATGAAGAGCTTGAAGTTTGTGTGGAGGATCTGTTGAAACCATCCCAGGAAGACTTTTTCTCTCACCACAAATGATAATAAAAAAAATTGCAGTGGCACTCTGAGCCATAAATCTCTTAGGTTTTTTTGGTTAACTTTTAAAAAGACGTGACATTGCTGGGTACATCCGCAGGACCAAATGATGTATTTCTTTGAACTGTTCTGCTCTTCGTAGATCCTCTCTCTCTCTCTCACAACTTTGGGGGTTTTATGACCATACTGAAGGAGCTAGCAGAATCCTATTGCTATCAACAGAGGGTGGGTTGGTTAACCTACCAGACTGACCCGAAAGGTTGGGCAAACTCCAGTGAGAAAGCAGCTGTGGCACTTTTTGAGGCTGTGCAATTGGTTCACCTGTATTTCCTGCTTGGTGTTGAACGATTGCAAAATATAAGCCCTAGGCATTCTTCTTGGTCAGTGGCAATGGTGTGCTTTAGAGTGAATGGACATCCCATGCTCCAGGTCAGTGAGAAACTGCTTGAGTTATCCCCAAATCCTCTCCAAATGCTTCAAGCGACTAATCTTACAACACTGACCATTAACAAATAATGTGGGACAGGAAGAGAAAGTTCAGTGAACCAATGACTCAAATTCAATTCCCAGCCAGAAACTTCATGGTGCACAGAAGACAGTGTCCTAAGGAACAGTGGCTCTTGCTTAATACGACCTTGAGGCTTTCTTCACCTTAGAGGGGCTGTGTGCACTCCCAGGCTTCCCCCTCCCTCAAAGCAGAAAGACTGTTTACTCTGTTCATATGATCTCTGATGATATGAGACTCAACAGGCCATGGGCTTCAGAGGTTGTTTCTTGATGCTATGAAAACCAAGATCAGGAGAAAGTGAGATGGGTCTATGTATCCTTGGGTAAGAGCTACTAGAGAATGGAATAAAGCAGAGGACAGGGTCAGACCGACTGAAAATTCTCATCAACACTGCTCAGAGGGTTGTGTTCCAGGGCAGAGACTGCTGCTGGTTCCTCCCTGTCTGGCCCTGGAAATGTAGAGGTTTACACCTGGGCCATTAGCAAATGCCCCATCATTCCCAATAGCAGATCTAGTTCCCCAACCTTACTGCAGAGGCATGGGAGCCACGCCTCATTGGCTTAACGGACTCTGGGGAGTTGGTCAAGGAGGTGCAGCCCTCTCCCTGGAAATTTAGAGCCTCAGGGACCTTCTCACTGTCTTCATCTCTTCATTATTCAAGTGGGAGGCCTCAGCAACCTTGTCTTCTTTCCACACTTCTTGCATGGCCACAGCTGATCCCCTTACTCGCCTCAGACCAACTGTGCAAATCTCCTTGTGAAGCAACACGCCACTCCCTGCCAAGCCTCCTCAGGACAGCGCTTGCGAGTTCCTTCCCTCTCCACTGGACAAAAGTTTCTCTCATAGCATTTCTGTAACTTCTAAAACCCAACCTTCTCCAAGAAGCCATTGTAGGTTGATTAGAGAGAAATGCAAATAATTCCTGTGACTACAACTGGATATCTATCTATCTATCTATCTATCTATCTATCTATCTATCTATATCTATATGTATATATAGATATATATGTGTATGTATTAGGAGTTATTATCTTCAACAGCCAACAAGTTTCTTGGTGTCTCCTGTCACTCACACTGAAAGATGTTATTCTTTTAAAAAGTGAAAATAACATCAATGTTTGAGTGATGATTAAAACGTTATATGCTCACATAAACAGGTAGATATGTAAGTGCAGAAATCTAGCCAGAAGAATGTGAAAATCACACAAACCCCACTACACACAGAGACAACTTTTCTTTTTAACTGACAGGCAAAAATGGTATGTATCTATGGCGGACAACATATTTTAATATATGTATACATAGTCAAATGGCAAAATCAAAGCAAGCTGTTTAACATGCTTTACCTCACAGGCATCATTTTTGTGATGAGAATTCTTAAAATCTCTGATGGCAATTTATAAGTATTTATTATTATTAATTGTAGTCACTATGATGTTCAGTAGATCTCCTGAACTTATTCTAACTGAAATTCTTTTTTTTTTTTTTGAGATGCAGTCTCGCTCTGTCGCCCAGGCTGGAGTGCAGTGGTGCGATCTCGGCTCACTGCAAGCTCCGCCTCCCGGGTTCACGCCATTCTCCTGCTTCAGCCTCCCGAGTAGCTGGGACTACAGGCGCCCACCACCATGCCCGGCTAAGTTTTTGTATTTTTAGTGGAGACGGGGTTTCACTGTGTTAGCCAGGATGGTCTCGATCTCCTGACCTTGTGATCCGCCCGCCTTGACCTCCTAAAGTGCTGGGATTACAGGTGTTAGCCATCGCGCCTGTCCATCTAACTGAAATTCTGTGTCCTTTGATCAACGTCTCCTCGATCCCCCCAATCCTCAGTCTATGCTAACACCATTCTCCTCTTTGCTTCTATGAGTTCGACTTTTTAAGATTCCACATATAAGTGAGATCATGTACTATTTGTCTTTCTGTGCCTGGCTCATTATTTCACTAGCTTAATGTCCTCTATGTTCATCCATGTTGTTGCAAATGACCAGGATTTCCTTCTTTTTAAAGTGGAATAAATAGCATTCTGTTGTGTATATATAGCACATTTTCTTTCTCCAGTCACTATTTGACGGACACTTAGGTTGATTTCATATCTTGACTATTGTGAGTAATTCTACAATGAACATGGGGATGCAGATACACAGAAACAAGTTATATGATATGCCTATTTATGTAAGTGCATTTATTTATTTATTTATTTTTTTTTTTTGAGATGGAGTCTCACTTTGTCACCCAGGCTGGAGTGCATGGAGTACAGTGACATAATCTCGGCTCACTGCAACCTCCGCCCCCTGGGTTCAAGTGATTCTTGTGCCTCAGCCTCCCGAAGAGCTGGGACTACAGGCATGCACTACCATGTCTGGCTAATTTTTGTATTTTTAGTAGAGACAGGGTTTCGCCATGTTGGCCAGGCTGGTCTTGAACTCCTGACCTCAAGTGATTCACCTGCCTCAGCCTCCTAAAGTGCTGGGATTACAGGCATGAGCCACTGCACCCAGCCATAAATGCATTTACTCATGACTGATATTGGCTCTGTGACGCTAGCAAAAATTAAACTGAGGCTAATTTCCATAGCAAAGGGTAAGTAGCTACTTATTAATTGGTCCTGTTTACATGCCTAACATGAAAGAATTATTTTTAGGCTTAAGTGGAAACCTTAAGCTTGACTAAGACTATTATAAGAAAACAGTGAACAGCATATCTACATGAAGTGGAAGATGTGTGAGCTTCGATCCCATTGTCACTCTGCTATAGACACTGTGATAAGTCTTATAAAGGCAGGAACCATTAGTTTGAGTAAAAGAATGACTGAGGTTCACAAAAGAAGCATCTGCAAGGCATGGTGAGTGGATCTGCCGGTCTCTCTGCCCATCTCCAGACAGTGTGACTCTGATTCTAAGCCCAAATTTAGTGGGAGGCTCTGCCACCACATCTTATGTACTGCTGGGCTGGGTTAAGGTTAGCGGTCACTGTCTCTGTTACATGCATAGGTGACAAGGAAAAAGTGATTTGCAGCTTCTCTTTCCCTCTTGTCCTCTAAGGAGAAGAGAACCTCTGTCCAATTTTATCCTGGGCCTTGTTTTTCCAATCAGAGTCATGGAATGTGGATGAAGGAGAAGAATGAAAAGAAGTCAAGACCATTTGATTGGTTTTCATTAGAGAAACCACACTCACAGGAGGGGAAATGCTAGATCTGTAAGATAAGGGGTAGGTGAGAAAAAAATAAACATCAGAAAGCGCTAGGTTTGAAAAAAAAAGTTCTGGGAAACTTTTTTCTTTTTTTTTGAGAAGGAGGAGTGATTAAGGCAGCTGTCATATTGTGATAGGTGGAATTTGGAGGAGATAGATGGATAAAGAGATTTTTCCGAAAATCTGCCGTAAGCTGTAGATGGAACTCTTCTTTTAGCATTTTCTGAAAGACTGTAATAAAGATACACATTGCTTTTAAATTATTTTTGAAAACCAATGTGTGCTTCTTTGGGAATGACACTGCGCTGACAAGGGGGACACGAGGCAGCTCCATTTCACATGAATTAGGTAGGAACAGCTGTGTTGTTTGCTTAGGGCTCTCAGTTTCTAGAGGACAGACACCCATACCCATGCAGCTGATTCAGTTACATCCAGGGGGGCATCTTGTCATAGTTACAAAAGCTCTGAAGTAGGAACCTGAAGACCTGCATTTGAGTTCCGGTTCTCCCTCTTACCAGCTGTGTGGCCCAGGACATGTCACCTACCCTCCCTAAGTTCAGTGTCCTCACCAGTAAATTGGGGGGCAAGGATGGTGCTATCTGCCTGCACCCTGGACTTCTATGAGAATCAAGTAAGAAAAGGGTATGCCAGCTTGCTCTGAGGACTGTGAAGAGCCACCCAAATCATTCCACTGAGTAAGGCCCCTTGGACAGCATGATATTCAGCAACTTACTGTCCTGGTGATAACAATGGTGGCTGCGATGGTTCTGAGACTGATTCTGCCCGGGGCCATTAGCAATTCTTCTCCACTCCTTCCTGGTATCTTCTCTGAGTTGGGAGCCAGGGAGGAATAAACTCAGTCCTAGGAAACCTACTGGGAACTGGACCACTTCCCCACCTCATTTCACCCGGGGCCTCCACCACTGATTAAATGGAAATGCCAGAGGGCATGATGGGCCCAGGCCAGGATTCTCTTGAATCCAGCCTATGCCTGGCCACCGCGCCCTGTGCTGATGGTGACTTCACCCGCTGGCTCCCATCTCAATGGACGGCTCTTTCTGAAAGGCCATTTTGTGACTCGTCTTGGGAGTGCTTCATTCATGCTGGCTGAAGTTCTTTGCTCAAAATTAACTCTACTCAGCCCAAAGTAGCCAAAAAGAAACCAAGAAACCGAACGAGACAGCAGTGAGTGAAGACCTCGCACACTCCAAATTTGTTTCCAGGGGAGTTTTCTCTGCTTTCCAGGATTCCAACAGAATCTCACCCAATCTCAGAGGCAACTGCTAGGTTGGAGCCGAGAGCCCACCTTCTGTGGAGGCCTCTCCCCGTACGTTCCCGTCACTCCCAGCATCTGCACCTCCCTGTGCAAAAGTAGTCAGACACATGTCCCGGTATCTACCTGCTGCCTCAGAAGCGGATCTTTTCTTTTTGTTTTTAGTTGCTGAGACCAAAAACTTGGCTGATTCTGTCTCTGGTCTGAGGCAAGAGTCCTTGCATCTGATTTTCCTAAGAGGCAGCCCAGAGGTTGGTCAATAAGGAGCTGGCGTGCTTTCCTTGGCCTCAGCATGGCCAGTTCTGCCCTCACTCCAAGCCAGGCCAGAGAGACCAGGGCCCAAAGCAGCACCAGGATCTTGAATAAAGACACAGGCAACTCATTTCACTTTCCTGGCCGCCTCAACACATCTGTCTTGTCGGCCTGTGTCTAAACCTCTTGAGCGATCCCAGCTGCTGAGCCATGCCCATAGACATGGTGACATTTGGTTTCTGTTAAAACAGAACAGGTCAGTGTGTTCACCTGCTTCATTTTTTCCCTCCTGCACAAGGACAGGAACAGAGGCAGCCAAAAACTGATGCTGCTGATTTGGAGATCTCCCATTCTGTTTCAGTGACTTCATGCCTTGGACTGGCTGCTGCTGGGTCTTTTAAAGCCACTTTATTTCCTGTGTATTTCCAGCACTCAGCCAAAAAGAATGTACAGTATGAAAAAAATGTCTACTACCCTCAATTGCAGACCCTCTGGAAAAAAATATCTGGAGGGCTTTTAAATAAAAGAAATAATTACAACCTGCTGAGTGCCTTACAGAATCCATGAAACCCGACCTTTTCCAAAATATCATAGTATTTCCTGTGGCTTCTGTAGGCTAAGCCTTCGTGGATTTATAAGTATGTGTCCAACACAGTTTCTGGGCTCCATTTTTTTAAATCCAAAAGTCAGATTTGAAAAGCACAAATCCATACTGTTGGAAGACAGCATCCCAAAAGGTGTTAAGTTAAAACCCAGCTGTAAAAATATAGGCTGCCAGCTTTCAGGGGTGGTGGGCCATGTACATTTTTTTTTTTTTTAATTTAATGAATGGAGGTTTGATCTTCCAGCTTGCTGCCCAGTGGCAGCTTTTCAGATGCTGAACATGTCAGGTATGCCCTGCAGATGTGTATAGCTACCGCTTTAACTACAAGGTGGGTGGAGAGTGGTTTATGAGCCTTGAGATTCATAAATTCTAGTCTTTAGAACTCGCAGTATAAGGATGGTTAAACATTGGAAAGGGAGAGGAAAAAAAAACCACTCTGACCTTAAACTACCTGTGATCAATGATGCAGACTCCTGGTAGCCGATCCCAAGAGAAAACTGAAACCTTTGAAAGACAAACCCAAGGAAACAGAAGTTTCTACTGACTTTCCAGAAGAGGTAAAAATTCTAAGCCTGGCTTCACTGTACATGACTGTGTCTTGCTACGACTATGTGTGGACAGACAAGATGAACTAGAAGGTGTACAATTACACGGATACTTAGTCTTGCGTAGACCATCTCAAATATGCGGTCATAAAAATATCTTTCCCTAGGTGTTTTTGAAAAAATAATTCAGATTATTATTTCAATTTCATGCCGTAGGTTGCCTGCCTTAGTTAAACCCAAGGAACTAGGGACTTCATTTCCAGAGGGGAAGAGTCGAATTCCATATCAAATTACTCTGAATAAAATAGTGAGTAGAAACTCACCGATCGACGCTCGTTAGTGTCAGCCTCAGGCTGAATTGGGAACTGATTATCATTTGTGTTCACAGTCTTCTGCCCCTCCCCTTTTGTTCCTCTTAACCCCCAATGTTAGAGACCCTCCATTAAATCTTGGCAGCACCCCAGGCTGGGGAATATCCCCCTGCTCAATCTCTTCTCTGAGAAACCAATAAAGTGATTTTGGTTAAGGTGAGAACAGCTAAGTATGGCCCACCTCCCAGATAACAGCAATGTTTTAATCCTTAAGGGAGAGTTCAAAAAAAGTCAAAATCCTTAGAAGCAAGGCAAGCTGGTGAGGAAGATCTTTTTAACTGGGAGATGGACATGTTCAATGCTTCTTATCCACCACCTTCAAGAGAGTATGAGAACGCTGCCTGAGAGATGAGAGTGTACAGATGAACTTGATTTACTTTGTAAATTTACAAGTAAATTTTCAAGTAAATTTACAAAGTAAATCAAGGGTAGTGTTCGAGTGACTGGAAATAGAGCAAAGATAATGAAACAGATTTTTAAAAATTGGCATCTCTTTATTTAGCCTCGATCTATTAAATAGAAGAATACATATGAATATACAGAAAGAAAATTCTAACATGCCCCAATCACCTGACAGAGACACTTTATAAACTTCCCACCATTTGGACTTGCTTCCACCATTTCAGAATTTCAGAATAGGTAAGGCTTTCCCATGTGGACCACAGGAATGACTACTGTGCATAAGGAAAGGCAGTTTTGAGATGCACAGTATGTGACTGCTGGAGGACACAAGCAAGGCACGGAGTAGAATACACAAACAGGCCATGGTAAGCTCTCAGACGAATTGTCTTGGGCTCCCAGTTAAGCTACAAATCTACTAGGTAGAACCTTTCTTGTTTCTACGCCTCTCCTTTAGGGATCTAATTCTTAGTAAAGCAACTCAGGAAGAAAAAAAATAATGCTTCTTTGTTTCTAGGAGTTGGTCCTTTGTTTTATAATTAATATAGATTCCCACCCAATGCATAAATGTTTAAAGCATCATTTATATTGCATTGCCCACTTGTTAAAGTTTAAAATGTTGCAAATAGCCAAGAGTCTGTGCTTTAGTTACAAGCAAACTTGCTCACCCCACGGTCTTAATCTCCGGCAAACAGTGGCGTAAATGAACCTCTGGGTCAACTTTGTATTTGCTGCACATCCTTTGCCCTTATAAAATAAGATGAAAAGATTTGCTCTTAAGTCAAAACCTAACTTAAAATATTTTAAGTATGCACATATATGTGCTGGCCTAAAATGTGTGTGTTTGCACGTGTGTGCACATCTATATCATATAGTTTATATAGAAATGGATGAAAAAAGTAGTCCTATTGGGAGGCCGAGGCGGGCGGATCACGAGGTCAGAAGATCGAGACCATCCTGGCTAACACAGTGAAACCCCATCTCTACTAAAAATACAAAAAATTAGCCGGGTGTGGTGCGATCACCTGTAGTCCCAGCTACTCGGGAGGGTGAGGCAGGAGAATGGTGTGAACCCGGGAGGCGGAGCTTGCAGTGAGTCAAGATGGCGCCACTGCACTCCAGCCTGGGTGACATAGGGAGACTCCGCCCTGAAAAAAAAAAACAAAAAAAAAAAAAAAAAAAAAAACACCACACACTTAAGGAGATATAAACTACTACTGTCTTCAGACATAGGGATTATTTTGTTAACAAGGGAATGGGTCCAGAGACTGAACCATCTGCATTCAAATAAAGTAAGAAGTTCCTCCTTACGTGGTTCTTAGACATGTTAATGTTTCACGTCTCTTTGATTTATATGTCAACTCATGGGTGGATTGTGCGGTGGCTTCAAATTAAGGCAGCCTCTTAGTCAACTTGTCCTGAGCTGGGTTCTTAACTAGGTTCCTGACCTGTCCCTTATGACCAATCCAGCCCCTGGTTCAGTAACTGAGTCCTTGTTCAGTTCTATCTTGGTTCTCCTTCTAGGCCCCCCAGGTCTCAGCCTGGTTTCTCTGAATCCCACTCTTACCACCCTAATTTTTAGACAGTATGGATTTCCATTACAGGGTTATAATGGAAGAAGCATGGCATTGATAATGGGAAGTTGGTGTATGTTTCAGCAACACCTCCCTGTTTAAGGTGGAGATCAGTTTGCACTAGTGGGAGCGTTTGAATTCTAGAATATTTTAAAAAGAGGAAGCTCGAGTGTTTTCCAGTACACAGAGGAACTCTAGATAGCTGTGAAGGAGTTTCCTGGTTACCTTAATCAATGTATAAGTGATTGTCATATTTTGTATAACAGATAATCATAAATTTTAGTAAACATAAGAATCACCCCAGGAGCTTGTTAAAATGCACATTCCTAGAGTCCATCACCAGGAATCCTGATTCAGAAGTTGTGGGGTGTTTTCCCCCTATTCTCTCTTGGATGGAATTTTGAGAAACATGGTTCTATGCCTTCATTGAATGACATCCATATATAAATTACAAATTTTAATTTCATACAGACTATTATTGTTATAAAAATATTTACTGTCTTTAAACGTTTAGTATATCCCTTACAATCTCACTTGCACCATTAATTCTTCCAGTAAATTATTTCTATAAAACATAGATGTAAAAGTTAACATAGCCTGATCCAGATTAAATTACTGCAAATTGCTCTAAGCAGGGATGAAATGTAAATTAATGAGATTTCTGTAAATGCTTATTTTTTTCTAACTAATATTCTATGGCAGTGAGTTATGATATATAGTCAAATATTGAACTGTTTTAGCTATTTTAGGAGATTAATTTAAAGGCTATTTTTACATTAGCTGAGAGAGGGAGAATAAGCTGATGATCAATTTAAGTAACCCTGGCCTTAATGGACTAAACTTTGCGGGAAAAAGTAAATGCAAACCAGAATTGCCCAGGTAAATGTTGCAGGCTGTCTGTTAGCACACTTAGACACTGTCTCCTTTTAACAGGGGATATGACAGAGAGAAAATCTGTTCCCTGATTTTGGGCACCTAAAGATCTAAATCTAAATAACAAAAACAACAACGATAATAGCTAATATTAGGGCTGGGTGCAGTAGCTCATACCTGTAATCCCAACATTTTGGGAGGCTGAGGCAGGAGGATTGCTTGAGCCTAGGAGTTCAAGATCAGCCTGGGCAACATAGTGAGACCCCGTCTCTAATAAAAATTAAAAAAAAATAGCCTGACATAGTAGTGTGCACCTATAGTCCCAGCTACTCAGGAGGCTGAGGTGGAAGAATTGCTTGAGTCTGGAATGTTGAGGCTGCAGTGAGCCATGAGCATACCAATGCACTTCAGCCCGGGAAACAGAGCAAGACTCTGTCTTAACAACAATATAGCTAATATTAATCAAAACCGTTCTATGTGCCAAGTACTTTTCATTTATTATTTCATATTATCTTCACTACATCCCTACAGATGGATACTATCATCAGCTCCAATTTACAGTTGAGGAAATGGACAAAGCCATCTAGGTCCATAAACAGTTCAAAAAGGTTAAGTAACTTGCCCAAAGCCACACAGCCAGAAAGTGGCACAGCCAAGTCTGACTCCAAAGCCTAGGAGACCCAGGTCATCTCTACAGCTGAGAAAAGATTCACTCTCCACAATGCCGCTGGTCTCCTCAATCGGTATTTCCTTTATTTTAGGCATAAACTAGCTAGCTAAAACCAGGAGTTTGAAAAGTTCATGTCGAATGAAGTGACATACAGAGAACAACTGTGCAGATAATTTTCTTTAGAAAACAAAAACAGAAAAATAATCCCTTTTAAAATTTCAGTTTCAATATATTTTTGCAAGCATATTTTTGTACCTGTTGCTACTGTGTTCAACCTTGTCTGAATCTGGTTACCAAACCTCAGTGAGCGTTCTGTCCAGGTATAGCAGCTGTTTTGGGCAGCCTAATAATTAGACTCTCCATGTATATAATCTTTCAAGGAGAGAGGACATCAAACTGAGATTAGATTAGAGGAAAAAGAGTGAAAGAAGCCCATCGATAGTAATCTAATCCCTTGTGTGATCAGCATATAGAAAACAGTTTCAGAAATGTATTTTCATTTTTCACTTAAAAATATTTGTATTTTACCTTCAGGAAAGGTATTCAGTATTCTAGCAGTTGCTTCAGAAAGAGGGAATTGGCTGGCACTGTACTGTGCATGCTTCATAGACAAAGCCACCTAGGTCCATAAGCAGAGTCATCTGAGGGGCGAAGGGCAGGGAAGGATTCAAGCACCTTAGTTCCAACTCCAGGTTGGACGTCCCTCTCCTTGCCCCATGATAAAGGGATTATTTCACTCCACTGTGAGGACTTGGCTGGCAGAAGGCATTTTCAGGCAGGCAGTGAGGAGAGCAGGGAGGAAAGGCAGGTGGGGAGCAGAATCCAAGACAGAGCTGAGGCCCTGGGAGACCAGGAGAACAGGGAGAGCCCATTCTCCTCCAGGAGAGTCGGAGGCCCTAAGGAGTATGTCTCCTAAGAGCCTTCAGCTGAATGTCCTTTCCCTCCCCATGGTGGGGCATCTCTCTCCACAACCTGTCCATGGTTCACCTTGTTCTGCCTCCTTCAACAGCGATTCCAACCCTGTTGTCATGTATTGATTACTTATGGCAAATAACATCAGGAGGAGCTGGCAGTTGCGTGAAGATGAGTGGTGGGAATAAGAAGTGGGACTAGCAGGAAACGGATCATCATCATCAGTATCACTATTCTTTAATTAAGCTTTGCTATTACAACAATAAATAATAACAATGAGAATAATAATAATGACAATAAGCTAGCATTTAGTAGGCCAGGCGCTATGCCAATCATTTAAAATATGCACGCTTATTTAACCCTTATGCTATTTTGATCAGTATTTTCATCATCCCACTTTACAAATCATGTTGAGGTGTAAAGAAATAAGTACTTTAACCAAGGTCCTGGGCAGGTGAGTGGTAGTGTTGGGACTCAGACCCCAAATTCTGACTGTAGACTCTGACTCCAGCGCCTGCTTTCTTGACCACCGCGTGCCTGGCTTTCACAGGTGTTACCTTCCTGCATCCTCACGGCACCAGGCTGAGCTGGGTGTCGCTATCCCTTCTTACAGATGAAGAAACCGACACTCAGAAACAGTAAACAATCTGCCCAGGGAGGAGGAACAGAGCTGAGGAACAAAAGCAGGCCTCTAAGCTCCTCTACCAAAACTGCATAGACCAGTCTGTGAAACACTCTGAGTAAGGATGGGACTTCATTTCTCAGCCCTATGACTCCATGTCTAGGTAGAAGCAGCAGAATTTGGAAAGAGATCAGACAACATGTGTGAGGAGATAGGGAAGCTGTATGCATTTAACCTATCTCCAGGGTCCCCATCACTTGAGAGAAGGGCCATCAATAAGGAGGTGAAGAAGGGTCTTCTGAGCTAGGCTGAGTCTTCTTTGACTTGCTAAAAAAATGGGGAGGGAGAAGGCAATGGGCCAGTATGGGAAAGAACGAGGAAGAGAGAGGGCAGACGTCAGGAAAGAACATCAGGCAAAGACAGAAGCCTCGTAGAGCAGCAATCACAACCAAAATTTCGGGCACCAACAAAAGCCCATTGATGCTCAGACACCTTTGACTTTCCCCATTTCCTTCCCGATGGCACAACTGGAAGCTCTGATTTCGTATTTCCTTTTCCTTCTGGCTGATGCACCCTGACAAATACAGTATGTAAAGCACAGGGACGTGTGAAAGGAAAGCGTGGCGAGGGTTGTTTTCCATCTCCCAATAATAGCGTTTCAATTTGGTACCTAAATAAACAATCTATTTTAGTGGCTCCCCTTTGATATCTCCAATGTTCCCTTCTGTTATTTCTGGCAGTTCCCAATCCTGTGATGTGATTAGAGAGGATGATTACACTTACATAACAGCATCAAATTAATTTGCCGCCGAGAACAACAGCGGTAGGAAATCATTGGAGTTCTCAAATTGCTCCCCCCACCCCCACCCGCCTCGAGTTTATTTAAGTGACATCAAGGGATTAGAGCGAAGTCGGTCAGTAGAGCACTGCTGGGAAAACAACCAAAACATCGACTCTGACCTTGTAAACGAAAGAGGAACAGAGCAAATAATGAATAGCGCTGGTCCCAGGCCTGGTGCAGGGGCCACCGGATGAATCAGCCTCCCAAACACACATTTCCGTCTGTCTGCGGGAGAAAGAAACAGACTGTACCTTTCAGTGCAGATTAGATCCATTTTCCTGGGGCTACGTCCAGCCAACCAGGGACTGTCAAAACCAAAGATATTTGAGATTTTGCTTATGTTTCTTTGCTTTGCTTTATGGCCCCTCTTCAAAACAACAAAAAGAATGTAAAAGTTGACTTGAATTTTTTTACCCTGTGAGCCCTGAACAAAAATCCAGAAAAATAAAGCAGAGGCAAATATTATTGCTTCTGGTTTTCTAAAAGATATGACAATAACAGCTCAGAAAACTAGCCCGTGATCCCGCCAAAGGTGAGAGGTTCAGAACAGGAAGCAGAACGTGGATGGCTTAGAAAAGGGACCCCTTTAAGTTCTACTCGCAGTTTAGTTCTGACACAAACCTTCGACAGTTATTTGAACTCTCTGAGCCTTGGTTTTCCTACCCAAGAAAGCAGATATCACCGTCTTTCATTTCTATTACAGGGTTGGTGTTCACCCATCCGTTCATTCCGTTAATCCATCCATTCAACAAGAACTTATTGAACACCAATTCTGTCTCAGGAACTCTGCTGGTAACTGGGAATACCGGCGGACGTGGTCTCAGCCCTAGGAGCTTATGTCCTAGTAGAAGACGGAAATAAAAACAGTCACTGTGCTCTGAGGGCCTGCATGGGCAGGCACTGACCTCTCCACCTTTCATCCATTATCACATTTGAATTTCACAACCACCATGCAAGTGTAGGTATCTCTATGTCTATTTTACAGATGAGGAAATTGAGCCCAGATGTGTTAAATAACACTATGCCAAATCACACTAGCAAGTAATGAGATTGGAATCCAAACCTAGGTCTTCAGAATTTAAAGCCATGCTACTTTCCTTTATATTTTTTGGAGCCTGACAAGCTCTAAAGAACTCTGCAAATACAAGGAACTACTTTAAGTGTGTTTGCACAAGCTGTTCATATATTAGACAGACATCACAAATGCATGAATTTCTATTGCTTTATTCCAGTGATTACAGCACTTGATTCTTTTTAAAGCAAATCCACTTCCATTATCCCATTTGATCCTTGTAACAGCCTCGTGATACACGTGGAGCAAGTATTATTACTCCCACTGGACAGATGAAGAGACCAACATTAAGCAACTGGCTAAGGCCCTTAACCCAGACCTGGAACACTGGTCCGTGGCTACCCACTTGCTCTTCATCCTCAATCTCCTCTCAATGAGTCTGAATAATGATGATGTTTTCAATTTTGGCCTCAATAGATTTATGGATACTTCCTATGTTGTGTTGGTCTTTTGGGTCCCCATGGCATCCCTTTTTGGGTAGAAATTCATATTTGCAATATAGCATGAGGTATTTTTACATTTGTCTGCTTTGAAAATCATCGGCTGCTTTTCCACTTTATGAGAACGTGTCACATTTTCCCATCATCTTTTGTTTACATCATCATTTCACTACCATGGAGGTTTCATTGTACATTCCTCTCACTTAGCTCTTTTAGAAGACTGCTCTTAACACCAATATATGGGGTTTCCAAAGGTGGGATTACTCCAATTAGATGAATTTGACCCTTCATTTCAAACAAACTCTTCCTCATTCCAACTGTACTGTAGAACCCATATCATCTGACTCTGCTTGTTCATACTTCTCTTACTTCATAAAATGGACATCAACAAATTATTTGGACCATTTTAGTCTCATGGCTTAGTTTCTTGCTAGTTCTTCTACCTGAAATGCCTGAGCCCCCACTTTGACACCCTTCCCTCATTCTTCAGGGACAGCTCAACTTCCACATCCTTGAGGATACATGTCCACAATACCTCTGCCAATACTGACATCCACCTCCTCTGAATTTCCAAACCCCATAGACTGTCAGAGGTTTGCTGCACAGGCACATTGGAGGAGCTCTGGTGCTAGTCCTTTCTTATACAGATGAGGAAACGAGGACCCAGAGACGGCAAATGACTTTCCAGTTGGTGGCAAAGCTGGAACTAGGGCTCCATTCTCTTGCTTCTTGAAGCTAGCACTTCCCTTAGACTCCTTTTCCTTTCCTTCTAATGTCTGGAATGTGGGTTGTGTATGCTCAGTCTGGAACGGATATCTCTCTTATTATCCCCCATAAACTCAGTGCACTTCTTGAAGATGAGAGCTGAGTCCTTTTCATCTCTGAATCCCACAGCATTTTTCACAAGCCCAACACATAGTAGCTGTTCAAGAAATGGTTTTGGGATAAATGATTGTTCTTTATGGAAACGATCTGCCTTTTCACCTCCAAGGTTATTTGCTAACTCATCTCCTGTTGGTTCCCTCTCTTGCTCTTACAGCAGTTACTCTCCTCCACGCAAATCATGTCCACTCCGTTCCACACCTCTGTGGAAAACTCTGACTTCTGCTTAACCTGCATTCATTCATTCACTCATTCATTTATTCACTGAATATCTGCAAAGTGTCTGCGCTGTACCAGGCACCATCCTGGTGTAGGGGATGGAGCAGTGAACAAAATGAAATCCTTATCTTTGTGGAGCTTATCATCCCTCAATATCTCCACCTTCTCCTAAGTAACAGCTCCCAAACGGAGGGAGACCCAGGGTTTCACAAAAAAGTTTCTGCAGTGCTCGTGTCATTAAAGGTGATAATAGCAGATATTTTAATTTCTACTTAAATAACTGGATGAATGTAATGAATACTTACATATGGTTTTCATTTAAAAGAGCAGAGTTTGGCATCAGCTACCTGTGCATGACTTCGTCACCCTCCACCATTGGGTGAGGAGCTGAATGTTACCAGTTATTGTGGCAACTGAACCACTAGCCAATTTAAAATGTTTACATTTGGTTAATTGTTGAATTGATTAAGTTTTCTAATTCTTACCCACAGTGGGTTTTTGGTAGAGACAAATAGTAGAAGAATTCTGAAGTAAAAATTTTAAAAGTTTATGAAGAGTGTACATCTGATGGTAACTTTATAAATATATGTCAAGGTATTCTTCACTGGATTTCAGAATTGCATTTACCTGTCACATAACCCATTAAGATCTCTCCGCAAGTTCAAAAATCAATGTTAATAATAGAAAATTTGGTGTTGCTTATATCCACTTTGGCTTTTAAATTTTTGTACAGATGTGTTTACTAATAGCAGCCAGAAATCCTCTTTTATTTCACTAGAAATAAACCAAGAATAAAAATAAATCACATTTTTTTTACCCAAAATGTAAGCTTTTCTACCATCACTAAAGGCAGATTTACTTTTGATACTATGAGACACAGTTAAATTTCAACCTACAGTTCAATATTTATTTAGTTGCCAAACTAAGCACACTGATATATGTCATTTTAATGTATGTTTCATAAATTGTCATTTCTCACATAATTAAAGTAAATTAAACCATAGGCATCACTTTTTAGGTGGAACTCATTCAGAATCTATTATTATAATCCATGAATATTAGTAAATACTGTATTCAATTAATTTTATAATAAAATCTTAACATATACTTATTTAAATGACACATACATTTTAAAACATTAACTCACTTCATTTTGCATTACATGCAAAATGATTAGATGTTTAAAAAAATGTTCAAATAATATATATTACTATGAAATGAGTGCACAAGTTTAGAAGTGGTTGGGAAATGCTGTTCTAGAATCTTTGTATCTGCCCTTGCCCTTACCATCTTCACACCTTCTCTAAGACAACTGTCCCTCTCAGTACCATTGATCATCCTTTCTCTCTGTTGCATCATCAGTCTTGCTTTTTCCACTTTCTTCTTTTCCTCAAATCCATAAACATTATCAGGTGTCTCTATTCTACACAGCCAGCCAACCAACTACACACATCATCAGGAAACCTCCTTCCCAGTCCTGTCTTCCCCTCAAGCTGCCACCTTACATAGTCAAACTTCTGGAAAGAGTATTTTTCTGCCATTTTCTCTGCCTCAGGGCCTTTGCACTAGCTCTTTCTTCTGCCTAGAATGTTCTTCTCACAATTCTTTGCATCACTTGCTGAGTCCTGCCATGCAGGTTTCAACTCCTGTCACAGCTGACCAACCAGGCTACAGTGCCCAACCAATCCCTCTTCTGATTCTGAATATTTATTACTATCTGACACTTTCCTTGTTGTTCCAAAAACAAAGCACATCCCTGGATGTGACTCCAGGGTGTAAAATCGTGCGTGGCACATAGAAAGAGCCTATGTTTACTTGTTGAATAAAGGAACAGACAAATAAATGAAGAACCCTTTCAGCCTCCCTTGCTGGTTTCTTCCCTCTCTCCCAACCCCCAAATTCTTGCTTTGTGCAGGAGTCTGCCTTTTAACCTCTTCTCTTCTTCCTTTGCACACTCTTGCTGGGTTATCATAGCCACCCGTCACCCTCAGAATTCCAACATTCTCCCATATGGAGATGGCAAACACAGAGCATGGTACAGCCCAGCAATGCAGACATTGCTAGCAGATCTCCGCTCTCTCTTCAGGATACTCTAGTGTGCATGGTGCTCCAAGACAGGCTCTTCCAATCGATAGGATCAGCATCTCTAGGTGAAGGCTATTTGCTTTCTTTGACCTATATGTCAATGACTTCCCAAATCTACGTTTGCAGCACTGGAGTTTTCAGGCCCTTTTGTCAAACAGCCTTCTGGACACTTTCATTTGTTCACCTCTACCATCCAGCACAATGCCTGGCACGGGGTGAATGCTCAGTAATTCTCCATTCTACAGTAAGCATGTATTCAGTGACACTACTCACTCAGATAGTCTCCACCAGCTTGCTAGGTATAAAAGGGAGGCTCACCTATTTGTGCTTCTCTTCTTTCAGAGTTGTGGTGGCAATTTGCCAGGTCTTGAGCACAGTACCCATTTGTAAGAAGTTACACGTTTTGGCCAATAGTTTCACAATTTCACCCTTGAGTTCCTTCAAAACTCTTGGGTGGCTGCCATCAGTTCCGGTGATTTATTTACACCTAGGGTGTCATTCTAGGACATCCTGTCCATTTGCCACAACTTGTTCCAAGGCTTTAGACCTCTCTGTTTT
The DNA here is from genome assembly GCF_024542745.1 of Macaca thibetana thibetana. NCBI lineage: Eukaryota > Metazoa > Chordata > Mammalia > Primates > Cercopithecidae > Macaca > Macaca thibetana. Next base: position 145,161,765 of record NC_065584.1, read on the forward strand.
CAAATACAATTGGGGAGTGGGAATTTTCCCCTTCACCTCCATGGTAACAGCTAATGCCAAGGATTTGCCACAACTCTCTCAACTACTTTTTGCTCGTCTTTAAAGTGGTGATGATCAAGTGAGTCCAACTGATATAATGGTCTCTCTCATTTTTCTACAGCCATTGGTCCATAAGAAAAGAATACTTTCTGACTGGCATAGAAATTCCCTGCAAAGTCATCTTCAGATTATCTCCTGAAGCACTGTGCCAACTAACGCTATAAAGTTCCAGCTGATAACTCAGATGAATTCAAAAGCTTTCACACCCACCAGATCATTTAATCTGAATTAACAGTTCTGAAAGACTGATAAGAGAGGCCAGACACTTACCACTTTACAGACAAAGAAACTGAAGTCCAGAGTGGTCAAGAGATCTGAATGCCACATAGCAAGTTAGCAGCTGAGTTGAGGCTCAAACTATTCTTTAGATTTACAATCCAGTGGGTTTTCTCCTTGCTACACCTTGATTCAGTTGAATTGCATCAACCTATCCTAATCCAATCAAATGCTGAATGAATAGTCATTAGGACAACTGGAAAGAACTAACTGACGTCAAAATGGTTGATTCAGTAGCCACATGCATCTATGGCCTCATGTAACAAAAATGCACTCTGCTAAGAAATATTCCCCAAGGAGAGCCTGAGAGAACACACTGAGAGTCCTGCCCTTCAGAGGCCAGCCCAGACTATGTTTGAGGGTGGACAACATAACACACATAAATACATACACAGCTTTGTGCATTTCAAGGCTTAAAAGTTCTTGTTGCTGGATTTTATCTTGAGATTAACTGAATTCTCACTATAGGATCCTCAACTGGAATCCAGGTTGAGGGGGACATGGGGGCCACCTCTAGCAATGAATACATCATCAAACGGGAGGCAACTTTGAGTCAGTAGCAACCACAATTCCCACAAGAGAATAATGAGGAAGCTGAGTAGTTGGAAGGATTAAATACTGGCATTTCATTTTTAGGATCACATTTTGCGTGCAACCGCAGCTCCAGACCTGAAAGACTGGCCATCTCTGATTTGCCCATAAACATAGAGAAATCTGCCTCTAATGTAATCTGACATCGTCTCTACTCTCTGATTAACCACTTTTGGGTAGGCCTCAAAGAAGTGCGTGCCAAATGATGCCCTGTGGATCTCAGGAGCTGCCAGTTTCATTTTCCCTTCTACCTACTCTTTTCCCAAGTATTATCTTGCCAGTTGAGACAATCTGATGGAATGGAAAGAAATATTTAACCATCTTTGATACAAAGATGGGAGGGGGAAATACAATTTGCTATCCTATTTTCCCCCATCGAGGAGATAAAAAATAATTTGTTACATTTCATTTCTTTGGTACAAAGATTAGTCTGAGAGTATTTTGGACTTGTCAGTCATTCAACTCAATATTTTAAATTTTTTAAAAGCATAACCTTGAAGTGTATGTGTTTTTATTATAGTTTTAAATTTGAAGCCCCTGAGTACTTTATAAAAAGTTCAATTTGTATGTGTGTTTTTTTAAAAGGTTTTAATTTACTTCATTACAAGCTCTCTGAGCTTTAAATTTTTATTTTTTTCTAATGTTTCTGAGCCTTCCTTTGGAAGAAAAAAATGTTCTTCTAACAAATGTCAATTGATCATTGGGGTCGAGGAACTGTGCAGAGGATGAATGTGGGCTAAACATTCTCTGGCACCTAGCTCATCTCTCTCCCACATTAAGCGTATTTGCTAATGAAGGGAGCATTGGTATGGGACTGAAGAAAGGATTCCCTTAGTCTGTTAATTTACTTGGAATAATTCATTAGCTGACACTTTTAGCTGCGAATTTAGCTGGTAAATCCCAGATCACCCCAATATTATGTGTAAAGAGGATAGTTCAGTTTTTGTTTGAGAACTTCGGGAGGATGGATTAAAGCCCTTTCTCCCATAGTTACCCTGACATAAGGGAGCTTGTTAATAAAGAGCTCTTTGGATCCTTTCCTTTGTACAGGCACTGTATGAATATTTATAGAATATTTCATCTGTAAACAGCATTAAAATATAAACAGAGCATACCAAGAAATAGGAAGGCCATTTTCACCTAATACATAGCAGTGCTGTGAAAATGCTGGGGTTCCATTCCTGGTTATCAGCTAAGGAACAGCAAAGAAGGAAAAAGTTATTTATCAAACCAGGGGACAGCCAATCGTGTGATCCAGTGGAGCTTTGGTGTTCTTGTTAATCAAGTCTTCTGGGTAACTGAATGGTGTGTGCATGTCTGTACACGCAGACACACACGCAGACACACACACAGACACACACACACAGGTGCCTGATATGTGTAACCACTGCGACTGGTCATATGAGATTGTCACTTTTGTAGACAAAAAGTGGTCAAATAACAGAGTTTTTGTATGATGCTGCCTAATTAGTGCCACCGTAAGTTTCTGGCCCTTCTTCTTTCGGGCACAGGGAGGGGTGGGAATATGGAATTGCTGTTTACACTTGGGCTCCTACTAGCAAGCTGAGCAGGAAAGGGAGGAGAGGGAGGAGTTGAATGAAACCTTCACAGAGACCAACTTCTGCAGATTCCATGGGCGACATTGCCTCTTCGAAGCGGCAGGATGGAGGATGTGGGGGTGGCACCCAGCCTGTACACCAAAAACACTTCCCACTCACCAGTTGTGGCTGTGTGCTCTTGATTGCAAACCTCTGGTACCCATCACAGATGTATTATCAATTTTCAAAGGGATTAGTATACAATAAAATACACTCAACAAGAAAACCACCCAGAACGCAATGAATCATTCTTTGATGATTCAGAAGGCACTTTAGGATCCTGTAGTGCCTTAGGGGCAGCATTACAAACATCAATTATCTTATGGTAAATGTGTAGAAGAGCTAGTTCACTAGTTAAGAAAGAGCTGGGCAACTCTCTTTTATGATATGTTTTTAAAAAAATAATGTTTTATCCCAGGCCTTTTCTACTTTCAAGCACTTGCCCAGAATGTTGCTTCTATTTTTGCAAAAATGGCTCACTTACCAGCTTGGAGAAGTACCTCTCCTATGGTGTGCCTGAGTAAGTAAAACTGAAATTGTCTCATTTTCCTATGAGCCATTTCTGGGGTAGACTTCTGTCCTTCTCCCCTAACCATTTAGGTATGCCTCTAATTAAATTCAAACACTATATGAGAAGTTTGGTCTGACAAAGATGACAAATATTTTTTTAGAAAGCTCACTCAGGTGGCACACTTATACATGGTTCAGTTTCAAATGTTCCTTAAAACCAGGAGAGTGTGTGATTCTATTGCATTCAGGCCAATCGCAAGCTAAGTTTCTCCCTCTTTGCAAACTACAGTAGTTGGTAATGAAAAAAAAAAAAAAGTCTGGTACTTGGAAATCAAGTTCTTGAGCACTTTTGAAAACAGATTAATCCAAAACATCTGCAAGAATTTTATCCTTAAAAACCCAGGTGTCTAAAACTTAAGGGGAAAAATATACAAACGGGACTTTGTCAACCAAGTTTTTGAAAAACAGGTTTCTAGCAGAAACAAAGCGTCTAGAATAAAATGCAGTTGGCTTTATGAATCTTTATTTTCCATGGTGATTCTTCCTTTTTGGTCTTCAACAAAGAATGGAATTTCTAGGTGAGTCTCGTCAGATTTTCCAAAAGGACTGCTAAACTAAAACGAGGGGATTCCAGGCGAGATAACATCTCCGGGAGGCTCAACTCTGGCTTGAATTTATTAAAAACTTCTGGTTCTTAATTTAAATTTTAATGGTGGTAGACCCAAAGCAGCCAGACACGAAGGTTATGGTATCAGATGTGAATAAATGAAGACAGATGTGCTGTATTTCTATCAATCCAGAGGCCTGGGCCTTGCCCAATCTATGGTGAAAAGTCACCAGATTTCAGAGAAAGGAGGACATATTACAGCTGACTGTGTGCCTTTAAAGAAGTGCATGAAGCACACACACACTACATACACACACACACACACTACACACACACACACACACACTACACACACTACACACACACACAACACACACACACACACACACACACACACACAACACACACTACACACATACACTACACACACACACACACCACACACACACCACACACACTACACACACACACTACACACACTACACACACACACAACACACATACACTACACACACACACACACCACACACACTACACACATACACACACACACTACACACCACACACACACACAGGGAATAAAGGAGCATCTCCAGGTTGCTTATACACATATTGACTCCTACTATTACTAGGTGAGCCTACACATGATCTCAAGAAATGTCATTTTACTTGAAGCTACTGTGGCTTTGTAGCTACATTTTGTTACAAGTTCAGTATCATCTAACTGCTACCCTAAAATTATGTCTCCAAGGGGGACACTATTGGTATTTTGTAAACTGCCGCTGCTTCTACTCTTTCTCTGTTAGACATGGTCTAATGGGTTTAGAAAATGACATTCAAGGTGCTGCTCTGCCAATTAGAACTTCCGCTACCTGATTCTTGAAGGACATAAGCATGCCTAATTGTGTGCTCAGACATTTTATTAAGTTGTTTTGAGTGCTGAAAGTCTTTTAACCTTCATATAGACCCATATTCATAAAAAAATGCTTTCAGGGAAAAAATAATAGGGAAAAAGGCATTTAATTGCAAATAAAAGTACTGTTTCCAATATGCGCAGATTTTTTTTTTTTTTTTTTTTTTTTTTTTACCAACCTACCAAAGCAAAGGCAGGCTGCAGATGGTGAAAACTGAGTTGGGAAAATTGCACAGATATTTTCCTGAAACGTTCTCAACGCTGCTGCAAATGCCATTCTGGGTAGCTGAGAGGGAAAGACAGCAAGCATCATCTTGTCAGGGGCAGAACCTATTCTCAAGCCACTTTTGAGAGCAAGAGCTGTACAAATATGATTTAGATGTTTCCCCCGCCCTGGAAACATGGTCTTGGGTTAACCGGTCCTTGGACAAATTTAAGAACAGTGTCTCCTACCAGGGAAATTATCTCATGCAAGAAAAAAAAAGTTCCCTTAAGCATCAAATTATTTTTCCTTAACTTTCTTCTAGAAAGTTTCCTTTTCAAAGTTTAGGAGGTTACACAGCATGATAAACTCTTGATGAGATCTAAGGCAGAGGATGGAAGAGGTTCGCTGCTGCCAACCTTCCAAGAGAACCCAGACATTAAGGAGCCCCAACTGTCACCAATCATATAGATCTCCATGTGGGACACACTTTAGCATGAACACAACCTTGCCTCGGAAAGCATATGTGGGAAAATATGCCAGGGGGGTAGCTCCCCAGTTCTCCTGCCCAAAGATGTTTGCCATAGACTATGCTGACTCGCCCATTCAGGAGCCCCTCGGGTTCCCGCTGGACCTACCCGTCTGATTTGAGATCATCCACGTGTTTTCCCACCTCTGGAGGCTTTTATTTTCTGCTTCCTCCCTTCTTAGTACAGTGCCAATCACTGCTCTCTCCCCCGCCGTCCCCCTCCCCAAAGGCTCTCTGAGGCTGCTCCCTTTGTGATTGGCATCTCATTAATGAAGAAGGGCTGGTGTCTCTCATTACAGTTAGAGTGAGTGAGAGGACCTCAGAACTAATTTACTTGCTCTCACTAGGGAAGACACTTGCCTCCATCAAGAACTTCACTTTCCTGCTGCCTGTGGCAATAAAAGAACCCGTTTTGTTTTAACATTAATAAGGTGAGAGAATAGAGAATTTCCAAAAGAAATTAAGAAAGGCAAGAGGGTAGGTGTTGGCCCATGGAAGTTTCCCTAAAGCAGGTCTGATGGTGGAGTTCAGTGAGGGGCCTTTGATGCGGCAACATCTGGACCACATAAAAAAAAAAGCCTGGCAGGCAAATAAGAGACTGGCCATGCAGAGAGGCTGGGGTGGGAAGCAGGAGGCATGGGTTCTAATCCTAGGTCCTAAGTCCCTGAGTGACCTTGGGCGAGTCTTTGATTTTTCTCTGGTCCTCAATTTTATGATCAGGAAAATAAAGGAATGGAACAAAATGATCTCTTAGGGTTCTCTCAGCTCCAAAATTTTAATATTCTATAAATGGGGCTCTGGACTATTTAAAAGTTTTTTCATGTTTGGAGTGAGTTTTTTTATCTCTGGCAACAAATTAGAAATTCCTCCAGAATTAAAGAGCATGGAATGGAAATCATTTGGCTTCTCCAGCTGAAAAGGTCAACTAGATTCAGAAATGTACTCCAAGGCTGCACTGTCTGCATGGAAACCTAATTAGAGATCATACTTCATTGGCTAAAAGGGATCAAACTTATCTGAGCTTTCATCTGGATATGTATTTTTTAAAAATTACTCTGAGTTACTAATTCATTTATCTTTCTACTTACAGGAAATTCCACTCATTGATAAAGCTCTGCTTTGACACCCTTGCTCACAATGAAATCCCTTCCTTTCCAACCACATTACTTTATGATCGTGCCCCTTTACCACATTGTACTTGAAATGCCTTGTCATTTAAGAAACCATAAAAAGGACGTCTTTAAAAATGAGTTCACCATTTAGCTGGAGATGGCTTCTGTGCCTGGAACCCGGAGCCTGTCCTCTCGGTGGTATATACCTCCACAAAAGGACGCCAGCTACCACAAAAGACAGCACCATGTCTTGCCTTGATTGCTACTGAATTGGAAAGTTGGTGCCCAGATTTCAATATGGATGACAAAGCCGTGGGAATCTGAAATGCCTACATGAGAAGTAAGGATGTCTTTATACTGGGAATATCCTCGAACCCAGGGCCCATGTCTAATTCCCCATTCTCTCTTTCCCTGGTACAGGCTATTTTTGAAAGAGAAGGACTTTGGCCCAAATCAACAGTTTGGTTTCTTACTGTTTACATCTATGAGTCAAAGTAGCTTGCTCCCAGGATCCCCCACCAAACCAAAGGGAAACAAATTCAATGTGTGCCCACTGAGCCTGGCCTGGGAGTTCTTGAGATCAAGTCAGAATCATGGCCTTTCTGTCACTCCCAAAACAATCCTACCTAATTCTACCTGTTCCTAAGTATTGCCTTAGGATACTGACAGGCTTTTCTCCTACTTACAGCTTTTGAATGAAATTAAAGCTAATCCTCTCTGGCTTGGTTGGGTCTTGTGTAAGATTCCCACACCCCACAATCAAGACCTTGCAATGTGGTGTTAGAAGACATAGCCAAGTTACCACACCTACATCACGATTCGGATGAGGACAGTATTTTTTGCCTTCCATGAGGCAGCTTTGAAAACCTGAGTCACAGAACCTGCCTCATGCAAATCCTTCCACTCTCCTCCTCACTGCCAGTACATGGGCACCTCCTTTTTAAAATGAGCAGAGAAGCATGAACAAGACCTCTGTGTGGACCTCAGAATAAAATGTAAGATCTTCAGATTTCCATTGCATGATTTCACCAGGCCAAGGCAGCCCAGCTTCATTTTTATGTGCACTGTGGTTCTAAGTATTTATGGTGGTATAACCCGCACCCCCACCCAACCCCCCCAATACCGGTACTTACTTAGCTTCTAGTAAGAAGAATAAACAAAAAGAATCAAAGAGAAGAAGGCAAGAAACTGGGGACCAATTTTCAGGTCATCCTTTCCTTCTTAAAAGAAGGAATTTGCCTGCAGTGTCTGTAATTTAGAAGGTTTTAATGAATGGCTTCTAAATTATTTATTACGCATAGAAAGCTGTAAACAGCTCTCTCTAAACCATTATGATATTATCTGGGCAGGAGTCAAAAGGTTCAAACATTTGGCACTTTTCACTGGACTGCTGTTGAAAATAGTTCTGCTCTGTGAATGTAACTTCTCTCCTTCCTTGTTACATGGAATTGTGTGTGAGCCTGTGAGCCTGTGAGCCTGTGTCCGTATCATTCACTTGAGATTGTCAAAAGGCATCCTGGCTTTGTAATTTGCTCTTTTGCAGACTTTCGACTTAATAAGAGATTCCAAAATTAGTAAAAAAAAAAAATAATAAAGTAAAATAAAGCCAATTTAAAAAGCCATCGACAGAATATACAAACTGGATATTCAAGCAGAAGTGTTTGAAATGCCTCAGCCTCATTTCAAAGAGTTTCCTGCTGTCAAGCCCAAACACCCAGACAGGTAGACTGCTGTGAAATATGTAGGCGATGCCTGCTGCCTGATTTTCAGATGGCGAGGAGGCATTTGAAAGCATCAAAGTTCCCTGTATAGATGTGTGTACATTAATCCCTGCCTCTGTGATCTCTGCACTCGCCTATTGTAACTTGCTGTTTAATAGATTGCCAAACTTTGCCCTTCACAGACTGCACATTTTTTTTTTTCCCAAGGATCTGCTCCTCTCCCAGGAGCTTCTTGCTGGGGCCGAGTTTTAAAAGTTTTCATTCCTGGGCTTGTGCTATGGCATTGGGTCACTCTTTGAATTCTGCACTTTTGAACACCTCACTTGTTGGCTTGCTTTTCCTCGCCCCTGGTGTCGATGTCTGTATGTGGCTAAAGTCAGTGCCCTCCAACCACGAAGCATCTGCCATGAGCCAGCCCTGATACGAATCATTAACAACCACAGCACTAGCCCTGTAAGAGCCTATAATGTGGTGGGAGAGAAGATAGAGATCATAGGCTGTCAACTGGCAGCTCACAGGTTGTGTACGGCCCAAAGACATGCCCTGTTTTGCGTACACTGTGTTTTAAATTCAGATTAGTAACTAACACAGAAAAGATGGGAAATTTCACTTAGAAATCTGTGCTTCAAGCTTCTCTTGGAAAATTGGAAGGTGTGATTAAACAGGGCTTCCTGCCTGCATGGGGCCTGTTTTAGTTGGGATATATATTTTTTTCTAAACTGAAGTGGTAGGACAGATACCATTAAGCACCTCAGCCTTGGCTTTCTTGGTATCTTGATGTTACCTGCTGGGACACTGGCCTTTTGAGTCTGTAGTCCACAGTAAAGACACACACAAAGGCAAATAGTACTAACTGGAAAATTTGGGGGACACCAGCAGGTACTCTAAATATGTCATCTCATTTGATCTTCCAAACACATCTACAAATCTGCCATTATAATATTCACTTTACACATGAAAAATTGAGGCTTTCTGTTTTTAAGTACCTTGCCCTATTTCACACAGCTGACGATAGAGGAGTTGGGTGTTGGAACTAGAGCTATCAGCTTTGAAGTATGCTTCTTTCCAATTAGAAAGGCAAGAAGGTCCCCAGGAAGGGTGCAATATGGGCTCCCAGATCCCACATTGTCTTCTCCAACCGAAACTCAACTCTGCTCTAGTCTAACCACACCACACTTCTCACTGTACCCTAGATATTCTTGGTCATTTGATCACTTCTTGTGTTTGGGTATTCTATTCCCTGTTGTCACCTTTCCTTCTGTACCTGCAAACACCTTTCCTTCTGTACCTGCTTCGCAAGACCAAGAATAATTGTTAGTTCCTTTATGAAGATTTTCATGACCCCTGGGTCAGTTTGTCTAACACTGGGCCTCCTAGAGCCTCCATTTTTACTCAAGTGTCTCATGGTAAAAGGTTCATATACTGGTCGCTTTCATTGGACTGTCAGTTCCTTAAGGGCAGGGCCACATCTCGTTCATCACTCTACACCACCATGCCCTGCACAGATGCCTGATATGCAGGAAGTACTCCACTCAGCGTGGCCTATGGGTGGAGTTTACCGGGCTAAATCACACACCTATCAACGTCTCCTTGGGGGAAGTGAAATTGAATTGGAAGGGTCAACAGTAAATTCCATCAGTGTTTTCATTTGTTTTCTCATCCGCCATCATGACACCCTCGCTTATCCTCCAAACTTTCTGCTTAACAAGACTTTGCCGCTCCCTCCTCTTTTGCCAGATGGCAATGCACTCACTACTTCCAACACCCAGATACATCCATCAAGCGACTTCAAATTTGAAACACATCAGAAACTTGCTGGGCATGGAATGGGTAATGAGGAAATGGCATATGTGCACTGTGGGATCATGATGGGGCTGTAAAGTTAATCAAGAAAGAAACAGTTCCACCAAGAGCCTGTGAACCTACCTGAAAGGATGGGCAGGTTTGCCCAGGTGTGAGCCGTAGGCTGGCTGAATGTGTCTTTCTCATGTGGGTTATAGGAAACCAATATGCCTCCAAATCACTGGCTGGACCTCAACTGAACTTTCAGTTTTTATTTTCCACTCCCATACTATTTTTGAAAGTGTTAAATAATTGCCTCTACAGCTAACCACTAAAGGCCTCATTTAACAAAAATCAATATGGAGCAGTACAAGCGTGGAATAAACCAAACCAGAGGCCAAAGCTTAAAATCCATCTCACAACTGAATCATAAGCGGTAAAATTAAGAGCAGGTGCACTGACAGACAGAGGTGAAGGCTGGCCTGATAAAATGGATTTTGGTTATTTCTAATGAACTCATCACAGGCAGACAATGAGAAAGGACTGACCAGGTGGGAGGGAGGAGCTGACTTTGGCAATGATGTGTCTTCTCCACAAAATGATTATTTCCAGAAAGGATGCAGAGTAGAGGCTGTAGTACATTTACGGGAGTTTCAATCGGCATTATTTCATTTCTCCTCCCTAACAAATCTTCACTGAATATGCACTGCATGTGTGGTTATTTTTAAAAAGGGCACAGTGAACACAGCTTATGAAACTTCAGTCATCAGCCTAATCAGGCAACTAATGCTCTATTCAAGATCAGTGTATGCTAGCGACCCCATTTTAGAACTATTTTCCCTGGGGTGAACAGAGAGTAAAGCAGGGCCACCCCTTTCCCTTAATAACAGGTTCTTAACTGTTAGTCCCAGGAAGTAAAGCAAAGGCAAATGAACTTCCATGATAAATATTTAAGAAAAATACTCTTTGAGTTAGAATGGAAGTACATGTGCAAACTGCTATTTGAGATAACTCTCTCAATAAGCCTCTTGCAAATATAATATGAAGCAGAAAACCTGTTAACTCGTCTTGTCTTTATTCACCAGGGTTGGCTGCTCTTACATGGTAGGGGGAATCTGGACTAGTACTATCTTGATGAAATTGCAAAAAGAACAACAACAAAAAAAAACCCATTTGGTTGAGCACTGTGAGCTGACATATGCACCTGTAAGCCAAGATAATTACAGAGCTGCTCTGCAAATTTGGTTAGGGTTTAGGGGATAATCTTAGACTAATAAAATAAACCATCCTTGAATGTTCTAGTCACCAGGTAGCAAAAGCCTGCTTAGGTCTCAGTGGATTCCTTCTTTCTGGTCTCATTGGGAGTTAAGACATTGATGTTATAAACTCTTATGCCATGAGTGTGCCTCTCTGATGTCTGATATCCATTTGGAATCACCTCGGAAAACTCACTATTACCAGCAGTTTCTTCAAGCAGGCCACCCTCTATGCTCCTGAATGTTCTCTGACCAGGCTGTGCCTCTCTTTTCCTCTAATAATTAGCCACCCATTGTCCCCTTCCAATTTCTTCCAACCCTATTTCCTACCCCTTGCATTTTTCTTGCTTCTTTCATTTTTCCTGTGTATGCTGACTGCCTAGTTCCTCTTCTACTAAATTATGCTCTATTATTTCCACAGCCTGAAGAACTCACAGCTGAAGCATTATTTCTAACCTTATTTTGTATTCCTAGCATGTGCTATAACCTGTTTTGAGTTTTATTTGCAGCCAAGATGCTGACACAGCTCCAATTTTGTTTTCATATTTTGATTGGGTAGGAGTGTTCATTACTGTGGGTACTAGGATAGGGAAGAAAAGTCATTTTAAAAAGGCCAATTTACACCTTCGTTAAAGGGCTTTTTGTTTCTGAATGTTGCCCATTTAAATTCTAAAAACTACAAATGTTCAAAAAATATAAATTCCTTTTTTCTTGGAGAAAAAAGATTTTAATGAAAATTGTAGTAGTCCAATGTAATTTTCCTATTATGTTTTTAATGTTGTGCCTATTATGTCTGATCTCGTTTTGTGTTTCTTAACTGACCAGCACATATAGGCAGGTGTTGAAAGCCTAGAAGTCAGGGGTTTGTAAGAAATGATGTTTTCAAAGCCCAATTCAGCTCTACACTAACCAGCCTTCCCAGGGACAACTGCTTCATTTGCGACATTATTGAATTCATGGTTCATATTAAGCTTATATCTCATAACCATGAGATATAACCATGAGTAATTCATGAGTTTCAGCTACAGGGAACCCCTTAGATGGGGCATCAAATTTCCAATGAGTTTTCCCAAAAAGGAAAGTGTAGGATGAGTGAGGTTTCATGCTCCTTTATGTTTGTTTGCTTTTTAGAGACCCAGTCTCATTATGTTGCCCAAACTGGAGCTCAGTGGCTACTCACAGACCCAATCATAGTGTACTGCAGCCTCAAACTCCTGGGCACGAGAGATCCTCCTGCCTCAGCCTCCTGAGTAGCTGAGACGACAGGAGTGCTTCACCAGGCCTGGTTAGTTCTCACAGTTCTTGATGTATGATTCTCAGGCTCCTTTTTGGAAGAGATTTAATTTCATGGGACTCCTTTACTCCAGAATCTTCAAGAACGCCACAGTTAACGTTGTCAGGTAAAATACTAGATACCCAATTACATTTGAATTTCAGATAAGCACCAAATAATATTTTTGTAGAAGTATGTCACATGCAATGTCTGGGACATAATTATATCAACAATTATTCTTTGTTTATCTGAAACTCAAACCTCTCTGGGCATCTTGTATTTTTATTTGCTAAATCTGGCAACCCTATCCACAGCGCATAAGGGAACAAGCTTTAACTCTTAAGGTAGGCCTTCTGAGTTCCCCACAGACTGACTCCCTTTTCTTTCTGCCTTATTTTCTGCTATATCCAACTCCCCCTATCCTCCCAACCTCCATTCCACCGAGTCTGCGTTACTTTCCCATCTGGAATGCTTTCTTTCCTTCTCTCGCCCTGGATTATTCAAGACTGCCTCCTCAGGGAAGCCTTCCCTGAACACTCAGCCAAAAGAAATCTCTTGGTCCTTTTAGACCAGAGAGCTTGTTCTGTGTGGACCATTCATTGGTACCTCTCACACACTTGCCTGGGCACTTAGCTATCATTTCATCTCTATACTGTATTATTTCCAAGAGCACACAAGCTCTTGGGTAGCAGTGACCTTGCCTTACGTTTCTTTGTGTGCTTTGCAGTGTCCAGTACTAGGCCATTCACATAGTTGGTGCTCACGAGACACCTACTGATAGAAAAGGCCACTATTGATTGTCACCGAGCTGTTCTCTTTTGCAGCTTCATATTTCTCACACTTATTTCCCTGCATTGAGGGAAGGCTCAACCCATTCTCCACAATGTGAGCATGAACCCCATACATGAACTTCATCATACACCTCATTAAAAACTTGATAGCCAGATTCATTTCTCATGGACAAGTGAATAATAAGTAATGCAAAACCCAGTCTTATATGGGCAAGCCACTTATTCTCTCCTCTGTAGATCAGTTGTCTCATGTGGGAGAAGGGCCTGGTTCCTCCGCTACCTCTCAGGATCATGACGATATGTGAGATCTTGGGAAAACACAGGTAGCACGGTGCTGCAGTACATTTAGTGATGAGGCCAAGAACATGGAATAAACTTCTCTAAGTATATTCTGTTTAAACCGGATGCTTGAGTTTCTCATGAGAATTTCAGGGCACATGCCAGCATCAAATTTTCAAATCATGGCTGACAAGGTGGGATTTTTATTTTATTATTTATTTTTATTTTTATTTAGTTATTTTTATTATACTTTAAGTTCTAGGGTACAAGTGCACAACGTGCAGGTTTGATACATGGGTATACATGTGCCATGTTGGTTTGCTGCACCCATCAACTCGTCATTTACATTAGATATTTCTCCTAATGCTATCCTTCCCCCAGACCCCCACCCCCCGACAGGCCCCGGTGTGTGATGGTCCCCGCTTTGTGTCCAGGTGTTCTCATTGTTCAATTTAAGGTGGGATTTTTTTAAATGACACAAACGGAGACAAAAGTAGCTGGCAAGCAGGTGGCAGGATTCTCCTGCTAGCCTAGGGTACTAAGTCTTGGCCGCTGGAAATTTATACTTACAAACTACCTCATATGATTGCCTGGATTTTAGAAATATGCAAAAAATAAATTTCTTGGCAAAATACAATAGAGTAATCATGTCATCTTTAACTTTCTCTAAAAACTGTTTCAAATGTTTCTCTTTGAAAAAACTCTTGTTTTTCCTCATATGGTTCCCCACACCTACCTTGTGTGAGTCATCATGTCATGCACCAGGGCTTTCAAAACATGAGTAAAGCAAGACATCTACTGTATATCTTATTAGGAACTTGCTTTTCCTTTTTGCTCCTGTTGCACTACAAGAAAGATGGTAGGGCGTTCACGCACCCATGTGCCTAACGGCAAGGTGAGCCACACGTAGGGCCGTCCTAGCCAAGACTGCCCAACACTCCTGCAAAACCTCATTTCACTGCTGGATCTACAGGCAACCCATGCACTGCGATTCCTCCTCCTTACACTCCCATTCCAGGCTCAATTAGTGGAATCCCAGTCTTATATCCACACCACAGCAGCACATTAAAATGTCTCTGATTAAGCCCTGGATTAGCATGTGCCCAGACTTTATCTTAATTGCCGATTAAGATTAATCCTGCTAGGGAGTTTTCCAGGGCTGCTTTATTACCATGGGGTGAATCATTACATATTTTGAGTTGCAAGTTCCATTTAGTTTTCTTTGACTACAATGGGAGACTCAGACTCTCTTGGCCTCTAAGGAAGGGGCTCTTTATTGCTTTCTGAAAACCTCCCTTGACAGCTCATTTGCACCTGAAGGTTGTGGGGGATGAAACCTTGATCCATCTTGACAAGTCTATGAAAACTGGAACACAGGGAGTCACAGGCTTTCCAGCGGGCTCTTGGCTTTAAATATCTACAGTGAACTTTGACTTGAAGAATGATCTTTATATACTCGGTGCTGGCTTTATCATTCAGTGATTTACTCAAAACCTTTTTTTCTCTCTGTCTTTCTCTTGCTTTACATGGATGCACATATTTGTTTTCTGAACCGTTTGAGGATATGGTATATACATGGTCCTTTAGCGCTACACATTTCAGTATGTGTTTCCCGAGAATGGGAATGTCTTACATAACCACAGCTGAGTTATGAACTTCAAAAATTTACATTGGTACTTTTTACCGATCCTGATTTTACCAATACTTTTACCAGTACTGATTTACTCCAAAATCTACTTCACTAAGTGATACCCAATAACTATTAAGTCTGGTTACAAAAAATGGGTGGGAATTGAGAGCAAGAGAACTCTCCATGTTAGAGGTAAAGCAATGAGACCTAGAAAAGAGAAGTAATTTAGTGAAAGTCACACAGTGGCAAAAGAGTCCAGACAAACTCAAGCACTCAGGGGCAACTTCTAGCCATTGAATTGATACGCACATAAAGACTCAAGGAAGGTCAGGTCAGTATCCACTCTGGAAACATCCAGAGCTACCTGGCCAAGCAGACTTGACACTACCCTACCTAGATGTGGAAATTTCCCAAGGGCAGAGGCCAAGAGCTCTGTTTTTGAAAAGGTGTGCTTCACATTTATGTGATACATAAGAAAGACTTGAAGATAGCTATACCTGTTTCACTGAAATATTTCTTTTCTCCCAGCTTTAAGATGCGAATTGTTCATGGAATTCCATTTGGCCATCTGGGGAGGCATAAGTCAGGAGCACTGAGCAGCACTGAGCAGCAGAGTGGAGATCACTAACGTGGCACTGATGTGAGACCCTTTGATCATAGTAAGTGCCTTTGGCCTGACTCAGACTGGAGGACCTGGTGGACACCCACAGCCATGGCTTCTGGGGATTCCTAATAGGGCCGTTCCCTGCTTTCTACCTCAGGGAACCTGATCATGTTATTGCTCTGAATGGGTGGGCTTTTGTCAGAGTATCTGGGTCAGGTGAGTCTGCGTAGTACTTTTCAACGTCAAGGCCAGTCATGATATTCATCGTCAAATGTGTTGCTCCATTCTGTGATGTCTCCATCTGAGAATCTGTCCTAATCCAAGAGCCAACCCTGGAAATGGCTTTATCCTGAGAGGCCATCAACAGAGACTTCAGAAGGATCACAGAGGCCCAATCTCCTGCACAGATCCTCCACCAGACATCCCTTCCTAAGGACTCTTCCTCATATGGCTGTGGGTGTTCCTGCTTCTGCTAGAAGAGTGTATGCCAAGAAAAGAGAAGGCCCCTCTCTGCTTTCCCTACCCTGCTTACTGCCCTGGGCGGCTACCAGTCTTAGTAGTATTTGGGAGTCCTAATGGATGCACCCATATCTAGGTAACACAAACACCCACAGTCTTTATCTTCCTTTACGCTAAAGTCCTGAGATATACCACATTGGCCGCTAGTATTTCTGAATGGACAGAAGTCATTTGCTGGTCTGTTTCTAAAGGTTGTAGTCTGCCACTTCCGTGGTAATTTCATCCTACAGCAGAGCATAAGAATTGAGAACGAAAGCTTTCTCTTTTGTTGAACCCACAGTATAACCATGTTCCTTAGATTCTATTACAAAACAACCATTGGCTTTAACTGGAAACTTGAAAATTTAGGGTAATTATAGTATCAATTCACGATTACTCAACACATTTCCTCAACTTCCTTTGTGACTGATATTTTGAATATGTTACTGTAACACTCGTTGAAGAAAGTGTGCTGTCCTGAAACAAGTGAGGCCTAAGACACCCCACACGTCTAAGATTTCTCACCTATGATTCATGCGGCTGCCAAAATATCTTTTACATTCTTTCTTCTTTCAATCCTTCTCTCTGAAGTTCCCTAAACTTGGGTCTGAATTTGCCTTCAGCACTAGTAGTAACGGATGGGTTTTCCTTGTTATTCTGGTCCAAGCTGCAAATGATTAGATTCCCTACCGAGCCCTGATGGTGGTATTGCTAGGCTTTAACTTGATGGGACTGACTTCGTTAATAGAATTCTCTCTTCAGTTGTTTGACTATGTTAATGTTGCTAGAAGGAAAAAAACCCCTGATTTTCCTATATGTAAGCTGTTTTCAAATTTGCGTGGGGGTTCTCCTGAACAGATCTGCAGTTTTCTTCCTATGGAGACACTACAATTACACGTTCCTTTTTCTCTTTATAAAAACTAATATCTTGCTAGGCACTCCGCCAGGAGTACTGAAATTTAGTTCTGATAAAAATCCTTCTTGGATATTTCTGGTCTAAGCTTTAAGATCCCTTTTCCTTCTTTCCGTCTTTGCTCTTTTCCCTTCCCTGATTACCCCCTACTCAAGGCACGTGCATACACATGCACGATTCATTTATGCCTACCTTGGAACAGATCTGAGCCAACATATTCCCTGGGGGGAACAATGGTCTCTTTTCCTATTAATGAACAGTATGTTGTTGCAGATTCATGGAGGGCTTAATTTAATAAACACGGAAAGATGAATATGCTTATGGGACATTAAACCTCTTTAGGTTTAAAATTACTGACATAGAAGAATTGTCTCGTGAAGCACCCCGTCCTTTCATGGCTGGGTCACTATGGAATACAGTGCGGCAGGGGAAAAACTTCCCCTACCTGGGACTTCGACTCCTTCTACCCTTTGACTCCATCTCCTCCATCCCTAAGTGCCAGAGGAGGCATCAGATCTGCAGAAGTCAGCAATATTTGTGTGTGAACTAGTTCAACCTCCAATTCTGTGGCTTAGTCCTTATCGGTAATTCGATGGGAACCCGAAACTTTGTTGAAGGGGAAGGTATTTTGCTGGCTCGGCTAGAATTGAGTTTAGACAGCACCCACGATATTGTGATAACCAACCAGCTTGAGGTGAAGGCACTCATGACCAGCTTGCAGGAGCAGGCCTCGTCCCAACTCCTACTCCCTTTCTCTCCCCGCCACTCTTATTAGACACACTTCAGACTGAATCCTCTGTGCTCCCGACCTCACTCTTCCCACTCTTGTTAGGGGAAAAGTACAAAATAAGAGAATAAGAATGGATTCAGCTGGTAAATTAGACTCTATAGTATGAGTTAATAAAGACCAGCCCCTCACTGGCCATGCTGAACCTGACCTTTCCCCATCCTGAACCCATGGCAGACATTGCTAATTGATCACAGAACTGTTTCCCATTAATACACAAATAGCCCACAAATCTTTCTCACCACAGTACTTTAAGCAGTTCCTACCAATCAAATGGAGTTGATATGGGACCTGAATCCTACTCACAGTTCTGGGTTCATGGAATAATCCTAGACTGTTGGGGTCTGAATCCCAGCTCTACCACTTAAAAGCAGTGTGACTTTGTGTAAGTTATTTTGTGTCTCCATCTCACCAACGGTAAAAAGAGGATAACTACAATCTTTTTCTCATATAGTTGCTGTGAGTATTAAATGAGTTAATATTGTAAAAATGCTGAGAACAGTACCTGGCACACATCAAAAGGGAATGATATGTTTGCTGTTGTTGTTATTGTTCAAATACAAATGCCAGGCAGGAGGGATGTGTTACAGAGTATCAGCCCCTTCCCCTTCATCTTGGATTAGTCTGTCAGATGGCTAGGTTATCTGGCAAGGTCTTCAGGAGAGGAGGGAACTGAAACAGGGGAAACTCTGTCCAGGCATTTAAAGATGCAAAAGGCTGCCTGGTGGGGAGCAAAGGGCTGGGAAGCCAGTGAGCAATAGAGAGCTGGGTGCTGGGGAGAAAGAAAGGAAGGAGCATCAAAGACTTCACAACTAGGCTTTATTTAAGTACATGTGCTCTTCTGCTCCTTTTAAATTATGCAAACCAAACTGAGATAGGCACAGCACAGCACAGATCCTCCACTAAAAGGGTAAGAAGCTTGCAATTGAGCCATGGCTGTAAAAGGTAGAGACAAGGTATGGGGACCCCAGGGTTGGGGGTCCAGGTCTGTTTAGGGGAGTGGAGTTCTTGTAAAGAGTCCTTAAATCTTTCTCTGTACCAGCGACTGTCTAGACATGGCATCAGTAACAGTGAAATTACCGTCTTTGGATTTATGCAGTCCTATCCTTACCATTCTGTTTAAACCTGCAACCTGCCTCCCTTTTTCCTTGCCCTATTTTTCCTTCTTCCCTTAGCACTTATCACCTTGTACCACTATACACTTTATTTATTTCTTATATTTACTGCTAATTGTCTGTCTTCTCTCTGCAGAAATATATGCTCCTCAAAGACATGAGTAATTGTCTGTTTATCTTCATTGATATATCTCTAGTACCTGGAGTAGTGCCTAGTTAATAATAGGTGCTGAATAAATATTTACGGAATAAATGAATGAATGTTATTACTCCTTACAAGCAGTCCCATACTCTAAAACATCAGGAGCCCTTTAAGATGAACAAAAACAAAGCCAAAATAACTACGCAGAAACAAAGCATAAGAATGTTCACAATTTAGTCCTCTCCAACAAAGTATATTCCAATTAGTTAAGTGAAAAGCTGAATGCAAAACAAAATAAGACCCAGAACATTAGCTCAGGAAGAAACACAGATACGGAGAAATCACAAGGAGAGCAGCCTCATGGTATCATGGAAAATTGATGGCCTAGATATCGGAGACCCTGGTTGCAGTCCCAGCTTTGCATAAATCTGTGTGACCTTAGGCAAATCACCTTGCCTCTCTGGGCCTCAGTTTTTCCAGTTAAGTTTGATTCAATTCAAATATTTAATGTGTATTCATTTCATCACTTCTGTCTCTAAAACGGCATAATCTTACCTAGACCCACCTGCCATTAAGATGCTAAAATAGCCTACTACCTAAATGTGATCATTTCTGAGAGAGAAATTAAAATTGCATGCCCTGCCTCCTATCACCGTGGGCTGCAGTCCCCGGATGGATTACACCTTCATTTCAACATCCTTACTCAGCACGGTAGGCATTTACTCTAAGAGGTGAAGTCCAAAGAGTGCCCTCATGCAGCGGAGTCCAGGTGCTCACCCCCAGTAACCACTTCGGAGAACTGAGCATCACACCGCAATCTCGGCGGCACAGGGAATGAGTAAAATACCGATAGTCGAGGAGCATATTGAACTGCTGAGCAAGGGGTGTGCAAATACTATTTCAAATGGCTTAAAAAGCATCACAGCAATGTAAGTGGGTTACGGTTGCCTCACAAAAGCACATCTGGAGGATCTCTTTGCTTTCTTGCATCCTTGAATATTGAACCCAGAAAAATAAATTGACTTGCTGTTTAATCCAATAGTCAATATGAGCTTCTATTGTATAGACTCGATTGACTTAAAACTCAAGCTACAGCCTCCGGCAAGAAAAAATGTAACACAAACGCACAGGCCCGGTATTGATACATATCACAGGTAGCTGTTTCTTCAGCAAGGAACAATTATCGAATGGTCAGTGCTGAGGGATCAATGTGCTTCATAATTTCTGATGTGGCTTACTGAACAGCTGGGCACAGGTTTTTTTTTTTTTTTTTTTTAAATCTTTACGGGTCTGATGGCTTTCTAAAGGAATTAGGTTACTGTGATTTTTTTTCTTTTCCTCATGCAAAAGGACCTGCCTTTCTTTCCCTGTTCTAACGAAAGGGCACCCCCCACCGAGTTCCAAAGAGCCCTTGCCCCTTAATGTGCCCTCTGCCATGCGTTACCTTAGGTTATGTGGCAAACCTAACCTCATACTGCAACCCAATTACCTTGGTGCAGACAACTGGCTGTATTTGATTGTTCTGCCGTTGACAACAGGATGGATTAGCAGGGCTAAAAATTAAATTATGTTGTGTATTCTTCAATGCCTTATGTACAAACTCTTCAGGCTGTCAGATTTTCTGTTTGGCTTCCTCAGGGACTTGAAGGCAGGGGGTCAGGAACTAAATTTTTTGAGAACTGACAGCTCCCTTAAGCGAAAAACAGAATCCTCCCACCCTTACCCCTTCTCAGTTCAAAGAACTGCTTCCTGCTTCTTTGCATGGAAGATAGTTACTATTTTCTTCTTTCCCTTTTGAGTCAGGATCCCCGGAGAGCCTTAAAAGAGCACAGTGTCTACTGGTTAAAGGGTAACCATTTTCAGGGAATTTGCATTAATCTTATTACATTTTATCTTCCTTCAGGGTGAGGGAGAGGGACGGACTGTGAGGTTTCCTTTGAGTTTCAGGTTTAGACACACCCCAGAACTCAAAGTAAAAATGATACAGGCTTAATAACAACTTCCCAAGAAGACGTTTCAAGTTCAAAGTGGACTGTAAACATTAATTAATCAATGCCTCCTCCCAACACTGTGTGAGGTAGGAATTACTCCCATTTTATAGATGAGAATGTTTAGGTAGACAGCACGAATGACTTGTTTCAAGCCTAGATTGGACTTCTAGTCAGGGAGGGACAAGGAGTTTGGATTCCTGTGCACTGTGAAGGCTCATCAGACTTTCCTCATTCACAAAAATTAATGAAAACCCGTCCTAGGAACTCAAGCCTCGTTGTCTCCCTGGAGTGATCCGAGTGGCCTCTCCCCGCTTGGTTCAACTCTTACCTTTTTGCATCCTCAGTTTTCTGGCCAGAAAGAATTGCCTTCCTCCAACACAACCACAAGGAGTTCAGATGAAAGGCTCACCAATGGGCCATTTAAATGCCCAAGCCTGTCTAACGCATCTGCCCATAAGACTCCCTGAGTGGAGGCTTGGGTTTTACCAGCCCAGCTCTGCCATGGAAGTCATTTGCAGTCCAGGCTGCTCACAGCACCTGCAGCTGTGGAAGATGTAATAGGAGTGGGAAGGACCACAGAAGGGGAAATGCTGTTTGGCACAAGTAAGTAAATAGGTAGGTTAACAGGCCGACGTCTCTTACAACCTTTCACTATATGAACCTGTTGGCTAATGTTAGTAATCCACACTTTTACAAAAGTCAAGCTGGTGGTCACTTTGCAGGAAACTCTACAAGATTTTTCTTAAGACAATCCTAACAATGAAGCTTCCAACAACCTTAACATGGTTCTACATTTCCCCAGGAATTGCTGTAAACTGATAAGCAGTGATATTCTTTCCATCGACTAAAACATCATGGTACAGTCAACTGAGGCCTGGGAGGAATGATCTTTGTGGCTCATATACACACAGGAGGTTTGCCTCAACTCGAAGGGTGGAGACACTCAGATTTCAGCCTTCCCTCATCAGAAACACATTTCCTCATTTTGGATACGTGTTTTCCAAAGCACTTCGGGGTTTTCAGCAAATCTTTATATATCTCATGAAAGTAAGAAGAGAAAATATTCATACTTCATAGAATACATGTGAAATGTGTCTGTTAGGTGGGGAGAGGGTGGGGAGGAGGAGTTTTAGCTGAGCTATAATGAATATGAGAAATTAAAGATAAGTCGGAGAAAATTTTCTTTCTTTTTTGCCACGCTGGGAGTGGAAAAGTTTGGCCTAGTGGATCTCTACCCTGGCTGCTTATCAAAACCATCTGGAGAACTTTTGGAAACTCTTATGTCCAATTCAGTCCTACTGAATTTGCTTCTCTAGAAGTAGGGCCTACGTGGGAGAATTTTTTTAAAAAGTTCCACATGGACTGGTGATGTGCAGACAGGCCTGGGAACCACTGGGCTGGTCTAGGAAGCCCAGTGTAGACAGTGAACATCCACATGTAAGATACATGACCTGTCAGAGAACATTTAAGAGGGAAGTTCCTTTAAAAAGAACCAGGCATGCTTCTCCTCGCCTAATAGCTTCCAACTAGCATCAGTGTTCAATTAATAATGTAGTTTTATTTGATGTTTCACGTGAGAAACTATTTAAAAACAAGAACTCTTTCATTCTTTTTTTCGTTTAAATGGACTCAAAAGAAACAATGTGCTTGATAGATAAGCAGAATGAGGGATTCTATGACCGGAAAATAACTGAAAATGAAAAATGATTAAAACAACAAAACAAAAACCACATTTCTCTATCTGCAATCCACATCCGCGTAGTCATACAGTCGGAAAACTTACTGAGGGCCTACTGTGTTTCAGGAACTATGCATGAACCCAGCAGTGCCAGGGCGATGCAGACAGGGTCCCTACATGCTAGTGTCACCCAGTCTAGCAAGGGAAGGGACAACCAAAGAGAAAAAGCACTCTGATAAAAGCTGGTTTTTATTTGCGTCTTACCAGGGCTCATGCAATCTTCCAAGTGCTTTTTGTTCCATACCTCATTTTATCTTCACAGCAACCTTAGTTGGTGGGTTCTATTATTATCCCCATTTCACAGATGGGGCACTAAGACTCAGAGGACTTCAGTAACTTCTTGAAGGTAACAAAACCTGTAACAAGGAGAGCTGCATCTTTCGGACTCAGTAGATCAAACATATACATCCCCCTCCTTCTGCTTCTTAAGTGCATAGAAGGTATGCCGAGGCTGGCTGGTCGTGCTGGGGTGGAGTGGGGATGACTGAGCATATCCTTGTCTCTTTTTAAGTCTCTGCTGCTCCAGGTGAGAACAAACTCATCATCTCTGGTGCCTGCAGCTTTCAAGATTGGTGTTGAGGAATCCCCTTCCCCGTGAACTTGCGGGCTTTATGGTTAGCAGTGCCTTTGAGGCCACACACTTAAGTGAGGAAAGAAAACATAACCAGCCCAGAGTCCACGTGCTGGGGCTTAATTTGGTGCCTGAGAGTCACTTATTCCAGTTCCCGGGGCAGGACTCTGCCTGGCCTGCCTACCAGTGTTTCTGCAGCACAGGGGGGACCCAGCCAGCCCACAGAGTTAAGTGCAGCTGATCTGGAACTCCAAGTCATCTATTTATCCCCTAACCGTGCTGCTCTACGGGCAAGTACAGGGAAGGAGAACGCACGCTTTGCCACAGTTCAGTGAGCGGAGTGCAAGCTCCCTTAACTTGGCTGTGGTGTCAAGTCACAGTTATATAACCCCTGGGCTGAGTGCCTCCCTGGGGTGGGGGGTGGGGGCGGGCAACGGGGGAGCAGGAAAGGCATTATTAGTATAATGTTAAGAAAACAGACTCTGACATCCTCCAGAGTTTGAGAGTCTGGAGCTGTTTGTTTCCCATTTTGTTCTACAATCTTCAAATCCCAGATTTTGGAGTCCGGGCAGCTGTGGTTGGGGAGGCCAGCAGCGTGAACTGGGCTCAGCTCCTTTCAGGCAGTGAGCTTATTTAGCTTTAAGCAATGTCCCAGGCTGGGTACGGTGGCTTATGCCTGTAATCCCAGCACTTTGGGAGGCCGAGGCAGACGGATCACGAGGTCAAGAGATCAAGACCATCCTGGGCAACATGGTGAAACCCCGCCTCTACTAAAAATACAAAAATTAGTCAGGCATGGTGGCAGGTGCCTATAGTCCCAGCTATTCAGGAGGCTAAGGCAGAAGAATTGCTTGAACATGGGAGGTGGAGGTTGCAGTGAGCTGAGATCGGGCCACTGCGCTCCAGCCTGGTGACAGAGCGAGACTCCAACTCAAAAAAAAAGAGAAATGCCCCGTTGCACGACTATTTTCAGAAGACCAATGATTAAGAGCATGTGAAAATTAATGCACAAATACGGCTAAGGAAGTGTGCCATATACCTTTTGCACCACTCTTTTGCTTTGAAAGTGTTCAAGTACAGAACTGGAAAGATGGAAAGACCTGAGACTGACGGCCTTGTAGAAACTTCTGGAAACCTTTCAATAAGGATAGCAGAGTAAACAAATGAGTTCTCCTTTCACGTTCTTTGTTTTGGTAAGTCCGTTTCTTTCGGCCACAAAAATTGCAACATCTTTTCATTTTTTTTTTTTAACTGCAAAGGTGGTCATATGATATGAAGTCACTCCATATCGCAGAAATAAATTCAAGTTTTATTCATGGAGACTCTTCCACAGCTGCCATCTGCCCCTCTGGCTATGAGAAGCAAAGTTTCCCGAACACAACCCCTCTCTCAAATGTGGCCCTAAAACATTTTTAATGAATAGTACTAGATAAGTGAACATGTGGGAAAATGTTCATCCCCCCAGTAATAAAAAATGCAAATTAAAGCAACTTTGAAAAGGTAACATTTCAGTTTTCGGAAATAATACCCTAATGCTGGCCAAGTTGCACAGAAACTGACAGACTCAAATGCTATACGCATTGAGTTAAAGCAGTGTAATTCTTCTTGAAAGAAATATGGCAACTGGTAACCACAATGATAAAGATGTGCACACCCTGACCAAGTAGCCTTCTCTAGGACTGTACACTAAGGAAAGAATCTGACAGAAGCAAAATGCTACACAAATTGTAGGACTGCCTTTAATGATCCAATTAAATCACAGACATACACACACAATTCCAGAAGGAGCCCAGTGTTCAATAATGGGGGACGGCTTAGCAAATTCTGGTATTTTGTTAATGGAATAGTAAAAAAAAAAAAAATACAAAGGCGGTACATGTACGATCTAATGTCACTGGAATCATAGGATTTACTGGAATCTTTTTATCTTTTTTTAAATATATAAAAGAAATAAAGGCATTTGTACACACTGTACTAGGAGGCCCTTAAAATAATTGTTTTCTTGTCCACATAATCTGTGCAAAGGGATGTTTATTTCTTTTCTATTTAAAAAATTAATTAAATTTTATTGACAAAAATTATATGTTTATTGTGTGCTATACAATGTTTTGCAATATGTAAACACTGTGAAATGGCTACATTGAGCTAATTAACATATGCATTACCTCCCAAACAGTATTTTTTGTGGTGAAAATGCTTAAAACACAAAGGGGCTTTTATTAAGGATTTTGAAAATGAAAATAATGAAATACAGAGGGTCACCAAGGTCATGCTGGGTACGGAAAGATGGTTTAAAACATCGCATCCTTGGGTCTCTGGTCTAAATCAGGTCCTTGGCCTTTGAGTTTCACCTTTGCAGAGGACCTCTTCCATTTTCCCACATGGGATGGCTTTGAAAGGTGCTAAGATGGGGCCCCATTCTCCTCCTGCCAGCCATATAAGCTCACATCCATTCAGGTCCTGGAAGTACCTCCAGTAAGGGCCTGAGAAAACTTTAAATGCCAGGTTTCAGAACCTTTCAGATCAACAACCTATCTGTTATCCACCCTGAAATGAAGGAAACCTAGATCCATGTGTCTAATCATCTTTTCAAGACTCGTACAGAAGGGAATTTCTATGCATGATAATAAACCATTACCACAATTAGTTTAACGCAGTGATTTCTGGACAAACCTAGGGGAGCCAACCTTCCTTTACATCAGCAGCTTCCACATGCTGGTCAGTAAACAGTGTGGGCAGGCCCATGCTTTGGTTCTCACTGGTCTATATCTAATTGGGGAAAATAAGGATAACATAATAAGTTTTCATGAAGCTAAATATATTCAAAGTAGAGAATTATTCCTAACGCTAAGATAATGTCCTTTCTATTTTTTCAGTCCCCAAAATCCACGTTTTTGGAGAAAGATGACAAAAAAATAGATGGAGTTATTTTTCTGCTGTTGTTCATGCTATTCCTCTGCAGTAAATAAAATATAGGGACCCTATATTGGCCTCCCCAAATGTTAATGCAATCATACTGCTTCATTAAGCACAGTAACCTTGGATCTCCCATTCAATGGGGGAGATGGAAATTCTGGATATTCCAACTGGGCCACTCCAAACAGTTTGGCAAAAAGTTCTGGTCCTGTTGGTATTTCAAACTGTGCTGTACAACCATTACAGAGCTTTGATTCCATCACTGTGTCTGTCTGTCTACCCTACTTGGCTGTGAGCATCTTTGCCCAGGAACTACTGCCTGATTCACCCTTCTGTTTCTGGTGACTAGCACAGCACTGAGTATACTGTTGTTAGACTGAATCCATAGTTGGATGTACAATATGGGTGAAATGCAAAGAACAGCTGTAAAATTGAAGGGAAAGCTTTCCATGTTGGTTCAGAAGACCTAATTAGCATCCTGGTTCTGCCGTTTAACAGCTGTATGACTTGAGCAGTGACTCTCTCTCATACTAATTTCCTTTCTATAAAGTAGAAATCCAACCTGACCTCTCTAAAGTAGAAATGTTGCCTGTGCCCTCTACCAGTATCCAAGCTGTGTCCTTGTGTGCAGGGTCATGTGAAAGTGCCTATACATATATGTTAATTTCATTCATTTCTCTCCATTTTATTCCCTGACCAGATGCTTCTCATATCTACATGTCACCCCTGTCCCAGCCCTGGCCAGAGGAAATCACAAAGCAAAAAGCTAGATCCCCCAACCCAAGGAGGTGGAAGTCCAGAGGCAGCTGTCAGAATGCTTCAATTAAACACAAAATCAAATATAAGCAGCATCCGTTTGCATTTACTCATGATTATTGTGTTTGACAAGATAACCTGTACCCACTTGTACATTCATTACAGAGCTTCTGAAATGATTTTTCTTTGTCTGTGAACATAGGAATTTTTAATGAACAGTTTCAGTGTCTGGTTTCATGCACTCAAAAAGTAAACATCAGTGAGCATCTTTCTAACAGGCTTCATCCATGCCCTTAGATGGTCTACCAGAAGGCAGACTTGTGTGGGTTTGAAACTTTCTTCCTGAGGTCACGGGTGGAAACAAAGAAGGAGAAACTTTCAGCTTCCCCTTTCCAGTGATAAACATTTTAAATAAATGAATAGGTAAACAGAGAAGGGATCTGAATTTTAATTGCTAGTAAGTGAGGCATAAAAAGGAAAAGAGAGAGTTGTAACTGCCAGGACAATCTCATGCATTCTTTTGAACAGATTCATCTGCAAATGAATGTGGCACAAGGAAATGTCAGGTGTGCTGCATGCAGTAGCCCAGGAAGACATGGTTCCAGGCCTCTGGGGGCTTCATCAGCTGTAGACGTCATGTTCATACATACACAACATCACTATGGTCGAGAGTTGGGCTGTACATGGTATCAGTGTACAGGAGTGCTCTGGATAGCATGTTCTACCTTGGACAAGCCACTAAATACATCTGTCCCTCCATTTCCCCTTGGGCCAAATGGTGACAATATCCGTGTGCTCCTTGTTGAAAGGTCAGAGGATAAAACAAGAACACAGAAACAAAAATGCCTCAAAAAGATAAATATTACTAATACGATTTACCTAAAAGTATCCACCTCCTTAACCAACTCTACAAAGAGTCTTGAGCCTCGCTAGAGAAACATGATGGAAGCCAGTCTCTTTGTGAGATGCAGCTTGCACAGCAGGAGTGGGCTGGGTCAAGTTGGGGGCACAGTCCAGGCAGGTGGGAAGACAGAGATGGGGCTACTCTAGAGAGCTAAAGGACACCAACCTTCTGCCACCAGGCCCAGCCAGGGCGGACAGTGGGTCAGGTGGCCTCCGTGAAATAGGACTACTGAGCAGCTTCATGATGCACAGAGAACCAGAGGAAAGGAGCGAAGGGCCAGATCCTGCTGCAAAACAGGATCTGGCCATCCACCCTGAGGTCTGTCGTTCCTCCAGTGGTCCTTGGGCCCTGTCATGCCTGGGACTGGCAAACAAACAGGAAACCTCCTCCCTCCCTGATGCTCACCTGACTAGATCCACACCTCACTCAGCAACAGCTGTGCGAGCACACGTGAAGTCTGCTTGGAGTCTCAGCTTGCGATAATCATTCAGCAACCTTCCCAGCGGAGGTGTGGAGGGGATGAATGATCACACAGTGAGAACCACGGCTTTTCTCAGGGTCAGTGTCTCAGGAACCATGGGGTGGTGTGTGAGTGGAATCTTGTCAGTGTTTTGTGAAGATACCTTAGACTTTCAGTCTCTGGCTCTGAGAATGTCATCCCATTTTACAAATGAGAAACAGAGAGGTTAATAAGCAAATCTGCAGCAAGTCATTTAACTCTGCAAAGGTGTAGTCCACAGAAAGAGATCTAACGGGAAAACTCAGGAGAAAGGCTGGGGAACCACATGGGGCCAGCAGAATGGAAGGCCCTATTACTGCTCAAGCAGCTGCCACCAAGCCTGCGAGCTCCAGGATGCTGGGCTGCCTGAGACACAGATGTGGCAGGCATGCATGCGATTCAACAATGCAACAGTCCCTTTCTTGTTTGTTTGGAAAGGTTATACCCGCCTCGAATGATAACAGGAATCATGAAGGAGCCACTAACCGTGGCATTTCTTCACAACATTTCCCCTGCAACTGCGGTCAAGGCGGAGGAGGGATGGCCACAACCAGTCATCTTTTCTGAGTGTTCCTCTGCAAGGGGTGGAGTGGGGACAGCATACGTTAGTGGGCTAAGAATTTGCTTACCTAACAGAAATACAGCTTAACTAACCAAGGGATACATACAATTGTTCTTATAGATTCTGCAACCCATACCGAGCACTTACAAAGGCCAGGCCCTGTGAGAAATACTGAAAATGCAAAGCTGAATAAGGCACCTTGACTGCTTTCAAGGAGCTCTTTCCTAATTAGCTAGGAGAGGATATAACCCAAAATTTACAGCTGCCTTTTGGCAAGCCTATCACTGCAATCGACAAGGTGCTATGGGCACTTCAGGGAAGGAGAAACTCTGTGGGAAGAGCCTAGGAAACCTTCCCCAAGCAAGGCATTAATGAAAGAGTGGAAGTTCATCGGGCATCGGAAAAACCATTCATTGATTTATTCACATTCACCAAATACTTAAGCAGCACTGATTGTGCTGAGCACCCTTGTGGCTGCTGGGGATACTGCAGTGGGTGAAACAGCCCAGTTCCTACCCTCATGCAGCTAAGTCTGGTGGGAGTGATGGGCACATAAACAGTGAATCACAAACTTGGAGAGGTCTATGAAGGAGAAGTACAAGGTGTCTCAAGAGTAACTACCTGGGGAGCTGATCCTGTCTGAGAGGCAGAAGGAGCTTTCGTGGGGATGTGACATTTGAGCTGAGACAGGAAGGATGCTGAAAGCAAGGGTAGGCTGAGATTTCCGGGCTGAGCGAGCATCATGCGCTTTCATCCGCTCCACTGACATTTATGAAGAAGATGTTGTCGCACCAGGGTCCCTGATGATGCGCAAGACACATCTCTGACCTCAAGGAGCACACAGTCGAGTGGGGAGACAGATGATTGTAATAGGATGTGCTAAGTTCATGGCTGGCGGGGTGGGGAAGGCTTTCCCATTAGAGGGAACAGTGTGTGCAAAGGCCAGGAAGGCAGAGCTCAAGATGTTTTAGTGGGAAGTTAAGGGTTCCAAACCTCGCTTGATTGACTGCTGTGTGAGGTGTGCTTGACCTATCATCTTCCTTTTTCTTGCTTAAGAACGAAACTCCTTTCTCTACCAATCATGGTATTGCTGCGCCAAGAAGAAGCCGCCTCAGCAAATGCTGACGCATGCATTTTGCAGTGAGCTGGAAGTGCCCAGCCTGGCTTGGCCTGTGCCTCCCTCCTTTCCTCCCCAGGCAGGATCCACACAGTCATCAGCACCACCGGGCTGATTGCTTAAAGAAGGCACCCTCCCTGCCTCAATGCTCGGAGCTGGCCTCAGCCCAAGTACCTCGGCCACACCCACGGCCCATCCAAACCTGCTGTCTGAGGGTCAGAGCCCCCTTCCATGAAAAAGCCCCTGTCCCGCTTAATAACATTTTCTCTCTGCCTGTCTAATTAACTCCGTCACTGTATCTGCAGTCAGATAAAATGCTCATTTCACACCACATTAATTTTTATCAGCTGAACATTAAGCAACACAAAGCTATCTATGCTTGGTTTAATTTACATACTGACAGACCTACAAAGCGTTACCCACAGTGGCTGCGAAGCAAATAAGCAGAACTGGCATCAAACAAGGCTCTTCAAAATGAAATATTGATTTGCAAGGCTGACAGTAAAGTAGGGTTGGAGGGCTATGGGAGAAGAAGCAAGGGATGTAAGAGCGATTTTTCCTTGAAGAACAATGATTGATGTTGTCACCAGTAGGCCTCCCAAAGGCCAAGCAGAGGAGCCAGCTGAGGCCAGGATCCCAAGGGTCAGGTGTTCCCAAGGAACACAGCCCCACAGTCCATACTGCTCCCTGGAAAAGGACTCACTTCATCCTGGCATCAGAGGCCAGCCCAGCCTAAAAGAAAATGCCCTCAAACAGAAAAGTGTTTTAATCACATACACAAACACATGGTATATCTTGCTTCTGTAACTTTGCTCAAGCTGTTTCTCTAGAAGAGTCTTCCTTCTATTCCATGGCCAAGCTCAAGCATCACCTCCTCCAGGAAGTCTTCCCTGAACACCCTGCTTCCTTACAAATGTGTTGCCAGAATTCCCAGCACTGGGTCTGCATTGCACCGACCATGCATACCATTTCTTGATAATCTATGTGTATGTTTCTTTATCCCACAGGTTGTGAGCTCTTTCAGGGACAGATCTAGGTTTGGGGCAGCTGAAGCTTATGCAAGTTAGGGGATTTTCCTTAAGAAGAAAGAATTTTAAAATATCGAACTTTTGTAAATATTACAGAAACTTGGAAAATAAATTACTAGGGGCATTCTCAGGGCTTTAGGAGCAGCCAGTGCAAAGGAAGGGTCATGAAGTTCAAGTTTTATCAGCTTTGAGGTGGGTCTACTTTTGGTCTGTTGAATGCAGTGCCTTGCTTGTAAGAAGCATTCAATAAATATAGGCAGTGTGAATTAAATGAATAAAGAAAAAGGAACTACTTTGGGGTACACAGTCTGTGACAGTCAAAGAACTTTGGGAAGGATATTCTGCTGTCAGCAGCACAGCAGCCTTGATGATACAGCCGGTAAGTGTGAAGCCAGAACTAATTTCCAAGAATCATGTTCCTCCATCTGAGAACCTATGACCCAAGAGAAAAAGAAGCAGTACCCCAAGCGAAAAGACAAGTGGCTCACACAGGTAAGTCTTTAGACTTTAGAGGTCTTAGCACTCACAATTTCACCCAGACCAGTGGTTCTTCCATTTTCGTAAGCATCTAAATCTCCTGACTCACTTGCTCCACGGCAGATTCTCCAACCTGCAAACCAGAGAGTTGAATTTCTTATGTCTGTACAATTGGAGGGGAGCCTGAGAATCTGTACTTTAAATGTGTCCACTCACAATCTTGGTGCAGGTTTTCTAACACTATGCTTTGAGAAACCTTGACTCAAATACAAACGTTGATGTTGAAGGGAAGTGCACCGGGAGAATAAATTGGGTGAGAGCTAATGGAGAGGCGAGTGGAAAGCTGTATTTCCTTCAAGAAGCTGGGACGTGACTTTAACATGATGTGGCACCATGGCCTAAAGAAGACTGGGGACTGACAGAGAATGGAAACCGCAAGTCTAGAACCTGATGAGTAAGAAGGCTGTAGACATATTTTAAAGTACTTAGGCAAGCCACCAGTTTGAGAACACCCTTCGTCTTTGTGCGACTTTCAACCTGCAGATGTTTTCAACTGAGTCCCCCATGAAGGAGAGGAACCAAAGACCTTCTTCAACCACAGGGGCCAATGCTGGCTGAGTATTCTGCTTTGCTCTATTAAGAATTTCAAGAGATGGCTCCTGGATATGTAATGCACAGCACTCTCGTCCTGGTTGTACATGGCTTCTCATGAAGGAAACTTCTGGCCTAGCTTCAATTTCACAATTACGCACGCTGGGGCTCGCAGATACCAGACGGTTCCAGGGTTACCACGGGTATTTTCCTTTCAACACCATCATGGTAAAGTTTTTCTCTTCAGAAATGTCTATGACCCTCAGAGGCCCTAGATACCCCCCTGCCCCCCCAAAAAAGCTTCAAAATCCAGGACTGTCTATTGTTTCATTGTCTTTTGCTTGTTTGGTGGTGTTTATTGGGAAGAAAATGTGATAGATGCTTTGGTATCGAAAAGTCTGGCCCTTTTATAATCAAATGTACATACAACTGATTGTAGAATGAGCCCAGGCTGAGGTCATGGGCTCTGAGTTCAGGCCTGATTCAGCTACTACTTGGGCAAGTCACTTAACTTCCCTAAGTCATCTCATCTGCGATATAGACTTGATAATATTAGTTCTGCTTCCCAGAGCTGTGATATGGAGATAAAGTGTTTTGAAATATCGAAATATTTCAAAATATCTAAATATATAAATTTAAGGGGTATTGGCTTTTGGTCATAATCTACTAACCCCCTACAGATAACAATTAAGTTATTTACACACAATAATTTTTAAAAACCATTTTGAAGGCAATGTAATGCAGTCAAGAGTCCGACAGGAACTGGAAGGGAGTCTGTCCCCTGAAACATGAACTTTCACCAAGTAAAATTTATGAATTTGTGGGGTTTTGTCTGGGAGCACTCCCAAGTCAGCTTTCAGCTCTGGATAGCTTGAACTGTTAGAGAAATAAGTCAGGAAAGGAACAAGAACATAAGGGGAGAAATTCTGGAAAGGCGGGAACTGCAGAGGCAGCGAGCTGCAAAAATCTGTGTACAAAATCTGCCCAATCCTTGGCTGGCTGCAAAAATATATGTGCATGAGGGAGCCTCCAAGGGACCCAACACAAAGAAGCAGCTGGAAGCTAAAAGAATAGAAAAGTGACTTTATCTGCTGCCGATCGCAGGAACAACAGAGCTGGAATTTGAGTCCAGGCAAGTCAAGTGGTTGCTAAAGCAAAAATTATTTTCAGAGAAACAAACAGAATCTAGGGTCTCTGCAACAATCATTTGTTTTATCTATTGGCCAATCCAAAGTCACCATACACGCAAATAAAGAGTAACATGTAACACATACTCAAGAAAAAAAAAAGCAGCAATTAAAAACCAACCCCAAGAACACTCAGATAATGCCCTTAGCCAGTAAGAACTTTAAAGAAGCCATTATAAATATGTTCAACAAATTGAAGGAAATATATACATAATAAATGAACAGATATGGGACTTCAGTGAGAAACAGAAACTATAAAAATGAACCAGATAGAAATCCTAGAGTTGAAAAGTATAATGAATATAATGAAAAAAAAAATTACTGTATGCACTTAACAGCAGACTGGAGATGGCAGGAAAGAGTCAATGGACTTGAAGATGAATTAATAGAAAGTATTCAATCTTAAGAACAAAGAGAAAAAAAAATGAAGAAGAGTGAACAGAGCCTCAGTGACTTGAGCATCATAAACCATCAAGCAGTATACATATATGAAATAGCAAGTCCCAGAAGAATAGTAGAGAGAGAATGAAGCAGAAAAAGTATATTTAAAGGAATGGCTGAAAATTTAACAAGTATGGTTAAAGACATCAACTTACAGATTCAAGAAACTCGGCACATCCTAAGCAAGACAAATACAAAGAAAACAATATCTAGGCAAACCACAGTCAATTTTCTGAAGTCCAAAGATAAAGAGAACATCATAAAAGCAGCCAGATACCTACAGCAGAAACAATAATATGAATGATAGCTATTTCTCTCACAAATAGCAAAGGCCAGAAGACAATGGAATAACACTTTTAAGGTACAGACTGAAAAACACTGTCAACCCAGAATTTTGTCTTCAGGAATAAAGACAAAATAAAGTCCTTTTTGGATAAACTGAGAGATTCATTGCCAAGAGATCTGTACTAAAAGAACTGGAAAAGAAGGTTCTTCAGTCTTAAGGGAAATGACACCAAATGATAACTCAGGTCTACAGGGAGGAGTGAGGATCACTGGAAATGTTTTTTCAAAGATGTAAGAAGTTATTAATTTTTCCAGTGGGTAGCAAATTTATATCATATAATCATACTTTGCCCTATACTAAATGACACATTGCCTCTTTGTCACAAAACCCCTAAATTCTATAAATTCTGTTTTTCCTGCTCCCTTCCTCCCCATCCCCACCACCTCCTCAAAAGAGAGAGAGAGAGAGAGAGAGAAAGAGAGAGAGAGAAAAGAAAACTTGATTTTATTTTCTAGCTGTGTGACCTTGGGCAAAAAGTTAACTTCTTGGTGCTTTTGTTTCTTCATTTATTACAAGAAACAGTGGAGTAAATGATCTCAAAAGTTCCTTTTGGCCTGAACATACTGTGATTCAGACTAAACTGGTGCAGTATGTTAGGAGTAGTCTTCATTTAATTTTTACTATTATTATGGTTACAGTAACTAAGTCTTAGTCTTCATGATCAGACAAACTCATAAAATTCATTCAAGAACTAATAAGGCTTAGAAGTGTCTTACACACCAACATCCTTTGGAGCCTCACCACTCAAAAATAACCAAAAATATGCTTCCATGGCTGAAGTAATCAAATGAGGTAAGCCACAGTACATGTGCTCTGCAAACTGCAAAGCCCAATGCAGACAGAGGTAAGGTGGTTTGATTATCCCAGCTGTCATTCCCTTTCACGTTTGCAATATATTGATGCTGGATGCCAGTTTCTTAGTCATCTTAAACACCAAGGAACTACATTAAACCATATCAGAATGTGCTTAGCCAAGTGCGAAAGTTCACTGCACAAGTCTTGCCCGTGTGAGAAGCAGAGAGTAAGGAAGGCCTGAGCCCCCAAGGACTGGGAACAGTTAATTAAATATTCAGTGTGTCCATGTTTCACTTGGGGGAGAATTTATGGAACCTTCAAAGAGCTTTCTGGTGATTTGCCACAGAGATGGACTTAAGCCAGGCTAGACTCCAAGGCTTACTGGCCACCAAATCCTGGGAGGCTGCCCTGGGGTCGCCTTCCTCAGTCCTGATGCTCTGTGACATTTGAGCCGTGCAGCCTTTCTCTTCCGCCTCGGTGCCTCTGTGCTTCTGCCGGATTAAGCAAGCAGTGGGAAGTTCCTGACTTAGACAGTGCACTCTAGAACGGGTTCTTCGAGGACCTGGGTCCCAGCTGGCTCTCCAAGGTGAAAGGGAAAAGGTAGAAAAACACAGTCCCTTCTTTGGCAGCCCTTTTACAACTCTGCTGAGTGCCGTGCGTTCAATTGTTTCTTTTCTTCCACAGAAGACAGTCACTGTGAATAACGTGCTGTTTGGAAACAGGTCTACTTAAAATGCCACATGCATATAATTATTTACAAATACTGGCATAAATGAAATAAAGGTCTGACTAAAACAGAAAATCTCAAAGCCCAACACTATTGCTTTAATGAAAACAGTGGGGAAAGCCTGAATAATGTTCTGCTATTTCACTGCATTCTTGAGAAACCTTTTCTCCCTCCTGCACACACATTCCGCGTTTAATCTTCTTTTTTAATTTGCTTCCACTACTCAACTTATAGCACATAATGAAGTATATATATCACTTTTTTCAAATGGCTTTTAGATAGATTTGAACATGGTCGCCGGAGCACCATTACACCTGTGTGTATGCCGCCCTTTGGAAGAAAATCAACTACAAAGTCCTAAGGAAAAACACTGGGTGCATACCGCTGAGCCAAAGCTTGCTTTTAGATATCCAAACCTCCACTGATGTCACCAGCTAACTGAGTCCCCAATATCCCCATGGGCTGCCTGCAGGTTTCCGACAGCAAAATCCAATACACGTTCAAAATGACAATCATTCATTTCTAAACAATTGGCCACTGTTTGTCAAATAACAGTACTTCTATTCTGACAGCGTGGAGGTGTTATTCAATTAGAGGCAGAGAAACAGCACCTGGCTTCCTTCCCTGCTTTCTGTTTAGAAGGGTGCTGTGGCTCACGCGCCCATATCCTAGGGCTCACTGCTCACAAGCACCGTAGGCCTGGAGTTCTGCCTGTCCACTTGCTGTCCTTCAGCCACGCAAATGTGGAAAGTGGGCGGTGCTGAGATTCCGCTCTCAGAGGGGTTCATCTAAAAACAAATCTTGGACCTTTGTTGCTAAAATGCGACACCCCTTCCCACTGCTTGTCAACTACATAGAAACCTCAAGAAAACACTACCATAAGCACTGGCATTTACAATCTATCACCATTTTGCTATGCATGTAGGGTGATATCAGCTATCCAAAATCCCCACCACACACTAGATGTTTGCCACCTCAGGAACCAGAAAAAAGAGTCCTTACCTCTGAAGAACCAACCTGAATTTTGTGGTTGGTGGTGGAGACAGCCATAGAGAGAATTCAAAATGGCAACCCGAAGTCAATATTTCAAATGAGATACTGACTTCACCTTCTGTAGGCTGGCAGGAGCTCTTCACCTTTACTCCTGTGCTCATCATGACACAACAAGAGCAGCAACAGCAAATAAAACCCCATCCCAAAATGGGCTACTTGGATACAGAATTTGCCTTTATATTCTCCTTCTCTGAACTGTCTTGGAAAAGGTAGCCAAACCCCAGGAGAGTATTTTTGAGTGAAGAATTTGATAATTGTTTAGACTGGAAGCTCCCTGAGGGAAGGCTCAGTCCTTAAACTGTATTTCGCTGAGGAACAGTTTGACACCATGGTGGTATAGGGTAGCTAATATGGTGCAATGATGAAGGAGGGATCTGGAACAGCCAATGATCTCCTAAGATCACAACTTCAAACAACTTCCTGCCGTCCCTCCCTCCATGGTGAGTAAGGCAGAAACGATATGTTGATTTGTCAACCGCAGACTATCAGAGGAGGCCTTCCTTATGGCGCCTCCCTATATATGGCAACTCCCCTCACCTAGCCCACCATTCTCCCCTCACCTCCATCCCTACCAGATGTGACATGCCCTGTAGACTGTAAGGCACTGTACCATCATAAAACATTACATAAGACAAAGTAATGTAATGGTGATAACTCTGGGAAATTACCCAAAAGGCCTCATGCCTCGGTTTCTTCAGCTTTCAAATGGGGATCGTACTACCTGATGTCTTGCCTACACCACAGATCACTGTGGGTATCAAAATGCATAAAGCCTATGCAAATATAACCATCAACATTATAACATTTTCTTAACCTTTGCATCCTCAAAAAAGGGAAGTGCAAAGTGAATGTGTGGTTCTTGACAGAACTGAAAGAAGCCTGGAGTAGGAGTGAGCCAGGGCTTAGCTGTGGTTCTGCCATGTCTCCTCCTGGGTGCAGGAACCAGGCTCTCTGCTCTCAGTGCCTCTCTGGATCACAGTGAGGGTGGTGTTCTAGCTCTACTGGGAGACACAGATTGTAAGCTGGAATAGGCTTGAGCTCAAGAGCTTTCCCATGCACACGACTCTCCAGGCACTCACCCTTTTGACTTCCCCGCA
Organism: Macaca thibetana thibetana; assembly: GCF_024542745.1. Lineage (NCBI taxonomy): Eukaryota > Metazoa > Chordata > Mammalia > Primates > Cercopithecidae > Macaca > Macaca thibetana. The sequence continues at coordinate 145,199,789 of NC_065584.1, forward strand.
TGGAGGAGCCTGATTCTAAACTTGGAGAGGTAATGAGACCTAGCAGGTCAGGCTGGGCCAGCCCACGGCAGTGACCAAGCAGGTGGGTATAAGCTTTTCACCTCTGAAAATCTTTAAACTATTTGGAAAAACAAATTACTCTGAAAGAAAGCCAGACAGATACCACTTCATACCCACTAGGATGGCTATTCCAAAAAAAAAAAAAAAAAAAAAAAAAAAAGAAAAGAAATAAAATAACAAGTTTTGGTAAGGAAACTGGAACCCTTATGTGTACATGCTGGTTGGAATATAATGTTGTCACTATATAAAGCAATTTGGTAGCCCCTCAATCAATCAAACATAGAATTACCATGTGATCATATAATCCAGCAATTTCATTCTTAGGTATATACCCAAAAGAACTGAAAGAAAGTGTTCAAACAAAAACTAGTATGCAAACCTTCATAACAGCACTCCTCACAATTGGAAAAAGGTAGAAACAACCTCAATTACTCATCAACTGATGAGTTGATAAACAAAATGTGGTACAGTCATACAAAAGAACATTATTCAGGGCCGGGCGCGGTGGCTCAAGCCTGTAATCCCAGCACTTTGGGAGGCCGAGACGGGCGGATCACAAGGTCAGGAGATCCAGACCATCCTGGCTAACACAGTGAAACCCCGTCTCTACTAAAAAAAATACAAAAAACTAGCCGGGCAAGGTGGCGGGCACCTGTAGTCCCAGCTACTTGGGAGGCTGAGGCAGGAGAATGGCGTAAACCCAGGAGGCGGAGCTTGCAGTGAGCTGAGATCCGGCCACTGCACTCCAGCCTGGGCGACAGAGCGAGACTCCGTCTCAAAAAAAAAAAAAAAAAAAGAACATTATTCAGCCACAAAAAAAAGAATGAAGGACCCATACAGTTTACATCCTGGATGACCCTTGAAAATATTATGCTCAGTGAAAGAGGCCAGTCACAAATGGCCACATAATATATTATTCCATTTATACAAATACCATGAATAGGTTTATTATTATTTTATTTATGCCTCAATGTATTTTATTTATATATTTATATAATATATAATTATATTATCTATATTTATATTTATTATTAATTATATTTATTATTATTATTTCTGCACAGAGGCAGAAAGCAGATTATAGTTGCCAGTGGCAGAGGGGAATGGGAAATGGGATTTCCTTTTGGGATAATTAAAATGTCCTGGAACTAGATAGTGTCATGGTTGCATAACTTTGTGATTCCCCTAAATGCTACTGAATTGCACACTTAAAAATGTTTAAAATGGTAAATTGTACATTATGTATATTATACCATTAAAAAAAAAGATAGCCATACAAAGGTGGGAATGAGGTGGCTGGGAGAAGGGACAGTTCTGGAGCTCCTGTCGAGGACAACCTTCCAAAGCCATCTTTGCTGCACTGTGTGTGCCTTTCCAAGGGCCTGGGTTGTGCATTAATTGAGAAATGATTCCTAATAAGTACCAGGAAGCCACAGGTCTTTTCCTTACAAACGGGAACCAATCATATCTCATGGCAGCTCATTACACATTCTTTGGGTACCATGAGTTGTTTTAAAACCGTGAAATTAGTTCTGGCAGAGTTTACAGAAAAACACCCATGAGATGAGACTGAATGAGTTATGTAAGACTTCTCGCACTCTGCGTATGAGATGTTAACTCCTTACTGGCCCAGCCAAGGACGCCGGTATCATTTATAAAGTAGTGAGCACACCCTGGTTCCCACCAAGACCAGCACGCGGTTGACAAGGAGCCCTACATCTGGATGGGCTCATCAAGCAATTGCCAGCTTCAGCAGCTAGGTACTTCCTTCTCCACAAGGGGCCAGTGAGGCCCCTAGCCATGTGAAGGGACTTGCCCATGCAAACTGGCTCAACTAAAAGTTCCAGTCTTTTCCCAGGAGTTAGGTTAATCTTTTGGTGTGGTGTACGGAAAGCTGTAAAATCAACCAGATGTGTAGAAGATTAATATGATCATCACTGGCCTATAGCTATGCTGCCACAAGACCAGCCCTACCCCACCAGGAAGATAAATAATCTGATTCATTGAGCTTGAACTCTGGCATTAAGGAGACACATATTTCAAAAGTTTCCATCTGGCAATAGTCACTAAACTAATTATCATACATGAGAAAAAAACCTTATTTAATGTGTGAGCCCCAAACAATGAACTGAGCTCAGGAGCTCTCCTCCACCCCTTCCGCTTCGTTTCCCCCCACAGACACACACACACACACACACACACACACACACACACCACCTGTAGTGTACTTACAAAATATGTATGGACTATTTTACCTATAAAATATACTTCATAATTTATTTAGAAAGTAGCAAAGCATTCAAAAATGAGATTTTGGCCGGGCGCGGTGGCTCAAGCCTGTAATCCCAGCACTTTGGGAGGCCGAGACGGGCGGATCACGAGGTTAGGAGATCGAGACCATCCTGGCGAACACGGTGAAACCCCGTCTCTACTAAAAAAAATACAAAAAACTAGCCGGGCGTGGTGGCGGCGCCTGTAGTCCCAGCTACTCGGGAGGCTGAGTCAGGAGAATGGCGGGAACCTGGGGGGCGGAGCTTGCAGTGAGCTGAGATCCGGCCACTGCACTCCAGCCCGGGCGACAGAGCCAGACTCCGTCTCAAAAAAAAAAAAAAAAAAAAAAAAAAAAAATGAGATTTTAAAAGGTGTGTTCAAGATTTGTCTCCAGAATCAAGTACTGAACTTGGAGAAACCTTAGGACTCTACTTAGAATCCATGGACTCTTATTTTAGAAATAACATGCTTAGCTGTCTGGTTCCTAAGCACTTGAAAGGGGAGACAGGGAGCACCACAGCAAGGTACCCTAAGCAACAAGTGAGTATTGACCACCAGAGTGGGAAGAACAGAGAGGACTAAAAGCAAGTAGAAGTCACCAAAAAATGACTGGCATCATCCAGGCTCTGGAGCCATGGGAAGTGCCATTCTCACCCTAACAGGCAGCATGGTCGCTGGGAGGGGACACGGGCTTAAGAATCAGACAGATCGGCCAGGCGCGGTGGCTCACGCCTGTAATCCCAGCACTTTGGGAGGCCGAAGTGGGCGGATCACGAGGTCAGGAGATGGAGACCATCCGGGCAAACACGGTGAAACCCCGTCTCTCTATTAAAAATACAAAAAATTAGCCAGGCGTGGTGGTGGGTGCCTGTAGTCCCAGCTACTCGGGAGGCTGAGGCAGGAGAATGGCGTGAACCTGGGATGCGGAGCTTGCAGTGAGCCGAGATCGCGCCACTGCACTCCAGTCTGGGCGACAGAGCGAGACTCCGTCTCAAAAAAAAAAAAAAAAAAAGAATCAGACAGATCCAGGTCTGAAAGCCAGACCTTGCCACTTATTAGCTGTGCAATATTGTGTAAGTTACTTCCTCTCTCTGACCCCTAATTTCCTTCTAAAAAGGAATGATACATCCCCACTCTAAAGTGGGGATAAGCATATGTACCTTACAGGGCCTTTGTGAAAATGGGATAAGTTATATAATGAGCTAACAAAGGCATCTAGTTATTGCTCAGTAAAGGACTTTTTTTTTCTTTTCTTTTTTTTTTTTTTGTAAGACTCAAGGACAGTGTATTATGGCGTGGGCTGATTATTCATGCTCACAATGAGAACCTTGAGTCATGCCGAGAGGGCTGACATATAGCTGTGTCCTCAGTGAGAGGGCAGAGACCTTCCCTTTAACCTACCCCAGGACCCCAATACCTCAGGCCTCCGTGCCCTCGTGCTGGTCTCTGGAACTATACTCAGACTCTCTCTCTCTCTCTTTGAAAGCTACTTGCAGCTACCTATTCTGTAAGTTATCCAATAAACTAATTTATCTTAAGGTGTCAGTGTTCCATACCAGAAAAGTTTTCATGGGAATCAGTTAGCAAGAGGGAACCGCTGTAAACGAACAGTGATGTTTCAGCAAAGGTGACAGACCGATGAGGAATTCACCTGGGGTCTAGGGGCCTTCTTGGCGTCCTCTCAACTAGACTTTGTAAGCAGTTTCTTTTTCATGGCTAGCCTGAAACATTACAATATGGAGTTGAGGCCCTTCATGGAGCCCAAGCATTGGCTGCTGCTGTCTGGCACGTCTTTATAAGAGTTAGATGCTGATACACATCCACTCAAAACATAATAACTCCTCTTCTGATCGATTCATATTTATTTATCTATTTTATTTATAAACTGCATTGGTCCAAAAGTATTGCGGGGGAAAGGAGTCACTAAGGTAAACAAGTTCAGATGCCAAAAAGTCCCACCACCAAAATACTAAGTATACCACATGCTTCATGCCGAGAAGCACTGAAAAATCAAAATCATTTCTTTTTCTTGGTCTTACTTTTCCCTGCAATCTGATGTTCTTCTAAACACCCATGTCCCAGAGACAGAAACATCAGAGAGGTAGATAAGGAGGGAGGGGCAAGGGAAGAGACAAATGGCTGAAGCATTTCAGAATGTATCAAGATATGTAGATAGGAATGTCTTGCTCTCTGTTTCTGGCTCTCGGTGCCTCTATGTCTTCAAAATAATAATGGAAATATTGCTAAGATCAAATGAAAAAAACTGTCTCTATTTTGCCTGACCAATAACTGGTGGCTCTATTTCCTACAGAGGGCTGCAGCCAGGGCTGTGTTATTCACTTGTCTATCTCCTGAGCCTGCAGTGATATGCTACACCAAGTCTGCCTCTCCTCCCAACCTCGTATTCAGCCACCCTCACGTTGGTTGCCCAAAATTGGCTACAATGAGAGTATTTACACCACAGAAATTGGCAAACATTAGATATCAGGGCTTTTTTTTTTTTTTCTTCCTTGCTCAGTAGAACAATTTTGTAGAGTTAAACATTTCCCAGCACACCACTGATACAAATATTTGTTAAATAAACAAAAGAAGAATGACACGCTGTTCCACTTAATTCAACCATTTCCAACACCTCTCTGGCCCTAATCATGGCAAACCCCTCTGTACGTTCTTCTCCACAACAGGATGACAAGCCCTGGGACTCAGTTATGAAGCAGAGAAGGAAATGCCAGGAAGACTAATTTAAAACAAAATTTCGTTTTGGTAACAGTGTCTCTGACTCAGCTCTGGTGGAAAGTATCAACCTTATAAACCCACAAGGAAGAGGTGAAGATTTCACATCGTTTCTTCTTTTGATGTTAAAAAGAGAACCTTCTTGAAGGCTGGGACAGCGCTGTGAGAGGAGGGACGCTAGGCTTGCAGAGAGCAGTCCCTTATAGCAGCCTCCTCTTGGTGAACTCAGGGGGCAAGAGACTTTCCCTGAGCCCAAGTGTCCTGGCTATAGACCAGTAACTATTATAGCACCTCCTCTATCTACCCCACAGAGCATCTACCTCCCAGCCCCCTAAACTCCTATTTATCCTCCAGGACCCAGTTCATATGCTGCCCCCACCTCTTTGGGAAGAGGCCTGCTCCCTCAGTGTGCAGGTCTTTCTCCAGGTCCTTCCTGTCTCGACTCCAGCATTTACTATGGGCTGCAGTTAGTTCTTATCGATTTGGTCACTCCTCTGTCCCTCTGTGACCCTCTCAAGGGCAGGGGCCACGTTGAGCCTGCATTTCCAGTACTTTCTGCGGTGCTTGGCACACAGCAATTGATTGCTGCATGCCTATTAAAGTGAACCACTGAAAAACTAGACGTGAAGGGACTTTTAAACTGGAAATGTAATCCATAAAGTGTAAAGAGTTATTACCAAGGGCAGACCACAAAATAGAGTGGCACACTACTGCCAACCTTTAGGAACAGCCCTTATCTGGCGCAGACCCTATTAAAGCATTTAATCACCTCACCACTAGGTAAAATTTGTGAAAACACCTGGTGGACTTGGGGGGAAAGGCTCAATTAGGAATTACAGAAAACATTCTCTAAGTTGTGGCCTCCCCCTCCCCCCTCCTCCGACAGCTTTATTCCAGGTTTCCACACCCTCCCTGCCCACAGGGCTCAGAGGTAAGAATATTATATAAGGAATGAATGCTGCCTTCATTTGTTTTAATAAAGAAACAGCCCATTTAAAGAAACACAGACTTTAGTGGCTTAGATATTTCTGAATGTGAATATGACCCAGAGGCTCGGGACTACAGAATGGCTGTCTTGAGAATGAGCATTTTTTTCCTATTTAAAACATTCTGGAAAATTGCTCTGTATCCCCGTGCCAAGATGAAAAAATAAAAAACATAAGGGCTATTTGGAATGTCTCTGCATTTTACAGATGACTTTAATGCATAATGTTATAAAGACATGAAGCTCTCTGGCCTCAAATGCCCCCAGTGCAGTCGCCTGAAAGCCTGGGAGAGGCACGCCACAGTGTGGAATCTGTGAGCAGACCCCACAGAGAAAACTCACGGTTTCAGATCAGCTTTGTGGTTGTTGGTGGGCTTTTTAGCTTACAGAAGTCTTCTAATAGAATGCAAGCAGGCTTGTATGGTATAAAATGTGTTAGTATAAAATGATAATGATGATGATGGTGGTGTATCTCAGTGTAAGAAGCTGTCTTCACATACATTTCATCTTGTTTTATTTGATATTGCAACCACGTTAGCTAGGTAGGAAATGAATCACTGATGTTATAGATGTGGAAAATGAAGACTGAGAGAGGGGTTGTGGCTGGCTCCAGGTCTAATTGCTAGGCAATGAATGGTCTGGCACCAGAGCCCCGAGCTACTGTACAAGGCTTGGTGGGAGTGGGAAGTTGAGTAAAAACAGGCACCACTGGTAAGGGGAAGATTTGAGAGAACACAAGTGCTGGATCCTTACAGACCCAATTCTGCACCTGGGTCCTGACAAGGACGGGCTACATGATCATGGGCCAACGATGACAACCTTCTGGTCAATTTCCTCATCTGCGTATGTGAATAACAATTCCCAACTCATGGGTTAATATGCAGACCAAGTGTTTGGTCTCCATTACAGCACAGGGTAGGAACCAAAGAAGTGGTAGCCATTAGTATTTTGCCATTATTTCTAGCTTTACAGAGGGCTACTGGTCCTGTAAAGGGACTCATTTCATTTGTTCATTGTGACTCTGCCTGGGTGGGAATTCTCGTGAATATTTCATGAGGCCCACCTCTCTCTTCCCCTGTAGAAGCTTTGCCAAGGACAAATAGCTCAAGTATCTGGCTTCCATGTTCAGAAGGAAGAACCTTGCCTTTTAAGGCATAATGTGTGTGTGTTTCTGTGCGTGTATGTGGCACGTGTGTGTATGTGTATGTGTATACGTGGGGTGTATGTGTGTGTGCATGTCACGAGCCTGGTGGCTTATGTCTTTTACTCCTCTTTACTTTTGAAATCATATTCACCTGTTGTTGTCTTTTTCAAATATTTCTGTGTCTACAGAGATGAAAATCTTTGCCCAGATTCAATAAGGCAAGAAATCAATTAAGGTTTTCATTTACTGCTTAGCACAAAAGATAAGACACTGAGAGAAGACCTAAGAAAGTATGTACAGTTTCCTGGAGGTTTCATTCTGGGTTTTGTGTTCTAGAAAAAATAAAATAGGAAGGAAAACCCTCACATGTCCTATTTAAAACCTAAATGTTTTGTTTCTTTTTTTTTTTTTTTTTAAATTAAAGCCATACCACTTTATTTTGATTAATATGGACAACTCCAACAAAAGAAAGACACCTCAGTTTTCTGAAGACAGTCCTAAACCCAACAGCTTGGTTTTTAAATGGTTACATTTAAATATTTCTTTCTCTGTTCATTTCCAAACCCAGGCCATAAATCACCCTTATGAACACAATGGCCTGTGCCTATAGCAATTTATCATGTGGATAATGTCACTTGTTCAGGTGTGCACTAATTTATGCCTCAAATTAGAACTCCTGTTGGCTGAAACCTTGCCTCTCGTGTGCACACCCTGAGCTTCAGCCCCTTCGGACCAACTGGGAAGGGTCCAGGCAAGGAAGAACCGATTCTTCACTCAGGGGAGGGGGATGGAGGTGATGAAAAGAGAGCTGGGGCTTCACAGTTCTCTTGAGTTCACTTGTTTAGACTCTTCATGTTAGTGGCCCAAGGATGCAACCTATTAGGAAATACTCAACAAGTCCAGACTAAAGAGGAGGTCCCTGCATGCAACGTGCATGTCAGCTTTTGCTGTTCCCAAGAAAAGGCAAGGAATTGAGCAGCAGTGGGTTCAGAGCCCACAAGGCAGCATTTCAGAGTGGGAGGGATGCCCGAGTGGCTGTCCCAAGTTGGAGGCCTAGCGTTGCTGCTAATTCCCTGTCAAATCATCTTTTTGGGCCTCAGTTTCCCTGGCACTAAAAGAATTCTAAGATCTTCTTTCTTCTCTGGCATTCTGTGACTCTGCCTCAGGAGGAAGTAGCTGTTTATTACTATAGCCAGCTGTTATTACTACCTACAACCCCATGATGTTCCTATTTTCTCCAGTCACCCAAAAAGAGATGGCACAGGAACAACTCTTAAGTTTCTGAACCACAATATGGAGAATTGGTACTTACACATTCGGCGGGGAAATTTCTATTTGGAATTCTCCCCTTCTATCTCCATTCTATACTTTGTCTTTCACTGTGTCTTCCAAAAATGTCAGGAAGAGACAAAGCACTTTCTAGCACCAGCATTAAAATGAACTACCAGGGCCAGGCGCCGTGGCTCATGCCTGTAATCCCAACACTTTGGGAGGCCAAGGTGGTGGATCATCTGGGGTCGGGAGTTTGAGACCAGCCTGACCAATATGGAGAAACCTCGTCTCTACTAAAAATACAAAATTAGCCAGGCCTGGTGGCAGGTGCCTCTAATCCCAGCTACTTGGGAGGCTGAGGCAGGAGAATTGCTTGAATCCGGGAGGTGGAGGTTGCAGTGAGCTGAGATCATATCATTGGACTCTAGCCTGGGCAACAAGAGCAAACTCCATCTCAAAAAAACAAAACAAAACAAAACAAAACAAAAAACTACCAGTTAACACGTTTGCTCTGTGTTAGCTGTTACATCATAATTCTTTAATAAAATAAACTCATTTAATGCTCCCAACAACTTCTGGAGACCCACATGAATCCTCTTCATTTGACAAATTAGGAAACTGAGGCTCAGGGAGGTAACTTGTCCAAGATCGTACAGGGAATGGCAGAATCTGAATCTGAAGCCAGGGCCGTCTGAATCCCAAATAAGTACTATTTCCACAGGGCCGAAATGAGCAAGTTCATGAATCAGGGCCATTTAAAATGTGGCTAAGTGAGTTTGATTGCTTAAGCTCCATTGGTGATTAAGATCAATGGTAGCCAAGAAGGACTACAAATATTTTTGAATTTCCACAAACGAGGGGTGTGACTATAGAATTACATATGTATGAGATTAAACAAGTGATTTCAAGAGCCACACACAAAAATTGGTCTCATTGCATTTTAGCCAGGGTTTATATATTTGAATTGTAAATTCAGAGATCCTTTCTCAGTTAATATCTCTTTACAAGTCTGTGATAATGGCTCTTAAATTAAAACAGGCTCTCTCTTTCAACAGAAGAAACCAGAAACCTAAAATTCACATTTGTTCATTGTTCTTCGGTAATGCAGTCATTGACTTTCTTATATGTGTAGCTTTAAACACAATTTCCTCATCGCCCAAGTAAATCAAGGGAAAATGGCTTCCCAGACAGTTTTTAAATGCACCCGTTTTGTTTAAGGCGTGAAAATTGTGAGAATCCCATGGATCCAGGATGATGAATCACTGCTTCCACCAGTCACTTCCCCAACCTGCAGCCGGAGTTGTCCCAAGCTCCTCTCTCCCGCACCCCATAGGCAGCCATCCCCTCTCACCATGACGCCACTCTCCTCTGACACGCAAGGGAACACCTGCCAGAGGGTGACTTCACCGTACCCAGTCACTCTGACAACAGCCCAAATAAAACCATGTCAGTCGTTTAAACCAGAAACAACAGTCCAACAGGGCTGGGGAATTCAAAGTCATAGGAAAGACAGAGAGAAAGAGGCAAGAGAACTCTCGCCACAAACAATTAAAACACGGCACAAATACCTTAATGTAGGAAATGCAGGGAGAAGAAGGCAGCAAGAAGGGAGGAATCAGGAGTCAGAAGGGATTGGGTTTAAACCCAGCACTAACTGGATGTGCAGCCTTGGGAAACTTACCTACCTTCTCTGATCCTGTTGTAGGATAGAATAATAGGACCCAATACATAGAGTAGCTGTGATTCTGAGTATTTATGTAAAACACTTAACACCTAGTTAGCACTCAATCCATGTTAGCTGATATTATATTGTATCATTGATATAGGATCACATGGTAGGTCTATGAACATTCTAGAGCCCAGTAGGCTCCTCTCTCTCTGGCAAACTGAGCAGAAAAAGCCTTGGATTCCAGTCCTGGTTTTGCCACTGGCCAGAGGAGGCAAATCACATTACTTGGTGTCAGTTTCCAATACTGCCAACTAAGAGCATCATTTCAATGCCTTCCAAAGACCCTTTTATAGCTCTATAATATGGTATATTTTCCTTTACACAATGCTCAATACCAAATTGGCAACACAAGTCACAAGAAGTTTAAATCTCAGGTGTTCAGGAGCCTCTTTGGAGCACCAACTCTTCTCTCTGCCTCAGGAATCTGTAGAGGGTAGACTGGGCAGGTTTTAAGGCCTGGCAATGGTTTGTAAAGCCTCCCTCTTGAGTGCTCTGGCCAATCTGACTGCATCTCTCATAAGCATTTTAGGCAGTGACACGCTGCCTTGAAATTCTTCCTTTTAGTAGAAAAGTCAGATCTGTCAGGAGGAGTATAACTCCCTGCTTTTGATTTCTTGTTAAGAACCCAAGACGGAAAAAAAAGGCAAGGAGATTAAAAAAACAAAAACAAAAACTTTGGGGCAAAGGAAAATACATACTCTAGCAGCTGGGTGACCAAGGTGCCTGAGTGAAAAGCACCCACAATTCTGCACACTCTGACTATAAGGTTATCTCTGTGTTAAGGGGTCTATAGCTCCACCCGTGAACAGCAGCCACATGCAGACTAAATCTAGGCCAGACCAGAATGGAATGGTTAAAACATCTCTTGCCATGTCTTCTGGAATGCCACTCTTTTAATATCGCAGAACTCTCATCAGTATTACTAACGGAAACTTTTAGATTGCCTGTACTGATTTCTCTCCCAGGGAGCTGCAGTGGTAATGAGAATAATAGCAATGCTTGGCATCTAGAAGACTTAACAGTTTCATAAAAGACCTTATCTATATACCCTCTTTTGATTACCCACAACAGTGCTACAAAGTAGCACTGTGGGTATTACTATTCCCATTTTACAGAAACAACCAACATGCAGAGTGAAGTTAAGGACCAGTAGGTTACGAGTAGAGTTAGGACTGGAGTCATGGCTTTCTTGCTTCCCATCATGTACCCTCTCACCTTTTCGGAGCACCTTTTATGGACAAAAAGGAGAAAAAGGCAGGCTTGAAGGTGTCAAAGGAAGAAAATTGGGCCAATTTTCTTTGTAGTGAGGCTTCTGTCTATTTAGAAAAAGTCATTCAACATACCTTAAGGTAAGAAAAACCATCTATGACAAACTCACAGCCAACATTATACTGAATGGGGAAAAGTTTAAAGCATTCCCCCGAGAACTGAAACAAGACAAGGATGCCCACTTTCACTACTTCTATTCTACATAGTACTGGAAGTCCTAGTCAGAGCAATCAGAAAAGAGAAAGAAATAAAGGGCATCCAATTCGGTAAAGAGGAAGTTAAACTGTTGCTGTTTGCTGATGATATGATTCTGTACCTAGAAAAACCTAAAGGTTCATCCAAGAAGCTTCTAGGTCTGATAAATGAATTCTGCAAAGTTTCAGGGTACAAAATTAATGTACACATATCAGTAGCTCTGCTATACACCAACAACGACCAAGCTGAGTATCAAATCAAGAACTCAACCCCTTTCACAATAGCTGCAAAAACAAAAACACAAACAACAACAACAAAAAAAACCAAACAAACAAACTTAGGAATATACCTAACCAAGAAGGTGAAAGATCTCTACAAGAAAACTACAAAACACTGCTGAAAGAAATCATAGATGACACAAACAAAGGAAAATATATCCCATGCTTATGGATGGGTAGAATCAATATTGTGAAAATGACCATAGTGCCAAAAGCAAGCTACAAATTCAATGCAATTCTCATCAAAATATCACCATCATTCTTCACAGAACTAGAAAAAACAATCCTAAAATTCATATGGAGCCAAAAAAGAGCCCACATAGCCAAGGCAAGTCTAAGCAAAAAGAACAAATCCGGAAGCATCACATTATCTGACTTCAAACTATACTATAAGGCCATAGTCACCAAAACAGCATGGTACTGGTATAAAAATAGGCACATAGAGCAATGGAACAGAATAGAGAACCCAGAAATAAAGCCAAATACTTACGGCCAACTGATCTTCAACAAAGCAAACAAAAGCATAAAGTGGAGAAAGGACACGCTGTTCAACAAATGGTGCTGGGATAATTGGCGAGCCACATGTAGGAGAATGAAACTGGATCCTCGTCTCTCACCTTATACAAAAATCAACTTAAGATGGATCAAAGACTTAAATCTAAGACCTGAAACCTAAAGATTCTAGAAGATAACATCAGAAAAACCCTTCTAGACATTGGCTTAGGCAAAGACTTCATGACCAAGATCCCAAAAGCAAATGCAACAAAAACAAAGATAAATAGATGAGACTTAATAAAACTAGAACGCTTCTGCACAGCAAAATAATCAGCAGAATTAACAGACCATCTACAGAGTGAGAGAAAATCTTCGCAATGCATACTTCTGACAAAGGACTAATATCCAGAATGTCAAACAAATGAGCAAGAAAAAAACAAACAATCCCATCAAAAAGTGGGCTAAGGACATGAATAGACAATTCTCAAAAGAAGATATACAAATGGCCAACAAGCATATGGAAAAATGCTCAACATCACTAATGATCAGGAAAATGCAAATCAAAACCACAACGTGATACCACTTCACTCCTGCAAGAATGGTCATAATAAAAAAATTAATAAAAAAAATAGAGGTTGGTGTTGATGCAGTGAAAAGGGAACACTTTTACAATGCTGGTAGGAATGTAAACTAGTACAACCACTATGGAAAACTCGGTGGAGTTTTCTTAAAGAACTAAAAGTAGATCTACCATTTGATCCAGCAATCCTACTACTAGGTATCTACGCAGAGGAAAATAAGTCATTATATGAAAAAGATACTTGCGTACACATGTTTATAGCAGCACAAATTGCAATTGCAAAAATATGGAACCAGCACAAATGCCTATCAATCAGTGCGTGAATAAAGAAAATGTTATATACATTTATATAATGTTATCATTATATAAATCAGTGAGTGTTATATAAAATTATATACATTTGATATAGCATTTCTTTATAAATATATAAATATATGTTATATAGGTTTATAATATAAAACATAATTTATATATATGTTTATAATACACATTATAAACATATATACAAATTTATGTGTATATACACACACACCATGGAATACTACTCAGCCGAAAAAGGGATGAAATAGTGGCATTTGCAGCAACCTGGAAGCAACTGGAGACTATTATTCTAAGTGAAGTAACTCTGGAATGGAAAACCAAACATCATATGTTCTCATTCATATGTGGCAGCTAAGCTATGAGGACGCAAAGGCATAAGAATGATACATTGGACTTTGGAGACTCAGAGGAAAGGTTGGGGGGTGGCGATGGATAAAAGACTACACACTGGGTATAGGGTACACTGCTCGGGTGATGGGTGCACCAAAATCTCAGAAATCACCACTAAAGAACTTAGTCATGTAATCAAACATGACTTGTTCCCCAAAAACCCATTGAAAAAAAAATTTAAAAATGTACAAAGTCCTTCAGCTCTAAATTCTGTAAATAAATATTCCACACATCCTAAAAATGGCCAGGCGGATATCAAACTTGAACTGGTAAATTGTGTGGTAACAGTGGCCTGAACTGCAACAATTGATAGCAATGTGCACAGTTAATCCCAATTCTGTCTTTTTCAAAATTCATTTATTTAAGGTTGTACCTGCACGTTATTTAAAGAGGCAAATAATTCTACAAAGCTTTATAGAAAAACCAACAGTCCCTGCCCATATTTCTTATGGCCAAGGGCAACCACTTTCAACTTCTTTAGCTGATTCTTTTGATATTTACCTCCATATCTCTAAATAATAGGTTTATGTAACTACTTTTTGATGTTTCTGGTTTAGGCTTTATCTATTGACCTTCCACGACGGAAGATGAGGTTTTTGCTTTCTTTCAAGAACTCCCACCCCCACCACACATATGCACACTTCCTGTCCCCCATCCTGCCACTTGCAATTTATCACAATTTTGGTTGGATCAATATTCTGTGCTTCTGCTTTTATGACAATGTAAATGCTATTCACCGATGGGTCATATACACCGATGGGTCATTCGTTATATACAACGAATACTCTTCCTTTTTCTGTATAATATTATTTTTTTTCTGGAATTAATAATTAACTTTTTTTGCTTGCTTAATTTTCTCTCTACTTATTCCTTATTCAACCCCAAACTCTCCAAATGTAAGTTTCAATGCATTCAGACAAATCAGGTGTTCTTATCAGTTTCACCTTCTTGAAGCTATTTCTCCAGGATCCTGCTGACCTGCTCCAGTCTGGATTGGTTTGTTTCTGGGCTGTTGTAAGGCTGTTGTGTTGTGATTTCTCTTTCCCATGATCCGGGGACTTTCTTCGCTCTCTATTTTGTTGGCTTCCTTGTTTTTTAGAGCCTCCTGTCTTTCTTGGTTTAAGCCCTCAAATTTGATGGTACATCTTTCAGTAGTCTTCTGAGAAAGAGTGTGTGTAAGCTAACATTTTGGAGACCACACATATCTAAAAAATTTTTTGTTCTAACCTCACATTAATTAATAGTTTGATTAGATAGAGAATTCTACACTGGAAACAATTTTCCTTTGGGACTTTGAAAACCTTGCTTCATCACCCTCTGGTTTCCAATGTTGCTGTTGAGACATCTAACGTGTCTAATTCTTGATCTTTTATACAAAACTTGCTATTTGCCTTTGGAAACCAAGGGTCTTCTTGTGTTTGGTGTTCTGAAATCTCACGATCCTGTCTTGGCGTAGATCGAACCTCACTCCTTATACTGGGCATTTAAGAGATTCAAGGAGAAACTTCAATGGTGGGATATTTTCCTGAATCATCTATTGAATTATTTTACCCTTCCCATACCCTGCTTATTTTTCTCTCGTTTTTTGCTTCTACTCTTCAATTTTTAATTTATTATAGCTCATTAGTATTTTTCAGTATTCCTTTTTTTTAAAACATTGTTCTTTGTTCACGAATGCAATATCTCTACTTAACTTTCTGTGTTTTTTAAAGTCAATGGTATTCCACCCTTTCCCTCCAGTTGTTTTTTTTTTTTCCCTCCCTTCGTAGTTTCTGTTTCCTCTAACTTGCTACTTTCTCTGTATCTCACATTATATGCTTTCCTCAAATGCCTGGTAATTCTTGTTTATCTGCTCTAATTTATTTAAGAGTGGGTCATTAAAAGGCTGAGTATGATTTCTGGGTACACGAAAGGGGTTCATCCACTGTTAGAATAATGGATTAGGCCATTTCCTTGGGGAGCCACAATGCCAGCTTCTTTGGTCTTTTATTTCTCTTAGACTAGTCAGATACCACAGAGAATATTTCAGTTGCTGCTTAGAGATAAACATCTGGCTGCTATTGTGTGGGAGACAAGTCCAAAAGAGAAAGCAGGGAGTCTTCAATTAAATACGTGAACGTATGTCTTAACCCCACT
Organism: Macaca thibetana thibetana; assembly: GCF_024542745.1. Taxonomy (NCBI): domain Eukaryota; kingdom Metazoa; phylum Chordata; class Mammalia; order Primates; family Cercopithecidae; genus Macaca; species Macaca thibetana. The sequence goes on from NC_065584.1 coordinate 145,215,647, forward strand.
GTTTGAACATTGTCCTGAGTCCAGAGACACTCAGTTTCACACTACCCAAAGGATAATGCTCTAGCTCAGGGGAGGGATGGTACCATTTCCCAGAGTGAATCTAGGATAAGACTGCTATTTCAACAGACTTTTCATCCACCTTATTTTTAGCCCATCGATTTCATTTTCAGAGGTACCTGGCGCCATCAATTCTTAAACCTGCGTGGCACTGGGTTCTGTGATAATCTGGGTTTTCCCCCTTGCTGGCTTGGGATTCAGCTTTCCTGTATCTGATAAGTCAGTCACCTCTATTCCACCTGCTTTCCAGCTCCCAAAGTATTGTTGCCAATCTACTCTCCACTATTCTTTTTAGTCTGTGGGTTATTCTTGAAAAAGACTCTTTACAAATCATTTTAGTGGATTTTGAGGAGAGAACAGAATTACACATGTATATTTAATCTTCTATCTCTAACCATTCTGTCTAAGCTCCTTCATTCTGTGTTTAACATAGTAAAACAGTCAAATATACTTTGGACCAATGATATAATACAGAAACATTGTCTGAAAAGAAATCTTAATCCACTGGAAAACTGACAGTTTCTTTATGGCTTTTATTATTGCCCACATCTCAATTCTCATTTCTGACTAGTCCATCTCTGCAGAACTGGTCCTACCCAATGGATTTATAATTTGCACCTTTCAAATACCTATTTGATCATTAATCCACAGTAAGCAATGTGTCTGCGAGGCTAGCCAAGGACCAAGGTGTGTTAATTCCATTTACTGTCTCTTGGGTAGCTAACAACTTTCCATCTCAGGTTATTTATGAAAGTTGAATCATTTTCATATTCATTATTTTAATGCTGAAATGGCAAAGTTTTCTAATTATTAAAAATCCCAAAGTTGAATCAAGCAGTAGCATTCTTTAGTTTTTAAGATTTGTGCACATTGTGGGGAAGCATCACATGTTTATAAGCATGTCATCTCTGATCACACTACCTAGATTTGAATCTCTGTTTCTCTCTGTTTGACCCCGGAAAATCTGCTTAACTACTTGGTGCCTTAATTTCTCCATCTATAAAATGGAAACAATAATAGTACTTAACCTGTAAGTTTATTGTGAAAATTAAATGACGGCCAGGTGCAGTGCCTCACACCTGTAATCCCATTACTTTGGGATGATGAGGCGGGAGGAATGCTTGAGCCCAGGAGTTTGAGACCAGCCTGAGCAACACAGTGAGACCCCATCTCTACGAATATATGTATTTTGAAAATTAGACAGGCACAGTGGCATGTATCTGTAGTCCTAGCTACTGAGGAGGCTGAGGTGGAAGAATTGTTATAGCCTAGGAGTTCAAGGTTGCAGTGAGCCATGATCATGCCACTGCACTCCACCCTGGGCAACAGAATGAGACCCTGTCTCTAAAAATAAATAAATAAATAGTAAATAAATAAATAAATAAGAGTAAATGAAATAATACGTGGAGAAAGCAAATTCCCCAGTGACTGATGACACAAAGAAAGAGCTCAGTAGATGTTATCATCCCATATTTTTAAGGACTTAAGAATAACATCAATAAATATGTATTAAGTGGCTTAGGGAGACCAGAGACACTCCCTCCTTGTTCACTGTGATAGAAGTAGCAGTGTCATCTGAGAGTCAAACTGTAAATTCAGCACCTAGTGAGTTTGAGCAGAAATACACAAAGTCAGGTTGAAGGAGGTCTTACGTCAGAGAGCCCTAATGCAGTGTAAGTGATGGAATCTGGACACTGGATGGCTGAACATCATCCAGAAGGGTCAAGTTCTACCATAAAAAAGGATACTGCCAGATTCTGAACTACAGTGATAGCACCAAGGCAACGGGACTGTGCTGATCAGAAGAGGCTGTACCCTATGATAACAAATCCCTACCTCTCAGTAGCTTAACAGAAAAAGCTTTATCTCTGGATTCCATCAGGTCTGATGCAGACCAGTGGTCTTTATCTTGTTTCTCTGTCATCTGCAACATGCTGACTCCAAAGGCACCATAGGAGAGAAAGAGAGACAGAAGAACAAGAACTTGTATCCTGTCCATTTACATCCCATTTGCCAGGACTCAGCCTCATGGCCCCAACCCAAGAATGAGGGGACTGGGAAATACCATATCCTCTGTGCCCAGGAAGAGCAGACAGGTTGGTGAGGGCAGAGACCCTTGCAGGCCACCAGCTTTGTGGAGTTCTATCTGGACAGCCAGCTTTCTCCAGGGAACACCTTTCTGTATCTTCACTGAGTGCTCACGATTGTGCATGACGGGCTGTGTTTGCTCATGTCCCATGAAGCCTATGAGTGGCAAAGTCTCGAAATCTGTGTGCTTAGCTCTCTTAGGCTTCAAAATAGTGAGAACCTAGGCAGGTAATGTGTTAGGAGCTCTACCCCAGTGCTGAATGGGGTCTGGAATCTATTGACTAAAATCTAGTCTTCAAAATGAGCCCCACTTAATTGTAACCTTTGCCCATCTTCCCATCAGCCTGCCATTGAAATCTTAGCATACGTTGTGTGGCTGAACTTAGAGAATCTAACTGGCCACAGTTGAGGGAGTAAAAACTACTACAGAATATTATATCTTTATTATAATTACCGATCAGATCAAATGTAATAAGAGCAATATTATATGTAATACAGTATAGTTTATAAAGTACTTTTACCTGTGTTGCCTTATTTTATCTTTGAAATAATCCTGAGAAATAGCATAATTACCATAATTTTACATAGTAGAAAATCAAGGCTCAGAGAACTGAGGCATCACATTTAAGATCAAAGGTTGTGTTAACTTCACCTTTTTCTTTATCTCTTTTAGGTAAATGTTGGATACTCAGTCCTGCTTAGTTCCATGTTATGGGGGAGAACAAGGTCTTAGAACTTGAATAACATATAATCTATTTGGATAAAAAGGCATACTACATGTCATAAAACAATCTATGAAGATTATATGAGAATATATTATTAGGGACTAATTTAGCTCTTCTAGTCCAAAGGAACAATGTTACATAATGAAGACTTAACTTTTTATATGGTTTCCAAGCCTCCTACAGTGTCATGTCTCCATGCCCTTACTCAGGCTGTTCCTTTTCCCCAGAAGGACTTTCTCTTAGTTCTCAGACCAACCTTGGCTCCTCCCCAAAACTTTCTCTAACTCCCCAGGTAGAATTAGCCAGCGTTCTTCAAGGCATCCTGCATGTGACTCTCCTGTACTGAAGCATGAATCATATGCTAAGGATGCTGATTTTGGGTGGAAGTGGGAGAGGTGAAGGGGATCTATGGTATCTTTTTCCCTTTCCAGATGGAGCTTCTTGAGGGTAGGAATTAAGCCTTATTCTGCTGTATCTCCAGTGTCTAGTGCACTGCACTAGTGCCTGCACTCCAGTGTCTAGTGCAGTTCCTAATATGAGTTAAATAGTCACGGAAAAAAATAATAAATGAAGAGAGAGCACAGCTTCCTAAGATGCCCAACACAGTCCCAGAGATGTCTTTTCCAAGCTTGAATCCTGGAATTCTGGAGGCAGGAGGACAAAGCCGAAGAAAATGGATGGAAGAGAAGACAGGGGCTGCACCAGTGGATGCTGAGGAATTACTGGGCTTCAAACTCCTGCCATCAGAACAGGAAGCTCCTGAAAATAGCGGCCTCTCTTTGCTTCCTTTTCCCTCCCCACCTAACCTGGCTTTGTTTGCCATTTTCAACCAGTGCTGAGATTTTCCTCCAAAGCACTGTCCTTGGCATCATTACGAATCAGCTTCTCTCTGTGCATAAGGGCCCATGAGAGTATGGAGAAGTAAAAGGCACATGTATTAGGATTGCTTCTGGGCGCTTCTCCTCTCCAGCCCGTCCTCAACCTGGGGTGAGGAAGGTAGGACCAGGGTCTCTGGGGTTTCCCAACCCTGTAGGTTTATTCTTTGCCTAGGCACTGGGTGAATCTGAATTCGTGTTCATAAGTAGGACACATGAGGCGAAAGGGTTGATCAAACACAAAATTCCCCAGGTTTTTTTCCCACGGTCTGACCTTAAGGAAGTCAACTAATCCAACTGTGTTTCAGTTGACTCCTCTATAAAAACGAGTCTAATGATGCTTCACCCAACTCGTGGAGGAGTGGCCGGGCTTAATTAACCAATGCTCACTTCTCTCAGCACTTTGGATGTCCTCCATGGGCACAAAATTATGTTATTACTTGGAATAATAATAATAGTTTCCCCTAATAATTCTGTGTTATTATTGCATTTAAGGAACTGTATTAGAGGCCTTCTGGAACTAGTTTAATACCTATAAATGTCTCTCCCTGGCAAAACAAGGGAGCACTGCCTGGTGATTACGGTTTGTCTTACATTTCAAAACTAGTCCGTTTAAACCCTCAGCAGAGTCCTTAAAACAGCGCCTGGCCAAGGGGGACCTCTTTTAATCTCAATTTGCTGGACCACTGACAGCACTAAACTTGAACAAAGCGGCTTGTTTTCAAAGCCGAGGGCTTGGCAACTCCAAGGGCCCAACTTACAAACGTGGAAAGATAGGCACAGAGAAAAGATAAGCAGACCCAGCTTCCCCCACTGCAGTCAGAGCCAGGTGCCGAAATCACAGATCTGATCACCATTGCCCACCCTCGCCACCCCGCCACCATTTACTTCCCCCGGCTTCCCCTGGTTCTTCATTAGAGTCCAGTCGACACTCCCTGAGGTGTGCAAAGTCCTTCAGCTCATCTTCAGATGCCCCCTCCCTTGCACTCTGTTCCTCCATTCTGATCTTTTTTTTAAAAAAAAATTTATATTTCATTGACAAATAATAATAGTATGTATTTATGGGGTACAATGTGGTGGTTATGATACACGTATGCATTGTGAAATGAACATATCATCACCTCACATACATATCATTTCTTTGCAGTGACAACATTTAAAATCTAATTATTTAGCAATTTGGAAGTACAGGCAAATATCGGAGAGATTGTGGGTTCGGTCTCCAGACCATGGCAATAAAGCAAATATCGCCATCAAGTCACACAAATATTTTGGTTTCTCAGTGCATCTATAAGTTACGTTTAGACTATACTGCATTCTATTAAGTGCGCAACAGCATTATGTCTAAAAACACAAATATATCTTAATTTTCAAATACTTTATGGCTAAAAAGCTGACACAGAAACATGAAGTGAACACACACTGTTGGAAAAATGGTGCTGACAGACTTCATCAAGGCAGGCTTGCCACAAACCTTCAATGTGTAAAAAAAATGCAGTTATCTGCAAAGTGGTGGAACAAAATGATGTATGTCTGTATATAATACATTATTATTAACTATAGCCCCCAGGCTGTACACCTGTGCAATACAACACCAGAACTTATTCCTCCTGTCTCCATCCTGGGCTTTTGTTTCTTCAGTAACACCAGGTCCAATCTCTCCTTGGTGCCCTGACACTCCTTGCTCCTAGCCTGGCTAGTCCTTTCTCCCATGTCTTTACCTCCAGTTGCCAGGTAGACGTTACTGCCTTCCCATGTGTGGGCTGAGGCCCCTCTAGGATGCACCCACAACACCCTGTGTTTGTCCCCTGTGCCAAATCCCTTAGTAGAGAGACTCGTACCTACCTGTTTACTTCCAGGTTTGCCCATATACTCTGTGGGGCATGAAGTATGTCAGTCTTGGGCCCTGGGTGTGCACACAGTAGGGGCTTCATCAATATTCATCAAATGAATAAAACACTACAGTTTCCTTTTCCTTTTTATATACTATTTTCCTACATTCTATGCCCTGATTCTAATGCTAATCCTTCCCTACCCTCTTTTATGCCGTCACAGGTTGAGTAATATGGATAAAGAAATGAAAAAGAAAAGGAAGTAGATTCTCTGAAAGGAGAGAAATACTGTGAGTGAGAGGGATTAGGAACAAGGCAAAGCGAGAGAGAAAGAGGGGCATTAGGATGGGGAGAGTCTAAAATGAAATTATGGAACAAGTACAGGATTCTATTTAGGTTGGTGCAAAAGTTATTGCGGTTTTTGCTATTACCTTTAATGGCAAAAACTGCAATTATTTTCACACCAACCTAATAATAATACATTAAAGTGCAAAAAATAAAATCATCCTTAAATTTTATTTTTCAGGAATTTTCCACATAAGAGAAGTGCAGAGGGAAGGAGAAACCCGTTAGAATTCTTTACGTATGTGATCTCCTTTTATTCCTCATACCCTTTTAGACAGGAATTCAAGCCACATTTAACAGAGGAAGACAAAGAAGCTCAGAGAGGTGGAGTACCTTGCTCAAAGTCACACAGCAAAGTGACAAAGCCCAATGCAGAACCAGAATGTGTTTGAATCCCACCTTGCCCATTTATAACCAGGATGAAATGTTCTTCCTTTGGGATTCTAGAGCCTTCAAAGGTCCCTTCTCTTTGGGATGCAGAAGAGAAAGAGAGTAATTAATAACTCAGAAGAAAAAGAAACTTAGCACACAGCTAAATGCTGCACTTGGAAGAGTGGATTCTTGATTTCACATGAAATATTTTTAAAAAAAGGATTTCTATCCTTTATCAATAGGAAAATGAATTGAACTGATTTTCTTTGGCTCTTGGTTTGTCTTTCCTATGATTAGGTACATGTTTCTGAGCCCTGTGTACATAAGCTCAGCACGAAACTTGCTATTTCCCTGTCACAGCAACATTTTTCATGATGGTTTGTGGCAGGCAGAGAGAATAGTGCTGCTGGACTTTTGCAAAAGCAGCCAAAGGAAGGCCAACACGCAGGTTGAAGAACAAACTCTACAACACTGTTTGCCTATCTTAAAGGCTCCCTGACAACAACGAACAGATTCCAGCAGCCCAGATCATGACTGACAGCTAAATAACTTGGTCTCACACTCTGGTTTTCTACATCTAAATTTCCCCTCCCTCTGGGGTATGAGATTAAAAACAAAAATCTTGAGCAGAGCAAGCAACAGTCTTGTCTTTGATTTATGCTATTACTGGAACTGTAGTCCTTGAAAGAAATTCCTTGACCACCATAATGAGGATGAAGATTCCGTTAACTAATAAATCCTTCAGGAGTGTGTTCTGATGCTGTTGAACTTTTCACGAAACCATGATGTACAAGAAAAGAAGAAAGATTTTTAAATAACACTCTACAGATACACATCCACCATGGAATTAGTCAAGGCTTTGAAACACCATGTGTAAGAGAAGCAGGTTGACAATCAGTGATAATACATCTCTCCTGAAAATACTAGGTAACTGAGCCTTTTCTTCATTCCTGGGCCTGCCTTTGTAAAGGGAAGGGAGAGAACTAAAAACCTATCAGTGATTCAATCAGAAAATGCAAATGAGGTCAAGTTTCTTACAGGCTTCTGTGAGATTTCCCTAGAGAAATTTCCACAGCATCTCTACTGCTGGCACCCTTCGGAGGGCTGGGGCTCGTCTGTGGGGTGGAAGGAATGCAGTACAAGCTTCCTTCTTTTTCCTCGGACCTGAATGGACGGTTGAATTCCAGTAAGGGGCTCCCTAGTGCTTTGGGAATATCACTCCTGGACTGAAGTCAAACCCAGACACACACACACAGAGGTTGCTTGTTCATGGGTGGAACTCTTGGCCTGCCCCTCTGCCCTGTCTCAGAGTGAGGACCCTGCATCCCCATCAGGCAAGAGGGAGGCTCCTTAAGTGAATCCCTGTGGTATGAACGGATCCTGCCAGGACCAGCATCTCCACCCCTGCAGATGCCCCAAGGCAGTCTGGAAGGAGCTGTCTCTCATACAACCATGCCTCTCCCTAACATCCCAAACTAAAAGTGTTCCTGCGTGTGCACGCGGTCCTCCCCTGGGCCACAGAAGTTTGAAAAGCCTTCCCTGCTATCTTTGATTGGGAAACTAGTCGACTGGGACAAGCTGACAAGTGAGGCTGCAAGTCAGGACGCTCCACTCCACCTCCCATCACGTGAGGGTGGTTCAGGGAATTTACAGGTTTCTCTTTGTTCAGCACAGGTTCTAGCATGTGTTTTGAAAGTTGCCTATTTCTTTTTTTAACCCGAAGATAGGTAAACACCACCAATCAAAGCTCTAAGCCAGTTCCCTTAAGTTTTAAGATTGGACGGTATCAGGTGTTGTCTTTCAAGGGGTGAAGGGAGGGAAGAGACAGGAAAATCCCCCGCACCCTAGCTTTCAGGGTGGTAGAGGTCTTGAAGAAATGGACAGACCCTTGATTAAACCTTTTCCATTTTTATGTAAAACATATGAAAAGGGCTGGTGAAAAGGAAGCCCGCATTGTGTGAAGAGGGTTTAAGATTTGAGGGAAAAAAAAGTGCATCCTCTTTTCTGTAAAATTTTTAAACTTTTTAAAGCTAAATGCTACCCTCTTGGCCTATAGCTTTCCCACTGGGAGTAAAGGCAGAGGGGTGGGGGTGGAGGTGGCAGGTGAATGGGTCCTCCAGGAAACTCGGAGGAGAACAACCCAGGTTTCCCCTAAACCGTAAAAAATGACAAATCTGGAGGTCCCAACTTCTAATTTTCAATCCGTTGGCCTAGTCTTGGTTTTTCATTACTGAGGTTCCCTTGACTATCTAGCATCTCACAACGTCTCTCAAAGTGCAATCACAGACTACAGATGAGAGAACTATGAGTGAAGCTGCTTAAAATGCAGATTCCAAAGTCCTTCCCTGAAGGATTCTGGGTGCGGTACAGGGATCTGTAAATGGGGTAGTTGATCTCTAATCCTCACCCCCCACCCCAGCTCTGCGATTCTGTGCTTTTAGGCTCTCTGGAAGGGAACACCACCAGGAACTGTGGCTGTCCCACTGCCAGAGTATACCTCACCTGTGCCAGGTGTCACCAATTACCTAGTTCCAGCTGTAGGGCCTAGGACCTCGGCCAACATTGGCTCCTTCCACCAGCTAACAGGGCCAGTTGGATGTACAAGGGATCCATCTTCCACTGGAGATGCCTCCAGTGCCTCCAGGTTTGCTGGTCACTGGCTGCGGTGTGTGCTCTACTTAGCCAACTCCCCTCTGCCAAAGCCTCTTTCTGTCTCCCTGCTGTCTGCTCTTCCCTTTCAGTGCTGACTCTTGTCCCCTTGGCTATTTGGATTCAGGCCTCCTAGCCCCTATGCTCTGCACTGGGTCCGCTCCATCTGCTGCCCATGTCCTGGTGCCTGTGGTCACCTTAAGCCCTCCAGAAGGCAGGGCTCGCATTAAGAGCCTGCTCCTTCCTCTCACCACCCAAAGTGGCTCAAAGGCTCCCACGTGACTAGTAACTCACCACTTTTATCCCCTATCTCTCCTCTGTATTCCTCAAAGGCTGGGAACACGCTTTCATCATTTCACATCATATTCTAGTGATTTGCATCTCTTTCTCCTCCCTGCCTAGGTTGTAAGCTCTATGATGCCAAGGACTGTGTCTTACTAATCTTTGCATCCCTAGCAACTAGTGTGGGGCCTGATGGTACTGATAAAAACATTTATTGAGTGCTTACTATGTGGCAGGCATTACACTTGGTGCAAGATACTCCTTTGTGCAATACTTGCTATGCCACTCTATCCTCATAATGACTCTACAAGAGCCACAGTTTTATTAATCCCATGTGAATAAATGAGAGCAATAAGAGTTTAGGTAATTTGATCAAAGTCACACAGCTAGCACGTGGTCACCTGAGGACCGGAATCCAGGCAGTCTGACTCCTGAGCCTCATACTAAAAGCTCAATCAAAGTTTGCTGAATAAATAAAGGAAATCTGAATAAATCAATGAGCAGCAGTATTCACAGAAACACTGAATTTTAGAACTAAAAGAAATACAGACACTATGTAGTTCAAACCCTGATTGTATTGCTAGAGAAACTGAGGATGAGAGCAATGAAACAAGGTGTGGTGGTAAATGGTGTGGTGGGTGCGAACCCAGGATGGAAGAGATGGCCTAAGTCAGAATACCACTTGTCACCCACTATCTGTGTGAGCCTGTGCAAGTCACTAAGCCTCTTTGTTCTTCAGTTTTTTTCATCTATAAAATGAGGATAACAATAGAATTTATCTTATTGTTTTATCGTTAGTATTAAATGAGATAATGTATATCTCTTAGAACCATGCCTGGGATATAACAAATACTCTTTAAATGTTCGCTACTGTTATTCTTGGCATAGTCATAGCACATGGGGCTGACAATAGTCTTAGAAATCACAAATCCAACTCTTATTTTATCAAAGGGAAAACTGGGGTTCAATTTCACACTTACTTCCACAACTGAAATTGCCAGAATTTGATCATATAAAAGAAGCATGGTTATCTCCTAGTTCAAGAGTCTCATTTTTCAAAGGAAGAAGCTGTAGCCCAAGGAGTGCTATGACTGGCCAAGGTCTCTACTTCATCAGAGCAGAACTGGAAATGAATCTGGCTCTCCTAACTCCAGCTTCACTAATACAGACCCATGAGTCAGCCCATTCCCCACCACTCTCTCATCCCAGCTTCCCAGGTCAGGTACAGACAGTCCAACTGTCCATGATTTAACCTTAGTGGAAACGCTCCACGCTGGAGCTCAAATGCAAGGCAAGCAGGTCCATCCAGATCCAGTTCTTTCATATGACAGGTGGGTAGAGTTACAGGCTCACATTGCCACTGGGGATTTGTGAGATCCACCTTGGAAGAAGGCAACGCTCCCTACAACTAGGCTGACTGTTGAGTGTGTGAATCAGCATCTGGGTGGTGAAGCACCCCAGGATGTATATACTAGCCAGTGCTCAGCAATCAACACCACACTTTCTGGCACCATCTAGCATGTGCATTAGCTGCCTTTAAAAATGCTGATGCCCAGGCTTAGGCCCAGACAAATGCTAACAGCTTCTTTGGGAGTGGAGTCGAGTATCAGTGTTTTGTTTAAAGGCACCAACCCCTGGCTCCAGGTGATTCTAATATATACTAAGCTAATTCATAAGGCAAGTGAAATGTCTTCCATCCAAAGTAGCAGTGTCACCTAGAAACGTGTTAGAATCCAAATTCTACATTAGGTACCCTTCATTATTTTCTTTCTTTCCCATCTTTCCTTCCTTTCTTCTTTCCTTCCATCCTTTCTTCCCTCCCACTTTCCTTCCTTCCTTCCTCCTTCCCTCTGTTTCTCTCTCTCCCTCCCTTCCCTCCCTCCCTCCTTCCTCCCTCCCCCTTCCTTTCCTTTCCTTTTTTCCTTTCTTTCCTTCCTTCCTTCCTTCTCTTTCTTCTTTCTCTTACTTTTCCTTCTTTCCTTCCTTCCTTCCTTCCTTCCTTCCTTCCTTCCTTCCTTCCTTCTCTTTCTTTCTCTTACTTTTCCTTCTTTCCTTCCTTCCTTCCTTCCTTCCTTCCTTCCTTCCTTCCTTCCTTCCTTCCTTCCTTCCTTCCTTCCTTCCTTCCTTCTCTTCTCCTCTTCTCTCTCTCTCTCTCTCTCTCTCCCTTCCTTCCTCCCTTCCTTTCTGAGACAGGGTCTCAAACTGTCACCAAGGCTGGAGTGCAATGGTGCAATCATAGCTCACTGCAATCTCAAACTCCTGGGCTCAAGCAATCCTCCCACCTCAGCCACCTGAAGTGCTGGGACTACAGGTGTAAGCCACCACAGGCTTTCCCTGTTATTTTCTCTCATAGTACTCCATTGTTAGTTTTCACAACACTTAGCAGGATGTGAAATTTATACATTTGTTTATTTTATTCCTTTGCCTCCTCCCAACCTCAGATGGTAGGTTTCATGGATAGACACCATACGTGTTGTGTTACTCAGCACACCTCATGCCTGGTACACAATGGGCACTCAATAAATATAATCAACAAATGGATGGATAGACATTAGGTGCATATAGGCAAGAGAGATGTCTGAATTTTTCATTTTTTGGAATTCATTGCTGTAGCCTTATAGAGACAGAGCACAAGCATATGTAATAGGCACTTTATCTTCCCCAGAAATAAGGAAGTTTAGCTCATTGGAGTAGGTAACTAGGAATTTTTTTTAGCCAAGTTACCAGAAAAAAGAAAACACCAAAAATAAATAAATAAAAACAGCAGATGCTGATAAGAAATTAAAAAAAAAAAATCAGTGTAACAACTTTAGCCATAAAGTGTGGCTTTGCCTAAAACACTACTGCTTCTTTAGGTCAAGTCCCTAAATATCTATTAAATACATCTTGGGGGTGGCCAGCATATTAATACATCTTTTTCTGAGAAATAATAAAGTTTAAAATATGGTTTATGGCCTTCAAGTTTGATGGGAAAGTGGATCTTATTGAAGTAGAAGTATAAGAAGGATAACGTAAGTCAATAAGTAGTGAAGTGTTATTCCCAACACACAGGCCAGTAGAATGCTTACATATATGTGAGCTGACAGATCCCCTCTCCTAATTTAGGTTCCGTGGAGCTCCAAGGAAGAGACCTGCAGGAGGAGAGCACATTATGGGCTGCCATAATCAGGAGGATCTTTGTGAATGAGGAAGAGGTTTGGGACTTGCAAACATTCTTGATTCAACCAGGCTCTTGGAAGTTAATGTAGTCAACATTTTCGCCTAGTCCTTGTGTGGAGAAGAGGTCTAATCTATGAAGTCAAAACAAACTTTGTTCTTGGATATGATTTGGGGGTTCAAATGAGGAGACACAATTGTCTCTTCGAGCTTTAAATGTCGTTTTGCTGACAGAAGACAACTGGCTCTTTTCACAGACATCTTCCCTTATTAAAAAAAAAAAAAAAAACAAACTCCTAAAGTGCCAGGAACTGGGGTGTTATATTCAGTAATAAAATCCATGTTTCAAAACTTGGTGTGCTCATGGCCATATGCTATAGTGATTAGATCACACTACCTGGTTCAAATCTCATCTTCTGTGGATTCAAATCTCATCTTCTGCCACTTAACAGCTGTGTGACTGTGGACAAATTATATAACCTTCCTTTGTCTCAGTTTCCCCATCTATAAAATGGGGCTAATAATAATTCCTCATTCATACGATTGTTGATGTGAAGATTAAGTGAGGTGATTTTTGTAAAGTTTTGTAAGAAATGCTCCAGAAGAGCTTAGCTCTCATTGGAAACCAAACCTAATCTCAACTCACACCCACGCAATCTCCCATTAAGATCTATTTCCTTATCCAAAAGACCACCTAAAATGAACTGCAAATCTGCTAATGGACAGAATAACAGCTGCCCAAGGACAAAATAACCTAATGGTTGTGGAAAAGGTCGCAGCAGTGACTTCATAATGGAATATAAAATATCACAAAGACAGTTCAAATGGGCTAATGTAGGACTGTATGGCTAGGAACTTCTAGAGCTGCCTAGTGCTGATACCTGGGACCTAGCTCAAGTGATTAGAGCACTGTTTGTAGGAGAAAAGTATAGGGTTCAACCTAATTTGAATCAGTTGCTGTCTCTCCTTGCCATGTCATCAGAGGTACCTGTTGTCAACCAGGACTCCTTCTAAACTCTTGTGCCACTGTTACTGAGCAGAACCAGAAGAAAGTGTAGTAGAAATGGCTTCCCACAATCCATCACGGCTTCTAGAACCACACCTCAGAGCACATGCTAAGTACTTCTATATTCACACCACCCAAGCACAGAGAGAAGGCATTAATGCAGTTATCATATAGGAAAGTCAAGTTTGATAGGCAGAGCAGTAAAAATGATGTAGTGATTCCGTGGAAGTCACTGTGACATTAATAACTATGTTCACTATTCATCAGAGACCCGAATTTGAACGATGGCAAAGCTATCTTAGAGTTTCATTCAGGAGGTTGGTGTGAATCATTGAAGTTCCATAGGAAGTTTGACTCAAGATGGCCTCATTCATAAGTCCCAAGGTCAAGAACTGCAGGCATTAAAGTGAAATCCTAGCATATACACGGTCAGCATCAAGTAGGCCTGCTTCCCCATCTTCCGTCTCCATCCTTTATGTTCTGTGATGCTGCTTTCCCCTTCACAGAAAGCGTGGCCCCGAAGAACAGTGAACTGGCACCCCAGCAGCCTGACTCTCCCAGAACCTCCTCTTCTGTGACATACAGGAATTGGTTTAGCTAATTTCTAACATCTTTCCACTTCTAACATTGGAACCTAAGATTATCTTTAGTAAGTATAATTTAGATGGACCTTGTCTGATTATTGAGCAGAACAAGCAGTGGCCATCCAGAATGACATGAAGAGTCTCCTTACTGAAAAACTCTCTCCCCTTCTTCCTATCACAGCTCCTGAAATTTCAGCATTACAAATATATTCCTTTGGGCTTCAAAGCCCTTTTAAATTCTTAAAAAGGCTTGAAATTCTATGAAAAGGCAGGTAACTCTGAAAACAATTGAAGCCTTCACTAGTTCTCACCTTAGGCAGGGCCAATTGGTCAGACCGCTTTCCAAATGTGAGGAAGCCACAGGCCCTATGGGAAAAGAACACTGGATGGAGATGGAGTGGATCCCAGTCTACCCGAGAGTAGGAACTATGTCTCATTCATGGCCATAAATCATGTCCTAGTACTGGCACATGCTTGGTACTTTTGACATTTTCTTTTCTTTTAGAAGGAAGGAAAGAAAAAAGAAAAAAAGAAGAAAGGCAGGATTAATGAATGAACAAACCAGAAATTACTCTTGAGAGTACTTTCCACACCTGACCTGGTCAGCATATCCCCAAGGGCACTTTTTGAACTTGGGTCTCGGGTGCTAAAAACAACCCCTGTTCTCAAGGGGCAATTTCCAGCCTGGCTGCTGACTTCACTTAGCTCGGAGAGGGTCCTTGCTATCACTAAGGACTATTCAGGGACTGAGGCAGCCCAGGCCGTTGCAATGCTGAGCCCTGCACCAGTTCTAGGCGCTACACTTTTTTTAAGCACTTGATTTAAATGAAGAAAGAAATTGGCTTATATTTTTAGCAGCTCCTGCTACTAAAACTCATTTGACTAAAGTGCCAAAGGGACAGTTAAGTCTGAGTATGATTTTTTTTTTTTTTCCCATGGAGGAGGAGGAGGGTATAATTTATCTGAAAATGACTGGTACTTTCCTGGCCTGGGGACATTTTTCTACCTGCTTTCTCTCTCTCTCCCTCTCTCTCTCTCTCTCTTTTTTTCTTTTTTAAAGACATACCTGTTTTTTTTTCCCTTCCCATCAAATTCCAAGCCTAAGATATTTACTGTCTTTAGGTTTAGTTCCTAAACCCTAAGACAACCTCAGAAAGGGAAAAGTATATAATCGGAGTTTAGAAACTCCACAACTTTCAGTCACACTTTGGAATTAGCAGCATCTAAGTGGGTATACCAAAGCCCTCCGTGATGGGAGTATGATATCAAGTTCTTGTAGGAGTATAACATTAAGCCCAGTTGAAAAACAATATTAATGCTGTTTCTACATGTACTGGGTATCAGATTCAAAGTGTTTGACTTCAGAGCGCCCCAAGACCCTCTTACCAATGTTTCTATTACTGACTTGCTTAATACCTACCTGAGGTCCCCTCCATTACAGCTATGGGGAGAAATTCTTTTTTCTTTTTCAGGGCTAAGGCACTGTTCTGTCAGAAGGCTCTGCTAAAATGCATATATATTACTTTTGAAAGTCACATATTAACCCAATGCTTTCTAAACATAAATGACTTCAAACAATGCGTTAGCTCGTGGACATTGAGTCTTGAAAGAACAGGAGTTTTAGGGCTGCTAAGAAAATGTCTGGCACGTCAAAAAATCCAAAATGAACTCATTTGTTTATTTGTTATTTGGAAACTTTTCCCCAGAAACACAAAGTTATGAAGAGTAGTTATGTTCCCAGAGGACAGTCTGAGAAAATAGGTTTTATAACCATAATGTCATTGAAGTGTACTCCTAAAGGGTATCCCTGAACCACGCTGCACGGCCAGGCTTCCATGGGAAACGGTATTCAGACAACCAGCTTGGGAGGCCAGGACCCCAGATTCCTGCTGCTGGGACATGGGGGATGTTGGAGCTGCTCCTGGGAGAGAGGGGGCTCCTGAGGAATCTGGGATGGGTGAGCAGCTGCCTGTGCGAGTCCCTGGGAAGAGGCCAGCTGCGTGTGTGGATGTTTGCTCCCCGTAAGTCAAGGACTGCTGATTACTGCTGCTTCCAGTTGGGATTCTTGAAGACTCCTTTGTAGCAGTCGGACCATTGCAGCAGTCAAAAAACGATAACAAGGCCGGGCGCGGTGGCTCACGCCTGTAATCCCAGCACTTTGGGAGGCCGAGACGGGCGGATCACGAGGTCAGGAGATCGAGACCATCCTGGCTAACACGGTGAAACCCCGTCTCTACTAAAAAATACAAAAAACTAGCCGGGCGAGGTGGCGGGCGCCTGTAGTCCCAGCTACTCGGGAGGCTGAGGCAGGAGAATGGCGTGAACCCGGGAGGCGGAGCTTGCAGTGAGCTGAGATCCGGCCACCGCACTCCAGCCTGGGTGACAGAGCGAGACTCCGTCTCAAAAAAAAAAAAAAAAAAAAAAAAAAAAACCACGATAACAGCTGCTGTTTGAGATATTTTATAGACAGCCAGATATAACCTTTCATTCACGTTAGTAATCCCTGGTAGAGTGGTTGCTATGTATTTGGTGCTCAATTGGTACTGGATAAAGTAAGAAAGATTTGTGTACATACCAGAGAAAAACTAGTACCAACTATGTTGGACATTTCATTGAAGAGGATCACTAGGGGTGAAGAACAGGCAATGCCAGGAGTGGTGGCCACTGCACCCGGAAAAGGTATAAGGCAGGAGGCGGGCAGGGAGCAGAGACGAGGAGAGGGCTATGAGGGAGTGGCGGTAGCTGTGAGGAGCAGGAGGGAGCACCGCTGGTGGGAAAGTCAGTGTCAGGAGAGGTAGCGCCCTTCCCCATCCTTTCAGCCTCGACTCAGTGTCTCAGCCTGGCGCAGGCAGGTAAAGAGATGCGGTAGGTGAAGAAGGTGACCCTGCCAATCTAGTAATCAGTTCCAGGTAGAGAAATTCTTGGGTTGGGCCCAAAGTACTTCAAAGGGCTCCAGAAGGAAAGAGAATCTATGAGGAGGACAAGGGAAAGAAAGGGGAGGTGAAGACACTCTAGTGCACATGAAGTCTGGATTCAGCTACGGTGTGGGGGTCTGTTCGTTTCCAGCATCTCTGGGCGGCTAGTGACTGAGGTCCCTGAGTGTGGAGAGGACACACCCTCTGAAAGCCCCCACATAGGGGAGAGTGCACCACTCTTCCTGGTCCAGGCTCATGGGGGTCTGTGACCCTCAAAGAGAAAGCTCCTGGGAGGCACTGGGGTAGAAACTATACGGGATCTTTCTTTATAACCTTAGGAAGAAAGTAATAAAAGCCAAGTCTTGGTTAATAGCTTCTCTAAGACCACCCCTTTACATTTTCCTTCTCTCTCTTCTTCCTGATTCCCATTGATTTTGATTCTCTCTCATGATCAGACAACGGCTTTCCACCAGTAGTTCTCTAGTCTCTCTCAAACCTGTGTAAAGGTGCAGAATTCATTTGCATTCATTATGGTCCCAGGGCAACTCACTTACTTTCATCTTGCAATATCCAAAGACTTGCTCATTTACTTAGATCATTTAAGGGTTTCGAGAAGTCCTGCAAAGAAGACATTAGGTGTCCCCCACCTCCTAAAACTTTCAGAAGAAGTATTGCACACCGTACGGGTCGGGGAAGTGGCGCCTCGGAGCCAGTGAGAGAACCAGTCAGATCGAGCATTCAGTAAGAACCTATCAGGGAGGAGATGTCTGTCTTCTGGCCCACTCTGGTTCAAGCCTCATCTTTGCTTACCTGGATTACTGCCAGCCTGGAGACAGGAGATGCCTCAGGGAGTTTCGCAGCAGGAAGTCTTCATCCCCCCTGGCATTTATTTATACCTTAAGCCTAATGGAATTCAGCGGGTCACTGCTGCCCGGAGCATTGGCTTGTTCAACTCTCCGTCTCACTGGGATGGAAGATGTCCTCCTCGGTTCCTGTGTCAGTGAGCAGGGGGCAGTGAGGGTGACAGAAGGCCTTTTCAGGACCTTTAAGGTCACATCTTGGAGGTTTTAACTTCCACCTCCACATGGGCCCGATTCTGCCAAAAAATAGTTATTTGGCTACATCTCTAGCTTGAGTTCCAGTCCCACAGGATCCCCGCATTCACACATCTGGAGGCCTCCACCAGTGACTCCTTCCAGAGTCATCCGTTCCTTACATAGTACAAGCTCGCCAGGACAGCACATGGAAGGAGTTTGTCAGTTCTTCCATGAGCCATTGTCGTTTTATGAAGCAATCTGCTGAAAGGGTAGGGCCCAGACACTTGAGAGTCCTACCCGGAGATGGAAGAAATCTCACAGAGCACCAGCAAACTCCGGAATAAAAGGCCAGTGCTGGTGATGAACTCTTGCTTCCGTCCACTGGTAAATTCACCCATTTATTAATGTCTTCAGTGAACACATACTTTATTCACAACACCAGAAGATAATTAACATACTGTCTTAGCAGTAGTTAATGTCTCCCTACCGTACTGTATTCTTCTCACTGTTGGGACCTAGGCTTTACTTAGCTTAGCGCTGTGTTTGGCATACAGTGGGAGCACAACAGATAGCTCTGAGTAATGAATGAATAAACAAATAAATGAACAAACAACTTTAAAGATACCCCACTGAGTACATGACTTTGTGTCAGAACTCACTGAAAGGTGAGGAGTCATACCATTTGTCTTGGATTTTTGTAGAAAATTATCTACTTTCATGAATACCTTCACCCATTTGTTAAATAGTAGTTTCCTGCTTATTCTTTTTTAAAATAAAACACTTTAGCTCACGCCTGTAATCCCAGCGCTTTGGGAGGCTGAGGCGGGCGGATCACGAGGTCAGGGGATCGAGACCATCCTGGCCAACGTGGTGAAACCCCGGCTCTACTAAAGATACAAAAATTAGCTGAATGTGGTGGCGGGTGCCTGTAATCCCAGCTACTCGGGAGGCTGAGGCAGGAGAATCACTTGAACTGGGGAGTCAGAGGTTGCAGTGAGCCAGGATCGCACCACTCCACTCCAGTCTGGTGACAGAGAGAGACTCTGTCTCAAAAAAATAAATAAATAAATAAAATTAAAAATAAAAATATTTATTTATAAAGGTAACATGTATTGGCATTCAAATAGAAGAAAGAATTATTTATTTAGAAAACGTGGGAAAATACAGATCTTAATTTAAGGAATAAACCAAAATTTGTCCATAATCCCACAAACTCTGTTAACATTTGGATAATTTTCTTCCACTTTTTTTTTTCTGTATATAAAAATTTACAAAATTGGGATCATGCCGTATATGCAGTTTTAGATATTGATTTCTCCACTTATATCCGGAGCATTTTACCACATCATTAAATATTCTTTGAAATGTTACACTTAATGGCTGAATAATATTATAGCTCTTCGATTCTTAACTAAGGCAGATTTATTGTCCTTAATAAATCCCTAAATCACTACACAATTGAAATTGTTCCCAGGCTTCTGTAACTATCTTAGTGGCTGATGCAGATTGAAAACTTTTACAACATGACAAATACTTCCAGGCAAGAAAAGCTGTTTCAAGTATAGCTGGATCTCATCTTCAGCTTTTTCCTCCTCACAGCTACTAATTCATACAAGCATACTAATGCCTTTGGAATGTTTATTCTCTTAAAATTGGAGGCTCTAGGCTACACAAGAAAACAGGCATAGAATGTGATGAGAAACACATGGCAAGTGTCTAGTTGATTCACAAAACACTCAAGATTTTCTTGGGCATGAGGGACCACACCTCAGTTTAATGGAACAGAAATATTTTAGTTCTCTACAGCAAAGTGATGTTGCTAAAAATACATGTGTGTGCACGCACGTGTGTGTGTGTATGTGTGTGGATCCATCAAAAAGAGAAACACCAGTTCAACACAGACACGGCTATGCACTTGTCCTGTCAGTGAGGAGACTGAGAATACCTGGAGAGTGATGGTGAAAGAGGAGCAGATGAAGCCTTTACAAGATGGGGAACATTAAATAAGCAGTGTCTTGGGCTCTCTTCTAATGACCAACTAGTTTCCAAATGTTACTGTATTCTCTTTCACTCCCGGGGTTTCATCCTTTTCCAATCCGGTCTTCTTCGCCTTCAAGCTGGAGCATTTGACAGAGACTATTGAAACTTCTAACGAGGGGGGAGGTTACATGGAGAGCTCATTCCAGCACAGCCAGGACAAAGATGGGACAGTATGCCTGGTAGGGCACAACTAGTCACCCTCACGACTCAGTGGTCACACTTGTGTCCTCTGGCTCATTCTCTCCTGACATCCCAGCTTGAGAGTGGACACTACCTCCTAATAGTAAAGGACACACAACAGACATTCTCCTAGAAAGCTGTTTCTAGGATGCTCATCGGCTAAATGGAAGATCTTCCCTGGAGGTCAGGTCTGAGGCAGGTCCTTAGATTTGCTATAGGTGAGTCTCCTAGAAGTTCACAGTTATATATATCTCTCCGATATTTTAATACAAAACACCATATCCACGCATTTGTCCCCACCTCATTTGGGTATTTTGGGTTGAAGGAGAGAGACACCATACCCTCCGGATGAATCTTTCTCAAGTACTTTTTCATCGTGTCATTTTACGACTCTTGAACTCAAAACCATTGCGGTGACCTACTGGAATGCACCTTAGTGTCTGTGTCTGGCCATAATGGTATGTTGCAATCAGTTCTGAGGGTGTCAGAAGAAATACTTCTGGCTGATTAATACTTTTAAAAACAAGTGAGTAAGGTTCAAGGTTGCCCCTAGAAAACATCACTCTCAGATATGCCTCCTAAACTGGGAAAAAGGTGAAGTGGCAGCTAATATGGCAGGAGGTACACAAAGCCTACAACCCGACCTTCTGGGATAGGGTCTGTTGAGCTGTGTTTATGGATACAGCACCATCAGCCACACAAATGCCTGCTAACTATTCTCTTGACCAACAAAAAATATTGTATGTTATCGCAAAGACAGCTAGCTGTGGCTCAATATCTACTATCCACCTCTTCCATAGCTGGAATAAAGACCATATTTTCCATCCTTTCTTGCAGCTTAGTGCAACTTGGCGACTAAGTTCTAGAAAATGAAAGGTAAAAAATGAAGCACAGCTTTCAGGTGGGGCCCTAGAATGAGGCTGACAATCTACACTCCCAAGCCTATCCCACCCCACCCCTCCAGTTTGCCAGGAATTTTCCTGGTTTTAGCATTAAGAGTCCTGTGTCCTGGGAAATCCTGTAGTCTGGGCAAAACTGGGATATTGGTCACCTACCTCCCCATTTCCCTCTTTCCTCAGCCTATTTCCTGGAGTATGGACTTGGTGGTGAGCCACCTTGAACATGTAAATAAAGGCAGACCCCAGGAAAGACAGGAGAAGCCTGGGACCCTGCCAGCTTCATAGAGCACAACTGTTACTGCAGCTCACACTTCCATGTAAAGGACGAATCAATTTCTAAGTTGTTTAAACTAGTAGTTTTTGAGGTCTGTAGCACACTCTTAGATACCTATACCCAAACTAACGTATCTAATTTCATAGTTTACCTTGCTGATGGAAAAAAAAAAATGGAGGTGGGGTGGAGAGTTGATTCATCAAAATTTAAATATGTCAGAGGAGAAGTGTCATGCCCGAAAACATCATCTGTCACATTTTGTTGAGGAAAAAATGTTGGGCAACTTTTATAGGACTAAAGTCCGAGGCTTTACCTGGCATTTCTCTCTTGTCCTTATCATGACTACACTGGGTCCTCTGCCATCCAGCCTTCTCTTTGACCTATCTAGCCTTTTGTTTCATCCCAACTGAGTCTTCTTGTGTTTTTCTGTTTTTGAGCTGGAGTCTCGCTCTGTCGCCCAGGTTGGAGCACAGTGGCACGATCTCGGCTCACTGCAAGCTCTGCCTTCCGGGTTCACGCCATTCTTCTGCCTCAGCCTCCCGAGTAGCTAGGACTATAGGTGCCCGCCACCGCGCCCGGCTAATTTTTTGTATTTTTAGTAGAGACTGGGTTTCACCATGTTAGCCAGTATGGTCTCGATCTCCTGACCTTGTGATCCGCCCGTCTCAGCCTCCCAAAGTGCTGGGATTACAGGCGTGAGCCACCGTGCCTGGCCGAGTCTTCTTATTTGTATTTTTTATTAAGACGGAGTCTTACTCTCCTGCCCAGGCTGGAGTGCAGTGTTGCTATCCTCACTTACTGCAACCTCCACCTCCTGGGTTCAAGCGATTCTCCTGCCTCAGCCTCCTGAGTAGCTGGGATTATAGGCACGCACCACCACACGTGGTTAATTTTTGTATTTTTAGTAGAGATGGGGTTTCACCATGTTGACCAGGCTGATCTCAAACTCCTGACCCCAAGTGATCCACCTGCCTCGGCCTCCCAAAGTGCTGGGATTACAGATGTGAGCCATCCCATCTGACCCCAAATGAGTCTTCTCGCTGGGCCCTTCCTTTCTATGCCCCTTTCTCATTTGTTACTCTCTGGTTAAAAAACTCTTCTCCTTTCCCTTAAGTTCACTAAACCCACCAAGCCAAATCTCCTTTACCATTTTTCATTTCCATGATTTTATCCTTTTCTGGAACCTGGCAACACCTCTATGAATTTGGCATATAATTACTAATATTTTTGTACTGTCTTTTTCATGTATTTAAGTATTGGATCTCTAGAAAAGTTCTAAGATCCAGGGTGGAAGAGTGGTTGAGAGAACACAGCTTAGGAGTTAGAAGATCTAGATTGAAGTCTGGGTTCTAATACTTGCCCCTTGGGTGGCCTTGGATGTCAGTTTCCTCATTTATAATGTGACAGTGATTATAACTCCTCTGCC
This sequence comes from Macaca thibetana thibetana, assembly GCF_024542745.1. NCBI lineage: Eukaryota > Metazoa > Chordata > Mammalia > Primates > Cercopithecidae > Macaca > Macaca thibetana. Next base: position 145,238,389 of record NC_065584.1, read on the forward strand.
TATTGCACCATGAGGTTGTGAGAACTGGATGCTATGGGAATACATCATCAACCAATAAGCACCTTATCCATGCTAATTGTTCTTCAGAAGCTATCCTTTCTCTAACGTCCCACTGGATAGCCCTAGCATGCTTACTACAGTGCTGGGGATGTAGTGAATGACAGCTCCATATATCTTTGTACAATGAATGAGAAAAAAACGTAAAAATAACAGTTCCTCAAATATTATAAAACTGCACAGAAAAGTCTCTGCCTGCACATCTCCTTCAAATGCAAAGAAGGCACAAAACAGCGGCACATGTCAAACTGAGGTCCCAGACCCCAGTTCAGGGGCAACCTTGAACCTTACTCTCATGTTTTCATTTCTGAGTGGTTTTAAAAGCTAAATGACTCCTTAATTCATGGTAATAAAGCCTAAGTCAATAATGCTACAGATCCAAGGTTAGTTCCTGTGAAAAGCGGCACCACCCTTCTCAGCCTCAACTCCGTGTGCTCCACACCTTGACAGGAACCTGAGTAAAAATCAAAATGGCCCCAGATATGTCCTAGGATTCCAAGAAAGAAGTGGCTTCTACTCAGCAAGCTGCAAAGAGAGTTGCTATTTTCAGGTGCTCTCTAGTTTAGCAGATTACCAAGGTGATGATATTAAGCTTAAGACTGCCTGTTAATGGAATGATAAATGTGAGAAATTCAGCGAGGCCACTTAAGCAAACACCAACTGAAGGATAAAAACCATCATAAAGCCCATGGGGAAAGAATTCAGATGCAGATTTGCCCAGCAGCCCAATGGACCTACTTCCATCCCCAGATGAGGGGCTGCGCATTTGTTGAGGGGAAGTCATTTTGTTCACATCTAAGAGTGACACAGCGACCCCTCGACAATGCTGAGACCTAGGCCCAATGCCTCGAGTTCTCCTTGCTTGTTTCCCTTTTCCCCCTCTCACACTGCAACAGTATATTTTCCTTCAGGACCCTCATCTTCGCAGGATTATTTTTTCCCCCTCCAAAAAAAAAAAAAACTATCCTTGTTTTCAGAATAGGAGCCAACAAGCTCGGCATCACTGAACTATAAATGACTAGTAGTTATGTTTCCTACCTCCATTTGGAGCTTCAAAGGGACTGGAGGTTCTTAACCCCAGCAAGTGGACTTGTAATTGTGGAGCTCAAGTGTCTACAGGGCCGGGTGGGAGTGGTATAGTAAGGGAAAGTGGTTTTGAAGGGAGAGACACCCCCGTCACTTCAGAATAACATCATTTGGCTGCTGTCTTGGCTGCATCTGCACAAAGTGGGACCAGAACACTGCACACAAATTGCTCTGATCAAATCAAGGGGCCCTAAAGGAGATCAGGCTTGGCTTAAAAGCTCTTGGGCTATGAGTTAATAAGAATTTTAATAAAAATGGAAAGTATAGCCTGGGGCCGTGGTACAATATCTCTCTGGGTTGCTGGTGTTCTATCAGTCAATCATATAATCTTTCTGACGTTACTAAAGTGAAGAGGGTAAGCAAAAACTGTGTGGACCAAAGATTTCAAAAACAGAACCTACAGAAACACCAGCAGCTCTCTGATTGGCCTTCCAGAGCCAGGAGATACACCTAAAAGTGAAGTCTTCCCCCGAAAATGAGATACCAATGAAAACAACCTGTGCCCAACCCACTTTGGATCACAAAGCTGTTTCCATATACATATAACTGTCATGGCAACCGTGATTTGAGTTTATGACCATCCCTATTTTACAGGTGAGGAGTCTGAGGATGGGGTGTGGGAGCCTCGATCCCAGGTCTTTGACTCTTACTTCCTTCTCCAAACTCCTCAGTACCTTATTTGTACCTTTGAACTCAAGCTATTAAATCATTACGATCCTCTGCTTTCGTTTATTATCCTGACATCCAACCAAGTAGATGACTGGCCTGTCTCATTTGATTCACCTCTAAAGCCGGAAAATATTATTAATTCACTTTACCTCCAAGAATTGGCATTGATATGAAAACTTACTACTGATTTTAAAACAAACAGCTTCCCTGGTATTTGTTTTTGTCTGAAAAACTCAAGTTCTGTGATACCCAAGGCACACATGAATACCTAGGGTATTGTCCGATCACTTACTTAATTACACTGACCTCTTTTTAGCGTGTCCACCAGTGACAGGCATATTTCTGATGGTTAAGCATTGGTCACACAGTTTACATGCAAACTCGGTTTAATTGTTTTTGAAACAGATGGCATTCAGCCGAAAATCTGCTCTACACGGTGTACCGTTAGTCAGCATGTGCTGGCGTAAATGTCATTCCATGGGAAAAGAGCATCCCCAGGCAGAACTATGATGTGGCTGGAAACATCCCTCAAAGATCTGGGCTGGCCACATTGCTTTATGTGCAGATAGAGAGAGGAGACAAAAAAGAACAACTTCCTTCTTGCTCTGGATTTTTTAAAACATGCACAATGACAGAAGGAGAAGAGATGTAAATTCAAGGACACTGGTTGTCCTCGAATTTCTCCGACCATTCTTCATCCTTGTCACAGGCTCCTCCCCCTCTGCCTGCCCCAGAAGAGAAGGTCCCATAGGCTTGCTTCATCAGTAGGCTGGTTATCCCATGCTCCACACTTTCCCTGGGCACTAAGGAAATCTTCAGCATCAGTCTCTAAGCAGAGGTCTCCCCGGGTCCAGGTTCCCTCTCCTATGGCTCCCTGAACACTTCCACCCACACGTTCAGCGGGGACTCCAGACATAGCATTGTCAGAATCAAACTCAGCCTTCTTGCCTAACCTACTGTTTCCCAGGTCTTCGTCTTAGCTTGAGATGCCTCCATTTAAACCCTGCAGGAAAGCTGAGAATCTTCACCATCAACACTCTTCATCATAGCTCATGTCCATTAGTCACTGAATCCTCAGTGGGTTCTCTCCTAAAATATCCTCCAATCAGCTCCCTCCTCTGCCGTCCCACCTTTACTCTCCTAGGTCAGGCGGTCCATGTCTCTCGCCTTGCTCTAAGGCACCAGCCCATATTCTTGTGTACACTGCAGTCAACAATGCTTCTACATAGCAAATCTGACCAGGGCTTTTCCCTGTTGAAAAATCCTTCAATGGCTCCCTAAGCTTATGCTCACATACAAAATCCATACCTTGACCTTTTCTTTTTTTCTTTTTTTGTAGATATGGGGTCTTGCTAAGTTGCCCAGGCTGATCTCAAACTCCCGGGCTCAAGAGATCCTCCCACCTCAGCCTCCCAAACTGCTGGGATTATAGGCATGAGCCATTGTGCTGTACCCCCTCGTTGACTTTTAAGGCCCTCTTGAACTTTGTCTTTGGCCCTTCCTTCCTGTCACTGAACTCTTTCTTTCTTGTTCATTTTCTTTCCCATATTTCCTATGTTTGTGTCAATATATCAAATTAGAAAATGCAACTGACTAGGAAAAAAGTGAAGCCTAGTTGATTGAGGTGATTCCAGGTGTGGAATGAAGCTTGGCGAACACAAGCTCCTCCACAGGTGGGGCTTTAATAATTGCGAAGCAATGAGGATGCACATATATCAATCAATGCACACGCGGCACACTGCCAACCTCGCCCCTCCTTGCACACCTCAATGCAGGCTCAGGCTCGGTAGCAGGTACTACAAGTTTCACATGTGAAAAACACAAAGCAAGAAAATCGCCACCTCCTGCCCTGCCTTCCGTGGGGAGCCTGTTTGGAGTGTAGGGGCGCACCCGCTCTAAGTCATGTCTCACGCTGGCTTGTAGCCTGGTCCTTGGTTTCCCTGTCGAATACAGCCTCGTGCACCACTTACCCCTCTAAAGAGCTCACTGGGGACACAGTCCTCCCTGTCTTCATCCGCTGTGAAATCATAAAGGGCTCCACTAAACAAGTTAGCATCTGATTGTTTCTTCTCATGTTGCCAAAAAACAAAACAAAACAAAACAAAAACAAAAACAAAACTGGATATTTGGACACTTCTGGGAGCAATTGAGTTGTCTGCTTCGCACGCAGGCATTTGGCATGTGAAGGTACAGCCTGAAGGACAAGAGCTGTCTCCTTCAGGTCTGTGTCCTTGTTGCCTAGCACGGCAGCTGGCAGAGAAAATGTCTGAAAATGCTTGAGAAGGGGCTTTTAGAAACGAACAACCCTGCTCTATCCCATGGAGAGGAGTGTAGTGGACCATCCATATCCTTCAAGGCTTGGCTTCCAAGCCCTTCTCTGAATAGAGACTCTGTTCTTACTGCTTCTGAGATCCACTCGAGCCATCCCAAGTGGTGGGATGAGCTGTGTTCTCTACCCTCTTACACTTCTATCCTATTGCTTCTGCCACCCCCTACTCTCCAGCATCCTGTTCCATTCCAGACTTTAGAGTCTGCTTTATCGACCAACAACCCTAGAAAACAGGTGTAATATGTTGACCCAGACATGGCCTGGGCTGGGGATTTTACTCTATGACTGCATAGCACCAAACATCTGGAACAGAAAGGGAAAAAGCTATCCAGCTGTTCCAGACATCCAGATGTCTGGCATGGGGAAGAGGAACATCCCGCCACCTGCCCCATTGATCAGGGTGTGCTGTCCAAGCAGACAGGCAGCAGGTCACAGGGCCGTGGTACTTGTCTCTGTGCAAGACGAAACTTGACCTGAAACCACCAGACCGAAAGTCCCCTCTTTCTGGAAGTTTTCTTTAGGAAGAAAAAGTGGCAGAAGCAGCAGTAGGTTCATGGGGAACCCCACTCACACCAGATGTAATGGCATCTTTTGTTTGTAGGTGCCAAAAAGTGTGGCCACTTCAAGATTTCCCTCTCTGCTTTCAGTTTCCAGGGCACGTGGTTTAACCAAAATCGTGTTAAACACTTCAGTGTCTTCTGGCTTTAACTCAGTTCCCCCAGACAATTTTCTTCTTTTCCTTTCAAGGGAGCATTTGGCTTTCCACCTGGTCATCCTTCAAAACATTTATTCAACACATATATATTTGTTTGTTTGTTTGAGAGGGAGTCTCGCTCTGTTGCTCAGGCTGGAGTGCAGTGGTGCGATCTCGGCTCACTCCAAGTTCTGCCTCCTGAGTTCACGCCATTCTCCTGCCTCAGCCTCTCGAGAAGCTGGGACTACAGGTGCCCGCCACCACGCCCAGTTAAATTTTTTTTGTATTTTTTAGTAGAGACAGAGTTTCACCGTGTTAGTCAGGATAGTCTCGATCTCCTGACCTCGTGATACACCCACCTCGGCCTCCCAAAGTGCTGGGATTACAGGTGTGAGCCACACACCCACCCTCAACACATAATTTTTAAGTGCTTACATGTCAGGCATTGTAGGAATAGCATTAATATATTGTACCCTTAACGAATATAAGGACAATTTTGACTAAACAATAATCACATTAAAGGTGGTGATAATAATCGAAATTACATATTGACCACTTATGTACCTCACTGAATAATCTCATTTGCATTTCTTTATTTAATTTATCCAACCACCCTAAAAATCAATGCATTACTTTTAATGGCAAAAAAATGAAATGAGTTTTACACCAACCTAGTATTTCCTAGGAAGCTCAGACAGATTAAATACCTCACAGAAAGCCACACAGCTATTGATAGTTTAGCTCGAACTTGAATGCAAGTCTGCCTGGAGTTCAGCAATCACACCCTTACTCATTGCATTATATGAATGCACATCTGCACAGTGCATGTGGCAGAGAGGACCCAGGGTAGGTATAATGAGTTCGTGACTCCAGAGAGTACCACTGTATTTCATGAGACTGGCACTGGCTAGAGCACAGTGTACAGCATACACGGTGAATGACTCCCCATGGAGTTGTGAGACACAGTGGCCCTGTCCTGCATTCACTTACAGGCACCAGAAGCATGGGAGGAAATAAAATTCCATGCCTATGTATGTATGCATATATCATCTACGTCTATGTGCAGGCATGGAGTGTCTACTATGAAGGCTGGCGTCTAGTAGGTGCTCTTAGATCTTTGCTGTTTGCCTATTTAAATAAAAACGTCTTAAAATGTAAATAGAGAAGGCAGATGCCCAGACTGGAAGAGGAAGTCAGAGTTATGTCCTGTGCGTAGCAAGCAGGGGGAGGGGCTGGAGGGAGAGTCTTGGAACAGCCAAGGAACAAGAGCTGTGATGATGAGCGGGGGCCGAGTGTATAGAATTGGGCCTAAGATGGCTCTCAGAGGGAGGAGGAGACCTGGGTCTGCAGCAGCAATTAGAACTGCTTCTGGGGTTCACCTCACTTGCTGCCTTAGTATGAGAACCTAGGTTTCCTTTGACAGCCTGTTTCTCGGGTAGTCCACTTTTGACTCGGAGGGCTCAACAGAGGGAAAGAAAGGATGTCTGTTCCTCTGGTGCCTGGTCCTCTCAGCCAGTGTCCTCTGTACCTGCCCCAGAGGGCTCTGGCACAGACCTGGTGGAGACTGAGAGCTCACCATGGGGCCGGGTGAAGGCGAAATTCCCCAGGTTCTCAGGCAGGATTTGATCCGTGACTGCGAAGCCAGGCCTTTTGCCCTTAACCAGAAGTCTCCGGACAATGGATTTGCAACCATGGCACATAGAACCCTGTCCCCACTCACCAGCAGAGGTGTGGCTCTGGGAAAGTTAGTTCAGTACTCTGGACCTCAGGAGTCCCATTTAGAAGAGGATCAAGAGACTGAGATGTTTGCCTAGCTGCCTTTTCCCTCCAGAGAGGGACCCTGCGTGTGCCCTGCCACTGCTAGGCTGGAGGAGGAGAGGAGGGAATGCGCTCTGTGTTCACAGCACATCTTCTTACCCAGTCTCTCTGGACATCCCAGGAATGGGGGGCTTAGCTTCTGGTTTATGACAAGGGGAGGATGCCTTCATTATCCCTCCAATCCTGTCTCCGTGGCCCAGCAGCCTGCCTGACAAACCATCCTGCCTGGCACTGTGGCAACTGCCATCGAAGCCTGACCAGCTGGAGCCCAGGTGATAGTTTTTCGAAAGTTGTTACCCAAAAAAAGCAACACTGAGTTGGGTGTAGAGATAACTATCTCTGCTGTCACACCACACAGGGAGGGAGGGTAGCGACAATACCACCTCCTTCCTCGACAACGATACCTTACGGAAGCCAGAGAAATTTAGGCATTGAAAGTAAAAACGTTCAGCGTACTTACCAAATGTTGACTGACTCCCGTGAGCATTTTTTCAGCAGAGAGCTGAGGGAAACCACTTTTTCTTATTTTCTCTCCACGCCATCCCACAGCTGACCCAGCTTGGAGAAAGAACACATGCCCAGAGACCGCCAACACTTCTCAGGTGGCTGTGAACCCTCTCGGGACCTCAGACACTACAAGGTGCCCTCCCCGACCTCCTGGGTATGAAACACAGAGGAATCTAGGGCTGAGTGATTGTGTGCTACCAAAGAGAAAGAGAGGAAGCAAAGCCACAAGTTGGATCGTCCTGTGGCTGCCGTGGACGCCGCCATCCAACCAGCGGCTCGCCTGGCAGTGCCTACTGGCAATGGGTTCTCTCTGTCTCTCTCTCCCTTTCCGTGGCTCTTTCTTGCTTTCTCTCTCCCTCCCTCTCTCTCTCCTTTCTTGGAGGTTGTATTGGTTCTGGAGAAGGAGGCCCCTGCCATTGCTTCTGACATTGCACAGGAAAGGAAGAGTAAAAATGCTGTTGAGAAAGACCGGGTTTTTCTGTCTTTCCTGGGAGGGATTCCTCCCTCACAAACGGAGTGGATTAGAAATGATGGAATCATTCGAAGGCCACGAGTGGACGGGTGGAACAAGCATCCCTCCACACCCGGTCAGTCCATTTTCTGCCCTCGTTCTCTCCTCCCCGTTATGATGTGCTCTGCCCTTTATCTCCTTTTTTTTTTGGTTGTCACAGTTTCAGCTCATTGTCACTTGTGAAGAAAGTAGAAACCATCCACTGTATCTGGTGTAAAACCGCCTCAAACCTTTTTGAGAAAAGGATACAAATGAATCAATGTGCCAAGCAGTGCCCTTGGGGGTGCGGGACCTGGGTCCAGTGATCCCAGATGGTAGCCCTCCCCCAGGAGAGAGAACAGCATTGTCTCTCCTCCTCTTGCACTGCAGTTTGGGTCAATGCCATCATGGACGCCTTCTCAAAACTATCTTTAACCCCTCCTTCCTTCTCTGTGGTTGCCAAGCTGACCCATCCCTTACTCCTCAGCCATCTTCCTTTCTAAAGTTCATTAATTTGTGTTTTCCACCCCCTTCCCTTCTCCATCACCCCAGGGCCCTCGTCCACTTTGCTTGGATACTGACAGCCTCTTTGCCAACATTCCTCCGTTCTCCCCAAACGAATGACAGGTGAAGATTTCCCCAAACAGCAATTTCTTTAATGTCATCCCTGCCAGAATATCTTCCTTGGCTGCCTATGGGCTACAGGATAAAGTCCAAACACCTAGTCTAGGCAAACAGAAACTTCTACATCTTGACTCTCATTTACTTTTCAATGCATTAATCATAATAGATATTTTTAAAGCCACCATTTATGATTTATGGGCCACTTAGTACACATCAGATACACTGTTAAGCGTTGTTTCTGAGTTACTTCTCACAAGAGTCCTACATGAAGTTTCATTACTTGCACTTTCCATTTTCAGGCCTGTAGAGATGAAGCAGCTTCGGAAGGCTCTACAGGGAGTCAGCGGTCAGTGGTGAGCACTGGACTGCAGATCTTATGATGTCAAAACCCATGCTCTTGACCCAGCCCTCTTCACTGCTCCTTCTATCTGAATGGATGCCCTGTGCTGCCGTCCATCCCTCTCCCCACCCTCCACACAGGTCCTGGGCTGTCATGATCACCCCCTCCCAAACCCAAACTGGTGCCTGGGGCAGAGGAGCTCTAAGAAGTCCTCCATCCATATGAGCTGAAAGTTCTCAGCCTTCAAAGTAGAAGATCAGGTGGATGAAGAAGACATGCAGCCCAGGAAGCTTTAAGTGGATAGGCAGTGAGTGCCGGCCCGCCACGTCGGCTGAGAGAGAGTGGGTGGTGGAACAGCTGGCCTGAAATGTGGGTTCTTTCACTGCATCCTGCAGCAGCTCTTTCTCTGTCTACCTTTCTCACTCACCCACCGCACCCCTCACAACGCTCCATTCCTAAGGTAATTCTCCAAATGTCCAAACCCAAGATCTACTCAGTCCGGAAGCTGGGTTCTGCCTCTCTCCCTCCCCGTGCTGTTCTGCTGCAAGGAAATAGAAGAAGGAAGGACCTCGCTGGGCCACTTGGTGATTTGTTTTTTCCTTGCTCGAAGCACAAACATGCACAAATCTCAGAGTCCCCATGTTAAGTAGAGATGCTCCCTGGTCAGTCTTCTCCACTCTAACTTCCTAAACATTAAAGAGTCAAGGCAGAATCAGACAGGGTAGAAGGGAGAAAAGGCCTCTTAGTAGCCACAAAGTCCAGGTCTCTCCTTTTACAGGTGAGGACATTGGAGACTGGAGAGAAATAACTTGTCCAAGGCCATTCAGTATGACAGTGGTAGAGCCCACACGGTCCCCAAGGCCCTTTCTAACAGGCGTAGAGCTCTTTCCGTCTCCCCGTGATGTGGCCGCTGCAGCCACACAAACCAACTGTTCCTGTTACATGTGTCACGGTCAAATGCCCACTAGCTGCCCAAGGGCCAGATGAGATACAACAGTAATTCTTCCCACAACTTTACAGTTGTCAGGAGGGGTCAAGGACGCTTTCAAGATTCACACTCTGACCATGGCAAGCCAGGTTCTCGGAGGGTTAAATGACTGATGAAAAGAAAGACAAAGGCTGAGTCAGAACCAGGGATAGACTGGCTGGCACAGCCCTGTCTTGCTGGGGAAGGCAAAGTTCTCCATTTTGGCAAGGTCCATGAATGTCTCTTTTTGCTTTTCCTGGATCTCTGGTGCACTTGTTGGATTAAACCTTAAAGCATACCCTGAATGCTAAACATCTCAGGATAATGCACAAAGTTCTTCCTCAGCTGGGCTGGCCCATCTTTCTACAGCCTCACCCTGATACACCTCGGCTCAGAGCACACGAAACACAGCCCACACTTTCACATCTTCATTTACTTTTTTTTGTTACTCTCTCCACCAGGAATATCTTCCCCTCTTTAACTGGCAAACCTGCACTTGACTTTGAGGATGGAGTTTAAATGCCTGCTCCTTTTCATAGCCTCCTCTGGCTCTTCTCTCCTAGTCCTGTCACTTGTCTTCCCAGAGAACTCTGTTCCGGGCACCTCTCTGCCCTTCCTAAGTTGAATGCTAGCTATTTGTTAACATGTTTTCTCCTATGACTGTCCTGAGGCTCTCTGAAGGACAGTAACTCAGTCATATTTATCTTTGTACCCTGGGTTGTCAGCTCAGTGACTGGGACACAGAGGGAACAAAAGAATTACTACCTTAAGCTACACAAAAATGCATCTACTTAAGGAAAACTTTGCTCCAAGTTCTCAAATGGAAAAGCCAATGAAGGAGGTTGTTGGTTTGTTTGTTTGTTTTTTGCCCCTAAGAGTATAGAAAAGGCCCTCAACCAGTCAGTTTCCATACTGAACGGTAAAGTGTCATTTTACAAGCTGCTGCCATGAGCAAACCTCCACGTATGTTGAATGCACACTTGTGTGCACGCACGCACACACAGGAGCTGGAAGGAGCTGGTTGCTCTATGGCAAGAAGCAGCAAAGAAGATAAGATCACCATACTGCAAAGGAAGGTAAGCCACGTGATGATGTGGGTAACCCCAGGCACAGATGACACCCTTAGCAAGGCCCAGCTTAAATCTAACCACATCATCTTTTCATGAAACAGACATGAAAAAGTAAGACTAAGACAATTACAAAAAAAGGTGGTTTAATGCCTTCTTGCCTCGATGGTATCAAAGCTATTGACTCCAGGGCTACACTTGGGGAAACAATTCTCTGAGATAAGGAGATGAACTATCTGCTCAAAAGAATGTGCAGGAAGCCAAGGTAACTGGGCAACACATAATGAAACGGTTTGTGGCCAATGAGCCATCTAAACAAAAGTATCCCTGGGAGGCATCAGTTGTGTAAGCGAAGGAAACCAAACCCACTCTTGTTTCAAAGTGAAGACTTTGTGGGTGCCACTGTGTGTGTGTGTGTGTGTCCTCACTAAATATTATAGTTAAAGTGAAATTCACAGCTCCCCCAGCTGTGGCTGACACTGGTATAAAATGAAAAGGTTGAGAAGGTGAGACTACTTGTCATACAGCAACCTTGAAGTGCCTTTCCGGGTGGCACTGCCTGCTATGTGAAGGCTCATTTGCTGAATGACCATCACTACGTTAACACAAATTGAGATCTCAGCATTGATTTATCAGTGTGTGTCCCAGAAAGAGACACTGCATTTCAGCATCATGGTATTGTGATGTAGTTAGGTTCTGAATTCTCTGAGCCACAGACGATGGTATGTTTCTCCTCTCTGAAGCTCTGCTAATGCCTCGTCCTTATTTCCCTGAAATATGGTTTCCCCCATCAGTTTTCAACCTTTTCATTCCCCCAAGCAATCTTCTGATGATTCTTTAAGGTCCCCAGATCTACAGAATGTGACAGCTGGGATGGGTTTCCGGGGGTGTCGACTGCAAGCTTTACAGGCTCTAAGACTTGATACTGAATCTCAGCTCTGGTATTAGTCGGTGTTCTTGGATTTCAGGTAAGTCACACAACCTAAATCTCAGCTTTCTCATCTATAAATTGGGACTAACAGAACCCATCGCCTAGTTGAGTCTGCTTGAGAAATATATGAGTTAATTTACATGAAGTACTTAGCACAATTATACACCTCAGTATGTGAAGCTATTTTTTTTTGTTTGTTTGAGACGGAGTCTCACTCTGTGGCCCAGGCTGGAGTGCAGTGGTGCAATCTCGGCTCACTGCAAGCTCCGCCTCCCAGATTCACGCCATTCTCCTGCCTCAGCCTCTCGAGTAGCTGGAACTACAGGCGCCGCCCACCACCACGCCCAGCTAATTTTCTGTATTTTTAGTAGAGACGGGGTTTTACCGTGTTAGCTAGGATGGTCTCGATCTCCTGACCTTGTGATCCGCCCGCCTCAGGCTCCCAAAGTGCTGGGATTACAGGCGTGAGCCACCGTGCCCAGCCATGAAGCTATTTTTATTACCACCAGCAGCATGATCCCTTCAGACCCTGTTAATCTTGAGGTCCAGGGAGGTAAAGTAACTTGTCCTAGGGAAATGAATCTTCCTTGAGACAATAGCTAATGTCTCTGCTATACAATGATTAAACCAAGATAGCAGCAACTGTAAGTGGCTGGCAGGGCTCAGGTCTACTCACTCCCAGGTCAGAACCACACTGGTGCCCATACTGTGATTTATCATTGCATACTTATTTTTTCCAGAGTGTAGCACTTGATAGGTACTGTATAAATATTTATTAATCAGCTGATTGCAAGATCACTGCTGATTTTCAAAGCAACAGGTTTCTCTATTGTAACTGCTTCTCCTCCACACTATCATGCCCTTATAATTTCAGAAAACTCATCTAGGAAGGACTCATACTAATGTGTTATCAGAGGGAAACATTCCACCCCTTTTTGGAATGCAGATATAGATTGCTCCAGATTTCAGGAACACTAATTAGAGCCACTGGTAATTTGACTGAAGCGCTAAAGCCCCAAAGCACTCACAGAAGGCACCTTTGTCCTCACACATTAGAGCTTTTGTCACTACATATCAAAAATGGTCAAGCTGCCTTTTGATGGTACCCACAGGCTGGATGGCAGGGTCAAGATGTCAGCCCCCCAAATCCATCACTGGAAAGAAACTCGGGGCCAGCCCGTCTCCTAAAAGCTGAGTATGTTGCACAGATTGCTGATTCTAAATAGGATATTCTAATAAACATTGCTATTATTTTTATTGTCTTGTGCAGTATTGAATATGCTTCTCATACACTAGACTTTATGCAAAACCACCACGACCTAAATGTTTAATTCAGATCTTTATTTTCTGTTTCATAACCCCTTTTAATATCACTGTAAAAATCTCAATGGATATATATGATGCTCTTTTGGTACTAAGATTTTTGGACTATACTTTTATGGTTAATATCAGGGTCACAGCGAGAGCTCAACAGAGCATGGGTATAGCTTAAAAGTGCCTGGAATATACTTCTTGTCCTAGCAATTGATACCCTCTCATTGCTTCATTGAATTTTTCCTGTTCTTAACCTCTGCCCTTGTTTTCAGTAATATTGGTATAATGAGTTGAATAAATGGCCCTGTCCATAAAGAAATGGGAAAAAAATCTGGCTTTGGCTGAGGATTAAAGGTGTAAGGATGAATGCAGAGGTGAACTTAGAGATCTATGAAATAAACAGAGACAGGGTGTTTCTCGGAGGTTGCAGCCAGGCAAAAGTCTAATCGGAGTCTGTGCCTGAACCTCACCAGTTTCACCAGAGGACACATCCTTTCTAGAATCTCCTGTTCCATCTCCTACTTCCTGTGGCCTACACAGAACCTCTGGCATTGGGGATAGCTGATGGAAGTGACAGGTGGCTCATATGTTCCGTGACGCTGCACTGTTCATTGCTTTTCTAAACACCGCCTGAGTAGACTTTGCACAGGATTCTGAGAAAAGTGCCTACACATGTACTATCCAAAATGGTAGCCACCAATCACACGGTATATATATATAGCTGTCGAGCACTTGAAATATGGCCAGTCCAAACTGAGGTATGCTTTAAGCATAAAACCCACACTAGATATTGAAGACATGGTACAAAAATGAATATAAAATATCTTATTAATAAGTTTTCCATATTGATACCGCATTGAAATGATAACACTTTGGATATATTGGGTAAAGAGAAAATGTTTTATTAAGGTTAATTTCAGCTGTTTCCTTTTACTTCTTAACATGTGGCTACTAGAATATCTAAACTGACAAATGTGATTACATTGTATTTCTACCAGACAGCACTGCTCTAGACAACTGCCAGAGAAGCTGTCTTCATCCACATACAAGTTAGCCCAGTGAAAACACAACTCTCCAGCCCTCTGCCCATGTTCCATTGCACTCAGAATGAAATCCACGCTCCTCCTCTGGCTCCCGCAATGCGGAGGGACCTGGGCCCTTCCTCCCCCTCCAGCCTCCCCTGGCTGCTCACTTCAATCATGCTGGCATGTTCCTCAGAATCTGCAGGCTTGTGCCAGGTCCAGGATCTTTGCAGCCTGTCCCCCTCATCTGTTTTTGTCATGTGGGTCTCCTCTCAAGTGCCACCTCCTGGGAGAGGACTTCCCTCACCTCCTGTGGTAGGAAGAATAATGACCTCCAATGATGTCACCTCCTAATCCCTGGAACCTGTGAATATGCTACCTTACATGGCAAAAGAGACTCAAATGAGGAAGTATTCTGAGATGGGGCGATGATCCTGGGTTATCCATGTGGACCCCATATGATCACAAGAGTCCTCATAAGGGAAAAAGATGGAGGAAGAGGAGTCAGAGTCAGAGAGGGAGGTGTGATGACAGAAGAAGAAATTGGAGAGATGCAGGACCACAAGCCAAGGAATGCAGGCGGCTTCCAGGAGCTGGAAAAGCCCAAGATATGATTCTTCCCTGAAGTCTCCAGAAGGAATGTAGGCCTCCAACCTGTGTTAGTCCATTCTCACCTTGCTACAAAGAACTACCTAAGACTGGGTAATTTATAAAGAAAAGAGGTTTAATTGGCTCATGGTTCCACAGGCTGTACAGGAAGCATGGCTGGGGAGGCCCCAGGAAACTTACAATCATGGCAAAAGGTGAAGAGGAAGCAGGTACGTCTTACATGGTGCAGCAGGAGAGAGAGAGCAAGCAAAGGGGAAGATGCCACACACTTTTAAACAACCAGATCTCATGAGAACTCACTCACTATCATGAGAATAGCAAGGGGGAAATCCACTCATAATCCAATCACCTCCCACTAGGCCCCTCCTCCAACACTGGGGGTTATCATTCAGCATCAGATTTGGACTGGGACATAAATCCAAACCATATCACAACCCATTTTAGACTTGTGACCTCTAGAACCATGATAGAATACATTCATATTGTTCTAAGCCAAAACATTTGTAGTTATTTGTTATGGCAGCAATAGGAAATGAATATACATCCCAACCTGGGACTATGCCCCACCCATGCCCCAGCTCCTCTATTCCATCCTCCTGGGTTCTTCTTTTTGTATCCTTTGCTGCTATAAGACAGTTTCTAATTTTGTGAATTTGTTTACTTGTTTATTTTCTGTCTCTCCTGACTAGAATGTGAGCTACCCTAGGGTGGAGACCTCCTATGTTTTAATTACCTCTGAGTACTCTTGCCTTTGAACTAATGCCTGACACATAGCAAATGCTCACTGGTATAAATAAATGGTTGAATGAATGAAGAAAGGAATGATAGACAATTAGCTCTTTGAGACATTCACTTGTAGCCAGTTGGATATCATCTGAAGATTTTTAGGGAAAAAGTACACCCTAAATATTAATAAATGAAATGGACAACACTGACAGACACAGACAGGGGACAATACTTGCTATTTACAAGGTACCATGATGATGCTGTGGAGATACAAATAATTTGATGATCCTCCTACAGTCTCCACTGAGAGACAAGCATGGGCACATCATAAAACACGGCCAAAGTACGGTTTTAATTGTTGGGGCCAAACGAGTGGTGGGGCATTAGGTATGAGCAGTGACGTGCTGATAAACCAGCTTACAAAACAACAGCAAAAACAAGAGTCTGATTTGCAATGTTTGCCAATTTCTGTGGTGTAAATATCCCTACAGTGATTGATTTCAAGCTCCCATTGTGATGTGTCCGAATGTGGAGCCGGGAAGAAACATGTACACAAGGATGGTCTTGTTGAGGAGGTGGGATTTCAACTGGACCTATCAGGGTTGGTGGGATGTGGATGGCCTGAGGATAGAGGAGGAGGCATCTTGCACACAAAGGGAAGAATCTCTTCAGGGCTAGTGAGGTACGTCTCAAAGGCCCTTGTGGCTCCAGTGGGTTTCCTGTCATTGAGAGAAACAGAAATGAGCAACTAATGAGACGTCCTCATGAAGAGAGCTCCCTGGAAAGATGCAGGAGCAGGGAAACCACAGACAGTTTTCCAGCCCTGTGGTCATTTTAACAAGCATGGGGGTATAGCTAAAGCACAGGCTGTCAAATCCCAGGGAGGAGAATGGACAGTCCGTGTTCATGGAGTTGGTCCCAGGACATCCAGATCTGAATCCAGGCTGACGCCCTCCCTCATCCTGCCTCTCACATGTTTAGGGTCAATATAACATGCAGCTCCTCTATCCTAAAGATGAGCCAGAAAGGGAACTTAGAACAACCCTTTTTGGAACAGTTCTCAAAGTATCCCTCCCTGAAATTCCCCTCCTCATCCACGACCCTCTAATTTGGAAGCATGGGAGGTTTGATTCTGAGGATCTTAAGGTAGTGTTTAAGATGCTGGTGTGATGTTTAAGTGGGGGGTCAGATGGTACCTGATTCAAATCTTGACTCCACATGACTCCTGAGGAGGTTACTTAACCTCTCTAGATTTTGGGTTCCTCATTTCTAAAATGGGGATAATAATGATATCCTCCTGAGAGGGTTTGGAACAGATTATATGACGCCTAAGAGACACCCTGTCCCATGCCTGGTGCATGGTAAGTGCCCAGTGCATGTGCACAATGATGGTGATGATCATGTTTTCCCCTTCTTAAGGCCTTGCCAGATAGAGCAGAGCTGGTTTCCAGCAAGCCCCTTTCCCATCCATAGTCACCTGCCCATCAACTTGTTCTGAGCAGGGAGCCCTGTAGACACCTGGTCCAGCATCCTCCCAGCCCATATCTTCCCTGCTGCTCACTTTAAGAGCCTGCATTCTTCTGTGTTCAGGGTGAAATGTTTTCCTTGCTTTGGGCGTGTTTCAATGAAAGACAAGGATAAGGCCATTATGTGAACACAGGGACAACAATGAAAACAAGACTGCCTTCTGAAAAGCACCAAAAAGCCTTATTTTGCCTGAATGGCCATTATTTTCATTCTTTTTCTCCCACACAAAGCACCGGAGCACATTTCATTCAGTCTGTTACTGAGTGAGTGGGTGTGAAGATGCAGTACAAACAAAAGTGGTAACATATTGCTGTTGTCAGGACTCTTGTTAAGCGCTGTGCGAGGTGGACCAAGCTTCCCCGCTAGCACCGCTGCTTGAGTCATCAGGAGCAACAATGTACATATACACACACACATAGAAAAACCCTCCATAATCCTTGACATGGCTACACGGCGATTTACGAGCAGGAGCTGGATTTCAAAAGACGGCAGAACATAAAAGCACAATTTTCTTCTAAGATGACAGCACCTTCTTGGCCCCTTCCACAATCTTACATGTGGATCCGGCTGCCTTGGAGATGCAGTTCCTCCTGTGCAAGAAGAAGCAAAACTGTTCCATTTCTCTGACACATTAGGGCCCCTGGGTGTGAGCGTGAAAGTCCTCAACTGGGTTGCACGTGTTGGCAGCCAGGTGCCTGGAGAATGGGCCTCCCCATTCTGTGAGGTCCCAGGCTGCTGGGGTGTTCTAGGTCCCAGGCTATCCAAATCATACCACTCGAAGTAGGAGAAAACCTGCTATCTCCTACTCTGAGTTTGCTGAAAATAAAAAGCAATTTTGAATAGGGGAAGGAGGTATGACGCTTGCTTCCTTTTGCCATGTAAATGTTGGCATTTACCATAAATTGTCCTTTCTTAAAGATCATTCTGTGGCTTTGGTTTATGGCAGTGTGTGTGTGTGTGTGTGTGTGTGTGTGTGTGTGTGTGTGTGTATGAGTGGTTGAGAGAGAGATTTTTTTTCTCCACAATGGTTTTCTTCCTCCAGCTTTTGTCAAAAAGCTTACTCTACCAATGATGTAAGTTCTGAGAACTTTTCTTCCGGATCACTGGATGGTTCTGAGGAAGGAGGAAGTGTGTGCTGATAATGTCTCAGTTCCCTAAAGGGCAGGATTCCCAGGCCATGTTCCCCACTAAGTCTCCCAGGTACCCACGTGTGCCCACATAAAGTATTTACTGAGTGAGCTGGGAAACGAGCAACACTAGTGTGACTTTTTCCAATCTCACAATCCCTGACAGGCCCCATCAGAGGGATCCCTGCCCCAATGGCACACCAGTGTTTGAACCTCAGTGCAGGGCCTGTCCCTCTGTGATTCAGCCAAAAAAGCATCATGTTTAAGGATACCATCATGGGTGTCCTTACTGAATACGAACGACGTGTCTGGCACAGTGGGGTGGGTGAGTCCATGTTTGGAGGCTTATAGGGGCTAACATCATACATGCTTTGAGCCTCTTCCCACCTTTCCACAACCCATGTCCAGTGGTTAGCATCCTGCCTTGGTATGCGCCAGCTGCACAGACATGTGTGATGCTTGGCAAGTTTGTAATGTTCACGGTGCCTGTAAGCTCCAGTCCCATGTCTATAAAGTGAGGATAAGAACTCCTAAGTTGCAGGTTTGTTGTAAGGATTAAATCAAACTATGTACATAAAATACCTAGCTTAGGTCCTGGCACACAGTAGGTGCTTATGAAATTTTCATACTCAGCGTCGCTTTGATAAGTAGTGAAAAAAGCTACCCGAGGAAACAAGATGAACATACAGAAAGCAACTTGGGAATATTTGATAGTTAGCAAATAATAAAGAACTAAACAGAATAAATAATGAGACCTTTAGAATAGGCTCAAGCTGTCTGCAGCCTGGAAAGGAAATGAAGGATGCGGGGTGAGTCTACAGCAAACAGTATCATCAAGGACAAGGACTGGAGATGGAGCTTGAAGAGATGGCCTAAATGGCTGTGGTTCCTCTTGGATGACAAGATTTCTGGTGCAATAAATAATGTCATTTGGAAAAAAAAAAATTCAAGTGCCTGATTCATCTCCTGGGATCATGGGAGTAAAATGAATATGAGAAGGAAACATGGGCTGGTCCAGGTGGGACAAAGGCCCTCTTCTGCTGATAGCATCTCCCCCTGAAATACTGCCGGTAATATCCTTTGTGTCTGTCACTGTGGCAATTAGTAATGACCCCTAGCTTGGCATTGAGAGCATTCCTTTATAACGAGAGCCAGCCAGACACAGTTTCTCTGCTCAGAGTTCAGGGCGGAGGGGGAGAACCACGCAGATTCACACGGTACATGCTTCCAATTAAAAATACAAACAGAGGCAAAGCAAAATGAATGTCACAGAAAAGAAAGTGCTGCCACCCACTCTTGGCCTAAAGGTCACTTTGCCACAGCCTTGGCCATTATCTGCAGCTGCAAAGGTCAGGGGGGCTGTCTGCGTTGCTGGGGAGTATGTAGGCTTTCATAAGGCCTCAGAATGACTGTTGCTCTGACACCAAAATTAGTGATGAGCTCTCAGCAGAAGACGATAATAGAGAAATGGAGTGACTGTAACCTTTTCCGCCATCTCTCTTGTCGGTTCCATGAAGCAGAGTCACAAGGCATAAAACGAGAAGTTTCCACATTCTACAAAAGACTACAAGATTGCTGACTTAATTGGGTGCGTAACAAATGGCTATACCATTGCCAACAAGAAGACATCAAAGAGGAAGGAGAAAATAGCGATTAAAACATCTCATGACATCCCTTTGAATTTGGAAACTGGCTCCAGATATACCTGGACAGGCCTTGCTACAAGTGCAAGGAGCTAGCCATGTGGTTCCATTAATATTCCAATTACTGTGGCCCAGAAGGGGCAACCATGCCACTAACTAATTTGTTGAATTTCAGGAGAATTTAAACATAAGAAGAACTGGAAGAACACTGGACTTGGAGTCAGACAGACCTGCACTGAAATCCCAGTTGTTGTCCATATTTGATGGACAATATTATTTAATCTTTTACCATCCTTGTACTGTAATTCCACACTGTTTTCATCTGGAAATGAAATGACTTCAATACCTACTGCACAAGTTCCCAGTGAAGATTAAATGTGAGAAAACAAACCAGAAAAGTTCTTAGTAAATGATCAGGTACAGCCGGGCGCGGTGGCTCACTCCTATAATCCCAGCACTTTGGAAGTCCGAGGCAGGCGGATCACCAGGTCAAGAGATCGAGACCACCTTGGCCAACATAGTGAAACCCCATCTCCGCTAAAAATAAAAAAATTAACTGGGCATGGTGGTGTGCGTCTGTAGGCCCAGCTACTCGGGAGGCGGAGGCAGGAGAATCGCTTGAACCCGGGAGGCAGAGATTGCAGTGAGCCGAGATTGCACCACTGCACTCCAGCCTGGTGACAGCGAGATTCCATCTCAAAGAAAAATAATAATGAGTAAAAAATAAATGATCAGGTACAACACAAATACAAACACAGCTCAAATTCAAATACAAAAATAACTTGAATCATTATTATTAGCTAGTAATAATGTCCACTATCCCTGAGAAAATCTCTATTCCTATCCACTCAGAGGTAATGTTGCTTTTCTGTATTTAGGCCATCCAGGGAGAAAAATTTTTGCTGTTGATGATAAATAGAATCTGCAAAAATGCTACATGCAGAACTATTTAGTTGGGTTGATACATAAAACACTAAAGGAAATAAACCAAGGCACACAGCACACACATGAACATATGGCTGAATGTGGCCTTCAGTGGGTATCAGAAACAAAATTAGCAACTTGTAGCACTTCAGCTACCTAGCAACAGAAATACATAAATAACAAATACTTAACGATGATTATCCCTAAAAGTCACTGTAATATTAGCATGTGATATTGGTCCCTCCAAGTGTTCTCTAGCTCAAGGCAATTGGCATTTTTCAATTACTTCGGTAATGAAGTATTTGATGTTTAAACCTGCCAAACATTGAGGACGAGGCATGAATGATACTTTGGCAGTTTAAAGTATTGGCCTTCTTCCTTTCCAGAAGGAAATCAATCACTGAATCAGCACTACTCCAAAACTCAGAATCGCCCTACACAGCAGCGAACGTTTTCCTTCTAAAGTTCTGTGCCTGTCCCTGCTAAACATGTCTGGAGAAGATGCTGGTAGTACTTTTGAGCATCGCACAGTAACTCAAAGTAGCTGATAGGCTCAGAGGCTGGGCAGAGCTTACGATTATGCTTGTCTGTGTGGCTGACCACATGGGGGATGTTCTTGGCACTGCTTGCTTTGTTAGCCTGCATATAATTCCTTGGGAGACACAGCCAATTTGGTAAGATGTGGGAGAAATCTGTACTTTAAACACTGGAACACTGGGTATCAAAGGAATGAGATGTCTCCTGGCCTTTCATGTTGCAAACTAGAGGGAGAGACACAGCTTAGCAGAACAGCTAAAGCTTAGGATCAACTTTTACAATAATATGGAAACCACATGACAGATTGTATAGGCGCCTGCATAACTTCTGACTCATTCCCCAGGTGCTTCTGTTCTCTATAGCTACACGGAGCCATGGTGAGGAGACAGGACCAGAGCAGTATTATTCCACTTGGTGAACCTGGTCCTATTTAGTCATATACTTGTGAGGGAGGACAAGAGCAGAAGTAGAGGCAGTGTCTGAGTTTACCCTGCCGTTGTGCAGGTAAAATGTGACTCAGATCCCACAGGGTGAATGTGTGGATCCTTACACTTTATTATTTATTATCTTGCACTGTTTGCTTATTTCTATTTTATTTATTTATTTATTTGAGACTAAGTCTCGCTCTGTTGCCCAGGCTGGATTTTGTAGTGGTGCAATCTCGGCTCACTGCAGCCTCCGCCTCTTGGGTTTAAGCGATTCTCCCGCCTCAGCCTCCTGAGTAGCTGGGATTACAGGCGCCCGCCAACCTCCCCGCCAAGTTTTGTATTTCTAGTAGAGATGGGGTTTCACCATGTTAGCCAGGCTGGTCTCGAACTCCTGACAACGTGATCCACCCACCTCGGCCTCCCAAAGTGCTGGGATTACAGGTGTGAGCCATCGCGCCCAGCTCTGTTTGCTTACTTTTTAAAAAAGTATTTATGCATTAAATTGAACTAACATTAAATACAGTGTAGATTTCTGGGCTAACCTCATATATACTGAATCATATAACCTCATATATACTGTGATGAAAGGCCTGGGAATCTAAACTTCCAGCAATCTCAAGGGATCCTTAAGCCCACTCAAGTTAAATATGGTGGCCCTGCTGATCCATCCTCAACAACCACAACCCTGAACAGATCTGAAGATCACCCCTACCAACTGGGGAAACTGATGAAGTGGAGAAGAAAAAGTTAAAAGACAATGAAAAGAGCTCAGGTAAAACTACCTTATTGGCATATTTGAGGCCACTATTAAGTGGCATAGTACGTTTTGCTTCTGAAGGAGGAAACCATTCAGATGCCTTCCACAATTAAGTATTTTATTTTCCTCTAAACCCTCCCCCAAGTAATAACACTGAATAGAGTTCTCCTTTTCAAGTCTCTTCCTGTCCAACCACTCACTTGTAAAGATTTAAAGTATAGTAGTGGATCTCCTGAATAGAATCTCTTGGGGTGAGGAGGTGAGATCCGTCACTGATTTTAAAGAATCACTGACCCCTCCCTCCCTCCCTCCCTCCTTTCTTTCTTTCTTTCTTTCTTTCTTTCTTTCTTTCTTTCTTTCTTTCTTTCTTTCTTTCTTTCTTTCTTTCTTTCTTTCTTTCTTTCTTTCTTTCTTTCTTTCTTTCTTTCTTTCTTTCTTTCTTTCTTTCTCTTTCTTTCTTTCTTTCTTTCTTTCTTTCTCTCTTTCTTTCTTTCTTTTCTTTCTTTCTTTCTTTCTTTCTTTTTTAGAACTAGAGTGTCCTTAGATATTATCAAAATATTTACAAGACAAAGAAGAGTCATCAATGCAAATGAATTAATACTTTTACAACTTGAAAAAAATGTATAACATTTTACATCGTGCTTGTCTCAAGGGGGAAGAAACAGTATTCTGTAGAGTGTGAATTCAGGTGACTCTTGCCAACTGCATGTTTATTTCAAAAAGGGCAATAGAAAGTGCTGCCTCTTTTCTGGCCAGAGAACACTTCCTGAATGAGAAGAGTTTTAGGTGACATTTCAGAGGTGGAACCTGGACTGTCAGAAGCATGTGTTGGTAAGGACAGAGAAGGGGAAGGGGTGCTATTCTGGGGACAAATTAGTTTAGGAGAAGGCCAGAAGAGCGATTCACCAACTGGGTAAACCTTGAGTCTATCAAAAGAGGAAGGATGAGGAATAATGGGAGAATGTCAGAAAGACAAAGGAAAGTCTTGTTCCTAATCTGTGCACAGAACACTGGAAGGATGAGCACAGGGAAAGCTGTCATTGCTTCATTCATTCCTCCACTCTTCATTCAATAAACGTCTAGTGGGAGAGCATCCAGCGATGAATGATACATAGTTGGCACCTATAAGGACCCTGCAGGCTTGTGGACCAGCCAGAAAAATAATGAGAGACATTTTCATTATGGTGGGACAAGGGCTATGATGGATAGAAATTGAGGGGTACATGGATAAGGTATAAATGCAGATAGAACACATTAGGGAAAGCTTTCTAGATAACATGACACCTCCCGGGGCTTGAAGAGAAACAATGAATAGAGATCTGAACCTCAGGGGGAGCTACCCACCAAGTCAAGTTCCCATGAAGAAGCCCGAGACTGAAATGATCTTTGCTTATGCACCCCAAATGGAAGTAAATGTATCAGATATGAGTCTTTGCCCTCTCCACCTTGAACACACCATCGACACAACACAACGTGCCAGGCTTTGGAACGAAACCAGCAGTGTACACTCAGCCAAAGTGACTGATGTTGCTTTCCGGGTATTTGTAGCTGAAGGTAGGCCTACTCCTTTCCAATACAAACAGAGGAACTCAGCTGGCATCAAGAGGCAGCCTCATAGCATCCAGCCAAGTAGAAGGCCTACCTGGCTGCCGCACACGCCCTGCAAAATGGCACACAGGTGCTATCATCCAACTAGCAGCTTCAGCTGCGTAACCAACTCCAGAGTGTTGACAGCTGCAGTAAAACTCACTTGGAGTTCAACATAATTAAGCAAAATGATTAGCACTGAAGAGAAGCTGGCAATAAAGAACTTTGGTTTCTGAGGCAAAATTATAGGGTCCCAGGATATTAGAGCTGGAAGGAGGTCTTAGAGATCACAGCCAGCCACCTCCATTTCACAGATGAGAAAGTCAGGCCAAGAGAGGTGAAGTAAAGGGCTGAGGATGATAGAAGAAGCTACACAGTATCAGGGTAAGAGTGAGGACTCTGAGATCAGTCAAACTGGGGTTTGTAACCCAAGTTTGGAACTCACTGACATCAGGACAGCACCTTGGTCTCTCTAAGCCTCAGTTTCCTTTTTGAAGTCGGCGTTGCTATGAGGATTAATTGAAGGTTATTGCAGAGCCTGCTGCCCATGGCTGGTATATAATGTTACTATGGAGAGTCAGAACACTGGGTTCATGGCCTTGCTTCACCACGTATGAGCTGTGCTTCCTTGGGTCTCAGTTCTTGTACCTGTGAAATGGAAATAAAGATGCTAGTACCTGCCCTAATTACTTGCCAGGATAGGTGGAAGGCTTGTGGGTGAGAGCTGTGTACACTTCTAAGCAAGTTGTTGTTATTACTATTCCTATTATGGCAAAACACGTTCTGGGTCTTTCTACTGGTAAGTGGCAGGGCCAAGACAGGACACATGCAGTGAAAAAAAAAAAAAAGACCAGGGAAATTTTCTCCTGGGCAACTGATGGACTGCAGTGTTTGGACGCACGCAGTATGGTTCAGAAGGTCTGACGGGTCAGTGAGGAGCTCGGGCAGGAGAAGAAATCTGCAGTGTATTCAATGCCAAAGGGTCTCATTGCCGGGTGGGAGGGACAGTGAGGATGGGGTGAAGCAGGGGTGGGCAGCAGGAAAGAGAGGAAAGAACCTGGGGAAATCAAACCACCTGCCTGGGTTTCACTCTGAGTTTTCAGATTCATTAAAAAGAAAGAAAATACACCAAAAAAAAAAAAAAAAAAAAAAAAAAGCACAAAGCAAAACCTCAGTTTGGTCAATCCACAAAAAATGAAAGAACGGGCTGCAAAAAGTGCTGAGAATGGGATTGCTCGACTTTTCACAGCTTCAGCTGGCTTACAATACCCTCAGCTTGGTGCTTCTCCTGAATCCACATCTCAAACGCTCTAATTAGATTGTGCAGCCCAAAGAAGGCCTGGTGCCCTTGGAAATAAGTGATTGCTTACTTGCCACAGGAATGTTCTGTGCTTTCATAGGCTTCATTTTTTTTTTTTTTTTTTTTTTTTTTTTTCCTGGGGGCTTGGGAATGAATTGGGCAATTTCTTAGGTGTCTGTTCTACAGAAAGATGTTGAGCTTATGTTTGGTTTCTCTTTTTACCTAGGTTCTTGCCTCTGCCTGAAATACTCTTCGTCTGGCTTCCTTACTTGCTCACCTGCTCACCTCTAAGATCCAGTTCAGGGATCCCACCTCTAAGACCCAGTTCAGGGCTCCCACAGGCTCCATCCACCTAAATCCTTACCTGGAGCACCTGTGGAATGGTTACTGTTTACCTGTCTTCCCACCAAGAGATGATCCCCTAAGGACAATGGCTTTGTTGCCTTCATCTGTTCACTTTTGTGTTCCCTATATTTGGCATGGTGCTTTGCACCTGGGGCCTTGCAACTCAAAGTGTGGCTCACGGCTTAGCAGCATCAGCCCCACCTGGGACCTTGTGAGACATGCAGAGAGATCTTGAGCTCCACCCCAGACTTACTGAATCTGAATTTTCTTTGCCTTTTTTGAGACAGGGTCTTGCTCTGTCATCCAGGCTGGAGTGCAGTGGCGCAATCATAGCTCACTGCAGTCTCTTGGTGGGTCTGCTCAAGAGATTGTCCCATCTCAGCCCGGTGAGACACCACACCTGGCTATTTTTTTTTTTTCACTTTCTTGTCTAGGCTGTACATTTTCAATTTAACAAGTTTCCTGTGTGATTTGCGGCCACATTGAAGACTCAGCAGAACAGGGTGGGGTGGGGAGTACTTAATGAATATTTGTGGAATTTACCCGATGAAATCCAGTTATTCCTGCTGAATTTCTCTCTCCTCCAGGAGGACATAGCAAACGAGCTGAGGAAGCTGAATGCTGCAACCCTCTCTCCCCAGCCCTGCAGCTGATTCCTGACACAAACTCCTTGGAGTTCAGTGGCCTTTTTCCATGCACCTACCACCTACACCTACTACTTTCAAAGAAACCACAACCTGGACCTGGAACAGAACTGGACGTGCCAAAATGCCTGAGGACACTTCATCGAATGTGGCTGGCTTGATGGGAAGCTGGCGTGACTAGAAATGTCAGGAGTCTTCCCTCTCAAGGTTTCAAGCTTTGTGTTGCTGATTCAATGGTCCGGATTGAGATCAGAGGAGTCAAGTTCAGATGACCATCCAAACCTTTAGATGAGGCCTAAAACCAAATCTGTGTTCGCAAACCATTCCAAATGTGTTCGTCACCAGGTTTAGTTTACCATACCACCCAATCCAAGACAGCGCAGTCATTTCTCTAATAGTAGATGCATAATTTGCTCATCAATGGAAAATCTAAGTGTACATCATAAGGTTAAAAGCTGCGAGAAACTCGACACCTTTGAGATTGTGCCAAACCTCAAGCTTTCAGTAATAAGGGCTCTCAGTCAAACCTTCTGAGGAAGATGAAGCGTATTTGACCCAACGTTTAGCATAAGCAGGCACGTGCTATGCTGTCCCTTCATGATGGCTGAATTCTTTGCTAGACTATGAAGGAAAACAACAGCTTAAGCAAAGCCTATATAAAACATCAACCCACGGTCATGGCCCAATGAGATATGGAGATATTGTTGAAATCCAAGAAGGTGAAACAAAAGTCCTGAGCCTTATTGGCTAAATTCCCTTAATTGTGACACACTAAAAGATAACAGTCATTAGTTCTAGTATCATGTAAGTACAAAATTCTAAAATGTCTACTACAGATATCAAAAGCATTAATTCAATATACACTTATTGGGCACCCACTGTGTATTAGGGGAAGTGTTGGGTAATGGAGATTCAACATGGAACTTCCTTTTTTCCCTCACTGCCTTTCTCTTTTCAAATATTTAATAACCATCCACTGTGTCCCAGAAGCTGCCAGGCCTGGGGCAGGTGATTCTCTCTCCTGAAGCCCCCTGTGTCCCAGCTGGGAGTGAAAGATACATCAACCAATAAATAACATGGTGGGAAAAGTCTATTAATAATGATGCATACACAGTCCTTAGGGGTATCCTTAACCATCATGCTCCAGCTTAGATCTCTGAAAACGACCTTTTGGTTATTACTGAGGATGTCAGCAATAAAACTGGATCCTAAAGAAACCATTCATGATGATATATCCTTATTGGAATTGAAAATGCATGAGGAAATCACATGTAGGTCCCAACTGATAAAGCATTATCCATCCATTAAGTTAGATAGGAGAGGTGACTTAATGTCAATAACATATCTCAGAAAAAAAATGTGCTTATCTCTTGATTTTTGTAGATCAAATCCCACTAGAGGAGTTGGGTATGTTTGTAGACCCCATCACTTATGTTGATAAGGCAGTTTTCAAAGTGCTTTTATAAAGATTTGCTCATTGGGTCCTCAGAGTAACCCTGGGGGTAGCTGGTGGCTCACCACAGTGTGGCATGGTTGAGATGAGGACTACTGTACCATGCTCTTTGTCAAGCAAAAGGCAGACAGTCATTCTCCACTTTTTTATAGATAGATAGATTGATTGAGATGAGTCTATGTTGCTCAGGCTGATTTTCAACTCCTGGGCTCAAGTGATCTCCTTGCCTTAGCCTCACGAGTAGCTGAGACTACAGGTGCTGGCCACCATGCCTGGCTCATTCTTCATTTTAAAAGCATTATACTCTTAAAAAATTCCAAGGAACTAGGTGTCCCTCTAAACTGCCTTCCTCTTCATGTAATTTGACATTAAGTGTCCTGGTATGTTAAGCTCCCCTCTATTTAAATGGCACTGCAGAAGGCCACACCATTCAGGTTTAAGAGGACAGAAGGCACTCTGTCCTTGAAGCATCATGACACTAAAAGTTCATTAAGATCTCTATCCCAGCTATTACACTCCTAAGGTCACTGGGCTCTCCTCAATAGGTATATTAAGCAGCAGCCTCAAAAAAGGTCCTCAGTTTTAGGATGCAAGGAAAATAATTCATGAAGGTGATCAACTTTAATTTCAAATTATATTCATTCTAGATTTTATCATGGCTCCTGCCCATGAATATACCATCTTCCATTCACATCTAAGGCAACTAGTTCAGGGTGACAGGAAATGGGCACATTATGAACATTTGCTATATACAAATCTTTCCCCACCTTTTACCTCCTTTAGAATTTTTCTAACTCAGTGGACTCTCCATTATTCAAAGGAAGTCCTTGATTTTCACTCCTTCTCACAAGGTTACCTCTTACAGGTAACAGTACCCTCTTCCCTGCAAAGGTCAGGACAAGAGGATAGAGGAAAAAGCTAAGAGAATCTCAGAACTGTTTATGTGCTAAAATTCTTAGCTTAGATGTATAGATGGACAAGGAAAAGTGGGCAAGAGAAAGTAAAACTAAAATTTAGGCGAGGAAGCCAATTACCCAATAAGGAGAGAGCCTAGCATGAGAGTATCAGACCAGACTATCTCAGACCCATAGTCTTGTGGATCAAGGCACTGATGGAGGGCATTGTAGAAAAATGTTGAAAGCAATACGGCAGACACTACTGGATTGGTAACTTGCATCCTCTCCTAGCAAAGGAGCACACTCCCAGAAGTTAAAGGAAAGAAATGGAGAATGGGAGGTATATTTTGGGTAAAAAAGAAAAAGAAGTGCTTGTATGAGTTTTCATGTTATTTCAGTGAAGTCATAATAGAACAGCTTCCCTTCCCAGAGCTTGCCCAGAACAGCTATTTAAAGGGAGAGTGAGAACTGTACAAGCTTTGACTAGATTCTGAGGTCGGAGCCTTAATTAGAGTCACAATTGTATTGTACATCTATTTGTGTAACTGTTCAATTAGGAGTGTAATAGCTGGGACAGAGATCTTAATGAGCTTTTAGTGTCATGATGCTTCAAGACTGCCCTTTTTTGGTTGTTGTTATTATTAAGCTTTCATGGAGGGGCTTTTCCTCTCTGCTGTCCAACTATGTGGTTCTCCCTTCAGGCAGGCTGAAATGCAAGACTGAGTCTTTGTATATCTAAACTTGGGCATTAAAAATGGGCTGTCTTCCCCTTATCATCTTCATGATTAGCTTGTAAACAGTTTCTTGGATCTATCCTGTTATCAACATAACCTCTGGGAATATTGCAATATTAGGGCCAATCTTTTCCAACTGAGATAACTGAGATTCAGAAAGATGAAGTGAACTACTGGACACAACACAGATAGTGATAGAGCCTGGGCTTGCACATCAGTGTTCTAACCTCTTAGGAACAAAACAATCACAATGCCTGTACACATCATAATAAAGTCATTCTAACACTACAATGTATACCAGTAGCCAAACTGGATCATTCATTTTAAAAAAAAATTCATTCCCAAAGACGTAGTTTTTGTGGTCTTAATAGGTATTTTACTTGATTTTTCTCTGCCTTTCACTACTTAGACTTGGGTACGATTAACGATGATACTTATATTTTGTGTTATATAGAATGAACAGCACTCAAACACATTCGTATTTAAGCAAACCTGTCCTACGAAAAGCTGTATTCATGAACCCTCACCGAATAAATGGTGAGGATGGTTTTTTTGTTTTGTTGTTTTGACTTTCGAAAATGATTCTCTGCCTTAATTCCCTCACATGTGAAATAGGCATAATAATGCCATCTACCTTACAGGATTGTTGGGAAGATTAAATGAAGTAATGCAGTTAAACTGTTCAGTAGACTATTTGGCAGAGCTTCAAACTCAATCAATACTAGCTGCTTTTGTTCTTATTCTTTTCATTATTACAAAAGGGTGGCCAGAAGATTATGCATCCCAACTGTCAGAATCATTATTATTATTATTATTATTGAGACAAAATCTCGCTCTGTCGCCAGGCTGGAGTGCAGTGGCAACATCTCAGCTCACTGCAACCTCCGCCTCCCAGGTTCAAGCAGTTCTTCTTCCTCAACCTCCTGAGGAGCTGAGACTACAGGCGCGCACCACCACGCCCAGCTAGTTTTTGTGTTTTTAGTAGAGACGAAGTTTCACCGTATTGGCCAGGCTAGTCTTGAACTCCTGACCTCATGATCGGCCTGCCACAGCCTCCCAAAGTGCTGGGATTATAGGCATGAGCCACTGTGCCAGGCCCTCAGAATCATTTTTTATATTTTGTAGGAGGTGGCGGACAACTTGGGTGGCATGGTGGGGGTGGTTTAAGTGTTAAGTATTTTGAGATGATTAAAAAGGAACAGAAAATGAATGTCAGAGCTTGTGAAAATGACTGTTGAGACAAAACAATTATTCTGTTATAAATTAATAATGCAATTAACTTATGATATGTTATTGAGTGCTTGAAGAATAGATAGCGCTCAAATATTCTTTTTAAAACCCATTTATTGCCCAAGATACACTTAAGGGTAGTGTCACATTCTGAAAAATGTTATTTTATTGGCCATAATTTTTCACAGTTCTGATGGGGACTTAGTGACAGCCCAACACAGCAAATGTCCTTCATGTTACCATCCTTTTTTTTTTTTTTTTTTTTTTTTTTCCCCCTCTAAAGCTAAATTGTCCTGGGACCATTCCAAATGTGATTTATTTGTCTCAAGGCCAGTAGAAGGTTCCATGTAGGTGAAAATGGATGTTTGGCTAGTTGAAGAGAAATGGAAATGAGTTCTGCAAGCTGACTTACTCAGTGGAAATGGGTAAGTAACTCAGGAACATTATATCACTGTACATTCTGACTATAAGGAATTCTGGATAATTCATGTCCCTTATAGATACATATGAACTTAACACATGATCTATCAGGAAGGAAGAAGCCAGGAGCCTCATGAAGAGGGTGAGCATCTCAGTGCCAGGCCTTTGTGCTATTTGCTTTACCTACTCACTTAGTAATTGCAACAGTCTAGTGAAGCTTTAGGTTCCAAAGTCACAGAGCACAAAGTAACACTACCACTGGGATTTGTTCCACATTTGGTATTGCTAGTATTGTGGAGACTTTGTTTTACCGTGCCTCTTCCTTTGGGGAACAGTAGTAGGCATCCACTTTTACAAGAAAGTTGATGCTGTGAGGAGGAAGTAAGAGGCCAGAGAAATTCAAGGTAAAATTAATGAAGACATGTTTAGATCCTGGTTCTCCCACTGCCTGGTCCAACGTTCTTTCCACCACATTCCAGTCCTTAGGGATGAGGTAGAAAGAGAAAGGTGTTTGATAGACCTGATAAACCCTGAACAGGGCTCCCTGTCAGAGAACTTGGGTTCCAGTCTAGTCTGTGAATCTCACTACCTGCAACTTGGCTCTTTTACTTCCTCACACCTGTTTCCTCATCTATCAAATGGAGAAGTTGGTCTAGAAGATCTCCAAGGTCCATTTCAGATCTAACATTCTATTATTCTATTATCTTTGTTCTCTGGTAAGTAGAAGCATATAGCCCTGGGCTTATTATTATTAACTGGGGCAAACAAGTGAAATTAGTTTATGAAAATAGAGCTGTGGTTTTTGCTTGGAGCCAAATCTGCCTTATGAGACTCACTTTAAGCATTGGTAATGGGATTGCTGATGGCTCCTTGGCCAGAACCTGAACGCCCTGCTGTGACACTTTCCAGGTGGGGCCAAGGGTAAGCGTCCTCTGCAGACACATGAAACTGAGGCACCACACAGTTTAAGCGAAAGGAATAAATCAAATCAGTCATATTCAGCCTGACTCGTCTTTCGTCTATCTTTTCTCAATGCTTGTTCAGTCCAGCTCAGTACGAAGGCCAACCCTTCCTGGAAACAGCCCCTTCCAGTCCCAGACTGCAGTGATGGGCTGCTTCACCGAACCACAGAGAGTTCCTACTCTCTACACTCATACCATTTATATTCTGGGACTCAGGCCTGTCTAGATGTCTCAATATCTGAGAGCTATAATGAAGATCGTTGTGTCAGGGGTAAAGCTTTATGCCTTTGGTCAGGGAAGAGATGGGATATTAAATTTTTTTGGCCTAGACCACTTATCTTCATTTATTTGTATATTTTTCCATGTGATATTTTGATACAAACATACATCGTATAGTGATCAACGGGCAAAATGCATCACCCCAAGCATTTACCATTTTTCTGTGTTAGGAACATTCCAATTCTCTTCTCTTAATTATTTTGAAATAGACAATAAATTATTATTAACTATAGTCACCCTATTGTGCCAATGAACAATAGATCCTATTCCTTCTAGCTAACTGTATTTTTGTACTCACTAACCATCTCCTCTTTATATCCACCTCCCCACTATTCTTCCCAGCCTCTGGTAGCCATTATTCTACTCTCCATCTGCATGAGTTCAAGATTTGTTTTAGCTCCCACATATTAAATATTTGTCTTTCTGTGCCTGGCTTGGTTCACTCAACATAATGTCCTCCAGTTCCCAGTGATTTTGTGATTTATAATAAGAAATATAATTTTGGTCTTCATCCATTTCCGGTACTGAGTTCCTAAAACCCTTGGAATCTCCTAAGGGATAAGAGAATAAAGGTGAAATAATCATCTTTTATTGTTCATAACATACCCTTTTCAATCACACCTGCATTTATATTAATGACTGCCCTTTAGGAAGCTCCTAAGGATGGGGGGCTGGTTGTCAGAAGAACCAACTGTGTGACTGGGACTCTCAGCCCCATTCTCCAGATCTCTAGGGAGGAGAGAGGGGCTGGAGTTAGTCACCAGCGGCCAATCATGCCTACATGACGAAACTGCCATAAAAACCCAAAAGGACAGGGTTCAGGGAGCTTCCAGGTTGCTGAAGACACAGAGGTGCTGGGAGGGTGGCATGCCCATCCCCTATATCTTGTCTTATGCATCTTTTCCATCGGGTGTTCCTGAGTTGTATCTCCATCCATCCATCCATCCATCCATCCATCCATCCATCCATCCATCTATCTATTCTATTCTATTCTATCTGGTTTCGAGTCAGAATCTTACTCTGTCATCCAGGCTGGAGTGCAGTGGTGTGATCTCGGCTCACTGCAACCACTGCCTCCAGGGCTCAAGCGATTCTCATGCCTCAGCCTCCCGAGCAGCTGGGACTACAGCTGTGAGCCACCATGCCCGGCTAATTTTTGTATTTTTAGTAGAGATGGGGTTTTGCCATGTTGCCCAGGCTGGTCTTGAACTCCTGGGCTCAAGTGATCTGCTTGCCTAGAGCTCCCAAAGCGCTGGGATTACAGGTGTGAGTCACCACACTCAGCTTTTTTACATAAACCTTTTTGTATATATCTTTTAATATAAACCAGTAATTTAGTAAGAAAACCATTGTCCTGAATTCTTTGATCTGTTCTAGCAAGTGATTGAACCTGAGGAGGGGGTAGTGGCAACTTTGAATTTATAGCTGGTGGGTCAAACATCACAGGTGACAACCTGTAGATTGACATTTTAAGTGGGGCCAGTATTGTGGGACTGAGCCCTTAACCTGTGGGATCTGATGCTATTTCCAGGTAGATAGTGTCAGAATTGAGTTTAATTGTAGAACAGCCAGTTCATGTGTGCCACAGAACTGAATTGTTATAGGAAATGAAACCCACACATCAGGTGTCATATGTGAAGCACTGACAGCAGTAGTAGAGTCTTTCCTCTTAGGGTATATAGACGGGAGGTCATAGGCTATATATTTGACCTACGTTGTCCTTTTTGCCAAGTTTATTTTAATGTTCTGCTCTTGGGTTCTAACAAAAGATGCATTAGAGCCTAAGTATATCAATGTGCTAAGTACATTCATATGTACTCTACAGAAATTTTGTTAAGGCTACAGCTACCAAGATCTCTTGATATTCTCTATATGAGATCCTATGAGAGAATTCTTTCACAATTTCAAGAAAATGGCTACCCCATTTTAATGATCATTTGATTAATAAGAACTTTGAATTGACAATATCTCCCATTTTACTTTGGTTGCCAGGAAGTCCAGGTGAAATATGAAATGAATTGATGCAATCTTTCTTGTTCTATATAATGTCTATGGTATATTTTTAACTTGGTCATGATAGTTTTCAATTTTACTTACACTTTCCCTGATCCTGCTTCTCTAATATTATTTATATTTTGCCATTGTTATATAGCAGAAGTTTCCTTCTATTTTCCCCGAATAATAAGGTGAAACATATATAAATACACAAATAACACCCATAATTTGTTTAAATCTAAAATGCCTAGCATCGTGCCAGAATTTCAGCAGTTAATAACTACTGCTTGATTTATAGGGAGACACATTGCACCTTATAGAGGAGCAGTCTCTGAGAGTCAGAGCTGGCTGGAGAAGAACTGCATGGTCCCTGTCACTGGAGGTATCTGTGACTAAACTGGATAAGCACTTTGGCCGACTGACTTAAGCCTTGGTTTCTTTAACTGGAAAGTGGTAGTAATAGTATCTTCCTCGGAGGTCACTGTTAATAGTGTAAGTTGGTACACGTCAAGCTCTCAAGCTCTTAGCACAGGGATGCACATTTGAAAAAAGTAGCCTTTATTATTAATGAGGACTTGTGCATTGAAAGCTGTTTTATTAGTTTAAATTCACTTCCAAACCTCATGGTTCTGTTGGGTTAGCAAGCCCTCAGTCATCAGAAGAATCACAGACTTGGAGTCTTGGGCCAACCCTGCTTGTATGGCTACTGTGAGAGGGATTTAAACAGCAAACGAAGGACTGGATGGAGTGGCCTTTAGGCTTCCTTCCACCCCAAAGTGCGTGATACTTCGGTTTCAAATCCATTCAATCAGAGATGGCATAAGGGTGTCTGGGAGAAAAAAAGGATTCTAATGCCATTTCATTAGAAGTTCTCCCTTCTTTCATGTGTAAATTTCACTTGGGACCTTATCAATTGGATATTAAAGTATTTTCCAGGGGAAAAAACACTCAGTAAGAGGAAAATTGAGAAAACGTCTGAGAGCACTTCATGCCTTCCTGTCTATCTGTACGTGAAGAGCTGCTTTCTTCACAGCTTTCCAAACACAGGTTGGCAACTTGATTATTTCCACTAGGCACAGACAGCACACTTCAAACAAGGAAGCTGACCAGAAGCCATGCCAAACATGATGGATGTTCCAATTGTATTACCGTCAACCTCAGACCGAATCACTCCATTATGCACCCCCCATTATTTTACAGTATTTTGATGGTGTTATCCTTCAGAAAATGGGCCACATCTAGAAAAAAAGAACACGTCAGTTCCTTATATTTTGGCTGAAATGACCATAACATTGCAGGTCCTCAATGCAGCCAAGGTAACCGTTTTTTCCCACTGACCTTTGTGTAAGGAGTTGTCAGGCATCGGAATGTGGCTGAATTAATAGGTAGGACCTTTCCTAGAGATATAGAGGGCACAGGCTGATTTCATGATTTTATAAATAGATTTTTCTTTTCCATGAAAATCCCAGGAGAGGCATCTATTACAGAGGTTGGGACTATAGGTGTCACCCAGGATAGGCCACAATATAGATTATCCAGGTGCACGTAACAGGAGAAGGAATGGCGGTCTCAATAATGCAGGGCATATTTCAGCTTAATACTTCTGAGTTCAGCCAATACTTTGGTTAGAAACATGACTGGAAATCTCTCCAAAGAGACTCTATCAACAGCAGATTGCCAGTGGGCAGGTGTGACAGCACGCAATGTCCAGCATGTGGCTGGTCACATAACAGGTACTATAAATATTTGTTAGACGTTTCAGTTTTCCCCAGCTGCTCTCAAGTAATGGCTTTTACAAGTCCCAGACTTCCAGGAGCAAAAAATGCATAAGCAAGTGACCACTTCTCCCTCTCCCCTTGGAAAACCATAAAATGGACAAGAAAGTGCCTAAGCGATGCTAGCCCTAAGGGGAACCCTGGCCCTGACACCTCGTGCCATCCTCCTCTTGTTCCCTCTGGCTTGGTAGTGCATCACTCTTCTTTCTGCCTCCACACTTACGTCCCAGAGGAGGCAACTTGACTAGGATACATTGCACCACTCAGAATGCATAGCAAGATCAAGAAGAAGTGACGTGAGGACTCTTTGTGTTCTTTGGTTGCCTCTTATCTTTTCTCATCGTGGTTGACTGGGCCAAGGAAAAGATCTCCATGAAGTAGTCTTTGCAACAATGGTATAAGAATTCAATCAGACATGTGACTAGGCCTTCCTATTATTCATGATTTCAGTCATAAGGTAATGAGGAAAGCAAAGGTTATTCTGTTACCAGCTGCAACTGGCTACAGAAACCAGGTGCTATTTATTGAGAGAGTTATTGAACTGCTGGTATGTACCAAGTAGCATGCTAAGCACTGTGGGGCTAAACAAAGGTAAAATAAACATCCTATGCACAAATTAATTATCCTATGAGGGGGAATTAGGCACCTACTTATATGACCAGAGAGTGAAAAGTGCACCTAGGAGCCACAGACAGATTTTTGTGGATTTTAGAGGAGAAATAATGTCTTCTGTTTATAGGTATCTACCAGGTTGTACAGAAGTAGTAGTTCATATGCTGGTCCTTAATGAATAAAAGGCATCTGGACCTGAGGAGGTGGTGGAAGTGTAGTGGCAGTGGCAACAACCATAGAATAGAGGGGCATCTTTAGCCGGCAAATCTCTGTGGGAGGATACATTAGACTAACAAGGCACTTGGCCATTAGATTATGTAGTCAGTTTACATGACGCTCAAACACTTTTGCAGAGAAACCGACTTGGCATCACAAAAGCATAAGACCTCCTGGACAATGGCCTGCATTTTCCCCTTCCCACGAGGCATTCTGGTCGTCAGTGGTCACAGGCATTTTATGCTAGCCCAATCCTTACACTCACTAGTCACACACGGGTCACTTGTAGAGTTGTTTACCTGTCCCTGTGAGGTAAGTATATGCTTGCCTTTGGCTATTGTACAAGACAAGTCCGAATCCTATTGTTCTTTTCCAAGACAATCAATGTGATCTCTTGCCAAGAAGTATTTTTTAAACAACTTCTTAACTCTCTCAGTTACTCTACTAGTCCTGTTAGGAAGACACATCACAGCTGTCTGGTATGCTAGACAATCAATGCAAGTTGGAGAGGTTTGATACTCGTGCAAACACAGCCAGATCCTCTTTTCTCTAAAGTGAGAACTTTTAGAAATGCCTTCTTGAGCACATCGGAACAAGCATAGCAAACAGTAATTAGAATGGACTTCAATGCATAATAGATCAAGTCTACAAAAGGAGATGGGTTGGAGATATCCAGGCAACAGAAGTTTTGCACATTTCCCCAAATTACATTCCTGCTGCAGATCAAAGGTTTGTTTTTTTTTTCAAACCACACCAAAGCACATATTTGGAAGCCAAACTCCTCAAGGGCACTTAAGAATTATTTGGTAACCTTCCTGTTAAATTTGGAGTTCAGTTTACAAGCTTAAGGTACACCAAATAATGGCTTTCATTGAATCACTGCCCTAGCAAACAAAGCATTGTTTATGGGATTGGAGAATGACATCTACATGAGGTCTGAAGTATTTTAATATGTGCATCGTATGTTTCAAGGGCCATGGCCAGCCAGACTACCTGTAATGCCATTCATCAAATAAATATTAATATCACCAACTCAGATTTTGACTCTGTTCTTCCTTGTGGAAGCCTTTCAACCGAGGAGAGTTGATGAGGGAAATATTGCCCCTATATTCCAAAGCTGAATGGTTTTTCCACTTAAAAAAGGAAGACTTTTCCCTTTTACGGAACTGGCTCTCTCTTGTCCAGTCTAGCCAGTTCAAAGCCTCTTATGTGATGCAGTCAGCTTCCATATACCACAGCCATGTATAATTAAAAACTTTAAGGTTGTTAAATGCAATGCAGTACCCTGGATTGGATCCTGGAACAGAAAAAGGACATGAGTGGAAAAAACTGGTAAAATCCAAATAAAGTCTGGACTTTAGTTAATAGTAATGTGCCAATGTTAACTTCTGAGTTTTGGCAAATGAATCATAGTTATGTAAGATGTTAACATTGGGAGACACTGGGTAAAAGGTAGGCAGAAACTCTCTGCACGATCTTTACAACTCTGCAAATCTAAAAGTATTCCAAAGTAAACAGTTTACTGAAAGCTTTGCGGATAAACTTATGCTTTGGAGAAGAACTCACTGGCAGCATTATGAGGGAATCTCTATCATAAAGCAAGTGTGCCATAGCAGAGCAAGCTCTAGTCTAAGAGGCAGGAGCTCCATGTCTGAGGCCCAGGTCTGTACATACTTGAAGCTGTGATCTTGCATTGGCCATTTAACCTGCTAAAGAATGAATACCTGCATCTGTGAGATGCTCTGCATCTCTCACAGGGGTATTAGGAAGAATATGCAAAGATGCTCTGGAGAATGCAATGAAAACCTACAAGGATAAACAAATTCAAAAGGTGGTCTGAGCAAGACGTTGGGTATCTTGAGAAGGTACTGAGCCATGATCCACAGGCAAACGCAAAGGCAGTTATTGTTTGGTCTTAACTCTGGAAGCGGGACAGCAAGAGAAACTTTTTGAATGATACCTGAGAAATCACACCAGGGTCTCTCAGGGTGCACAGAATTTAGCAACCAAGTACAAAGTAGGGCAGTGAGAACAGCAAAGGTTTTGCTTGGCATCTCCTGGAATCTCTGAAACTGCAGAGTGGAATCACCTATCTATTTAGTAATTGAAGAGGTGGTTCATACACAGATAGAGGAATCTTGTGGTCCCAAATGCTAGCACCACTACTTGTTGTCATTCCAAATAATTAGTTCCTTCCTATGGCAGTACATCTGGTCTTTCTTGCACAATTCCCCAGCACCAACAATATCAAAGTCAACTCCTTAGCATGATGCACAAGCTCCTTCACATCTGTCCCGCTCGGCTCATCTCCTGCCCTCTCCTCCTTACCTCCAGTCATGCACCCCTATGTGCTGTTCCCCAAGTGCACATGTTGTTTAGTGCTCTTGCTCTTCCTCCTCTCCGGGGGGCCCTTCCATATCTTCTTCACCAGCGCAATCCGTACTGATCTTTTCTTTTCTTTTCCTAATTCCTTTATTTATGGGCTCCTTCTCTTTCCTCTTTTCCTTCTTCTTCATTTTTCACATCAAGTGCCAAGTCTTTAAAGATTCTTCCTTGATCTTTTGTCTCTCCCAGTCTCAGGTGGTGCCCAGAGCCTCTTGTGCCCAGAATTTCCCCACACTCACGATTAAAGTGTTCATCTCAGATTCTGACTCTCTCCCTAACACATCCTCCACGCCAGATTGTGGTCTTCGATGGGTAAAGGTCGTGTGTGTGTGTGTGTGTGTGTGTGTGTGTGTGCAAATTATCTTAATCATTTAGCCAAGTATTCAGTACAAAGTAGGTTTCTGGAATAAATGAATGAGTGAATAAATAGTCACACCCCTTAGATCTATTCCATAAGTATGCAGGTACTTCTAAAAGGCCAGGAAAACTTGTTATTACATGTTAAAAGCTATTTCTATTAGAATAATTTCCAAATACATTCATATAGCTTGTGGTGAGCTCACACAGTTTGGTATTATTAACAATATGTACAGAGGATTTTGCAGAATGACATAATGAGAATGACAACATTTTATAACTAAATACCAGATAATGAAAGAAAATTAATTAATTTGCTGCTAAGATAAATGACTATACAAACTTAGCGGGGAAAGCTGCCACAGCTATTATGTTTCTAAGTTTGTTCTGGAATATAAAGTACCTTCCACTGAATAACTCCCACCTCCAATTAGCTGTATTAGCTCTATTAAGTTGAAATGCAGCTAGAGATATCCAGCTGCTATTTTAAACATCCCCAAATAATACATTCTGGAGCAAAAAGCAAATTTTGTAGGTAACAGGTATAAAATATCAGGGAATTTATCTTTCACATAGTAATTCACAAAAGAAAGAGCAAATACAGAATGCAAAGCAGTCTGTCTGTCCTTCTATATATCTTTGCCAATTAGCTTATAGGGAAGTTACTTAAAACAAATAACCTATTTTTTTTCAATGTTAATATTAATTTTACCAGGCCAAGCCATGAAGTCCTGAAAAGGGAAAAAGAAAAACCTACAACAGCTGTTTACCCTAAATCTGGCATCCCTTCTTTGGCTCAAGAAAATTGACAAAAATCTCATTTTATAAGTTCACTGCTACATAAAATTTACACATTTGAACATTAAATTTTACAGGTTTTGTTTTTTTAGGGGGGTAGATTATACTAAAATTCTGCTTATTTGCAGACAAAGCTGTGTCCTTGAGGGCACAGTTGAAGTTACAAACAAAACGTTTTATCTTATTTTATTTTGTTCAAAAATGTGCATTAAGCATCAACTATGTACCAGGCACTATTCTAGGTGCTGGGAATACAGCAGTAAACAGAATAAACTTCCCAACTTCATAGGATTACATTCCAGCTTAGCGGTCAGTAAACTTCCATAAAACATCAGCAGAGTGAATATTTTCAGTTTTGTGCCAAGACTGTTTGTAAGACTCAGCTCCGCCATTGTGGTACAAAGCAGCCACAGACAATACATGAAGGAATGAGTGTGACTGTGTTCCAATTCAACTTTATTAATACAGACAGGCATGGGGCCTGATTTGGCATGTAAGCCATTGTTTGCTAACTCCTATTCCAGTTTACAAAATTTCTTCTTAATCACCAAAACTAAGTAGGGGTATTACAGAATTTATGGAATGATTTACAGAATTATGGAAATTCAGAACTGAAAAAGGATATCCACTTATCTTAACCTTATTTTGCCCTGAGGGAGTAGGATCATGGTTAAGAGTGTGGCCTCTGGGATCAGCCTGCCAGTGTACAAATTTTGCTTTTTCATTAACTATGGGTGATTTGGGGCACGTTATTTAATCTCTCACTTTTTCTCATTGATAAAAGGAAGTGATTAATACTATCTACACCTCAGGAGACTCTTAAGATATCCAGGTAAACACTTATCAGGGCATATGGCTCACAGGAAACTCACAACAAAATTCTAGTTATTCATCAGAACAACAACATCACCACCACCAACAACAATAATGGTAACAACAAAAACACTGAGACTCAGAGAGGTGACAGGACTTGCAGAGGGTCCCATAGCTAGACAGTGTCCAAGTCAGGATAGGAACTCAGGCTCTGTGCCTCCAAACTCAGGATCACATCTGATCACTCGCTGTCCTTCCTGGATCTCAGTAAATCATGTGATCCATGAGTAATACATGCTGGGCATGTCTACAAAGGGTAGCAGGACTCACTCAGTTCAATTACCCAGGGAATTCTAGAGGTGGGCTGTGCTGTATGGAGAGGCATTTTAAGGAAACACACTTTTGAGAGTTAACCAAATCTTTCTGTTAGAAATGTGTCTGCTGTTGTCTCACTAGTATGTCCAAAGGTGAGGATACCAATGGAAATCACCCAGGAGAAGAAGAGTCATTCTGGAAAGACTATTCTGCAGCCATGGTGGATGAGAGAATCCAATCCCTCTAGGTATGAATGAAGCCAGGCCTTCAGTAGTAGATTCCCTGTGAACCAGAACCCCTGGAGGAGGTTAAACGTTTTGGCTTTTTTCACCTGATGGCAGACTCCAGTGGACCACCCAAGGAGCCCTTTGAAATACTATTTTTCATGGTAATTATTTTCAAACTTTTGGTTGTTTCACTTAAGGATCAGGTTCTCTAAAAACTTCTTTGAAGACCACAGTTGT
Source organism: Macaca thibetana thibetana (assembly GCF_024542745.1). Lineage (NCBI taxonomy): Eukaryota > Metazoa > Chordata > Mammalia > Primates > Cercopithecidae > Macaca > Macaca thibetana. The sequence goes on from NC_065584.1 coordinate 145,280,162, forward strand.
TCAGGGTATTTAATGTAAGTTATCCTCAGGGAAAGAGAAAAACCAGTTGTGAAAGCCAAGGGTTTTATACCACCACACCCTTCTGAAGTCCCACAGATTTCTACTATTTCAAGCAAATCAAGCCACAATAGCATAAATGTTCTTTCAAGGAACTTTAAGCTAATTAATTGTGAATGTGACAGCTAGAGTACAGAGAATTAATTTCCTGAGGTTGGTCTCCCCCCACCAAAAATGTGTTTTTTCTGAAGTTGGCTTTCTGGGATCTGTCCTTTGTGGGCTCTGACAGGAAGCGGGAGGGTCAGGAGACCACCACACTCGTTGGAGTCACTCAGAATTCTTTTGACAAATGGTTTTGCTGACTTGAGACATCTGGGCCATATTGGGCTTAAATTTGATTTTAAAATCTTTCTTCCTAGGCCAAAGATAATGTTCTCCTTGGAAATCCTAGACATTACTGCACTGGTGCCCATACACATCAACCTTTACGCACTTTTTAAAAACCTTCGTTATCACATCAAGGCGATGTGATAAGAGTCACACAACTTCAGTCTGCTTGTGACACCACTGATCACACTTGTTGGGATTTTTGCTGATTTTCTCTTCTGAAATCATTTTTGCATAGTACTGTTTCCAGGTAATTTTCAAAGAGAAACATCATCTAGTGTTTGTGCTTCAAATATTCATGTGTTTAATACAGGTGTATGGGACATCTTCTATGCCTGAGAGTTACCAGGTATCTGATATCATGAAAACATGGCTCTTTCCTCAAGGATTAGTGAGACAGACACCTAGTCACAATTCAACATGCTAAGTGCTATTAAATTTTGTGGATATTGGACATGTTTTCACTTGCGAGTGGAAGCTAAATGATGAGAACCCACGGACACATAGAGGGGAACAACACACACTGGGGCCTTTCAGATGGTGGAGGGTGGGAGGAGGGACAGGATCAGGAAAAATAATTAATGGGTACTAGGCTTAATACCTGGGTGATGAAATAATCTGTACATCAAACCCTATGACCTATGTAACAAACCTGCACTTGTACCCCTGAACTTAAAAATAAAAGTTTTAAAAAATACTTTCTGGATATTGGTGAAGACTTTTTAGAAGAAAGCACATCTCAACATAAGTCTGAGAAGTAGTTCACCAAGGCAAGTCAATGGGAAGCACACACCAGGCTGAGCATGTATGAAATCCAAACGCAGATTCTAGGACCTCTGAAGACCTAACGTAGTATTACTGAACATTGACAGCCTGTGTTTCTTTCACCTGCTTGGTGGGGTACACTCTTATCCTTCTCACCTACCTCTCTCTCCCCAGGACTTAGCACAGTGCCAGCTATTTTATAAGAATACAATCATAATGTCGAATGAATGAGTGTTCTTATGACTTTTTTTGGACACAAATGTTCTTCCCCTGAGATGGTAAGTTCTCTTAAGACAGGGTCTGAGGCTGTTTTGATATAATCCAAAGATAACTTAATCGATTTAGTCTGTGAGTAAAAATGGCTGTTATTTTTAAAATCCAGCTAGACGTTATCACTCTCATTGTTATTATAACACTGTTATCATATCCAAGCATTTTTAATGAAAACACCAAAGTTTATCTTACAAATAATGAATCCATTCCAAATCTAAGACTCTGTTAACAATCAAGATCCATATTCATGGAGTTCCTGACACTTTACTACTTCAGAAACATTAGTAAAATAAATTAATAAAATAAAGCAGTCAAAGCAATAAAAGAAAGATTTCACTTTCATGCTATGGAATTATGTCTGAATATACCCATAATTTCTTCCCTTCGCAGATATTGGTAAAATTGCCTAAATCATACACCAGTGGTGCTCTAATGAGACCCGATTTGGATTCAATTCTATTAAAGGCAAACTAACTGTATACAGAGGCCTTGCTTCAAATATTCACAATATTATACAAACTTTAACAACAAATCCCACTGAAGTGAGTTTGGGCTGGTGAAGAGTAAGGTGTGGAGACTAAATTAAGAATTTTCCAGTGTTGGCTGGGTGTGGTGGCTCACGCCTGTAATTCCAGCACTTTGGGAGGCTGAGGCGGGCGGATCACAAGGTCAGGAGATCAAGACCCCATCCCGGCTAACAAGGTGAAACCCTGCCTCTACTAAAAATAAAAAAAAAAATTAGCCAGGCATGGTGGCAGGCGCCTGCAGTCCCAGCTACTTGGGAGGCTGAGGCAAGAGAATGGCGTGAACCTGGGAGGCAGAGCTTGCAGTGAGCCGAGATCGCACCATTGCACTCCAGCCTGGGCAACACAGTGAGACTCCAGCTCAAACAAACAAACAAAGAAAAAAAAAAGAATTTTCCAGTGTTAAAGAGGACAGAGTGACTTTCTCCTCACCAGCCTCACCCTCTGGGGACACAGAGAGAGCTGCGAATTTGGCCTTACCCCGTTGGTGGCTGGTGTGACTCACACGGAGGGAAAATCATGGCTCAGAAACTGAAGATGTGTTGAAACCACTTTGATCTTTTGAGGCTCTGCCTGCTCACCTTGCAGTGGCTGAGTCCTGACCATCCTTGGAGGTCACTCCTGCTCCCGGAAAGCTCTGTTCCTCTGCTAGTACTTTTTAGCCTTCTTAGCTAAATCCTGACTTATCATTATTGCTCAGACCTCCGTCTGAAAACCTGGGCCCTGCAGAAACAGCAGCTATTGGAAGCAATACTCCTATAAGGACCTACTGTGCTTATTTTTCTAGATGAAGTAAATTATGTCTGAGGTAATGTCTTTTCCCTCAAGTTCACGCAGTGGGTTGGTAAAGGAAAAATTTCCGTTAGGTAGGCCTCCCTATAGGTATCCAGAATTGGTGTCTTATCCTATAATCTTTAGTTTTAATTTTCTTAATTTAAGCTCCTTGGATTCCAGACCTCCAGACCAACGGTGGATCTGCTCATCAAGCCCCAACTCAGGCACTCATCTGTTAGCTTGTGCAGGTTTTGGGACTGGATCTGAAGACCTCCAATGACCTTTCTAGTTCTTGGAGTCATGATTTCTAAGATCTGGCTGGCCTTGGTCTTCTTGGCTACCCAGGTCCTCTACTGCCTAAGTTCCTGTGTGACAAAATCAACTATTTCCATGTGTTAGAAGCATACACTTCATCTCCACTAGCAGCAGCAAAGAATGATCATCTGTCTTTGCAGGGGAGTAGGGGTTTACTGCAATAGAGAACCAGGTAGTGTGGTCCACAGTGCTGAGTTTCAATCTGTTGCTAGTTGCTAACCAGGTGGCCTTAGAGAAGTTTTTTTTTTTAAACCTTTCCAAACCTCAGTTTGTTCATCAGTCAGTAACATGAGAATAATTATGGTACCCATACATCACGGGACTGTTGGGTAGAGTATGTGAGATAATATATTTAAAGCCTTTAACAGAGCCAGGCACACAATCAATGCTAGATACATTAGTTGTTCGTGTTAGTGTTACTTAGAGAAGAGAAAGCAAATAACTATCAAAAGTCAATAAAATGATACTCTAAACATCTAATTAAATGCAACTTGATAATCATATAACTATACATTTATATGATTGGAAGCATTTTTTCCTAAAAAGAACAGTTAGTTTCTATGATTAATTATTTAGATTACAGAAACAAATTGGAGGACTCACTTTAAGAGGACATGAAGTGGCACCAATGGAGATCAGACATAAGAGGATATCAATGACATTTATGTCTAACAGGCTAATAGCACTGAGGGCTAGGGTCAGGGTTCTGGAAATTCCTCTCTATTAAAAGGAAATGCTTTTAAATGTTACTTAGCAGAAACAATTTCCTTTTTCACCCCTTGTAAAATAAGTCACGAACATAAACTTTCTACCTCTATGCACCATTTCAGAATGCCATTTCCTTTAAAAGCAGACATACAAGCCATCCGCATGAATGTGGGATTGTCAACTGGGTCACTAGATATAGGAGATTTATAAAATCTGTGACAGAATTTCCTGTAAGCATGATTTGAAGAAGTAATCTACTCCTTCACCCATGGGTCCTGGAATATGGCCTGCACACAGACAAATGTGTAAGATGCAAGAAGCACTTCTGCCTACCTCAGAGGCTAAAATTCTTTCTTCTGACCAATCACATCTCACTTTACCCTTTGGTTTCCAGGAACATTTAAGGATCAACTACTGGAAATCCTGTAGGTCTATAAACCTATGTATTTCTATTCCCTCACCCACTCCTCACCCTGGCATTGGTTTGGCATCCACCTCTTCACTCTATCTTACTTTAGGTCCTAATTTCTAAACCATGATTTCTAGTAGGTCAACCCTACTGTCATTTGTGTAGGTCAAAAACCATTGAATTTCAAGAACTTCATTTGATTCAACCTATTTTCTCCCTTGTTAGTTTATGGATTTGTTGTAGGCCAGCTCAAAGCCTCTGGAAAGGGAGAAAATATATGCATATAGCAATAAACAGCAATAGACTGGTTTTTATAGATATTCAACATAATACAAAGAACTTAAATTTAATACATGTCTGACTTGAGAAAGCCAGAAATTAAAAAAAAAATCTGCCAATGGGTTTAACTTTTTTTCTTAGGGTATGCCTTGCTTTAAAGGTGAGGACGGTACTAATCTACAAAACAAATCTTGCCACCCGACACCTCAGCCTCTATCTCTCACCCCTATTTTAACCTCAAGGCCTCTTCTGTAGACCCCACTATGGGTTCCTCAATGGTTAGACAAATGCTGATCTAAACAAGGATTAATTAGGAGTTAGTTGAAAACAATGCTCCATGCTCTGCCTTTCTCACAGTGAGTCATGACTCCAAACTTCATCATGCTCTTCAGACCCTTGCTGCACCTTTCTTATCGTCAACCTGGCCTCTGCTTTTGGACTGCACTTGTCTTTCTTCCAGCTGCCACACCACACTCCTATGGCCTCTTAAGCTGCATGGCTCCTGCCATTCCCATATCTGGACACACCCAGCATGACTGTCTCTGCTGGGGGCTAGAAACAGCCCCACTAGAGAGAGACCCTCATCAGGCCAGGACGCCCCAGACAGGCACCTCTGACCAGCCCTGCTGGGACCTAGTGCCGCCCCACCACTTCTCCCAAAGGGTTTTCTCAATATATTCAACTGTCCTGAAGTCCCTACTCTACCCACTGGATGAAACACCATTTTACCATTACTTAGAAAATCAGGATATGGCTTAAACTATGAGGCTGGTCATTAGAGCTGAGGCTCAAAGCACATTTCAAAACCCAAAATGGCCACTCTGTCACTGTCATTTCATTTTGAGTAAACCTCTAGCCTTTCTTTTACCACCAAAAACACAAGAAGAGAGCGAGAGAGAGAGAGAGAGAGAGAGAGAGAGAGAGAGAGAGAGAAAAGAGAGTGGGAGTAAAAGGGAAAGTGTTAGAAAACAGGGTGACTTTTTCTGAACAATGGTTGCATTAAAAAGTGTCCTTAAGGCAGAGAGACCACTCAAGAAGGAAATAACACCTCAAACCAGGGGGCCATTCACCAAAAAAGAGTTCACATTTGAAGCTCTTTGCAAAATGTTTTCCTGTATCTGTTTTCCCTTGTTCACTACAAAACTGATGAAAAATAAAGATGATAAATATGTTTATACAAAAAGAACCCATTCAATAATTCACCACCTTGTTGGCTTACAATACAACTACTCCAAAAGAAATGTGTTTTCCTACCCACTGACCATGAATGGACACCTGAGACTTAAATATGGCTCAGAGCATTGTCTTCCTGTGCACGTGTTGTGGAACTGTCCCTAGCATGCTGCCTGTGCTAGTTAACCCAGGTGGGGCTTCCTCCTCAATTTGCCCCGCTGTTCTGTATCTTCCATCTCTTATGTCTCCCACTACAAAGCATGCTGGCGAACACCCAAAGTTTTGTTTTGTTGCAACCACTAAAATTCACTAGACATGGAATTATAGTATTTTTCAGCCTACCACAACATTCTCAAATAGGGGCAATTTTGTCCCCCAGGGTATATCTGGCAATGTTTGAAGACATTTTTGATTACAACAACTAGGACGGGTGTATGCACTGACCTCTAATGGGCTGAGGTCAAGGATGCTGCTAAAAACATCCTACAATGCACCAGACAACCCTTCATGATAAAGAATTTTCTGGACCAAAATGTCAGTAGTGCTGAGATTGAGAAACTCTGGCCTAAGTGGAATACGGTAATAAGCATCTGCTAGGCCAAAGCCTAGGGAGGGAAGGAATGACAGGATTTGCCTAGAATTACCCAGTTTGGAGGTGGTAGGGCTATATGTGGCACTCAGGTTAGGTAGTACTATACATTTCCTCTACAGCATGTCTATTCTAAAAGGATTTATCCTTCAGATGGAGCTTAACTACACACACACACACACACACACACACACACACATACACACACACACGGTCTAGAAGGATACACACCTAGACTCATTGGTGATTATTGCTGGACATAGTAGGATTGTACTGAATTTCCCTCCTTGTTCTGATATGTTCAGCCAAAATTTATTTGGTTTGTTACTTTTGTTTTACTTTACAATAAGCACTTGCTGCTTTTATAAGCAGAAAGAATAAGAAACTATTTTTATTTTGAAAAACTGTATAGGAGGCTGAGGTGGGAGGCTCACCTGAGGTTATGGGTTAAGAGTTTGAGACTAGCCTGGCCAACATGGTGAAAGCCCATCTCTACTAAAAATACAAAAATTAGCTGGGTGTGGTGGCAGGCGCCTGTAATCCCAGTTGCTCGGGAGGCTGAGGCAGGGGAATCACTTGAGGTGGAAGCTGCAGTGAGCCGAGATCGCGCCATTGCACTCCAGCCTGGGCGACAGAGTGAGACATCGTCTCAAAAAAAAAAAAAAAAAAAAAAAAGAAAAAGAAAACCTACATAAAAATGCAGTTGAATTTAGCTTGATTAATATTTACTGCTGGTGTGAGCACAGCAAGGACAGCAATACAGAGTCATAGGGAACGGATGGATATGTGGTACCAATAGGGACTCTTCCAGAAAACTGACAACATGGATTCAGAGTATTAAAACATATCCTGTCGTTGACTTAGCAATTACTTTATAAGGGATCTGTGCCAAAGAAAAAAAGGACCTCAAAGATGGATATAAAGAAAGCTAAGCGAAGTATTATTTTATAATAACAAAACAATAGAAATAATCTAAATATCTAAAGTATGGCTTAATAAATTCTAGTTTGACTGAACAAAATATATAAATTATATTAAAAAGTGTTGGTTTAACCCCAAATATGTGCAAATGATGGAATGGTATGCAGCTGTTAAAGATCATGTTTTCTATTATTTCAGTGTTGATCTCCCCATTAAACTGACGTCCATGAGGCCAGGGATCTTGCCTTTTCCATTCCTTCTGCATTCCTGATATCCAAAGCAGTTCACACAGTAGGTGTGTAATAATTATTGTTGAATGATTACAATGAATAAATGAATATGGTTATCAGTGACAGTATTACAGATAATTAGAATCTTTTTATTTTTCTATTAATATGTTTATGTTTCCAAGATTCTCCAATAAGCATATGTTACTCTTATAAATAAAAGATAGATTGTGTTGTTCGTGCAAAAAGTAAGGGAACAGAGAACTTAAATTAAAAACAAAAAAGGAGTACAAAAGAGTATACGAAAGGGTGTTGAGTACTTGGGAAGCCCATTCCACGATGCAACTGAGGGATACAATGATGTGGCTGCCATGGATTCAAAGTGTGGGGGTTATATTTAGCCAAACGATGGCCAGCACTCCTTTGTCAAACTGGTTTTCTCTTCCAGCATTCTTCCCTGATTTGAGCTTTTCTCCCACTGGTAACTCAAGAGCTAAAACAATGGAGAAGCTACAAATCAGATTCGTTGGTCATAGCCTCCAGTGTCCCCCACAGTATTGGAGGCATTGTGGCAGCCGTAGAGGCTGGGGGTGCTTTTCAACTGGATTGCGTCTGTGGCTGACAAATGGAATAAAAGAGCTATGCTGTGGTGCTCAAAATAGAACAGAAAAAAAAAAGTATCCCAAAGAGAGAAAGAAAGAGAGAGAGAAAGACGAGAAGAAGAAGAAAATGGCACAGACATGAGAGGCTAGCTTCTGGAACAACCTAAAAAGACCAATGTTAACCCAGACCCATGGATATGATTCTCACATCCTTTGTAGAACTTTTTTTTTTTTTTTTCAAAAGTGCCTCTTTGGGACTGCAACCCTGAAAAATGTCATCTGCCCCTTTGCTGGAATGACTGGATCCTTATGTCACCCGTAGAAAAAAAATGCCTGGTGATTTTATGTATATTTGACTACTTGTGGTCATCTGAGTGAGGTGATTGAAGAAACAAACAAGTCTAAAAATATAAATCCACATACGTGTATGGAGAGACAGCAAAAGAATCTGAGTGAAAAAATGAAAGAGGGATACAGGGAGAGAGACAGGGAGATGTGGACAGCCTATAAAACAGGGTGGGCCCTGCAGTAACTGTCACGGTTTAGAGTTAGCAATTACTGAAGTGGTCTGGAGTTTATTGGTTCTATTAAGGTCCTATGTCAAAACCCATTCTCTCTTGCCTTCTTCATCCCCCCAAAACTTTGAGATAATACGTCTTTACCAAGAGAATAATCCTTCCCTCCTTCAATTAGAGCTATAGCTCAAGATGAAAACAGTCCCCAAAAGAGCATGGGAGTCATGAGTGTCTCGTTGTTCTTGAGCACAGGTTTTAGTGACAGAGCAAGGGTGACTGGGAATCCGGGGGTGAGAGGAAGGTGGGAGTCACTGAAGGAATAATAGGCCCCCAAAACAAATGTTGTTTTCCTTATAGTTTGGACAATAGCCCTGTCTTTAAAAGCAGCCTTTTCATTTCATTCTATGAAAACAGCGTATGTGACTGTAGCAGATTAAAGATGGCTATATATTTTTGACACTCCCTTCAGTGAGAAGTGGGTTTGATTTCCACTGGCCTTGAATCTGGGTTGGTCTATAATACTTTGACAAATAGAATACAGTGGAAGTGACACCATGCCCCATGTAAGAGGACTGGTAGCTTCAATCACGCTCTCTTGTAGCCCTGATCTTCTACATAATAAGTCCAAGTTCTCTGTAGTAGAACCATGTAGAGATAACCTGAGAAAACATGGAGTGTGCAGTTGAATCCCAGACTTCCAGCTATCCCTGCCAGGTTACCAGATATACGAGTATTGCCATCTTGAACCCTTCAGACCAGCCTGGCTGCAGTTGAATACCAACAAGTGACTCTAACTGATGCTAGGCAGAACAGAAGAATTGCCCAGCCTAGCACTGTCTGATTTCCTGACCCACGAAACATTGGGAGATATAACAAAATGGCTGTGGCTTTGGCTACAGAATTCTGGAGTAGCATGTTATACAGTGATAGACAGTCTGGTCCAGGCAAGAGAATGACAATGTCTGTCTACTTTCAATGTTGGCTTTGAATAAAATATATATATATTTCAGATAGATCGACAGAAAGAACACGATTTTCACTCTTTATGGAATGCAGCACAATGCAAACGCTATCTGTTTGTCTCAGCTCAAATCTTAGCCTTGCCATTTGCTCCGTAGTATATAACTTTGACAAACTACTAACTTCTTTGAGTCTCAACTTCCTCATGTGTAAAACAAGGATAACAACATTGCCTTGATGGAATGGTTGGAATTGTTACATGAGAAAGCAAATGTGAAGCACGGAGCTCAGGAAGAGGTGTGCACAGCCTGTGCTCCCTGAGCCATCTTGTCTGTGTTAACTTCCAATTTTCGAATCTCAGGCAGCTTCTCTGCTGCCTCATTTCCTGGTCACTCCGACTTTTCCTAGGGAATCACTTCCCCACTGTTTGTCTTATTGACATTTCGACCTGACTGACTGTTAGACCTTCAGCAAATAGAGGGAATCTTTAAAAGAACCATATCTGGTATCCAAAAGGTCCTTCAGTAGCAGAGAAGTTGTTATATGTGGAGATTACATTTCTCCAAAAAATCAAACAACATGGTTTGTTGTAAGGCAGATTATCTAAACATCCATAATATGAACATTAAAAAAAGATCAAAAAGGAGTTCTAAGAATTGAGATGGTAAGAAAAAGAACAAGAAGGTTCTAAGTTGGGATTTCATTGAAGTGACTGGACAAAGGTGAGCAAGTGGGGGCCCCTGGGTATGTTTCCCATCTTCCTGTCCTACAGCTCACGAGGGCTGAGGCAGTAACTAGGTCTCAAAGGCTATACACTGCAATGTCTTTTGCCTACAACCAAGTGCAGAAATATCCCACATGAAAGGCTCGAATTCCATGCCTGGGTGGTTCCCGTGGAACCTTTCCTTGCACTTGCTTATGTTAAACTCCTTATAGAGTCAGCCTGCCAAGGGCCACCCAGTGACAACCATGGATTTCAATTCTTCCTGCAAAATATGTCAACCCATTTGCTTAGTCAATATAGACTGCTTTGATCTCCACCTGAGGTGGGTCTAAGAGTAATGAAAAAAAGCAACTTTTCTTGCATAAACAATTGTAAGGATGATGAAAGAATCAAAACTCTGAAAGAACAACTTAAGACATTACTAAAAGGACTGTGTCCTCATCCAGGTTTTGCAATGGGGATATTTTATAGTTACAACTTCTTCCTAGACAACCGAGTCTCCTTCTGAAATGGTTTGGCACACCTGCTAAGAGTTTGTGGCATAGACTTGGAAGAGGACTGAGAACTTTGAAATCCCTACCCTTTGCAAGGACCAGAGGAGACTCACAGTTGCCACATTTAAAGCTAACAGCCCACTAGAACAACATCATCTGTGACTATCTCTCTTGTGCTCCTCGGCTACAAGATCGTCTTCCTTGATAGTTTTCATTGCTTCTGGAAGTAATTTGCTCTTCATCAGGTTATCACAAATGAAAACCAAGACAGGTCAGAAGAAAGCTGCCTTCTTTGTCAGCAAGATACTTCCCTTTGCCAGAGCTGAGACAGAGAGAGAAAGAGAGAGAGCTGGAATTAGAAAAAAAAGATTTCAAGTCCCTTTCTGACGTCTGTGATCTTTTAACAGAGATGTAAAGCATATGAGATTTGCAACCTTTCGTGGCCTGAAGGCATCCAGTTATTTGGTCAGTTGTGAAGACATACTCTTGTTCCTACTCTCACTGTCATGCTGTCATAGGGGGGTGCATGCCTGTTTCATGATAAAAGGAAGCCAAACTGGGTTTTTACAGGAATTTCAGAAGTCTCAGAATTATTGAAGACTCATACCAGGATGAAACCCAAGTTCCTCATACCAAAGTGAAGCAAATGTGACATATTATAGACCAGAGCAGAGGAGCAGGAAGAAAGAGAAAGAAATGGCAAAGAAGTAGGAGGACAAAATGAATAGGAAAAAAAGCACATTTTCATGCATGTTGGATGTAACTCCTGGGACATCAATTTCTTTCTATGTGGTTATACGTTCGTGGTTTATTTGGCATTTGGACGGGCAGAATGGGGGGAAGGGGTTTTTAAAAATAACACACTCTCTTTGGCACAGGACAGTACTAGCATGAAAGGATGGTTGTTTCAAAGGACTAATCCAGGCTGTGGGGCTGTCCTGCAAACACTGAATCATGACCTTGCCGGCACCTTGCTGCGGGCATCAGCAGGAGATGATGTAGAGGTTCCAGCAATGGTATTTTCTTCCACGTAAGACCAACCACATTCCCTCACAACGTACTTCACATAGTCTAGCACTCCGTGTAGTCCAGTATGGGCATGTAAGAAGCAGCAGGCTAATGAGAACCCAAAATGAAGAAAATCTAAAAATTAGCCCTACTTAGCCAATAAAAAGTAGCTCCAGCTAACCCAGCCAGACCTTTACGAAAGAGCCCAGGAAGGTCTCTCTCCATCCTTGCCCTGCTCCTCAGCCTCCCCTTTGTTCACCAGGCTCCCAACCTCTCCTTGCCTCATACACACCCGGCCAGAGATGCTGTTTCATTGGCTGGATGCACAGCACTTGCGCGGAGCAAGGGCTTTCTGTTGTTGTTGTTGTACCTGCCTTCTTGCTCCATCAACTCCAGGTGAGTATTTCAGGGCCCCAGCTGGGCCGTCCTAAACCTGTCAAGTCTGACCACCCCACCTCAGGGCACACTGGCCTGCCTGAAGCAAGGGCAGCAGGCCGGTGGGCCTGGTCACCAGTCCCTGGAGAAGGTGTTTCTACCACGTTCTTTCAGTGTGGTGAAAAGGACATGTGTGAGTGCTAAGGAAGAGAGTTACATGGGGTGAACAGGGAGAGGAAGATCACGTGTGCACATGCACACACACACATGGACACACACTCACACCGGCAATCTTCTCAGGGAAAATAGCTGATGATCATGTTTCCGCAATGGAATAACATCAAACCCAAACCACAAGGTAACAGCAGCCGTCTGGCCCACCCGACACATGGCATTTCTGGGCACAGTGTGGCCGATTATATCCTTCACCCCACGGCTCTTTCAGCCCTGCTGTTTCTGGCTCTCCTCAAGATTCTCTTTCCCTTTAAGACATCAGGCAGGTGCTTGTCAATTAGAGTGAACCACAGAGAAAAGCTGTCTGTGCCTTGGGAGAGGTGAACCCGCTTCTTGATGAGCCCTTCCCGAGCCAGCAGCAGGCCTCCTGCCCAGAAAGGATGGGGCAGAGAGATCCGACCAGGGGATGGGCAGAGGAAGCCTCACATTCCTGCTCCGAGGAGTGGGAGGGTGGAGGCAGAGAAAGAGCCTTCACCACAGACAAACAACGTGTCTTCAATTGTACAGAAAGCCACTGGGATCAGAAGCTGCTCATGCTGTTTAAGAGGTGCTTAAGGAAAATGGGGCCACCTCAGAGGCACCTCTCCTGACCCGTCTCTGCCACCCCTAGCCCTGTGCTCAGGGTCAGGGTGGCCTCCCATGTCGCGCACTTATCCAGTGTTTACCCTGCCATTATCCTGGCTGCAGCTGACTACTTCCCACTTGATGAACTCCTGGAGGCAGGAACTAAATTCTCCGGTTCTGTGCTTCCAGCACCACGCCCAGCACAGAGAGGGGGTTCACTCAATGCTTGTTCAAGGACTGATATCTAGGCAAGCTTCCTTTTGCAGAAGAGGAAACTGGTGCTTAGAGAGAAAAGATGGGGAAGGGAGTTGGGGGCGGGGGGGAAGAAGCCACCCCTTCTGGAATACCAGGGAGCATGTTAGGCATCTGGCGCTCATTTGTTAATTTTCCTCTCAGAACCCTGGTCAATTAGGCTTCACTGCCTTGCAGACTTCCTAGTGAGTGCTGGGACACCCATTTATTTGGGAGAGAACAAAATGCACAGTTGTACGAAGGCAAAGGCTGAACAGTTGGGGAGAGTGACGGTTGGAGAGAAGAGCATCAGTCGCCTCATGGTGAACCGAAATGAGAGCTGCGCTGTGTGGGAGGATGCCTGGGAGGCACCAACACCCCTGGAACTCAGATCTGGCCTGCCTTGCAGGCAAAGATACACAATCCTTCAAGTTAAAATGTTGAAGGGCAACAGACCAAAACCAGAACAACACAGTTTCCACCTCCTCCCCTTCACCTTTGCCCATTAGCAGAGTTAAATTTATACCAGGGTTAAATTTCTATGTATGAACTCACACACAGAAACCAAAATACACTACTACTGGAAACATAAATCATAACAACTCTTTTGGATGGCAACGGACGTAAAAATACCTTAAAGATACAAAATTACTTCTGACACACAAAGAATAAGAGATTATTAAACAGCACCAAGTAATTTACCAATTTTGAAAATAGAGGAAAATGTATCACACATGTATTCATGTACTCTGGAAGGTTCCCTTCTAAAGGCAGGCCCTATTAGGATTCTCGGAGTCCATCTTTCCACAGTAAGTCCCTTAGAGGTCACTGTCTTATTTTCTAACTGTCTGTGCTATGCACATAGGCATCCCTGCATCATATCAGCACTTGTTTAAAGTCACCTGATGTTAGAGCTGAAGGCACTTTCATGATCATTTATTCTAACCCCCTTATTTCACATTTGGGAAAATTGAGAGCTCAACGAGTTTTCTCAAAGTTAATAGTAGAGGTGGGCCTGGAACACTGCATATTTCTAAAATGTCCCATTTAATGCCATTCTTTAACTACAGACCACACCAACTCCTCTCAGAAGAATGCAAGGTACACAAATTTTAAATAAGAAAGAAATTACATGCTTGCCATCAAGAGGTGTACCGCTTGTCCACACCATCTCCACTTTTCTCTTGCCCTGGAGGCCCCAGCAGTGGAATCGTGAGCACATAAGCCATGGAGGATGACGCTGCAGAGGAGAACATGTGTTCCTGTGGTCAGGGCATCAGCCACCATCGCCCTGCTCGGGACCCTTTCACAGGGACCGCAGAGAGCAGTGGTGATAAGGTGTGGCTGAGGGCTGTTCTTTTTGTGCCATTTTAGTGATGCTGGGATGTTATGCAAGGAAATCTTTGGCATTGCAGTAATCCTGGATTATAAATAATTTAGCATATTTCTTTGTAAACTACAGGCCAGAATCCTTGCAAATAAGAAAGGATTAACTTTTTTAGAAGTACTTGCTCTTGAGACTTTAAGTTCAAGGCAGAACAATGCTTGCCGTGGTAATTCCATCTATTTTAAGATCACAAAACCATACCAAGTTGAAACCAGAGCAGAAGATATTAATGCAGTGCTTTCTCTGAAGTGCCCAATAGTGGGACGAGAAAGCTTTCAAAGGGAATTAAGTAGACAGAGAAAGCTCCCTGTTCACGTCCAAATCACAAGGAGGCGGCTGAATAGGATTCACAGTTCTCCATGGGAAGGACCCACACCACAGCTAATGTTCAAAACAGGGGGGAGATGTCTCGGGAAGATCAAGGACCCAGAATTCTGCTGTCAGAATCAGCTGCCTGCCCATTAGAGCCTCAAAAGGACCCTCTACCATGTATGAGCCAATATGATCCTGCAAATGAGCCCATTTTTCTTTTTGTAACTGGCCCAAACTTTATTTAAAGGAAGCTATCATTATGTAATATTTCCAAAGCACCCTTGATGTAAACTTCAGATCTGATATGTGGGTGTACGCATGTGCACGTGTGTGTGCTCACACTGTGTGTGTGCATGTGTGTAGTGGGAGAAGGTGAGGGGACAGTGAAGAGTCAGATGTACATACAAAGTAGAAAAACTGATGGGCAGCTGCTCTGAGTACGGAGGAACAGAGAAGCATCCAGGGAGACCCTCAGGTCAAGTCTCAGCACCTGGTACATCACACAGACAACAGACGTGAGGGGAACAATATTAGCTCCAGAGAAAGTCAGAGCCAGGAACAGCAGAAGAGTCAAATGGGCAGCAAGAGGCGGAGACTCAGAAAACATCAGCCAGTAAGTAGGTGGCAAGGCAGGGGCATGAAGGACTAGGACAGTCAGTGAACTGCACCTCCAAAACCTGTCCTCCAATGCCCACTGTGCTCTGCCCTCTGCCTGTCTTTCCAGCATCGTTTCCTGCTATTCTGCACGTGACTCCTTTACACCACCAAATTATAAATGCAGCCTACTCTGCATGCTGTTTTCTAGCTTCTTGCCTTTGGTTTTTCTGTTCTTTGTGCTAAGAAAATCCTTTCTCCCTTCTCCTAAAAATGTATCTCACTTTCCAAAATTTAGCTTTATGGTCACTACCTCCTGGATGCCTCTGTGCCTTCCCAAACCTTCAGGGTGGGTTTAGTACCACTCCTACATGCTCTGATGATATCTTGCCAATTTCCAAGCTTCCTCCAGAGGAAGATGGCAAAGAAGTTTCATCTTTGAAAAAAGCTCTAAAAGAATTATGGCTGTTTGGGGCAGGCACTGTGTTGAGTATGATTCCAAGGCCTCATCCAGAATCCATTGGAAAGACTGCGGCAGTCATTAAGGATGCCTGCCATTTAAGGGTGTGGGTTGAAGTTTAGCCATTCCTGATGAGGCCAACATCTTCATTAGGCAGATGAGGAACCTGAGGCTGAAAGATGGGAAATGCCTTGCCCAGTGTTACAAGGCTGGTTAACAGCACACTCAGATAGGAATTCCAGGTCTTGGGATTCCTAAGCAAGTACTCCTTTTAAATAAGATTCCCAAAGATTCTAAATCTGGAATGTTGAAACTCTTAACATATTTTTAACTTTTTCCAGGGGAGGAAGGTAATTATATAGTGATGGAACCAGTGAAGAAAAACTTGAAGCTTTTGCAATTTTGCTTGGACACCCACTCACCTGAACCCGTGTCTTATGATGTTTTCTCCTGTCCAATCCTCCAAAAGTCCCTGCCTTTATGCTTTTTTTAAGTGAGCCCTGTTGGTACCGCCAGTGTCTATTACCCAGGTTAAAACGAAGACCTCTGAGCTGACTCTCCTGATATCACTAATATACAATCAAAATGGATGCATACACCTCTGTGTCAGGGAGGAAAGGTAGAGGAAATTGAAGTCACATTTTCCAACTTCATCCTTCACTCCTCTCACTCTGGAAGCTGAAACTTTCCTGACAAAGAAATATACTTAGAAAGGTTTCATTAGATAAACTCTTTCCTTATCTTACTGTGAAAGAAATTTTCCAGTGAGTTCCAGTTTCTGGAGGTTACAAGGTAAAAGGGAAGGAAAGTTGGCATGCTCCCAGCCTGACAAGAAGTTGTCGCATTACCATCAACGTCACATAAATTTAGCTGGAACACTGTATCGGATTCTATAAGGCACTTACCTGAGCCATTAAATGGTGAGAAACATGTAACATTTGCCTGCCCACCCCCTCTCCCATTGCCCTCTGCTTCCCTGAGAGTTTAGATTCCAGATGAATTCTCCCAGCATAGCCTCAGCTTGCAAAAGGTCATCTAACCTTTAAACTTCCATCCAGCAAAGCAGGCTGAAGAGAATCACCAGGGTGTCTCCTGTTATGTGCTTCAACATCAAATGACCTGCTTCACCAGGTTACCCAAGGACACAGCTTTAACCAAAGACGTGAGAATTCCCAGAACTGGAAGCAAATGAGGGCTGATGATAGGACATTCCCTAAACCTCCTATCCCAGGATGCTCGACAGCAATTAGCAGCCATGTCCTTTTGTCTCACCTCCGCTGTGTTTTTAGCAGCTCAGTTTCTTCAGAGGACAAGGCCAGAGGGAATGGGATTAGGCTGGGAGCCCTGATTTTCTGAGGGAAGAGGGTATTAAACATTTTCATTTGGAGTTTCTCTGAAGGGTTTCTGGACAATCAGCACCCCCACCCCACACCCCTGCGAAACTCCTCCCCGCACCGCCCCTCTCTGTTTCTTTAGGTGCCCACCTTACCCCTCAACAAGAAATCAAAGCAGCCAATATGCAGTTGAATTTCCAAGTCGATGAAAAGAAGAGATTCCCCTGTATCCGTTTGTCTGGGTGTGTGCGTTTTTTCTTTAAATTTTAAATTTTGGATAAGCCCTCCAAGAAAGAGGCTCCTAAGGGAAGCGGGGGCTGAAGGAAGGAAGAAGTGGGTGACAAAGTCTCTAGGGGATCAATAAATTCAGCTACTCCTGTGTACAAGGGGAAGGACAGTGCAGGAAGTCAAATGGGAGAAGAAATCCCAGAATCATAAATTTTAAAGCCGAAAGGATCTTTAGAGGTCACCTGGCGTAACCTCCTCTATTTTATAAATGAGGAAACTAAAGTCAGACATGCTAATGGACCTGCCCAAGGTTATGCAACTTGCGATGAGAAAACGAGGACCCAAACCCAGACCTCTCAATTCCCCCGTCTTGGTCCCTTCATCTTCTTCACAGCCCAGAGCAGTTGCCATCTCGGCCAAGCAGCCATTTTGATCGCCGAAGTGCCTGCGGGAGGACCCCAGGGCCACCCCGAGACACCTCCCATGATGCTCCTCTCCTCGGAAGCCACATCATGGCTGCCCACTCTCTCTGAAGACTCCCTCCGCCGGCCACGCGGCCCGCAGCCAGAGTTCTTCCTGTGAAGAGCCTTCACTGCTTCACTTTTTATGTGAAGCTGGCAAAGCTGCTTCAGCGATCATTTTTTAACACGGCAGCTCCCTGACAAGAGGATTAAAGCAGGCGGCTTTCAAAAAAGTATCAAGAATAATTTAAAATGCAATATGTTAATGCTTGTCTAGAGTTTTGTACACTTTCGTGAAAAGTCATAAATCTCTCCCGCCACACCCTAACGACAATCCTGTAACTGGCACGGTTTTCTAACATTAAGAAAAAAAAAATTAGTGAACACAGTCATAAATTAGGACCAGAAATCTAACTGCAGATGAGGCTTCCGAAGTCACAAAGCAAAATTGGGCGTGGAGTCACAAACTGAGGATTTTTGAGGGAGTAGGTGGTGGTTATTTTGGAGGATGGTTCCTTTGCAGTCTTCCTGGAGGATGAGCAAGGGGACTAGAAAACTACTGCTCAAACGCTAGTGTGCATCAGAATCACCTGGAGAGTTTGTGAAAACAGATTGCTGGGCCCCCTCCCTAGACTTTAGTATTCTGCAGGTCTGGGGCAAAGCCTGAGAATATGCATTTCTAGCACGTTCCCAGGAGCTGATGCTGCTGGCCTGGGGAACCATGCTTTGGGAATCTCTGGGCTGGAAAGATACCTTTAGGCCTCTGCTGGTGTTAGGACTTCATTAAAATATGGAAGCAAGAATGTGAGGTACAACTTCAACATCCCTGCATAGGCACAGCAGGCAGGGCGGGAAATAAAATCGCACACATGCGAGGGCTCGTTGTCACAGCATCAAGCAGTGCCTTAAACAGGGAGGTGAGCAGTGTCCTCCAGCTGCTACAGTCACCTCTAAAAAGATAATGCCTGTCTGAGCAAAAGTAAACAACAGAAGGCTTAAAAACCCGGGGTCCACATGCTCATTCCTCAAGCAGTAGAAAACGTCTTTATGTAGAGAAAGTGCAGTGTAAATAGAAAGTAGGGCTCGATTTCCACAAGCTCGAGTCAAAGAATCTGCTGAGAAGGCCACATGACACACGAAATGAAATCCAGGTCCTTGATACCCGGAGGCAAGAAAGCGAACGGAAGATCCAAGAAAATCCAAAGGTTCCTGAATTTTTACAGTAAACAGTTCTGATTGGATTCACTTGCTATTTTGGAACATACATGAAGTTCATTAACTGGCATACATTAAAAAAGAAAAAAAAATAGAAAAAGAAGGAGCTGTAGGACAAATCAGTAATTGCTCCTTTAGAGCAAACCAAAGTTACTGAGAAAATCTCCTATAAAGGCTCTGTCAAAACAAGTCACTTAAGGATTAGTGAGAGCTAAATCCTCCGTCAGAGAGATTTTTCTCAACAGTCGTAAATGGGTTTTAGTATCGGAAAATCTTAGAAAATATACTTCTCCTGCCTCTACCCCCCTGTCAGAACGGCTCTTTCAATAGCTCGGCATCTTGTGGGAGCACAGTATTTCCTTAGGCTGAGGCCTTTTATTTAAAAAATAAAATAAAATAAACTCTGTAATTCATGGCAAAGTCAGTGACTGGAAATAAATCTTTATGGGCACCAAGTGCATGTTTCAGAGGCTTGCCCGTACAACGCACATGGTCAAGTACAGTCTCAGCAATTTCCCTCCTAACAATTAGTATAAGCTAGGGCTCTTACTTCAACTTTTTACCTTGTTCCATTTTTGGTCTCTTTTTCTTAAGGTTTCACTGCTCAATTTGTTCATTTTGTGAGGCAAGAGCTTAAAGTTCATCCTTAAAATGCGTAGGTGATACAGTTTTTTAATTAGAAAAAAGCAAACACTGCTAATCCCAAACCTTTTCAATGGCAGCCTTCTAGGAGCACACATTTTAATTCCATCAGTAAAGGGTCATCTTATTCATTCTCTTACAATCATCGTGGTGGCCCATGAGGTATTTCTGGGCAGTCTCTGGAGTCTATGACACTGGATTACCGAGGTCTGTCTCTGTTCATTAAGTGAGTGTTCAGAGAAGACCCACTCATCCTTTAAGCACTTAGAGACACTCTGGAGTTTGATCCTCATGAGACGGGGAGATGGCAAGGCCATTTTCCTGTCTGCTTCCCAGATGGTCACACTCTTCTTTGTCTGCCCAAGCCTTTTTTCTCTTATCAGTACTCAAAGCTAACGCCTCTTAGACAACATTGGTACCAATCAATGGAAAGCTAACACACTTGCACAACAGTCCATATGTGAATAAGCTTTGATTTTACCCCCCTTGGATATAGACTGCGTTTCTAAACTTTGCATTTTCTCCATTAGACCCTTTAAAAACATCCACTTGTCAGACATGAATATTTCTCCTGATACCCACATAGCAAGTCTTAGTTACAGGCCTGGTTTTAGGCATTACTATACAAGGTCATTCCTTAGCATGTGTGACATGAGTGAGTAATCAGAAATCCCAACCCCAAAATACTTCCCTTCCCAAACTACCTTATGCCCAAAATTTCACCACTGCAAAATCCTTAAGACACTTTTAAGTCCAGAAATACCCTTTTAATACTAAATCATTCTGAGAGGCAACCCATTAAGTCTATTTAATTAGCAAGACTCTGGAGAATTTAGCTTTTTTTTTTTTTTGGCTGCATAGCCAAGGGAATTTAGGGTTGGAATGACACAGGCCTGAGTGGAAATTCAAGAGCTGTCATTTCCTAGCACCATGAACTTGGGCAAGTCACTTAACCTCTAAGAGGCTCAGCTCTATCACTTTATCTAAGTGGGGCCTGACACTTGGATAGTACTCAATAAGCAAATTTCCTTTCTCATGAGCTGGCTGGTCAGGGAGAGGAGGTCAGGACAGAATATCTACCCAAGGTTGAGAAGACAGGAGAAACCAGGGCACATCCTGGAGAGGGCAGCTTCAGGAGTGGGTCCTGGGGTCTGAGGTGGGGTGGGAGATGTTTTCAATGTCGTTTAATGGGCAGTAGTGGGAACAAGGAGAGTTCCGGTCACTTGGAAAAGAGGACTGCAGAGTGGAGGCAAGAGCCACAGAAAAGAGAGAAAGTCCCAGAAGGGGCTAGAAGGGCCATCTTCTGCCTGCTTCTCTCATCTGTGGATCACCAGGTCTACCCACAGTTTTACAAATTTCACTCCAGTTCTGCCCTAACTTGATTACATATCAGGGCCTTTCACTCATTATCTCAAAAATGACATATTGAGATCTTTGCCTGTGGGGTTAATGAGTAATCAGGAGGTATCACAATCTCCATTTCACTACAGAATAAGTTAAACAGTTGCCTCAAATCCTTTTCCTGTAGAGGAAGAGGGGTATGAATACTAGGTGAATATGTAAAGAAAAGCACGAACCAATGACCTCGGTAATGGTTCCAGAGACCAAGATTCCCTATTCTGGGGGTGATGATAAAAGTTTCCATGTCTGATGTATCCTTGCTCAGGGATGAACCCATGTTTCTGTATTCCACATCCACTGGATAGATGCCCTGTGGCTAAAGACATCTTTTTGAGCCCCCAAATTGAAGCCTTTGGATTTCCCTATGACATGTGAATTGTATTTATGTAGGTATTCTGATGAAATTGCACTTTCCTCAAGAAGATGAAACTTAAATGAAAGAGGATGAACCCAGAACATGTACAGTGTGAAAATTTACACAGCAAAAGAGCTAAGTCTCAGCCATGATCTGTCTATATTGAGCTTCTTGTTAAGCAACAAAATGATGGAATAGGACAAAGAAAAATTGTACCCACAATAAATAGAGGATGACCCCTGTGGAAAGTAAAGATAGAGCCCATATTGAATTAAAAAAAGACTTGATGTTTCCCTCCACCTTTACCTCCTTCTATTTCTATCCAGGAGTAACACAAATGATGAACATGGGAACTTAAGTAGTCAAAAAACTGTAAGATTAGGAAAGGAAGCTGTAATTGTTTAGAATCTACTATGTGCTAGGGATTTTCTGTGTACTGGCTCATGTAATAGATGAGAGGAGAACACAATGAAGCAGAATCCTTTTCTCCACTTACAGGACAAAGAAGCAGAGGCTCAGCTTAGCTCAACTGCATATCAGTAAGTGACTGGCATAAGATTCAAATTGAGTTCTGATGACTCCAAAGAATGTGTGGGGCAGGGGCAGGATGGTCTTTAGGCTTTAGAGGCCTTCTCTTTGTTGGAGGCACAGGCTTTGTTCTAGGCTGTAGGAAGAGAAGTAAATAAACTGGCAAATCTTTCTGTATAATTTTCCCAGGGTTGAAATGGTGGCAGGAGAGCTGGCCCCAGTGACTCACAACTGCAATCACAGAAACTCAGGAGGTTAAGGTTGGAAGATCGCTTTGAGACCAGCCTAGGCAACACAGTGAGACAGTCTCTAAAACAAAAAAACAAAAAAACAAAAAACAAAAAACTTTTAAAATTAGTCAGGCCTGGTGGTACATACCTACAGTCCAGCTACTCTGGAGGCTGAGGTGGGAAGATCACTTGAGCCCAGGAGTTTGAGGCTGCAGTGAGCTATGATCATGCCACCGTACTCAGCCTGGGTGACAGAGTGATACTCTAACTCTTTAAAAAAAAAAAAAAGAAAAGAAAAAAAAAGAAAAAGAAAAAGAAAAAAGAAATAGAGGCAGGAAAGGCAGAACTCTTCAGAAAACAAGGCAATGTATTCTGGCTTTTTTGGTTTTTGTTTCTGAGAAACATCACATGGGTTGGATGGTGAAGTGCTCTAAGAATATCTATTCAAAATGATTATGAAAAGGTTCCGTCTAGCATACAGTTTTCAGGGCACAGATATGAGGGCACAGGGGATGGCTTTGGGGACAATGAATGCATGTTCTCAGGCTTACTAATAGATGAGACCATGGCAGATGTTCCCTCGAGCTTCCAGAAAGTACCCAGCAAGTTACTGCATTCATGCCACTGTAAACTAGCATTTGAGAAAGGGGTGGTCCACACTCTACTTACGGGGGCAAGGAGCAGCATCTCATCTGCAGGCCACTAGGGGTTGTTCGCAATGCAACAGAAACCACATCTTATCTTTGACAGGGCAGCCGATATGTAATCATGTTTTACATATATCATTTCCCAACTTCATCTTCTTCCATCTTTCTGTAGTATGTCCTAGGGAAGATCTCAGAGAAGCAACTGTATATACCAGTTTCAAAAACTCTTAATACGAAGAGCATGGAACTCTGCATTCAGCTACCTGGGCATGTCAAAAGCATATCATGCAATAAGCCAATGTTTAGTATATGGCCCAACATGGACATGGTACCTTCACAGCTCTTATCTGATTGAAATGCACAGATGTGGATAGGAAATGACATGATTACTAATTTTCTGAGAGGAAAAAGGGGAAATCCAGTATAGTGACTGAGTGAAAAGTTAGTAATAAAAGGTAAGTGACCCAGACAGGGAGTTTCCTGAGCAAGCATAACCCGGCAGTTCTTAGCCACACTTCTTTCATGGCGTTCTCTTCAAGTTAGGTTGACAGATATCTGATCCAGTGCTTGGCCATCTACTGAAACCACCTCTTACCATTCCACCAGGTAAGGATGTCAGCAAAAAGCCTTTTCACCACAAGTAGCAACCTACTTTCCAAAACAACTCCCCGTGCTTCAAACTAAACCAACGACTAAGTAAACCCAGATTAAATAGAGCTTTATCAGGATGGAGTTTCAGTAATCTCTGAACCAACAAATTCTAGGGAATGTGTGTACAGAATATCCATTATACAAATGTCAGACCACAAAGTCAAACTCTTTGTTGAGATGCTGTTAAGACCCTCCCTAATCCAGTCAATATAGGAGAGTGGGAGAAGCAGGGTCATGCTAGCTGCTACTCCAGTGCCTGTTTTTCCTTATGCAAAGGCCAGTAAAGCAAATTTTCTGCAGAATTATTTTAGTTGTTCCTAAAAGAAACAAGATAGCCTTTTCTCATTAGTCTGAATAGATAGCTCCTTTTCTGAGTTGCTTTAATTGCTGTGGGTTAAGCTTCACTATCACACATCCTCACAACCATAATACAACTGGCATCATTTGGCGCTTTTTGACTTGGTTAAGTACAAACTACAAAGTCTAACATGGAAAAGGTCATTTATTGTCTGCCAGATGGGATGTTTCAAAATGAAATGATTTAGTCACATCATTAGGAGAAAAAGGAAGAATTAAAATGTATGCTCACATACAGATTTAAGTATGCACACAAAATGATTAGCACAGGAAAACATAAACGGTAGCCCAACAGCACACAAGTTACTTGGATTGCCACAGACTTCCTTAAGTGATATCTTCTACATTTATGTTGAAACATGTGGATTGCTATTTTAATATTGCTATCATAATAGCGTAGTACAACTGGTAGCATGAGGCTGAATATGCCTCAGAATCAGACAGAGCTGGGTCCAATATGAGACTGTTCACTTACTACCCATGTGTGTTTGGGGCATATATCTTATTTCTGAAACTGCCTTATAATCTATAAAATGAGGACCATATGGGCTGGGCACGGTGCTCACACCTGTAATCCCAGCACTCTGGGAGGCCGAGGCGGGCAGATCACGAAGTCAAGAGATCAAGACTATCCTGTCCAACATGGTGAAACCCCGTCTCTACTAAAAATACAAAAATTAGCCGGGTGTGGTGGCGTGAGCCTGCAGTCCCAGCTACTCGGGAGGCTGAGACAGGAGAATTGCTTGAACCCAGGAGGCAGAGGTTGCAGTGAGCTGAGATTGTGCCACCGCACTCTAGCTTGGGCAACAGAGGAAGACTCCATCTCAAAAAAAAAAAACATTAGGACCATATGGCCTTCCTCCTAGGTTTTTGTATAGATATAATAAGGTTACATGTAAAGTATCTGCCCCGACACATACTACTTCCTGAATATTATTCCTTTCCACCTCTCCTTAGGCCAGATACTTTGTGTGTGCATGTGCATGTGCATGTGCATGTGTGAGAATATGTGTTTAGTATTGAAATTATGCCTATATGTAGAAGGCAAACAATAAATACTTCTTGTCATTTACTCAATAGTGGACATTGATGATTTACCTTTTACATTGTCTAACTCAGAAAGTCTTAAATGCTCTTGACTCATGATTTTTTTTTTCTTTTTTTGAAATGGAGTCTTGCTCTTCTCGCCCAGGATGTACTGCAGTGGCGTAATCTCTGCTCACGGCAACCTCTGCCTCCCAGGTTCAAGCGATTCTCCTGCCTCAACCTCCCGAGTAGCTGGGATTACAGGCACCCGCCACCACACCCAGCTAATTTTTGTACTTTTAGTAGCGATGGGGTTTTGCCATTTGGCCAGGCTGGTCTCGAACTCCTGACCTCAGGTGATCCACCCACCTCAGCCTCCCAAAGTGTTGGGATTACAGGTATGAGCCACCACACCCGGCGATTCATGATGTCCCTAATGGTTCCGTCCATTTTTACAGCCCACCTCGGCGGAAAGAAATACCTAACAGTTCTGTTTATTTGTAAATTAGACTCAAATAACTTAACAATTATTTATGTCCTAACAACTTGATTTCTGAAAAAAGAATACACATAAACTAAAAGAAAGATGAGTCCTATTCATTGTTAAATAATCATAAGTGCTTAATAGTGAGATGTATGCGCCTGTTAGGCACTACACAACTTCTCAAACTCTGGTTGCATGCCCTCACCCTTGTTTCCTGCTCCACACTGATTTTCACATGGTGCTGTTTTATATTATAGCAACTGACAAAAACTTAGCTTCTCAAAGGTATGACATCACTGAAAGAAAGTTATGCATTCCAGTAGTGAAACTGTGAACTACCTTGAGCTAGTAGTTCACACGGGTGTCTGACAGATGTCAAGAATTGCTATATTTTCCTCAACTATTTAAAATATTTCCTGGCACCCCTTTGAGGCCACTGCAATGTCCAGGGTGCCTCAGCTCACACCTTGGGAACCCAGAGGCTAATTAACCATATTGAATCAGATTCGTTTTCTATGCTACTACCAAAATACGAATTGGACAATATTATAGATAAAGCTGAATAATAACATGACTTGTTTTAATGCAGTTCTAACTCGATTTTCTATTTTGATTCCATTATTCAGCCATTGATATTTGGCTTTTTAAAACCTGTCCTCATAGTGTCATATGGTCAGCAGATAAACTCTGCAGTGAAGGCTCCTTAGATTCAAATCTATGTTGAACTCTTTCAATTTTATGATTTTTGTTTTTTTTTAAAAAAAACACAGAGTAACCCAAAGCTTATCAGGTGATCCTTCTTGGTAAAAGGGATTTGCGGGCTGTGGATCAGCTCTCATCTGAGATGAAGACAGGACCCTCCATCCTGCAAAAATGGGTTTGAAAAAAGAAAGCAACTCTCCTTTTACACGTGAGAATGGCTCAACCCTAAGAATGCTGCTTCCAGGTTCACTGTTCTGCATTTAGAATCCAGGCCTAGAGAAGCAGCAGGGCTTGCCTCTGCTGTGAATCAGACTCTATCTTGTGTTGTTTTAGAGTCATGTCTACATAGCTGAAAGATGATTTAGACCTTTTTCAAGAAGAGAGTGGTAAGGAGAGGTACAGTGAGGCAGAAGACAATGCTGGTCAGTGCTTAAAGATGACTCTCTGAGAGGAAAACCCTCGTTTTCTACTGTCTGCTGATTTCTGTGTTAAAAATACTCCCACCATGGTTGAACGAGGTCACTGAATTCAGAGTTAGGGAAAGAGAAACACAATCAGCTCTCACGAGCTGGCTCTAGCCCTTCACTGGGCGGAAGGCTTTTCTCCTCTTCTACAGCTCTTGGATGCTCTGAGTCTAGGGGCATACTCTGCTGAAAGGAAGATTTGTAAATGCTCACGTTTATTAGCTCCTGATTGAGGACATCTGCCAGACACAATAAATAAAGTTGAAAAAAAGAGTGCTTTGGAGAGAAAGTAGGCTAATCCGAAGCTTTCTATTCAGGGGATGAATTCTCGTCTTCCTCTCTGTGTATGGGACACTATCTTGACCTTTCTGGCTGAGCCTATTAGCTCAGAGGTGGCACTCTAGGGGTCAAGTCAACAGGTATTCATCAAGCACCAACCACAGGCTTGAAATTTATATTAGTTGTTCTGGAAGGTTCCAGGAGAAGACAATGTAGACCCTGAGGAGGGGATGATGTAGGCAAGGAGAGAGGCTAACGGCACATGAAGCCCTCAAAACTGGGCTCTAGACTCTTTTCATTGCAACTTCAGAATAAATCAAGTAACACTGCCTGTCTTCCCAGAGGTACTCTTGGCAGCAACCAGCAGGATCTGTTGTTTCTACTGTTGGACGCGTTTATGGGCCCTACTGTGGCAAGCAGCTTTATATAAAACATCTTCCGGAACCATCCTTTTCCCTGTGAGTCAGTCATCCTCAGAGTCCTAATTCTGTCCAGTTTGCATCAGGCCTCCTCAGTCTCTGTAGTCCAAAGCACACGATAGGGTACCAATGTTCAAGGCTCTCCTTTATTTTGAAATTCAACTGGCAAAGCTATTATATTCTACCTACTATTTCGCCAAGTAGTATGCAATGCAAAGTGGCAATTTTACATCGTGCTAGCCCAACAAAAATTCACAGATGAGTGCACGCCTTATTTGGAATAAAGAGAAACACAATAGTTATTAAAGGGGTGATTACCTTCCCTGGGACCATGAATTTAAAATTATGCAAAATCGGAGGTCGGTCTCCACAAGTTCACATAGTGATTTAAATGGGGGTAACAATGGATATAATATCTTCTAACATGTTAAAACTTCCACAGCAAACCTCTTATATAATGCTTTGTTGCTTCATTGATTTGATAAGCTTGTGGGGGTACATTTTGCATTCATATATGATGTATAAAGTATCTTGTTTGCTTACAAAAATGAAAGTTCAATAATAACAATCCTCAGGTTGCTATGATTTCTCTGTCATTCATACTGAGTGCTCAGTATGCATGTGAGTGATCAGCATTTGTTTTGCCTTTGAGGAATTTGCAGAGCAGTTAGTAGGTATCGGTGTCCTCTGTAGTGGTTCAAATAACATATAACTATCATAACATATTTGAAACAAGCCAATTATTATGCCATTTGAACATTTATCCTCCTTAAGATATATCCTGGGTTTTACTGAAGGCCTTCTCCCTTAATAATGTTTTTCTTTATGATATGAGGGTGCTGGCTGGAAGAGAGCTGAGCTTCAGATACATGGTGTTGGAGTAAGGGGAGAGTCTTTTCCCTCGATGGTTAATTGTATGGGGGTTAAGGAGCCTCCTAGTTGGGGAGGTGAACTTGAACTGTAGCAACAATCAAGATTCAGACATGTATAGACAAGTATGATGGCTTGAGGAGGAGACTGCAGACTGAAGTCAGGAGATAGGGATGGGAAAAAAAGGGTCACTGTGAGAGAATGTGGTAGGGCCAACAGACTCAGCCACAAGTCAGCAAGTAAATGGGGAGACGATGAAATGGGTGAGATGTTCTTCTTCAGTATAGTGGCTGGTGTTTGAACTCATTTTGCCCTCTCTTCCAGGGGCTGTGCACACCTTAGGTAGAAGGAGCTATACATGTGAACTGAAAGAACTCTCTCACCAAATTCTAGGACACTTTGGGGCTCAAAGTACTCTATTCAAACGACTCTATTCAAACTACCCGTCTACATGAGCACAGAGACAGAAAACTTCTTCCTCACTTCAACACGGGCTGCTATCCTGTCTTGGTAATGAATGACGGAAGAAGGTTGGTGGCTGGGGCCTTCTCCTCATAACCGTGAGAAGGAACAATAAAGAAAAATAGGGGTGGTGTGGTTTGGGGTGGCCAAGGCCAACGTTGAAGACGTTGGTAGAACTCAGAGTAGCAGGCAGCATCCAAAGTGAGTGGAAACCCAGATTAATTCTGAAACACACATAAAACATGTCTACCTTTTTGGGAACTCAAAAAACGTGAGGTTGGGAGGAGCTGCATGAAGGACTGCATTACCTGAACAAATGGGTGAGGGCTTGAGGCTCTGAGGGTGCTCCTCTTGAATGTTAATGAGACTCATTCATACCATGGCCTGGGAAGGCTTGGAAATATTTTCGTTACATAAACTGACATCAACCCCTGTTCTTCTTTTAATTGATATGCAGTCTCAGCCCTGTTATCATCTCTGATCTTGACCATTTCCCTGTGCCACTGGGCAACCAATGTCTCTTTCTGAACAGTTGGGAGAAATGTATATTCACTGGTTTTCTCTAGAGCAGCCAGAGGTTCCTTAATTTGCATCGTTACATGAGTGCAAAGCACAATGATAAAAAATGCAGTTCTTAAGAAACGTCAAAGACAGCTCATTAGATCAACTTTTTTTTTTTTTCTGTGTATGTGTTGTTGTTGTTGTTGCTGTTTTTAAACAGGGACCACTGTGCTTCCTTTCAAGTGACAAGAGTTGTGACAGCTGCTCTATAAGGTATTCAATGGTTAATTAAGACAAGAGTGTCATCACTGAGCTCTTTTGTGTTTCATAGAAAGCAGTTGCTAAACAGATGAAAGTAGGTCTGAGGCAAGGGGTAGCATAACTATTATTTCAATTAATAAATAGCTCTAAAAGTGAAGGAAGTGATAAAGGCCTCAAGAGCGTCTGTATCTGCCCCGGTTCTGTCAGGAAAATTAAACAGAGCACTTTTGATTGCCATTGCTTCTGTTTAAGAGATCCAAGCAAGTGGGGTCGGTCACCTGTGCTGAGCAGGTTAGAGACTGCCTGGTTCCTGGGGCACCCCCTAGTGACATGTTCCTATACCCTAGCATATCCCTTTCCTTGCTACTGAAAGAAATGGTGCTGAATTCACCTTGTTCTTCCACCCGCCTCATCCTCTATTCTCCCCCTCTTCCACCAAAGAAGCCCTAAAATGTATTTTCAGATAAATATCAGGAAAGCATTTATAAATATTTCAGAGGTGTTTCATAAATAAATCAGCAAATCTACAAAAAGACTTCTCTCTTTTAATGAGATCTTGGCTGTGGTATATGCCTTTTATTTGAGCATCATTAAAACCAGTTGGGAAGATTTTTATACTGGACTCTCTTTTGGGGGGCTTCATAATATATGAACAAGCCTGCTTTGCGTCTGTGAAACATGTAGCCTCTTCTTCTGACAGATTAGGCAGCCCTGGCGTGAGGGAATAGCTTTTACTCTTTTTAAAGTAAATACTAATCAATAGGAACTGTACCGACAAAAACCTTCTTGCTGCCTAATTGCACCACAGCTACTCATAGACCCCAACAGAATTTTCCCCTGGATGTAACAAAATTAACTACCAGGGGCTGAGCTAGTGAATTATCACCATCTCTCTATTCAAATGTAATTAACACAACGCCCCAACTACCACATGTACCATTAAAGTACCATTTGTATGTGTAATTTTCAAACAGGGTCTAAAGGTCGTGCCCACATCAATCTTTTCAACACACACATCTGCACAGGAAATCAAACTGGCAGGGAGGTGGTCCCAGTCATTCTAGGAAATCTCTCCCTCTCTGAAATATTCTTTGTAGTTTTTCTTTTGCAGCTTAATGCTCTCTGTGTTCTCTTTGGCCATGTAAGAAATAGCCAGACTGTATCAGAGGAAAACAAGTGATTTAAGGAATTTTAGCAAGCAAATCTAGTACCCAGATCTGGCCAATCCAGGGGCTAGCTATGCAGGAATCTTACCAATAGCCTGGGATGGATACTATGGCCATGCTGGTTAATAATAACTAATATTTTTATTGCACATTAGGATTATAAAAAAAACTTGTACCTGCATTTTTCGAACTCATTATTGTTATTGGCAATTATAGTAATAGCAGGGGCTATATATTGAGCATTTGAGCTAAGAGCTTTACATATATAGTTTATCAATTAATCCTCATAACAACTTTATGAGTTAGGAATTATTTCCTCTATTTTAAAACCAAGGAAACTGAGGCTCAGAGTGAGTATGTGACTCAAAATGCTCCAAGCAGCTAGAAGGAGGGAGCACCAGGGTTTGAACCCAATTTTCTGACTCTGAGGCTCATTCTGATACATGATCACTTTGGGAGGGAGGTATCATCATCATCCTCAGCCCCCCACCAACATTATCATCATCACCACCATCATCATCAACATCGTCTGCCTTTCATACATGAGGTAAACAAGGTACAGAGAGGTGAAGCAACTCATCCAGGGCTACACAGCACAGAAGAGTTTGGAAGAAGAGGGTTGGAGGCAAGATAAAGGGAAGGAGCAGTCATGGGTGATTCATGGAATGGACGTCTCTCTAAATGTCTCTCACATCCTGGTGGCCATTCCATCTGTCACCTTCAAAAGTCAGTGGAAAGAGCAAGGAAAGAGGAGTCAGGAGACAGGGACCATCCACTCAGACCAGACACCAGCTGGGTGACCTTGACCTTAACATTCCCTCTCTGGGCTCAGTGCCCTTGATTACATAACAAGCTAGATTAGAAGATCTCTCAAGCCACTTTCAGATGTAACATTTTAGGCTCTTAATTTGTGAATTCTTGGTGCTAGAAGAGGCCATGCGCGGAAATTTAACATAGCAATACTTTCTCAAAACTTGACCTGTAATGAGCCTGTCAGAACTCAGACACCCATGTTGTCACAAAGCCATCTCTTGATAAAAGGAGGAGCCCTCGGCTGAGGATGCCCACATTTAGTGTTTTTGCAGAAATACTTCGCCACTTCCAGAGCCAACACGTACAAATAGCATTGGCTGCACGCCCTCCACTTCCCGCGTGTCATTTGCAAGGCTGCCCCGCTCGTCAAGAGGGCTATGCAAAGTCACCAAGGTCTGTAACTCCAGTTAGAGCTCCAACATTGTAATTTTTCAGCAGCAGAGTCTGTTGTGAGAAACCTTGCTCCCAGGTGCACAGTGAACCCAGAGGGTACTTCTCTAATAGGAGTCCCTCGACTGCTTCCACTCAAAGACGCCTGGTTCCGGCCTGTGAGGCTGTGCACGGAGTCAGCTCCAATGCTCGGAACGCCCCGCCTCCACCCAGATACACACTGGCCACGTGTGTCTGGGGCTCCTGAGTTTTTTCCTCCAGCCTATAGGTCACCCAGGGCATGGGTGCCTTCTGCAGTTTAGTTTATAGTTGATCCATGTTGGTGAGGCCTGCCTCTGAGTCAGGGCCACCGTTAGCCTGGCCTTGAGGGGACATGCACCTTCATGCCTGAGTTGACTGTGGGTGTGTGTGTGTGGAGGGGGCGCTTTTGGTGTCCAGAGGCACTTGACATCACATTATATCCATTTAAATATGTTTTCCCTTGATTCAGAATGAACTGAGAGAAACAAAAATTACTAATCAAAATGGAATGCAAATATCCAAGGCTCTTCTCTGTCAGAAAATGCCCTATTTTCCCCCCTCCATGGTACTAATGTTTTAGAAATAGAAGGCACCTCTGGAGAGACAGGATAATACCAAATTTTCAAATCTGTAGAAAATGAGTACAGGGGTAGGCGGCACTATTAGTGCTACTAAAAATAAGCTTTGGGAAGCTACAATAAATGGAAAAACCAGAAGAGTCATTCCTTTTTTAAACTGTACTGAAAATCCTGTATGTTCGGGAGCCATTTTCTCCAGAGATTCCAACAATAATACTTCCAATTCAATATCCATTTCTACAGCGGTCTCTCTCCCATTTTGTCCCCCTCCCTTCACCACTGCCCCAGTAACGCAGGCTAAATATTAAGCTTATTACCCCCACAGAAAGCGTGGTTCTGCCAACTGAACATTGTGCCAGATGCCAAGAATTGAAGCGATTATGCCTTGCATGCTGCTTGGTATACTGAAGATGGGGATTCTTTTACTTTATTTTTATTTCTTTTCTTTTCTTTTTCTTTTTTCTTTTTTTTTTTTACAGAGAGTTCTAAGGTTACTGTAGACAAACAACTCAGAGATAGTTTGAAGAAAAGGATTGTCCCCTCAGACTTGGGGATTCATTTCTCCCTCAGTGGACAAACCTCTTTGTCATTATTACCTCCAGAGAGAGACACCCAGGGGTCTGCTCACACCACCCATCTCCAAGCAAGTTGAAGCATGTCCTGGAAAGCCACCTGAACCCTGGACAGCTCCACCTGACTACAGAAATAGTGGCAAAGGAATTTTTGCTGTGGTCCCAGCGGTGAGCATAACAGAGTTAACCTCTCTCCACCCCAAATATTCAGACTGCAAGGACACAGGCTCCCAAGTTTCAACCTGCTTGGAGTTCCATTCCAGGTACTCTGCTGACGTCTTGGCCAGCCTCAGCCACAGACTCCCGGCTGAGATGAGCTGTTCTGAGGAGTCAGGAAATGTGGAGGATTTTAACAGAAAAACAGAGCCTGGCACCCCATGTGTCGAAGCTCTGGAGACTGGCTCCTTAGAACCTAGGTGGGCTAACGGGAAAAGTCAAAGTTAGCAGTAAACCCAAGACCAAAACTTATTCCTGCCTTTCCATCTTCTCTCAAACATAGCCTTTATCAAACTATTGAACCCTCACACACATAAATAAATGGAGAAAGACGTACTCTGAGAAAGAATCTATGGAAAATAAAGTCACAAGTTATTTATAAAGGGGGTGTTTGTTAAAGTAGTCGATCTATTTCCCTCATTTTAAAGGCAGAGAAACAGAGGAACAGAAGGTTGAAGGTTCTAAACAGGATCCCCACTCAGCATGTGTCACATTTGGGGACAGAACCCTTGCATGGTGCTTTTGCCTCCTAATTCAGCGTTCTCACCACCACACAGGGCCCTTGCTGTTCCACAGAGCCTCTGGAAAGAGACTGGCCTCAAGTGGGACAGGAGTGAAAGGCCAAGATTGAGAACACCTCCCTATTTTTTACAAGGCGATCTGGAATGTATTATTCTTTTTTTTCCTTCTTTATTTCAGTCTGGGCATTTTTGCCTCTTAAAAGCAGCTAACCCTTTACCACAGAGGTGATGCAGAAATCTACTCATCAAGTAAGCCTGAAAGCCCTTTGCTTCCTGCAGAAAAATCTATATGTGCCCTTCAGCCTCATAATTGAGTTGCAAAGGGGAAAAATAAAATTGTTTCCTAGCTGTGTGGAGCCGTTCTACCCAACATGCCAATAAAAAGCAAGTGGTGTTTTTGTCCATAGGATGTCCAGGTTCAGAGTCAGATCCATGAGGCTAAACAAGGGCTAGGTTATTACCAACAAATGATTACACTCCAGGTTGTATTGAACAGAGTGAGATATTTGAACTCTTGAGACTAATTGGAAGGGTTCTGAAATGTCAATGTTGACATCCCCTGTCTGGATTCCCTAAACCACAGCAGAAACTAACCCAGAATCTTAAAAATGCTAGCTTCCAGAAAGCCCTATTTTTATCAGGAAATGTGGATATTAATCCTAGGCAAGTCACTTAGCCACTACTGTGTTTCTTTGCCATCAGGTAGTAATAGCTATCTGTGATATCTTTTTTCAGAAAATTATTTGGAAGATCGAGTACATAGTGTAAAGCATTTTAATTTGTGACATGCTCCTCTTATTCAATCACAATTATTCTCTGCAATATGTGGAAGCAGGTGAATACCATGCACCTCAAAACAACCTTGTGAAGTTGGGGGTCCCAATGTAGACATGGGAAGACTGAGACTCAGACAGTTTAGGTGGCTCTAAGTTCACAAAGAACTTAGAGAGCACCAGACAAGGTACAAACCCAGCTTGGCTAGTTCCATCTCATTTTCTCCATGGAATCACATGGCTTCTCTCTTGATACATGCAAAATGCTTGTAAAGGTTAAAAGAGTGATACTGTAATAACTAATTAAATTCATCCCCACACTGTCAGTCATGTCAATATTTAGGAGTTCACACTTCTCTCCATGGACATAAATCATCTTTATGAGTCTCTGGCTGTTTTTTTTTTTTTTTTTTGAGATAGAGTTTTGCTATTGTTGCTCAGGCTACAGTGCAATGGCGTGATCCTGGCTCACTGCAACCTCCACCTTCCGGGTTTAAGCGATTCTTCTGCTTTAGCCTCTTGAGTAGCTGGAATTACAGGTGCCCACCACCATGCCCAGCTGATTATTATTTTTTTTTTTTGTATTTTTGGTAGAAACAGGGTTTCACCATGTTGGCCAGGCTGGTCTCAAATTCCTGACCTCAGGTGATTCACCCGCCTCAGACTCCCAAAGTGCTGGGATTACAGGCATGAGCCACCGTGCCCGGCTGACTCTGGCTGTTCTTGTAACTACAGTAAGCTTCTCTGTGATGGAAGCTCCTGGTCATATCTGATTCACTGGTGGACTGATGAAAGGGCTGGACTAGTCTTCAGCATACCCTTTGCTCTCAAGGCCATTTCCATGGCCATGTTTGAAAACATCAGATCAACCCAATTTTCCATCATACTCAGTCAGCTGACTTTACTGGTGGACAAAATAGATAGCTGTCTTCCTGTTGTGATTTCTAGGATCTTAGGGGAAAGCCCTTCTTCTTCAATACCCTTCTATCCCTTCCCTTAAGGTTTTAAATCCTTTGAATAAATATTTTAAAAATCATTCTACAATGAGAGACAGCTTTAAAGTGCAAATATATTAAAAAAGCCAAGGACACATTCATTAATGAGTAAGTAAAATACTAAGCAATTCTTTTTGGGAGAAAGAGGGGCTAAAAGAGAAGTGTCAGGTAATGGATTATTTATTCATTTTTTTTTTCAAACAGAATCTCACTCTGTCACCCAGGCCGGAGTGCAATGGTGTAATCTCAGCTCACTGCAATCGCCAACTCCTGTGTTCAAGCGATTTTCGTGCCTCAGCCTCCCAAGTAGCTGGGATTACAGGCATGCACCTGGCTAAATTTTTTTTTTTTTTTGTATTTTTACAAAATACAAAAAAGACAGGGTTTCACCATGTTGGCCAGGCTGATCTCGAACTCCTGACTTCAAGTGATCTGACCCCCTTGGCCTCCCCAAGTGTTGGGATTACAGACATTAGCCACCACGACTCGCCCAGTAACTGATTTGTGGGAAGGTCACAGAGGTGGAGAAAGGGCACAACAGGCATATTAGAAACCCCTCTGTTTGTCCACTATTTTGCTTAAGACAGTGCCTGTTAAACCCTCTGAACCAGATCAGATGCAGTGGCTCACGGCTATTGTAATCCTAGTACTTTGGGAGACCCATGTGGGAGGATTGCTTGAGGCCAGAAGTTTGAGACCAGTCTGGGCAACACAGCAAAATCTTGTCTCTACAAAAAAAGAAAGAAAAAGAAAAAAAAAAATAGCCAGATGTGGTGGGCTGCATCTGTCGTTCTAGCTACTTGGGAGGCTGAGATGAGAGGATCACTTGAGCCCAGGAGTTCAAGGCTAGAGTGAGCTATGATTGCACCACTCTATTCCATCCAGCCTGGGCAATGGAGGGAGACTGTCTCAAAAAACAAAATAAAACAAAAAAATCACCCCCTCGCGGGGCGCGGTGGCTCACGCCTGTAATCCCAGCATTTTGGGAGGCCAAGGTGGGCAGATCATGAGGTCAGGAGATTGAAACCATCGTGGCTAACACAGTGATACCCCATCTCTACTAAAAATACAAAAAATTAGCCGGCCATGGTGTTGGGCGCCTGTAGTCCCAGCTCCTTGGGAGGCTGACGCAGGAGAATGGCGTGAACCCGGGAGGTGAAGCTTGCAGTGAGCCGAGATCGCGCCACTGCACTCCAGCCTGGGTGACAGAGCAAGACTCTGTCTCAAAAAACAAAACAAAACAAAAAACCCACCACCTCTAGGTGCTAGAGAAACAGTGTTTGGGGAATTCATTAACAGGTGTGATTTAAAAATTTTTGCCAGGCGCGGTGGCTCACGCCTATAATCCCAGCACTTTGGGAGGCCGAGACGGGTGGATCACAAGGTCAGGAGATCGAGACCATCCTGGCTAACACGGCGAAACTCTGTCTCTACTAAAAATACAAAAAAAAAGAAAAATTAGCCGAGCGTGGTGGTGGGCATCTGTAGTCCCAGTTACTCAGGAGGCTGAGGCTGGAGAATGGTGTGAACCCGGGAGGCGGAGCTTGCAGTGAGCCGAGATCAGGCCACTGCACTCCAGCCTGGGTGGCAAGACTCCGCCTCAAAAAAAAAAAAAATCTTTTAGAACTGCTTTACTGAGGCATAGTTTGTATACCACAAAACCCACACATTATAAGCATCCAATTTAATGACATTTAATGATTTTCAGTAAATGTATAGAATAGTACAACCATTACAATTTAGTTTTAGAAACAAGTTCAATTTGAAAAAAATAGTGCTCTGAAAAGGTATCACTGCTTGCCCATTATAGGGCAATTTTTCACAGCCTTTTATAGCACTATAGGGTTTATTCTTACTGATAATCTGCCTAAAGAGGGCTCCACAAAACCCTGGGTAAGGGCAGCCATGCTTTGGAGGACTTCCTCTTTCCCTGGCTTCTGAGAGATGATGTGCTGGGATTCAGGAGTGAGCTCAGAGCTCACTACCCCATGCTCAGGCTCAGGGAGGGGCCCTTGGTATGGACATGGAAATCCCTGCCATGTCCACAGCCTCCATGCTCACCACCTGGAAAGTTACAGAGAGCTGCTGGTTACACTTCTGGTTTCTAAAGCCAGTAGAGCAAGCCTGTGTTCAGCCCCTCCACCCCAGGCTCCTACACCCACCTCTCCTAGGAAAGCCTGGAGGAAATTGGGCAACGTCTTGGTATTCCATTCTGGTTGCCAAGTCCCCTTATTGTTTTTACATTTCTAAGAGACTGTCAGTACAACTTCCCCCGTGACTGCCACGTGACAGGCTGTGCTGTCCTTTATCTCAGGGCACCAAATGACTTGCTTCATTCCAGGTCTT
Organism: Macaca thibetana thibetana; assembly: GCF_024542745.1. Classification (NCBI taxonomy): domain Eukaryota; kingdom Metazoa; phylum Chordata; class Mammalia; order Primates; family Cercopithecidae; genus Macaca; species Macaca thibetana. The sequence continues at coordinate 145,317,871 of NC_065584.1, forward strand.
TCTGTTGCATTGTGAGTCAGGTGGAAAACAGAAAGGTGGCCCTATTTTAAGGCAAATGTTAAAACAAAGACAATGCTGTGCTTTGCTGGCATTTGTTAGCAGCAGACATGGTTAAAGAATGGCTATGGGCAAATATTTGGATGAGTATAGAATCTGCTTAAATACTATGGATTTACTGTATAGGGTGTCAAAGTAACAGCTGTAGAGTTAGAGTCTATTAAAGGGGCTCTCAACAAAAAATATGCCTTTATATGCATGCTGTTTTGTCTTTTGAGAATTATCTTTCCTCTTCTTTCCATCTCATAGTTCCCTCCAAACAATTGACCACTCCTTTTGTCATGTCACTGCTTCCTATGGAACTCAGTCTGGTGGATTAAGTGTTTCTGTTAATGTCTGTCTCCCTTTCACACTGTGAGTTTTGTACAAAAGGGACCATGCCTATTCACCTCTGTAACCCTAGTGTATACCATGGTGTCTGGCAATAGATGATCTGCACTCCATTGACTGGAAAAAGGCTGTGAAAACAAAGAGGGGTGCACATTCAGAGCAAATATTTCCTGCTTTGGCTGTGCTAATTTGCTGTTCTTTACACAGCCAGGGAATGATGTGTGATCATTTGTTGAATTAAGAAATTGTTTTGGACTCAAGAAGCACCAAATGTAAACTGCAACGTCAGATTGTGAGAGAAAGGGCAGGAGGCTTTGGGGAAAGGGCTTTCCCAAAGTGCTTGCCCTTGGGGAGGTGAGGGAAATTCAGGCTCCTAGCTACAGAGAATGAATTCACTAAGTCCACTGCCATGCTTTGTGAGAACCAGGTAGCCACTCCTCCTTACATACATTCCCAGTCAGATCTATAGCCATGACAAGAAATACAAAGGTGTGCTTTCTATTTGTGGTTTATGGAATTGCATTCAGGATTTGAATTTTATCTACCATGTCCACTGTTCTGTCTCCAAGACTTATCACAGTACCCGGCACACAGAACGCAGTAAATATTTGTGATGCAAATGAATACTTCATAGTCCAGCTGGCTTCTTTCCCATTTTTTTTTTTTAAATTGTGCACTAAAACCACAGTGCCCTGGAATAAATTTTCTATTGAACATCTCACTTGACTGGGAAGTAATCTGTGAATGTGATTAATAAATGGATAGTAAATCCATGGAAACCAAGGCTTGGGAGTTCCATCATTTAGAAAACAAAAGCAGTCAAGACTAAAAATCTCAGACATCGTAAAGTGCTTATTCACCTTCTGGGTGACCCCAGAAATAGCAGAGGACTCCGGGGGCCAGTGGACCATCCAGGAAGAAGCTTTGGTGAAGGGGAGGGCACTAATGTTTCTTTGGCACTTGCTCTGAAGCAGGTATTGGGCCAAATGCTTCCACCTTTCATTTTGGTACTCACAACAAACCCTACCAGATGGTTATGGTGATCATGACTTTCCAAATGAGGAGGGGAGATCAGAGAGACTATCACACCCAAAATTGCCCAGCTAGAAAGCAGCCACACCAGAACTTGAACACTAGCCTATCTAATTCTAAAAACTCAACTTTTTCCAGTGCAATATGTTCCTCTGGATTTTAAGTCCCAGCAGGGCAGAAACAAGGCTCTGGGCAGTTATCTCTGTAGCCTGCTCTCCCCAGCATGGGCCAGAAGAAGCATCAAAACATGCCTTCTGAGCTGCATTTCGGATCATGAGCACTGGGACTTCTTTCCCCAATAAGTGGTCTGACTGAATCCTGGCCACTGCCTCCACAGGCACACACCTACAGAGTGCTGGCCCTGGAGGAAGTTCTCGGACAGCACTGATTCCACTGGTGGGGCACAGGTCCCAGTGCAGAGGACGGGTTCATTCTTAGGCACATCACTTCTTCTCTCTGGACCTCGGTTCCTCATCTAAATTGAGAAAATTTGCCAGATTGTTTCTCGGCATTGTCAAAGTTTCCATGGTGGCGCGAATACTCTTATTTCTGCACATTGCAGTACATTCACCACTAGCCACATATGCCTACTAAGTACTTGAAATGGGGTATGACTTAAGAACTGAATTTTTTATTTTATATCATTTTAATTAATTTAGATTTACATTTAAATAGTCACATGTGGCTATTGGCTCCATGATTGGGCGGTGAAATGAGGAAGCTTCGGCTTTAAGAAGTGGAAAAAGTGGCAGCATGAGATCAGAATTCTAGCTCACTCGAATGTGGGTTCAAATCCCAATAGGCTATGGGGCCAAGAACAATGTATTTACTCTCTTCAAGTCTCAGTTTCTTCTTCTATAAAATGGAGCTAATAATGGCTTCCACATGAATTTGCCGGGAAAATTAAATGAGACAAAGCACTTAGCGCACTGTCATCACATAATAAGGGCTCCTAGAGGAAGGCTATTAGAAAAAGTTCATAAAACAGCAGAGACCTGGGGGTGTTTCTTTCCCTGATTAACCCATTATTACACTCACCAACATGTCACATCTAAAATTGAATGGAAGGAAAGAAAGGTTTAAAATCCACTGGGTGGGGCACTGGAAGGGGAGGTGAGGAGTGATGGAGACAAGGCAGTTCTGCCGACTTAACACTTTTCCCAGGGCTGTTCCTGTATGTGTCGTTTGACTGATTGGGTCAAATTACACAAGATCTAGCTAGATATTCAGATTCCCTCCAATGCGTCTGTGTTGTGTAATCCTCCCAGCCTTGTAAAGGAACAGATCTGATTGACCAGGGATTGTATAGGAGGCATCTTCACTGAGATTCACAAGGCACTGAAAACAAGAGAAGAGACCCTGGTATTCTATGACAAACGTGCAGACAGTCTAAAACATCAGGACAACATTTTCCATACAATTTAGCTGGTATTTCTGAGTTGGAATAATTAAACAGAGATTTAGACTAAAAGAGGAAGCAGTCGATGAGGAAGTCAGCCCGTAGCTCCCTTTGCCCCGAAATATGCCAATTCTGAATATTTCACATCAGCTTCCTCTTAATAAATAGCTTCCTACTCATCCATCCCTTGAAAATATCACGAGAATTGCCTGGATATATATTTTTTTCAATACCAATGCCCAGGCCACATCACCTTCAATTAAATCAGAAAAGGTGATAGGTGAGTGTGACACTCAGGCATCAGGCATCGGTATTTTTTAAAGCCCCCCTCACCCCCTGGTGATTGTGACGTGCAGCTAAGTTTAAGGCCAAGTGTTAGAGATCAGGGTAGAAACTCAGGAGTTAACTGCACGGTGAGCCCTGATCTGTATCATACACTCAAGGTCTAATCAGAACATGCTGATGTTTCGCTTAGCATACATTGCTTATTGCAACTAGAATATTTCTCAACCAACATCCGTCTTAATAAAGTCTAATTTGGGCCAGTTCTACACTGTTAGTGTTGACAGGGAAATTCCCCATTGCACTGGCGATGGGAGGGGGTAGTGCTTTAAAATCAAGCCTTGAAGAAATATCCGGCTTCCAGAGCCCAAAACCCTCAACAGAGGAGCTGCTTCAACAACTTCTGCATACTGCCACCTGGTGGGGCCTGGGCCCAACTTCATCACAGCTCTTCATCCTTGGGCACCTACCCGCCTCCCCAAACAGATGTAATTTAGGAAAATGTCATGCATTTTCAAACCAATTTACTGGTGCCTTCCACATTCATCAGACTTCCTTCTCCTTTTTCCTCCCATCTGGTTAATATAATTATTGCTTTTACGTGGCAAAGCCATTTTATGTAATAGCTTTGTTTGTTACTATGGTTACAAGTTTAGTAGCCCTTTGGAATATAAATCTATCATCCCTGAAAGTAGCTTTCTGTTTGTCAAGGTGCAGCCCTTAGGTGCATCAAAAAGCAGAGTAATGGCGTTAGTTTTCCGTCATGAGGAAAGTGGCCTTTCTTGGTCTTATTTTTGAAAGTTCTACAAGCCTGGCCTAGACACTCCCGGGAAATTGCTGGGTGCTGTCCCACTTTTTCCCTCTGGAATTTTCCTAACTGATGAGGCACCCACAAGCAGCTCTATCTGGGAGAAAGTAGGGAAACGTCGGCCGAGGGGCAGCTGTGTTTGCTGGGCCAGAGCCCTCACATTGCATAACTGGTGTTTTTCCTGGTCAGTTTACTCTTGGCTGATTTATTCACCAGTTAAAGGCAAGGGCTGAGAATATAATCTCCCAGGAGTTAAGTTTCTTTGAGTGTAATCCCTTTCTCTCACGCATCTGAAGCATCGGCCCTTATTTCCTGATGGAAGTGGAGTTATAACCTCCCTTCGGAAAGTGGTAAGAGTTCAGTGCTGGGTTCAATCTGCCACCCTCAAGTGACAAAGCTTGACAGCGTCTCTGCTATAGCGCTTCACACCCAACTGAATCAGACCCAGCCCTCTGAGCACAAAAGTGGGATGGCCTGTGAAGCTGGGCTTTCTTCCCATTCTCAGCCAGTAACAGCGAACCTTGGAGAGTTTATAGCACGCGTCCATGTACGTAACCTCATCTAATCCTTGTGACAACCCCAGGAGGTATGCATTGCCATTAAGCTGGCATCACTCCCATTTTACAGAGAAGGAATTTGAGGCTCAGAAGGATCAAGCACCGTTCCAAAGTCATATAACTAGTGTGTGGGCCTTAACGTCCTTGGAAAGTCCTGGTTGCTAACTTAACAGAGCCTCACTTTCCAGATTCAAGGAACCAGGAGAAAAGAAAGAGCAGGCAGCATCCATGCCTTCACTAAAGCCTTGATTAAACCAAACTGAACAAACATCGACCATCTTCTTCCCTCTTCCGGAGAGAGTTATTGGTTTGGTAGCCCATTGGTGAATTTCCAGTGGCTACTAATTAACTAACCATGTCATTCACGTTTATTATCACAGAGCAGGTATGTATTTATTTACACCACTCACAGGGCAGGATAATTTGCAGTTATATAATTTCATGGTAATTACGATTGGAATTGCCACGTAGAAACTGGGTACTTTGGAGGTGCATGATTACCAACAACTAGCTACCTTGGAATTACCCATTAATGACATGATTAGTTGTGGCTTTGTAAGAAAATGCTGTTATGAAAGAACTTTATCTTTTCATTCCCAACTGACAGAAAAGCAGGAACCTTGGAGATATCAGAAATAATTTTTTTCTTCTTCTGGCAGGTGAAGAATGTAGTTGTGCAGGTTTGTCATGTTTCTGGGCATGTCTGGGGTGCCTCGGTGACAGGGAGGGAGGAGAAAGAGATGTGTGAGCTTGAGCAAAGGGTGCAGGCCCTGAGTTGTACCAGGCTAGTCTTCAGGTCTATTGAGCCAGGGTACAGCCAGGAATTACCAACTTGTTAGGCAGGGAGTAAGGAAGCTCAGAAAGCCTGTGCTTGGGCTAAGGGGTTCAAAACCCAGGAGACTGAATGGCTGCCTGTCCTCTGCTCTGTGGGGACCAACAGAATATAAGGCAGGCAGAAGCAGAGGAGATGGTAGGTTCCATCTACTTACGATGCTATGAGAAGACATGCGGCTTATATAATATGCGCTAAGCAGGAACCACCCTGCCCCCAAAGACAAAACTGGTCTCCAGGCTGTATTTCTTGGCAACAGGGGCTTCCTTGGCTTTTCCTTCACATCCCCTTGAGTTGACTCTCCTCCTTTGAGGTTGCTCTTACTGTTGATTCTCACTGGGTATTACCGGGCATGGGGAGGAGAAATTCACACAACGGGGTGCCTGGCATATGGAGAATAAGAGAATCTTTAGCTCTTAGAACTGCAGGAGACCCCTCGTTTAATAGAGGAGAAGCCCAGGGCCCAGAAGGGGTGAAGGAAGGTATGGTCCAATGTCACAAAGCAGACAAATGGCAGAGCCAGGGCTGGAGCCCACACAGGCCACCTCCGAGTGATTTTCCATAATGCAATTTCTTCATGAGGGAGGAGTTGTTGATGCTTCAAATTGAGACTAGGCTAATATAGATAATACCTATATAGGGAGTGCCTCTGCATCCATTATAGAAGCTACTCTGTGATTTTTAATACATATATTTTTACCTGATTACAGCACAAAGACTCCTGTATCAAATTCCTTTCACTGGTCAAGAGCAGGCAGACATTTGCACCTCCTGACCTGCAATGCCCCTCTACTACTAGATAATGAGAAATCTGAAGTCCACAACGATTCCCTTTTCCTCTAGCTGCTAGGAAACTGAAAATCCATCTTTTCTTTAGGCAGGAGTTTTCATTACTGTTTTCTTTTCCTCTCTTTTGCTTGATATCTGCTTTTGTTTTATATATTGTTTTGATCTTTTTGTACCTGTGTTTTTAGTATAAAATTTCTGGATGCAGGTCAGTAACAAATAAATAATAATCTTCATGCTTGGTGTTCAACCATGCAGGAAATAAAATCTTGTAGAATGTACAGAAGAGCCAGGAAGGATCACACACTCTCCTGTGCTACTACATATGAAGGAGAAGGGGAAGAAGGCTCAGTTTTAGTGGAAAGGAATAGGAAACAGAAGAGGCCTCCTCCTTTATCAGCGCCACCACCGCTTCAGCAGCGCTATCTCACCCCACTAACCAAACATCCAAAGGACTTGGAGGCAGAAAAGAAAGCTTCTGGAGACCCTGGAACTAAGTGTGCATCCATCTATGTATCTATCTATATATCTAAGTATCCATGTTTCTATCTATGAATCAATCATTTTATCTTCCACCTCTATCATCTAAGTTAACCTTTCTCCAATATTTCTCTGAGGCTAATCTCATCATCTTTGTCTTAAAGAAGTAGAGACTCACAATTAAGTAATATTTTCAACATCAAAGAATAGATAGATATGGGATTTGAACCTATGCCCATTCGCATCTGAGGCCCACATTTTTTCCTCAGACAATCGCTGTCACCTGGAACTGTCAGTAGGCCATCCATTTTAGGTCTCTCTTAGGCCTAAAGTCACCAAGCTTTACCAGTACTCAAGCTGGGTGCTAGGAACAACAGGTTGGGCACTGCAGGTGTGACAGATGTGGATTACCACTTACCCCAGGGAGAAGCCTACATACATGGGTTCATAGTTAACAGTGAGCTATTACAATACATATTGTTCATCCTCAAAGATGAAACTGTGATGAGACCATTGCTACAATGTTGACAAATCTTCAGGTACACCAAATGTCAAGATGAATTTTATTGAAATTTTCGTAACATTTTTCCTTTTGCTGATGGTTTAAACAAGTATGTTCATGTTTCTCTCTGTGAGATGATTTTTGGTGTCCTGAAATGACATGCTATTGTGTGAAACTACAGATGCAGGACACTTCAGTGGAATTCTTTTCTTGCATTAAACTTACTTCAGTGAAGATTTATGAAGCCTTGAATGTCTGGATTAGGCCTTGGGGCTCATGATCAACCCTGGGCCAGAATATCAAGGCCCAAAGTGCAATCTTGGTTCTACCTCATAACCTTCCAAGACCCTGTGTTATTCTCCAGTCTTATAGAACTAATCACATAAAGTGGTTAATTTCTTAACCTATTTGTAGAGAAAAATGGGTGATAGAAAGAAAACTGGAGCTCCTGGTTCACATATGCCTACCCCATGCCCCCTGCAATTCCACTTCTAGGATAAATCCAACAGAAATCCATACTTAAATCCACCTGAGGACATGTATAAGAATATTCACAGAGCCACTATTCATAAAAACACCAAAGTGGAAATACCACTAATTCCATCCATAACAGAGTGGATCAATCATGGCATATTTCTACCGTGGAATACTACACAGCAACAAAAAGGAGAGACCCATTACAGGCATCAACACGGACAAATTGTACACACAGAACATTAGGCAGAAGAAGCCATCCATAAAAGAGTACATACCACAAGATTCAATTTAAATAAAGTTCAAAATATATGCAATAAGGTGCTAGAAGTCAAGACAGTGGTTACCTCTGAGGAAGGGTAGTGACTGGCAAGGTCCCGAGGTGGTTTTGGAGATGCTGATCCTATTCCATTTCGTTATGTGGGTATAGGTGATGTGTTCACATACAAATTCATTGAGCTGCACAAAAATGATCTGTATACATTTCTTTGTATGTGTTATGCTCCAATACAATTAAGGAAAAAACAGGGTTCAAATCCCATCTCTGCTACTCACCATGTGGCTTTTAGAATTCACTTTACCTTTACGCTACATCTTCCTCATCTGAGAAACCAGCATAATACAATTCACTAACAGAGCTGTTGTGAGGATCTAATAAGAAGCTGCATGTAAAACACCTAGCCCTGAACCTCACACATGGCAGGTACTCAATATATGGTCATTCATTATTAAAATTTAAAAAATTTGATAGACAATATTGAATATATACAAAACTAAAGAGAACAGTGTAACAGACCCCCATGGACCCCATCACCGAGCTTCAATAATTATCAGCCTATGGCCAGTTTTGTTTCATCTGTATGTTTCCCCAACCGTTAAAAAATGTATGCATAGTCTACAGATGTATGCCTTTTTTGCATATATACATCAGTTTGTATCTCTAAGAAATAACTCTTTGAGAAAACATAATGAAAAAGATCAATGGTTGCTGGGGCTTAGGGGGAGGGAGGGATGAACAGGCAGAGCACAGAGGATTTTGTGGGCAGTGAAACTGTTCTGTATAATACTACCACGGTAGATACGTGTATTTATAAACTTGTCCAAACCTGTAGAAGGCACAACACCAAGAGTGAACCCTAATATAAACTATGGAATTTGGGTGATAATGATGTAGGTTCACTGATTATAACAAATGTGCCACTCTGGTGGGGGATATTGATGGTGGGAGAGTGGGGGGAAGGGGTATGTGGAAGCTCTTTGTACTTTCTTTTTTTTCTTTTTTTTTCTCTTTTTTTTTGAGACGGAATCTTGCTCTGTCACCCAGGCTGGAGTGCAGTGGCCGGATCTCAGCTCACTGCAAGCTCTGCCTCCCGGGTTTACGCCATTCTCTTGCCTCAGCCTCCCAAGTAGCTGGGACTACAGGCGCCCGCCACCTCGCCCGGCTAGTTTTTTGTATTTTTTTAAGTAGAGACGGGGTTTCACCGTGTTAGCCAGGATGGTCTCGATCTCCTGACCTCGTGATCCGCCCGTCTCGGCCTCCCAAAGTGCTGGGATTACAGCTCTTTGTACTTTCTGTTCAATCTTTCTGTGATCCTAAAATGGCTCCAAAAATAAAGTCTATTTAAGAAAATACTCACATCCATGATCATTAAAGACTACTACTACTATTCTACTTCTTACCCAGTTTTCCTAACTCATAAATATATTTTTACAACTGTTTTGCTCAAATCAAGATCCAAACAAGGTATGCTTAGTATGCATTTCTTCATTCTTAATTAATTCAATGTCTTAATCACAAAGGCAATAGATAGGAAAGCTGTTTATGACTTTGGTCACCAATCACAGAATACTTTGTGGAGAGAAAAAAGGGTATTGTCATGAAGCCTCCTAAAAACATTCAGAGTTTCTGTCTGTAACACTCTTCTGAATTCTTTAGAACCATGGATGGTTGCTGTCACCGTCAAAACTACATCTAATATCACAAAGGAAAGACCCTTTAACACAAACAAGACTGAACACAAATGGCAGAGCAGATCCTATTGTCACACATATATGCAGAAGAAATCCTGTAAGGGGTACTTCCGGGAAGACCGACAAGGTGTGATATCTGGTGTCACTGTTTGTATGAAACAAACGTTTTAAGATCCTCAAATAAACATAGCGCCCAAATTAAGGTGAAAGTAAAGCAGACAGGACCCACTTTTTGCACTTTGTATCTTTTCTCTCTGCTCTTTCAGCATGGCCCAAAGAAGCTGTCGTTTTCATCTTGCACACTGGATGCCGTCCTCTGAAGTCTGAACAAAGGCCGGATCACATGCCTAAGCAGTATTTTACCTTGTGCTGATTCCTTAAAAAAACAGATTGTCTCCTGGATTGCATGCATCTAAAAGTTCTTACTGCGTTTTATTAAATAACCAGCTAATGTTTCTGCTTCCTCTAAGGAGATCATGAGTCCCCTGCTCCCGAACAAAGGGCCTTCATTTTATTCATCTGTATATTCCACATCCCAGCACAGCACTTGGCACATAGTGGGCCCTCGAACAAACGTATATGGGATAAATGAACAGACGAGAGTGAAAAGAGGCTGGTGAGGAAAAGCACTGGACAGGGAGCTGGAGGCCTGCGGTCATCTCGGCCCTTGACATTCAGAGTGACTTGAGTCAAGGCACCAACTTCCGTGGGCTTCCAGTGATTTCTAGGGTCTCTCCCAAGACTTTTTTAAAAAGCACATAATCCTAAAATATGTTTACTTACTGCTTTGCTGTGTTGATCCACCTAGTGACTTACATCTAAAGACTAACCGCTAAGCAAATTACTGATGCCTTTCCGAACGCTCCACAGCAACAAAACTTTGTTTTTCTAGTTGTCCCAAACCTTCTGTGTCAATTGTGTTCCCACTACAGATCACAGTGGCAACAACCCCACCCAGAAGAGCCGGGAAAAAACCCTCCCCTCTAACTCACCACAGGGCTTGCCGTGTGCTAGATGTGGTTCTGTTAAGTTGTGCTGGAAGCGGGAGTGGGCAGGGGCTCAGACACCTTCTCTTTCCCCCTTAGTCCATGTCTGGCCCTGCTGGGGGCAGAGCTATGATGACTGACCATGATCATGTGTGAGCACGGGGCAGTGTGTTTCAAGGGGTGGGCACTGGCAGAGGTGGGTCCAGAGAGGGCCAGCCCGCTGAAAACTTCCCAAGTGGGTGAAACTCACCTTGGCACTTGCTCTCCTCTCTCCTGCCCTCTATCCCATACCCCACGTGTAGCATTCCATTCCAGAAAAGAACTCTGACTTTTAGCTTGTTGACAACTTATCTCCCGAAGGTGTTAGCTGACAACTTTTCTGAGGCTGAAGATGTGACCAACATAGGTGCTGGGAGAATGGAAGGAAGGGGTTGAGTTACATTTATTCAGTACTTTTTCACTCATTTAAAATTAAGCACACAACTGAGAGGAAGTACTCTTCTACTTTTAAGAAATGTTCTTTTTGTATCACTGCCGCTAATATATGCTTGTAGTCTAAAAATATAAAAACACAGATTTGAAAAAAGAAGAAAACTAAAGTTACACACACTATAGTTCTTTAAAATTTTAGAGCCTTCTAGATCTCTTCATATATTTACAAGTGAATATATCTGATTTAATGGAATTCTACTGTATCTGTAATGGAATAGAAATTCTTGTCCTTCGATAAGTCACTGGCCCTTTCCGTCCTCAGGTTCCTCATTAATCAGTAAAGCACGAATACACAGGAAAATTAAGTCGTGAAGCACTAAACCACAGGGCGAGGCATGCAGGCCGCCAGGCCATGTGGTGGAAATACTGTGAATTATAACAACCATAGAGATATGAGGAGTGATTACTGATAGGACATATTACCATTTTCAAGGATTTAAAGGTAATCTGGCTGGGCACAGTGGCTCACACCTGTAATCTCAGTACTTTGGGCGGCCAAGATGGGTGGATCCCTCGAGGTCAGGAGTTCGAGACCAGCCTGGCCAACATGGTGAAACCTCATCTCTACTAAAAATACAAAAATTAGCTGGGTGTAGTGGTGCACACCTGTAGTCCCAGCTACTTGGGAGGCTGAAGCAAGAGAATCCCTTGAACCCGAGAGGCAGAGGCTGCAGTGAGCTGAGATTGGGCCACTGCATTCCAGCCTGGGCGAAAGAGCAAGTCTCTGTCTCAAAAATAAATATAGAAATTAAATTAAATTAAGGTACTCTAACAATTGAGGAAGTGCCTCCCTAGCACATCCTGACAGGTGGACCCTTGCTGCAGCCACAGGTGTAGACTGCTCTCTCAATGGCATCTTTTGAAAGTTGTCAGTTTCTCGGTGTTGGAACCTCTCCCAGCTCAGAGGTTGTCACCTTCAGACTATCTATCATCTCTAAATGGGATTGACTTTGAAGAGAACATTTGAAATGTTCCCATATTCAAACTGAAAGGAGACAGGCTGGACCAGTAAGATCAGCCAAGAGATGTTGAGTTACATACATTGTTTGGGGCCACAGAGCCTTGCTCTGTTTCTCCTCCACCTGTCCGATCCCACAGTACTAACAATACATTGTCTGTAGACCCAGTCATAAGGACTCTGGCCCCTGTGGACTGGCTGTCCTCAGAGGGGAGCCAGGAAATCCCCAGAGGGGCTGTCATGGAACTTTGGCCCAGCAGGCCCACAGCTCACTCAGAAATGCACTGTGCACCTGATAAAGTGAGTGATCATCAGACTGGCCATCGGCGGCTGAGCACTTTGCGTTTCTGGGCTTCTGTTTCCTCATTGGAAACATGAGGGTGTGGAACCCAAGGACTGTCAGAATTCCTTCTTGTGCAAATGCCATGAACCTGTATATTTCTGTTCATTTTTGTGTTCTGTAGGTACCCAGGACAGTGCCTGTAATAATACAGGTACTTTGTAGTATCTGTTGAAGGAATGGGTGATGAATACATGGGTGGAAATTCTGTGCTTAGCATGAATGAAAACACAATGGTTGGGGGGAATTAAATTCTATCACATGGTGACCAAAAATGCTGAGGCCATATCTGGCCTGCATGGTCTGACATGATTGGAGGCACCCCTGAAGGTGGGAGGATAGAGTAGATTGAATGAGAACTGATCTTGAACACCTAGGATACAAGGCTGCTATATCAGGGGCCAGAAAACATTGCATGAGGGCCTCGAGATGGTAACATTTATGACAGGTATACATCTATGGTTTTGGAGGCATCTCCATATCTGCATTTCTTATGAGCTTGTGCATACAGTGACACACAGCTATTTGAAAGCCAAATATCCCTCTATCCAGCGACATTTGGAGCAGAACCTGGAGCATAACCTGGAAGGCACCTGCAGCAGAACCTGGAAGGCACCCTATCTGACCTGGCACCAACTGACACCCGGCTGTCTACAGCTTTCCATAAGCCCTTGCCAAAGTCTCACACTCCCCAACAGGCCCATGGACTCAGCAGTAGTTGGAGATCGAGTCACTGGGTAGATTACAGAGTTATCCCAGCCTCCATCTTGCCCAACCCCAACCTTGGGTGCATTGACTTCCCAGTGAAACAGAACATTAAATGACATTTTAAGTACAGTGGTACATCTTCTCAGAGACGGTATTTGGCTATAATATGCTGCAAATTTAAAAATGTGCATATACTTTGCCTCTGCACTTTCATTTCTAGGAGATCATTTGAGAAATGTACAAATATATATGCACACGGATGCTCCTTAGTCTGGTTTATAAGAGAAAAGTTGGGAACAAACTAAATGTCTGTTACTATGTATCAGCTGAATACATTATGATCTACTGATGAATGAAATATCCTGCATCATAAACATGATGCACAAAAATATCACAAAAGATGTCCACAAGCTACTATATCATTGACTAAATAAAGCTGTCTATATGATGTAATCCATATATGTAAGTACATGCAGATAGACTATACAGAGAGAGATGACTGGAAGGATCCTTATGGAAGTTTTAACTTACTACCTGGCTCTTGAGATTTGGGGAAAATTTTCCTCTGTACTTCCTATTTTTCTTTACAGTTGGAACACTTCACGCTAAGTGTGTTGTTAATATCAGGAAAAAATTATTATCATTTTGAAATAAAAAATAATTTTATTGGAAGCCTTGGAAGGGAAAAAGAGTGGAGATCTCTCCAAACAGTTGAAATGAACTTTTAAGTGGGTGCGCACTAGTCACACACATCCTTCCCAACTCACTGACCAGATAGGAAGTGCTCAACACGTGTGGACCAGTTCCCTGCTAGCTGCCAGGTAACCAGTACCTGAAGCAACATGGGGATTCTACAGAGTGAGAGTCATAAGGAAGCTCTATCCTACGCGATTTGGAATGGAGGCAAAGGATGTGTCCTATTGCCATCTGTAATGTTCACTGCCCAGGACCCATCCATATACTCGGCAGTCAGCAGCTGATGAACATTCCAACCATTATTAAATAACGCTTCTCTCGATTTCAAATATAGTCTTTGCAGCTTCCTCTTCCTTACTACTTCTAACTACAGGGGAACATGAAAACCTGAAAACCGTCTGAGTGTGGTGGCTCACACCTGTAGTCCCAGCACTTTGGGAAGTACAGGTGGGTGGATCACTTGAGGTCAGGAGTTCAAGTCCAGCCTAGCCAACATGATGAAACCCCATCTCTACTAAAAATACAAAAATTAGCCAAGTGTGGTGGTGCACACCTGTAATCCCAGTTACTGGGAAGGTTAAGGCATGAGAATCGCTTGAACCTGAGAGGTGGAGGTTGCAGTGAGCCACGATCACACCACTGCACTCCAGCCTGGGTGACAGAGCGAGACTCTGTCTCAAAACAAACAAACAAACAAAAAACACTGAAAAACCTAACCCCTGCAGAATGCAAGAGTCAGATTTTGAGACCATTCAGTCCCATGTTCTCATTTTATAGAGCAGGATACTCATTCTGGAGAAAATAATTCAAGTTGGCTATTGACAGAGTCTGGATTAGAACCACAGTCTTCCAGCTCAAAGCCCTGTGTTCCCTTCGCTTTCCTCACAGTCATGCCCTTGTTTGGGGCCCATGCTTTCTCTTGTTTGGACTACTGCAATAGTCATCAAGTAAGATTTTCCTCCCATCCTCCCATCTTCTCCATGCTAAGTCACATACCCTGGCACTAGAGAATCTCTCCAAACACTGAACTGCCCTGCCCATATATTTCCCCTGAATAAATCCCTTTAAATGTTCCTCATAGACTCCAGGACAAAATCCAGACTCCCCTGCATCTCACATGAGCCTTTTGCACATATTCATGGACCACAGCGGCACCCTGAAGAAATAATCTTTCACACACGACAGCTGGAAATACTTCATGTTCCTTTATTGTCAAGTAAATGAGGGTTTCTTCCAAGGGACTATCCTGTAACTACTTAATTTAAGGATTAACTAAATCCGGAAGTGCTAATCAGCTCCTGAAAACACAAGCAACATTCTAGACAGGAAGCTCACGGAAGCCAACAAGAAAAGCACTCACGCTCGGTATGCCTGCCTTCCCCTTGGAACCTCATACATGGTAGGACCTCAGTAAACACTACTTGCCAAATAAATAGACCAAGTAATAACCAGAAGTGGAGAGGTTAAACTAATACAATGGGCAGTGAAGAGAAAAGCTGTTTTTCATTTTCTTAGACCCCTTAGAACTGAAAAAGACTCTGAGTTTGTCCAATCCAACTCCCTCATTTCACAAGGAAGGCATCTGAAGCTCAGAGAGACCAAGTGACCACCCTGAAATCCCACAGCACGTTCATGGGAGAGTTAGGACTGTACCTGGAGCTTCTGACGGTTTCCACTGTGCCATACTGACTCTCCAGGCAAGTCTAAGGTAATGCTGGCAATAATGCACAGAGCTCTAGGCACAGGCTCCTCTAGAAGGTGCCAGACTGCACACAGGCTGGGGCACGAGGTGTACAGCTAATCATTCCCAGAGAGATTTACCTGAGCTTCCAAAAGGTTTTTTTCTTTTCTTTTTTTTTTTTTAATATTGAATTTTTTGGTGAAGAGTGTCTCAAGTCAGGAGCAGACACATTTGTGTGCCCCCCTCCCCCTCTTCCCTCCTTTATTCTTCTCTTCCAGCTGGGTTCACTGGAGGAGCATTGTACGGTGCCCCTGCTGGGTCTACAAGGCCCCTTTTCGGTTCAATTAATGAGCCATAAATAACCCAATGAAGGTGTCAACAAAGAGGGTAATTTATCATACCTTGTCAGGACGGTGAGCCTTGTGAGGCAAGCGCTCATTCACAGTCTGGTACAACATGTTAAGATTTATTCCTGGCCAGGTCCTCCTCCTCCAGCCCTCCCTCCCCCCACCAAAATTTATCTTCCACAGGAATCCTCACAGGTGTGCTGCTTTGACAAATAAGCTATGAAGTCTGGTATTCATCACTGGCTGGTCTTTGTTGGGAGGAAGGCAGCGGGAAATAAATTTATTTTAGAGGGAAGGTACTTGTGATTCAAACACACTCAAGGGGAGCAACGAGGTTATTTCCATCCTCCTGGTTCTGCAAAAGGAGAGAAGGAGATAACGCTAGGACAGCCACTTTCTTCAGTTTTTACTACTTGATGGAAGAACAGCCAGGACTTTACTGAGATGGCGCCCTTAGCTGCCAGTCTGGAGGCTCCGGTCACATTCTCTTGAAAATGTTGGGTTGGGAACTCTTACAGTGGAGTAGAAAGTGCTACAAGACATCTGATATGCCCACAATCGCCATACCAGGAGGTTTTCCTGCTTCACTCTTCAACTTCTGGCTTCCCTCGGAGTGCTGATCCTGAAATGTGAGTTTGCATAACAGCCATCTGGGAGTGCTTGCTAAAACACAGATTCCCAGGCCTCCCCTCCGGCCCCCGGAGATACCGACCTGGGAGGTCTAGGGAGGAGCCCAGGAATGCGTATTTTGACAAGCTCGCCTCCATTCTTGCCTTCAGATGCATATGGTTTATGGAGCACATTCTGGACCAACACATGCTCCGGTGCATGCATTTGAACTTTCTGCAATGATGGAAATGCCCTCTATTTGTGTTGCTTAATACTGTGGCCACTGGTCTTTTGTGACTACTGGCCCCTTGAAATGTGGCTAGTGTGAGAGACGAATGGAATTTCTTAATAGTATTTAATTTTAATTTATTCAAATGTATGTAGCCATGTGGCTAGTGGCTACCCTTTTAGATGGTAGAGCTCTAGCCCATCCCTCTGCATTCTGCATTTTGCATTCTGCAGAGTAGATACAGACGAAAAAGCTCAACATAAGACCTGATATGCCAGTCTCCTTCTACTCCCCATTTTCCAGCTACGAAATACTGCAAGTCCCTGGGGTGTGCCTTATTTAGTCATTTCTAAACAGGAAGAGGGAGGAGCATATCCTCCCACCTCCACTCCCAAGGTCTATATAAGCAGAGAGACAGAAAGATCCAATTTCTTAAGTGCCTTCCATGTGGGACGGTGGGGGTCCTCTTTGAGAATTACATATGGTCTCCCAATACAGGGAGGGAAGACAAATACACAAGTGACGCAACACCAGGTGGCCCACTATGAAGCTGTAAAAAAAACTCCTATAGATGCAAAGTGCCAGGAGTCCTCAGCCTCCCCTAGC
Organism: Macaca thibetana thibetana; assembly: GCF_024542745.1. Classification (NCBI taxonomy): domain Eukaryota; kingdom Metazoa; phylum Chordata; class Mammalia; order Primates; family Cercopithecidae; genus Macaca; species Macaca thibetana. Next base: position 145,335,033 of record NC_065584.1, read on the forward strand.
AGATGTGAACACTTCCAGACACCAGCCATTCCCTCCCCACTTTGGAATTAATGCGACGGCCTCGTAGTTCATTGTGCCCAGTTCACTGAAGGAAGTTAGACTTCTGAATTCCTTCCTTGAAGGGTCCAAGGTAGGTTTCCCACTGTCTGCCCTGTGGAGATGGGACCCAACTCTGTGGTTACACTTTGTATGTGGTGACTGTCACCACCTGCTCAACTGCTCACCTGTAGACTGTGAGGTCCATGAGGACAGATTCCCAATCATTTATCTCTAAACCCAGAGACCGACCCTGGTGGGGCAAAACCAGTATGGCGTCACATCTGCCTATATGAGGCCTCTTACGTCTTGCTTAAGGCTGCAAGTAGCCCTTGAAAAACAGAAAGTGGTCTGTTCTCTGAGGGTAAAAGGGTGTGGGTGTTCCCTTTCTACAGTGTTATGAGAGGGACTTACCCCTTAAATGTATATTTTAAATGGTAGGGGGAAGACGGGGAAGACCACATGGAAGGGTGACTGGTCCAGGGTCTGGGGAAGAACTCCCTGTCTGTGAGAAAATTCCACCCAGGAAAGAGAAGGTGAGTCTGCCTACAGCAGCAGATAGGCTCCAGGTCCATAAGTGGGGCCAGGCAGGCTTACAGGAGCAGGAGGCATGGAGGCACACTGGGAGGTAGGCTGTTCACTGCCCAGAGGCACAAAGCCCCTGTCCCAGAAGTGGAGGGCAGCCTACAGGCCTCCACTGGATAGGCTGCCACCCACGGACAGCCCCTCCCTGCCCAGGCACTCTTCCTTACTCACTCCTCTGGCTCCACGGGGAAGCAGAATCCCAACTCACAGCTGCAGGGGGAATAGTTGAAGAGAGAATAGGCCTGGCTTCAGCTTCCAGAGAGCTAAGTCCTGCCAATCTCCCAGACTCCTGCAGTCTTTCAAGTCTCCGACATTTGAGGCCTCCTTTCTTCTCATGAAGTGTCCTTATTTTGCCTCTAGAAAGTAGGCACTGGTATCAAGAGTTGTGTGGCTAATGCCAAGACTTAACGTTCCGGAGTGCCTTGCACAGGGCCAAAGCTGCCTCTTCTGGCACACAGAGAGTTCTACAGAAGAGCCCCTTTACAGACCACCAGCCACTGTGAGGACCTCATAAGCAAATGTAAGGGCAGGAAGAGATAGGACATGGTCTGGCAAAAACCTCAGCCTTCTCCCTAAGCTCTTCTGCCTTATGATGCTAATAGCGCAGACTCAAAACAGTTGGCTCAGTTCTCCAGCTAAATATTCATTTCTCCAGCTAAATATCCATTCCTTCAGTATTAACGCCATGTTAGGAAGCCATGTTAAGCCATTGCCTCAACTCGGCACTGCAGCTGAACACAATGAAATGCCAGAAATTAGGGTCTAGAATTTATTGTGGTACCAATTCTAATCCTGAATTCTCAAAGCAATATCTAGAAAGATATTGAATCAAGATATATATATATTTTTTAATGAAGATCGTATATTGGAGGGAGAGGGGCAACTTCTATTTGGAATAACAAGCAGTTTCAGTGTCTTTGAATTCACCTTGAAAACCACACTATGGTATCCTTTGGAGTAGAAAGAATTCATGGTATTTGAAATTTCCAAGATTACTAGCGAGGGGAAAGTCTGAGAGACCTGAGAAAGTGGGGTTGCTTGAGAAGCAGTAAAGCTTCTTAATGAAGAAATGGAGATGCCATGAGCAGCTGCCTTGGACCAGATTCCAAGGTAGTGTCTTGTAAACTCTTTCAGTCACGATTGGGGCTGGATCATTCCGGACCGTCCTACTAAAGAGAAACCATTAAAAATCATTAATTCCTTCAGCTATCACAGTTGCTTGCTCACAGTCACTCATTCATAGGTGAGGAAACTGAGATCTCCCTAAGATCAAATAACTAACAGGTATGTTAAAAAGTTTCATTTGTTTATGTGTTACTACCAAGTGCCAAGTTTCTCCATGTAGTGCAAGGAAACAACTTCTGTGCAACAGCTCGAGATACACAACTTGAGTTTGCCTGAAGTCCTGGCACTGTGAATTGCGGCTCCTTCAGATCTTGCAAGCTACCAGCGATTTGGCGGGGTGGGGAACTGGTTGGGAAACCTCCCAGGAAACCACAGCTCCTGCAAATGACTCAGTAGGTGGTTCTGACTTCTCTGAGTCAGAACCAAGCCCATGGCCCAGCCCCATGCCAAGACTCCCTGGCATTGTTGAGATGCTCTGAGCTTGGCTGGCATGTGATACTGAGGACCTCTGGTGTTTGACTGCAAAGGGATGAATGCTCTTTCTGATAAGGAACCAAGGAGTGTGGAACAGAAAAGCAGCTGAACTCTCTTGGTGGCCTGGCTCTCTCTCTTGCCCCCTCAATCCCTGAAGAGTGTTGATGGCTTGCTACATTGGACAATCTTTGACTTAAAAGCTTACTCCTCTTCCTTACCCAGGAGTTTCCAGGTTGCCTCCCACAGTCATGAACTTGTAGATACAGAATGCTTAGTTCTAGCATTGATTCTGCTGCTTCCCAGGGCTGTGACCCTGAGCAAGTCTCCTACTGTGGGCCTCAAGTATTACCCATCCCAATTTCATCAGCTGCCCAGTTGTCCTCTAGTGCCATGATGATCATACTAATCTCCCAACCCAAATTCTCCACTGGCTCCTACTGCCTATGGAACCATGTCCAGACTTCTTAGCCTGGTATTCAAATCCCAATCTATCTTTTAAGCCTCAGCTTCCTCTATTATTCTCCCTATAGCCTACATTCTCAGCAAATTGGACCACTTACTCTCCCTAAATGCACTGTGTATTTCCCGTCCCCTATGCCCTTGCAGTGGCCTTTTCTTGAGATGCCCTTTCCTTGCCTCTGGAAATTTTGCCTATGCTTCCACGCTCAGATCAAATGTGACCTCTTCCTCCAATCAGCTTCCCCAGATCATCTCTTGTGAAGCCCCCTTGATCTCTCACATCACACTTTGTTGGTGCCTTCCTAGTGACACATAGAACACATTGTTCTGAATTGCAGGCATTTGTGTGGATGACTTCTCTCTCCTCCTGGATGGCATACTCCTAAAGGAGGAGGGCTGGGGGAGGATGTCTTATTCCCCTTTCAATTTCCCATCACGCCAGGGTATATAAATCTGTTCTAATGAACAAATGAATGAATTTAGAAAATCTAGATGGATGTTCTAAAATTATCTACAGCTGTGGTATTTCATACCAGAGGTGGCTACACATCAGTAATAAAAACCAGCCCAGACACAAGCTTTTCATACAGGAAAAAGCAGAGGCACTGGTGCGATCCATTCTGTTGGCCATGAAATGTCTTTGGGTGTGTGCACACAGACTCCCACAAACCAGATGCAACATCTGCTTTTGAAGGGCCCAGAGAGGCTGGGCTCCCTCATTTCTCAATGTGATGAGAAGCGCATTGGAGTCTTGCAGCTGACAGTCGTTCTGGTAAAGAAACACCTACTTAGCATAGCCCCAGCTCCAGCTCCACACCACATGCATCAACAGGGGTGGGTCACAGTGCCCTCTTGGCAGTAAGCCAGGAGGAGATTTGAGGTTTGGTTTTGCTATGCTCAACAGGCAGTCCTGATCTACATTAACAAGGTTTCTGCTTCGTGTGACTAGCTAACAAGGAGACTGCTGCCTGCCTCATGCAGGGAGACCTTTCCCAAAGCTTGGCACCTGCCCTATGCTGGCCCAGTGGAGGCCAAATGGGGGAGCAGAAAGGAAGACATTGCTGAAGTTCTCTTTTCCACTTTCCTTCAAGAGATTAGACCAGTATTCTCAAACTTTAGCAAGGGTCAGAGTCCTCTGGAGGGCTTGTAAAAAGAAAACACAAAAACACAGATTGCTGGGCCATTACTCCAGAGTATGTGACTTAGTAGCTCTGGGATAACTCTGGGATAAGGCCCAACAGTTTGCTTTTTTTTTTTTTTTTTTTTTTGAGAGGAGGTCTCACTACGTGACCCAGGCTGGTCTTGAACTCCTGGCTTCAAGCAGTCCTCTCTCTTCAGCCTGCTAAATTGCTGGGATTACAGGTGTGAGTCATCACACTGGCTCCAGAATTTGCATTTCTAACAAATCTCCAGGTGATGCTGATGTTGCCTGTCTGGGAGCCACACTTTGAGAACCACTGTATTGCCTACCCAAAGAAAGGCAAATGAAAGCCATCAAGCCATCACTGGCTGGACAAGAGGTGTGACTGTCTCCCTGCCTTCAGGCTCTGCTCCATTACAATCTGTCCTCTACTTTGCCACAGAAAGCACCTTTCTAAAGCACACATCCACCTAAGCCATTGGCTGAATTGCCTGTTCCATGCCTATAAAATACAAACTCCACAGCCAAGCTTATGTGGACTAAGCCATTAACTGTGTGCCAAGCACTGTTCTAAAACCTCTACACATTATTAGCTCATTTAATCCACATAATTCTATGCAGTAGGTACTGTTATTATCCCCATTTTAGAAATAATGAATCCCACAGGGGGCCCTCAGGAAATATTTTCTGAATGAATGAATAAAAAGATGCTCACAAGCATTTACACTGTGTACTACAGAGGACGATCTCCACGCCAAAGGAAACCATCAAAAAGTGAAGAATTGGCTTGCCAACCAGTCATTTGTTCCTGCACTACACCAAATAACCCGTTTGCCTGTAATTGGCTGGATATTCTGGCTTTGTGTAGACATCTCCTTGCTGGGAGAAAAGCCAGAGTTAATCCTTCACAAAGGGTTGTTTAATAATAACCAGCAACTGGAGGAGAGCAGAAAAGAACACAGTGATCCCACACAAGCTGAGGAAATTGGACTGTTCAAACTCACAGCGTCCATGGTGCCAGTAAGGGCCCTTGGTGTGGCCTGAGGTTTCTTAATTTTTATTATAAAAATAGAACATGAATATGTCTGTCCTGATTATCACCACCAAATGCACCAGTGAAAACATCTATGGCTACACATTACTCTAATGCAACACTAATGCTTACATTGGAACCGAAAATCAGGTCATCGTCGACAGTCTATAAATGGACAGCCCTCTCCATCCATTACTTATTTATGTTTCCCGCCTTTTGCTTAACCAGCCTTGAGGCCCAAACAGACAAACACACCATACATACAGTTACCAGTCCAGATAAATAAAACATCAGACTCAGATTGGTAGCTTCATCCTTCATTGCTTTGGAGGAGGTGGACTTCAACAGCCAGATGCTGCACAAATGATTGGCAAAGTGTGACCCTTTGAGACCGCAGCAGGAAAAGTCATTCCTAAGGTGTATATCTTCCCAAAAGTTAGCTTTGCCCTTTTTGGAGAACATTCTTGTTTACTGCAGACAGAAGACAATGACTGCAAAATAAGTTTGAGCCCAAATATCTTTGAGTTGGGCAAACTGAGACTGACATTGTTGAATTCATCACCAGTTGAGGTCCAAGGTTTCCCCATGAGGCCTATCCTACAATTACTCAGCCTCAAGGCTCATCATGGTAATATTAGCCATGGGGAAGTCTGCACATTAACGAAACCAGCAGAGTCCCTGTACAAAGTTCCAGCAGAAAAACAATGATGCTAGGACCCAATCCTATCTGATGGCCCAGAGGTATCTATGGCCCTGGGGAAGCCCTTCTGGGTAAATGACTTGCCTTGCTCCTTACAGTCTTCCTTCTGTCTACTCACAGCAGCCCTCTCTTAGCTTGAACAAAGTAGGATGCTTTTACCTAGTTTTCAGCTTAGCCTTGTGCTAGGCAACCTGTGAAGTGGCTCTGATGGAGAGAGCCGGTGCAATTAGCAGCACAGGGCACATTTCCAGAAACAGCCTGGATGGAGAAACAGAGGGCACCCTAGAACACCTGTCAGAGCTTCAACCTCTGCTCAAAAGTCTCCACCTTCTTTGTCCACAGTAGCTACAGAAGTGAAGATGTTTGCCTCGGCATCCTCTCCATCACCATCACCACTGCCTAGCCCCCAAACAGGGATCACAGTAGTCTATCCACCCCTGAGAGCGACTGTGTGCAGTCACCAGCAAGGATGGTTCTGCCAGAGTGACGGGCACTGCCTGTGACCATACAGTGGCAGCGGTCAAGAAACAAGCCCTTCTCCTCAACACTTCTTTTTTTCCTTTGTGCTGAGAATTAAGTACCTCTTAGCTAGTTAGAAGAACAAGCAGTTATTATTGATGAAATGTGTAAGACAGACGTTTTGTTAGGGGCAGAGGAGAAGATGGCAGAAATCTCCACTCGCTGAGGACTGTCTCTAAAACCACTCAAATCAAACCACTTCAACAAGTATACGGCACTGTGCTGAGGTAAGGGATGGTCATTAGATAAGAGAAGTATTAGATCTTATGCTCTGTGAAGGAAAGGGGTATAGGTCTTATATTTTTTTTATCCAGCGATAACAACTGCAAACATGTACTTAACGTGTGCTGGGCACCGTGTGGAGTGCTTTATGTTGGATTATCTCATTTCATCCTCACAGTTTTATGAGGAATATACCCTTATTACCAACCCATTTAATGGATGAGGAAACTGAGGCACACAGTGGGCAAGTGGCAAAGCCAAAGTTAGAACCCAAAAGTCTGACACCAAAACTCAGACTGCCCCCTGTGCCACAGAACCTTTCATGGAGCTCAGTGAGAACTCTAGAACCAGTGTAGGCACTCTCTGAATTCTTCTAGATAGCACCGAGCTGGAGCCTGGTTGTTGTTTAAGAGTATTTACTGTCTGGGTGATTATTCTGGCTCATTTCATAAGGCTTTTATCTTGGTGAGGAAGCACTCACCCTCTTCCAGTTGGAAAGCCAAGGTTTTTCCAACCTTGGGAAAATCCTGCCTCATTATGCCATGAGTTACCAAACAGCACAGGAAAATATTATCGCAGATTTCCTGAAACTGGGTGAGATCATTCAGTTCAAAGCCTGGATAATTCTGTTTTACATGCATCGAGGGCAGAAAAATGTTAAGATCAGTCCTTAGAGCTCATTCTCATCGGTGATTCCACCAATTTCCCAGACTCCAACTTGGGTCTTCCCAGTAGTGTCTGGTACCACCACAGACAGTAAGGTGCAGTGGAGGGAGTTCTGAACCAGAACCCCTGGTTCAAGTTTCAGCTCCAACTACTGTTACAATTTGTGTGACCTTGAACAAATCACCCAGCTACTCTGGCCATCTAATATTATCAGTCAAGTGGGGGTGCTGATATTTGTGATAATGTTACATAAGCTTGCCTACCTCAGAGGCTCATAATTAGGACCAATGAAGACCCTATATGTGAAAACACAGGTTAATATAGATCACAACAACAGTGATAAAAGCTAACATTTCTTTTCTTTTTTCACTTATTACGTGCCAGGAACCTCATGAGGTGGATCACATTATCTGCATTTGCTGGTGAGGAAGAAGAACGAAAGACTCACAGAAATAAAATTAGCAGAAGTAGAATTTGAACCTAGATTTCTAGGTTCAAGAGAGGTTTCTCTAGCTTGTGCACACGAGCTAACATTGCCCTCAAGGGAGTGAAAATTGATTTTTGAGGACAAAAAAGTTGCTGTTTTTATATATAAAGTACAGATGTACATGTTGTACATAAACAAACACATAGTGTATCTGTATCTGTGGTATTACAATCTAATGGGGAGAGTGATTAGAAAAAACAATGTCTAAAACAGGTCTGTAGGAGGCAATAATGAAGACAAATTTGAGAAATACTTGTCTATCTTCACTCTATCATTCCATTTCCCGTAATTAATAAAAATGATCATTATTACCATGACAATGAAGTTTCTGCAGTGGAAGGTTGCATGCTGTATTCGAATACAGTCCCTATGAAGGTGGTGGCCAGTTTAGTTGCCACGGTAGATGATCTAGCTTAGAGGCTGTGTGCAAAGAATTCAAATATCTTCACATTTAAATTCTAAAGGGTAAAACTTCTGCCAATCAAACTTAAAAGGTAATGTGTCATTAATGCTACTCACTCTACACCCCGGATACAGGTACATGTTTAGAGCAATTTACACAAAGTAGAGGAGGGAAACACTCACTTAAACATTTTCAATAAGAAGGAGGTAAGGAGGATAGCTTGAGGCCAGGAGTTCGAGACCAGCCTAGGTAACACAGTGAGACCCCATCTCAAAAAAAGGTTTTTTTTTTAATCCTGGGAAAAATAAAAATGGTAATTGGTGCATTTAGAACATTAATACAAATCTGCCTAGATCTACCACTGGGGATACAGATTGCTTCTTTTCTTTTGGCTACTGAAAAAAAACTGAGATTTATGTGTAACTTCCAAGTAATATCGGTGAATTAAATAAAAAGGTACTGGCCCATGCCCTGCTTCTTAAACAAATCAGGCTTCTTCATGCAACCTGCTTCCAGAAACGTGTTAAAGTCCTGTCACCAGCGACGGCTCCATCAAAGTTATTTGCTCAGGCCATTGCTCGCTGGTCCATTTCAACTTGCTATGTCCTGCAGCCATCTTCCTCTCTCCGACCTCTTCGCTCGGCATCGCAGCTCCTGACCTCCACCTGGGCCTTCTCACTCCCACTTTCCACTTTGCCCTTAGCGCTCCCTCGGAGACTTCTTGTCATTCCAGTCATGGATTCACTCACTCACTCACTCACTCATTCATTCATTCATTCCATTCACTGTATTATATTCAACAAACTGTGACCTTGTTCCCACCATGAACCACGCATTCTTTCAGCATGGTAGCCCTGCCTCTCGGGTCTGAGAGGTCCAACCATCTGGGCCAGCCTTGTCCCGATTCTCTACTGGACAAAGGGGGCCGGAGAGGAGGGGCTTGCAGTCATCAGCGACTTCATTTTGTACAAATTGCCTCTGAGGTGTTCTTCTGACTGGAGCACGGCAGGGACGCACGTGCTCACTTGCAACTCCGGGCCAGGCTGGTCCTGAGGTACCTGTGATAATCAATCCAGTTGCCACAGCGGCCGTAAGTGTTCATTTACCACTCTGCGACCTGGAGCAATAATATATTATGCCTTTCGCATAGGAAGCCGTGCCAGCCTCAGCACAGGGCCGCCGTGTCGGCCATCAGTCACCACTCCCCTTCACAACCTTTTGTTCCCCGCTCATTATGGTGAATTATAACGGGGGACAGCACATTTTTCAGGAGAGTTTCTCCTGTTAAGTCTGAGAGCTAACTCTTCCCGGGTTGTTCCAAGTCGGCTGTGCTAGCCCCGTGCCCCTGCAATGTTGAAGCATGGGACAGTGCCGTTCACTGGACTTCCCTCTTTTCCCTCCTCTTGCACTTAGAATGGCTGAAAAGCAGGGTGTGTGCACATGTCTACAAGGCAAGATAAAAAACCACCCCAGTGTATTTACTATAAATATTGGATACTGCATTTTGTTGCACTCTGTCATGTCCTCCAAGGCCTGTCCTGGAGGTAAATTACATTACAGCACACTAAATAGGCCATCATGTCAGCTTTGGGCCTTGGCATTGCTACTTCAAGATGAGTAGATCACTTCCAAAGTCACGCATGGGAGGATCAGGGGCCAACACCTCCAACCCTATCAGCATTTTTTGAAAATGTTTCACTATAACAGTGAACATTCTTAGAACAGTGAACATTCTAAGATCCTATAGAGGCTGGGTCACAAGATTAGATCACTAAAAGAAATTAAAGATAAAACTGTTGGCTAACATGATTTCCAATAGCCCCAAACCAGAAACAACCTCAAAGGCCATCAACCGGTGATGAACAAACAAACTGTACATCCATACGATGGAATACTATTCCAATAATAAAAAGAAATTAAATATTAATACATGCAACGACATGGATGAATCTCAAAAATATTTGCTAGGTGAAAAAAGTTGAACAAAAAAGACTATGTATTATATTACTGTATTTAGATAAAATTCTAGAAAAGGCAAAATGCAGACACACAAAGCCAATCTGCTGGAAGCCAGACGCCAGGTTGTAGGGGGAAGGGATTGAGAGCCAAGAACCCGAGTGAGCATTTTAGGGTGAGGGAACTGTCCTATGTATTGTTTCTGATGGTGGTTATGATTATAAACAATAACCAAAATTCACCTAACTGTATCCTTATAACTGGTGGATTATATTGTATGTAAATAATATTGTAGTCAGCCTGTAATCCCTGCACTTTGGGAGGCCAAGGCAGATGGATCACGAGGTCAGAAGATTGAGACCATCCTGGACAACATGGTGAAACCCCATCTTTACTAAAATACAAAAAAATTAGCCAGGCATGGTGGCGCGTGCCTGTAGTCCCAGCTACTCGGGAGGCTGAGGCAGGGGAATCGCTTGAACTCAGGAGGCGGAGCTTGCAGTGAGCCAAGTTCGTGCCACTGCACTCCAGCCTGGTGACAGAGCGAGACTCCGTCTCTAAATAAATAAATAAATAAATAAATAAATAATAATATTGTAGTCAGTGGAAGAAAAGGAAAACAAATGTTGACTAAGGAGAATGGCCATGATTTTTCTCCTATGTGATAGTAGACCTGCAAAAGAGAAGTGGTATTGTATAGAAAAACAAGTTATACTCATTAGACAAAAATGAATGAGCCAACCTTGTGAACCTAAGCTTGGAGACACCAAACACTTCATAATTTTTATGACATGGTGATAAGCTATTACATACACCACCCGGAATGGAAGAGCCTTGTCAGTTTCCCTTCAACCACTGGTTAATTCAAGCTGGGTCTAAAAGGCACTAAATTGAGTGTGGTTTCACTTCCTTGGACTTCACGTTCCTTGTCCTTGAAGTGGAAGGGTTGGAGGAAATGGTTGTTAAAGCTTCAAAATGATACAACTGTGCCAGTCTTTGCTCAACTCCAAGCTCTTTAATGTGTTGGCAACTTATGATTCCATTTAGCTATTAGGATCCCAGGGCCAAATCTGGCTTGTCCCAATGTCATTGTTCTCCAGAATGGGGTGAAGGGGCCTAAGACGCTTGGAGGAAAGTCTACCAGTGCCATGGTGAACAGTGGGCCCTCCCAATGAGACAGCCTCGGGCTGAGTTCCCTGTCTGGACACAGCAGCCAGTTTCTCTGATGCTTTCACCCAGAGGTGTTCTTGGAAGATCTCCAGTGTGCTTTATTTTTAGTTCCTTGGTGAGTGCTCACTTTGTATTCTAAGAAAACTTTTAGACCTCAAGACGAGGAATTTTTGATCTCACTTTTTTATGCAATTATGAGTCATTCCACACGTTAGCATTAGCAACCCAAGACCTCCCTCTCCTCACTGATCTATCTTTTTCATCTCTTCAAAGATCCTGGAGGTAAGGAAGGGTTTTAAATGTCTGCCCTTGAAAAGAAAAGATGTGCAAACCGGAAACTGGTGACTAGCACTGCTGTTGTTACCAAGGAATGGTTTTTAAAAGCAGACCTTTTACGAAGATAATTATTCATCTCTGCATTACCCACCAGTCCAGTGAGCAGGCAAATCTCCTATGCAAAAAATCTGCTAAGTCTTCAAGCAAACCCACCTTTCCTAAAGGACTGAATTAAAACTGAATGCATAATATCTTGAGAAGATTCCTCCTAATTTTTTGAAAATACGGAATTTTTTTTTCATGTGATAGATCTGGCTGAAAACTAAAATATCAGTAAAAGCCATAGCTAATCATAAACATAACCATTTATGGAGCCCTTACATAATGGTCAGCTGCTCTGCACGCAGTAGATCTTTCAGACCTTACAAGTAGATGTGGAAACTGAGTCTTAGTGAGTTCATGTCTCAAGGCCAAGGCTGCCTAGCCTGTAAACAGCAGAGCTGGGATATACACCCGAATCAGACCAAATCCCCAATCAGTGCTCTTCCCCCTACTGCTTATTGTCAAATTCCAGAACCCGGTTTCCGTTTACATTTCCATTCATAAGGCAAATTATGTGTGTTAAGCAAGATGTTTGGTAATTATTTGTCCATGGATAAAAAGGTGTATGTTTAGGTTTCTTGTATCTTATACTTTGCTTCACATTAGGGATGTAGCCTCAGGCATACGTTCATGTGAGCAGTGACCTGTAATCAGTTTATAAGATTATCACTTAAAAGAATTTTCCTGTTCCTGATGATACTTAGAGATTGGCTGTTAGAACGCCGTGTGAACGTTATGTGCATATACATACAAACATGTTTTCTCTTTATCCTTGATCTTCCTATCCCCCTTCAAAACAAACACCGTCTTTAATCTTTAGGTTTATGTGTAAAAGTGATAATACAGACATACCCTGGGATGGGGGTGGGGAGGACACAGGAAACTGGGCATAAGGAGAGATAATAAGACACAATTCCAAGGCTGGCCTTCGCTGGCCTTACACATTCTGGAACAAATAAAGCTAACAATATTATCAAGCCCACGAAGCCCTGTTAGAGTTGAAATTGCAGCTCATTGAAGGTCAAATTTATTAGATTTTCTTTTCTGCCTTTGTAGAGTCGTTGAATAACAACTTTCTATTTTTAGCATGAACTCTCCTTTGTAATTGCTTCACCCAAATCAAGAAAGCTGGAGTCAGGGTACCTGTATCCATCTTTGCTGGCATCATGTTCTAAATCAAGCCCAAGTAGCTATGCATAGCAGCATCTTCTTATTTTGAGACTTGGCCCTTCAACTAGTGGTTTAGAAAGAAAGGTGACTTTGCTAGGATGTTGGGGCGAAAACCAGGGTGCTGAGGAAGACTGCAAGGTTCTGCAGGACATTTTAAAAGTACATAGTCAGGTTTGGGGTTTAACCTCTCACGTGTCTTTCTTAATTTTTTTTTTTTTCACTTTTAAAGTTAGCTTAGGAATGTCAATTCTGATTCTATTCAATCTTGTTCTGGCTCTTGTAGTCACTCTTCTGAGGCACTCTTGTTCTTTGCTGTAATCAAGGTCATACTTAAAAAGAGATGTTATTTCTTGATCAGGGTTTCGAGAGGATTACATTTTCAATGTGAAGGTTCAGCCACAGTTTTACAGGACTGTACTAATGAGAATAAGACAGAAGGTCTTGGCCCAATGTGGACCCGCATTCAGTTCTGTTCTCCAAGGATGACATCTTTAACCTCAGCCAGTTATTTTGCAAAAGTGAGTAATGGGTCAGCTGGGCATGGTGGTTCATGCCTATAATCCCAACATTTTGGGAGGCCAAGGTGGGCGGATTGCCTGAGCTCAGGAGTTCAAGATCAGCCTGGGCAACACGGTGAAACCCCATCTCTGCTAACATACGAAAAAATTAGCTGGGCGTGGTAGCGTGTGCCTGTAATCCCAGCTACTTGGGAGGCTAAGGCAGGAGAATCGCTTGAACCCGGGAGGCGGAGGTTGCAGTGAGCCAAGATCACGCCACCGCACTCCAGTATGAGCGACAGAGCCAGACTCCATCTCCAAAAAAAAAAAAAAAAAAAAAGGAAGTGAGTAATGGGTCAAAGGGGACCAGATGAGAGCATAAGTGAGCATAAATCTATCACTTCTATTAGCTAAACAAACCATAAAATGGAGTGCTTTTGCCATAGTCAGTCAGTCGTCCATTACCATGACAGGAAACATCACACATATGCTCTCATATGAGTTGTCCATCTGTCAAAGAATTTGTATAAACCGAAGAACAGTAACATGCACTGAACGTGAAAAGCACCTGGGGAGTTTTAAAAATTCCTGAGGCCCAGGCCACCCTGGTCCCACCTGGCAAGTCTGATGTAACTGGTCTGAGATGGAGCATGGGCATCAGTATAATTTAAAAGCCCCAGGAAGATCCTTCGGTGCAACTAGAGCTAGAACCACTGGTCTAGACCCAGTCGGCCACAGTGAACACTGTACTAAGGGCCAGGGACTCTGCACAAACTGCCTTAATGGGTGGAGTTCCAGGTGGTAAAAACCCAGAAAACTGTATACAATAAGCAGCACAGGGCGAGGTGCGGTGCCTCAAGCCTGTAATCCCAGCACTTGGGGAGGCTAAGGCAAGTGGACCACCTGAGCTCAGGAGTTCAAGACCAGCTTGGGCAACACGGTGAAACCCCATCTCTACCAAAAATACAAAAAATAAACAATTGGCCAGGTGTGGTGGCAAGAATCTGTGATCTCAGCTACTTGGGAGGCTGAGGTGAGAGGATTACTTGAGCCCGAGGGGCAGAGGTTGCAGTGAGCTGAGATCACACCACTGTACTCCAAAAAAAAAAAAAAAAAAAAAAAAAAAAAAAGGCAGCCTGATGCTTCCCATATTCCCAGAGGGCAATAAACCATTTCCAATAATCGTCCCTGTAGAAGGATAGAAAATGTCAGCAACAAGAGTGACACTTAAAATGGCACCCCAGACCCCTGTGGTTGAGATGCTGCACGCCCAGCATGGTCTGACTTCCCACTGACTGACCTAGGCATAGACCAGGTGGAGGATGCAGACATAACAAGGTTTCCACAGGGTCCATGGCTCGGAGATATAACAGATGCCCGATAGGAGCAAAATGAAGGACTGAAACAAAAACAAACAGGCCACTTTGGTTTTAGAGCACAAAAAGCTAGGAGCTGATTGGCTTAAGAGCAGAGAGGAGGAAGGCTATAGTTTAATATAACCAGCAAATCCAGCAATGTGGGGCTGGACAACCCCATGTAGACAACCTATAAAATATAATTTCCCTCCCCACCCTCTCTCTGAAAATCCAAACTCATGATCACATAAACTGCACAAATCATGGGAAAGAACAGGAACTCTCATCTCTCTTTTTAAAGGAAAATATGTATTCCAAGGTTCCTGTTGGCATGAGCTGGGTATGACAGGGCTGGTATCTCGGGGGACGAGGCACAATGCTGGCTTCTTGCATGGAGGCAGGTGGTGCCAACTGGCCAGCACGCCAGGTTGGCTCTCTTCCGGGACACAGTGGCTTGCCTGAGCTCCTGTCAGGGGAACGTTGTTATATCGTGGCTGCTGCAGACAGGAAGATGACGGAAAGGATAAGGCTCTCTAGGCTACAACTACTGAGAACAGTACTTGTTAGAAAAAATATTTTTCACCATTAGGGGAGGAAAACGGCTCTTTCTCCAAATTCCTCCCATTTGCTCCCGCTCCCCCGCCATGCATAACAATATGTTCTATTCAGAAGTAGTGTTAGAAATAAAGGATTGCAGACAAAACTGTATTTTGGAAAAGGGAAAATAACTGGTTCACTCAAGGGACACTTTTTTGGCAAACCCAAGGCAACTCACATTGGTACATATGCTTGTCTATCACACTGCACATGATGAGACCTGAAATCAAGAGGTCGCTTCTGTTTGCGGGAAAGCCAGAATCACTCAATTGGCCAGAAGAGCCAGAAGCCAGCCAGCCTATCAACCTAGTTTTTAATCTATGAGGCAGAATCTATTCCCTGACTTTTTCACCCAGGTGATGATGCTCATAAGTTCTTCCAGCAGCTGGGCAGACTGACGAGTCAGGAATGCAGCAGGTTCCCCACCCTGAGTTCAGGCTGGGCTCACTCTAGGACTCAGGCAGGTTATATGCAGGAGAAACCAAGGAACCTCCAGGAGGAAGATGCATTCCAAGGGGAGAGTGAAGCCAAGTGCACCTTTCTGAATCAAAGATAATGAGCCAGGATCAGAGGGTGTGCTGAGGGCGATTCTGCACAGCATCCCCCACCCCGCCTGTCCTATGTCCCATGGGAGAGCAGCTGCAATTGCATGGATGAATAAAACCAAAATGGAACAAAAAAGGGTCATTTTCCAGAAGTCATGGGTAGCACCTGGCTAGCACAAAGTGCGGTCTTGGGTGCTGTGCTGCCTGCAGCCTCAGCAGTGGGAGCTGGTACCTAAACGAGGTATTGGGAAGAGTTGCAGCAGTAATGGCATCATTAACAGGCAGGGCATGGGGCCTTGGGGTCTCGGGGGCAGCTATTTGTGGGCATCAGAAGTGGCATTAGTGCTATCCACAGACAGCAACACCGCCCCTATGACCACCTGTGGGCATCTATAGTGTGGATGATGCCTTGATGATTTCCTTGGATGTCATGGCTAAGCCGTTGTTTTTGGTAGTCTGCAGCTTCTGAAGATGTTACTGAGAGCCACAAAGAAAGCAAAGACAGCTAAGAGAACCAGGTCACGTGAGACATGCCCAACATGCCCAGATTGCTTAAAAGGCATTTGAGAAAGGGAGCATTTAAAGTTCTTTCCAGAGGATGGATGGGGACAAAACTAACCTGGAGAGCCTGTTTTTTCTTCCCAGGCAAATATGACTCAAAAAAAAAAAAAAAAAAATCACAGGTATTAAAGAAGAAAAACAAAATGGGATGAAAAAATGTCTCTGCTTTTTCTGGTGATGCAAATACAAGGCATCATCCATTTAAAAGAAACAAATCCACTTTTTCTTTCCACTCCAAAATGCCAACATTTACAAATGAGTTATAGGAGTCACTTCTGGAAGGCAAAATACTCTCCATGGTTCATTTCCTCAGTCATTCAACAAATAGTAACTAAAAATAGATGAAGTTCCCAGCTAGTGCAAATGTCTGTCAGGGATAAATAACAACAAAAACAACAATATATAATTTATGCCAGACTTTTTTACATGAGCAACCTCGTCTAACGCTTATGACCCTACTGTGACAAGTACTATTTTCTCCTAGTTTAAAGATGAGAAAACTGAGGGTTAGACAAGTTATGTGACTTGGTGAAGATAATACAAATATTAAGGGAAAGAACCAGGTCACACATTTGGATCTTCCAATTCTAGCCCTAGATTCTTCCCATCTCCCACAACAAATATAAGATACGGCCCTATTCTATTCTCTGCTTTCAAGAAACAGACACAAACCCATTACAGAACTAGAAACTAGAACCTGTCTCTATTCTCTCCTGGTTCTAAAGGATGGATGCAGAAGAGACTGACACCATAGTTCAGGCAGCAGAGGAATCAATGAAAGCTGGAATTGTCAAGCAGTTGTTCCCGAGTAGGACAGATATAAGGCTCTGAACACGCAAACAGGAAACAGGCAGAGTTAAGTAGAAGTATATTCTGAGCAGTGGACAAGATGAAGAAATATAAGCTTTCTTTCTAACCTGCGCTGGAGTGATGAGATACAGCATAGTAGTGGTGTCCAGTCCTGCATTCTTTCCTTCCCCAACATCTCTGAAGCACCTAGCATGCACCAGGCACCTTGCTACACCCAGAGGCACACACCCCCTATGACATGGTCCCTTCCCCGTGAAGCTCACAGCCTAATGTAGTGAAGCAGCTGAACCCCACGTGATTCCCAGGCCAGCCAAACTGTCTCCTACTATCCATGATGAAAACATCAGAAGTTGCCAGCCCAAATCTTGCCTGGCTTCTCAAATCAGGCTGTTTATCAGCACTGCTTCACAGAGATAAAACCTCTCAATATGGAGCTAAAGGGGAAAAAAACTCAGCACATAAAAATAAACTGCCCAAATCATGTTCCCTCCCCACTCCATTCAGCACCCAGTATCACTACACACGTGAGAATGCCACGCAGCCCTGGACCCGAGCAGCAGAACAGCTGCTGTGTGTGGACACAAAGCACAACTCAGAGCCCTCTCTACTTCTGCTCCAATTGTCGTAGCCTCGTCTGAACTCTGAGCTGGACGCTCCACTGCACGACACAGAGCATGGATCGAGAGAAAGCTTTCTACCCTTCATATTGTCAACTGGTGTCTCACTGCATTTGCCACAGATCCCATGGTGTGGTGTTAGAAATGGTGTTGACACACTCCCACAAATCTTTAGCATTACATTTTCCATTTTGCTCCTCCTTATATCTTTATCTGCACTTGGTTTATAAGTGAAATCAACTGATAAGGCTTCCACTCCATACCATCTGTTATGTGTCACCAACGCTGGTTTTGTAAAAGAGATGAGAAGGATCTAAGACTACTGAAACTTTCACAATCATTTCCAGCTCGGTAGGTTAGAAACTGAATCTTAAGAGTCACTGGACATACTCACAGAACAAGTGGATGGTGAAAACAATTGTTTTATGGAGGTCTGTCTTACGGAGGAGTGCCCTGTTTGGGCCCCAGTGGATTCGGGATTCATCACCTATTGACCTCTGTGGGGGTTTCTACTGGATTTAACAAAAGTGAAATAAGCCTACTGCCAAAAACTTCAAGGGCAAATTCTATTAAACCTTGAAGTTTCAGGTGAAATGCCAAATCTTCTTGAACTATTAGGTTGTTGCAAAAGTAATTACGGTTTTTGCCATTAAAAATAATGATTCCCTAGACTCCAAGACCAGTTATTTCTACTGAGCTCTCCAAGCACTTGAAGGGCCTTATGCAGCTCTCATTACACTCTGAGCAGGACGGTGAGCTTCTTGAGGGCATGGACTTGCTTTATTCCTCTTTGCAGTCATCCAGTAATGACAGACTTTAACTCAATACATACTTACTGAGGAAAACTGGGCATTTTTCTCTAGTTATCTGTTGCATTTACTTACCATATTAACATGGGTTTTAAATCTTTTTAAAAAACCATCTTAAGGCTGGGCGTGGTGGCTCATGCCTGTAATCCCAGCACTTTGGGAGGCCGAGGTGGGCGGATCACGAGGTCAGGAGTTCGAGACCAGCCTGGCCAACATGGTGAAACCCCATCCCTGCTAAAAATACAAAAATTAACTGGGTGTGGTGGTGCATGCCTGTAATCCCAGCTGGGGAGGCTGAGGCAGGAGAATGGCTTGAACCCAGGAGGCAGAGGTTGTAGTGAGTCAAGATTGTGCCACTGCACTCCAGCCAGGGTGACAGAGCAAGACTCCGTCTCAAAAACAAACAAACAAACAAAAACACACTGCAAAGTATATGTATTATTCAAGATCGCTGGCATTCTCTCGTTTTAAAGTACTCATGAACATTAGGAAATACGATAATACATATAAAACATATAGTATATTTCATTACATAGTAAGTACTCAATAAATGTCAGAGAGACCTCCATAAGACCTCCAATTGTTGTCATACATAAGGTTACTCCGGCATTGACTTCACACCTTTAAAAATTCCTGGTTCTGAATGTAATACAAATATTTTTCAAAAGATGCTAAATATTCTTTGGAATTCAACATAATAAGAACTCACATTTATACAGCACAAAAAGATTTTATGAATTGATTTTTACAAAGTTACAACTGCTGTCTTTTGCTGGAGAAGAAATGGAGACTTGGGCCCCACACATGCTCTATTCAAGGTCATCTCAGAGCCAGGGTGGAGCGGAAGGAGAAGGCAGGCCCAAACAAGAATGCTGACTTCCAATCCTAACAGTCCCAGTGCCTCTCTAGTTCTTCCTTGCCGCTTTCCAACATTTTTTTAGTTTATTCATTTTGTGTATTCCACTGAGAAAAGGACAGTTTATAGACGTATATTCTGCAAAGAGGTCAGATGACGTCTGAAATTGCAATAATGGTAGACAAAGCTTTTTAGCAGGATGGTATATTATTGAAAACAGTTAGAAAATAATGAACAACATTGTAATTGCTGGCACAATTTTAAACAAGATTGCTTTACCTGGTTTTGTTTCCTTTCTGGTTAGATAATTTCACCAGCAGGTTTGTAACAAAAAGAAACAGGGCAAGCAGATTCTCTTGCTGGAAATTTAATAGCGTGATATTCAGTGGTGAATAGAATTATTTCTCTTATTTTGATCATGCTTTGCCCACAGTATGAACTCAATAAACACTTGTTCCATCAAATTATTATTACAATAGCTTGTTGCTTTTATTCCACTGGGCAGTAATAATTTTAATTTGTATAATGTTTTATAGTTTACAAAACATATTCTTCATGTATTACCATCTAATTCTCACAGCAATTCCAAAAGGTAGATACTAATTTCTTCATTTTACAAATCAGGAAGCAGAGGCCCAGGTAAGATAGGTAATTGTCCAAGGTCAAAATTGCTCACAAAGCATGACCTGCTAGAAAACAATGGCAATTAAAAAAAAAAAAAACTGGTCTTTTAGGGGAGGAACTATAGCAGAACGGGAAAGTATAGGAGCTTTGAACCAAACCACCCAGGTTCGAATCATGTCTCTATGATGCACTAGCTCTGTGACCATGCACAGGTTTCATAAACATTCTGTGTCTTGGTTTCCTCATGTATGAAATGCAAGTAACAACAATAGCTGCTTAGCAGTATATGAGTTTGTTAGGATGACTTATATAAAGTGTTTGGCATTTATTGAGTACTCATCTTAAGGACTCAATAAATAGCTATTATTGTTACAATGATTACCCTTTTGTCCTCAGAAAAGTATCTTAGTAGGCCCCCTCATCCCTTCAATTATCAGTACACACCAGTCTATTATAAACTGTAGAGGAAGCTGTGAGTTGGGGACATGACTCAAGCATTGGAGGTCCTCCGTGTGAGTCCTGGTCCCACCTTTATCAGCTGTGAGATCATGAGCCAGTTTTCGAACCTTTCTGACGGCCAGATTCTGCATCTATGACATGGTATCATTCTTGTCCTATCAGCCTCACAGTGCTGCTGTATGAGTTAAGTCAGGTGAGATCAGAAGGGAAGGCACTATGTAGTCCATTCATTCACTCATTCATTCATAGCCTGTTGGCAGTGTGCCTCCTAAGTGCCAGGCACTGTGCTAAACAGTGGTGATTCAAAAATGAGTCAAGATAGTGGAGGAGACAGAGGGGTAGAATGATAAGTAACTGTATTAGAGTATGCGTTCAAGTAAGGTATTATTACAATGCACTTATACTGAAATAGACACGTTGGGGGCTATAAGAATGCTTTAAAAATGTGAATTCAGCCCACATTCTCACTGCAGAGAAAAGACTAAAATCCTCTCAGCAACCACATTCAGGAACTTTGCCAAGAAAGGCAGGTGAGGACTCCATTGTGCCTGTCATCCTTCAGCATGGAAGAACGAGTAACTGCAAGGGCTATGATTTTAGCAGTGGTTCCAACAGTTCTGTGACACCATGTACCTCCTCAAACACAATGCACTAGTGGGGCCTAATGTCCCGGGATTTATTTTAATTAAGTTGATGCTTATGGAAAACCTAATATGTGACAATCATTGTGCCTGGTAAATAATGTTGGAAAGAGCACTTTGTTCAGGCCCTGAGGGGGCCATAGTTCAGTGAGGCAGAGATGCACACATACTAATTATTTTGAAATAGCCTGACTGGAGGTCAGGAAGGCTTCCCGGAGGAGGTTACACCTAATCTTAAAGGGTAAGAGCTAGTTAGCTAGAGAAAGGGGAGACAGTATGACAGAAAAGAGAAGAACATAAAGAAGATAGAGACTGTTCTCAAAGAGTTAATTCTCCTAGCGAACTGCTACACTTTCCTCACAAATATAAATACTTGGACCCCAAATATAATCACATTATGTCCCATACTTTTCATGATTTATCCTATAAGGAGCTTTGTAAATATAACCAATACTCAAAATGACCTATGAGGCATGTTTGATTTCAGAGTCTTTTTTTCCCCCTAATCCAGGATACCTTGAAATGAGAATAATTAGCCATCTGCTTTGATTCAATGTCTCCTTTGAAATTGTTCATCTACTTTATTTCTCCAATTGGATAAATAAATTATTCAGAAACCTGACCACGGGAGCACACAAATCTAAAATCTGAGCTAGAATTTTGGTGGGCAAAAGTTCATATCTCATTACAGAAGATGTTTGATATAAATATTAATTTTCCTAAAGTGGTGATGGCAGAGATTTCATACAAAGGATGTTCATATTGGATTAAACACCAGATTCAAATTACCTGAGCCTTTGCGTGCATGGAGCATCAAATTCCATTTCATCTTGATAAGAAGCTGCCCTGGAGAGTCATTAGGGATTTAGCAGGCTAATGTGGTCCACTGCCCCCTTACCAAAACATACGACTGTCTAAAATATTATGTATGCCTTAATTGCCTTGGCTAGAGGTGGAAAGGAAAGTGGGATTTTATAATATCCCATATAATATACATTTTGCCCCTGAAAGTGAATAACTGTATATTAATTCCCTAGTGTAGATGCTCATTCAATTATACCCCATCTTCCCAACCACTCTGGGAAGCTCGAATTTTATCCCTATTTTAAAGATGAGGAAACTGAAGCACAGAAAAATTAAGTATCTTATTCAAGGTCAAATAGTTAAGACTTAGCAATTGTTGTTGTGAATAATAAAGGAGATCAAACATATGGAAAAATGTCTAATATGGTGACTGACAGCTAAGAAATAATGGCAGCCGTGGCTGTCATTAAGAAAATCTACCGTCCACAAAAACGTACGGAAAGTACATTTGGAACGTGTCCTGTGGGAAGATGGTTCTTGACTACGGGTCAGGATATGGCACAATTTGAGACGTCCGCTCAGTAGGTTTGCACAGCAACTTGGCTCAGGCACACTCTTAGGTGGCTGGCAAGGAAGATCTCAGAGAGGCAATGGCCCATACCCTCTGCACCAGAAGGGCAAACGTTCCAGCAACCAACCCTCTGCCAACAAGCCAGACATCAAAACTCTTCAAACAGCACCCAAGTCTGAAAATTGCACACCTATTAAAATTGTACCTGCAAATAGATCCTTACGGACACATTCCAAGGCTGTAGAATTTTGGAAACTTCAAAAGCTAGAACTACCTGCTTGCTTGGTACAATTGCCATTACGTACTTTTGTGCAAGAGGAATAGAAATTGTTTCTTTTCCTTCCTTTGATGTCTGCTGGACAGAGGACTGTATTAGATATTCTATGGCTGCTTGACTCAGTGTAACAGAGTGACAAGCAGGAAACTGACCCAAAGAGATCTAACAAAATATACATTAAAAAATCATTTTCCGGCCGGGTGCGGTGGCTCAAGCCTGTAATCCCAGCACTTTGGGAGGCCGAGACGGGCGGATCACGAGGTCAGGAGATCGAGACCATCCTGGCTAACACGGTGAAACCTTGTCTCTACTAAAAAATACAAAAAAAAAAAAAAAAAAAATTGCCTGGCAAGGTGGCGGGCGCCTGTAGTCCCAGCTACTTGGGAGGCTGAGGCAGGAGAATGACATGAACCTGGGAGGCGGAGCTTGCAGTGAGCTGAGATCCAGCCACTGCACTCCAGCCTGGGCGACAGAGCGAGACTCTGTTGCAAAAAAAAAAAAAAAAAAAATCATTTTCCTGAAACATTCAAATAATTTCAAGTATGTGGCATCTTAGCCTGACTAATCTGAATTCTAGAACTCTGAAGGAAGGGCTTACTGGAGTCCTAGTTCAACCACGGACCTGATAGTGACTTTGTTCCAATGTCTTTATCTTTAAACTAAGGTACTAGGCAAAATCAGTGTGTCCTGAAACACACAAATGTTGGAAGATGTTTCCAGGAGCCTTAAAATAAAAGGGTTCCTTATAAAAATAAACAACAAAAAAAAATTCCATAGATATGGCTCATGTTTGTTCCTTTCTTGGAGAGTCATCGTGCTAATGGGAGCATATTAAAGACCCCAAAACTGTAGATGCAGACATATTAGTGTCCTTCAAGTCATCATTTCCACATTTAGTGGACCATGAAGTGTGGCACCTTTAACGGGAAACTGGTAGAACACACTTGAAAAAACACTGGATTAAATGGTCTCGAAGGCTCCTCTGCTGCTGCATCCTATGATCCTCCAGAGAAGGCTTTTTTTTTTTTTTTTTTTTTTTTTTTTTTGCCATAAAGGTTTATGGTAGAGACATATCTGTGAAAATCTCTCAATTCCTCTCCCATCCAGCACTCGTGGCCTCCTTCTCATCTCTTTCCTGGCCTTGGGGTAAGGGTGTGGGCTTGCCATGCAAGAAGAGGTGTCCTCTATACTTTCCTGTAGCCAGTAGAGATTGTAAAACTTGCCTTGGAAGCCCCCTAAGTAAATGAAAACAGGATTTGTTTTGTGTGTGGAATGAGGAAAAAATTGCTTGAAACTACGATATGAGGTTCTGGACACTTCCTGGTTTACAGAGCCACCTGTCTTTATCTCCCTCTCATTGCTACAAAGACTAGATTGATTTTGTGGTCCCTTCCCACTCCAAAGTTAGATGATTCCACAGAGACATGTTAAAGAAGAATCTTTATCATAAAATCATTAGCTTACGGCTGGCACATTTAACAAGCATGGTGCTCTCATGCAATTCCCGTAGCAAAGACAACTTCTACAAGCAAATGCGCCAGCCATTTTCACTTGTCCTCCTGAAACCAGCCTCAAAGTTGGGGGACTCTCTTAGGAAGTAGCAGCTGAGATGGCACTTGAGATAGACATGGATTTAGGTAATACAATTGTCCATCTGATTAAAAAGAAAATACCTGCTCAAAAAATAGTCGTGTTGATGATTTGACCTATTGGAATGGCTAATTAGGGGTCTGCACAGCTACTGAACGGGGCAGCGACTAGAGAGTTACGTGATCAGGAGAGATGAATTGCAGACACACCAGTTTCCCCTTAACATCCATTTTCATCATGTTACACTTCAGCGCATAAATCTTTTTTTTTTTTTTCTCCTTAAAACAGTTTTCCCTCTTTCCTACTACACAAAGTCCAAATTCCTCCAAATGACTTCTATGGGCCTCCAAAGACTGACTTCACTTGATCGCCTCTGGATTTTAACATATTCGCTTCTTTACACTGTTCCGCTCTTTGGCCTCCCTGCATCACCACCATCATTCCTCCTTTTTAGCTGTGTGCTTTACAGGTATTATTTCAAATAACCTCAAAGCGACCCATGAGACAGACACCATTGTTATCATTCCCATGTTATAACTGGGAAACTGAGGTTAAGTAACTTGCCCAAGGTCACACAGCTAGCAAGCAGCAGAACTGGGATTTAAGCCAAAGCCATCTATCTCCAGAGTCTTCACTCTTACCTACCAGTTTATAGAGGCTTTATTCATCCTCTTCCCCAAGTCTGACCACTCCATCGAGGTCACGTGCAAATCTCACCTCCTTCAGGAAGTTCTAAGATCTCTCTGTCCTCTCCCCGGCCATTCCGTTTGCTACACTTCCCCACATAACACTTCTTTTCTTGTGTTGTGTCATGCTGATCTCTGTGTGCATGGATTCTGATTGGACAGTTAGTCACCTGAAGTCTGGGACCAAATAAAGCATTACCCCTATATCCACTACAATGCCCTGCATGGATTCTGGTTGGACTGTTAGACACCTGAAGTTGGGGACCAAATAAAACATGACTCCTATATCTGCTACAATGCTCTGCATGATACAGGGTAAAAGGTACATCATGCTTGACAGAAATCTGTTCACAGAAGAGTTCTCTGATGGTCCTATAAAGGCATTGTTCCAGCCTCAATCTTCCCACCTGAGGTACAGGTACACCTGGTCCTTGAAGCCAAGATTCACAAAGGAAAAAAAAAGTTAACAAGAAGAAAATGTTTATCATCCAATGATATACGTGACAAGAGACTTAAAAGTCAAGTGCTGATAATATGAAGCAACCACACTTGCGTTGCCATAAAGCGTCTCAGCTGCTACTTTAGATTTGGCCTAAGATATGAATGGGCAGGAGCCTCTTTCCTTTGAAAGACTTTCCTGGCTCTGAAGGGGCCAAAGGAAAGGAGGAGGGAGGAGGAGGGGAAAGAAGCCATTATGGCTTTAATGGTTTAATCCACCGATATATGTTGTCGACCTGGCCAGCCTCCAGGAGCACTGAGAACCGCTAGCTCAAGCCAACATAAGCACATGCTAACTTGATGGGCAGTGTAATGAGACACAGATTGTATAGCTGAAGGTAGGCACAAAGCCCTCATCGGGTTTATGGTCCCTGGGGTCCCAGCCTGAAAACACTAACACAGGCACCACACGTGCTGGGTTTAGACATACAAACACGGAAGGCCTGCGAATATATATGTGGAAGGTCCTGGGGTTTCTATTTGTTTGATCCAGTGCATGAGCTGTGGATGGGCAGATTCTATTGGAACATTGAAAGTGCCCCGGTCCTGACCAAGTTCTGTTTTCTTCTTACTGTGACCACAAGGCTAGAGAGTGAGAGTGAGCTGCTTTGAATTCTGAGAGCCTTTGCTTTTCTGGAAGTTTTTAAGTTGGGCTTTCTTCTTCAATGCCTTCAATTATCACAGTGCAAATGATTCTATTCCCAGCACCTCCACCCAATAGCTGCAGAAATTTGGCATCTCCTGTCCTGACTAGAAAATGACCTGGCACGGACCGAGAGGAAGCCTGGCTCCTCAGCTTTTTTTCTGATGCAGCCTTTCATTCATTTCCCCTCCCCACTTTCTGACTGCTAGAGAAACGAGATTAGTGCAGATGGATGGAAATATTTTTTCCGCTTCAGCATTTGCTGTCAGAACCAAGTACTAAGAAGGTTCTCAGACAGTGTCTCAGGCAACCTGGAAACTCCCAAACTCATCTTAAACAATAATTACCTGGTCCCAAAAGGAATGCACAGACCAAAGAAGCTGTTTTCTTCTGAGAGCAGCCCCTCAACATGCCACTTAAGAGTTCTACTTGAGGCTGGACTGCTCCCCACTCTCCTCCACTGTACCCTGGCTGTTTCAGAGCTGTCCTTGACACATTGGCACACTATTTTAGACACCATAAAATGAACACTCGGCAGCCTCAACATGTCCACCTGCCCAAACACGAATGTCGCTCTTCACTGATAATCATGGCCTCTAAGAGCCAAGGGTTGTAACACTCAATTGAGAGTGGTGGCATGGTCCTTGTCTGAAAGGGCTGCCAATCAAACTGCGAAAACACAAGCCTTGCTCAGAAGAACTGGTAGCAAGAGATAAAGGCCAAGGAAGTCATAGAAAATAGGTGCACCTTATGTTCAAAGTAAGTGGTTGCAGGAAATTGGGAAGACAACATGGAGGTGGTATCATTTGTGGTCATGAAAAATAGGCAGGGTTTTAAAAGGCAGGAAGAGAGTATTCCTACCAAGGGAAAGAGCTTAAGTAAATGCAGCTAATCACCTCTGTGTTCCTACTACTATGATGACTACAAGCAGCAATCATACTATGTACCACTCAGACACTCTACATGCATATGCATGGTACATAGTGTAATTCTCAAGCTTGTGAGGCAGATATGACTATTCCCATTTACGCTTAGAAGAAATTGAACTTTGCAGAGGGTAAATGACTTGCCCCCAAACTGAATAGCCAATGGGTAAGATCAGCTCTGATTCTAAAGTGTGCGCTCGTAACTGCTCAAAGGCACGCAAGCTGGAATGTGTGGATGGTGCGGGGGAGCCCCTGTTTCAGAGCACCGGCCTGAGGCATGGGTCATAAGGCACTGATGACTAAGCAGAAGTCTTAGGCCTGAATAGCAGAGATGAGGAATGATGGAGGTGGATGACGGGAGCAATGGTTGAAAAGGGCCAAGTCTGGAGGGAACCTACAGAGGTTTATGTTAATTTCTCTTGGGCCTAGAGCAATTATCTGGGTGGTGGTGGAAAGGATGCTGGCATCATCTAGCTTTCGGCCCCTTGGCCTCCTGGTGGGGTAAGCCAATAAAGAAATTGCACTTATTTGTGAAGTTTCCCTCCCATTCCTCTGCTCCTGTGCAGCTTACTGCTGAAGGCATCCCCCTCAGCTTCATCTGAAGCCCTTTCTGAGCACTATGTGTTGATGAAAGTGTTCTACTAAACGCTATAGAACTCAGCAGGAATGGCCCACTTAGCTCTGCTAGCACATTCCAGGAGACTCTGGGAGATAGGTGTGGATTTCAGCCCTGGCTAACATGAACAAGCTCAGGTTCCTATGCAGTATCCCAGCCACAGTAGGAACCCTTCACAAGCTTTCTGGCTGGGATATTCAAGGGGAGGTTCATCAGTGGGTGGTTTAAAGCCAAAGATTTATATCAAATTATTCCTTACGTCTAACTTAAGGGAATGGAAAGACATGAAAAGCAAGGTGGATTTAGCACCTCTTATTTGCAGGCAGCAGTGTACCTTCATTTCACATTTTCTCTCACATAAAACCCCTATTGTCCTGTAAGATAGGAATCATCTCATTTAATAGACTGGGAAATCACAGCCCAAAAAGTCTTAATAATTTGACCATGGTCACATAGCTGGTAAGTGGTATAGTCTGGTTTCAAGTAGAAGTTCATCTGATTCCTACCCCGAATGGTTTTCCCATTCTGTTGAAGCCATTTTGGGGCTCTATGGAATATTTTTTGTGCCTGAGGCATTAATATGCCTACCTGCATAAGATGAGGCGTGGTGTCCAGCTGAAGAGGATACCCCTGGGTAGCCCACTTCTTTATGAAGCAGAAATCCCAGTTTGAGCCTTCCTGCTACTCACCCTAGGATTCAGGTATGGCTGGTGGAAGGTGGGGGAAGCTCTGGGGAGCTTCCTGGGAAAGCCCTCCTCTGAAAAGAATGAGTCTTGAGAGGAACAGTGTGAAGATGGGGATGGAGCAGAGGGGAGAGGGTCATGCTGAGATTTCATTCTGCTCCTTTCCCTGTAGCCATATAGCTGAGTCCTGGGAAGAGACAGAATAAGACGGCTAGTAAAGACTCCAGGGCCCTGGGGAGTGTAGGGAGGGCAGTGCTGCCTTGTGGCAAATGCAGGTGAGTACAGCCAGCAAGAGTTGGGGTGAGGTGTCCTGCTGGCACAGCACACCGTGGCCTGAGCAGTTGCCAGAGGAGCTTATGAATGCACTGGGAGGAACTAGTTCAGAACACTGCTGTCTGTCTTCAATCACTGCAGCCCTTTGGCAAAGAGCGCCACAGATGCTGATGTGGGAGGAAAGGAAAATGGTGGCTGGAGTGGCCGCACTCAGGATGGCTTCAGCAGCACATGCAAGCGACCCTTCTGGGAGAAGCAGTGGTGCAGGGGCACTGGGTAAGGAGAGTTCTTGTTGGAAACCCTTGGGAACCGTAAGTTACATAAGTTGCACTGAATTATGCCATAACTAATTATGCTACAGGGATGTTCCTTGGACCAAAGAGAAGCTTCTCTTCCTCTCTCCCTCCCTGAAGCAAACATTTATTGAGTGCCAACGATGAACCAGACACAGGTTAGGTTCTAGAGATTCTGAGATAACTATAGGATGAAGTTATCCCTCAATGAAGATACCTTTGTAGGCCAACAGGACTAGGGTATTATGGCCCTTGGATACTGCGGTGATCTTTAAGCCTATGAGCACCAGAGGAAGCCCCGTGTCCCACCACCAGTTTTTGATATCTTGGAGCTCATGGTCCACCCTTCCTTCCCAGCATCATTTTTCAATACCCTGTCATACAGCATCCCAGCAATAGAACACAAATGGCAAAATATCATCCTCTTCTCAGCACTATTGCTTCTCTCACCATCTGGTTAGTGTCCTGGTGTTATCCTAAGAGCCATCAGTAGTCAGGGCCCAAATCCAAATGTAGAACTAGCAATGGTCTCTGTACACTGGGCCTAAAACTAAATCCCAGCGTTAAGGAAATGCCTAACTGTATAATTACATGAGATACAGAGAGTCTCACATTGGAAGAACTTAATATATCTGAGCAGAAGAAGAAATTAGCCCAACACAAAGCCATTTTACGTCTTTGTAAAACAAGACCATTCAATAAACATGACATCAAGGGGAATGAGTCCTCTGGAGAGGGCAGAAGCCTCTTACACATTGATGAAGCTATTAAGATGCAAAGAAGGTTGCAACTTAATTTCTCTGTTTGCAAGTGCTATTTTTCTCCCCAAGCACTGGTTTCTTTGCTTTCCTTTTTCCCCCGAAACACTAATTATGCCAACCTCTTTCTCTACTCAAAACCTGACCAAACCTTCACCCAGTCTCATACTTTTGACCTCGAACCCTCCCCAATGAGGCCAGTCCATTCCCTGTCCATGTGTTAGAATTTTAATATATGTATTACTTTGCTAAGGCTACCATAACAAATTATGGCAGCCATAACAAGGTAACCATAACAAAGTAACCACCCAGACTAAGT
The DNA here is from genome assembly GCF_024542745.1 of Macaca thibetana thibetana. Classification (NCBI taxonomy): domain Eukaryota; kingdom Metazoa; phylum Chordata; class Mammalia; order Primates; family Cercopithecidae; genus Macaca; species Macaca thibetana. The sequence continues at coordinate 145,364,865 of NC_065584.1, forward strand.
GGTTAACATGACAGAGATTTACTGCCTCACAAGGCTACAAGTCTGATATCAAGATGTCCACAGAGCTGGTTCCTTCTGAGGATGGTGAGGGAAGGGTCTGTTTTAAGCCTTTCTCCTTGGCCACTCGATGGTCATCTTCTCCCTCTTTCTTCATATCACCTTCTCTCTGTATCCATATTTCCTCTTCTTGTAAGGATATCAGTCCTGCTGGATTAGGGCCTATCCTAGTCACTTCTTTTTACTTAATTACCTCTTTAAAGTCCCTACCTATATTATGGTCATATGCTGAGTATAGGGATTAGGACTTCAACATATGAATTTTGTCGGGGGGGGGGGGACACAATTCAACTCATAATAATGATAATATTCTCTAGAGATGGCTTTCTGATTGGTTTCTGGAAGACGAGTGTTATTTCCCAGCTGGCTCGCACATTCCACCAATGTGATTCATTTCTGTTTTCACAAAACTTAATGGTTTGTTGACTTAATACTTAAAATTTGTAAGCTCCAAGAAAGAAGGGACTGTACCTTTCTTGGGAGCCAGTGCTAATCCTAGAACAATATCTGGCACATGGTAGGAATGTATTAAATGAATGAATAAGTAACCAGAATGTTACACATTGGGATTATATCCCTCTGACCTTCCAGAGACTGGCCTTGTTTCTAGAGAACAACCTGATCTTGGCTTTCACTGTAAGAGAGAATGCTTCTACATTTCTGATAAACCTGGTATGTTGTAAATATGTTGCATCAGCCACAGAAGTAAACACATGCTAGCAACAACAGGCAGTCAAAATACTCTTGAAGTGTGATTGAATAGAATTCTGATTATACAGTTTAGCCAAGGAAGTCGGTCCAGCTCAGCACCAATTTTCACAGTCAAAGCCAATTTGAGCAACTTGGGACTGAGGTTTAAACTCTCAACTGCCATGATGTTTCTGCAGGGCCATGAATCGGTGTCATAGCTTTAGGATATTCCACTCTTCTGCCACCTCAGCAGAATGATCCTGGAAATACCCTAAAGCAGTGCATTACACAAAATGATGATCCATGAGTCCAACTGGGACCAACTCCCTCTCTTCTACAGGGCATGGAGATAGACTCTAATTAGGAGCAGAACCTGAAGTTAAGAGTTGCTCAAGACACATCATGACTTCAAGTCCTTGCTATTTGTGTATGTATATAGATACTTAAGTATTTTTGTAGATTTTTAAAAGCATATGACATTTTTGTTATAAATCGGCATATATATGTATCGACAGATGTATCATATTTATATGCATGTTTACAAATATGTTTTAATGTATTATGTGTTCTTTTTAACCTCTACTTCATTACCCCTACCCCCAAATATTACCAATTAACAGAGAATTTGAATTGGCAATCAGCATCAACAAAATGTGACACTGTCGAATGGAGCTAGGAGGGACAGAGGCAGTTAAAGCAAAGAAGTCCCTATGTTCCTGGTTATGTCTATCATTATGACACGCTCCTCTCCATCCAAAATGACTGACGGGCCTGTAATTTGTTGTTGCTGTTGTTTTGGCACATATTTGCAGAAGCAAACTTGTTCATGGTCCCCCTGCTGATAGCTCAACCATGCAAGTGCCATAGAAAACAGACTTTGGCATTTTAGCTGCTCAGAGTCTGGGTCATTCATAAAAGTTTAATTTTCTAAAAATATTCAGTGAGATGCTTTTCCTGAATGAGATGGCTTCTGGTTCATCAACGTATTTATATGAGTAAATAGAAGGAAGATCGGTAAGTCAGGAATCTAATCAGCTATCATCCAGTCCATCTGGTTTAATTAGAAAGCCCAGCAGCTCACAGGCACCTTTTAATAAAAGGCTTCAGTACTGGTTCCCAGAAAGGCAGGGGTGCTTCTGAATGTGGTTAGAAATGCTTGCCATCTCCCCTGCCTCCACAGAGCCCCTTATCAAACTCCCATCACAGAACAAACTTGAAACACATCAGTGCATGCCTCTTAAAGGCATGCAAATGAAGCTAAAATGCGGCATAGGGGAACACCACTGAACATCACGGCCAGTCCCTCAATTCATTTGATAAGCAACAACTTAAGCATCAACAGTAAATATGTACTGGTGCTTACGCTATGCCAGAGACTGTGTGAATGAGCCTTGGATTAACCGTGGTTGGGGAGATCGGGACATAAACAGATAACTTCCAAACTCTGAGATGTGCTCTCAGGTACTGGGGGAGCCCTAGGACTGGAAACCTGCTAAGTGACTCTGGAAGGACACTTGGGAGCAAGTATGGACAGAAGAGGAGCAAGGAAGGTTACAGGCCAATAGTTCTTAAACATACGCATGCACCAAAACCTTGGTACGTTACAAAACGCTGGGTCCCACCCTCAGAGTTTCTGATTCAGGAAGTCTGGGGTGGGGCCAGAAAATTTCCATTTCTAACAAGTTTCCCACTGATTCTAATTCTATTGGTTTGGGGACCATACTTTGAAATTGGGCTAATAGTGCTAACCCAGGCTCACACTGGAATCAACTGGGAGCTCCAACAGCTACTCAAGCCTGGGTCTCCTCTCTGGAGTTTGTGATTTAATTGGTTTTGTGTACCAACTGGTTATCAGGGATTTTGTCTGTGTGTTTGTATTTTAAAAATCTCAAACTTACAGAAAGGTTGCAAGCACAGCATGAATCTTTTTTTTTAACGGAGCCATTTGAGAGTAATTTGTTGACTTGATGTCCCATCTTTCTATGTCGTGTATGTTCTTACAAATAAGAACGTCCTCCTACATAACTAAAACATAAACATCAAAATCAGTAAATTCACATCGGTACATTACAACCACTCAAGTTCTGGCAAATGTACCCATCATGTTTTTGATAGCAAAACGATCTAGTTCACGATCACAAGCTGCCTTTAGTTGTCATGTCTCTCTTCCTCAATCTGAAACAGTTTCTCAGGCCTCCCTTGACTTTCATAACTGTAACACTTTTGAAGATTACAGGACTGTTATTTTAAAATATGTCCCTCAATTTGGATTTGTCTAATATTTCCTCGTGATTAGATGCAGCTGTGCATCTTTGGCAGGACTATCTCAGTAGTAACTTCTTACTGTACCCTATGGAACGGCCCATGGTTTCTGTGTGTCCCATTACTAACGATGTTCACTTGGGTGACTTGATCAAGGTGGAGACTGCCAAGCTTCTCCACTGTAAATGTATTCATTTTCCTTTTGTAATTAATAAGTCCTTTTGGCAGAGTTCTTTGAAATTATGTAAATACTTTGTCATCACACTATCAATTCATTAGGTAATAATCCATATCAGATGAAATCCTGGTTTCTTATTTTGTACATTAGGTTAGAATCTGTTACTATCATTATGTCTTTGAGACCAGTGTGGGCCCTTCAATCTGGCTTCGACTTCTGGGTTTTTAAAAGCTTTTTGGGTGATTCTAATGTGCAGCCATGGTTAAGAACCACTTCTCTAGATAGATCAAAGCATCTATATTCAAAGGATATTCAAAGGATTGCAGGCAACATGCAGCAGCCTCAGGGAACTGCAAGGTTTTCAGTGTGGCTGGTGGACAGGATGGAGATGGAGATGAAGACAGGGAGAGAGTCAGTCTTTAGATTCATCTGAGCCCAGACGGTCTCATCATCATTATCTCCGAGGATGGCATCCTATCCCTCTCTACACACAAAGCTATCACTCCATACACCATGGTGGTACTGCCTCACAGTTAGGTACACGGTTTTCAGCATACGGGAGGGGGTCTGAGCTCCTGCTCCAACACTTCTTAGCTCTGCAACCTTGCACTAGTCTCCTGTTATGGGCTGAATGTTTGTGTTCCCTTCCAAATGTATATTTGGAAGCCCGATTGTGGCTGTATTTAGTCATGGGGCCTTGAAGGAAGTAATTAAGGTTAAATGTGGTCCTGTGGGTAAGGACTGAATCTGATAGGATTAGTGTTCTTGTAAGAGACACCAGAGAGCTCATGCATGTGAACTCTTGTACGTGCGCTCTTTTTCTCTCTCTCTCTCTCCAAAAAGAAGCGGGGAAAGAAGAGGTCCTGTGAGCAGACAGCCAGACAGCAGCCACCTACCAGCCAAAAGAGGCCTCAGAATGAAACCGAGCTTGCTAGCACCTTGATCTTGGACTTCTCAGCCTCCAGAACTGTGAGAAATAAATGGCTGTTGTTTAAGCCACTCAGTCTATAGTATTTCCCATCTGTAAAATGGATACTAATGGTCCTATCTTCATGCAGGTCTTGTGAGGTTTAAATGAGAAGGAAACAAAGTACTCAGCATGCTATCTGGTTCTCAGTAAAGGCTTACCAAGTGTCAGCTATTGCTATTACTTCACTTGTCCTCAAACACACCCTGTACGTTCACATTCTCTGCCTTTGTTCATCATCAGTTCAATTCCACAAACATTATTTGAGCAAGTCCCTACTGCGTGCCAGGCATTGTATGAGGTCCTGGGGATATAGAATGCAACAAGGCCTCGCTTCAAGTCCAAAGCCTAGAGTGAAGATGCTCCCCACTGCTGGCCTTGGTGAAGCTGTTTCAGATTCCATTTGGAATAAAGGGAATGATTCACAAGAGGAAATAGGAACTTGGTTTGAAACCTGTTTCACAGCATTGGGCTGCTGAGAAAATGAGTAAATCATAGGATTAGATCCAACAATTTCTCATAGTCTCCCTTGGTTTTATGGTATTCATATGGTAATAAAGTCCTCTCCTCAGCTTACCAGTAATTATCTGAGGCCCTCCAAAGTAATACGGGTGTGGACTTTTTCCTTGACGATCACAGAGATTTTTTTTTTTCCCTTTGTGTTGGTTTCAGGTATAAGACAATCACACTCTAAAATGAAAAGAACTGTAAAGCAAGTAAGCAAAAATGGAAGGGTCTTCCTATGCGCCAGTGAAATTCGGACAGGAGAGGGACAGAAACATTCCTGAGCCACGTGCAATCATCACTTACAGCAGGGGTTCCACTGACTCATGTTGGAAGAAAGCATAGTCATAATTTTATACTTCCTTTGGGGGTATAAACAGAGAATTACTTTCTTCGTTTTGGGATGAGAACTAAGTTAGGATGAGGGAGTCAAAATGAGTTTGAGAAGATAAAATATGAAGAGTCCAAAATATCACCCAAAGTCCATATTGAAGCATGGAAAGGGACATCATGCCATGTGTTGGAGGAAACTCAGCTTTGGCTTGGACACTTTTACAGAAGGCGCCCTCCTCTGGCCTCCCCTAATACTCCATTTGTATCTCCATTACTGCCTTTCCTGATTTCCTCTTTGCTTTAGAGTGTTTGAGTATGTTCCCTCCTAGACAGTGAGTTCCTTAAGAGAGAAATTCCTCTCTCATGGGTCCTTGCTGGTGTCTCCCAGGGCCTAGCACAAAGCAGGTGCACACTCCCCACTCCCAGGCCCACATGTCCCTAACTGCGGTGGGCGGCTGGGCACACAGAGGACGCAGATGTTCAACATTCGGTCTCGGATCCAGACATATCGTGCTTTTCCCTGCTGCTGGAAATTCCCACTCTGTGTGGTTTTTCTTAATATCTTTGTGATTCTTCTCCTCATTCCATTGCAATCCTTAAATTTTTTTCCTCTTCCCCTGTATCATTCTCGACCTCAGAACTAACCTTTCTGTTTATAGCCACCAAGCTCCCTTTTCTTCCTTTCTTAAAGCATTTCTGCAAACCTCTTAAAGCTCTTTTACAGACATGAATGGTGGATGAAAGACACTGCAGAGGTGTTCACTAAAGAGTCACATTCTCCTTCCTCGGGGCCAGTAAGAACATTTAGGAGAAATGTGGATGTTCCTTCAGTTCATAGACAGAACTTGCTCACATTGGGCCAGAGAGAGGGTGTGGAGCTCCTGACACTGGCCCTCCCACCACTGGGCTGTCTGGGCCAGGGCAGTGGTTTCCAAGCTGCATTCCCTGAAACCTGAAGCTTCCTTGGCCCTCCAGGCCTAAGGAGAGAACAAGAATGGGAGAGAAGAGTGATGGGGTCATGCCTCCCGAATTCATGCTTCAAACACAGCCATTCTGCCTTCATCTGTCATACAGATTAGTCTTCTCTAAGAGATCCAGGAAGAAAATAAAAATGGTGCCACCGCTCAAATATTTTGGAAGCCACTGGAGTAGTGGGAAAAAAGAGCCAGTCATATCAACCGAATGTTGGCAAATCCTTCCTTTAAGGGTACGTTGGATTTGCATATTGGAAACCATCAAAAGCCACTTGGAGTCAAGCCTGGCGAAAAAATAATGTGAGCAGAGGAATAGTAGTACCACTGGAAGGCAAAACAACAAGGACACCAACAGCATAAAGAGCAGGCTGCTGCTATGATACAAAAATACTGTCCGCATGTGTATGTGTGTAGCTCATGAAGCACTCCCAGGAGAAACTCCCCAACCAAGCATCTGTGACACTGTTGGAACAAGCACACAAACTGACCTTACAAGGTGATGACACTGAAGCTTGGAACTCACTTGTATGCATAAATTCTCCGGTTCGTTATGAGTATGGCCGAGTGTTCGTTATGAGTATGGCTGAGGGTGTGTGTGCATGTCTCACCGCATGTTTCACTGCTTTAAAATAAAGTCCAAAATTTCTCTAGTCTTTGGAGAAAAAAAAATGCCTCACGATGTTTAGTCTGGATTTAAATGCTGCTCCAATGCTTACTGGCTGTGTGATCCCAGGAAAATCATTTCAACTTTTCTAAGCTCAGTTTCATCATCTATCAAATGGAAATAATAATATTACTTACTACAAAGGGATTTTGAGAAGTTTAAATGTGGTAAAGGATGTTAATTCCTCAGCATGAGGACTGGCAAAGAATAAGTTATCTTAATAGTTGTGGTTCTTAGTATTATAATTGCTATTATCATTGTCCTCTGACCTGAGCATACCTGACCCCAGCATACCTGGCCAGCATGCATTCAAGATCCCCTTCCCTCTTCAGTTAATAGATGAGATCTTTAATTGACTGAGAAGCATTTGGGGGAAAAAAAAAAAAAAAGAAAAAAAGAAAAACCAGTGAGGGGCAACTTTGCTAACTCATCCGATGACTCACGGGAAATCCGGAATTAGAACAAAAAGTAGAGGCAGTTTGGTCAGCAGGGCATGGGGAGGACACACATTAAAGCTCCAAGCATTTTGGTGGGTGGAGACATTGAAAAAAGAGGTAGGGAGGGTCCTGGAAAGGAACATGAAAGATGCTGAACCTGAGGGCATCTTAAAATCACAGGTTCACTGAATGTCAGAGTGAGATCTGTGAGAACCCTCATTCTAGTCTACACACAGTGAGGTCCAGAGAGGTGAAGTTTCCTGCCCAAGGTGGCCCAGCTCCTGGGTGGATGAGCAGTATTTAAGCACTTGCTTATCTCCTCATTCAGGAGCCACTGACTTTTTCTTGCCACCTACCCTATTTCCCTGCCACTCAGAGGGCTCTGTCTGAGCTAAAAGGGTTTATGAGGGTCGGGCAGGGTGGCTGAGCAGCCTTCGCCCAGTGCTCTGAAAATGCTCTGGTTTTTCAAGTCTGCAGCCTCAAAGCGTAGCCTGCAGTAGTTCTCCTGTCTCACCTTCTACTAAAAATGTTCACTCTGAAACTTGTAACAGTGTTGACCTCTGACAAACGGCACATCCCAGCTGTTAACATTATTCGGCTAACAACAGAAGTTGCCCTCACGACCCTTGTAGCCAGGCCCAGGGAGGAGGTGACACTGTCAGGGCCAGGCCTCAAGAAGAACAAAGAGAAAAGTCACCTTGGCACTCAAGGTCTGGGAACGGCTGATGGCTGGATCAGGCTCCCTGCAATCACTCCCTTCTGTAACCGTGGGTTGGAGACATGAATGCCGCCACTGGACTCGCCAATTAGGCCCAGCAATGGGGCTGCGGAGCCCCACACAAGGAATCCCTATTAGCAATTAGCTGATGGAGGATCACTTTATACCAGGGCTTATTTTTAGCACACTGTCACCTTTCACTGGGGCCAAACCTTTTGTACCCAATCCATACCTGAGTTGCAGGACATTGCATTTCAAACCTCTGTTAATTGACTTCATTAGTTAATGTGCTGCTCCTTGAATCCTGGGGGTAAATGAGCAGATGAAGAAGACTAATTTAAAGAAAGTCTGCAGACAACAGAGGAGGACGGATGCCCCTGCCCCCACCCTGGCCCCCACGGAGCCCATGTCAAGGAGCATCAAATTCTCCCCAGGCTTTACTCCATTAGTCATCCCTGAATCCTCTAATGAGCTTAGGTAATTTCCTGTTTTTCCAGGTTTTTATGAAGGGAGATGTCGTAGGAAGTACAAAGACTGCGTCTGTATCTGAACCCCAAAGCAGCTTTCTTCACCAGCACCCGCTTGCCAGCTCATTTCAGTTCAGTTGTTTCACCTCTCAGGTTCCTTGCCTATACATTGGGAAAAATTGCTGCCTCACCCATTTCTCCCCTTTACACAGCCAGCCAGGTAGTTCTGAGGAGCAAAGCCCTGCTAAGGAGAGTGTGATTAGCTCCCTGGGGTGATAATGGAAGTCATTCACTCTGTGCTTTTTCTTTGTGGCTCCTGACTTATCAGGACCCTTAAGAGCCAAAATACATGAGAAATAGGTTCTGGGGCTTCAGCCCTCTAAAGGCCTCATTCATTCCACATGCACTGAGCCTGTGCCAGGTTCCTTGTAAGTGGACAGGTATAGAGAAATCTCAAACAACCCCCACACCTCCCCCACCGCCCACCACCCTACCAAAGCCACAGATGACTGGCAGCATCATACAACTTAAATGCCAGGGCCTGGCCTCATCCTAGAACAGCGTCTACCCCAGCCTGGGGCAAGAGGACCACAGTATCAGGTACCTTTTCCTGAAAGAGGGGCCCTCACAGCTGCTTTGTTTGCAAAGACTCAGCCAGTGAAGGAAGGGAGGTGGCTTTTCTAGGTGTTGAAAAGAGGATGGGGAAAGGCTGGAACATCTGGGGAAGGGCAAGCAGCACTGTTCGGCTGGACATGGAGAACAAGGGTGGACCTGCAGAGGTGGGACCTGGGCAGGTGGCCCAAGGCCAGACTGCAGAGAGCCCGGAATCTTTCCTGAACGGGAGGGGAGGTGAGAGGTACTGGGATTTCAATAAGGGAAGAAGCAAGATGAGGCACATGTCTTAGGAAGATAACTGTGGACAGAGTCGAGGGCGGAAAAGGCCTGGGCAGGGTGAGCACAGATGCCCTTGGAAGCTGCTGCATGGAGCTGGGCTTGGGGAGCAAGTCATCTGGGCAGGAAGTAATGGGGGCCTAAACAAGTTCAATCCATCATAACACACAGTGTGAAGATATGCAAAGCTTTAGAAGTGAGATGTGAAAGAGAAAGCGGGCAAACAGAGCACTGGGTGCCTGATTCCAGGAAGTGTCCCGGTCTGCCAAGTTCCTTCCCAGGCTGAGTCCTGTCACTGTCATGGCATCTTCCTGGATTTGTCAAGTAAGGCTTGAGCCCTGACAGACCTTCTGGAAGAAGTCTATTTTCAGTTTGCCCGTCTTAAAAAAAAAAACAATAAGAAAAGTGGATCCTATAACTCACTCTGGAGAGCGCTGAAATGAACATGTGGGATCCTATTCAGAACATGTTTGCTTGAGTGTATGGAATCTGGGTCAACTTCACTGAAAGCCCCTCTCCCTTGCAGGCTAAGCTGGATTCTGGGGCCTTCCACTTCTCTCCAGGAAGTGAGGGTAATCACGCGTATGTGTGAGGAGTCAGGGGATGAAGAGTGAATGAATGGAAAATAATTGATACAGCGTTAGGCTAGGCACAGAAAACAGGAGACCCCTAACAGAGTTCCCTGATTCTTACACGCTTGACATGTGTCCCCTCTTACTTCAAAGCCACCAACACCAAACACATGCACATGTGCCTACATACATGTGCACACACCCACATTTCAGTTCCAACTCTCGGCTAAGAGTTGGTATTTGCATTTTGTGAGGTTTTCTTGGGAGGGGACCTCTCCAGAGAACCACAGATCCCCCAACACTCACCTCTTCTTCTCATCTACCAGCAGCGGCTGGCCTGGGCCATATAAGCTAGAGGACTCATGGAACTTCTCTTTCGTTAAGGTACTTTCTGGAGGTGGAGCAATTAATCCACAACTCAGCCCAGGGAAGCAGACAGCAGATAGTCATTTCACTAATGAGATTGCTGAGCCGTGGCTCGGAGTGCGTGGGCCTGGCCAGGTGGAAACTTGATGCTGGCAGGAGGGGCGTTAGAATCCTCAGCTACCTCAGCCTGTGGTGGAGCGAACAGCCCTGCAGGACTCAATGCCTTTAACCCTTGGATTTTCACCCAACACTTTTGCAAATCTCTTTCCTCAAATAAACCGTCCCCCATCTGCATAATATGGAAGCTAAGTAGATCACCCACAAAGAAAAGAGAACAATCCTGTATAAAATGAGGCAGTCAGATTAAATAATTCCAAAGTGTCTTTAGGCAAATGAAGATCAGAATACAGCATACTGAAGATGGATCCTTTTAGACCCACTCCCTCTGCTTGTGTCTGGAAAGCCCAGGCCTGCCGGCATCAGCAGCGACATTTCAATTCTGCCAATTTGATCTGACCACGTGGATTTTCTCTCTCTGATACACCCGTTGATAATGAAGAGACAAATGTTAGCAAGGCAGCCCTGGTCAATCCCAAAGTCCTTAGATGCAAAACACAGGGAAGGTGGTAATCATCTCAGGAGGAGACCCCAGATGGGTTCATTAAAACCATTATAAGAAATCCCTATCTCCCCCACTGCACCTCCACGGAAACCCTGGCCCTGGTGAGTGAGTAGGGATTGCAGGGGCTTCCCTTGCACCAGTTCTTTCTGTTTAGGAGGGAGGACATGGCTCAGCTCACCACCACCACCTGCAGCAGCAACGGCAGCAGCAATTACCTTTGAAATAATCCTCACTCGCACACCACATACTTGTTATGAGTCTGTGCCTGGAAGTAAATATCACTTCTGTTTACGTGACCATGTATCCTGGGTTTCCCAGGACAGTCTGGTTTATGCCTGTTGTGCTGAAACCACATATGATTAGTACCTACTGCCATGCTGAAAAGCATCTTGTTTGGGCAATAAAGTGTGTGGTTACCTAAGTTCTACCAAGTTGTTTCAAAATTGGTTGGGGGGAGGGGAACCTATAGCGCCACCAACAATTAAATTATAAGATTACTTTTCCAAGATCACAATGACTCAAAGTTTTCTCTCATAGATGCTACATATTTAGTTTGAGGTACTGGTGAGGAGGGGGTCATACGTGCAATTTAGTGTTATAAGATTAGACAAGCAGGAATGGTATTCTGTAGCCTTATGAAATCACAAACACATGTCACTTTCACAAAGCATCCTCTGTTTAAAAATAAAATATTATGTTAAAAACATATTTATACTTATTTTTAAATGCTTTCCTATGAAAAGATTTTCCTGATTTTTAATGAGATAAAATTCGATAATAGAAAATTAACCATTTTAAAGTATACAATTCAATAGTTTTTAGTGTATTCACAGTTCTGTATGACCATCAAGACTATCTAATTCCAGAACACGACCCCAAAAAGAAACCCCATAGCTGTTAACAGACAGTCCAATTTCCCTCTTCTTCATCCCCTGGCAACCACTAATATTATTAATTTTCTATCTTGATGGCTTGGCCTATTTTGAACATTTCCTGTGAATGGAAGCATATTGTATGTGTCATGTCGAGCTTCTTTCTCTTAGCATAATGCTTTGAAGGTTAATCCATGATGTAGCATGTATCAGTATTCTACTCCTTTTTATAGTTGAATAATATTCCTCTGCATGGAGATACCAGATTTTGCATGCCCATCGAACAGCTAACGAACATTTGGTTTGTTTCCACTTTTTTGCTATTATGAATAATACTGCTGTAAATATTCAAAGTTCAAGTTTTCATGTGAACATATGTTTTCAATTCCTGGATATATACCTAGGAATGGAACTGCTGGGTCAAATGGTAACTCTCTGTTTAATTTTTTGAGGTACTGCCAAACTGTTTTCCACAGAGGCCGGATCATTTTACATTCCCACAAGCAATGATTAAGAGTTCTAATTACTTCACATCTTCTTCAATCTTCCTTGTTTTCTTCATCATAATCGTCATCATTATCATCATGATCATTGCCAGCCTAGTAGGTATAAAGTAGTACCTTCCTGTGGTTTTGATTTGCATTTTCCTAATGAATAATTTCCATGTGTTCTTTCACGAACATCTTTTTGCAGTGGCCTTTTGTATATCTTCTTTGAAGAAATGTCTATTCACACCCTTTGCCTATTTTATTTTCATCTAATGATTCAGTTATCTTTTTGTAGTTGAGCTTCAACAGTTCTTACATATTTTAGACACTAATCTCTTATGAGATCTCCTATATACAAGTATGTTATCCTATTCTGTGGGTTGCTTTTCACTTTCTTGGTAGTGTCCATTGATTCACAAAAGTTTTCAGTTTTGCTGAAATCCAATTTACCAAATTTTTTCTTTTATTGCTTATTATGTTTTTGGTGTCACACTTAAGAAACTATTGCCTAATCCAAAGTCCTGAAGATTTATACCTATGTTTCTTTCTAAGAGTTTTATAAGTTTAGATTTTACATTTAAATCTTTCATCTATTTTGAATTCCTTTTTTGTACATAGTATGAGGTAAGGGTCCAACATTATTCTTTTGCAGGTCGCTATCCAATTGTCCTGGCAACAATTATTGAGAAATTATTCTTTCCCATTTGACACCCTTGTTGAAAATCAATTGACCATACATGTATGTATTTCTGTGTGGACTCTCAATTCTATTCCATCATTCCATATGTCTATCCTAATGTCACCACTACACTGTATTGATAACTGTGGCTTTGTAATAAGTTTTGAAATCAGGAAGTGTCCTCCAACTTTGCTCTTTTTTTTTTTTTCAAGAATATTTTGGCTATTCAATGTCCCTTTCATTTTTATGTGAATTTTAGGATCAGCTTGAATTTTAGGATCAACTGCAAAAAAAAAGCAGCTGGAATTTGACAGGGATTGCATTGAATCTGTATATCAATCAGGGAAGTATTGCTATTTTAATAATATTATGTCTTCCAATCCATAAACATAGAAGATGATTTCTTTCAAAACTCTTTTGTAGTTTTCAACGTACAGGACTTTCACTTCCTTAAATTTATTCATAACTATTTTACAATTTTTGATGCTATTTTAAGGGGCATCAATTTCTTAATTTCATGTTTGGATTTTTCATTGTAAGTGTATAGAAATACAACTGATTTTTGGATATTGATCTTATATCCTACAACTCTGTTGAACTCATTAACTCTAATAATGTTGTGTGTATGTGTGTGTGTGTGTGTGTGTGTGTGTTTCTTTAGGATTTTTTTAGAAAATCATGTCATCCACTAATAGAGGTAGTTTTCACTTCCTTCTTCTCATCTGGATTCTCTCTTTCTCTCTTCCACTTCTCTCCTTTTTCATTCTCTTTTTCACCTAATTGCCCTGGCTAAAAATTTCTAGTAAAATATTGAATAGAAATGGTGAGAGGAAACATCCATGTCATGTTTCTGATACTACAGGGAAAGCTTCCAGTCTTTCACAGTTAAGTATGATGTTAGCTGTGGGTTTTTCATAGATGCCTTTTATTAGGGTGAGGAAGTTCCCTTCTATTTCTAGTTTGTTGAATATTTTTATCATGAAAGGGTGTGAGATTTGCTTAAATGCTTTTTCTGTATCTATTGAGATGATCACATGGGATTTCCCCCTTCATTCTATTAATATGGTTTATTACATTGATTGACTTTTATATGCTGAACCAACTTTGCATTTCTGGGATAAATTCCCATTAGCTATAATGTCCAGCCCTTCTAATATGCTGTTGGATTCTGTTTGCTAGTATTTTGTTGATAATTTTTGCATTTATATTCATAAGAGATATTACCCTGTAGCTTTCCTTTCTTGTGATCTCTTTTTCTGGTTTAGGTATCAGAGTAATACTGACCTCATAGAATGAGTTAGAAAGTGTTCCCTCTGCTATTTCTTTGGAAAGATTTTGAGAAGGATTGGTGCTAATTTTTCTTTAAATATTTGGTAGAATCCATTGATGGAATCATCTGGTCCTGAACTTTTGTCTGTCAGAAGTTTTTTATTGCTAACTCAATATATTACTTGTTATAAGTCTAATCATGTATTCTATTTTATCTTGAGTGTCAGTTTTGGTAGTTTTTATATTTCTAGGACTTTGTCCATTTTATATAGGTTATTCAGTTCGCTGGTACATAGTTGCTTATTATATTCTCTTAAAATCCTTTTGTATTTCTGTAAAATTGGTGGTGATGCCCTTCTCTCATTTTTTAATAACTTTATTACTTTCTTTAATTTCTCTTCATCAGACTAGCTAAAGGTTTGTCAATTTTGTTAATCTTTTCAAAGAACCAACTTTTGGTTTTGTTGATTTTTTTTTTTATTATCTATTCCATTAATCACAACTCTAATCTTTATTATTCTTCTGCTTGCTTTAGGCTTAGTTTGCTCCTCTTTTTCTAGTAACTTAAGGTAGAGGTTAGGTTATTGAGTTCAGATTTTTTTTTTATGTAGGTCAGGTGTCATAGTGACAAACTATCTCAATTTTTATTTATTTGGAGGTTTCTTAATTTCTCATTCACTTTTGAAGGATAATTTTGCAAGATACAACATTCCTGGTATACAGTATTTTTTTTTTTTTTTTTCCAGCACTTTGAATGTCATCCCACTGCCTTTGGCCTCCATGGTTTGTGATGAGAAATCAGCTGATAATTTTACTGAGGATTTCTTGTATATAATGAGTTGCTTCTCTCTTACTGCTTTTGAGATTCTCTATTTGTCTTTGGTTTTCAACAGTTTGATTATGATGTATTTCAGTGTAGATCTATTTTAGTTCATCTTACTTGGAGTTCACTGAGCTTTTTTGTATGTATAGACTGATATTTTTATCAAATTTGCAAAGTTTCACCATTATTTCTTCAAATCATGGTTCTACCCCTGTCTCTCTTTTCTCTCTTATGAGATGCTCTTTTTGGGTATGTTGACGGGCTTAATGTCCTCTGGTCTCCTAGGCTCTGTTAATTTTTCTTCATCCTTTTTCTTTCTTGTTCCTCCAACTAGATACTCTCAATTTACCTGTTTCAAGTCTTCTCATTGTTTCTTTGGTCTGTTCAAATCTTCTGTTAAGCCCCTCTAGTAACTTTTTCTTTCAGTTACTCTACTTTTCAATTCCAAAATTTCTATTTGGTCCCATTTTATAATTTATATCTCTTTATTGATATGCACTATTTGGCGCGGTATTGCTCTCATAATTGACCTTAACTCTTTAGACACAGTTTCAGCTTTTTCAACATATTTACGATAGCTGATTTAAAGTCTTTGTCTAGTAATGAACTCATTTTCATTTTCTCCCCTTCTCAAAGACAGTTACTGTTGATTCCTTTTTTTTTTTTTTTCTTTCCTGGTATGGGCCACTGATGTTTCTTTGCATGCCTTGTAATTTTTTAATTGAAAATTGAAGATTTTGAATATCATAATGTGGCAACCCTGGGAATCAGATTCTCCCTCCTCTCCGTGGTTTGCTATTATTGCCGTTATTTTATTTGTTGTTTGTTGACTTTTCTGAATTACTTCCATAAAATCTGTATTCTGTCATGTGTAGCCACTGAATGTTTAGTTAGCTTAGTGGCCAATTAATATTTGAACAGAAATATCCTTCAACACTTGGAACTAATAAATCATTCACTCCTAGCCAAGGGGCTCTGTGTCCTTTGTGTGTGGGAGTGGGAGGATACCTTCAACACTCAGTCAGGCAGTTTACTACTCAGCCTTTGCCTTCACTTCCTGATTATGCATAGCCTAATGGCCAGCCAGAGGTAAGAGACTGGGGCCTTCCCACATTTTTCCTGAGTGTGTGCATAGCCCTGGGCATGTGAATATTCTTCTAAAGACCTTATTCCCTACAGCATGTCATTCCCCAGATTTCCTTCCAAGTTTTTTGGCTAGTCTATTGTTTCCTCCAATTGTTATCCATTGCCTTAGACAGCAGAGAAGAACGTTTAGACCATACTCCCTTGGGAGCAGCTTAGTATAAAGCAACTTCCCAGTCAGGAGAGACAAAAACATGTGTCTAGTAGCATGTCTTCAAGGCAGCCACCAGATAGATCAAATTAGAATGGTCTGTAAATAAGGTCCATTCTGCAGCCTCACATGCCTGCACTGGGAACGTGGGTTGTTATTTCAAGGCTGCTGCTGAGCTGGGGAGTGGAGTATGGCATTAAGGTAAGTTAAGACACCACAGTTTTGCTCTTTTCATTAAGAACTGACTAAGGTTTTTTGGGTTTGTTTTTAAATAAATGCTTCCCAGAGTACTTCAAGCATTTGGTTACATTCTAGAGTTCTGAAAAAGCAGATTCTGAGAGTTATTACCACTTTTTTTCTCTAGCTTTTATAGAAGGGTGAACTTTTGGAATTCCTTATTCCACCATTTTCTCTGACTTACTTGTTGTTTTGTTTTGTATTTTCAAAAAGGCGAGGCACCTCTTGCTTCTCCTGGATGTCATGGGAAGCTAGCTACCTTTACAGTCCTTGAAGAAGACTGGAGGGTGGGGAGTGGGGGTTGGGGGTTTCTAAGTGTAAACCAAAAACAAAATTCTTAGTGCCACCACCCCTACAACCAACTGAATGGTGCCTCCTCTCAGCCAAAGGGATTTCAAAGAAACCTGGAAAACTAGTTCAGGCATGATAGGAAGGAACTAAGAAAGAGTGGTTGGACATGTTTCATTATACTCGGTTCCCTTTGGAATCCAGGCACAACTGACCAGCATTAACAATAAAACAGAGATCTTAAGACTAACACAACAGACTCTTTGTAGCAATAAGATACCAAATTCCAGCCTGATTCTAGTATACCATCACATGACATAGCAGGTTCTGAAAGCATCAAAGTGTTTTACCCCAAAATGTACTTCTTTGTCACATTTTGAAATAGTCCTGCAAAGCCGTCTCTGGTGGGGAAAATTTACATTCTATAGAGAATCCTCTTCCCTTTCTAGTTTTTTCCTGATCTGGGAGAGATTTAACTAAGAGTCTGGCACCTTTTAAGGTCTGATGAGAGACATATACCCTCTATTCTGTCTGAAGCCTGCTACATAGAGGCTTCATCTGCATAATAAGAATCTTGGTCTCCATAAACCTTTATCTTAACCCAGACACTCCTTTCCATTGATTCCAGGTCTTTAGATAAGAACTCTTTCAACCAATTGCCAGCCAGAAAATCTTTGAATCCACCCAAGACCTATAAACTCCCACTTTGAGTTGTCCTGCCTTTCCAGACTAAATAAATGAATGAATACATATCTCAAATGTACTGCTTGATGTCTTATGTCTCCCTAAAATGTATAAAACCGACCTGTAACCCAACCACCTTGGGCACATGTTCTCAGGACCTCTTGAGACTGTATCTTGGGCCACGGTCATTCATATTTGGCTCAGAATAAATCTCTTCAAATATTTTACAGAATTTGGCACTTTTTGTCAACATAGAGAAGAGGGAGAATTTATAATTTTTGATTTGTATATTTCACAGCAAAATTGTAACTTCTGCTGTGTTTTTAACTCCTCAATACTCCTGGATCTGGAATGTACTGGGGATAATACCAAAAACTGTTTTTGAGAATAAGTCATTAGGATAAGAACCAAGAAGTGAAGAACAACTACAGAGTTTCTCATATACAATTATTGTCTGATTTACTTTATAAGAACATATAGCATCCCCATTGAGTAATGATAATTAACATGGAATTTCTTTAGGTTTTAAAAATTACACTTTCCCTATGAAACTAGATTTAAGCAATGGAATATCTTCAGGATAATACTAATAAAGAGAGGTTGGAGAAGGGTGCATTCTAGTTATATTTTTGTTGTTTTCAAAAAAGAATCGTGACAATAGTAATAGCAATTAATTACTTTTATCAATAATGCTACTAATTATTTTAATTATTTAATATTAGTATATTAGTATAATAATAGTTATTATTATAATTACTACTGACAGTTACCTACTTACAAGTCTTATTGGAGAGAGTGGGGGAATGTGGACACATAAATACACACTATCTAATGTCTGTCCACAAACAATTTATACAATACAGTAGGTAACACACAAATAATAAGGCACTGTCTGTAATAACCAGTGCTACTCAAAGTTCATTTGGAGCAGAGCTGATTTGCAAGCTTGTTGTCACTGGCTTGAGACAAGATAAATACAGAAATTGAGAGTAGTGTTTAGAAACTTACAGCACTTTGACAATGGGGCACATCCCCTCCAAAGTGAAATGTGTTATCTGTGACGTTTAATAATAATAAGCCTAGGTTTGTGTTACATATGTCTTTTTTTTTTTCCTGTTTCATTCTTCTGGTAACTCATTTTGATTGTTTCATTCTTTAACAAAAGTACTGGTCTGCAAATAAGTTGGGAAGGAGAGGGGAGGAACTAGTTCTTCACTATAGATAAATGTCAGTTTAGATGATCTATGCTGTTTGGTTTGGGAAATGAAAGGTTTGGGCTACACTTATTGTTTGAATTTGGAGGGACAGAGAGATTACTAGGGACTAGACTGGTTTGAGCGGGATTTATGGAACAAGTGTGACTTCACATTGTTACAAATTATAGGTGAAGAAAGAAGGAAAATTCCAGGATCAAGTTTCCTAAAATTTGGAAATAAACTGTGGAATATCTCCTAAGGTTTGTATCTTTCTTGTCTGAATATAAGAATCTTTTTCTATTATGATGGGTGAGATCAAGAAGTGAATTAAAATATTTTAATTTCCTCCTTGGTTTTGAAGTTCTTTAAAGGAGGGATTTAGAATTTAAATAGTATGGTTATTAGTATCTTTGAGTGAAGGAGAAAGCATAAATTAAATGTCTTCTCATTTTTAAAATTAGGTAGAAAAGCTTACTCCCACCTAAGAAAAGGAAGAACTAAATTAAAATTCGTTTCGCCCTGAGAGCAATCAGTATATCTAATCCAAACTGAGAAAAATGAAATCCTTTTTAAATTTTAGTACCTGTATGTTCAAAAGCCATAATTCTGTTTGGAAATCTATGAAGGTACATTTTTCTCATATACGAAAAATTAATCTTGTGCTGAGGCTAGGCAAGAAACTCATCTTGACTTTTTTTTTTTTTTTGAGATGGAGTCTCACTCTGTCACCAGGCTGGAGTGCAGTGGCACGATCTTGGCTCACTGCAACCTCTGCCTCCCAGGTTCAAGCGATTCTCCTGCCTCAGCCTCCTGAGTAGCCGGGACTATTGATGTAGAAGCCATTTATTGATGGCTGTGGGAACCATGACTAATCCAAATTAAGTTACTTAAACTTAGCAGTGAAAAGTCCCTAGGCCCTAAGAAGCTAAGATTTCCTGGTGGTCCCACAGCAAGACATAAGTAGGTGGGACTGGAATATAGGACCCTGGATTGAGAGTAAAGGAAGTACGGTCAACTTATTTCTTTATTTTTATTTTTTTCCCCAGAGACGGAGTCTTGCTCTGTCGTCCAGGCTGGAGTGCAGTGGCAAGATCTTGGCTCACTGCAACCTCCGCCTCCCAGGTTCAAGCAATTCTCCTGCCTCAGGCTCCCGAGTAGCTGGGACTACAGGTGTGCACCACCACACTTGGCTAATTTTTATATTTTTAGTAGAGACGGGGTTTCATCATGTTGGCCTGGCTGCTCTCGAACTCCTGATGATCAACTGACATCTAATCCAACATCCTTACTTTTGTAGTTTTCTATGACTACAATTAGCCCCTTCAGACATGTGCTTTTCAAGTTTCTGAACAATTTTAGGCCACCTCTTCATTAATTGGCCAAAGTTGTCCGTGATCATACCAAGTTAGACAGAGAAGGTGACCGGCTAGGTGAGAAGCTGGTAACTGTCTTTGGCCATGGGAGCTTTAGACATGGGCTCATCTGAGGACAACACAAGGTGGTCAGGGGCAGGGTGAAGGCTTCCATTCAAGCTCACAGTGCCCAGACACACAGACCCTGAGTTTCTGAAAAGCTCCGAAAGTGCTTAGATCATAAAGCACACACCACATGCTGTGGTTGTCATTGATCAGTGTTTGTCTCTAACTACATGATTAACTCTCAAAGCTGTCACATGGGGATCAGATTGAGCCAGCAGGAATGCAGAAGTACGGACCAACTTCCAGGTTTTCCTGAAATATCTGCTCTGTCTCAGTTTAGGGGGAGACAGAACCACCTAGAATCACTAACACCTTGATTCAACATAATCCTCAGAATGCGTGATTAAAGCACTTTGGTTTTTTCATATGTTTGTTCATTTTCTTTGCCTGTCCTCCACTCAAGGCACTTTGGATGCAGCTACTTCGGATGTCCAGTAATGCCAAATGTTCCTGTAATAAGGCTAAACTTGCCTCTCCATGGAAAGACTGGTAATCACATAACAAGCGATATGATGAGGGAGACTGATGCTCAGAACAGACTTCAAGACTAAAGACATGGGGTTATGATGTCTCATCATTTCTTCCATGCCACATGGATGATGTCTCCTTATTTTTGGGCATGTCATTCTCACCTCCATGCCCTGGTCCCAGCTATTCCTTCTTTCCTGGAGGATGGTCTATCTAATCATGATTATCCAAGACAGACTCAAGATTATCCAAGTCTACTTATTCTTCAAAGCTCAACTCAAATCCTACCAAAACAGTACTGCATGATGGGAAAACTAGGGACTTCAAGGCTCACCAGATCTGAGACGGGCAAACAACTTAACCTCTCTGAGTCACAGATTCTTTATCATAAAATTCTGGGTCATTGTGAGGATTAGGGGTGCTCAAAAATGGTAAGCGTTACAACTTTCATTATTCCAGCCATCTACTGACGCCCTTCTCTCATTAATACCAAAAACCCGAGACTTATAACCACATCCTTCAGGATGTGTATGATTTGTACAATATTTTGGGGATTTCAGCCTTGTCTCCCCAGACATTCTTGAGGGCAGTGAAGGCACCTCACTTCTTTGAAACAGAGATTCAGTTACACTGAGTATCCACTTAGGGAGCACTTGCTTTGTGATACGAACTGGGCTGCCTTCATTTAACTCTCCAAAGAGTCCTGAGGAAGAAATTTTTATCCCAGTTAGAGGTGGGGAAACTGAGGCTCAGATCTATTGGTTGCATGTCCAAAGCTGCACAGCTAGCAACTGGCACTCAGATCTTGAAGGCAAATCCTCTTTACCTATAAATGCTCTCCACACAGTAGCAGCTCAAGTGCAAATACTAATTGATGGGCTGGATTCCACTCATATCGCTGGTCTAACTGCACCCTTTTCTTTGTGGCATCTTAGCCTGCTGTCCCCTGGCTGCTAAGATGTGCTTACTCACATTGGTCTGCCTTCACTCTTGCCATTGTGTTGAGGATCCACCAATACAAAGCTGTACAATTCTAAGTACCCAGGAAGCGAGCAGACCATACTGCACAGGGCAACTAAGTGGTAAGAGTGAAAACAGGGTAGCAGACAGAAGCCCCAAGCAGGTCCTCCAGGCCAGAAGGAGGGTTGGGAGAGGGAAGATACTGGGAGCAAGTGACAGATTACCTAATTCTACAAACAGGTAGAAATATTAATTCCCCTTGGGGTACAAAGTCAGAAGCGAACGTAGCTACAATCAGTCATAGCATGCTAATAGCCAGGGAGTCACATTTGATGCTTCTGGAAATGGACTGCTCACCTCGTAGGTTAGAAAGCAATTACCTCCATTCAGCTCAGGAAATGCCTATTTTTCAACCAGTGAGCATACTGTTTGGGGATTTTTGTTCATCTGTTGTTCTGCCTCCATTGGAAAGAATATATAAAAGTCATAGCCAAAGGCAGAACACTTGCCCCGCTGACAAACAGCCCATTGACCATGGCAAATCCTCTGCTGCTAAACTATTAGAATTATGACTCACTGCTTCCTTGGCAAATACCTGCCCTAGATGAAGTGCTCCAAATGCTGCGGCTGTGTCTGTCTATTCCCACCCCTCCAAAGACTCTATGATGTTTAAAGGCCACCTGAAACATTCTCAACAAGGTACACAATGTAGTTTAACAGACACTAACATCTTAAAGGGCTGACCTAGATTTATCTACTCCAGGTGCACAGATACTGGTATGTGCATCCCACTCCCCATTTCCTCTCACTTTTCAGTTGGAACTACTATGATCTCACTGTCTTTTCTTTTACACCGAAGGAAAGAAGGAAACAACCAGAAAGGGTGTGGGGGGGCGGGCACAGTGATAAAGGCAGAATAAAGAAAGAAAAGGGTATTTTTTGAATGTCCACAGTGTATACAACATCCTGATTTAAACCCAATCACCTTCAGGGAAAAGTATTCTTATTTTATTTCTATTCGGGTGAAAGGTACATCAGATGCAATTAGCCATTTTAAAGTGTACAATTCAGTGGCATTTGGTGTATTCACGATAATCTGCAACCACTACCTCTTTCTAGTTTCAAAACAGTCTCATCGCCCCTGAAAAACAACCCATACTTATTAAATAATTGCTCCCCATCCCCTTCTCCTCTTATCTCCTCTTAACCACTAATCTGCTTTTTGTCTCTATGGATTTGCCTACTATGGATATATCATATAAAAGAAATCATCTAATATCTGAACTTTTGTGTATGGTCTTTCTTTTAGCATAATATTCTCAAACTTCATCTAAGCTGTAGCATATATCAGTACGTCATTCCTTTTTATGGCTGAATAATATTCCATTGTACGTAAAACCACTACTTATGTATCCATTCATCAGTTGATAGATATTTGGACAGTTTCTGCTTTTTGTCTATTATGAATAATGCTGCTCTAAACATTTAAATTTCTGTGTGAACATATGTTTTTCTTGGGTATATACTCAAGAATGGAATTGCTGCTTTAGGTCTGCTTTAAGATGGGGAAACTGAGGCAGGAACCCTGCCTGAGGTGATTTAGCTTGTTCATGGTAGAGCCAGGATTGGAATCTAGTCCACATCACTCCAAAACCACTTTTTCACTTTTATTTTTATAAGAAAAGTAGTCCATTCACAGGTCCATCCACTATACTTAGAACTTCTTTGAGTAAAAGTTCAGTGAATAATTATTTTTGTCAGAGATTACTAACTTTTACTCTCCATTCAAACACCCTGAGGTCATATGATTAATACCACTAATTTGAACTCATGGATCCAAGAGTTTCATTTGGTTCATGCTGAGATCTGAGCTTTTTGTTTCCCAGGAAAATCAATAGCAACAGACTTTATCTTGTTAGATCAAATATAACTTTTATTTTTAAAAGCTCCAATTATGCCCTAATGCACTGTTTATGTACTCAGAGGGCTTAATGAGATAATAAATGAAATTTTAATTTGACAATTAATAGTGTAAAAGTGTTAGGATACTTTGGAATTAGGAAGGCTTGTGTGTGATTTTCTTTTCTTATTAGCCCTTGTTTTGGGATATAATTATACTTGTCTCACATTATGACTGGGCAGTAACTCAATTATTAAGAAGTAGAAAAATGAGTAAATTTTTACTGCTGTGCCTTTTGTAGCAAGTTATGAAAACAAAATAAAAAGTAAAATGTAATCAGGAGTCCTAAGCATTGCTAAGAAATGGTGTAATTCTTTCATTTCCAATCATTCCCGGATAAGAAATGGCTGATCAAACAGCCAATATCTTTATCATGAATATTCATCGGGAATGTAAACTGATAAGACAGCAGATTCTGGAAGAACTTGGGTTATCTGAATGAGGCAATGGATAATTTAAAATGGGTGAAATATGTTACATATACAATTACGAAGTTATTTCCTCACACACCTGTGTATGCACACACACACACACACATCCAAGCCCAAACACCCACACCTACAGCATGAGTTTTCCAGGGTTCCAAAAAAGCAAATATACTTGGACCATTATTTAATACACATTTACTCAATACTTGAGGGTGCCAAGCATGAAACATTATAAAGGACTTAAAGTAAATGGAATCTTGAAATACAAGGCAAGCAAAAATCAAATTATAAACCTTAGGTTTAGCTAAAGTGAGTTGCTGACAACTAACTAAAACGTTCTTCATGTCATCAAATCCCAAGTAATCTTTATCTATATGTCATGTTTATTAAAAAAGCAAACAACCATTTTTCAAATTAGCAAGAGTCAAATCTCATTCATTTTTCATTTATTCAATAATTACTGGATGCTCACTATAAAAGAAAAATTTTTAAAAATGAATGGAAAACCTAGTCCCTGTTGAGAAGACCTGGTCTATATACTCAGGAAACAACTTCACTCTTCTTCTCAGAACCAGGTGGCAAGAAAACAGAACTTACTGTATCAAGGTGACTTCTAGCCAAAGACCAAAGAACAAATACCAGTAAAGCAAGTAGAAACTGTTTGTTGAGTGAATGAATGAATGAATTAATTAAATACCACAGACAGAATAAAGACCACAGGATTTACTTGGAAACTACAGACTGGGTAAGGGAAGACTCAAATGTGGGTTTTCAAGGAGGTAATAGGCTTCCTATTAGAAGTCGATAGAGGATATTTCTGCACCACTTTAGAAACGCAAAAATTAACTGGACAGGCAATACATATCAAAAGTCCTAAAAGCTCTAAGAGTGTTCGTATCTTAATAACAATAATTCTAAGAGTTTTTGCTAAAAAAATGGTTCAAAAGATGAAAAAAATTTAAAAGTAGTAATGTTTTAAAAATATAAAATGGTATTTAAAAGTTAAGACTGGGTGTGGCAGCTCACACCTGTAATCCCAGCACTTGGGGACACTGAGGCGAGAGGATTGCTGGAGCCCAGCAGTTCAAGGCCAGCTTGGGCAACATAGCAAAACCCCATCTCTGCCAAAATAAATAAATAAATAAATAAATAACATTATCTGGGCTTGATGCTGCAAGCACCTGTGCTACAGCAAGTCACGATGGCATCACGGTACTCCAGCCTGGGAGACAGATCGAGACCCTGCCTCAAAAATAAAATATAAAATAAAATAAAATAGTAAAAAGTTAGAAACAACTTCAATGTCTAACAATAAGAAATAACAACACTATGGTAAATGAACAAATAAAATCAAGTCTTTGGATTTAAGGAGAAGCAGATGTGAAAATAGTGTTAAGTAAAAAAGATCCATATGAAAATGTTGTTAGTACTATAATGTATGTTTTTACACATTATTATTGTATTAATAAACACCAGAGTTTCAAACAAGGAAGAAAAATGGATTCCTGCTGGAGGAAATGGCACAGAGAAGGGTTTGGAATGATGGACAGAAGAGGGAAAAAAGGAAGACTTGATTAAAACAATTTCAACTAGTTGCTAGGATTTAGGCCACATTCATTTCTGGTTAAGCACTGAACTATGATGAAGTTAACCGAAGATTTTAAGAAACACTGGCACTTACGGAGGGAAATCTAGTACTTGTATTTCCCATGCTTGCCATAGGATGAAGGGCCTACACAACTCATACATTACAAATTTGCCATTACAACCCATGTAGGGTAGGTCCTGCAGACACAACATATATAAGAATGGGAACAAAGAATAGTCAAGACTAGATCTTCCTACCCCCCACAAGTGGGTATCCAGGCCTAGATATAGATGGGAAGCTACTGTGGGATCACTTCCTTCTCCTCATTGCCACCACAGTTAGTTCTGAGAGGGAAGCTTTACCTCCACCATCATCTACTCATCTGTTGTCAACCCTTGTCCCACAGTCAGAGCCTCTGACACCGTGGATGTTTTCAGAGAGCCATTCACACAGGTTGCAAAGATACCAGAGAAGGATGTATATCTGGAAATCAGAATGCATCTGTAGATATTAAGCAAGTCAAAAGTCAATCTGTGCTTTAAAAATAGTCTACTTTGGTATGGTTTGAGTACTTAACTGATACTTAAAACACTGATACTTAAAATGAGAAAGCCATATAGCAAAAGGCTTTCCTGGATCCGCATACCAAAAAATTTCAAGTGCTTCAGGATGAAACTACTGGTCCATAAACTGCAGATGTCCCACCACCCACCCCGTCCCCACAAGGTGCTGGACTATTTTGAAATGGAAAGCACGAGCTTCTGATCAAGGTCTTCTGCCATACTTACTTGTCCTTGGCATTGGTTACTTAATGTAGGTAATAGCTGTCTACTTACAATATTCTCATTATGTTAAGCTCAGCTCTTTCTTAGATAGTGGTAACATTTCCAATTGAAAAAGTGCGCTGCAGGTCTCTGAGAAATGGCTAAATCTGTGCATTCTTCTAGCATGCATCAAGTCCCAAGTATTCTTTCTCAGGCACTTCATATATGGGATCTCATTGACCTTCACAATATTGTTGTGGGGAAGGTATTAGTGTCCCTTTTTGATAGATTGGCTAAGTAACTTACAAAGGAAGTTAAAGACCTAGGATTGGCTAAGCGCAGCAGCTCACTCCTGTAATCCCAGAACGCTGAGAGGCCGAGGTCAGTGGATTACTTGAGGTCAGGAGTTCAAGACCAGCCGGCCAACATGGTGAAACCCCATCTCTAATAAAAATACAAAAATTAGCCAGGCATGGTGGCAGATGCCTGTAATCCTGGCTACTCGGGAGGCTGAGGCTGGAGAATCGCTTGAACCCAGTGGATGGAGGTTGCAGTGAGCTAAGATTGCGCCATTGTACTCCAACCTGGGCGAGAGAACAAGACTCTCCATCTAAAAAAAATAAAAATAAAAAAAAAAGACCTGGGATCTACCTTAAATGTTGTAGATATGTCATTACTATCAGTACCCCATTTAATTCTCATTCAACCAGTCCAACTCCTTTTTCTAAGGAATCTAACTTCAATCTTTTAAACCATCAGAAAAAGCATCTGGTATTCTTAGACACCCACAAATAGTGCTACTAGTAGCTTGGATAAAGACAATTTCGGGGGTGGATCCCTGTACACCAAAGGTAAATTGATAAAACATTTTCCCTATAATAGTTATCTAGATACATAACTTTCAAAGGAAAATAAAATACAATCTCTATCTAAAAATTCTAAGACCTATAAAAGGGGCAAAAAAACCTGTGTTACCTTCATCTGGTATAAATGCACTAAGTAACCTGGTAAACCTTTGGGTTCATCAGGAAATAAATCTGAGAGCATATTAAAAATTCAATGTTTTGTCCAAGTTTGAACTGGACAAACAAGTTTATCTCTAAAAGCTACCTCAGATAAACAGAGGTCACTAAGAGTGGTTATCTAAGCCATGTGGCATTTATTTATTTTTGCATTACAGATTTCAAATCAAAGAGAACAGAAGTGAATGGCACTAATTCTGATGGGAAAAGCCTAAAGCCCCTCATAATTTCTTCTTTATATTCCAAAAACTTCAGTATTACAACACTTACAGGCTTCCAATGCAAGTCTCCTCAATGTGGTAGCTGTAACTGTAAATATTCTGCTACGGATTTTCTTTAAAAGAAACTGAATGGAATGTAACCAATTGTTTGTGTAAATAACCAGACCTACATCTCCATGCTCAGGCCTAATCAAAACTCCTCTCTTCTCCTTTGACTACCATTTCATGAGCCCCAGGAGAATGGGGTCTAGGCCTATCCACCTGGCTTCCTGTTGCCATCTCTGCCTTTCCCTGCTTCTTTGGGTACCAGCTCTTTCTGTCCTTGCAGGAGGATTTGACAAGGAGAAATCCTATCCTCTTGCCCTGAAGCCTACATGATTATAGCCCAGGAATGACGGAATGCAAAAACTGTGACCAGAAATCAAGTGGTCCAAGAGCGGGGAACAAGATGCTGAGAGAGCACTGTAGGTGAGACTGCAACCAGAATGAAGACATCTCAACGTACGTCTTCTTTCAGGTCCTTCCATGCCCTAGTCCATTGTAACCACAGGCCTGAATGAACTCACAGGCCTCCTTGAGAAAGCCAACTTTATCACCCTTTTGAAGACCCTTCGTTTTAACAAGTGTGGATATTCCACTGGGGCATTGGGGTGTCAAGGGCCAGAAACTTTAAAAGGGAAAGAAAGAGAAGAAAATCAGGAAGTGGTATAACAAAGGCCTAATTACAAGGGAGGAGTGTCTCTCTACAGACAGGTCACTGGAAGGATGCCAATGGCTCTCGCTGCATAAAGGAAAAGATTGTTATAAAAAGATTTTTAAAAAAAGAAGAAGAAGAAGAAAGAGGCATGGCAGTGGAGACTGGGAGGGTGGGGCAGAGAATAGGGAAATGAATAAGAATAATGACTTAAAAGCTTTCTTTTTTTTCTGGTTCTCTTCTTTCCTTTCCGCAGATGCTCAGCTGAGCCAGTGCAGCTGGCTCCCTGACAAATGTGGAAAAATCAGCCAATTTGAGCTGGTTGTTAGCAGTCCGGGGACAGAGGCTCAGATAAATGAGGGCCTGCCTCAGGTGTGGCAGCTGATCTTCCCAAGTGTTCTCAAATGATTCTCGGCCAGCACAAGGCCTCCTGGCCTTCAGGATCTCACCGGTGCTCCCTTCTATTTCCTGGCTCACATTCTGATAGGGGTGACCTTGGAAGACGCATCTTCCTTCATTGGTTCCTCTTCCCCGTCCCATCCTCCCCCTGACAAGGTCTTCTTCCTTCAAACTGGTGGGGCTTCCTCCTGCTCACTTAGTAAAAAACCTATGGCACAAGGTCTCTTGTCCCCAGATGTCTGAGCACACATCTGATGGCCCAAATCAAGACTCCCTCGAAAATGCCTGATGTGTATTCCTTTTCAAATCACTGCATTGGTCCACAGAGTCTGCTGATACCCTGGCAGAATACCCTGGGGTTTCCCTACAAGACAGTGAAAGCTTCTTTGTAAATGTTCACTAACGCCAAATAGTATGCCACACGTATTTATGTGCTCATTGTTATGTCCAAACACAGAGTATGAATACGAAAAAATAACGCACATCTGACCATTCCGTTCAAGAAAAGCAGTCAATACTTTGAGTCAAGTTCAAGGGGAAAATAGTTTCCTTGCAAGTAGCTGTGAAAGTTCCTTGCTTATCAAATCATCCCCTTTCCAGTGATTCTTGTTTATGGATTGATAAACAAAAAGAACAAAAATGAGAAACTAAGATATTTAAGAGCTTATGTATGGGAAGTTTCTAGAGGGATGGAAATGATCTAGATCTTGTCCATTTTTTTTTTTTTTGAGATGGAGTCTCACTCTGTTGCCCAGGCTGGAGTACAGTGGTGCGATCTCAGCTCACTGCAACCTCCACCTCCCAGGTTCAAGTGATTCTCCAGCCTCAGCCTCCCAAGTAGCTGGGATTACAGGCATGTGCCACCATACCCAGCTAATTTTGTATTTTTAGTAGGGACAGGGTTTCACCATGTAGGCCAGGCTGGAATCGAACTCCTGACCTCAAGTGTTCTGCCTGCCTCTGCCTCCCAAAGTGCTGGGATTACAGGCATAAGCCACCGCGCCTGGCCCTATATCTTGTTTTAATTGGTGGATACGTGGGTGTATACGATTGTCAAAACTCACTGAACTGAACACAAGATCTGTATACTTTATTGTATGTTCATTATATCTGACTTAAAATTTAAGAATTTTAGGTCTTCTGTTTCAGTAACACATTGAGGTCTACACCAGCACAATGAAGTGGCAGCTACTGTAAAAATGCACAGGAAATACATACATTCTGTCATATCATCAGTTACCCTTTAAATACAATAGAATATCTTCAGAAGAATCTAACGTAATTTTTTTTACCATCCTCAAATACATTTTAGTAGCCTATAAAGTCCACAGTGGGTCAAAAAGGTTTTTATGGAAGAAGAGATGATATCGGTATGTGTGTGTGTGTGTATTTGATTCTTATAAACTGAAAATAAAATATGTTAGGTGCATGAATTAGTTGTTCTCAGATGTTTTGATGTGGGAAGTACGAGCCGGGAGCATGGAGGGGAGGTAATTGGTTTGTTTGAATTATACTAATTTGCAGATTAAGTAAGAATGTTTGTGTGATTTAGGAAGAGAATGACAGCACTTCAGAGGTGAAAAGGTATAGGATTTATAGGTTCTATTCTCTCACTAAATCAATATAAAAATAGAGGCTCAGAGAAGGAAAACAATTTGTCTACGAACATACAGCTGTCTCGTGCCAAACATGAATTTTCTGAGAGTCAAGTCTGTTCTCCTTCCAGTTTTTCATTAGTTTCATTTTACATGACATTCTCTACAACATTTTAAAGAAAATATATATTTGTATGTCATCAACTTTCTAGAAAGTAATATTTTTATTAATATTAAAAACATCTTCAAAAATTGTTTTTCCCCTGAGAATGGCTGCTTCTCAAATAAAGTGTGTTTTAAAAAATTAAGATAGTCTACTGGTATACTCAAGTACTCGTATTTATCTTCTTAGAAAGCACCCATGTATATATTCCATGTGACAGTTATGGCTTAAAAAAATTCAAATTTATGTTGCTGCTGTCCCATCCACCCATCACTACAATAGAGGATTCTAAAAAGTGTTTTTGTCACCAGAAACCCACATTTTCTCCCATCTGGACCTTGAAGGTTCCTTTAACTTTGCTTTAGTGATTGGGCAAGTCATCTTTCTTTCCATGGCTTTAAGAATTGCCCATGATAAAGTAAAAGAGCCATAATCTCATGGAAACCATTCATTAGGCTTAATCAAAACATAATACTCTTGTTTATGTCTTCAACACATTGTTTACGGAGAGAGCGAGCCACAATGCACAGACACTATCACGATGCTCGGGTGAAGATGGGTGATTTAATGGCTAAGAGCAGAACTGAATCCACTCTAAAGACCAATAGGTGTGGCTCAACCATAGCTTCGAAATTTCCGAGGGAGGCTCAGAAACCCCATGTGGGTTTGCTTTGTTTTATCTATTCCTTTTAACCAAAGCTGCCTTCATCATGTATTTTTGTTTTTTTTCTGAGACAGGTTCTCACTATGCCACCCAGGCTGGAGTACAGTGGCACGATCACAGCTCACTGTAGCCTCAAACTCCTGGACTCAGGTGATCCACCCACCTTAACCCCCTGAGTAGCTGGGACTACAGGCATATAGCATCACACCTGGCTGATTAAAAAAAAAAAAAAAATTTAGAGATGGAGTCTCACTATGTTGCCCAGGCTTCAACATGTATATTTCTTTTTCTTTTTCTTTTTTCTTTTTTTTGGGGGGGACAGAGTCTGGCTCTGTTGCCCAGGCTAGAGTACAGTGGTGTGATCTCAGCTCACTGCAACTTCTGCCTCCCAGGTTCAAGCAATTCTCGTACCTCAGCCTCCCAAGTAGCTGGGATTACAGGCACGCGCTACCACACTCAGCTAATTTTTTTTTTGCATTTTAGTAGAGACAGGGTTTCACCATGTTGGTTAGGCTGGTCTCAAACTCCTGACCTCAGGTGATCTGCCGGCCTCAGTCTCCCAAAGTGCTGGGATTACAGGTGTGAGCCACCGCACCTGCTCCACCATGTATATTTCTGACAGCCTCTTCAGAAGGCTGATAACTTTGTGATATTCTTAACAGGTCCCCAGTGTCTCTCTCAGCTTGGCTAGGGCCCACCCACCTACCCCTTTGAAGAATCTCGAAACAACACCTCAGCATCCCAGGAAACTGGCATGATAATATCCATTTTTCAGAACAAGAACCAAACTGACAAGGAACAGCCATAGAAGACGCAGATCAGCGCTATCTCCCCTCAGTGACAGGAAGGTCCATCTCTTTGGGAAAGGTTGAAGACAGCTCAACTGGATGGTTGCCAGGGGGAGAGGAGGATCCAGAACCCAATAAACAACCACACTGGATTCTGCTACAGTCACAGCATCTCAGAGCTAGAAGAGAGCCTGAAATCATCAAGCGTGGTGGTTATCAAGCAGTTGTGGCTGTTGTGTTCAAGCAGTGGAATTCTTTTCGAAATTAAATCCTCTGTGGACCCCTGGCATAGAAAACAATTAAAAGTGAGGAAGAGGTAGCTGAGCAGTGAAAATATCCTCACCGTTTGATAGAAAGATTCCTCTCATGGCATACGGAGCCCTGAAACACTGTGGGAAGTTTCTCAGGCCCCATTTGAACATGGGGTTCTCAAAAGTACAGCGACAGGGAGCTCACTGCCACTAAGGCTCACTCCACCATAGGTAGCCCAGACGAGCAGAGGGTATCTTCCCGGCACAGACCTGGAATCTGACTCCTGCTAGCTTATATTCATGGATGTTAGCTTACCTTTGAGGCCAAATAAATGAACTTGTATCCCCATTTCACATGGGAAAATCTTCATATATTCAAAAGTAGGAGGTATGTTGTCTTTTAGACATGCCCTTCATTACATGGCAGGCTGTGTCCGCGCCCCATCTCTCCCACGCCTGTGCCTAAGCTCATCCCATCTCTCCCCCTGCTGCAGCCTTATCAAGACTTCCTGTACATCTGTCTGTGTGTGCTGGGGGCTCAGCCTTCACAAAGTCCCAGGGGCTCCTTAGGGAAATCGACAGGCCTTTGTGCATGTGAACAAGAAGGAAAGGAAAAGATTTTGCGGCTGGCTTCTTTATCCCCCCCTCCCACCAGCTTCAAAGATGACCCCACCCCTTCTGAATTGAGGGCCATGAAAACTGGCTTGTGGCCATTTAGAAGAGGATCAGATTCTGGGGGCAAATTCTAAACAGACTTTGCATGTGAAAAGAAAATAAAAACAGCTGAATTACAGACAAGAAATCAATCTGTCCCCTTCTCCCTCAAAAAAAGGCATCCTAACAGAACTGCTTCAAGATGGCAAGGGAGACTTCCTGCACGGTAACATTAAATGTTTCCAGCAGATCAACAGCTGGAAAAGCAAAGTTTTTTTTTTTTTTTTTTTTTTAAGTGTTAACATTTCACAGTTCAAATTGCTTAACAGATGTAAAATTATAGGATATACTTAGCATTTAGGTTTTAAAGAATTATTAGCTAAATATCTTTTTGGAAAATATAGTTGATGGTTAGTTCTTCTTGATGATGATGGCAAGAATTTTTTAAATGTTCATTATACTAAAGAAAAATGATCATTATGCTAGATCATACTTTAATCAGCTTAACATGTGGCTTACACAGGTTTACCTAAGATTAACTGGACGTTTTAAGGCCTGGGAACAGATTGTTCTACTGACCAGCCAACTAATGTAAAAGATGCGAGGAACCAAGACTGGGAATGACATCAGAGGCAAAGTGAACATCCCATAATCGAAATGGATAATGACTCACGCTGGTGAGTGAAGGGACACCAGGATCACAGGTTCAAAGGCAAGGAGATCCTTGTCCAGGGAGCATGCCTAGGATAGCAGGGAGAGGTGGTGTCCAGCCACTGCCCTTCAAGTAGGGGCAAAGCTAGTGCAAAGGATTGAACCGGAGAACAGAAGCCGCTAACTTGACAGAAAATAGACCTGGTGAGGGAAGGTTAGTGGAATTGGGGTGGTTTTGACCTCAGAAGAAAAGAAAAAGGGCAATTTGATTACTCTTGTCAAGCACATGACTGACTCTTACAAGAGGCTTTAAGGAAATTAAATGAAAGCAGGGGAAATTCAGGTGGCCATTTCCAGAGGGAGGCCAGGCAAGCGAAGTGGGAAGTGATCAGCCAGGGAATGAGGGGACCTGGGTGGACCCGGCTTGTCACTGTCATGTGGGGACACCTGAGATAAGCATCTTACCCTCTTGGGCCTCAGTTTTCTTCATCTTTAAGATAAGAAGACTGTAGCAAATGACTATGAAGATTCCTCTAGCTTATGATAATCTTTTAATTAAAAATAAATTTTTAAAAAAGACCTCTCTTAACTGAGGTTAGTAAAAGTATCAGGTAGGTTTCTGAGGACACTCCATTTAAATTACCTTATTATTGGGCAAATGTCTAACCCACTGGTTTCTTGCAAGTCCTTCCAATATTCTGACCCTGGCCCGCTTTGTCCCATCCCAAGTTGCAATCCCATCACTCTGTTTCTCACCACTGAGATAAACACAATAGTTGCCAATCCATGGTCTGCTGGAGGAAACAATGCTTTTGAAAAATGAATTATAAATCCCCGTGAGAGGGCAAGAGTGTGCTATAAAAAGGTCATTAATAACTCAACCTAGCGCTCAGATTCCCACTGGAACTATCAACCACAAAACAATCTGCTTCCTGGCTGAGTAAGGTAAGGGCTCCAAGAGGAACACAAAGCATTTGAAGCTGAAATTTTAGAGTCAAAGGAAGAAAACTAACATGATGTGCCGGGTTAGTTTCCTTGCAATAAGATTTAAGCTTTACAGTGCTGCTGGGAGATGGGCATTTATTGTATCTACCACTATAAGCAAGCAATCAAAAGTGCAGAGAAGTCAAGAAGCCTGCCCAAGCTCACACGGGTGGGTCGTGGAGTCACTCTTTCCACAAGTATCTACTGAGTGCCTGCTCTGTTCTAGACACTGGGGATACAGTAGGGGAAGTCAACATGGTAACTGCGCTGGCAGAGTTTACTTTCTAGTGGGAGGAGTGAACAGCTGTAAAAGCATAAGTTAATAGGGAAGAAATATCTGGCAGTGTGAAATATGACAAAAGTTAAATCAAGGAATAGGACAGAGAGTGACTGAGGGGTTACTTCTATGTGGCCAAGGACAAAAGAACTCTCTGAGGAAGGGGCATTTAAACCAAGAACAGAATGACAAGAAAGGCACAGTCATACAAAGATCCAGGCAAGAGTTGGCTGAGGCGGGCAGGAGGAAAGAAGGCGGTCCTAGAGTGGAGATGGCCAACTTCAAACAGAGCGTGGCCCACGGAGGTGGCTATGAACAGGCAGGGCAGCCGGGGAGCTGGTGGCCGCCAAATGAGCTCCCTTCTCTGGCGGCCTGTTGAGGCGGGCTGACTGGTTTCATGTTTGTCTTTCAATAGAATGAATGGGAGGGAAACAGAAACCACGTCCTCATGACGTTAGTACCTGCATCTAGGAAGGTGGAGTTAGTCCCAGGAAGGCTGACCCTCCCATCTGGTCATCCTGAGAGGTTTCAGTTCCCTTCTGGTTCATGTGCCAAGCTTATCTGTCAGTTTTCACCTCCCAAGGGACACAGCGTCAGTGTGTTGAAGTTGCAGCATCTGAACCCATAAAGCTACCTCTAAGTAACACGGAAGCAAGGTAGGAAGGCGAAAACCACATCCCACTGTGATATCAGCCATATTTCTTCCACATGGCAAGTTTCATTTTCTTTAATTTAACAATAAAGTCATTATATTAACTCGATTCAATAGAAGCAGCAGGGGGATTTCTCCTAATTTAATCTTGGGCTTTGCGGCGTCTTGCTCAGTGTTAAAACAATACCATATAAAAAGATTAAAGGGATTGCATTATACTGAAAAAAAAATATGTTAGCATCTCAGAATGCAGCCTACCTTTAATTTAGAAACTAGTCAGCCTATTTCTTACTTTATCCAAAGTGTCAACTAGTCAGAGGGCCAATCTCTGAAAGCAAATCATGCCGCTTTAGGGTTTAAACTCCGCAAAGTGAGCATTTCATCCATGGAGCGGATGCTCCAGTCTGAAGAGTTATTAGATACACCCAGCCAGGGAATATGAGCTTACCAGTGTCACAGAACTGGTTTTCTGTAAGTCACTTGAAAATACAAGGACATAACCAACAATCTGTATCAATCTATGTATCCATTATATAGGCTATATAGTATGCAGCCTAAACAGAAAGATTGTTCCTGATAATTAACCATTATAAGAAATAGCCTCTAAGCCATTTAGAAGTCTTGAGGGATTGAAGACTATATAATCTGTTGATTTAGTGATGTGAAATCTGGGGATTCCAAATTCACGCACACATATACACACACACACAATGGCTAGAGACCAAACAATGTTTTTTGTCCTCAGTTGGCAAGAATAATTAACAAATTCATTAATTAGGATGCTGTTTATGCTTGTACTGAATATATATGAATGCAGGCCCACTCAAGGATTCCAGCTGGAAGATGCCAACTTTTAAAACTCAAAGACAAACTAGATTTATCTCTGGTGCCTTCTTATGCTTATTGTAGTCACACTGACCATGTGGGTTTGTGTGTTTAAGTGAGGCCTGTGAATATTTATTTAACCAAGCAAATGTTAAAGTCTATTTCATGTCCTTTCAACTACAAAATGCAAAACAAGGCTAGCCATGGGGAGTGGGAAGACAGAAGAAATTATCTTGATACAGGACTGCTTTTAGAAGAAAGAAGTGGCTGAAATCTGGGGAAAGGTACAGATAATAGCTGTGATTCACTCCAGCCGTGGCTAACAAGGCCGTGTGCTTTTCCTGGTGGGAAGCAGATGGGAAGGATCTGGAACAGGGAGAATGAGCAGAGAAAGGAATAAGCCTTGGAGACACCGCTGTTTCCCTCTCTCTCACATAGTCTTTCTCTCTCTCCCTCTCTATGAGAAATCTTTTTTCATGGCCCAAAAAAAAAAAAAAAAAAAAAAAAAGTTTGAGGAACAAAACAAGATCCCATTGTGAAGGGACTAAAGACACGCCACAGGGAGCTTCTGTCACACGGTTCAGATCCCAGAGTGAAGGGGAGTCAGACATGAGGAGGTTTCAACTCTTGAAATCTTTGTCATGCATTTGCTTTCTTTATTGACAGTACTTCCTTCTTGTCATGGAAAAGTGTAATTTGCCAAAAAGGGGGCAGTGGGGAGAGGGGAGGAGTAGAAAGAAATGGGGAGACAGAGGAGAGAGAAGAGAGAGGGAGAGAGAAAGAGAGAGAGAGACTAATATGTACAATACAAATAATACAGCAAGAGGAAGCATCCTATTATAGAATTCTTTATGCTTAAAATGGAGTCTTTTTTTTTTTTTTCATCTAAAAATACGCCTGCGACCTTTTGCATTTTTCAGTCCATAAGTATTTCTGCAAAGTCCAGAGTCCCAAGGCACATGGGGGCAGAGTGAGGGCTGTCTGGTCCAGGTCCCCGGAGCTAAGAAGTATACCTGTCAGAGAAGCAGCAGCCAGTTTGAAAGAGAAGGAATCCACAGAGGCCTGGGAGGGTACTGTGAACCCCCACTTCCTCTGTCAGTTATTGATTAAATCTCTTATACATACACCCCATTCTAGGAAAGCTGAACTTTAATTTTATGTCTCCTGCAGAAAAGAGAGATGGATACAGACATGGGTCTGGGAGTAAATAACACTCAGCAACATAAGAAGAATGCACACCTGCAAACGTTCTCACGGTTAGATTTTTTAAAGTGTAAAGAAATGAAAAAAATGTCGAACCTCACTTATAATCAAAGCTATGCAAACTAAAATGCGTTACACTTTAAAAAACTTATCCAATTAGCAAAGATGAAAAAGAAAGATAATACCAATGTTGATGAAGGTTTATGCAGACGGGCGCTCTTATGTCTATTCAAAGTTGGAATAGAAATAAGTAGTCTTTCTGGAGTTAAATTAGGCAACATGTTGCAGATGCCTTAAATGTGCAGATTCGAACGCAGCAATTCCACTTTTAGCAGCGTATTGTATCAGACATATACAGTAGGATGTTCATCACAGAACTGTTTAGCAAATTGATGGAAACAATCTGAGGGTTCAACAATAGGATGATTGGTTAAGTCAATTGTGTTACATTCATACAACAGATGTGACTAAAAATTATGCTTGGCCGGGTGCGGAGGCTCACACCTGTAATCCCAGCACTTTGGGAGGCCGAGGCAGGCAGATAATTTGAGGTCAGAAGTTTGAGACCAGCCTGGCCAACATGGTGAAACACCGTCTCTAATAAAAATACAAAAAATAGCCAGGCGTGGTGGTGGGCGCCTGTAATCCCAGCTACTCCGGAGGCTGAGGCAGAAGAATCGCTTGAACCTGGAGGGTGGAGGCTACGGGAAACTGAGACGGTGCCACTGTACTCCAGCCTGGGCAATAGAGCGAGACTCTGTCTCAAAAAATAAAAACAAAAGTTATGCTTACAACAAACAGATAACTAATGAAATGCTCAGGAAATGTTGCTAACTTAAAAACAAAATTTGAAAGATCTCTCTCTCTCTATAATATGTATATATACATACACACATATATATTTATTATCCATATCCATACAATGCTTATCATGTTCTAAGTGTATAGCTAAATGTACTTGCATTATTTAACACTCACAACAACTCAATATAGTATGTACTATTATTATGGTCTTTTCACAAATGAAGAAACTGGAAAACGAGAGAATGAAAACCTAAATTCAGGGGTAGTCCGGTCTAAACCATATAAACTTCCTCTCTCGGCCATGCGTAGGTGTGCGTATGTCCATGTATGTATGTACATGTGCCTTCCTCATGAATATAGATACTCTGAAATGTTCACAGTCATCTCTCAGTGGTAGGCTTAGCTACAAAAAAAAAAAAAAAAAAAAAAAAAAAATATATATATATATATTTTTTTTTAGAAGGAGTCTCGCTCTGTTGCCAGGCTGGAGTACGGTGGTGCGATCTTAGCTCACTGCAATCTCAACCTCCAGGGTTCAAGTGATTCTCCTGCCTCAGCCTCCCAAGTAGCTGGCATTACAGGCAGGCACCACCATGCACAGCTAATTTTTGTATTTTTAGTAGAGACAGGGTTTCACCATGTTGGCCAGGGTGGTCTCAATCTCTTGACTTCATGATCTGTCCACCTCGACCTCCCAAAGTGCTGGGATTACAGGTGTGAGCCACCGTGCCCAGCTGCAATATTTTTTTTTATTGCTTTGTGCTGTGTGTTTCATGATTTCTACAATGACCATGTATTTCTTTTGCAACTAAGAAAAAACTGCAATTAGCTCCTCTTTTGAGATGTTATTCTGATTATGATTATCTTCTGACTCGTTGGAACTCAGAAGGTATCAAGAAGAGGGAGAAAGTAACTGATAGATACATATTTTTCCCCTGGGTGGACTCTGGAGCCCAGGAACAGCCACTGGGAAAAGTCTGCCCATGTGCCCTGGGAAAGGTCTCACTTGACTCCATAAAGTGAGAAATAAAAGTGATAATGCATGTGTTCATAAAAACACCTGCCACACACAATCCATGCTGCTGCTCCTTCCTCTGCCAGCCTCTGAAACACACCAATTCCAGCAGTGGTATTCTCCAGACTCCCCATCAGACACAGCTGGAATTGTCTCAGGAAAGACCATGAACTTACAATCAAAGGGAAATATATTCTGCCTGAAGAATGCCTTATCATTGCTCACTAGATGCAACTGACTGTCCCTACTCTCCTAAGTTCTAGCTCCCTTTGAATTATAGTTCTTGGTTTTTGGAGCTGATTTCTTTCTCTATTATAGTGGTTTTCAAATGAAAAAAATGTATCCTCTTGAAGTGTCACAAAAATCCTTTCTAGAAATATACGTACGAAGATAATTTTACGGAAATTAAATTCCAGAATCTCAGTTTCCCGGAGTCTTTCCTGAATGTGTCTGATAATGCATTTGTGGTTAAGAGGTCATGCCTGTATACTCACACTTACAAGTTTCCTTCTCTTACCTTCAAGCAGAAAGACGTAACTTTCACCCACGGCAAATCTATTATATATAACTCCCATCCAGGACTATGAACACCACTAGAGTTCCTGCCCCAGAAAGGACCAATTTGATATAGGGGTTAAAAGCAAGCCTTCTATAATCAAGACATTATAAATCCATGGTAGGTGGCTGGCTGTTTTGGGTGTATAATTCAGAGGTTCAAAACGGAAATAACATTGCTCTAACTAAACTCTATCTGTTCCCATCACATAATTGATAGGCAATGTTTCCCACCATTTATATGATACGAACTAAAACAAGGAATGGAACTGACATTGAACCCTTGGCAAAAATCATATTCATCCCTAGGTAAATAAACTAATTGGAAATAAAGAACCATCCATCTCATTAAGAAACATATTTCTAATACACATTTACTTCTATATTTAATAACTGTTTTTTGAAATGTTCAATACATTTGTGTTGTTTTGATCAAATTTGTTCTAAAAATCATTGTAATGATAAATCAATCTAGAATGTTTTAAAAATTACCTATGTCTTCATGGTCATAGGATTTTAAAAATTTATTTATACATATTTTTATTTAAAAGTATTATGACAGCATGATCAATAAAAGATTTTTAAGCATAAAAATATATAACATTAGGATAAAATTAGGATAACAGAAATGTAAGAAAAAAGATGTAGAAGTTTTCGGTATCAAAAAAGAGCTTGCTTGTGTATTTTTTAAAAAAATGAATGACAGGCCAGGCACGGTGGTTCATGCCTGTAATCCCAGCACTTTGGGAGGCTGAGGTGGACGGATCACGAGGTCAGGAGATCGAGACCATCCTGGCTAACACAGTGAAACCCTGTGTCTACTAAAAATACAAAAAATTAGCCGGGCGTGGTGGCAGGTGCCTGTAGTCCCAGATACTCGGGCGGCTGAGGCAGGAGAATGGCGTGAATCCAGGAGGCAGAGCCTGCAGTGAGCTGAGATCACCCCACTGCACTCCAGCCTGGACGACAGAGCCAGACTCCATCTCAAAAAAAAGAGTGACAGCAAATATTTACACCAAAATAGTATTTAGATTTCACTAGATACATTTCAAAAGCGACAAGTTTTATTTTTAAATGTAAATATTTATAAAATGCCAGAAATTAAATCCCCTGCTATTGAACTATTTAAACTTCTGATAAAAAAAATTTAAATGTCAAATTTTAGATAAACATGTGGAGGTATAAAGAATTTCAAAATTCTGTGTGTGTGTGTGTGTGTGTGTGTGTGTAGTAAATGAACGACAAAAAATGAAACCCACTGTCTAATGCATCTCATAACTGTACTTTTTCCTCCATGGGACCCAAGAATTTACTTTCTTGGGTTTAAGGGGGCTAATGAAAATATTTGATTTAGTTCTCTCAACAGATGTGGCCACATTCCAGCTGCACCCACAAGCCAGGTATATCAGCTGGGTCTCTGGAGCAGGTGATCAAGAACGCATGAACAGGAATGAGCACAGGTCAGCCCTGAGGAAGAGGGTCATGTCTGAAACTGGGCTGTTCCCTGATGGGTGGAGTCAATTTGACTCACAGAAGGCAAGGAAAACTAAACTTTCCACCTGTGACTTATAGCTACAGTCGGGTCATTTATGCTATCATTTCCAAGAATGGGAGAAATCCTATGGAAAAAAACGTCCATGCAGATGGAATTCTTCTCCTTTGTACACATTTGACTTACCCCTTTTTAATGCCTTTTACTTGAGTCCATTAGAAAAAAAAAATCCACAACTGAGTACACTATGCTTTTGAAAAGTTGCATACATACACCCATTCTCAAACGATGAAAATGACTTGGAAATAAATGATGTTGATGTAGAAAAATTACAGGAACAGGCATACTGCTTTTCTTCCTCTCTGCTGACTCTGGCCAAGGGCAGCTCCGGGGATAGAAAGTTATCCATTCGATGAAATTAGAAAGACACGGGGTATAGAAAGGATCAGGTCCTGCCACTTACCAACTCTGATAGGATAAACATCCTATCAGAGTCTCAATTTCCTTATCTTGAAGGTGGACTTTAAAACAGACACCTTGCCTACTGCTTCACAAGACTGCTGTGAGTAGCAAATACGAATGTGAATCTGAAAGAATGTTATATGTCATTAGTGATTCATCACTTTGAGTATTAAAAGCTTTTCAGTGCCATCGCTGTTAGAAGAAATTTGGTGTTCTCCATCCCCCCTCTCGGTCCTGATACTGCCTTTCTTTCCCTATAAAGTAGCCCATTCCGGGAGAGGGATGGGTAAGAGAGTTGCCATTGATTTCATTAAGATGGAGTAAAAATTTATTATAGGAAGGATGCACATTTCAACAAAAGCTTAGGGCTTGCAGCCCTGGTTTCACTCTAATGAAAGAAACCACCACAACTCTGGACATAGACCTACGCTTAAACAACTGTGTTTGGCTTGGTGGAAATACACCAAGATGAAAGATGTCCACCTTGATTCATCCTTATGATACAGGAAAGAAAAACTGGCTAATAGACTGTCTATTTACACCTATAAGGTCAAGACTGATCTTTAATTTTAATTCAGATAGATGGCGTTACTGAAGCTGTTAACAACAGTGAGAAATCGAAACACCTGATTTGTCTTCACTATGTTTAGACCTCACAAATCTTGAACTACAATCCACAGAACCAAGGTCACTCAACACTTACTTAAACTGATTTCTGTAAGTAACGTCAAAGCTCTCTCCTGAGGTAAAATATTATTAGTCCTAACATGATTAACCTGGGCAATTGGCACATAAAAAGGATTCTAATCCATTAATTTGCTAATTGGTGTTCATTACTTTGGACATGGGCTTCGACATGTCAGCCTAGCGTTCATCTGTAGGAAATACAGACCCCAACAGGGTATGCAACTGTGCAGATCTGGCTGCAGCTTGGGAAAAAAATGAGTCTTAAAATTCTATGAACATGAAAATGAAAAACGCAACTAATAAACAGTTGTGTTGCCTTTTCGTCTTTGCCCCCAACTGTACTGCTTCATTTTTAACATATGTTTAACTGCTATTTTTTATTAAACTCATATTTAGGCAGGGAGGAACAAGCTTACCACATATGCTTTGGGTTATATACTAACTATTCCTTGTCAGATGGTGAGTTAAAAAGAAAGACACTGGAAGAGTAGAATTAAATGTAAATCTGGCTTACGAAAATCCCTAGCTTTTGAGAGGAAAAACTTTTAGTTGAGAGAATTTGGGACAGGCAATTTTTCAGGGCACCCTGGGACTTGAATCTAATACTATCATACAGAGGTTCTGTTTCAGGTAGAGTCATCTTGAGTCCTGTCTGAGATGTCCCTGAAATGCTAAAACAATCCCTTTAAGAATCCATCTCTCTGTAATCTCAGCACTTTGGGAGACCGAGACGGGAGGATCACGAGGTCAGGAGATGGAGACCATCCTGGCTAACAC
Organism: Macaca thibetana thibetana; assembly: GCF_024542745.1. Classification (NCBI taxonomy): domain Eukaryota; kingdom Metazoa; phylum Chordata; class Mammalia; order Primates; family Cercopithecidae; genus Macaca; species Macaca thibetana. The sequence continues at coordinate 145,407,878 of NC_065584.1, forward strand.
GGTGAAACTCCGTCGCTACTAGAAAATACAAAAAACTAGCCGGGCGAGGTGGCGGGCGCCTGTAGTCCCAGCTACTCGGGAGGCTGAGGCAGGAGAATGGAGTGAACCCGGGAGGCAGAGCTTGCAGTGAGCTGAGATCCGGCCACTACACTCCAGCCCGGGCGACAGAGTGAGACTCCGTCTCAAAAAAAAAAAAAAAAAAAAAAGAATCCATATCTAAGACGGTCCATATCCTAGACCCTATTCTTGGCTTATAAAGTTTTAGCGAAAATTAGTGACCTTGGTCATATTAGGACTTAGTTGCAAGTACTCTCTATCAAAGAAACAACGAGCTGAAAGATCACCTGGTCTGGCCAATCGCATGAAATGCACAGGCATGCAGTCCAAACATCCCAGGGGTGTGCAGCTTCCATTCACCAGAACTGACCAGGAAGGGGAGTGTTCACTAGCAGATTACAGAAAACATGATTTTGATGTGTCCTCACTTCAATATTTACTGTGAGCCTTTGTGCCTCACTTTTCCTACTTCTGAAATGGAAATAAAAACATCACCTAAGTCATACTAGGACTTAGTTGCAAGGGGGTGCTGTGTAATGCCCAGTGGACGATAGGAACATTTCATGACTTTAGAACCTGGAGATGAAGACTGTTGGCTGAGAGTACTCAAATAAATTTACTCCCTCAGGTTCTTCCCTCCTATTTCTACTTACATCAATGAGCCTGGTTCCTTTGGACATGGGCTTCGACATGTCAGCATAGCATGTAGAACATTCAAGCACAGCATGTAAAACATGTGCTAGAAGATGATATTAAGTATGCAGTAAATTTAGCCAATACTATCAACGCTCTCCCAATGTTCTGCTGTTATTCTGAAACTCTTAGATTCCATGCATATATATTGATTAAGCCAAGCACATTTCAACTACATCATGTCACCTAAACATCGTGTAAGGCTTATATGATTATTACTTCATGATATGAAAAGATTCTGATGAAGTCAAGTGAGGAGGCAAAGGTCAGTTAGGCAAAGGCAGAGGTAGGAACTGAACCCATATCTTCTGATTCCAAATCCAGCTTTCCTCCCACCCACCTCATTCAACTGCACACACTTCTGGCTTCTTGTCCATTCCTTCCTATCTCCATTTTGTATTTCTTTCCTTTTCCTCCACCATCTGTATCTTCTGCATTCTCTTCCTTGATCCATTCTCTGATGAGATCCATTATCTCATCACTCAATCTGTTTCTCTTCTATAGAACTGTTATTAAAGTTCCTGAATTCTAAGAGAATTTTCTTAGAAGGATAGAAATGTGGGAAGGAAGTCTAATAATGATATCCTAAAACTAATGATGTTAAGACTAATAAAATGACAAAAGTTTTGCTTTTGTTGTTTGCTTTTAAATGTATAAATCTTACTTAAAGTATCTGTGAGAATAGTGGCTTAAACAAACAAACAAACAAAAAACCCTGTAATCTAAAGAGGAAACACGGTGCGGTTTCCATTTTCTCAAGGGAGATACTGGGAAAATACTCTCACTGAAAGTGTATCTGCAAAAGCTTTCCTACACATTAAAAAAAAAAAGGAACATAAAAAGTATTAGCTATTTGACACTCATAAAGCAGACTGAATTACTCTAGGCATTGCTGGGTACCTGGCATTTACTGCAGTCACTTGAGCTATTTTGATTTATGAGGGTTTAGCCCTCAAGCAGGTTAGGCTTAACGAAACTTGCTACCAAGTGCCTACTTAAGGATTCTTTCAGCAAACAAGAAGAAATATTCTTCACTTAGAGTTCATGCCACCAATCCTCAAGCTTCACTAGGAATGAGGCATTCATTTCCAAAGAGCTTGCCCTTTGTTTTCTCCACAGCTTCCCTCAATTTACATCTCTATTAAAGAAACAAGGAGCTGAGAGATCACCTGGTCTGGCCAATTGCATGAAACGCACAGGCACGCAGTCCAAACATTGCAGGGGTGTGGAGCTTCCATTCACCAGAACTGACCAGGAAGGGGAGTGTTCACTAGCAGATTATAGAAAACATGATTTTGATGTGCGCCCTCTTCAATATTTACTGTGAGCCTTTGTGCCTCAGTTTTCCTACCTCTGAAACGGAAATAAAAACATCACTTATCTCATAAGATTGTTTGGAAGATTAAATGAATTAATTCAAGCATAGCATGTAAAACATGTGCTAGAAGATGATATTAAGTATGCAGTAAATTCAGCTAATACTATCACCGTTCTCCCAATTTGTTCCTATAGGGCACCCAAATTGGTACAGTAATCTTTGCTGACAACCTTCCTCCCCATCACAAGTCTCACAAACAAACACTAACTTGTTCCTCTTGCCTTATTCTCTCTCAATCCTACCCTTTGCTAGTTAAAATTAAGTTCTACCAAGATAACTGGACAGATGAATTTGTAAGCCATCTAATGTATTCTCTCTCCCAGGGAAAGGCATACTATAATTCAACCAAAATTCATGTCTCAGAAAGATTCTTAAGCAATCACTTTAATAACAGACATTGGAGGCTAGCACATAAATGTTTTCTGATAAAATATCCTTTCTCAAGTGCCTGGCAAACACTGTTTCACTAAACCAGGTTATCACTTTTTTCTTTTTCTTTTTTTGAGACAGGGTCTCATTCTGTCACCGAGGCTAGAGTACAGTGGTGTAATCTCAGCTTACTGCAGCCCAGACCTCCAGGGCTCAAGTAATCCTTCTACCTCAGCCTCCTGAGTATCTGGGATTACAGGCACACACCACCACACTTGTCTAATTTTTGTAATTTTTGTAGAGACGGGGTTTCACCATGTTGCCCAGGCTGGTCTTGAACTCCTCAGCTCAAGTGATCCGCCTGCCTTGGCCTCCCAAAGTGCTGGGATTATAGGCGAGAGCCACTGCACTCCCAGCCTCATCTAACTTCTTGATTCGTCTGCTCCCAATTTTAATTACGATCACAGGTAAACAGTATCTTGGGATGACAAACTTCCCTGAAATCTTTCTGGGTACATGTCTTCAATTTAGTTTGTGGAGCACCAAACTATAACCAGAGAAAGTGAATTGAGTTGCAGACACATTGTTTACGCATTCAGTTGCATGGGATAAGTCACTTTACCTGTCTGAGCCTCAATTTTCTCATCTGAATAATGGAAACAATAATCTGTATTCACATTACCACAGCTGGAGAACCAAATCCAGCTCGTCATATCTTTTTGTAAATAGAGTTTTATTGGATCATAGTCATGCCCATTTGTTTATGAACTGCCTCTGGCTGCTTCTGTTGCGGAGTTGTGATAGAGACCTCATGGCCCATAAAGCCAAACAAATTTAACTATCTAGCCCTTTACAGAAAAGTTTGCCGACTCCTGCTCCAGAAGACTGCTGTGAGAAACCAGTAAGATAACTGACATGGAAATACTTTGTTAACTGCAAATATTGATGTAAAATGTGAATCTTTATTACTGTCTTTTAGATGTCTACAGAATTAGTGTCACTCACCCTTGTAGCTGCATTCTTCATAGCTAAGCAATCCCAAACACCTTGAGCCTGTTACCTATTAGGCCAATTAAAAAAATTTCTCTCGTTGCCTTTGTTGCTAGGTGGGGTATTTTTGGACTTGCTCCAGTTTCTCCTATTCATTTTTCTTTTACATTTTAATTAATGTGTAGTATACTGGAAAGGTTATTATCTGGTTCTCAAGTAAAGTCTCAGTTAATATAGCCAAGAACTGGGTTGGCTTTTTTTTTTTCTGAGACGGAGTCATGCTCTGTCGCCCAGGCTGGAGTGCAGTGGCGCGATCTCAGCTCACCGCAAGCTCTGCCTCCTGGGTTCACGCCATTCTCCTGCGTCAGCCTCCTGAGTAGCTGGGACTACAGGTGCCTGCCATCACGCCCGGCTAATTTTTTGTATTTTTAATAGATACAGGGTTTCACCGTGTTAGCCAGGATGGTCTCGATCTCCTGACCTCAGGTGATCCGCCCGCCTAGGTCTCCTAAAGTGCTGGGATTACAGGCGTGAGCCACCGCGCCCAGCCGGGTTGGCTTTTTAAATAACAGCTCTGTAATGAAGTACGCTTGGTCAAGTAGATACAGCAGGATCTAAAACCAGTTAAATCACTAACTGTGAACATTTGGGCGAATTATTTAACCTCTCCTGGCCTCAGCTTCCACATCTATAAAATGAGAGCACAAATTATATACAGCTTTGAGAGTTACTGTTGAAATTATAACAGTGTATTTGTAAGCAAGCTGACTTATGCAAAATGCCTGGCACACAGTAGGTCCTTACACAAGGCTGCGGCTTCCTCATGTCATTGACAGAGAGACACTTTTCCATCATAGTCATGTCCAGATGATTTCAAAACTGTGAGTCCATTTATTGGGCATAAGTATCCTACCTTACATTTGTCCCTATTGAACTTCAACTTGCCTTTGATTTATTGAGGTCACTTTGACTTCTATTCCTGTCTTCTAAGGAGTTAGAATTTATGCTCTTCTGAATTTGTATTCTGTGAACCTCATTTCCAAAGGATGAAAGAACAAGAGAAAATACAGGTTAACTAGGGTCATAAGGCTAGCCGTCTAAGACAAAATTAAGTGTAGATTTGGCACAATTATTCAAAACCCAATATGACAAAATATTTTGGCTGTAACTGTCTAAGCCTTAAGAAAAGAAATACATTTTCCTATCAATTTTTCACTTCACACTGCGAACACAGACCAAGCCAAAGGGGTAGAAAGACAAATGGATGGTCAAAATTAACAGCATGCTTAGGGAACAAGGAATAGGGAACCTGTGACTTTCCTCCCCAGCAAGCTCTCCCTGATTTTTAAATGCTTCTGTCTTACCAAGGTTTATTTTGAGAGTGTTTTTAATCTGAGATATTTTATCGGCTAAAACCTTATTTATCCTGCTCCATTTTCTGTATTTTCCTCCAGCATCTTTGATTCTCAGCATTTACAGCAAGCACCGGATCTCTCCTATAGCCCGAAGCTTGTTAAACTACCGCAAAATAAGATATAAGCACCTCATTAATTACCATCATCAAGAGAATTAGTGTGCCTATCAATAAATATTAAAGTTGCACATTCTGTCTCTAAAGAATGAACTCGCCATGCACAGGTACTGGATGCCTTCCCACCTGAGACAGATCTCAATCACAGAAGACAAGGAAAGCCCTGGCGGCAGATTCTATTTTAATCCAAGGATTTGGGGAGGGACTTTCCTGCCAACTAAGGATTAGTTTTTTTCCTTAGAGCCTTGTGACTTTGAAAACCAGCTAAAAATGCATATCAAAATGTAAAATGCCTAAATCAGCATTGTGGGAATCATTTAAAATGTACTGACAAAGCTGCTCTTATAAGTTGAGATATTAATTCAACATTTTTAAGTAAAAAAAATTAATTACATTGAAATACACAAAAATGTTTGGAAGAAAGGCTTTTTGCTCAACTGCAATTTCTAATTTTCTAATAACACAATCATTATACTAGTTCATATTTACTGAAGTTATTATGTACAACACACTGTATTGAGAAGTGTAGGTGCTCATCTGTTCACCGCCACAATGCTATGAAGTCTGTGCTATTATTATTTTATTCACCAAAAATGTGGGGCTTAAAGAGATTGAGCAACTTGCTATAGATCACAGATCTGTGTTTAAAAATCAGCTGCATACATGGGGGAAGGAATACCGAACAATTCTAAGAATATGCTCCAAATGATACAAAATTATATACCTGTAAAAGAGCTTATTGCAGTCTTAGGTTGCATTAATTGAAGAAGATGGTCCAGGAAAAAGGAGGTAATGACCTTGCCCAAATCCTTGGACCTCAGAATTCCTCCAGGGGTCTGTTTTCAGTATGATGAACACAGTTTACGTGGAATATGGATAAACCAGGGGGAACGTGGCCAAGATGACAGGAGGGCTTGAGTCATGATATCGGAGAGATGACTGCAGGAACTAGCAGTAGTAGCCTGGAAACAGAAGAGTATCAGGCTTTGTGAGAGACTGTAGATGGTCTAAAAACAAGAGCATAAGCTGGGCTCCAGTTTCCCCTTTTTCTCTTATTAGTACCACAACGTAGAGTAAGTTATTTAACCTCTCTCTGTCTCAGTCTTCTCATCTCTAAGATGGTGCTAATAATGGCATACAGTTCTTGAGGGAATTTAGATGAGATAATACAAATAAATTACTGTCCATTGCACCTGACATTCGAGAAGCTCCTAGCAAATGCTAGCCACTAATATTATGGTTGCTGTCATCATTGCTTCTGCGGTTCTTAAAATAGAATGGTGATTTCCAAAATCACTGCAGAAAACTGGTCTCCCAGGATAAACAGGTGACTTCATGGTTCCAAAGGTTTGGGAAATACCAACTTACAGAAAGTTAAGCAAGATTTTTACTCTGCGCATGTGGCTCTCCAAGAAGAGGTAAAAGTATGTAACAATTCCCAGCTGTGTTTGGTTAGGATCATTTTTAAAGAACACTCCTTGGAAGCAGTGTGTTCTATGAGCTTTGGGTCCCAAGACCACAGAAGAGTCTACATCATCATAAGCTATGCCCATCATCATCTGATGTTGATGAAGCACACCCCAGAGAACCTGCCCAGAGGTTTCGGGACCCACAAGGAGTAAAGAATAGCTGAATGTGGTGAAATGGGGAGGCAGGCCACTGGGCAATGAGAAATGTGAAAATGTGCCTGGCTGGACACAGGGTGTGAGGCAAGCAGCAGCTCATTTGAGAAATTGGTGGAGTAGTCCCCCTGGTAAAAGCTTACTTTTAAAGTAAAATGGCCCAGATAAACCTGAGATTCATTAAATGAGGCCTGGAAATAAGGTTGCCCCATATAGGCTCAGCCACAGATGTATGAATGAATAAAGAAATGAATGAATATTTTTATTTCAAAGTTATCCCCTTTCCTATAAAACATATCATAAAAATCACACCATTATTATTACCATTGATTACCATTATTGTTAAAATTATCAACGATATCCAAAAGAGTATCACCTGAGCCTTTATATTTCAAGTTGAGTATATCACATAAATCAGGCTCTTTCGATTCCTACGTTTTTATTTGTTGGCTTAACCTCCAGGGCTCCATTGGAATAAGTAACACTACACAAAAACAAGTTCCAAATGTGAGAGATTCGACAGAATCCAGGACAGGCTTTGTGTGGACATGGATTTTCACATGCGTATTCAAAATATTTGCTGTCAACGGTACTTGGTGAAAGTGATTGTTACATACAGCATGGCTAACTTTTTTATGTAAATGAAATGCAAATGTATGCAATGTTATCTTTAATGCAGATGTAGCAGAAAGTATTAAGATATGCTGAGAGCCTAATTAGGTCCTACATCAAAAACTATATATAAACTTGACTCCAATGTCTCAAGAACACAAATTGAGTCTAGAAATCCCAGTTTGCAAGCTTAAAAAAAAGATGTACATATATATTTTAAATCACACTTCTTTTTCTTCTCCCTTCTCTAAGTCTGAACACTTGAAAGGATGATCTTAGACAGATATTTCAGCATGGGGGAGGGGGTGTGGAGTGGGTGGGAAATGAACAAGTTTCTTTCTAACAAAAACCAGGAAGCAAGAAAAGAAAACCAGCCACGAGCCCCCCAAAAAGGCAAAACAAAGCTGTCTTGTGCTTTCCATCTTCATATTAAAAGTGATGACGTGCCAGAAAGCATATTTTTGCATTTATTTCCATTTCTAACCTTCCTGGAGACAAACACATGTGCATTCCTTCCTAATCGCTGTTACCGTAAAACCTTATGAACTCCAGTTCCACCAGTTCTCCATGCTGATCCTTCTGACAGGGGTGAGTGCAAGTTTACTTTTATTTAAGGAGCGAAAGGGTTGACAAAACAAATGAATACCATACAAAGCATTGTAGCATGCCTGCTCAACCTACATGATATAAGCTCTTCTTAAGCACTTAGAAGCATTGTTCATATAGAAAACTATTCAACTGTCTTTTCTATTTATTACAATAGATTCTTCAAAAGAACTCTCTTGTGTGACACTTTGTCAGCCCCTTATATTTTACTATGCATAGTAGAAAAGTGGAGGAACTGAACATCTTCGTAATTGTTCATAATCCAGGCTCCTCACTAATCCTGAGGAGTCTTGCCTTCTGATTCCTCAGCAAAGTGTAGTAGGCTTAGAGTGGCAAGTACCTGGGGCCTCTCTTGGCTCTAGCTGTGACTTGCTCTGTGTCCTTGGACAGCTCAGTGGCTTCTTTCCTGCTAGTTTTACGGGGCTTTTCTTTCCCCATTAACATTCTAAAATTGCTTTGGGAATCAAAATAGAAAAAAAAGGATGCAGAAACAATCAGAAAAGTATGGAAAGTACTTTATAAATATAAGGTGTCACTGGTCTCTAAATTGTGAGGGCGTGTGGGAGCATACGTGTATGTGTAGTGTGTAGTGTAGTGAAATACTCCACGTGCACATGCATATATATATTTGGATTCATATTTACATGTGTATATATATCTGCATGCATGTATACACTAAGCATGCATGTATATACTATACTGAACTCATATAAAACATGTGCATAGGTACTCATGGATAAGTACAGATGTATATATGAATATACTGACCTCGGAGTAATCATACATATAACACATATGCATATATATGTATATGATGATGTACTCATATATACATATATTGACACATACCAGAGACACACATCCTCAAAAATGGTGAGGATGTATATATCTATCTCTGCCAATGCACACATTAAATGTGCATGTACCTGAGCTAATTAACCTGTGCACCTTGCCACAGAGAATACCTGAAACAGCCTAAGACAAAATCTAGACCTATGTATCCAGGCTGAAGGGCTTAAAGCAAACAGAGCTTATCCAGCTCTATTCCCCTCTGAGTTTTCTTCCATCTTATCTAATACACCCTCTGAAAAGAAGGATCTTTTTTAGTTCTGCTAAGATCCCCAAATGCTCTTAACATCTCCAAAGCTCTCTAATACAAAAGGACCCAGTTGCTGCAAGGCACAAGAATTGCACTGGCTTCACAGCACCACAGAACATGCCCAGTGGAATACATTACACACTGCTCCACGCAGCTCCTCTGAAATTGATATTGCTGGCATCACTCGCCCCAAATTTCTAACATTGTCATGATAACCCCATTTGTTCTCAGGCGCTGCTTCCCACATTTTAAAGTAACAGAATTTTCCCCATGTCTGTCCTTCATCATGCCCTTTCTTTAAAGGAAAAAAAAAAAAAAAAAGTCTTCCCCTGGGTTCTTCCTCCATTTTGTGTAGTAATTCCTGGTGTTGTCAGTTGATTATCAAGTATATAGCAAACATTATTTCCTGCTAATATACAATCTGTGCAATTTTAACCAGCCTTGCACCCCAAGCTGAGGACAATGGAAGGTTTTGTCTTCGCGCTAAATAGTTTGGTTCAGAGGATAATTGTTACAGATGCTCAGAAGATGTGGGGTTGTTCTGGGCTGGAAAAGTTAGTGAAGTGGGGGAAACCCGTTCTGCCCCACTCTGACCTTTTCCAGCACTCCCCTCAAAAGAAGAAACCATTCAGCTACTTCAAGTCTCTTAAATCTGTACTTTTCCATGGGTACCGTACTTTCATACACCTTGCTACTCCTCTGCCCCACTCTCCTAATGACCATCTACCCTCCTGAGGGGGTTCCTGGTGGTAGCCTGACCACCTCTCCAATGGCTGGTCACTGACGGGGCCTGCCTGCCCCCAGAATTCACCTCCAAAGCACAGCATGCTCCTGGTGCCTTTGCTACTTCTCAAAAAGCTTCTGATTTCTGCTCTGACACCAACTTCCTGTCCTCTGACCTCCTCTCTTCTCTCTCTATATCCTTCAACACCACCCTTCAGCATTAACCAATGAAGGAATGGCTAACCTCTCTCAGAGGCTCCAGATTCACATTTGCAAGTGTCTGCTGGACATCACTGAGAGGTGACAACGTGCTAACAGCCCTTGCTCGAGGTGCCTCCTCAGCCTCCGCGTCCACTCTGGCGGTGCCTGAGGAGCCCTTCAGCCTGCCACTGCACTGTGCGAGCCCCTCTCTGGGCTGGCTGAGGCCGGAGCCGGCTCCCTCTGCTCACTGGGAGGTTTGGAGGGAGAAGCGCCGGCAGGAACCACGGCAGCGCGTGACGCTCATGGGCCCACCAGAGCTCAGGCGGGCGCGGGCTAGGAGGGCCCTGCACTCGGAGCCGCCTTGGGCTCGGCGGGCCCTGTACTCTGAGCCGCGGCTGGCCCTGCCAGCCCAGGGCAGTGAGGGGCTTAGCACCCGGGCCAGCAGCTGGGGAGGGTGGGCTGGGTTTCCCAGCACTGCGGGCTGCACTCGAATTCTCGCCGGGCCTCAGCAGCCTCCCGGCGGGGCAGGGCTCAGGACCTGAAGCCCACCATGCCGGAGCCCCCTGCGGTGCGCTCCTGCTGGGCCGAAGCCTCCCTGACAGGCGCCACCCCCTACTCAGCAGCGCCTGGCCCCTTCGACCACCTAAAGGCTGAGGAGTGCAGGCGGGTGGTGCGGGACTGGCAGGCAGCTCCACCGGTGGCCCTGGTGCGGGATCCACTAGGTGAAGCCAGCTGGGCTTCTGAGTCCGGTGGGGACTTGGAGAACTTTTGTCTAGCCAGAGGATTGTATATGCACCAATCAGCACTCTGTGTCTAGCTCAGGGTTTGTGGATGCACCAATCAGCACTCTGTATCTAGCTAATCTCAGGGGGACTTAGAGAACCTTCATGTCTAGCTAAAGGATTGTAAATACACCAATCAGCACCCTGTGTCTAGGTCAAGGTTTGTAAACACACCAATCAGTGCTCTGTGTCTAGTTAATCTGGTGAGGACTTGGAGAACTTTTAGGTCTAGCTAGAGGATTGTAAACGTACCAATCAGCACCCTGTCGAAATGGACCAATCAGCTCTCTGTAAAATGGACCAATCAGCAGGATGTGGGTGGGGTCAGATAAGGGAATACAAGCAGGCTGCGGAGCCAGCAGTGGCAACCCACTTGGTTCCCCTTCCACACTGCACTGTGGAAGCTTTGTTCTTTTGCTCTTTACAATAAATCTTGCTGCTCACTCTGGGTCCACGCCGCCTTCATGAGCTGTAACACTCACTGCGAAGGTCTGCAGCTTCGCTCCTGAAGTCAGTGAGACCACGAACCCACTGCAGGAAGAAACTCTGGACACGTCTGAACATCAGAAGGAACAAACTCTGGACACACTATCTTTAAAAACGGTAACACTCACCGTGAGGGTCCGCGGCTTCATTCTTGAAGTCAGTGAGACCAAGAACCCACCAATTCCGAACACATCACCACAGAATGCCCCTTTGTAAAGTATCAATGAAACCAGCTCTGAATGCTGCATCTTCCTTCCGAGTCCTAATAGGGCTGCCACTGTCCGAATTTTGCAAGTTTGAAATGCTTCATCTATGTCTTTCTGTTCCCCTCTCTTTAGGACTCTACATTAAGTCAGCATCTCAGTATCACCTCCACATAGCTTCCCACCTCTTTCACTTACATTCCATCCTCTCTCCTACTACTCAAGTTCAGACCATCCCACCTGCAGCCCAGGATGAAAGCTCTCTCTTTGCCCCAGTAGCAGCTAGCATCTTACCACGGAAAGCATGTACACACTGGGAAAAGAAGAGCCAGGATTCTAGCTCGGAATTGCTGCTGCTTCACAGATAGACTTTGGGCAGTGACTCAGTACTTTTCAGGCCCAATATTCACATCTCTAAAATGTGAATGAGGCTCTTTTCTTATTGCTTATTGAAGATAATAATGTCTGGCTATTGTTACAACCATCAAGGCCTCCCTCCTCCAATCCAGATGCTTCCAAAACCTTCACCCTCAGAGAGACTGACCAAGGAATATCAACAAAAGGCCCTCACATCTTTATTTTGAAAAGTTTCCCAGGCAGTCTTGGTGCACAATTAGATTTTGTAGTCTCTGCTCTAATCCATCATTGAACTTGAAGCTGGAATTCCCTTCCTAAAGCATAACTCAAATCCCATTATTTCCAAACTGAGAAACCTTCAAGGGCTCTGTATAATTTCCTGAGGACATTTTAGGCCCCTCATCTATCTTTTCTCCTTCCCAAATGGTAACAGACCCTTGTGCTAAATTAGGCTATTTCTTGCTGCCTCTCAGTTATGACGAATTCAGTTGTATCAGAAACTCAACTGACAGTGGCCTAAACAACTAAGCATTCATTTATTTCCACATAACGTGAATTCTGGGGGCAGATGGCTTTGTGCTTTGCTTCACTGGTTGTACAAGGTCAGGGATCCAGGCCACAGTTGGTAATTCTCTTGGTCCCCCCCCTCAAGGTGGGGAGATGACAGTAGCAGCTGCAGCAAACACCAAGTCCACACCTGTGTTCCAACGCTGGGGACGGGAGAGGCCTGCACAGAGAGGTCCTCCTCAATGCCCCTTCTCTAATCTATTGGTCATAACTGGGTCACATGGCTACAAGGGAGGCTGGAAAAGTGACTGCGATGTTTCAGCCTCTATAGTGGGAGACTAGAAAGGGAAAGGCTCTGTGAATGACTATGAGTAAGCAACTATTAGAAACCCCTAAATACACCCTCAGTATCACTGCCTAAACTTAGAATTGTCCTTCTTTTCCAAACCTGTGTCTATTTAAATAATTATAGCTAACATTCAGTAAGTGTTTGCTATAGGCCAGGCAGTGCTTCGAATGCTTTATGGGTATTAGTTCTTAATATTTACAATAAATCTGAGGCAAGAGGATTATTCTAGCAATCGTACAAGTAAGGACACTGAGGCTGATCGAAGTTCAAACACAGGCAACCTGACCCTGGATCTCACACTCCTAGCCACAGCACAACACTGCCTCTCAAGGAACAGCTTAAGCATAACCGTCTCCATGAAGAGGATCTTGCATGCAATCCCCCTACCAGATGCACAATTTTCTTCCTTAAAATCCTCTGATGTACTTCTCCTATGGGGAAGACCATGATACAATCCAAAGAAGGGCATGTCTGAGATGCACGGAAGCACTATTAATAATTACAACAGGAAAACATCCTGTCCTATGCAAACCAGGATGTATGAACATCCTATCTGTGGTCCTAGCCTTCGGGAGAGTGCTTGTGTACACACCACATTTCTTCTTACTGGTGCACTGGGATTTTGAGGGTGGGCTCTACACATGAATGGTATATCACCTGGGTGGGCTTCATATGGTGCTCTGCTCAGAGTAAGTGCCCTTGGTCAGTTAGCTATGTGCTGACCCAAGGGAGCCTTGAAAGATTGATAGGATGTCCTTACACAAGGGACTACAGGGTGGCATCTGTAGAGAGTGGGAAAGGTGAAGGCTCTATATCAGATTGCCTGTATTCACACGCTAGGTCAACCATTTGCAGCCTCTATGATTTGGGACATTTTGCTTCACTACTATGGTGACTGAGTTCTCCTGTCTGTAAAATCATGATAACAAAATAAATTTCCCTACAGCATGTTTGGGACCACTGAGTGAGCTAATGCATGTAAAATGCTTGACACAGAAAGACTCCAAATTTAGGCAGCTATTAATTAGTTAATACAAATATGTTCATTAATTTCTGGGAAAAAATGTACATGAGTAGAAAGGGGCATGGCAATTGTGTCACATGCTAAGGTATTACAGGAAGATAAGTTTGGATTGTGTGTGTGGCTGCTGGGCTTGACCTGATAGGCACCATCTTTCTCCCAACACTTTTAAGAACAGAGCTCAAAGTTCAGAGTGCTATCTTTGTTTTCATGCCAGTATTTCAATGGTGCACACACACACACACATCCTGCTGATGCAAAATCTGCTACAGACTGGGATGGGGTCATATTTAGAGCCCTGCCATGATAAATAAGACTCCTTTCTGTACTTTTGTGCTTTCTTATTTCAAAACTGGGTAAAAATGTGACCCGTTAGATACATCGGGGCAAAGATTGTATAGATTTAAGTAAAATGGTTAACTGAGAGTTAACTGGTGAATTCTACTCTAAACCAGGTTTGTGGTTTTGCTGTCTGGAGGTAGAAGAAAATGGTATGTTGAACATAAATGCAGGTTTGCATCTTGTCTTTGGCTCCTTAGGTAAGAGATGCAGTGAGGCAGCAGTATCCCTAGTGGTAACAAATGTTTAAGAACTGACAGGCCAGGCACGGTGGCCAAGCCAACAAGGTGAAACCCCATCTCTACTAAAAATACAAAAAAATTTAGCCGGGCATGGTGGCGGGCACCTGTAATCCCAGCTTCTTGGGGGGGTGAGGCAGGAGAATTGCTTGAACCCGGGAGGTGGAGGTTGCAGTGAGCTGAGATCATGCCATTGCACTCCAGCCTGGGCAACAGAGTGAGACTCTGTCTCAAAGAAAAAAAAAGAACTGACAAAATTTGTATTAGTCTGTTTTCACAGTCTTTATAAAGACATACCTGAGACTGGGAAAACAAGAGAGGTTTAATTGGACTTACAGTTCCACATGGCTTGGATGCCTCAGAATCATGGCAGGAGGCGAAAGGCACTTCTAATGCAGTGGCAGTAAGAGAAAAATGAGGAAGATGCCAAAGCGGAAACCCCTGATAAACCCATCGGATCTCATGAGACTTATTCTCTACCATGACAATGGTATGGGGGAACCACCCTCATGATTCCAATTATCTCCTACTGGGTCCCTCCCACAACACGTGAGAATCATTCCAGATGAGATTTGGGTGGGGACACAGAGCCAAACTATATCACTCAGCTTTTGCAGGGATATGGAAAGGCGGGACAATCTCAGGATCAGTTAGAAACCTTTAAGACAGCAAACCTGTTGCTAGTGTTCCTGTAGTGTTCCAGGTAAGAGCTTTGGATATTTTTGTCTAAGCATATTTGGGTTTCCTCTCATGTGAGTGGACACTGAAACAAACGAATGAACTAGCTATGAGAGATGCACCTTTATTCATTGTAATCTCAACCCCAACTTCTTCCTTTTCATTATTTCACATGGGATGAGAGACCTTATCACACTGTCTTCATCAGCAGATAACTCCCACTAACTCAAGTATAAACAGAAGTATCCAATTTGTATGCACTGATATATAAAACCATAGTATTTTCCTACTTACTTTGATCAACCCCAATTTGGAATGTCCAGTTACTGCCCTGGGGACCCATTAAGAGTCTACGGAAACAAAAAATGCATGAATGAGTGTTGGGAGTTGATTACAAGTCCAACCCTCTATAAGGGTCACGGCATACTTCTGTTTATTTAATATGCACAACTCCAAGAGAGAGAGGTACTAATCCCGTCTGTTGGGTTTCTCCACAAAACCCACCCTAAGGACACCAGCATAAGAGGGGAACAAGTCACACTGGGATAGAAATCAGTTGGTATTTAAACAAATTATACAAGTAGCTTATATTGCTACTAAGAAAGAGATCTTTCTTAGATCTCTTTCTTTTGAGACAGAATCTTGCAGTGTTGCCAAGCGCCCATGCTGGAGTGCAGTGGCTCAGTTATAGCTCAGTGAGGCTTTGACCTCCTGGGCTCAGGTGACCCTCTCACCTCGGTCTCCCAAGTAGCTGGGACTACAGGTGCAAACTACCATTTTTTTTTTTTGAGATGGAGTCTCCCTCTGTTACCCAGGCTGGAGGGGGCAGTGGCATGATCTCGGTTCATTGCAACTTCCACCTCCTGGGTTCAAGTGATTCTCCTGCCTCAGCCTCCCGAGTAGCTGGGACCACAGGCACGCACTACCACGCCCAGCTACTTTTTGTAATTTTTGTGGAGATGGGGTTTCATCATGTTGGCCAGGCTGGTCTTGAACTCCTGACATCACACGACCTGCCCACCTCAGCCTTCAAAGTGCTGGGATTACAGGCATGAGCCACTGCATCGGCCCCGGCTACTTTTTTGTATTTTTTGTAGAGATGGGAGTCTCCCAGTGTTGCCCAGGCTGGTCTTGAACTCTTGAGCTCAAGCAATCTGCCTGCCTCAGCCTCCCAAAGCTCTGGGATTAAAGGTGTGAGCCACCACACCCAACTGGAAATTTGTTAGATCTCTTTCCGCACTTGATGTTAGCCAACAGACCAATACGCAATTTTATATCTTCCAGCTTACTTTTTGTTTGTTTTGCTTTGGTTTTTGTATTTCATGGTTGGGAGCAAGGCAAAAGTGCCCCAAGGTTTTTGGTGTTTAAGATCTCTGAAGTTTTATGCCCAGATCACACTTCTAATGAATCAAGCAGCCAGGATGCAAACCCATGCTTCAGTGACCCAAAGCCCTTTCATGTATAAAGTGATGAGCCTGGGTCAAGCTCCAGGATGCCCTGGAAAGTTCCAGCTATTCTTATGGCATAGCACTGTACACTGGGACACGACTTAATTTCTCCACAGGCTTCTCAAATCCTAAGACGCATCTCTGTCCACACCTGAGGCTGGGTATCACAAAGCCTTGTGAAAATACCTCTCCTGAGAGAACTTTCAGCCCCCAGACTGGCTCATTCCCTTCAAGGGCTGTGGTCCCAGGTCCCGGGCCCCAGCTGTGCTTCAGTGACATGATTCAGGAGCACGTCCTCCAAAGCAGCAGGGCAAACCCTGTTCTTTTCTGGGAGCTGTTGTCCTTGAGTCATTACCTCACACTCTTAGAACTTTTTCCAGTTTCTAGAGATGAAAATGCAACTCAGACAGTCTTTGTGACCAAGGATAGAAGAGAATACAAGGGTGAACACAGGACACCATTTGGACTGAGGACGTAAGTTTGCAAAAGGTCCCTGGGCTGATGATTTTAATACAAAAGAGCCACCAGACATGGTTCTGAGTTTAAAAGTGGGAGAAATCTGCACCAGTGGAAATCAAGCTTATTAAGGTAAAGAATCAGTGCAAAAAATTAAATGATTAGATGAAGAAAAAGTTTGGAAGGAAAAAATAATTCTCCTCGCTACCTTTTACCAAATGAGTGTTGGCAACACGGGTTGGAGTTGCCTTTGTGCACATAATTTGCCATGCCTACATTCTTTTAGGGCCTACAGTAATGTTCCTAGCCGTGTATTTGAATTAACCAGGCCCAGAGGATAAAACTTTCAAATTAAACACATTCCTAAAGGATTTCAGGCTCATTGTGTATGCACCAAGGAAACATAACATCCTAAAAATAATACATACACAGAGAGAAGCACATTTTCCATGAACATTAAAGTAGAATATGAATTATGACCCAGCTCATGGGAATAGACATCTGATTACATGCAAAATGGAGCTTTTGTAAATAACATCAGTCTTTGTGAGCTACCACAATTATTATCAACCATTTAATTTTATTCCCTAGCAACTCATCCATCATTGTTCAAACTGTCCACTTCTGTTTTTTTACCTTCTGATGCACGAGGCTCCAAATTTTATAAAGTTCACCGTTAAAACTATGTAGATTACCAACCCAACAGCGAACGAGTTCACGAGATTATTAGATTCACCAAAGCATATGCTACATTGTATATCTGCTATTTTGGGATGTATTTTGCTGGTGAATTGCTAGAAGCAGCAAAATTACAATGGTAGCCATTCTGTTCACTTTTTATACAAAGGAATCATGAAAATGTGTTTAAACTTTTGGTATTTGGGTATTTAAGTGCAAAGTGACTCTCAAAAAAGTCAAGTGTACTTTTTTCTGTCTCCCTGGCCTGCAATCTTTGACACGATTCTATGAAATACCATCCATAATTCCAGTTGGTCTATGTCAGATATAATATGCCTGCCTCGTAAGTAGTAAAATAAGCCACTTTGTGCCTTCACCAATTCTATTTCTCAACAAAGTCAAGAGACATGTTTATTAATAGAACTAAACTTTTCTTGATAGAAGTTTAAATAGGAATAGATGAAGGATGCTGCCAAATGCATCCTTTGCCTCTCCCTATTTTAAACTCAAAAACCAGACACAAGAAGTACCTGTGGTTAATGATCTTTTGTTCTGGGAGAAGTTGCTAGCTGGCACCTCTGAACAATGCCTTTAACACCTTATGGGAGACCTGACCTCATAAAATATGTTGTATTTTCTTTCCCTTGAAATTCCATTTCAGTCAGAGGTGAGGATTTTCATTGGCTTCCAGAAACCTTTGAGTTTTAACCGCATCAGGAGTAAGCTCAGAAAGCCTCCTGGCCTGCAACAAAATGTTGTTAAATTTCCCGATGCAGCTTCAACAGCATTTATCATTGTAAGTGAGCTGTATTGGGTTGAATTATAAAAGCCTGTTTGTTTATGTCTCTTCTAATGGAATATGAGCCCAGTGTGGGCGAGGGTCCATTACTATCATATTCATTTGTATGCGCCAGTAGTATTCGTTGAATTGGTATTCACTGACATGAAGAGAGGACTACTTAGGTGGGAATGCAAGTTTACATTTTTAGTAAACATTTTAACATTTTAGTACCCAATTTCTTTTTAGTCTTGGCCTGAAAACGTATTAACTGGGAGGGCGAGCCATAACTTTCTATTGGAGCCATTCATTTGCCCATTAACACAGAAGTAGAAAAAATGAAAGGACAAAGGTAGCTTATTTTGTTTTTAGCATCTACTTTGTGTCAGACATTGGCTTGGTGTTTTGTTTATTTGGTGTCATTTGATCCATAACTGTACCACTGAGATTGACTGAATTATCCCCATCTTTAAAATCAGGAATCTGGGGCTCAGGGAAAGTAAAATAACACGCTCAACTAATAAACGGTGGAATCCAGATCCATCCAGCTCCCAAGCTTGGGCCACGTCCTCTGCTTTGTTACAACAAATATGCTTTTACTCAGGCCTCATCTCTAACTTTCCTCTTTAATTTTCTTCTTTAAATCTTGCAATTAAAAGGAGATCCTATATATGCCAAAATGGATAGACAGTACCTAAAACTATGGTGGTTAACATGTGTTTTGAAGTTAGAAAAACTATGGGATAAAGGCCAAATTACATTTTCTCTCAAAGTCTCAGTTACACATCCGCAAAATGGTAACAGGCAATGTCTATCTCCCAAGGTGGCTAGGAGAAATAAACGACCTTACAAACCTAAAGCCCATCGCACTGTGAGTACCTAACCCACAGTAAGTGTTCCAAGAAGGGTAGCTACTGCCATTATCGCTAACCACTGTTCAAACAAAAATATTTCTACCACAAATTACTTCCTATACTTTAACAAGAAAGAGAAAGTTTGCTTAAAAATGTATTTTTTTCCCCAAACACTGACAAAAGCTTGTCCTGGGAATCCCATTCCTCGTCACATCTGACAGTAACCTGGATCTTTACAGCTCTGTTACTGGTTCACAATGTATTCACATCAGGGCGCTGCTCTGCTTTTGCCCATCATGGCCACTTCTACAGTTTTGCAACTTAATTCCAATAAATATATAAAATAAATGCTGAATTCTATTAAGAAATACAAATGGGTAAAGGTATGCTGGGGGCAAGAAGAGGAGTTGAGTGGTTTACGGAGGGCCCTTCCTATCTACAGCACAACAGAGGCCATGCCAAGGAAATTCATACAAACAGTCTAGATAAGTAGACTGCTAGAAACAATCTGGTTTTAATGAACTAAATTAGGATTCACTCATTCAACAAATATCTAATGAGCTCCTACTATGTGCGGGGCCCTTTGTTAGGTGTTAGAATACCATAGTGAGTCAACACAGATATAGTCCCTGCCCCCTCCAGTTTACAGTCTGTTAGAAAAGACCAGCATTAAATTAGGCCAAGAATCAAGCAAACAAAAGTAGAATTGCAGCCACGAAAAATGCTAGCAAGGTGAGAGGCACAGTGCAGTAAAACCCTATCTAGCAGGATCTGGCCTAGTCATGCAGGTCAGGAAAGTTCACTGAGGAAGTGATGCTGAATTCAATATTTAAAGGCTGGCCGCAATGTCTATCAACTGATGCATGGGCAAATAAAATATAGTCTGTCCATACAACGAAATATATTCCACCATAAAAAGAAATGAAGTACTGATTCATGCTAAAATGTGGAGGAACCTCAAAAACATGATGTTAAGGGAAAGCTGCCACAAACAAAAAGCCACAGTATTGTATGATTCCACTTACATAAAACGTCCAGAACAGGAGGGATGGTGCTGGTGAGGGTGGTGGTGGCTGAAGAGTGACTGCTAGTGTATGATGGGGAGTGACTGTTCGAGGATACAGGTTTCTTTTTGGGGTGATGAATACATTCTGAAATAAGATAGTAGTGATGGTCTGAAGTAAGATAGTGGTGATGGCTGCACACCTCTGTGAATATATTAAAAACACTGAATTATATACTCTCGATGGGTGAATTGTGAGGTCTCTGAATTTAAAAAAAAAAAATCTAAACACCAACCCAAACCAGATGGTCTGTGATTTATATCCCAATAAAGCTACGTGAAGATACTGCAAGGCTAGAGAAATCGCAAGTGAGGAGCAAAGCTCCTGTGGTTGCAGGACACATGATGAGCACCTTTGGAAAGACAGAAAAAAAGACCAGGGAGGATCAGGCCTGAGATAAGGCTGAGGAGGGAGGAGGGAGGCAGGAGCAAATCCACACAGGGTCCTGCCAGCCATGTTGATGTTCTGTTTATCCTAAATGCAATGGGTGGCACTGGAGGGCTTTAAGCAGGGAAGAGGTGGAGGGAAGAGGAAAGGACACAACGGAATTTACATTGTGAAAAGATCATTCTGGTTAAAGTAAGGAGTACAGATGGGAGGGAGTTGGAAAGCTTATGTGTAGACCAGTTGAGAGGCTGCAAAACTCCAAGGCAAAGGTGGAGGTAGCATGGATGGGCTGAAGTGAAGAGATGAGAAAGATGTGTAAGATGTTAAATCAACAGGACAGGGTGACAGACTGGATCTGAGGGTAAAGAAGAAGAAAGAATTCTTGTTTTCATGTTGTATAACAAGATGGGTAGTGGTGGCACCCATGGGAGACAGGACACTGTAAGAGGCCTAAGTTGTCAGAGGGAGAGAATGAGTCTGGTTTTGGACACAGAGATCAAAGCCTCTGGTATCCAAAAGGGGCCACGAGAAAGACAGTGGGTGCAATGATTCCAGAGCTCACTGGAGAGGCCTGGGCTTAAGATGGGGATCTGTGGCTCACCTAAAGAGAGACAAGTGGAGGCATAATGCAAAGTGGGCTCTAGACACCTGCCTCTCTCAGCAGCAGACCTTGCTGCTTGACCCACAGGGGAATAAGTATGCATGATCCTGCCCCAGTGAGAAGACAGGAAGGCTTGAGACTGAGCTCTGAGGAGCCCTGACACTTTATAGCCTGAAATTGCATAATTGGAATCTCATCATAAGACAAACCCACAGTGATGGTCATTCCATGAAGTAACTGACCTAGAGTCATCATCTGTGTCAAGGTCATGGAAGTCAAGGAAACGCTGAGGAACTGTTCACATTAAAGGAAACCAAAGAGACGTGACAACTAGATGTAATAGGTGATTCTGAACTGGTACCTTTTGCTGTAAAGGACATGATTGAGACAATGGGTGAAATTTGAATGGGGTCAAAGGATTTGAAGGTTATAATGTAGCCGTGCTAATTTGCTGATTTTGATGGTTGTATTACATATATGCAGGAGAATATCCTTGAATACGGGGATTACTTACTAAAGTAGTCCAGGTAATGGGGCATGAGGTTGGCAACTTATTCTCAGATGATTGAGAAGAAAATTAAGTTTATCTGTACTAGTCTTATTACTTTTCTTTAAGACAGTGGGTATGATCCATGTGAGAGGGATTGTGGATTTTAGAAGAGGAGGAATAATCCATGGTACACAGGTTCTGAGAAGGAAGAGTTGAAGCAAAGGAAGTTTAAGAAGAAATTTAAAATCGTTGTCGTGTTGTGTGGGAAAATGAGTCAATCAAGAGAATTAGAAGATTGCCAAGCATATTTGGGGCCCATAACTGGATGGTGATTATGAACAAAACAATGCCATGACTTTTAAGCACGTTCAAGAACTGAAAAAATGTAGCATTTAAAACAGATTTGTAAGGTTGCGTGCGTATCCAACTTATTAAGCAAGTTTATTTCTAATAACAGATAAGCTTTCCTTTATAGTATCTCTTCCCCGTTACTTTTTTTTTTCTTTCTTTTTTTTTTTTTTTGAGACAGAGTCTTGCTCTGTCTCCCAGGCTGCAGTGCAGTGGTGCAATCTCGGCTCACTGCAAGCTCCACCTCCCGGGTTCATGCCATTCTCCTGCCTCAGCCTCCCAAGTAGTTGGGACTACAGGTGCCCACCACCGCGCCCGGCTAATTCTCTTCCCCATTAATTTTGAGAAAAACTTGAATGATTGTGAAGGATATTAGAAAATTATAGTTTAAAACTCACAAAACTATGAAAGTTTATGTATATGTGTGTATATATAAATATGCATATGCACACATACACATGTATATTTCATTTTAATAAAAAAATACAGGTTATTTAAAATATAATTATTCAAGTACTTCAAGACCAAAACAGTTGGCATTAGTAACTGCTTAACTGAACTAAACTGAATTTATTTACAAATTGTCACCCTCTTGACAAGATTTGAGCAGTGGAAAGGGGTAAGAGAAACAATTGCATAAAAATATCAAATCCAAAAGTATTGTTAGCTAGCTGAAACTCAATTATGATATAAAGAAAAATTCCTTTTGAATACCAAATTCCGTGAAACAATGGGATACTTATCAAAGTGTAATTTATATATTTTTTCTTTTCAGATCTCTAGGTGAAGGATGCCTTTATTTCACACATCTTCATCTGGGATCTATAATGCTCAAAAGAGATTATGCCTCCAGTTTATTTATTTGCATTATTTCTTTTCTAGTATTTACCAAGTGGTAACACTCTTGGTCTGGTTTTCCTGAGATGCATATTTGAACTAGGACTTGACTTAGCTCAGCAAGCAACTAACTTCTTGGGATATTGTCACTGAAGTTTTGTACTATGTGGTTGTGTGTATGTTCTAGACATACATGTATGAAGTAGTTAAAGTTCTTCTTGGCAAATTGGTGGTTGGGGGAGGACAGGGTCAGAACTGTATCTACTAGTTTTTAGAGGTGTGCCAGATGTACTGTTCAGTAGAAAAAAATATGCATAGTATGATTCTATTTCCATACCAAAAAGAGAGGAACTCCCTATAAATGTATATCCATGCATATGTACATCTGTATTAGCAAGGAGAAAGACATGGAAGGATAAATCTGCTATTACTTGTTCCACGATGATGGGCGAATTGAGAGGATGACAGTAGAACCACAGGAATGGTTAGAGACTCTGCTTACACAAAAGACTATATACAGAAGTTCATGTGTAATATATAAAAGTGTTCGTAATTTTGTTCTCAATATCACTTCTCTTCTGAAGAGCTGGAAGATATTTGTTCCTCCTACTTAATCTGCCAAGGATGTCATTTTATCACTGACTACCTTGATAGGGTTTGTCTTTAAAACAGTGTCTTTTTGTGTCACAAGGGAAGTACACTATGAAAGGGACATATTGCACGTAAGCAGTGTATGTCAAATTCAGCACATGCTCTACCCATGAAGAACACTTCAGTTAATTGACTGGCTGGCAAAATTACATGCAGAGTACTTGAAATTATGTAGGATTACAAAGAAAACCCTTCCAAGTAGCTTACATCACATTTTACCAACTGTGGTAACCATTTGTACAGATCCCTTAAAAAGCTATAAAATGTGACCCAAATGTAATTTAAAGCCAGAAGTGTTGAACTGAAGAAGAATTGTGTATCTCCCGCAATACACAAATCAAGTAGAATCCTGCAAATAGTGTTCTTCTGGGCATGAGACTGAGTCAGTGTGAAATTTGGCTAAACTCACAACCTTAATTAGAGAAGAGAAAAAATTAAAAGTTGGTTTTCAAACTATAAGCCCCTAAAAGGTAAAATCCAAGAACTCCTACACTTGATCAACAGAGTAGACCAAAATTGCCCACTTCACCTTTTCACATGACAATCATATGGAGTGTAATCACACACCCAGGTTGGACCAAGGGTAGATATTAGAAACATTTTACATTCACAACTAAAGTCATTTTGAAAACAATGAAAAGAGGCCAAAGTTAAGTCTGACAATTGCTTAAGAGTTTTCTAACATGGTCCAGACATCTACCTATTCCTACCCTAGCTTCAGCAAGAATTATCTTCACACAAGATCATAAACTAGGAAACTAGCTTTCATTGATGGATCAAAGAGCAGTACAGGGGATCCTTCTGCATAAGGTCACAGCAGCAATTTGGGACAATAATAAAATAAGGAATCCTTTATTATCTATGTCTGTATAAATATTGCATCTGTATACATTTATAATATGATAACAGCTATAATTTGTTGACTGCCTACTATGTGTCAGGCACTTTGCCAGGTGCTTTAAATACTTTATGATACTCCTCAAACAACTCTGTGAGGTAGGCATTGCCTTTCCTGTTTTAAGAGTGGGGACCAGATTCAGATCTGCAATTTGCTCCAAGCCACCCAGCTGTTCAAACTGAAGGCTATCAGATTATAAAAGTCCATGCTCTCTTGGCTATACCCCAGGGAGTTTGTACATGTTGATCACTGAGCTTGGAACGAATTTAGGCTCCAGTCTATGGCTACAAAACAAACAGGAGAGGCAAAGTGGGTCTTCCAGGAGGCAGGAGCTGCCTCAGGCAATCGGGGGAGAGTGGTGCTGAGTTTTCCTTTAGTCCAAATATTCCTTCTGTTCTCAGATTGTTCAGAGAGGACTAATTCTTCCCAACAATGCTTCCAGTTCAGTCCCCACTTGCAAGCAAAACTCAAGAGCCCCAAATTTATAGCCTTATTCTGAAAAAAACCAGTTTTGCTCTCAGTGGGGCCCTTCACATTTGTAAGACCTCCTGCCATTTTCTTTCTCCGAATCCATCACCAATCAAGTCAGAGACAGAGGGTGATTCCTTCTTTATCTCCAAATTGACCTAGATAGTAGCTCCATATAAACAAGACACTCACGCCTACAGATTTGATTAACTTCATAGTGGGTCTTATCCAAGTATTATTTACTTGCTATAGTGTCCAATTTGGTCACCACCAACCCACGTGGCTCTTGCACACATGAAATATGACCAGTCTGAATTGAGATGTGCTGTAAGTGCAAAACATACACCATATTTTCAAGACTTAGTATGAAAAAAGGGATGTAAAATATCTTATCAACAAGCCAGGTGTGGTGGTGCACGCCTAGAGTCCCAACTACTTGGGAGGCTGAGGCAGGAAGATCTCTTGAGCCCAGAACTTTGAGACCAGCGTGGGCAACATAGTGAGAACGTGTCTCAAAACAAAACCAAAAAATCTTATTAACAATTATTTTATATTAGTTACATGTTGAAATTAAAATATTTTCGATAGGTTAAATAAGCTGCACTATCAAACTTAATTTCACCTATTTATTTCTATTCTTTTAAGGTAGTTACTAGGAAATTTAAAATTACATATGCCACTTCCATTATAGTTCTATTGGACAGTCCTGGTCTAGAACGAAGGCTTGCCAAAGCTATTTAAAGACTGTTAAAGTTCTGTATCATACACAGGTTCTTTTTGTTTCAGTTTAATCCTGGAAGGAAGAAATGTATGAAAATTGCAGCTATATAAAATCCTTGATGGACTGAAACTAAGGGGGAAAAAGAGGAAGCAGGTGGGTTTGAAAGAAGGAAAAAAAGGGGTATCCAGCATTTTCTTTTAAAAGCGTGATTCTTGATTTGTTTGGTGGCACAAAGTGATTGTCTTACGTTTCTCAGACTGCTTGAGTCAAGTAGTCTATAGAGAGGCTATTCCTGGATCTTCGCTGAAAGCTGTTGCCTTTCCAATTGTTTAACTGATCACTTCTGAGCGACAATTATAGCTCATTGTTAGGCCCTCTTAAAAAACCACCGACATCCATCCAAAAAGTTATAGCTTACAGGTCAGGGAATATTTATGTGATATTTAGAGTCTGTGAAGAAAACCAGGGGGAACTGCCAGTAGGAAGGATTATTTACCAATTTCTTATTCTTCAAGTTTGAATTTATTTGAGATTTATATCCAAAAGACATTTTGTAATCCTGTGTAACTCTGATGTGTGACGATAATTGCTCATGTTGGTCAAGTTCAAGAAAAAAAAAAAATCTTTTTTCTTTTTAAGAGTGGGGGCTGGGAACCCTGGTTGATTCCACTAAAAACATCACAGACCAAAAAAAAAAAAAAAAAAAAAAAAAAAAAAAATCCACTCAAGGAAGTAGTGTTACATACTTGAAGAATTTTCTGAAGTTAGCCAAGAAAAATAAGCTACGATCAAGGAGGAAAAGCTGGAGGTTCAGTTTTCTGGAGATTGTACTTCCTGGTAACATAAAAACAAAAGTTAAATTCTGAAAAATTCAACTATGAAGTTAGCATCACATAAGAAACAATGGAAAATATTTAACTATGTGCATATGTTTGTACACAAACAGAAATAGATATAAACAGACCTTAATTAGCATTGTAGACTTTAATTATCTCTGTACAGTAATTGGGAATGGTTTTGTTCTGATTTATTCCATAACGCTTACTGTGTTCTGTTAACAACTCATTTTTTTCCCCTTCCAGCCCGTAATAGAAGGCTTTTACTGCATACTTTATTACATCTGCTTCTCATTTAATGACCATTGTTCTGGTCTGTCAGAGCGAGTGGCTATACAACTTCCCAAATCTGCAAGATTAAGCAAATATTTTGACAATGCCTAGTTTCTTTTTTCCTTTTTTTTTAACATATCAAATAAAAATAAAAGAATTTTTACTTACCCACACAATGTTAGGAGAGTCCTTAATCTAATGACAATAAAGAACCAAGCGGCAGCAAAATGTACTTCATGTGGCAAAATACATCAAGCAATTTTCTGTCCCATTTCACTTAAAAAGTCCTAAGAATCCTGCCTGAACCACACAGCTGGGGTTCATGGGAGCACTCCTGGACTGCAGGGAGGTTGTGGGCCCCCGGGCAAACCACCTGGAGACCTTCAAGCTTCTAGAATGAGACAGAGGCCTTCTGCTCATTTTGGAAGGCCCCGGAAGGTAAGCTGAATGATAGGTGTCTGAATCACTTACTGTGAAATGCCATTTTTAAAAATGGTCATGCTACATACAAAATTGCAATACCACTGATGGCATAAGGACCAGGGTCATTACTCTCCCCAAAGAAGGTGGATACAAATACACAAACAGAAGCATTTCTAAGCAGCTGGGCAGACAGACACAGAGAAAACAGGATACAGAGAAAAATCTATTAACCCATAGGCATTCATTAATTCTACAAACGATCTAATGGCGGGAAGCAGAAAATAAACAAACCAACAAAAGCATGACATGGACGTAAATGCTAAGAGGGAATGGTGTGTGGAAGATGCTGCAGTCACTGGAATGAGGGAAAGGGGTTAAGAACAGATGAGCTTTCAAGAGACAGTCTCTGCCTTTCAGAGTAGTTTAGGAAACAAGTTACAGAAAGATAACTAGGAACAGAAAGCAAGGTGACAGAAAGGACCTCATTAACCCCAGAGGCATACGCCTCTTAAAACTTTCTGGTGGGGAGCCTCTCCTTGGAGGCAGCAGTCAGGGAAAATTCCTGCAAGAAGGTCCTATGAGAGGAGCCAGAATTCTGCTAGAAAGACAGGAAAGAAGACATGGCGGGGATGGGTCTGGAGGAGAGCATCGGCAAAGACAACAAGAGGATGCAATCCTCTTTGGAGGAAGGAGAGGTTTGCCTTGTTGCTCTTACTTTGCTTCACATCTCCACTGGTTTGTGTTTA
The DNA here is from genome assembly GCF_024542745.1 of Macaca thibetana thibetana. Lineage (NCBI taxonomy): Eukaryota > Metazoa > Chordata > Mammalia > Primates > Cercopithecidae > Macaca > Macaca thibetana. Next base: position 145,435,677 of record NC_065584.1, read on the forward strand.
CTATGGGGAGGAAAGTACAAAGCAGGATATGCATGTACTTCAGGAAGCTCAAGTGCAAGGCCATGGGGTTCATTTCATTTTGGTAAACCACTTGTATTTGGGGTGGGCATCCCATTGAGCACGCCTCTGGAACAGTCCCTTCACTGTTAACACCACTGACTGGGCCCTTAATTGGAGCAGGTCTGTGCGTTTTAATAAATATCTTTGATGAGTTCTCTGGACTGTTCCATTAAACACTCATTCTATCAAAAATACCTGGTAGTTCTCTCTAAAAATGTTTTCATGTTACCACTTCCAGTTCTTTCTAAAGTTAGGCGGTACAAAGAAACAAAAATCCAAAAGACCTGACTTTAATTTAGGAGCCTCAAAGAGAGTGTTTACCCTAGAGCAGAGATTTCTAAAGTTGTAGTATTGGACTCGCTTGCCTCCACCCCCACCCCTGCCCTTCTCTCAAAACAGGAAAATAAAGCAGCACCAAAGCTTGAGGTACAGAACAAAACAAAACATGTTGGTGCAGATTTGCTGGCCTTGGTGAAAAGAATCTGAATCAGTAGGTCTTGGGATATCTTCACTTTTAACAAACACTGCAGGGCATTTCGATGCAGTTGGTTCAGGAATTAAATTTTGAAACACTTTTGACAAGAGGCAACAGGGTAGATGGCTTAAGAATGGGGTAGGAAGCTAGACTACAGTTCAAATCCCAGCTCTTCTACTTCCTAGCTGCGTCACCTTAGGAAAATAAACACTCTATGCTTCAGTCTCTTTATCTTCAAAATGGGATAATGGGAGCAATGTGTAAGAACTGAAAAATAGGTAAAGTACTTAGTACAGTGCCAGACATGTCGTAAGTGCATGAAAAATGTTAGCTACTATTAACGGTGGATTCATCTCGAAGTTATTTCAGCTAATGAGCCAAATTTGGATAGAGGAAGTACGCTGAAGCAGATTCCAACCAAACCAATGAATGAACACAGCTAAGCATAAAATAGAATCCTTATTAGGTATCCTCCCACCATCATTTCAGCATGGTCAGCACCAGTCTATAAGCTCTACAGACATCCTATACAGTATCAATCTCCTGTAGCACAATATGTCCTAACAATCCTCTTGGGCACAGACGCAGCCACAGGGCAGGAGACAAAGCCACAGAACCAGCAAGCACACACTCTGCTGCCTGACTTCATGGAAATCCCACTCAACACCAGTCTGGGAAGAGATGACCTTGCAATGCAGATCCAGTTAATTCAATTCAACAAGCATGTATTGAACGCTTGTGATGTATCAGAGATTCACCTAGATGCTGAGGAGAATACAAAGAGCAACAAGAAAATCACCCTGTCCTCAAGGAGGTCATAATCTAGTGGGAAAAAGAGATACAAGTAATTTTAAGGCAAGGTGGCCTGAGATGAATGCTATAATAGAAGATGGAAGAATGCCATGTGAACACAGAGTAAGTAGTAATTAACTCTGATGGGGGCAGTCAGGAAAAGCTTCCCTGAAGAGCAGACATAGCATGCCATTGTGAGAGATCAATAAGGCAAGCCTATGAAATTGTTTAATGACTTTATCATTCATGGAAACAACCCAGAGAAAGCCTGAGGGACCATCTCTGTCTCTGCATTAACATGGGTGTGTTTAAGATTTGATTAAATGTTTGTTGTTTCTATAACATTACATTCAAAAAAAAAAAAAAAAACCAAGTGTGAACATTTGTCTATTCTGATCTTCTTCAAAGAGAAAAAGAGTCCTAGAATACTTTTCTTTTTTCCAAAGCAAACCCTCTGTGTTAACAGCAAAATAAGAATGGCAAGTTATTGAACATATTATGAACTAGTTAGCCAAAGCGCAAGCCTGGGAAGGCCCATATTTGTTTTATGTAGCAATAAGAAAAAATACGAGAGTTTTTTTCCTTCTTATATATGGTTGCCTCTTTCTACCTGACTATAATCATTAATAATTTCTTTGGACCAGCACAGGAAACAGGTATTGATCACAATAAAACATTGCATCCACAAACACTTGCTATAGCAGGTTATGGTCTCCATGGAAACCCTCCAATAGAACCAATCTGAATTCAATTTCAGGAGTAATGAGAGCAGATAATTTTACACTCAATCAATCACTGTCAGCTGCTGTTATCAGCCAATCAGTCATTATGTCAGTCAGTCAGACTCTCAACAAACTTCTTCTGTGGCATGGTCAGATGAGAATGTTTTGACATCCAGAAGCAACATGAGAAAATTGGCTCATCTTTCCTGGCAAGATGCCAATGACACAGCAATGCATTGTGTTTGCTAAGGCAATAAACAGGCCAATCAAAATACACTGTGGTAGCGGAAGATTCTAGGCAGCAATTTCAATAATGGTTATGATACTGATGGCAGAGAAGTACTTTCGACCCAAAAGTCATATAGTTTAATCCTCTCATTTAAACATGAAGAAACAGAGCACCACAGAAGTTCAAGTATCTGCCCAAAGCTGCACAGCTAACTGGTGGAAAGCCCACGACTAACACATGAGCATTCTCCCCTTCCAGTGCTCATCCAGGATGCCTTGCTACTGCTATTCAGTGTCTTCTTTTTTGGGGCAAAAGGGTGGGGATATTTGAAGATTAGTTTCTAATTCTAAACAGAGAGCCCCGAGCCTGTGGGAGACTCACAGGATATTTGTGAGGCTTGTGCTTTGGAGCCAACTCAAACCTCTTGCTGTTTGGGGTTAGCTCGTCCTTGGCCAAGTACAACTTCTGGTTTCTAAGGAGGAACAAAAGATTTTGAAATACTACAGGGCAACCAAATCACTGTTACAAAATGAAATTTTCGATAAGTTTAGTGCAGGACTATCAAGAACACATGGATTAAATTCCCTAAAAATGCATGGGAGAGGGAGGTAAAATTTGAGGGGAAAAATCTGCTTCTGGCAAAATACAGTTGGGCTCTTGTCAACCTCAAACATTAGAAATGTCGGCATTTGGGAATTGTGAAGAATCTGAAAGGTGTCTGGTTTCCTTCTTTTTTCTTTTTACTGCATTATTGCTTTGTCCGTTTCTCAGAGACAGTTCTCTGAAGCTGAGGTTCACATTCTTCCTTGGTAAAACAAATGGTTGGGAGGCTGAGGCGCGCAGATCACGAGGTCAGGAGTTCGAGATCAGCCTGACCAACATGGTGAAACCCTGTCTCTACCTAAAAAATACAAAAATGAGCTGGGTGTGGTGGCGCACACCTGTAATCCCAGCTACTCGGGAGGCTGAGGCAGGCAAATCGCTTGAACCTGGGAGGTGGATGTTGCAGTGAGCCAAGATCGCACCACTGCACTCCAGTCTAGGTGACAGAGTGAGACTCTGTCTTAAAAAAAAAAAAAGATGGACCAGCTTGATAGTTCGCAAACTTCAATGTGCATGAGAACCTACAAAATCTGTTCAAAATACAAATCCCCAGATCCCACTTCTAGAAATTTTCATTCAGCAGGTGAGGCTGTGGCCAGGAATCTGCCTTTTTAACAAGGGGCCCAGGTAATTCTGATACACTTTCTCTGCCAATCAGTATTAGAAAACATTGGTTAACTAATGCTATTGGGTAAAGAATCTGGGTCATTTTGTTGATGGTAGTTTTCCAATTACATTCCTCCCCAAACATTTCAACTTCATAAGTTGTGTGTATCATCTATATCACAAGAACACAATTCTAATGGCTATGGTCACAAGCTTTCATATATATATGTATAGCCATTTTCTATTAGCTGTAAGTAGGCTTTATCTTAAATAGGTAGGTGGTAGGTGGTATAAGGGGCACTAATACACTCCATCAGAATTTGTCTAAGGCAAATAAGGTGAAAAAGCAAAGCAAGAAAATGGGTTCAGGCTTGAGCTAAAACTAGTAATTGCAACAAGAACAGCTTGGAAGCTTTCACATGAAATGCTTGCTTCATTTCTCTAGTCTGCTTGCCCGACCTCAGCTCACGATACCTATTTTATCTTCTCGCAAAACACTGATGTAAAGCTTTTTGCCTGTTTCTACATGCAATACTGATCTCTTCCCTCCATTTCCTTCTTGGCTCTATTTTTTTTTCTTTTTCTGATGCATTTCAGGACATCTGATGAGTCTTGCAGTGTGTTTAAATGATGATAAGCATATGACGTGTACACTAGGTAGACCATACACCCTATGAGGACACATCCAGTTCTTTTTTTTTTTTTTTTTTTTTTTTTTTTTGCCATTTCACCCCCTGAACATGTCACAGTTCCTGGCACAAAGCATTTAATAAATATTCATTGAATAAGTAAAATGAATGAAAGGATGGATGGATAATAGACAAGTAAAAACTAACCCATCTGGAGACTGAATGAATGCAAATACTTCAAAAGATCTATAGTTTATAATCATAATCGATAATCACTCATTTTTTCAAAGGTTGTTTTTATGGATAAAACTCTTGGTTAGGTGTTATTTACCACACAGAAACCAAAAGCAACTATAGTATTTTATAATTACGCCTTCCTTTGTAAAACCAGCTATCATACAGATTTTTCTTTGCAGTCTTCAGCTTATTTCATTTTTGTTATGACTGAAATGGAAATGTTCCTGGAAGCTAAAATAACTCATAGACATTGGGTGAACCATAGGGGAGACAGTCAGGAAGGGGGAGATGGAAAAAAACCAAACCTCACCAGTGCACTCAGCAACAGATCCTCTAGAAGCCTGTAAAAATTAAGACAACTTTAAAAACTCTCTTTGCCTCTCATCACTACACACACTCCAGGCTCACAGCCTTTCTGTATCACGCAGATGACAGAGGTAACCTTTAGGAGGCTTAACTTATCTCACGGGTAGGTTTCACAGCCTCATACCAGTGACGTCACAGGAAACAACGTTAAATCTTCCATGAAACAAGCAAACTGGAGGATAGATGAATTCAATGAGCTATCAGAGGTGCTTTCTATCCTATTAGAAAAAAGGAGGAAAGCAGGAAGGAAGGCAGTAAGAAAAGGAGGAGAAATTAACATTTTGGAGCATCCATTGACAACCAGGTGCCACACTAAACTCTTCATAATTTACCTCATTTGAAGCTTATTACGTTTCCGGGGGTGGAAATTCATAGGTTCATTTTATTGTATTCATGTATTTACTTTATTTTAGAGACAGCATCTCACTTTGTACAAACACCCAGGCTGGAGTGCAGTGGCACAATCAAAGCTCACTGCAGCCTCAAACTCCTGGGCTTAAGGGATCTTTCTGCCTCACATTCCCAAAGTACTGGAATTATAGGCGTGAGCCACCATGCCCAGCTCGTATGTTCATTTTATAGATGAGGGAAGTAGGACTCAGAGAAGTTCATCCCCCTACCCAAACAGCTAATGAACAATAAAGCTGGGACTAAAGTGATAGCAAATATTTACTAAGGACTAACGTCAGTCAGTTTCATCTGTGTTAACTATTAACTCATTGAATCCTCCTTTCAACCTTATGAGGTAGGTACCTCTATGCCCTTTTCAGAGATCACAGAACAAACACAGAGAGGTTAAGTAACTTGCCCAAGGAGTCACAGCTGGTAAATAGCAGAGCTGGGGCTAGAACCCGTGTGGTCAGCTTCAGACCCTCGTCTCTTAACTACCACACTCAGTCATTCTCTACAATAGGGTCTAGGTTGGCCTTTTTCCAAAGGCTAAGTCCTTTCTGGAATACAACTTTGATTTTATGTTTCTAGAGAAAACAAAAAAAGCATACCTCAATAATAGCCTATTAGACTTTTCCCAGCATGACAAATCATGTGTTTTTGTTATATATACAGATAGGCTATGTGGTCATAATTAAGGTGACCATATAATTTATTGTCCAAACCATGAAAGAGGGTGCTATCAATAATTATCCAGGGACAACAGTGGTAACCTGGAATTGTTCCAGGATGGCAAGGGTGCCTGGTCACCCTAGCCCTAATGAATACGTACACACACACACACACACACACACACACACGATTAGATATCATTACTTTCAGACACATTCTGATGCTATCGGCTGGAGGACGGATGTGGAATTAAATGCTTTCTAACACTGTGTGAGCCCATCCTCCTCCCACCTCAAGAGCTGCTAGCCCTTTCTTTACCTAATGCATTTCTTCTAACTTGTTTTCTCACAAAAGACTGTACGTAATTGGTCAGCCACGAGAGATTAATTTGTGCTTAGCTGGCTGAGCGGACACAAGATAACTCAATAGCGGATGATGCCAGGGCACGAACCAGCAGCTTCTCTCTATAAGCCTTCCTACCTACTCGGGACCTCATCCCTCCCTAGCCTGCTTCTTGGGGAACTGCCAGCCAAGCCCTTTACTTTATTTACCTCATTTTTGCCTGCCTGGAGAAATCCAAACTTGCAGTTTTTAAGTTTCTTCATGGGCCATTTTTCTTACGGAAATGGAAACAGTAGCAAAGACACCCAGATTCTCCCCTTCTAAAGCAATGCATGAAAGAGTGCACTGGGGTATGTGGATAGCAGGGAAACTGGGCAAGGGCAAGGTTATGCATATCCTTCATCCTGCTCACACTGTTTATAACTGCAGTCAGACACAGAGAGCAGGGTGAGAGTGATGGACGTGACAATGGCGATGATGGTGATGGGAAGACTTCTAAGAACTTACAGAGTGCTTTATACAGATGATCTCATCTAATGCTATCTCAGCCCTAGGCGGTGGGTGCAATTATCATTCCCATTTTAGAGACAAAAAACCAGAGATTTACAGAGGGCAACCATTCTGCCCCATGTCCAATCTAGGTAACTTAACCTCAGAGTTAACACTCTCACCCACAGGGCCTGGACATTCAAATGCACAAGTCAACCACAGATGACAAGAGTACAGGACAAATTGGACTGGAGAGATCCATGCCTCCCACCTCCTCATCTCACAGATGAGGACTCCAGTTCAGCTCTTTTTCCTCCTCCAGAAAATACTTACCTGTCAAGAACTTTGTAAAAATGAAATGAGAGAAGGTCAAAAACATAACCAAGAAGTGCTACATAAATGTTATCTGCTATCACTAGACCAGCTCTTAAACGCTATTTCAGAATGTATTACTTTAATAGAGTAATTTTTAAATACTTGGACAGCAGAGCTAATTGGACATCAGACATTGGAGCTAATTCCACCTAACCATAGACATGCACTGTGGCCTGGGTTTATGCCTGCCATACAGTTCCCTCCCAGGGCAGGTACATTTGCCACATCCCAATACACTGCCAGTAAAGATAAAATACCTTCTAATATACTTATAAAAGCACAGAGTGCAGGAGCTAGGGACTATAGAAGAAGGCAGGAGGCAAGGAAGTAAAGGGTTTTATTTTTTTTTAATGTGCCCAACTCCTCTAACCTGGTCCCTTTGCTTTGTTTGGCTGGTACGACAGGTGGTGACTCTTAAGCACTGTGTAGCCTGCTCTTGTGTCCAGATTATCCCAAGCAGCCTGGAACTTCAAGAGAATTTGCAGTAATGCACAAGTCAGGATTTGGTTCCCAGAGCAAAGCTGTGCTCAAAGGATTTGACATCAGAAACAAACCTAAAAAGAGCCACAAACACGAACCCCAGGCTCCTCCCACCCCCTCCCTAACTCACCAGTGGGGTTTAAAGAGATTCCATTTTAATGAAGCAGGATGGGCATAACACTTGGGAAGGAAAGGAAATCTGGCCTACCCCAAAGCAATTAGCTTCCTCTGCAAGGAAGAGACTGTGCTTGCGTCCTGAGGTTTTTATTTCATTTTTCCTCAAGGGGGTGGGAAGTTCGCTGGTCTAAGATTCACGCGCCTTTGAGGCTGTTCCTCAAGTGAGGAGACCACGTGGCTCTGTAACCCAAATGCCAGGCCCTTGGTGTCACCTTCTGCTTTTCTCAGAGACACCTTGGTGTCACCTTCCACTCCTCTCAGAGTCACTCTGCTGAGTCGCCCCATGATGAGGACATTATTTGGACCCGTGCTAATACAGTAGCTACCAGCCACCTGTGGCCACCCAGCACTTGAACCTGGCCAGACCCAACTGAAATGTGCTGTCAGTGCAAAATCCACACCTGAGTTGGAAGTGAATATAAATATCTCATTTTTTTACATGAATTACACGTTAAAATTATACTACTTTGGATATATTGAGTTGAAAAACGTATCTCCAAAATTTATTCCGCCTTTTTCTTTTCAATTCTTAAAAAACACGGCCACACAAATATGTAACACTGCATCTGTGGCTACCATGTGCATGCTATATTTCCACTGGACAGCATTGTTCTAGACGCTCGTCAGCTATGATGTGCGTCCATACACCAGCAGCATGTGTATCAACCAGGAGCCTGCTAGAAATGCAGAATCTCAGGCCCCATCCCAGACCTACTGAAACATAATCTGCATTTTCAGAGATCCCCAGGTCATTTGCATGCACATGAAGGTCTGCGAAGCACTGCCCTGGGCCTAAAACATTACTTGGCACACAAGAGGCACTTGAGAAATATTTGCTGAATGAATAAACGAGTTATGTCTAGGAAGCTGCTGTACTTGGGGCACTTGGGAAAATGTTAAGGGCTGTCTCTGGCTTTCTCCTTGGCTCAATTAATATTGATATACTCATCAGATTAATCACCTTTCATTTTAGTAGCTGATACGGTTTGGCTGTGTCTCCACCCACATCTCATCTTGAATTGTAGCTCCCGTAATTCCCACACGTCATGGGAGGGACCAAGTGGGAGGTAACTGAATCATGGGGGCGGGTCTTTCCCACGCTGTTCTCATGATAGTGAATAAGTCTCACAAGATCTGATGGTTTTATAAAGGGGAGTTCCCCTGCATATGCTCTCCTTGCCTGCAGCCATGTAAGATGTGACTTTGCTCCTCATTCACCTTCCACCATGGTTGTGAGTCCTCCCCAGCCATGTGGAACTGTGAGTCAATTAAACCTCTTTCCTTTATAAATTACTCAGTCTCAGGTATACCTGGGTTATAAACAGACCTCCAGCTGAATGTTAAGTACTTTAATGACTGAGAAGCTGGGGAGTACGGGGCAGTGTCTCAATTGCTGCAATGAAGTAAAAAGGCTGAGACAAGGACAGAAAGTGGGGAAGGTGAGTACTCTGAGGCACCCAAGCTGCACAGCACTGCTTGTGCTGGGATCACAAGGTGCCCAGATCATCCAAGGGGGGCACCAGGTATAGAGGGAAGAAGAAGATGCTACAACAGGTCAGACAGTGCAGAGAATGAGGGCAGGCCCTGGCCAAGGGTCAGGGAGAGGCTGGGCCTCAAGGCATACTGCAGTGTCCAGCAAATCAAAAATCTGACAAGGGACTGGCCTACATCCCCACTCCCCACTCCATTCCTTTCTAGATCTAAAATCCTCAACACAAATGGAATGTCTGATCACTTCAGCTATAAAAACATATAAAGCCATATTTTTCCCCCTTAAATCAGAAGCAAATGCTAAGGGAAAAGGACTTCATGGCATGCAGAGAACAACAGTCACAACTATTGTCTCTGTCTCCTGGCAGTCTCCCCCAGACATCTGCAACCCCCACCGGAACAACCTCAGACCAGAACGAGAGGACTGGAAGGTCGGTGGGGAGCAGAGAAAAAAGAAAGCAAGGACTCAGAAATCCGGGGACAGAGATTAGCGGAGAAAAGGGGAGGAAGTGAGACGAAGCAGTTACGTCTCAGAAGTTCCACCAGAAGCTACATGTGTGCATGGGAGAGGGAAAGGAGGGAAGGGGAAGTTGGGGAGAGAATATGAAGGTGTGTCTTAAATAAATTTCCCTTTTAATCAGCATGAGGACAAAGAGGAATCTACGTCTGGCTAGGGGGCACTGACAAACAGGATGGCCCTCGTGCAAACTCAACTTCCTCCATCCCATTCTGGTAAAATACGGTCAGCTCTTTCTTAGCTTTGATCATTGTCCTAGGGAATAGTCTCCCCCAGGAGAGGTGGTGGGCAGCCAGCCAGCAGGTTTCTATTAGCCAATAAGCCTCTCACAAAGGGGAAGGTGGGCTTGGGTACATGGAACTGAGTGTCATAACCATCCCACTGCCACCACGCTGGAGCAGCTCAGAGATCCGCCCGAGGCAGCCAGAGGCGAGCCGCAGGAAGGGTACTGCAGAGATGGTCATGCAAATGGAGGGTGGTCCCCAGGTCCCTACACCAAGCAGCAGGTGCCTTTGACAAATGTTGCTTGATACTTTTTAAGCAAATCCACAAACCCCAGCTGCACTGGGTGGGATATTACACAGCAGGACCCAGCACTGAACTGAGGAAAGGGAGCTAGAACTGATAACAGATTCCAACAGGCCTTCAACAGAGAGGGAACAAACAGCCTCCTCTGGTGTCAACTTGAAGTAAGGTTCTTCTGATTTCCAGGCTGCTCGGATGAAAAACGAGGACTCTTGGAGGTATTCAGAGCCAGCCTCCTGCCAAACAGTCTATACTTTGTCAAAGTGGAATTGATATTTGCAAGCTCAAGGCCCTTCTTGGAGAGCACCTTTGCTCGAAATGGCTGCCTCGGAGTTCTCAAACGCTGAGGCAGCTCTACCTAGTCCTTAAATTCTCACCTTGACTGGGACAAGCAGCCATTCCATAGCCACCTCTGGTATGAGACCATAAGGATTTTCTCTTTTTATTCTAGAAGGGGTCTGGGTCTCTGGCATGCTGAGCGGCCTTCAAAACCACAGAGGGCCTTCTTTGATGCCCTGGATGAATGGGTTCTGACCATCCTTATGCCCAGCATCCAGGGATTTGCACTAGCTCTCTTCAGTCACCTGGCACATGGCTGGGGCCCCCTGCAGAAGCCCTTGCCACACAGGAATAGGAAATAAGATAGACTGACCAGGGGACCGATTTGTGTTCCCTTACTTTCAAAGGATTTCAGAAGGAAGACCAGTTTTCTCATTCTATACTCACACTTCTCCTGCAGAGGAAAGCAACAGGGCTTGGGTTTTTGCGAGTGGGAGGGCATAAAACGCATTAACACCATAGAAGTGCCTCTAGAGAGCTTGGTAATTGCAGCCTCAATGTGTTCTCTACCTTCTTAAAAGGGCAAATGGAACCTCTCCTTGGAGTGTCTCTTACCTTGTTCTTGAGAAATGTATCAGGATAAAGGTGTCGAGAACGGTCAAAAAAAATTCAGTGAAAAATCTGAAGCATCACTCTCTTTTTGCTGTATTGTTCCATTTTTAAAATGGCCATTTTACATTTCCCCTCCTTGTTTTGCATCCGATAGTACACATAAAATTCCAATCCTTTATTGCTCCCAAATTATTTATATTCTCAATAGACCCAGAAAGAGAAGCAGAGGAAGTAAACTGTGGTCCTCTGGCCATGACCTTTTGCCTTGCTTTTCCCAGTTACGAAAAGGGATATATCATCATTCATTCAACAAGCATTTCTTGTGGACCCATTTTCCAGGATAGAACCATCCAAACCAAGACACTTCTTCCTATTGTGGCAAAAATAAGCAACGTAAATAAAACTCCCCAGAACGCAGAAGTGACTCACGTGTTTCTGTAAGTAGGCATTTAGATATGGCTTTGGAAAAGAAAACGCACACCTAAAAGAGGTTACCAGCATTTGAATAAAGTGTGTAACCTGGGTGTTCAAAACTGCACAACAGTTTCTGTGTGCTTTAAGTCATCATCCTTCATACTTCTTCCCCTTAAATTCTATTTGAAACTAAATAATATCAACAATACTTTAAGTAAGATTATGCTGGTATTACCGATGAAATTATATGCTGGTCTGCTTGGCCCGTTCTCATGCGTAAGCCTTTGATAACTTGTTCCTAGGTTATCCAATTCCACTTACCCGAGTGCCCACTTTATCCCAGGAAACGAGAGCTGAACATTGTGTCCTGGTTTCGTCTTTCCAGTGAGCCAGGCCTTCTGAGGCATTAGCAGCTCAGCAAGACCATGGAGGTGACAGAGGCACAGGCACACTCCAGATGCAGGGGCTCTGCCCTCTGTCAAGAGCCACACAGAAGACAGGACAAGACTCTTGTCCCAGGGGAACTGTTTTTCCTTTTGCCCCGCACCCCAGATGCCTTCGTGGCAGCCCCTGCCCTGAAAGCTCCATGAGCGTCATGCAGAGTAGCCTGCCTTTTTCCGACTGTTCTGCCTGACAGGGACTATCTGCTGGTGTGTGCAGTTGCAGAAATGTCATAAGCTCAGGACTCAGGAGACTGTGACGTCGATTCCAACAGGACCCATAGCGTCCCCTTGAACGATTCTCATCTCTGTGGGAAGCCTAAGGGGTGGTTTTAAGTAGGGGCTGACAGGGGAGTGAGGTCTGGGCTGCTTGTTTATAGCTCTTCAAGCACCGGCCATTTCCTGGAGTTTCATGGGAGTCAAGACCTACTTTTGGCCTCAGATACAGTCAAGGATCATCTTGATGCAAAAAACAAAATCACCTTTGAACCTCTTGCTCCACACCATCTTCCACTTTGGTTTTCCACTATGCCGTTGTATTGAGGACAAAGACTCTCCACGAATCCTTACTTTCAAAAAAATGCCACTGAGATAGTGGCTCTGAATGGATCCCCCTTGGATACCCCCACACGTCTGAACACCCTCATGTCCCAACACCACATCTGCTGAAGTTGACCGGACCTGAAATGCTGGCGGCTCAGTGTTTTTGGAAACCGCGGAGAGTTCTCCTGCCACAATTCTCTTGTTGTCGTCAAAAGCAATTACATGTTTCAGATGATGAAAAGCACTGTCATGAAAAGCTGGCACAGCAGCCAAGGAGACAGATGTATTAAACCACACGGCTTCTCAGAACTCCCACTTATGTTGGAGCTCAGCACGGAGATGAGCATTGTGATATCCCCTCCTCTAACATCCTCCCATTTGGATTTAATGCATGACGCTCGTTTTTGATGAGGTGCTAAATTCTTTCGGTGGACAAACACAAAGTTGCAGAAGTCAGTCATCATACAAGTCCACGTTCTCAAACGAAAACAGTAATGTCATAAATGCAAAGATGCTACCATAAAAAAGTACAGTAGGTGGACTTTTGTGAGTCAACATTATAAAATCTAGCATTTCTAACTGGTAGCATGAGGAGTACCAGTCTGCAGGATGTTAATGCACTGATAGGCTATAGACAATATATTCCACACTCACGGAAGTGGGGAAACTATAGGTCAGACAAAGCTACAAGTATTTCTTTCTTTCTTTTTTTTTTTTTTTTTTTTTTTTCTTTCTGAGATGGAGTCTCCCTCTGTCGCCCAGGCTGGAGTGCAATGGCACGATCTCAGCTCACTGCAACCTCCGCCTCCCGGGTTCAAGTGATTCTCCTGCCTCAGCCTCCTGAGTCACTGGGATTACAGACGCACACCACCACACCTGGCTAATTTTTCATATTTTTAGTAGAAATGGGGTTTCACTGTGTTGGCCAGAATGGTCTCGAACTCCTGACCTCGTGATCTGCCCACCTCAGCCTCCCAAAGTGCTGGGATTACAGGCGTGAGACACGGCGCTCGGTCCAAGTACTTCTTAACTGCAGGACTTCTCAGAGACTTTTAATATGATAATGAGTGCTGTGCAGTGAGACGACTCAAATCAATATATAGTCAACACATTAGATTTGACCACAAAACCCATTTCCCTGAACAACACTTTTTATCACCTCCTAGAGCTGGGGTCAGAAAACTACTGCCCATGCGGTCTGATGTGGCCACTGCTTGCTTTCGTAAATTTTCACTGCCCACAGCCAAGTTCATTTGTGTACATGCCATCCATGACTGCTTTCACACTGCAGCCGCAGCAGTGAGTCATGAGACACGCGCCCGTGGCTCACAAAGTCTAAAATATTTACTCTTTGGCCCTTTACAGAAAACACGTACAAACTTTGTCCTCTGAAATATAGTTTGGGAACCTACTTCATTCATGATATCAATAATTCTAACAAATTTCAAACACTTTTTTTTTTTTTTTTTTTTTGAGACGGAGTCTCGCTCTGTCACCCAGGCTGGAGTGCAGTGGCACGATCTTGGCTCACTGCAAGCTCCGCCTCCAGTGAGGCGGTTCACGCCATTCTCCTGCCTCAGCCTCCTGAGTAGCTGGGACCACAGGCGCCCGCCACCACACCCGGCTAATTTTACACTGTGTTAGCCAGGATGGTCTCGATCTCCTGACCTCGTGATCCGCCCACCTCGGCCTCCCAAAGTGCTGGGATTACAGGCCACCACCACGCCCGGCCTCAAACAATTTTTAAAGTCAACATTGAGAAGCTTTCCATGGTTAGAATTTAATAATTACAGTCAGTAACTCTCTTAAAGCATCGTGTCCATAAAGTAGAAAGACAGTGTGTGATTATATATGGTCTCTGTCTTCAGGGAGCTCCCAAGCTAGTTTGTGAAAAAGAGAACTCAAGGCACAAACAACTTGGGCGGGGGGGGCGGGCAAGACATGTTCTAAACACTGAGAGGAGGCAATATGGCACAGTAGAAAGAATGCAAGCAGGTGGAAGAGTAACACAAACACAGGGCGCAGAGTCACAAGAGTCAGGGGTTAGTCTTGGCTGTGATACCTTTTCCTGCGTTTTACTGAGCACTTATTATGTGCCAGGCACTGTCCCAGTTGCTTTCCATGAAGGATTGCTCTTTAATTCTTATCATAATGAATAGGTGCTATTATTATCCCAGTTTATGGGTGAGGAAACCAAGTCTTAGGCTGACTACCCTATTAAAATAAAGCACATACCTAGTAGGTGGCGAACAAGAGCCAAAACAAGTCTGTTGGTCAGCACCACGTTATAGTGGCTGCTTCTTAGGGGCAGCATGTATCCTCTGCATTTCCCCAGAAGTAGTGACAGAAGTAGTGGAGAGGGTAGTGCTCTCTAGGCTCTGACACACAGCCCATGTTTGCTGACTGAACAACCGCACAACGTAATGCTATGGCACCTCAGGTGGCAGGGAGGGTATCGTGGGCTGGACTGATCTTCAGAAGGTTGCATCTGAGCAGGGTGTGGAAGGATGGCAGAAGGAAGAGGGGAGTGAGGCACTCAGGGTAGACAGAAGGTGATACTGCCACATCCTCCACTTGGAAGGAATGTGAAAGGTTTTGACAAATCTGTACAGTTTGGAATGGGAACAGCAGAAAGTAAGGGCTGACTACCTACCTTCCACTACCCCTATCCCCACTCCCCCTAGGGGGTAAGGCAGACATAAGCATGCTTTGTGGGGCACACTGATCCACAAACTTGAAAGCCTGAGCTCCACTCAGCAGCGGCCTGGGCAGGATGAACGGTGGTGTGCAGGTGTTTGCGGCAAGCGTAGCTTCTCTTTCTCCTAGAGTCAATCCAGCGATCCCCTGTGAAAAGAATCCTCCACTTGACCAGAGTGCTCTGCATTGGCACCTTACGGACAGGAATCCTATCGGGTATTGCATCAAAGCATCCCACGGCAGTTGTAAGTGTGGCTCCACGAGAGTAAGACACCAGGACAGCTGTGCCACCTAGTGATGCTTGCCTGTACTGTCTGCATCCCAGAGAGTGGGAGAGGCTTCGGGAAGGACTGGTATTTGCTATTTTTGGCCAACACTTCTACATGCAAAGGAATCTGAAGTCTCCGCCTGGGCTTCAAAACAATTCTTGTGGTCTCACTGACCATTCCCGTAAGCCTCAGGGGACATGAGTGTCTTCAAGCTCAGAGGGAGCAGTCCAACTCTGCAGCACGAATTACCAAGGAACATAAAACACACACTTCCCCTCCTCCATTCCTGCCTTTCAGCAGAGAGGGAGGGTGCACCTCCTCTTACATCCTATTGTGACTGCAATAACCTGCATGCTTTCTTGAGCAGCCTGGAAGTCTTATGCACACAGCACTTGCTGCTTTCTCAACTAAATAGAAATGCTATCGTCTGCAGTCAGAAACAGAAAAGACAGAGGATGCCTGGTGAGGATCTGTCCTACATCCCAGAGTAGAAGAGTTAAAGGTGCTAACCATTAGAGTTATGTGGGTGCAGCTTATGCACACAGAGAATGATCAGTGTTTTCATTTAACAGGGACCTCTCCTCCATTCCCAAACACAGCAGTGGAGGGAAAGGCCTTTTAAGCCTTATTAAGGTTGAGGAAAAACTCTGGTGAAATTATACGAAATATTTTTGCTTCTTTCTGTATTTCAGATTCCTTGCAAGAGGTCCACTGGAAAGCTAGAATTCTAGAAGTCAGGATGGGAAAGCCTCATACGTAATGCTTTTCCTCCTTTGAATTACAGTTAACTCCACTGGTGCCACTGACACTGTTTTCATGTAGTGGTTCCAGTATCGTACGATGCTAACATATATATATATAAGTGAGCTATGGCTATGTGTTTTCCGTAAGAAAGGAAAACATCAGTCCAGGAGAGAAATGGAGGATGAATGATATTTATCAGATTGTAGCTTCTGAAAATGGATTTGCTTTACCAGATCAAAGATAAGCCTGTTTCTACACATCACCAATTCTGTGGGAAACATTCCAGATATTCTGAGAGTGCATTTTGAGAGTGAGTAGCTGGTTCCCTCACTGACTGTTTCTACTGTAAGTAACAGTATATTTCCATGCACTCTTGATTGTTATTATACAATTCATCAATAAGACAAAAGCAGAAACGATGTACAAAGAGACCAACAGGGAAGAAAGACGTGAAGATGAAAACGTCAGCAGCGTGCCATGTACACACCATTGGTTTGGATGTGCCCTGCACAAAAGTGTCCAGCCTGTACACCGCTTACCTAGCTGTTCACCTGGTACAAGATTAAGGAAGTGACAGCTTTTCCTAATTCACTGAAAGTGCCTTGGGACTAAACCATAGCACAGTGTAAGTAAAGTATCCTAAGGGGAAAAGAAAACTCCATATTCATGATCCTTAATCTATTTTATTGATTAAAGATTTAGCCAAATACATCACTCCTGCTTTTGTCCCTGTAACAACCAATGCTGTGTTATCAGGAAGAGAGAAAACCAGACCTGATTGGAGCTAGTCAATCACTCGGTTCTGAATCACTCTTTTCACCCAAAGTCAACAGTCTTGATTCCTCATATTTTAAGATGCTCATTGCAATGTACTGTCACTGTTTGCATACAGCTGTCAGCTGCAAAAACATTTTTTTTGAACACAAAAATCTGGCTTTTGCCCCCCAACCCCCACCCCCTTCCCGGGAGACTCCATGGTAGCCTACTGACTCACACTGACAAAAAGGACAAAGGCCTGGGTTGTCTCCACTGCCTGCCTGTCCAGAGGCAATTAGGCCTCACACAGGCAACCCCTCGGGCAGCAGAGAAAGCTCAGGGAGAAGGCATGGGGTTGTGAACACAGTTTCACGATGATTTCCATGGCCGCCATGAAGGCTCTGATCAGTTACAAATGGGCAGATGCCAGGATGACCCTCCTGATTTCCTGGTCCCTGCTGGACCTGGATCTGGATCTGGATCTGGTGTTTAGGGAAGAGCAAAGACCAGAAGAGAGAGGCAGAACCCCAGCAACAAAGCTTGGGTGTGCAATCTTTGAGAAGGCCTCAAGAAAACAAATTCTTGCTTCTCCCTTTTCAAGGGGTTACAGGGAGACGACACAGCTGATGGTTATTTTTGTAGCCAGATAACAAGTAGTGTTAAAGTTGGGCGTAGGTACAAATAAATGTGCTCCATTAAGAATCTACACAGCATGAAGACTGTTAGACTTCATGTATTCCTTTAGCACTCCCAAAGCATTAGATATATATGTATTAGATATATACGTATTATATGTTCATATATATATAAACATTCCTCAGGGAGGACTTCCTTCAGAAAACTCAATACTCAAGGAAAAGGAGTTAGGGGCAGTTTATTTTCATTATTTTGTTTGTTTTCTCCAAAGTTATTTCTTGAAAAAGGAATCCTTTCAAAGTAAATAAAGGAATCCTTTCAAAGTAAAATAGACTACATTTCATTTTTATCCCAAAGCTGCTGGGTGGTAGGTGTGACTTGGAAAACTGTAGTTTGTTTCAAGCAAATCCACTTGGATTGGGCATGAAGGAAAATAAAATTAAAGGATGATGATGAATAAATGGAAAGGTTTAAGGATCACTTTAGCCAGCATCTTCATACTTAATTGTTGCTTTTACATGTACGTAGTTTCTCCTGAACTCGACAGGAAACATATGGCAATGCGGGGAACAGAAAGAATAAGACGAGACACTAAACATTTGAAAAGAACTTTTATTTTCTGGAAAAAAAAAAAGTTCTCCCATAGATGCAACAGAATTAATCTTCATTAGTTAGCACAACTATACTCTTCTTAAATGTCTCAAATGATACTGTGTCTTCCCTTAGAGAGGAGGAAATCAGAGGACAGAAGGAATAATTAAGACAGTAGGGCTAGGGGCATAGCAACAGGATTGGAACCCACAGCCCCTGGATTTCTCATCCTCACTGAGGCATAAGAAAATTAGGCCTTTTGATTTAGGCTCCAAGCAATAATTAGCATCTAATAAGGTCCCTTCAATGAGGACTTTTATGTATATTTCCTATCACTAGTATATTATTTTAAATACTCTAATTACTTTTGAGGAGCTGGCGCTATACGAATAATATAGGTAAATGACACTATGAGACAAGGCACTGTTTGTAAAAGGCCAAACTCTTTGGGCTGTACTAATCAAACAATGGTTGACTCTCCCTTTAACTTTCATCATGCTTATAAAACAGTCTTTTTTTTATGGGGGGGTGGGGGAGCAGTGAGACAGGGTCTCACTCTGTTGCCCAGGCTGGAGTGCAGCGGTGTGATCATGGCTCAGTGTAGCTTCCACCTCCTGAGCTCAATCAATCCTCCCACCTCAGCCTCCTGAATAGCTGGGACTACAGGCGCACACCACCATGTCTGGCTAATTTTTGTATTTTTAGTAGAGACAGGGTTTCACTATGTTGCCCAGGCTGGTCTTGAACTCCTGGGCTCAAGGGGTCCACCTGCCTTGGCTTCCCAAAGTGCTGGGATTACAGGCGTGAGCCACCGTGCCTGGCCTAAAACACAGTCTTGAACTTATCTCAATAAGTGCAAGGTGCTAAAGATGCCACCTTGACCAATCTAAGCCTCCTCTTCTTTTCTCCATTTCTTGCTTTTTAAAAATTCAAATTTCTTTTCTGTAGTAAAGCTTAATAGCATGGGTTTTAACATGTTTTGAGGGCTGCTTTTCATTCAGACTTTTCACTACTCTTCATCACAGCAGTTCCTGACGTAAGCATGGCTTCACTAGGGGACTGGGGCCACAGTGAGAATTAATATTTATTTTTTGGCTAATGTTTACAGAGTGCCTTAAGCTGTCCAGCAAAAATCACTTATTTTCCCAAAGAAAACACACTCGTCTCACTTCTGTACCACCTCTCCCGCTCCTACAATGTCTTGCAGGTGCATCAGGTTCTTCAGGTGTTTCAGATGTTCAGGCCCTCTGCCAGGCCATTATTAGGCCCACCCTACAAAATGACTTTAGAAAAAAGGAGGCTGCTTCAAAAACTCCAGCTGGTTTTTTAAAGTAACACTAAGCAAAAGTACACAGGCAGAAAAATGTGATCATCTTGAACTTTTATCACACATCAAAATTTTCCTCCTATATTTTTAGAACCATTTCAGTGAAAGTGTAGAATGGCATTGCTAATGTCTATAGGCAAAGAACAGAATCATTAGGATTTGAGACATGTTTTCAGAAAAGTGCCTTTAAATAATTAACATCATGACACTCTTCCTCAGTTCTTCAGGCAGCAGAGTAAATGTCTCTTGACAGGTAATAGTCCTTTATGTGAAGCAACAACTCCAGTTTGGTCAAGGTAACTAGCGCTATTGAAAAGCAAGCTTTAATTAAATGCAATGTCTTAGAAAACCATGCTGTTTATAAGTAATAAACAACTCTTAAATATTCAATTCATGAGCTATCAACCCACATTCATAAAAGACCCACATACTACTTCTATGTTTTAAAAAGGAAGAGAGACATATTAAGAGTGAACACAGGTTAAAGAAAAGAACTAATCAAAAAACAAGAAACCAGGAAATGACATCGTCCATAGCGGGCACCCGTTTTGGAGTGCGCACTATGAACTTGCTGGCTCCGATGGTAAGTATTCTTACACAGGCTTTTTCATTTAGCACTACCCTAAATCCTGTGAGGTGGTCATAAGCATCCTTCCGTCAGATGAAGAAGCTGAGGTTTAGAGACATTAAGCATCTTGTCCGAAGGCAGTCGCTCTTAAATGGAAAAACCAACATTTTCTATCTGGAACTCGCTGAATCGCATGCTCCTTCCACTATTCACAGTGCCTCTCAAATAGAAGAAAGTCAAAAGAGGAGAAACTGAAGAAGTCAAAACCCAGGATTATTCAGAAGCACGGAATTAACCATATTCTGGGTAAATATGTGTTTTCCAGCCATTGGATCAACCATGATGTGATTCAAACTGGCTTTTATGAAAGCCAAAGATACCAGATGGACCATCCTTCAATCTGGTGTTTTTGTCATCTAAACATGGTTCTAGAAATCAAAACAAATAGAAACATAAAAAAATTTTTTTTTTAAATATGGGCAATCTCTATTCTAGAATAAAGGCAAAGAATGAAAAAATAATAATCAAAACCATTCCTAGAATAGACAGGGCCTATTTTAACATTTAAAAAGGCAGACACCCGTCCAGTTTCCTTCTGCAAATAGTCACCAATCAGTACTTCTGCTGAGTAGAGATAAAAATACCTGATGTGGTTTTCCAAAGGGCTTCTCACAGTATTTGGCCTATTCAACCTTTGCATCCGCGTTCCCTCTTGGCCCCTGACTTTTTTCAGGTGTACCATGAAAAGGCGATGCCTTTAATGATCCACATTTGACAAGACTGGAAATTAACCTTTTAGTGAATCTTTCACATTCAATGTGAAACAACAGAACCGGTGGTGATGTGACATTTTTGGTAGGTGAGCACATCAAAGGCGCCTGCCTTCAAGATCTCCCTGAACACCCAAGGGTATCTCAGGCTGCCAGGTCTCCTTAGACTCGACAGGCGAAGGGAGAGAGAGGAAGCCTGGGCAAGCTCTTGGAACATCTACATAAAGTGAAGGTATTCAAAGCTGCTTCTATTTAGGTCTTATGCACTTCATTACGCCTGGCTTTTTAATATTCGAGTATAAAAGAGAAACACAGGAAAGGGTCAGAATATTGTTTCTTACTGTCAAGCCCCCAAATGCAGAAATACACAAACATTTGACTTCTATGCCCCCACACTCACACGTGATCTTTCTGCCAGCATTTCTCGGAATGATCACGTTTAGAATTTCTGTTGGGAAGGCAAGTGCCTTCAGCATTTCTTTAGATGTCATGAAGCATTTTTAAACTGAAAGCACATGAAATTTGGAGTCAACTCATAACACTGACATGTCATGGTGAAAGTAACAACAAATACTCGTCTCTAAGGTACCATCTTTCTTGCACCCCCATACTCAGTGTGTAATGACCATCTCTGAGACACAGACATCTATAGAAACTTCTTGTTTCTTTGTCTCTTTTATTTCTCCTTAACACAGGGAAGCAAGGGGAGGAGAAACCATGGAAAAGTACTAGCCTTTGTACAGAGCCACCATCAAGATCCAGCACTTAACCCGGAGCACCCCACCCATACTTACTAGAGATAATGATAAACCTAAGTAGACGGCTTGAAACTCTAGAACTTCTAAAATCTCTCTCTTCATTCGGGAATCCATCCTCCTGGAAAAAAGATCACCATGGATGGGGAAGCTTGAAGGACAGGCATTTAGATCTGAAAGGCATTTAAGAGGAGATTCAGCAAAAGATCCTGTGGGACTAAGGATTTTGCGAGTCATTCTTACATGAGCGTGGCTTGCTGCTGACTGAGTAGGATGTTTTCTCTGCTGCTCAGTCCTCGCCCCTTACAGGCTGGAGTAGTCGGGGAGGCCTCCTGAAAGAGGAAGGACTCTATAATCAGACTGTGATGAGGGCACAGGGTCCCCTGGTAGGGAGGGGACCAAGAACAAAGGAGGAGATAAGAACACGCAAGGTGTTGTGTGAGACTGTGAGGAAAAAGCATTAGTAGAAAGGTGACTTTTAGATGAGGGAAACATCGATCAGAAAGGCAGAGTGTTGCCAGGCGGAAGAAAGCTAGAGTTTTGGAGTTCTTGCACGGGGAGCTTCTGAGCCACTCTCGGCTCCCTTAACCATTGGACGAGTGCATGTGCAGGTGGTGCCAGTGCAGGAGGAAGAAGGAAATGTTTTAGGGAACATTAATCTTACTAGATGGTCCTGGATAACTTTGAAGGAAGTCAGCTCAGGGGTGAAGAAATCAGCTTAGAAAGCAAGGAACGTAGTGCACATAGGAGGAATTAAGGCCCTGGGTTCAGATCTGTGATAGAAGTAAGCAAAGGAGGTAATATGAAGAATGTCAGGAAAGTTACACACTAATTGAATATCAAAGGGTGAGCTGGGGAAGAGAGAACAAAATTGCTGATAACTAAGCGTTTGTGCTGAAGTGACGAGAAGAATGATGCCAGTGTTCACAGAGCCAGGGGATTCAGGAGACCCTCTGTCCCTGCTTCTATGGCCTAGCCCTTTGGACCTTAACCAGATAGATCACACTGTATCATAATGTGGCACTGCTGCTCATTCCACTGTAAACTAGGCAAGGACAAAGTCTCTATGTTTTCGGCCTTTCTACGTTTAAGCATCTGAAGCCCAACGCCTAACACAAAAGAGGTGGTCAGTAAAAAATCTGCTGTAGGTTTCATCATTAAAACAGGTCAGTAAAAAAACCTGTAGGCAGGTTTCATTTTGGAGGAAGATGAGGTAGTCATCTGGAAAATATGGCGAATTTATGGTGATAAAGCATTTCCACCGGCATGACAAATGTTGAAATTTTGGAAAGTGAGGTCATCTTTGATTTCTTCCTTAATTACTAACTACCTCTGCCGTTCCTCTAATAGTACGCAATTACTCATGCATCTTCCTCCTAATGTCTATCAGTCATAGCTTTTCCTTTCCAATGGGCAGAGGGATGTTACAGCTCTGAAGACAGATTAGTCTACTAGAGAGAGAGCAGAGAGAAGATAAGAAAACCAGTGACTGAGCCTCAGGGGATGCCCCTATGGACGCAGAGGAGGAAAAAGAGGAACGTCATTCCCACTTGCTGTAATAGTCAGAACAACCAAGATCCTTGCCTACTGAGAGAAACATAAAATGTAGGCCAGTGGGGCCACGTGCAGATGATCTCAGGTATAAGATGTTCACTGCACACCTTAGAGTGATGTTTACTCAGCCGCAGATAATGATATTTAATTGTCACTCTTTGAAAGATAGTTCACTTTAAGTTCCCTGAGTAGCACAGAGTTATTCAAATGTACCTATTTATTACAAGACCATTGTATAAGCAATTAGGAATGTTTCTGGAAGAATAGAGAGTTGTAGAAATCTTCCTTGCTCCATTCAAAATCTGCTTTGAGATACGCTATTGCGATTTGTATCAACAGAACCTTTCCTCCCACTAGGAAATTAGAGCCCAGGATTTCCTGCTAGTTATGAGTTATAATAAAAGATTCTTCTTCTCAATTTTTTTTTTTATGTGTCCTGTCCCTAAATAGGGCTCAGCCTGAAAGCTGGGATAAGGACAGATGGTCTCAAGGAGAAAAATGACAGTGAATTCAAAGTTCCCGTTTTGGCAGCTAATCACCCTAATCAAGAAAAAGAGAGTTGGTTACTTTCAATAATAAAATCATTCTTAAAATTTAAGGATGAATTAAAACCGTTCCACATTGAAGAAGAAGAAGAAAAAAGCCTTTCTGACAAGTACCACCCAACTACTAGTTCCATGCAAGTGGAGGGGTTTCCGTATTATCCGATTTATCCTCATTGCCTAGAGCATGATGTGGTTCCAGATCTCAGTCAAACCCAGGAAATGAAGAGACTGTAAACTAACTCCTTTCAGGGAGAGACAGAGTTCACATTTCTCAGGATCTCCACTATGCCTAGTATCCTGCTGGGCCAAAGTGCGTGCCTGGTAAACACGTCCCTGGTACTCTGACATCTCTTTCCCGCATTCCTCTTGGCTCCCCTTCCTTCCCCTCCCCATTCTGCTCCCGGGAGAGTTAATGCATTGCAGGAACCCTTCTCCCAGGCCTGGTTTCAGGTGGCTGTCACGACAACACCCCCTGAGAACAGGCACTTGCCATGGGTGCCCTCCAGGTACACCTCAGAGTAGGGGTTGGGGGCAAGGGTGACCCTGAGGTCCACAGCAGGGGATGAAGTCAGGAGACCCCACCCAGGTAAATAACACCTCTCTTGACTCCCAACCAATGTCAGCTGCTCAAGGAAACTGTGGACTCCTCACTGGGGTGAGGTTCTAGCTTTCTCATGCCAAGAACACATGGGGAAGGCAGTTTGGGATGCTTCAATGATCCAGCCACCTCACTCTTTCTAGTGAAAGGAGAAAAATGGCTGGAACCTTACATCAAGACAATGGAAAATAGGGGTGTCCAATATTTCGGCTTCCCTGTGCCCCATTGGAAGAATTGTCTTTGGCCACACATAAAATACACTAATAGCTGATGAGCCCAAAAAAAATTACAAAAATATCTGACAATGTTTTAAGAAAGTTTACGAATTTGCATTGGGCCATTTTCAAAGCTATCCTGGGCAACGTGCGGCCCATGGGCCATGGGTTGGACAAGCTTGATATACAATGTCAAGCCAGAATCTAAAAGCAGGTATCCCCAAAGTCCTCGTGGCTGAGGAAGGAGCTGCTGTTCTTCCTCCCTGGAATTTGGCATTAAAGGGCATTGCAGGGGCCGGACGCGGTGCCTCACGCCTGTAATCCCAGCACTTTGAGAGGCTGAGGCGGGCAGATCATGAGGTCAGGAGATCGAGACCATCTTGTCTACCATGGTGAAACCCCATCTCTACTAAAAATACAAAAAAATTAGCCAGGCGTGGTGGCAGGTGCCTGTGGTCCCAGGTACTTAGAAGGCTGAGGCAGGAGAATGGCATGAACCCAGGAGGCGGAGCTTGCAGTGAACTGAGATCACGCCACTGCCCTCCAGTCCGGGTGACAGAGCGAGACTCCATCTCAAAAAAAAAAAAAAAAAAAAGCGGGGGGGCATCGCAGGAAGTGCTGATGTCAAGGTAATGTGGCCAGGCATATCTGTTGTTGCTGACCTGAGGTATGGATGCTGTGAGCAGGGGCTTGGTAGGCCAGGAGAGACAAACTTCTGACCTCGCCCCTCATTCTAAAGTGTAATTCCCAGATTTTCAGTAACTTATGTACCAACCTCTAAGCCCCTTTACGGTTTATTCATTCCTAGGTATATTAAAAATAATTCAGGTTTACATAATCTTTCCCTAATTGCAAGAGTTAAGAGGAAATTTAAACTACTGTTTTAGTTGTTAGCCATATGGGAATGTAGAGATACAGTGTTATGCATCATTGTATCACCACTTTGCATACAGGAAGCACTCAATAAATGTTAATAAGGCCGGGCACGGTGGCTCACTTGAGGGCAGGAGTTCGAGACCAGCCTGGCCAACATGGTGAAACCCCATCTCAACTAAATATACAAAATTAGCCGGGCCTGGTGGTGTGCACCTGTAATCCCAGCTACTTGGGAGGTTGAGGCAGGAGAATCGCTTGAACCTGGGAGGCGGAGGTTACAGTGAGCCAGGATCATGCCACTGCACTCCATCCTGGGCAACAAAGTGAGACTCCATCCTCCCCCCTCAAAAAAATGTTAATTGGCTGAATAGAAATCCTATAAGTAAAGACAGTACCCCCACCGCATGGGGCACTGCCACCTCTTCACCACGTCTTCTTGGCTCTGAAGGCCTGACACTGCTTTCATTGCAGACACAGGCCTTGTCCCACACGGGGCTTTTGCTGTTCTGTTTGGTCAAGCCACAGAACTGGGGAGATGGCCTTGGGCCCAGCTTCCCAAGTTTGTCTCTTTCTTAGCCCTTTCCCTGAGATGCAGCTCCTGTCTTGCTCCCCCAGCCCCTAGCCTCAGCCACCCTCTACTCTCTGCAGTGCTGCATGGTTAATTCTGAATTTCCTTTGCAGCCTGCCTCTCTGTGTCACTCTCCTTGGAGAGTGAGCAGAGCAGAGCCAGATGCCAGGCCTGGATGGAGTCAGGGCAGAGGTCTCAGAGGAGGGAACCTTTAGGGGAGTGTTGAGAGACAGGAGGAGCGAACCAAGTAGAGAAGAGCAGGGTGAGTGATTCAGGCATAGGAAACAGCTTGGGTAAGATCTTGGCCTGTCTGTGACCCCTGCTTCTCAGATGGGCGGCCTTCAGGAATCTCCGGGAGCATTTGCATATCATGTGTATATTAATTTATGTATTTAATGTATGCATAGCATTCCTATCTGGAGTGATGATAGTGATTATGCTCCCTCCTCTCCCAACTGCACAGGGATGCAACAGGAGTGCCTTATCCAATTGAAAAAGCAGTCTCTATCCCCGAGTGAGGGTATTTCCACGCTCACTACCAAGGTTCAGGGACACGCTCCCCAGGAAGAGTCTGTGATGAAGCACGTGGTAGAATAAGGCATCCCACTCCATGTGAACTCTGTTTGCTATACTTGTTTTTTTTACTAATTTATTACGATAATCTGAAAATGACAGAATTTACACAGTTGGAGTATATTACCTGAGATCCCACCACATAAAGAACAGATCATAATATAAGGCACGAAGAGTGGGAACTCCCAGACCCGGCGTATTCACCAGTGTGCTCCCTGACCTGAAGAACACAGCTGCCAAGTGCCAGGCTGGCCCTGTGAAGCCCACAAATCAGGACACGCCACTGAATGGCACCACCAGCAACATAGCCTTCCCTTAGAGACTCGATCATATCTGATCCCTTCACGTCATCGAACTGCTGATGTTCCTAACTACAAATTGAGGCTCCACAGAAAACATGGCTTCTCTTTATTTTAGATTATCTTATTTTATAAGACTCAAGAATATGTAAAAGATATAGAGAAAAAAGGCAGACAGAAGCCACTGCCCAGTGAGAACCTGCTAGAATATAAAAATGCAACTCAATAAAGGAAATAGTTACCTAGAACCTGGTATACAGTAAATGTATAAAACATTTTATCTTTGATTATCTAAATGTGAAAAGGAATTCAGTGAAGATCACTTGACCTTCCAACTGTACAAAATGAATTTTTGTACATTAGCATGATCAACCAACAGTGCAATAAAATGTAAAATAATATCTTAGAATCAGATTAGCCTGGTTGAAATCTTTGTCCTCCTAAATTGTATATCCTTGGAAACACCCTTGAAAGTTTCTAAAGGCTCAGTCTCTTCATCTTTGAAATGGAGATACCTGCCTGCTGAGGAGATTAGATGGTTCATGGATATAAAATATTTAGAGTGCTGCCTGGCATATGTGTGTGGTCAATATTAACTATTGTTATTAGAAAAGAAAAAGAACATGAAATGACAGTTCTTCCATTTAAAATTCCCAAATCGGGTTTCCTGTGAAAATGGTAAAAAAAAAAAATGAGCCAGCATTGCAGAATAGAGAGCACGTTGGGCCTAGCTACTGAAACTGGGAAAACACTGGCAAAGCCAAGTTCTTCTCCTGGTGTTGAACTGCCTTTCCGTCTGGTGTGGGCACGTCAGTTCACCTTGCCGGGGCTCTCTCTTGCTTCAGAATCAAGTGTGAATGGAGTTAGTGCTGGATAATGTATCAAGCCCATTCCAGCCACATTCCAGAGTCAACCTCCAGGGCAGCTGTGATGGCAAAAGTCAACACAGTACATTTTATAAACCATAATTAGAGGACAGAGTGATCAGGCCTATTGCCCACATTATGTAATTAGCCCTCTGCCTCCAGGGAGGGAGTGCCTGTGTGCAATTATGCAATCACATTTTGAAGGGAAAGACACCAACTCACATCACATCATCAAGAATAATTATGATTCACTTGTGTCACAGTTTCCATCCACGAAGGTTGTCCAGGTAATTTTAGTCTGTACCTTTGTAGTGCCAAATATTTAAATAGTTCCTTATTTTTGCAATGCCTTGCAATACAAAGGCACATTTACATGACCCACTCTTACTGGCTTTATATTAGACTGGTAAGTTACATCCCATTATACCTGGACCATAACCTGGTACTCCCACACATGCAAACTTCAGGGATCTCAAACTTTCAAACCAAGAAAGTCATCACGGAGCTTGTTAAAAATGCAGACCCTCCTCCCTCTATATTGATTCTGCAGGTCTACTGTGGAGCCCAGGGATGTGCTCTTTTTAACAGCCTCTCTGAATTCCTCTGGTGTCAGTGGTCCACACCATGAAAAAAACCCTAAGATTTACCATGGATAGCTTTGGTGGAGACAATGCAGATGGTTGCAGGACCAGCATTACATGAATTGAGGCTTCTGTGCCTCCCCCAGTCATCAGGAAGCATGAAAAGCTACTGTCCAATCCCCCCATCCCCTTTCCTCGCACAGAAGCAGAACTTTAGAATTTCTAGGCTATAAGCCAACTTGGGAGCAGTAAGCGTTCCCCAAGTTCCCCACTCCACCCTGTCCTTTCACACATAATGAAGCTGCTTCATTACCTGCCCTAAGCTACTTAACTCACTCTTCCCCATCTCCCCTCAACAGAGACTAGCAACAATCACTAAGTGTTCCTAGTACATCAAGCAAGGAGAATCTTGAGTCCGAGGCAATTGAGAAAGGAACGTATCTAAGGCTCCAGAATGTATCACAAATTAACAATAGTGTTATCATTTGAAACTCAGTCAAATGTCACTTCTTCCAGGAAGCCTTCCTTAAAGGTAACCCCTCCCCCCAGAATCTGTTTTAGATTTTCCTCCTAGGTAATAACATGACATGCCCACGAAAATCTTCACCACAGGTAGCAAGTATCAAATGTACTATAACTGTTTTATGTACACTATGTGCTCCTTGAAGGTGGGTGCCATATCTGTACCATCTTTACATCTGCAGCTCCCCTCTGTTTCACCTGGTTAACTCTTACTACTCTAAGCTAAATGTCATTTTCCCATGAGAGCCTTCCCTAAAGTAAGTCAATCCTTACTATAAATGCTCATGCCACCCTTTTCTTCTCTTTTGCAACACTTCATGATGCTTCTATTTTCCACATTGACTGGTTGAACCATGTCTCTGCAATCCCACTAGCTCCATGAGGACATCAAAAGGGAGTAAAACAAAAAAAAAGGTATTCAAATAATATCTCTTGAATAAAGAAACAGATTCAGATGACAATAATGCTAGCCTGGGAGAAGCTGGTCAGAGAATATGGGGCAGAGTGGGATACCTGGATATTCTACGTTTAAGGTGCTGTTTGATCTTGGTTGCTTCCTACTTTTGCATTCAAAGAATCCAGTATAAAGCTCATGCTGGTACAAGTTTGACTGCAACACTGGGAGAGAAAGGACCTTTTAGAGCACAAAAATGATCTCTACCAAGACCTTGTTTCCATTGCATAATCCATTTCTTTCATGCAAGACTCTGACCCTACTCCTTTAATCTGACTACGTTTCATATTCTCCAATAACCTCTCCATTCTACCCAAAGCAGGCAGTTTCTCTTTCTACCATGGCCAGTGTTCCCTTCAAGGTTGGTTGCAACTTGGGTGAAATATCTCAGTGGAAAGCCAACAACTGAATCCCATACTCAATGTTCCTCTTCTGGGCTAGGGTTTGGGCCTTTTACTTATGTCTACCTGTCTGAGAAATTTACTAATGTGTCTAGTGATTTTTACGACTGTAAAGACCCAGTTTGCAAGGTATATTGGCACTCATCTACATTCTACTTGCAACAGGAGCTTCCCATTTCACCTATCACTCATCAACTTTTAACAAACACGGCCTAATGATTCCATGGTGGTAGACAGGCATTGTGGAACCAGAAATGAACACGACTCTGCCATGTGTTCATTAGCCCTAATAACACTTCAGAAAAGAAACTTGAGAATGTTATATGTGTACTATAAATTTCTTTCACCCGGGAAACTTTTGTTTTAGGACTGAAATGATAAAGATGTGAGTAGTCTACAACTTCTACAACTGTGGGAAGAGAGGGTATTTTCTTTAAGAACACAGAACACCATTTCAAGAAGTTCTAGCTCTTTTTGGAACCAAGTAGGTAAAAATGTCATTTCTCAAGACCAAAGAGTCCAAATCTTCCTTCTTCCAGATCCACATGCTATGAAAGGAAAGAGTTCATAAGATCAAATAAAAAATAAAAATAAAAAATGAAAAAAAAAAGATGGATAGCCTAGGCCTTGGTCCACTGAGCACTGTCAGTTTTGGCAGTTGCATTGAAGGTACAATCATGGAAAAGAACGCCTGCAACCCTGATTTCAATGTCAAAGGTTAAAGATTTAACTCAAGGCCTCTAGCTCTCCCAAGTTAACCATTATTGACATATTATCTATGTATCTATGCATTAGTCTAAACTTTTTTCTTTTTTTATTCTTTTTTTTTTTTTTTTTGGAGATAGAGTCTCACTCTGTCACCCAGACTGGAGTGCAGTGGCGTGATCTCAGCTCACTGTAACCTCTGCCTCCTGGGTTCAAGCGATTCTCCTGCCTCAGCCTCCTGAGTAGCTGGGATTACAGGCCCACGTCACCACGTCCAGCTAATTTTTATATTTTTAGTAGAGACGGGGTTTTACTACGTTGGTCAGGCTGGTCTCCTTACCTTGTGATCCACCCTCCTCAGCCTCCCAAAGTGCTGGATTATAGGTGTGAGCTACTGTGCCAGGCCTAAACTTTTAAACTCTCATTAAATTTTAACTTGCACAGTTTGACTTATAACTGTCTCTAATGATGTTGATGATGAGAGTAATGGTAGCCATTTGTTAAATACTTTTATAAATTTCAAGAATTATGGCAGGTGTACATGCACCTCTCATTTAATGATTTTAAAAACAATTTTAAGATTATTTCTTTCCTTTTCAGATAAGAAAATCAAGAATCAGAATGATTAGGTAAAATGCCCATGACCAGACAAATAAATGGTGGAACAAGGATTTAAACACTGGTGTTCTCATCCAGTACACCGTGGTGTCACCCTCAAAATATATACATATGTACTGCTGCCAGGTTCAAGGAACAAGTCCAAGTTCATGCAGTACCGTTCTATAATGTTCATCCCATCCATTCTCAGCTTCCTAAATAAAAGATACTAAATACATTTGCCCTTCCAAGGTAATATCTGACATTCCTTGGCTACTTTAATTACCCCTCTCAGACCCTTCCTTGGTTTTGTTAGGTTGTTCTTGAGGAGTATTGGTCCAGCTGTAGATGATATTACGAATGACCAGAGGGCCAGAGACATGCTTTTGGTTGATTCCAGCATCCTCCATGATCATCCTCCATGATTATACCCAGCACTAGGTCTCTGAACCAAAGCCATATTTTGGTCAAAATATCTGGAGAAATGTCTGACATAATTTATAAGCCCATTTTCTAGGTTATCACCTATAATTCTGGCTGCTCACCAACAATTAAAACTTGAGGTGTTTCTTTTTCCATAGGCTTGGTTCATATGGATGCTCTTCAGTCTCTTTTTAACACACTTGGCCCATGATGGCTTTGTATTTCACTGTTAGAAAGATTCAGAAGTTTCACTACACAAAAGGTTATAGAGAAGTGTTAAACTGGATAAGCTCTAACCAATGCTTAATGGTTAGTCCTGTCTATGGAGGACTTTTCCACAGTTAATGGTGTGTCCTGTCTATAGTTCTCCATTCAGAGAAATAACATTGTATATCTAACCACTGTTTCCTCTCTTGAAGATAGCCTCCACCCATGAGAGTGTTTCCTGTGATATTACGGTCATTAACAATTTTAATGGAAGGAAATATCTGGAAAAATTCACTATGTCAATTGTATTTATTTGTCAGAGTCTCATGATAATGGTTCAATTGTTCCATGTTCCTTGACATCCTGGACTCAACTTCAGAGTATTTCATTGCTCTGAGCATCTAAATGTACACAAGCAAAGCAGAGTAGGTGGTTGCACAGTTGTTCTATAAATCTGAGCCATCCATTTAATCAATATAAACTATTCTGGGAAGAACAGGATTTCTTTGCTCACAGCAAGAGTCTCAGCTATTGGAAATAACCACATTCACCCATGTATAAGCTTTGGCTTAGCTCACTTAGCTCAAGACCTGCAACAAGTCACCCAATAAAGTAGCAAAAATTTTCTTGGGCACACAAGCGGTTAAAACCATTTCTCCACTAAGTGAGATGCAGAAACAAGTACGCTTGAAAAAACAAAGAGAAATTAGTCTGATAATGGAAAACCACTGAAAGCAATTTATGAACCATTCCCCTGACAATATATAAACTCTTAATATACCGTACATAATTCAGGGTCGGTCTTCTTTTGATTCCTTCCTTCTAATCATCCACCTTTCTAGCAGTAATACTGACATCTGAATCTTTTTTTCTCACTGTTTCAAAGGGATATACAATAGCAAAAAATGGCTATGCAGTGGATGAAGCTAAAAGCTTGTATCGTTTATTCAATGGTACACCTCTGATAATTTAAAAAGAAGGTTAATCAACCAGCTGTAAAACCAAATATTTGCAGAATCTAAGCACTTATGTAAAAATCTACATTTGTAGCTGTGTGCCCTTAAATAAATAAACTAGTTGATCACCGCAAATTAAAAGAACTTAAATGGTAAAAACTGCCATTTCCTTAAAAACTATGCTAACTAAGAAAACACTTTTGCAAATAAAATTGGGTGGAGGATCTAATAAACAGGGAGCGATGGCATCCCAAAGGAGAAAAAAGCAAAAAGAAATTTCAGAAAAGATAACAAATTAGTTTAGCAAAGTCACAATAAGAGGGCAGACAAAAATAAAGGCATAGGATGCAGCGTCCAGGGAAAGAGGAAGGGGCGAGTGGAAACAGCTGGAATTGTTCAGCTGTGTCAACATTCGGCTGTTTCACAGATTGACTAGCAAAGTGTCATCTGAAACCAATTACATTCCCAAAACCCCACGGACCCAGTTCATAACATTGATTAATCCACATTGTGAAAAAGTCCCCAAGCAAAACTAGAACAGCTGTCAGCCCTTGGAGCTCAAAAAACAGCAATTGCTTGAGGAAAAAAAAAAGAAAAGAAAAGAAAAAATCTCCTCTTGAAATTTTAGGGATTTTCAGTAGGTATGTCTACTGAAACCGAAGATAGATTTAAAACTAACTCCTCCACCTCCTGTCTGTTTGAGCACAACTGGCTATAATTAGAAAAGCAGGGGTCATGTTAGAATAAACCCAAAGTCCATTCCCAAAGTCAGAACAGAACTGCCTCACAGTCTCTAATACCTTGTATCTTTTTGCTCCTTTCTGGAGATAACACCATCGTTTGACGTTTTTAAAAGTATGTTTATTTTTTTCTTCTCATTTTAAATGCATTAATCTACTCCCTTTGAGCCCATAAAAATGTAGTTATATGTTATACATTTTCTATTAAAAGCTGTTTTCATACCGTTTGTTCTATTTCACAGAGGTAGAAGAATACATAATGTCCTCAATTTGCAAGCATCCAAGTTGTGCATGAGTCAAATACAAAAATGGCCACCACACCCCTCTGATGTGCAAAACTACTGGTATAGGAGCCTGTAAAGGTGTTCACACACCCGTATGCCCCCACGGGATCCTATATACCCCGTACCTTCTAGCAAAGCCACTCATCCAAAGATGACACGCTCATGGCAAATGCCTTGGCCTTGCCTCTGAAGCTACTGCAGCTAGAAATCCAGCCACCAGGTATGGTAGAGGAGATCCCAACATCATATAAGCAGCCACGAACATCTCCTTAAGAAGTCTGCATTTCTGTAGACCCTGGCCTAAAATCACCAATGTGAGGATGCAGAAGTTGTAGGCATCTGATCCTTTGGATGGATTTTTCCCACAGAAATAAAATACATGCTTATTCATTTGCTCATTCATTCAGCAAACATTTATTGAATGTCTTTTCTATCTCAAACACTGGGTTGTACCCAAAAAAGCAATGTTAGTTTACAAAATGTTTGCACATGCTGAATTTTGTAGATGGGTAAACTGAAGCTCCAAAAGGTTTAGTGACCTGCCCAGGGCCATCTAACTAGTAGGTGTTGGAGTTTGTACTCAAACTGAAGGCTATCTGATACCTTTCATACTCTTTCCAAAAACCATATTACTATATTATGCCTGACACAGGTTTTCATAAGCTAGCAGGGGAGCCCAAAAGCATGCAAAATATAGTTTCTACCCGGAAATGCATTCCAAGTTACAAAAAACTGGGTATAAATTGGACTTTAAGAACATAAGCGGTTTACATATTCAGATTACACTCTACTTTTGCTCTCTCCTCTGTAAATACCCCATTAGTAATCTAATGGACTCCTCTGCTGACAAGCCATAGTGTAATTGCAAGTTTTATGAATTGAAGTATGTCTTTGATACAATGATCCTTTTTCTTCTGCATCCTTATGCATATGTAGCACTAACCAATATTACCAATATGAGGTTGCTTCTAAGTCAAAGCATTCAGAGACACACAAACCTTGATTTCACTGGTACCTCCTTGGATTTGAAAGAGGGGAGGGGAGGGGAGGGGAGGGGAGGGGAGGGGAGGGGAGAGGGGAGGGGAGAGGGGAGGGGAGAGGGGAGGGGAGAGGGGAGGGGGGGAGGGGAGGGAGGGGGAGGGAAGGGGAGGGGAGGGGAGGGGAGGGAGGGGGGGGAGGGGGAGGGGAGGGGAGGGGGGGTGAGGGGAGGGGAGGGGAGGGGGGGAGGGGGGTGAGGGGGTGAGGGGAGGGGAGGGGAGGGGGAGGGAGGGGAGAGGGGGGGGGAGGGGAGGGGAGGGGAGGGGAGAGGAGGGGAGGGGAGGGGAGGGGAGGGGAGAGGAGGGGAGGGGAGAGGAGGGGAAGGGGAGGAGGGGGGGAGGGGAGGGGAGGGGAGGGAGGAGGGGAGGGGAGGGGGAGAGGGGAGGGGAGGGGAGGAGGGGAGGGGAGGGGTGAGGGGAGGGGAGGGGTGAGGGGAGGGGAGGGGAGGGGAGGGGAGGGGAGGGAGGGGAGGGAGGGGAGGGGGGGAGGGGAGGGGAGGGGGGGAGGGGAGGGGAGGGGGAGGGGAGGGGAGAGGAGGGGAGGGGAGAGGAGAGGGAAGAGGTCAGGGGAGGATGAGAGGAGAGGAGACAACTCACAATTCACTGTGCCATACAAAGGAATAGGCTTATTCTTTGAATTTCAAAAGTGAGATGAAGGTTACCAAAAGCAACAAATTATTTTAGATGTAAAGACAAAGTGTTACTAAATATTGTTCTCCAAATAGTAATAACTTTTCTGGAGCTTTGCAGCGGGTACCCTCCCTACTGAGTTTTGAAGGATGTGTTGGGTGGGACAGGGTATAGTAAATGAGTAGAGATGGGGTAGAGGGAGGATACTCAAAGACAGGGCAAGAAGAAACAATCACTAAAGTCTCTAGACAGATCCTCTGATTCTTTCTTTTTACTATTTTTTCACCCTGGAGGATATTTATAATTATTGTTTTTTAAATGCTCATGATGTCACAGATAAAGAACACCAATTGCTCCCAACAGAACTCTAACTACAGTATGTGTTTACAACAGCAAATTACTGTTTATACATGGACAGGATTGTGAATGAGGCAAAGAACATTACAAATTATATGTTCCTAAAGGAAAGCCAAAACATTTCCTCTTTTTTCCTTTTATGAGAATACATCATTACCTGTATATGCCCCCTCCTCTCAGTTGTCTCAATGGACATTGGCATCGATAAGCTCACAAGAAGTACATGATAAGCCTACAAGGAGTCCAACAGTGAGTTTATATTTTTATGTTATGATTTTAGAACATGGGATGATACCCAGAGTGACGGAGGTAAAACTATTCACATTTCCATATCCCAAACTACTTCAAGAATCACTAGAGTGCAGAAGTTGTAACTCTAAATGCTGAACAGAGAAATCATCTGTCCCAAGAATTACACACATATGACTTTCAAATAAATCTATCTCAAAAGGCCTACTATTTAACAACAACAAAAACAACAAAAACAAAAAAAAAACTTTAAAAGAACCCAAATGAAATTTTGTGTAAGTTGGTGTCTTTTTTTCTATACACTTGGAATGACAAAAAGTTACTGTAAGTTACAATTTTTATTTTATTATAAGCCATTCTTATTTTATAAAACATAGCCCTACTCCCAGAAAAAAAAATATTTTTGTGAACTAATGGGGGTCAATACATATATCTGAGGCTATCATATGACCCTAAGAAGAACCGAAGGAATGCAGTATTAGGCCTTCCTCATTGGTTAAAATACTGTTTTAAGGATTAAATGAGTAAAGTCCATGTAAGGTGCTCAGAACAGGGCACGGTCCATAATAAAAGTGTTGGAAGAATGTTAGGTGTATAAAATCCATGTCTGCATTCCACTGGAGTTCCAGGAAAAGTGATTTCCAGGAATTTACGTTTGGGTAGACCTAAGGTAGTTTTGCAGCAAAAGAAGACTTTGAAAACGGAGAGTTTCCTATCCACTTCTCACCACCATCAAATGCATCTTTTCCTAATTCTCTGTAGAAAAGAAGCTGAGAAAGAGCAGACAGTGCATGCCTGCTCTCACGTACAGCTGGCCAAGGGCCGGACATGGTCTCTCTTCTCTTGCTTCTGTGCTGTAAATGGCTCCTCTGAGCAGTTCCTTGAGATTCATAAGTCAAAGGCTTTTGTTAGATTGTGAGGCACGGTGGAGGGCAGGGCGCAGGTATACCGTTTGTCACAACAAGCTTCTTAAAACCCCGCTCCTGTTTTATTTAAAACCAAGACACTCAATCCACCATGTGGGATCCTTAGTATCACACATCTCAAAAGCTTGCATTCATTCAGGGTTGGAATGGGCAGTGAAGCTTATCTAGGCACATTTCCTCACAGCCCTGTCATCGGGGTTCAAATTCTCAAACGGCATGAACTGCCTAGCAATAGTACCACTGTTTATACCGAGGGCTATGACTTGCCTCCACCTAAGGGAGTTTCAATGATATGGGCTTAGGGAATACAGGGAAATGGACTTGTGCAGAGTTGGGAAAACCTCAGAATTCAAATTTGCATCTCAATTAATCAGGTATCTGACTTAAAGTAAGGTAACCATCAAATAGGAATGCATA
Organism: Macaca thibetana thibetana; assembly: GCF_024542745.1. Lineage (NCBI taxonomy): Eukaryota > Metazoa > Chordata > Mammalia > Primates > Cercopithecidae > Macaca > Macaca thibetana. The sequence goes on from NC_065584.1 coordinate 145,472,835, forward strand.
TCTTGTCTTCTCAAGCTACTTCCTACATCAATGCAATTACGCTTTGCCCATCTTCAGATGAGAGACAGGCAATCCATGTTAGATCTACTTTGAAAGAAAAAAAGAAGGCCGGGCATGGTGGCTGATGCCTGTAATCCCAGCACTTTGGGGAGCTGAGGCGGCCGGATCACGAGGTCAGGAGTTCGAGACCAGCCTGACCAACGTGGTGAAACGTCTTCTCCACTAAAAATACAAAAATTAGCCGGGCATGCTGGCACACGCCTGTTATCCCAGCGACTCAGGAGGCTGAGGCAGGAGAATCGCTTGAACCCGGGAGGCGGAGGTTGCAGTGAGCCGAGATCGTGCCACTGCACTCCAGCCTGGGCAACAGAGCGAGACTCTGTCTCAAAAAAAAAAAAAAAAAAAAGGAGAAAAGAAAAAAGAAAAAAACACGTTGGGGTTTTCTGGAGTTACTCAATTTCTCCACAATGTTTTGGCACCCTGAAAGTCAAGCACTGCTGAATCAATCACTACATTTCAAAAGGCATGCCCTGGCTTCAGATACATTAATTTTCTGGAATAACAAGCAGTCCATTCTAATAAACATAATACCACTCACAACTGAGCTTAACCATAAAATGTGGGGTGGCTCAGGACCATTGGTGGGCTTCAATGGTTTTCTACTCAAGAACAATATCAACTACAGAATGGGGCCTAGATACAAATCCACACGGTGTGTTTGCTACTATCATGAGGAGAAGAAAAGCTTCTCCAGGCCTCCCACCATCATGCCAATAAACTTCGATCTCACTTCCCCTTGTGAACTCTTGAGAGGATAAGCCTGTGCCTATATATGAAGTCTTAGCTGTGGTGCTGGATATATTGATGGTACCCCTTGCAAGCCTAAAAGAACAAGAGCAAAGAAAACTAAGACTGGTGCCCATTAGAAAAGCCATTTGAGAACCCATAAGACATCATAAAGGAGTTATATAATTAAAAAACATACAGCAAGCACCTACTCTGTCCCAGACCCTGCCCTGCAGTAGCCAACAATCCACTCAGTGATACACAGACATAGATACTGGATATGGCAATTATTCTGTTATTTCAGAAAGAAACCATTTCTTCTTAACTAAGCTACAGGCAGTATATCTACAAATGGGTTTAGAGTTGGCTTGAAATTGGTCCTGACTTTGAAATGCTGGTAAGGGAATAAGTCATGTCTGTCAACGCTTATCCCTCCTTCTTACAGGAATAATTTTTAAAAAAAATCATTTTTCTACTGGACTATTCCAAGGGAAAGTAACATGAGGGTGGTAGACTCCTGGGAATATTTCTCAATGTTCTAGCTCCTCTCTTTTCCCTCAGGTGAGGTACAGGCCAAGCTGTGGGCTGCAAGTAACTCACAGGTAAGCCATGGGATGTTTTAAAGTTTCCATGGAGAAGCCAGACATGGTGGCTCGTGCCTATAATCCCAGCACTTTGGGAGCCTGAGACAGGAGTATCACTTGGGGTCATGAGTTCGAGTCCAGCCTGGTCAACAAGATGAAATCCCATCTCTACTAAAAATACAAAAATTAGCCAGGTGTGGTGGTGCACGCCTGTAATACCAGCTACTTGGGAGGCTGGGGCATGAGAATCACCTGAACTCGGGAGGCGGAGCTTGCAGTGAGCCAGGATCGTGGCACTGCACTCCAGCCTGGGCGACAGAGGGAGACTCTGTCTCAAAAAAGAAAGAAAAAAAAAGTTTCCATAGAGAAACAGTGGCACATTCAGATTCAGCATGGACTACTACTATTATTTGAAACTAACTACTAACAAATGGAGCTAGTAGATATTTCTCGTGTTACAGGGGCACTGTGAGAAAGTTCCCAGACACAAAAGCACCATGAATTGAGAAAGTCTGGGAGCTTTAGGAATCCAGAGGGGAGGAGGCTCTCTCCATCAGACTTCAATGTCCTCAAGCAAAGGGCAAAAGGGCATCCCTGCTCTCCAAAGTCACCTTGAAGGGAGCTGCCATGACTCAGCCTTGTGTTCGACCATGCCTTCCTAGGGAAGCGCTGTAGTGGGTGTGCATCTGTGCAGATGCACCAGCTTAATTAACCAGTAAAGAACTTTGCTTCCCCCATTAGGCTACGCTTCTCATTGGCAGGGCACCTTCAGTCAGGAATCTGTTTGAGTGGAGAAGTAAGGGTTTGGGTTGAGCAAAATCCCATCCCAACCCCTATCTCAACTGAGCAGAAAGTCCTATGAAAGAGGCAGGGCAGATATAATTATCCCAGTTTTTGAGATGAGAAAACTCAGGTCCATCTGAGTTTAATGAGGTTAATGGATTTTCCCAGAGTCTCAAAGCTACTAGAGCAGAGCTGTGCCTTGACCTGTCTTCCCTGTCCAAACCTCCTCGCGTTATACCACAGCTGCTTAGATTTTGAGCAAGAATTAGTGCCCTTCCCTGCTTCAACACACATACGCAGTGGAGAAGCAAGGAATCATTCCCCTCAACGCAAGAATCGTCTTATATCACACCCTCCCCATACAGGCTTGTGGAATTACTTGGCTCCTGGAGCTGCCAGGCAGCCCTAAAGCATCCAAAGGAGAGAAGTTGCCACAATGTTACCCTGCTAAGGCAGCTGGGAGGCTGTCTCAAAGCTGGAGGCTGTCTCAAAGCCAGACTTCACTTCCTGAAAGCTTAGTCCCCGCCCTCTAGCCCCGTTCCTACCCTACGTCGTCTCTCTCCTCTTTGCAGAAAAAAGTATGTGGAGGGGCTCAAGGACCTGCAGGGATGCAGACCCGTGATTCTCTGACATGAGCATGCATCAGACGCGCTAGGGAAGGCATGTTAAAGCAGAGGTCACAGGGCCTGACCCCCAGAGTTGCCAAGCGTAGGGCCAAAGAATATGCATTTCTAACACATTCCCAGGTGATGCTGATGCTGCTGGTTCAGGGACCATACTCGACGATCCACCAACATACAGGGACTTGTCTCTTCCCAGGATCTCACTTATTGCTCCACACATAGCAGAGATACTTACTGAGCAAACATTAAGGAGGGCATCCCTTGATCATCTCAAAAAAACATTTCAACAGCTCTCTCATCAGCTCTGTTTTGGAAGCAGTGGTAACAGTTAGAGTCCCTGCCTTCCAGGAACATACAAGCTAAAGATAGACTTAATTCATGTAGACATGCATAGAAAGACAAGAGTACCATACTCAGATTATAATAAATCCCACTGAATAAAACAAAAGGCTTACAATAGAAACTGCAAAGTTCCTTGGGAAGTCTCCAAAGTTTGCACTTTTTAATTTTCAGCGATACCATCATCATGCCGTGGATCACTGTGCAGATGTTACAACTGTATTTAATCACAATTCTAAAGCCAGACTGGGCTGCTCCAACCTAATGGCATGTGAGTCCTTGAACTGCCATCGACTGGCTGTGACAGCAGGCATGGCTGCAGCAGGCAGTTACAGAAATGGGTTTAAACATGGGTGACTCTTGGTATCAAAGATCTATGAACTGTTCAGCTAAGCAGAGGAATCATCAGAATAATGATCATTTTTCACTCTACCCCCTCCCTTGCTTGTTCAAGGAAAAAAAAAAAAAGAAGCCCTTAATTGCTTCTTGAACTACACACAAGTGGGCCGTTGACTGTGACTGTAATTCAGCACGGAGAAGCAAGGGAAACACTAAAACAGATTTTGTTGCAGTAATGCCTTAAACGGAGAAAACACTGCAGTGGGATCAGCAGGCACAGGACACTGTTAAGTAGAATGATACCTCCTTAAAGCACGGCTTGAGATACTGTCAGTCATTGAAGTAATATTTAATTGTAGATGATACCAGGTGTCATCAAGGCGGGATATATTAATACGGGGGGTATGGTGGGGGCAAGGAAAGGGTAGTGAGGGGAGAAAAATAAGGAGAGAGAACAAACAGAAATGATTTTAGAAGGATAGCACATTACGAGTGCCCTACCAGATTCAGGCTCCTAATGAAGAAGACACGTTTAGGGGAACTAAAGAATTGTGAATTCAGTCATTTGCCATTTATCTTGAAAGATAATCCTGATAAACGATCACATCTTGAGAAACTTGAACCACTTCCTTCATTCTGGACTATGGGTTTCATGTTATGAACATGAAAGGCAGAAACTGTTTTGTCCATACTGCCTTTGATTCAAAGCCATGACCCTCTGTCTAGGTGGCACTGGCGACAGGGAACAGAAAAGAGATGCCTGCAACTGAGAAGCCTAGTGCCAACTACAAGCCGTTTGTAAACACTTCCCTCCATGTTTACCTAAGAAAGATGCAGGCTTTCCAAGGAAAGACTCCTTTTGAAAAATGTGCCTTTTTATTTCTCTGTGTTGTTAGCTCCCTAAAATAAAAACTAATTCTCACACTTCTTTATAAGTCTCCCATCCCACTCCATCCAGAAGCATCTCTTCTTCCCTTAGATGTTTTTTCCACTCCCTTACAAAGGTAGTGCTTCCATTTCTGTAACCTCACATGCAGGCCAGTCCTCTTGCCTGAATATTCTACTTCTGCACCAGGAGAGAGGAGGGTGAAGGCCTACCACTTTTGTCTTCAGTTCTCCACATAGTGGCTATGTCACATCCTCAGTTACACTGAACTGTAACCTTGTTTGCAAAACAAACCTCAGGGAAGAGAGCAAGCACTCTCATCCTGGAAAAAGCCTGATACCCACTTCTTAGTGAAGTAACCACTGGATAATAAGAAAAAAGTAGCTGGTAGTAATTAACATCTATTAGTACTTACTATGTGCCAAGTCCATACTAAAGACTGTATTTTTAAATTAAAAAAAAATTTTTTTTAAGACAGAGTCTTGCTCTGCCCAGGCTGGAATGCAGTGGTGCAATCTTGGTTCACTGCAACCTCTGCCTCTCAGGTTCAAGTGATTCTCTTGCCTCAGCCTCCTGAGTAGCTAAGATTACATGCACGTGCCACCACACCTGGCTATTTTGTGTGTGTGTGTATTTAGTTTTAGTAGAGATAGGGTTTCACCATGTTGGCCAGGCTGGTCTCAAACTTCTGACCTCAAGTGATCCACCTGCCTCAGCCTCCCAAAGTGTTGGGATTACAGGCGTGAGCTACTGCGCCTGGCCCAAACTAAAGGCTTTAAACAGATTGTGTCATTCAGTACCAACAGTGACTATTCTAGGCAGATACTATTATGATCTCCATTTTACAGAGAGGAAAACCAAGCTCAGACAGGATAAGTAGATTGTAAAGGTCATAGTGACAGTGGTAAAGTCATGCTTTGAATCCATATTTCTCTGACTTTGGTGTAAAAGCCCCTATGCTCTATTAATGGCCAGAAACTGTACCACAACCAGGGCACAGCCTACACAGGGACAATTTGAAGGACGGTATAGTTATCTATTTATCTATCTATCTATCTATCTATCTATCTATCTATCTATCTATCTATCTACCTATCTATGCATCCATCCATCCATCCATCCATCCATCCATCCATCCATCCATCCATCCATTCATCCACCCACCCACCCACCCACCTACCTACCTGCCTGTCTCATGGAATCAGGGGCTTAAATGTCTACCACATACTGGACAATGATCTGATTGTTCTAATATACTATTTCTAAACTTTATAACAACTCTACAAGGTAAACCATTTAATCCTCATTTAAGAAATAAGAAAACCCAGTGTCCATATGATTGAATAACTTACCTATCTTTCCACAAGTGGTAGGTCCAAGTGATTAAATGACTAAGTCCACATGCTTCCCACGCTGCCTTCCTAGCTTCACGTGCCCAAGACTCCCTTACTAACCAATTACAGACTTATTACTATCTTCCTCCTAATTTCCCAAGAGAAAAAAAAAAAAGTACTAGCCCTAATCTAGGACTATTACAAGACCATCCTCTTGCATATCTTATCTTTGTGAGCATCAGAAATCATGCCACCAATTCATTTAGACATTGCCTTCAAATTTTCAAATAAAAGGTACTTACTATTTAAAAAATTGAAATGTATAATGGTGATATTATTAATAGATCAATTAAGGAGATTTAAATAACTTATTTCATTGCCAGATCGTAGATGCAGTACTATACTGTTCATCAAGTTTATAAAGCTTTCTTTTTTTCTTTTTTTTTTTTGAGACGGAGTCTCGCTCTGTCACCCAGGCTGGAGTGCAGTGGCCAGATCTCAGCTCACTGTAAGCTCCGCCTCCCAGGTTTATGCCATTCTCCTGCCTCAGCCTCCCAAGTAGCTGGGACTACAGGCACCCGCCACCACGCCTGGCTAGTTTTTTGTATTTTTTAGAAGAGACGGGGTTTCACCGTGTTAGCCAGGATGGTCTCGATCTCCTGACCTCGTGATCCGCCCGTCTCGGCCTCCCAAAGTGCTGGGATTACAGGCTTGAGCCACCGCGCCCGGCCTATAAAGCTTTCTCCATGACATAAGCCTGACTTTATTCCCCTGATGGCAAGACATGCTCTCTCACTCTTAACCAATCACAGTCCCACACCCATCATCAAGTATCATGCAAGGATTTCAAGGGTCTCTTAATAGTAGCTACATCGACTAGCTCATCTCCTACTGATTTACCTACTCAGTTTCAGATGAATTATATAAAATACGCAAAACTCCATTGCCATTGTTGATTTTTTTTCTAAACTCTTGTAATAGTGATGGAAAAAAAAAAGACAGAGATAGAGCATCAGTTAGCAAATATTTACTGAGAAGGTGTAATGTGCTCTGCTCTGAGGCACTGGATACCCAGCAGAATAACCTTTGCCCTTATCCACCAAGAGCGGGCTAGGGAATTTTACATGAGCTTTACATTTGCTGGCCTGGGCACTTTTGGGTGTTGGTGGCGAAGAGTTCGTGTTTTGAATTAGACCTGGTTTGAAACTTGGCTTTGTGGCTTTATTTCCTGTGCGACCATGAGCAAGTTACTTAAACTCTTAAGAGCTCAGTTTCTATCTTTGTAATGGAGAGCATAATACTCATAATGGGATGGGAAGAAGCAGCAAATCCTGTACATAAAGAGGCCAGCATGTGCCCAGCACACAGTAAGGATTATGGGAGTCAGGGACCCAGCACACAGTTGAACAGGAGAGAGCTGGTTCATGGGAGCAGCTTCTCAGGCAGCTCAGGAAGCTGTGAGTTATTCAGAGCTTCTCTGTCTTATTTATTCAGTTTTTACACTCTTTTCCTTGGTTGCAACGCCCCACTTCCCTACCTCCAAACCCCATGCAAATTTCACCTGGTTAACCTTTATTCATTCTTCAGTCTAAACCTCCATTCCCTTTTCATCCTGAAATTCCCACCTGATCACAAGAGCACCTAAGCTTACCCATATCTTTGCACCTGTCACTTGCCTTCGAGAGTCCCTATTTTCTTGCCTATACCCCCTGCCAGAGTGAGAAACTAGAGGGTAGGACTACATGTCAGCACTATGTCCCCAGCTCCTGGTACAATAATGGACAGTAGCAGGTGTTCAATAATCATTTGTTTAGAAGGCGAATGGATGAATGCAAATAGATACCATGTCCAAACCTGCATAGATCTGCCCTTAATAAAAAGGGCATGGCTCAAATGCGGCATCAAATTCTGCTGTCCCGTCTTGTGCCTGGTGTCATTAAATCTCCAGACAAGAAGCAGGAATGGCTGCAGTGTCACTTTGAGGCCTTTCTACCATGACGTCAGCTGCTCGCCCTGCACACAGTGGGTATAGAGTACATTACAAGGCTAAGCTGGCCCTTTCTTAATAAAATCACTGTTGCTAGATATGGGTGTGAATGTGGATGCAATTCAGATGTTTATACCAATGACAGGCATAAATAAACGATGACAGAATTCGGGTCGGTCCAATCATTAGTAACAATATCTTCTTGCTCTCCTGGGAGCTGTTTCAGATTTTGGCTTCATCCTCACCCCTACATAAAGAGACAGGATGGGACTGCAGCTTCTAGAATTACAACCATTTTGTCAACTTGTCATTCGACTCACTGTCTGGCCGGTGCCTCTCCCTCTGGGTCCAGAGACATTTTGCACAGGAAGAAAGCAATAAAGTGAAGTCACAGGGCCGACGAATTCTCCAATCTTCAAAGCACCTCGTTCTGTCCCACAGTACATACATATTTCTGGTAAGCGCCATGGAGAGCCTCACATCTGTTACCTCCTGCACCGCTGGGAATCAAAGCATTTATCCCCATGAGATGTTTTCCAAAGGCCTGAGGGCACTGGGCCATTTTATCCTCACTCCCTTGGAGAGAGCTTCCCTGACTACATGAAAATACCTGAAAAGGCTAACTTTGTCTGTTTCTTATTGCCTTAAAAATAAGAGTACTCTTAACCTTTAGGGATTTATATTTGGAAGAGGGAAATGAACTAGATACAGCTTATAAAAAGGCAGGAGAGTGAGTCATTTTTTAAATTGTTTACAAGCTTGGGACCAAAAAAATACACATATTTGCAGATCTCTGAATATACACCAGTCTTATTTCCCAGTGTATATTATTATACCTTTTCTCTATCATCTTTATGCTTTTCAAAGAAAACTAAGTGGGGCCGGGCACGGTGGCTCACGACTGTCATTCCAGCACTTTAGGAGGCCAATGCGGGTGGATCATGAGGTCAGGATATCGAGATCATCCTGGCTAACATGGTGAAACCCCATCTCTACTAAAAATTCAAAAAAATTAGGCGGGCATGGTGGTGGGTACCTATAGTCCCAGCTACTCAGGAGGCTGAGGCAGGAGAATGGTGTGAACCCGGGAGGCGGAGCTTGCAGTAAGCCGAGATCACCCCACTGCACTGTAGCCTGGGTGACAGAGCCAGACAAGGAAGACAAGGAAGGAAGACAAGGAAGGAAGACAAGGAAGGAAGACAAGGAAGGAAGGCAGGAAGGAAGGCAGGAAGGAAGGCAGGAAGGAAGGCAGGAAGGAAGGCAGGAAGGAAGGCAGGAAGGAAGGAAGGAAGGAAGGAAGGAAGGAAGGAAGGAAGGAAGGAAAAAGAAAGAAACTAAGTGGAACCTATACAGCAAGTGCTAGACACCTAGTTGATTATTAGAATAACTAGGATTTGCAATCATTAATTGGTAAAAATTAGCCCTGGGAATAATTACCAGAATTCTAGAAACCTGGGAAACAGCCCTAAATATTTAGTGTTTCAGCTTTACTACTTATTAATCATTTCCAAAACATGGAGATAATACACAGTCACCTCACAGGTTTACTGTGACAATCATATCTAAAATAATTTTGTAAATTGCTGTACTTCTTAGTAGTGACAGATCTTTCTACAGTTGCATCTTGAATGACATAGGTTTGACGGCTGAGGTCCACTTACACATGGCAGTCAACCAAACGCAGATCAAAAATATGGTATTTGGCCGGGCACAGTGGCTCACACCTGTAATCCCAGCACTTTGGGAGGCCACAGCGGGTGGATCACCTGAGGTTAGGAGTTCGAAATCAGCCTGGCCAACATGGTGAAACCCCGTCTCTACTAAAAATACAAAAATTAGCTGAGCATGGTGGCGGCAGCCTGTAATCCCAGCGACTCAGGAGGCAGAGTCAGGAGAATAGCTTAAACCTGGGAGTTGGAGGTTGCAGTGAGCTGAGATCACGCCACTGTACTCCAGCCTGGGTGACAAGAGCAAAACTCCATCTCAAAACAAACAGACAAACAAACAAACAAACAAAACCACACAAAAAAATACAGTATTTGCAGGATGCAAAACCTGCCCCTACAGAAGGCTGACTTTTTGTAAACGTGGGTTCTGCAGCGCCAACTTCATCACTTGAGTGTGTGCGACAGGCAGTCGAACCAGTCCCCATGAACACAGAAAGATGGCTGCAGTTCTTCATTGGGACTGAAGGAGAAACGCCAATGGGGTTGCTCTTTCGCAGAAATAGCTACATCAACATGTTTTTTTAGATGCTAAATCATGTTTATAATTAAATTGATTATTTCTTTAGATTTCTTTTGTCTAGGACATTCTAGGATTCTAAGAGAAGAGATAAAATACGAATAATTTATTTGATCCATTTAATATTAAGAAAGAATTGGAGAGTGTTGTCCTCAGTAGAAGCTCAGAAAGCATCTAAAGAAGGGAGAGGCTGGATGAATTCCCCAATATGACATACTGAATAACAGAACCAGGCTGGGATGGAAGGGCTCCTGACTCCTCCTTCAGTGCTCTATGCTAAACAAAACCTTCCTTTTTGCCTTTCCACATGAAGCCCACATCTGAGACCACAAAAGCGTCCCTCTCAAAAAGGTGTGGAATTGTTGTGAAAGCTGTGCCTGGAGGATGAGGGTTGTGCCCGACTGTTCGCTGCAGGAATCTTTCTCTTGTGCTTCCACAATAGGCAAGCAGGACTGATGTTCTGTTGTCCCGAGGCTGACACGGCTTCCCTCTCCCAGCCTGAAAGCATCCAAATGGGTCACACTGGCTTCACTAATAGTGACCATGTTATTAAAATTCCAGGCAGAATCCAAAGTGCAAGATTAAGATTACAAAATGCCTAGTTCCAGTAGGTATCAGAGGAAAGAGGAGACCCATTCCTTTAGGTTATCTGGGCCAAGAGGTAACAGTTCCTTCATACAAGGCCGTCCATACCTATGAACTTTTTGGAGTGGGGTAATGAATTTCTTAGTCCCTCTGAATCTGAGGCTGAAATCTCTCCATGTTCAGAAGCCTAACATATTTCACAAAATCCTCTGGTGCAGGAAAAGCCCAATTTAAACAGACCCAAATAACCCCAGAATACACTGTTGCCGGCTCCACATCTGTTGCTGTGTTTGTTCATCTGGAAAGGATTCTGTAGTTCTCAGGCGCTAAAGGGGAAAATTAGGAAAGGGAAAAAAAAGCCCCCTCAGCTCACACTTCCACCCACTTCTCCAAGCACCTTCTCCCTTATGGGGGATTGCTCTACCCAGAAAAAATCAAATACAGTCAGCGTCCTCATGCAAAACAAACAGAAGACAGGAATACGTAGGCTTCTCTTGTTTATCAAGTCTAAAAGCATGAGGAAAACGGAGGGAGAATATAACAGGAGGGGATAAAAGGAGTCCTTTCTGGTTGGCTTCAGAATAATATGAAGAAAGCACCAGCAAACCCTGAGCCACTCATGCACAGAAAGCTCTGCCTCCACCCCTTCTGGGTTGAACCAACATTGAAGGCCCAAGAGTTAACTGGGTAGGAGGTAGGTAAGGGGCTTCCTACCATGGAGATTATTCCCTTTCAGGTAACGTGAAGTGGAGACATGAGTACTGAAGGGAGCTCTCTCACCTCAGACTGGCCCCAACAGGGGCTATCGATGCCGCTTCCCTAACTCGAATTTTCTGCCAAGCCGCTCAGAGAAGGTGAACAAATCATTTCCTCTCTCTACTTGAGAGTGCTCTTGTCTGTCTGGTTCTTTGGGAAAGCACAAGATTCTTCTAGATCCCATTAACCATGCTTCATGAGAAGTCCATCCGCCTGGACATTCACCCACCATGTCAGGAAAATAAAAACCTAGGTAGCAACTTTACAGATTCTAATAAGACAAAAAGAGAGCAAACCGCATACTCTCTCTGGGAAAAGTAAACCACTAACTTCCTGTTGTTTAAGCCCAAAGATAATTACAAGAGATGGATAATCTATTTGACCTTTTTCAGAGGTACCTAAATATAGGAAATAGTTAACACTTTCCTGTGGGACTTGCTATATCGTCTTAGAAATGAAGGAATATCTCTGTGTATGTCTCTGTCTCATTTCCTAAATTTCAACTATTCTATTGCCAGTTTGAGCTCTCTTGGCAGAATCTTCAAGTGTTCTCAGTAACAGATGCCTGGAGGAGAGGGATGCTATGAGTTCTGAAACAGAGCAATGCACAGAGCCGGGGAAGCAGCTGCTCCGCTCTAGTCACTGTGTATACAACTTCACCAAAAGTGTTTAGGAAACAGATCATTCTGGAACCTATACCACCTATTCAAAATTCAGGCCCTTTCAGTTCTACCCATCCTTTTTTTTTTTTTTCTTCCTATGCTGTTTGTTTTCTGCCATGAGCTTTAGCAATCTGTTTATGTTGTGAGTGTGTGTGTGTGTGTGTGTGTGTGTGTGTGTATCTGTGTATGTTTCCCTCTGCAGCCTGGCTGAATTATCCCCAAGTGACTCTTAATCCTCAACCATAATTCCGAGTGATTGCACTGACATGATAACGGGGGAGCCCATTTTCCTCCCGCCCCTCCTCACTCCCTCCCCCCTTGTTGCTAAGCTCAGCCAAGGATGCTCTAGGGAGCTGTTCATTTAAAAGAGGAAGTTCACAGCAGGGTCACCAGGCTTTTAAACAGACAGAGAGGTTGCCCAGGGTAAGAAGAGAGCTCAAAGTCACAAACTCTTTCCTTTGTCCTGTGACCCCAGCATGTGGGGACATCAGTCCCAAGTCGTCACTCTTCTTAAGGTCCCTGACGTCCCCACAGTGTACCTGGATGGGTGCTGTGACTAGCAGAGGTCTGGAATGGGAATCAGAAGGCCAGCACCTACCCTGAGCTAGCTGTTTCATGGTGGGAAAGTCACCTGCCCACTCTTGCTCTCAATTTCCACAATCACAAAATAGACCGGACAGATCTGGCTGGATGACGAATCATGCAGTACTTCTCAAACTTCACCATGCACAGTCATCATTCGAAGACCTTGTAATAACAGACTCGTGGGCCCGCCTGAAAAGGTTTTAATTCAGTAGGCTGGGGCTAGGGCCTGAGGATCTGCATTTCTAATATGCTCCCTGGTGATGCCAATGCTGCAGGTCTCAGGACTACACTTTGAGAACCACTGATCCATGGCCTCTTTCACTCCTGACATCCCACTGCTCTATTCCCAGGATGGCACAAGAGCAGTCAGGACTATTTGGCCCTGGTCATGTGAAAAATTCCACAAAGGACTACAAAAGTCACAGGCCTCTCCCACACTTAAATAGCTTTGTTTTTCCATGCCCCCAACATCCACTCACTTATATGGAAAGACAAGCTGCAAAGATGTGGGGTGAGGAGAACTACTGGCTTAATTTTAAGTTGCCAACAGTTGCTACCCCTGGGAGGCCATTTGCAATTATAAAACAGAAACAAGTTGAAATAGCAAAATACGAATAAGAATGAATTACATAGGCTCCTCTTGCCTAGGTTGCTATGCTGGGTCATAGTTTGTCAACTGCGTAAGTCACCCGGAACAGTGCAATGTAAATTTGGTAGTCTCACACACTGTGTAAAGAGGTATAAAAAATAACTCCAAAGCAATAGGAAAAGAAGTACTATCATGCAGACCTTCAGATATTTACCTTGCTCCTCGCTCTATAATCCTTTTCAAACTGCAAAACCAGAAACCTTCGTGCCGCTTGGCAATCTGACTATCACCCATCAAATATTTACAAATTCCTGCATACGTCCAAGATCACAGAGTTATCTGGCCTGGTGTGAAACAGCAAAAGCACTGGGCTGGGGATGCTGGGATTACGTCTCAGAAGGAATTCGGGTTCTAAGCTCCTGCTTTCAGATGCCGAAGTATTTTGGCCAATCTGAAATTCGAATTATTTGACGGCGATAGTTTATGTTAAGGCATAGTTGTAAATGAGAACTTAATGAACTCAGAGTAATGTCACTAGGCCAGTGTTTCTCAGTCCCTCTCCCTGTTTGAAAATCTTTGCTATATTGAGACACTGCTGCTAAGAATATCATATGCATCAGAGGAACTAAAATCAAATAAATATTAAGAACCACTGCACTCGGGCAAATAAAATGTTGAGTCAAAATTTTATTCTTTAACTTAAAATTTGATTTGGCCACTTTAGAGATTGCCAAATGGAACGAGAGCCAGATAAGGGGTCCTTTCCCAAAAGTTCTAAAAAAGTTTTTTTTTTTTTCTAAATTTCCCAATAGCTTTTTAAAACATCTGTATTTGTTTGAATCGGAGGTTAGCAAACTATGGCCCACTGCCTACTTTTTTGAATAAAGTTTTATTGGAAAACAGCCAGACTCATTTGTTTACGTATTATCTATGGCACTTCTATTGTGCAACAGCAGAGTCGAGGTGTTGCTACAAAAAGCATATGGGCTGGGTGCAGTGGCTCACGCCTGGAATCTCAATGCTTTTATAGGCCAAGGCAGAAGGATGGCTTGAGGCCAGGAGTTTGATACCAGCAACTCCTGGGCAACATAGCAAGTCCCATCTCTACAAAAAATTTAAAAATTGGCCAGCCATGGTGGTGTGGCCTGTAGTCCTAGCTACTCAAGAGGTGGGAGGATTGCTCGAGCCCAGGATTTTGAGGTCACAGTGAGCTATGATTGCACCTGGGTGACAAAATAATACCCTGTCTCCAAAACAAAAACAAAACAAAACGAAAAGCAAGCATATGACTTGCTTAAAATATTTACTATCTAGCCCTACACAGAAAAAAATACTGGTTTAAACAACAGAAAGGAAATAATGACAGCACTTAAACTTTAAGATGTGATGTATAACATGCATACTTCAACCAATTACCAGATAAATTAATTACAAACCTGTTGGATCAGTCCTATCAGCCAATGTCAGAACCCATTCCTTTTTCCTGGCTCTCAGCAGTATCTTCGAATGTAAAGTCATCATGCTTTGAAATTCACTCAGCTGTTTAACAAACTTTTGAGAGCCTATTCTACTCAAAGTGCTAAAATCAATTTAAGTACTGAAAATTTATACATACCCATATCTACCAAAAACTAAAAGCAGAGCCATACTAATCACGAATTTCTGCATGTGATTTGAGTCATATGAAAACAACATATGAGGAAGGGGACAAATGAGGTCTTTAGAAGCCATAAGTCTGCAGTTGGCAGATAAAATGCCATCTCAGATAATCACATTCAATTGTCACTAATGTTAATATATGTTGGTAATAGTCGAGCTTGCACACCAGAGGTTAGCTTTACTGCCCATATGCAGATGTTTGCAATACTGAATCTCTGCCATAACCCTGTGGGAATGGCATTTTTTATGTGTTCTGCAGTGAATTTATGGCCAGGGAGCCATAAATGTTATAGTTCTTTAAACCTTTTGCTTTCGGAGATTGTCACAGTGCTTGAAAAGTAGAGAGACACAGATGTCTTCTGTTAGCAAGCCATTTCTCGATGTGCTCAGGGATATGGCCTACGCCAGCTCCTAACGTTCCAGTCATTTGTATTATCAATGCCACGCAGTTTGAAACCCCACTCTCAACTTGGTTCAGTTCGGATCTACAGAGGGTTATCAAGGCCTGAACGTGCCAGGTGCTGGGCTAGGCTCTGAGACAAGGCCCTTGACCTCAAGGCACTCACATGTTGGCCAGAGTGACAGGTCATCTATGAAATATGACATGGTTAGTGCCAAAACAGAGCTCGAGACCAGACCCATCAGAGAGGGCGAAACGAGAGCCTGTGGAAGTCTGCTGGCAGGAGAGGCCATATGCCTGTACCAAGTCTTGAAGGGCCAGAGCAAGATACGTAAGCAAAGAAAAGTGTGTGCATATGTGTGTCAGTGTGTTTGTGTTGGCCTCTAAGTGTGTGTACACGTGTTGTTCATGCAAGAAGAACTGCACAAAGCCACGGCTGCAAGAAACGGGTGATTCGTTCCAGAATGCACGTGTAGTTTGGTACTAACGAAGCATAAAGTGGTAGGGGACAGGGGGACAGGAGACACACAGCTGTAGAGACTGGAAAGACTGTGGGCTTAGGAGAGAGGTAGGTAGACCCTGATTCAAATTCTGGCTCTATCACCTAAGGGTAGTGTAACCTCAAGTAACTTGCCAAATCCCATAAACCTCACGTCCTCATTAGTAAACGGGACCTCAGAGGATTAATATGAAGGTGAAGGGAGGCATGGCTGGGTCCTGAGAGCAAAATGGGCTAGTAAACTAGTAAACTAACAACAAAGCCACCAGGGAAGAAAAACACTCATTCTGTATAGCAAGAAAAGGTCTTTCATTTTCTTCAAAGAATTCGTCTAAAGTCTCCTCCATCATCACTGAATAATGATGGAAGAAGTCATTTAAAAGAGGAACTGAAAGGCACAGTCAAACCTCTAAAATCTCCCAATCACCCGTGTCATCACCATGCAGGTGAGAAACATTGCTAGGGAGACTGTGAATCACAAATACGATTGACACTGTTCAAAATGGTAGCCTCCTAAGCATCTTCCCCAGTGTCTACACCCAACACCAGCTCTGTTTGCTACATGTGTCCCCAGGACCACCGGGAGCATGAAACAGACCCCTTGAAGTAACACAAAACCCACTTCTGACATACCATGAGCCATGCAACACATGCAAAGTTTCTTTCAAGATAAATGAATCAGCACCTCAAGCATAACAAAAGGAATGAATTTAGCATTTTCTGTTAACCGGGCTTTTCCAGTTTCTCTTAGAGATAATGAAAAGCTCCCAATGAATATGAGTAAAGCCCCCTACTGTGGAAAAGAGTCCAAGATTTGTGGCCACCCTTCCTCAAAGCCTGCCTTAGTTTTATGTGAGAGGGAATTCCACAGAAGAATATAGACCTTGCTAACTTGGGAAAACATCCTCTTTCTCACAGCTGTGGCTTTGTTCATTGCTTTTTCTTGCCCAAACAACACATATATACACATGTGCACATACATGCACACAAACATGCATATATATATATACATACACAGAAAAGGAAATGATCACATCTGCATGGCTGAGACCTTCATCTTTCAGGAGCTTGGTGCAAGGTGAAAAGGATGCCTTTCACTTGTTTGAATATACAGGCCACCCTTGGAGATCACTTATAAAAGGCCTCTAGACAGAAGACCCCGAACCCAGAAAGATAGTCCTGGTGTAGCCCCAAATGAAAAAGATCGCCTTGATCACGAAATTCTCCTTTAAAGGTTTCAGAGCCACATTTTTGTGTGCGTGATGGAGAACAGACCTATCCAGCTGCAGCAAAAACCATCACCATAGGCTCTGAAGCCCTGGGATTGGTTTCCTGAGTTCCTCTGTAGCCCACCCAGCAGTGACAAGCAGCAGGCTCCAAGTATGCCCTGACCTCATCAAGCTGTTGGCAAACACAGCTTTCCAAAGATGGAGGGTAGAACATTCCCAACTACCAGGCCAATGATCATTCTGAGGGTAGATATAATTAAGCAAATGAATCATCCAAGGGCAACCTTTAACTATATGACCTGGGGACTGGAATTCACTCTATCTCTAGCACCCACTTCAACTTTCAAAGCACCAAATGGGGCAAGCCTAGGGTTTTAGCCCAAAAGACTTTTCCTTCAGAGAAGTTTCTCCATTCGTAATCTTCAGTAAGCAGAGGAGGATGCAAGAGTTTTTCTCTAGAGTGGGGTAAAGTGAGGATAGTGCCCGTCTAGGAACCCTGGTCTGGGTTCTGAGGATCAACTGTTTCACCAATTCCTGGGTCAGACTGAGTGAATCACTTTCAACACCTTCTATTTTTCATTCTGTTTACTAAGAGATCTGAATCAACTAGATGATCCTAAAGCTTCCTTCCAGTTCTCAGTTTTATGATTCTAAGTGAAAATAACCCAAATCAAGGTGTCCCTCTGTGAATAGGAATGAGGCAGTTGCCAGCACACTGTCATTTGAGGGCTCTAAAAGAAGAAACACCCCAGCCTCTATTGGAGATCCCTGAGAATCCTGCCACCTAGTGATTCTTGGATCAAGGATTAAGGCTGCTAAAATGTATTCATTGTGTAATTTGGAAATGCGTGCCCATTAACTCATTATCAGCCATTTAGTCACCCACGTAAAGTAAGCTAAACAATAAAGTCAGCCAAAGGTTATGTAATTTTTGTCGAGGCAGAACAGGTCTTAAATCTCTAGCCCAGGAAGATGACAGCAGCCACAATCCATCTATACTGAAATGATTATGGAGTTCTAGACGAGATGAGACAAGAAACAAGCTGTTTAGTTAAAGAAAATCCTAAATCTCTCCCAGTGAAACAGGAATCGGTGGTCTTCAGCTACCATGTCACACAGCCACACTCGTTGTGATCTGCCGCTGTTATTCACCCCTGCTTGATAGCTTTTGTCACCCCCAAAACGCCCCCCAAAATTCACCACCTCAACACACAGTCATTTATGAGTCTCAGAAGAACTGAAAACCTCATGATCTCACTCTGTCCCTGCTAATACCTAAAACAGTCCACTGTTCCATTTACACAGGCTTTTCTTCAGCAGATTTACAAGGTAACATCTGCTTCAGAAACAGATGTTTATGCCAGAATTCTCTTCTGCTCATTAATGCTTTTCCGGTTAACATCTAACTATCTCACTCATTAGTTCTTAATAATACTTTTTGTATCCGAGCCATGCCAAATACGCGCTCTTTAGAGCTCTGCATTATTGTTGCTTCTGTTGCTGTTGAATTACGCTGCTGAATAAAGGAAAAGTAAAAATAAGCCCCTCTAAGAAGGCTGCTATGTGTCAGAGCTCTATCTTTGTGAACTGAACAAGCTGAAATCAATTAAAAGTGTGTGTTTAGAGAATGCATCTCAGCTGTCTAATTGCACCACCTCTGCTTTAGGGCCAAAGTTTGACTCCCTGCCAAATTGCCATCAAAATGGGCGTCCGTTAGCGCTGCTGTACTCCCTCCGCCACTGCCTGGGCCTGATGCAAGCGCTGTGTAATGAAGGAAGCCCAGTGCACCCCAGGGCTTGGCACACACACTCCACTTCCCAGGGGCAATCCTCAGCTGTGGGGCTCCAGCAGAAGATGCCATGAAGCCTCTGGGATGAGCGTCCTGGGACTAGATAATTTATTCCACCCGACTTCTTCAGTCGGCCAGCCTTAAAAGACAGACTACAGGAAGCATTTGAATGACGCTCTTTATTTATCTACAAGCAACTTCACACAATAAGAATTAGTTCAGGAAAGGCAGACTCGACATACCTCTGCTGAGTGCCAACTAGTGTCTTGGGCTGCTAAGTATTTTATACTCATCCATTATCAGAAACATAAGTACTGCTTCTGTGTATTCATAGCCAAGGGAAAAGATAAAGTAAGGTTCATTTTGTCCTGATTTGTTCCTACAAGGGTATATGTTGAAGTGGTCTTTTAAACTTGTTGCTACAATGGCATATGTTAAAATGGTCTTTAAACACTTCGAAACACTTGATGGTGGCCCCCAAGACTAGCTTTTATGTTTCCAGAAGCCAACACCATCATCAAACAATTGAACAAACCAAGATATAAATAAAGCTAAAGTTGGTCTATGTAATAACGGAAAAGCCAATCCTCTAGGGAACTTGGGCCAACACAATGTATTGTTTGGGATCAGGAGAAAGGATGCTTAATAAATCATCAACAATAGTTTCCATGGTTACGGTAAAATGTACAGTCACCTATATTGTTTAGTTTTGTAACCGTTCCTACAGGGAAGAAATAATGAAGGGTGTTGGTGATAAGCAAACATGAAACTCATTTAACTTAAAGGCTGGCAGTATGTTCAAAAAAATATGAAATAAAACTGAAACTAAGTCTAATCAAGTAAACTTTTAGTTTTTAGGCCTCTTGGTAGCCAACATTCCTTGGTCCCAATGAACGACATTGCAGCTCCATAATCTGCTCTGTTCTTTTTATAGTAGGTTCTTCCCTTTCTGCCTAAGTGGCTGCTTTTCAGCAAAATTACTTGGCAAACACTGCTTTATCAAGTATAAATCAGATATGCTACTCTGGAATCTAAACCCACAAAGAATATGCCCCATAACACTACATAAAAATGAAAAGTAGAAACACTGCATTCTTGCTGCCAAAAGAAATGTAAAAATATGAATGAAAATGATTGCTGGGTGTGCCTTCCATGAGATTCCATTTAAACAACATTCCCCATTTACTTACATCTCTACAATCTGATGGGCTTACATATTGCAAAATGAAATAAAAGCACATTTTATGAGGAAATTAAAATGTTATGAACTGCCCTGGGTGGTGTTGGCATTACACACAGAATGGTGAGTCTTAACCACAGTCAAAACGTTGTTCTCCTCCAGTCAACAGATAACATCTGAGGCTTTGAAGCAATGTGCTAAGGGAATTCAAGCTGGAGATTTAGGGGCTCTCCACGGCGCCTCTCTCCAGATAAACTCCAGGGGATTCCAGGGTGACAGAGTAGGTGAATGCGGAAGTAGGTATAAATAAAGTATAACACTGCACCTCCCAGCCCTCTTTGCTTAAACACTCCCCACTTCCAGACCTACTCCGCTTCTTCTTCCTGTATCTGCTGTCAATACTGCTGCCTCATTCTCCTGGACTTCTGAAGTGTTTCCTTAGATCCTCTAGTTAAACTGGTGGCTAATACCTATTTCATGTGACTACAGTCACAGTATTTACTCATTTAATCCACAAAGAGATAAACAAACAAAAAAAGGTAATATTCTTCCATCTTTAAGAGCTTTCTTAAGTCCCAACTAGAAAGATAAACTTCCTTTCCTATTACTGTGTTCCTTTCAACATGATGCAGTAGATGCCACAAGAGACCATGCTGGACCCAAAGCTTCCCTAAGACAGAGCTCAAGGGCTTGCACTAAGTGGCTGTCAGGCATGGGTCTGCCAAGGGCACCAGCCAAACAAATGATATAGGCATGAGGCCACACAGTAGACTATCTGGGCAGTATCCCAGATCCTATGCCTGGAGATACAGACCAACAAGGCTGTGGCTACAGAGTTGGTGACTTTCTCATCCCTGAACTCAGAAGTTACTTTGGTCATGGGGGACATGCAGAAAACCATACAGGAGAATAACCTACACCCCATGACCTCCATGATGTGGTAGTAACTAAAGATGATGGGTCAACAATAAGTAAGCATGCTCATCTGGACTTTTGTAGAATTGCTCTTTGCTTGAGGAAAGCACCTTTCACATCAACCCTTTGGAAGTCGTGGTGTGGCAAAACTGTTCTCGTGACCCGCAACTCGATGGCCATCTCTGAAGCTAATCAACTCAGAAGGTGAAAAAGGAGCAGGCACACTTTCTCTTGCTCCACAAGGTCTACAAGTAGTTGGCTACCCACTGACAAGAGTTTCTAGAACTCCATGAAGTGGGGTTCGGGCAGGCACATACTGAATGAAAAGGAAACAATGTCTGCCATGTCAATGACCTAAAGAGGACAGAGATGACCTCAGGTGAGGATTGCAAACTTCTCTGCTTCTACTACCAAGTCCTTCAAGGCACATGATGGTCAGAGATATTTTCCAAAGTCCAACATGGCCTAGGGCTTTGTCTCAGTTGTAGGACTTAGGCATAGGAGAGAGCCTCATGCTGGTGAACCTGGCAGGTCAAGGTGTTGATATTCATGAGAAAGACTTAGCCTTTTCTCCTAAGCATAGGTCATCAGGAGGTATCCATTCCTGGGGTAACTACTCCTTTATGTGAGTGAACAAAAATACTGAGATTTCCATAGATTCCAAGGAGATATCAGAATAGTGAGAAGTCTTGCCCCCAGAAAGACCTATAGATTTAGGAGGCAGAGATTCACCCTCCAGTTTTAGGAAGGAAGACCTAGATCATGACATTGACCTTGGAGTGACATTTTTCCTTACCCATTCTAAGTAATCAAGTATGACTGCATGATCTAATCAAGCAGATCCACATAGCAGGTATCTCAGCTGTTGCTGTCTGGTGTGTCTTAAGAGACACCAGTACAGAGCCCAGCCCTGCTCCAGCCATAGGTGATGCCCATCCAATGAATATAGAACAAACCATGGAAAAGAGTTTCATCAGCATTGGTCCCACTTCTCTCAAACAAGATGTGGTAAGGTCCAAAAAATGCACCAAGCGTATCTTATGCTCATTGCTCTGTGGGGAAGACAAAGATGAGAAGGAATTAGTTATTTCTAGCATAGATAGGAAAGATCAGGAAGGAAACAGAAGATATTATCTGAACCACTACTGGGTGTCCAGGGCTGAGCCAGATGCTGGTGATACAATGACAAAGAAGACCCAATTACTGCCCTTCAGTAGCATGGTGCACTCAGCAGACAACTACTTGCAGCAAACCTAAGGTAGAAGAACAACAGATACATGTGCATATGCCTCAGGAATGAGAAAGAGGCATTCCTCTGCCTAAGGAAGAATTCAGAAGAGATGCTACTGGAGGTGGTTTCACCAGGCAGAGAAAAGGGGAAGAGGATTCCCGGGAAAAAGCACTGCATCTTCTTGAGAGCCCATAGTCTTTCTGTCTGCATCAACCTGGTTTCTTCAGTGTTCGGGACAGTGCCTGAAATATCATGGGGACTCAATAAAGGTTACTGGATGAATCAGAGAATTCAGGGCATAGATGAACAAAATGTCCTTTGGGTGTAAAGGTGTAAAGCTGCAATCAGGGAAGGCCCTGGTCAGTCCTTGGTTTTGACAATTTTTTCTCGTGTTCTGGAGGCTGAGCTGGCTTGCTCAGGGAAAAGCGAGAATGCTTAGATAGGAGGCTGCTGCAATGGTCTGAAAGGTATATGCCGAGATTATCATAGGGGTAGTTTTCAGAAGTATTTTAGATACTTATGGTGGGAATTTATTTACCAAAAATATATTTTTTAAAATACCTATTTTTTAAAAAGACAATGTCTTTTAAAAGGCTTATTTCCTAGAAAGAAAGAGCTTTTAATAACATGGACTAATAATTGTAAAGGGAGTTACATATAAAACCAATAATGAAAAGGCTGCATTCAACTAAACAAGGTTAATGCCTACCCATCCGAGGAATCCTGGCTACTTTGTAAATATCAACTCAGTCTGCGGGCTGGGTCCTGGTGACAAATACATTCTCCAATCTTACGGAGAATGAGGTTGTGCAAGGACACAAAATCTAAAAGTACATAAACTAGAGGTTTTGAGCACTTTTTAAAAAGCAGCAGAACCCTTTGCTTAAGCAAAATCTTAAGCAGAATCCTATAGGGAAATCAGATTACAAATAAGGATGCTTGTTCAAGGTGGAGTGTTGGGGACTGGGGGACCCCAGGGTCCATTATTTTCCACCCCCTCCTGGCCTTTGGAGGCAGCCCATACAGGCCCTGAACAAACACCCAGGGGCCCCTTGGGACACAAACTACTTTCTAAAAGTCAGGACAACCTCCAAAATGGCCCATCTTTTATACTAAAGGCCTGGTCCTCAGAATGATGAGATGGCCCCTAAAGGATCTGAACTGCTACTTCCTGCCGCTTATTTGATAACGGATAGGGGGTTTGGAATTACAAATCACAAGCCAAAGGGCAGACTCCAAAAGCTTGTCTGCAAGTAGAAGAAGCGAGAGGAGCAGGAGATTGGCTCTTCTTGGTGAATCCCAGAGCTGGGATTTTGCAGATGAGGAAGGCAAGACCCCACGTGGACAGCACCTTACCAGGCCCACACCCACACGGGGGGAGCATGAGGCAGAGCCAGGTGTGAAGGTTCCTGAAGTTTCTAGGTGGCTTTGGGGAACGGCTGTGTACACTACTGTCCCTTATACAGCTGCAGCCTCTCGGGAATTGGGTACGTGCCTTATCCGGTGTGCTCTGGTATAAGTTCACAAGCAGTGCAGCATGGGGCAAATCCAATGACATTTTGTTCCTTAGCAGAGACTGACAAGCTCATTTAGTAGTGACAATTCACAGTCCACAAGAAAATGCTGAATCTCAATTACAGACATAGCAAAATTCAGGCAAAGACAGCCACATAGCACTGGAAGCTATTTTAGACATGTATATTTTAATATCATAAATCTTTATTTTTCTTAACAAAATAGTCGACAAGATTATCTGCTACAACAAAGTCCCCATGGGAGACGTTCTAATCCCCATTTCAGAGATGAGGAAACTGACTTGTACAAGCTTCCAGGGATAAGACAAGAGCTGGATCTTCCTTGCACACAGTTGCCCGTGAAGCTCACACAAAGAGCTTCCACAGTCAGCAAAATGTAGGCTCCTAGTGCCTAGGGAAGCAGCTCAGAGTCATTAAAAATCGGTCCTGTCCCATCCCAAAAGGACATCTGGATAACTACACATTGGGGAGCCATTTTGTGAGTGTTCATGATACATTTCCCATCGTGCCCTCAGATCAGCTTCTCTCTGGTGCGACGCTTTGAGAAACACGTCTCTGCTAGCCTGATACACGGATTTGAGTTATTTCAAGTCGATAAATATTTACTGGGCATTGCCCATGTCGAAGGCACACGTGCATGGCAATGGATACAAAAAATAAAAAATAGTGAGTAACACAAGGTCTTGGCATCCCAGAGGCTCTTACTCTACTAAGGGTGACCAACATGAAGAATTTTAAAACAAGGCAGAATGTAGGAAGTACTATAAAGAGGAAAAAAGCAAACAAGAGGGGGAATGTTTCCAATGGGGCAGATTGTGGAAGAGCTTGTGGAGGAAGTGGGATTCGAGCAGAGTCCAGAGAGTCAGGAAAGACGGACTCGCAAACAAACAGGAGTGAAAGGAGGGAGGAGCCTGTCTTGTCTACGGTCTGCTTTCCAGCACATTGGGCTGGCTAAATATCTAAATTGTAATAGGCTTTCTGCATGCAAAATAAATAAAAGGAATTGCTACCTACCTGGAATTTGCTACAAACCTTTCCCCAGGATTTACCAAGGTCCCACATTTTCTGGCCTTGCCTCTTTCTCTGACCTCAGTTCTGTCATCCCTCTCCTCCCTCCCTTCACCGTAGCCATCCTGTTCTCCAAGGGAGCTCAAGGCTTTCTGCTTGCCATCTTTCCTCTGCCTGGAAGGTAAACTCCATCAGAGCAGGGACTTTTGTGTTACTTCTAATTTTATCCTCAGTACCTGGCACAGAGTAGGACCTCAATTAGTGTCTCTGGAATAAATAAGTGGATAAAATAAAGTTCTCAAGTATAGTACAAAGGAGGTGACAAATGTAGAATTTCTTCTTGGATAATTCCTCTGGCTATTTTTAGTTTTAAAAATACATCTGGGCTGTAAACTGTGACTTCACTTGCCCTAAACCACAAGGACTAACTAGTATAAATTAAGTCTGATACACTATTACTTTTCATTTCCAATATATCATTGCAGCTTTTGAATACAGGATCATTTCAGTCTGCACAAGAATGCTTGGCATTTTAATTCCAACTTCACAGTTGAGAAAACTGATACTCAAGGCAAAGAACCTTCTCAGTAATCAGTCAATAACTGCAGGGACTAAGACGGGAACCCAAGTCTTCAGCCTGGTATGTTGGGCCTAGAAGGGAACTGCTATTCCTATCTTTCCATCTTTCCTTCCATCTTTCCTTCCCTCCTTCCTTCCCTTCCTTCCTTCCCTCATCCCTCCTTCCTTCCTTCCTTCCTTAATCTTTCCTTCCTTCCCTCCCTCCTTCTCCCCTTCCTTCCTCCTTCCCTCCCACCCTCCTTCCTTCTCTCCCTCCTTCCCTTTCTCCCCCCACCCTCCTTCCTTCCCTGCCTCCCTCACTGCTTCCCTCCCTGTCTCCTTCCTTCCTTCCTGCCTTCCTTCCTTCCCTCCTTCTTTCCTCCTTCCCTCTTTACTCCCTCTCCCCCTTCTTTTCTCCCTCTCTCCCTCCTTCCTTCCTTCCCTTCCTCCTTCCCTGCCTCCTCACTGCCTCGCTCTCTCCCTGTCTCCCTCCTTCCTTTCTTCATTCCTTCTTTTCTACTTTTTTAAGAAACAAGGTCTGGCTTTGTCACCCAGGCTGGAGTGCAGCGGCGTGATCACAGTTCACTATAGCCTCAAAATCCTGAGCTCAAGTGACCTCCCACTACTGCCTCCTGAGTAGCTAAGCTTACAGGCACATGCCATCATGCCCAGCTAATATTTTGTATTTTTTGTAGAGACAGGAGTCTCACTATGTTGCCCAGGCTGGTCTCGAGCTCCTGGGTTCAAGCAGTCCTCCCGCCTTGGCCTCCCGAAGTGCTAGGGTTACAGGTGTGCACGCCCAGCCTGCTACTCCTATTCTTAACATCAAGCTGTAAAGGGCTTCCATGTATCAACAAGGGAATGTGGTGTGATCCGAGGAAAATCTCACCCTACAAACAGGAAATATTAAGCACGTTTTGACAGTTATTCCTCATTTGCTTTGCTTTAAAGTGAACTTAACTCCTCTTGATTACTGTTATTGGAATGTCTAAACTTAAAAATAATAAGTACTACTTAGGAGCAATCGTTATTTTAACTGTGAATTTAGAACCTAAGTCTTTCGTTTAAAATGCGCTTGCGTGTTCTACTGAATACTTGCAAAGGTTCCGGGCTGTAATTCCCTTGCAGGCGACGTATGCTTCACTGAAATTTTTCATTTGCAAATTAGGTTCGTTTATGGCAGAAAATGAAAAGTCATCATCAGACAGACCAAGAAATGGGGCCAGTCTTTACCTAGAAGGAGTAATTAGCTCAAATATCTGTGGGGAAATTTTATCTTTCACGTATTGTCAATTTTACAAAGGTATGAAAGAATCACTCTACAAACCTCAAGAATATACCTAATTATGGTTTACCCCAGTGACTGTTCATATCTGCCTGTTTACTCAAATTGGAATGGGAATTGTAGACATTCCTTGGATGAGACCACACTCCACAATATGGAATTCAGTAATGAGGTTCCGGTTCACAACCTCCCAGTGCAAGGTTTGGGCAAATTCATTTTGCATATGTCTATCTATAGATTTAGATGGTTGTGTAGATGTCAGTTCTAATTATCTCCTAAAGGGAAGTCTATATTGTCCCCCACTAAATCCCCAGTGAGGGAAGGGAAACTTTTCCTTGGAACATTACCTCCCTATTGATTTAATTTTCTAGATAAATAAGGAAAGATACAAAGAGAATGGAAAGGGAAGCTCACACATCACAGGCATCCTCGACAGTAGTGGGACATTAGGGTGCTGATCAGACACAAGCTGGTGGTTAGCTATAAAACGTTACTCATTACTTCAAAACTAACACATGCAACGCACCCCTCTTACCAAAACAAACAAACAAACAAACAAAAAACAAGCTATTTTCATCAATATTGTGTACCATGTTCAGCTCTGGCCATTTTTATTTCCAGCAAGTTGGATTCATTCCATTTTTAATGGCAACTCCTTGAGGAAACACTCTTTTTAAACCTGTGTTTTGAGAAATGAAGTTAATGGGCCAGAACTGGTTTATCACGAAATACTCATCAAGTCAGGAAATAAAGTTCAAATCCTTCTACCCTTAGGTGAATGAAATTCGTTTGTAGGACACTCCTGGAGTAACTATCTAAAGGTCATCTTTCTAGTTACTGAAGACAGTTCTAAAATAATAAACTTGGGTTCACTGCTATTACCTTTTGTCAAACTTAATTTAAAAAGAAGGAAACAAGTTTGATACTAAATCTAATAAAGTAGTCAATCATCTTAAATTACAGGAACAGAATTCAAAAGAGCCAGAAACTGCCTCCTTTCCTCTCCCCACCAACATCTAGGAATGAATGGTCAATTTTCTTTTTGTTTTTTTTTTCTTTTGAGATGGACTCTCACTCTGTCACCCATGCTGGAGTGCAGTGGCACGATCTTGGCTCACTGCAGCCTCCGTCTCCGGATTCCAGAGATTCTCCCGCCTCAGCCTCCCGGGTGGCCGGGCTTATAGGCACGTGTCACCACGCCCAGCTAATTTTTTGTATTTTTAGTAGAGATGGGGTATTGCCATGTTGGCCAGGCTGGTCTTGAACTCCTGACCTCAGGTGATCTACCTGCTTCAGCCTCCCAAAGTGTGAGGATTATAGGCATGACCCCCCATGCCCGGCCTGAGTGGTCAATTTTTAAAGTGTTCTCCTAATTTATCAGAGCATTTTGCAAAGCTGGAAGAACAGGCTGTACATGAAAGAAACAGAACAGTGTGCCCTTCTCCACTCCAGGGCTCCAGGGCTATCCGTGGCTAGAGAGGTCTCACTACATTGCTCAGGGGTGTCTGTGGCTGGAGATCTTCAGGGCCACCTGTGGCTAGAGACCTGGGACCATTCATTTGGCATGGGGCTGCACTCCCCTAATGGAAAGGGGCAATGCCACATTCCTATGGCTCTGGTTTTCAATATTCCTTATCAGCCACCACATTATCTATCGCCAGCACATGCCCTCATGTTATAATTAACTAGAGCACAGCTTATCTTACACTTCTTACAGTTTAGGCTAATGTCTTTCTGAGATTTGGGAATGGCTAATCACATCCCCGGTATGTTGATTCTTACCAGCTTCAATTTCAGAAAATTATACTACCTGGAATACGGGCATGAGAAACTATGCACTCAGACCACCCTGTATATAACTGTGTTATAACACTTATTCTACTGCGTGGATTGATAGTTTGTAAGACTGTCTCTTTCACCAGAATCTCCTTGAAGATAGGTAATGTGCCTTAGCTTGCACATATTAACTGCTCATCAAATGTTTGTTGAGTGAACAAATTAAGTTAACAGTGAATAGCTGCTTAAATTCTTCTCCATGAAAGTACAGTCACAGCAACCTGCTACAAATCACTCATTCATTCACTCCTCTAGTCAACCAATATTTAAAATATATGGAAGACATCCAGATGAACAAAACAGACATGGCCCCTCCTCTCAGGGTATGGATGCTTAACAGAGGAGACAGACACTGAACAAGTAATCACATAAATGAATATCCAATTGCAAATTGTAACAAAGTAAATGGAAGCAAAGTAGGGTCATGAGAGACTGAAAAAAGGCTTGTTTATTCTGAGACTGGAAGGATCAGTATGGGTCAGCTGTGGAGAGAATAAGATAAAAGTCTCAAGGCACTGGAAACCAGATGTGCAAGGGCCCTGAGGTGGGGAAGAGCATGATACATTCACGAAAGGGATAGATCAGTATGGCTAGAATTCAGCAAGAGGAAGGGAAAACCGGAATGATCCTAGAAATCGAATCTCTCTGAAATCGAATCTGTCCTTCTTTTCTCTGAGTATCCTTCCTTTAAAATAAGAAAATAATGCCATGCAAGGCCTTGTAAACCTGGTAAAGGGCTTTTAATTTTGTCCTCAGGGGAAAAGAAAGCCTTTCAAGCAGGAGAGTGACAGAACCAGATCTGCATTTCCGAAAGGACATTCTCCCTGCTGTGTGTGGTGGAGGAAAAGGAGGTGGACAGCAGAGGGTAAAAGTGGGAGATGGTACAGAGGGCCACTGGGAGTCAGGGTCAGGACCTGGACCGGGTGGGGACAGTAGACAGGTTTGCTATGAATGCTGGAAGTAATTCTCAGGGTCTTGGTGATGGATTCCATAGGAGACAGAGATGCAGTGTGCCTGGCCTTGTGTGTGCTTGGAGCGAATCTGGACCACCTAGCCTGCCCAGTTCCCAAACCATCTCCCAGGCACACAGGGAAGGTGGGGGCTTTGGTTAAGAATGCACCCTAACAAACCCCAGGTCATCCCCTGGATCCTAGTTCTGGCACAAGCTACACATACGTTCCTCCCAGCCCTCAGTACAAGGTCCTGCACCCCAGCCCACGTCATTGCCCCACTGAGGAAAGTGGATGCTTGAGAGAATCTGTGCTTTCCTCCTTGTCAGCAGGTGCCAGCAGGGTGCAGA
The DNA here is from genome assembly GCF_024542745.1 of Macaca thibetana thibetana. NCBI lineage: Eukaryota > Metazoa > Chordata > Mammalia > Primates > Cercopithecidae > Macaca > Macaca thibetana. The sequence goes on from NC_065584.1 coordinate 145,502,341, forward strand.
CACTCACTCTCGGGGTCTCCATATGAGAAGCCCTTCCTCAGCCCGACTGACTTGACCAGCTCAGGGGTGCCAACAAGTGGACCACAAAACGTCACACAGGCAGTGAAATCTAATGTCTCCGTCTCTTCCTTGAGTGGCCTATAAACATCCCTCCCTTAAAAGAACAAAATAAAAGCCCTGCTTCCCATTGTGAGCTCTGGCCTTGGCTGCCCCAACCATCAGAGCCACAGCTGAGGACCTCTGGCCTCCCAAGCCTTTCGTTTTTGCTCTGTATTCCCTCTGCTCCAGTCCCCTGACATCCAAAGCTCTTCTTAAAACATCCTTTGATATCCAATTTCCTTTTTATATGGCCCCTACTGTCAAAAGCACATTTTTGTTTTCTTGCTAGAGAAGTGATCCAAATTCCTCTACTGTGTACCCACAACTTCCTGAATCTGCTCATATATCCCCGGGCTGGTGCGCTTAATCCTCACAATCACTCAACCTGCTCTTTTCCAGGGCTGCCTCCTACACTGAAGCATGCACCTACTTTTTCTTTCTTTAACATACAACATTCTAATCTAGCTTTTCTTGCTTGACCATTCTTTTCCCTACAGGACAGCGTGTCACACATTCAGATTCCTCCCAGTTAATAGACTGCATGCTTTTTTAAAGAGGACCAACAGAGATTTTTCAAAGCCCCAGCAAGAAACTCCAGTACTTTGTTTAAGAATCATTCTGTATTTTGAATATGAATGTCTCTTAATTTTGAATGCCCAGTGAGGTTAAAGCTAGACAAAAATTATTGAGTGCCTACTATATGCTTGGCGGAGAGATATCTGTTTAATAAATGTCTTTATTCAAACGCCTTCCTATCTCCCTTGTTCCCTAACTCCTTTCACATATTTTAGATGGGTAACTCAAGCGCAGTGTGCTCTGGAGTATGAAAGAAAGCAGTTTTAAGCAACCATGGAGAAGGCATGATGGGATGTGGGCTGCCCTCCTCTCCTGGGCGGGGCTGAGGAACTTGGCAGTGGAGGATGGGCAGTGAGCATCAGCAGGCCACTTTGGGGCAGACAGGAGGGAGCCTTCACCATGACTGCATGGGTAACCAGTCCCCAGAGTTAACTGAATAAAATTTGGGGTTATCCAGGCCCTCACTGCTCCTACCTACGCCCTTGATTCTGGTAAACTCAGTGTAGTGACTTCCACTTTCCAGACATTATCCATGGGGTTAAGAACTTTCTCCAAGGCCTCAGGGGGAGGTTGGGACGCCCCCTGCAGCAGAACCATCCCCACATCGAAGTGACTTTGCAACCCACCACCAACACACACACCATGACCCTGTCCCCGGCACCCACAGAGTGTCTGGCTCATTACCACTAAGGAGGCTCTGCCTGCCACTGCCCGGAGACCTTAATGACTCAAAGTCAGAGTGTGCATAGGCTTGGGGCTCCATTCTAATTCTCAGGGCATTCACACTGTCCTGGCAACTCACCCCCAGAACAGATCCCAGATATGGCAGCCAGCAGATAAAGACCTTTACACGTGGGTAACACCAGGATCATTTGCATGCAGGGAAGAGGCCATCCCCCATCCCGTCCATTTACACAGGCAGAATGTGCCCTGCCGCTTGGACCTAAAAAGGCCTCTGCAAGCACCACAAGGTTTATGAAACCAAAGAGAACCAGCAACAAACTCACTGAATCAGAGGGAAGTAGCAGGGGCTTCTTCCCCTCCCCTGATGTTCACACTTGGCCAAGTACAAAAATAATCTGCCAATTTGTTTAATTTCCTTGGCAACGATGGACACGCTAAACTCACAAAAGTTAATTCTCTGAGAGAAGAAAGATGAATCTGAGATAAACAAGGCTGCATTTGGGGAGGTGGGAAGAGCCACATGATACATGTTCTCATCTCCCCTTCCACCCAACTCACCTGTCATCTTCCTGTGCTTCCTCATTGCAAAACCAGCATTCCTCTCACGGTCGGCTATGCACAAAATATCCTTCTGTTCTCCTGGTCACATCAAAGCACCTTCACGCTATGCAGACAGGTCATTGAGGGAACGGAGAAAATTAACAAACGCACCTAGGTTATTTCTATTAAAATTAGCCCCTCAGCCTGTAGGCTCTGTCAGTTTCCATAGAACACAAACTCTGACAAGTCTGTTGAAAACTCTTAACCTTTCCAGGTTGTGTCAACAGCTTGCAAACACAACAGGAGGATGATGCCTCTGAGTCCTGCCTTTCCTTTTGGAGTAGAGGAGGTATCAGGGTTTGTCACCAGCAGCTTTCATGCTTATTTTCATCACCCTGCTCACTCCCCGCTGCCTCTTAAGGAGCATACAAACACCTTACTGGATAAAGAGAAACATCTGTCAATTGTCTATAAGGTCCTGATGAGATTTAGCTTTTGCCTACTTCTCCCCTCAAGTCTTAGCGCACTCTCCCCTGCACGCTACTCAGCTCCACTGAAGGCTACCTTCTGGAATTCTTCAAAAAAGCAGGTACAGTTCCTCCTGCCACAGGGTCTTTGCGTATCCTGTTCCTTCGCATGGAGCCCTCTTCTTACCTAGTGAAATGGTTGGGCTGTGTCCCACCCAAATCCCATCTTGAATTACAGCACGCACAATTCCCACATATTGTGGGAGGGTGGGAGATAACTGAATCCTGGGGGCAGTTTCCCCCATACTGAACCATCTGATGGTTTCACATGGGGAAATCCCTTTCACTGGGTCCTCACTCTCTCCTGTCTGCTGCCATGTAAGATGTGCCCTTCGTCTTCTGCCATGATTGTGAGGCCTCCCCAGCCACATGGAACTCTGAGTCCATTAAATCTCTTTTTCTTTATAAATTATTCAGTCTTAGGTATGTCTTTATCAGCAGCATGAAAATGGACTAATACAACTAGTTAACCCTTACTTATCTCTTTGGAGCTCAACTCAAAAGTCACTTTCTCAAGAGAGGGAGGGTCTAAAATGTATACTCTCACAGCCCTTATACATTTATACTGAAGCATGTTCCTTACTTGGGTATTACATATAGGATTGATGAAATTATTTATCTAAGGTCTGTTTGCCCACTAGAATAAAAGGTTCATAAGAGCAGGAACAATGTGTGATTTGTTCCAACACGGAACATGATATATACTCACTAAGTGTGTTTAATCATTAGATTAATGAATAATTTTATCACGTCACACCTCTAGTTAAACATTTTCCAGTGGCTCCCATGATATTTCATAAAGTCTGAAGTCTTCCAAAACCATCTGTAATGGAATCTCACCTAGTCATAGGAATTCAAGATTATTTATTATTAATCCCCTCAAAGGTACTCTCCTCTTCTGCCAAGGTCATTGGTTGACTGTGCCTCAATCATTGCCCCTCATCTGAAACCGCTTCTTTTATCTCCTCTCTGACTATTCAAATCTAGTCACGCATCAAAATGCAGGGGCATGTGGACACCATAACACAATGTAAGGAATGCAGCTCTAGCTGAGAGTCCTAGGTTCAAATTCATCTATCATGACATATTAAGGGACCTTGACCAAGCCATTTACATGCTCTGAGCTTCTCTCTTTTAAAAGGACAAAAGTGATATCTACAAGGCTATTGTGGAAGTTAAAGCACATGGTAGATACTAGGTAACTATTAGCTCCACTTCCATTCTTCAGGTGAGACCATCAAAAACCTATCGCGTGAAAAGCTGACATTATGGAGAAGCAGTATGGGCCAAGTTCATCTACAAAATTGCCAGGAAAACACAGGTTTATCTTCATAAGCTGGCAAGGAGATTCTCAAAACTGGTATATGGGTTCATTCCCACTGGTGTTAGGCAGACCCTGGAGGTAGGTCTGCTCTTCCTGGTAGCAAAGCAATCTACGGTCACAATGATTTATTTTTTAAAGGGCCCTAAAAAACACTAGTTCTTATCAAAGCTTAGCATGCTGTGTCTTTGACCATCTTGCTCAATGAGGAAGAGTTTAGGCAGCACCTGCTACCTGTTCAACATTCTAGTTATTACTGGAGAGGATGCAAAAATATTACACATGGGCCTTTCCCACAAGGTACTAATAGTACAGCCAGAGAGGAAAGAATTGCCTTGATGAGGTGAGACCATACAGAATTGAGTTTTAATTGTGTGCTATAGACTAAGTTCAGAGGAGAAAAAAAAAAAATCAAAAAAATTATTCATTTAATAAGCATCTATTTAGTATTTACCAAACACAGGACAATGAATTAAAAAACCAAAACATAACCAGCTTTTTACGAGCTTGTAACTCTCTCCACCTGTGATTCCCTTCATTCCATCCATCCAAATCCTACTCACCCATGAAGGCCTTGGTCAAATCACACAACCCCCATGAAGCCTTCCTTAACCATTCTGGACCAGCTCCGCACCCCTCCCATCTATATTTCTCAAACATTTTCTATTTTTCACACTGATTTTATCACTCACCTCACATTTGCATGGCCTGTGCTGTCAAATACAGTCATCTCTACTTGCATAACTCTCATTTCACTTTTTTTCTCAGTATATACATCTTTCCATCTATTTATAAACCCTGGGAGGTCAAGGGCCCTTGAATCTTCTGCCGCAGGTTTAAAACAAATGCATTTTTATTTGAATTAAAGTAGGTCTTCCTAAGAGCAGTTCAAAGTAGACAGAGTGGATAAGGATGGAAAGTGTCCTTTATGGAACACGTGCTATGTACTGGGTCCTTCCCTCAGGCCTATTTAAATCCTTATAATGCTAGAAGAAGGTACTGAATCTTCTTGGAATCCTTCCTCTCCTCCTACACACATCTTCCTGAACATGGTCACTGAGCAGCCAGCATCTGCCCACCTTGGCCCTGGCTACATTCATTGCTTGAGTGGGAGTATATTTAACTGTTTCCAAAAGCAGGGAGGTAATTACTTGCTGTATCCAATGAGCTGGAATCACCCGTGCTCTGCTTGTTTCTAATACGCCCATCGACCAAAGCTAAACAGCAGGAGACCACCATTAGAACACGCAGTCTCTTTGTGCGTGACTGCCTATTTGAACAAACTCACAAAGGTCTTAAATCCAAGGAAGACCACCTAAGAACGCAAAAGTTTAAAAATGATACGTGGCAGTTTTGCCAAGATGTACAAAACTGCAGTACTTTTCTTATTTTTAAAGGAAGTCCACTATTCTCCATTTCCCAAAAAGTTCTTTGTTCTTTTGCTCTAACAAAGTAAATTATTCCTCACCTTGGGCAAGTTGATAGGAACGTGAGAAAATTACATTAAATCAGACATCCTTGAGATCAAAATAGATTGGAACAGGGGTTCTCTTTGTTTAAAATAGATCTTCAAAGAGAAAGCAAAAGAGCTTAAGGGAAGAAAAAGTTGTCAAACACCCTGAAGCACTTTGGAAGCACCTAAGATCTACAAACTATTGATATGTTAATTAAAATTTACTTTTATCTAGTATAGGTGTTTGCTGGTCATGGTCCCATTACCCTGTGGCACTTTTGGCCTCTTGAATAAAATTTCATTTCTTGAAAGACATTAGAAAATGCCTCATTTTCTCTCTTTCAGATGGTTTCCTCTCCCTTATTGCAATTTAATAAGACTTCACTCTGGCTTAAAGCTGGACACAAAATCCCAGAGAGAATACACTAGCCATTCCCTCCATTGCCCAGCAGCCTTCTGACCAGATCAAAAACAAGCCATATTGGCAAGATACAGAAAAAGTAGAAAATTTTAGTCAGTGAGTAATTAAAAACTCTGTATTGACCAGTTGCCAGAGTAGGACTTCTCTGGAATTTAAAATGTCTAGAGAAAGAAAATCCTTTTCAGCGATAGCCCTTCTCAATAATCTATTTCAATTTTGCAAAGCCCTCACTGCTGAAAATTCCTTCAGGGCCCAATGTAAACGTCCACGGAACAGTTTATCTCCTCTGGTTCTCTTCCAGAGAAGATGTCCTTTCCAGGTTCTCGAAATTTCTTCCTTAAGTGATCCCTGGGACTGATCTGGATCTTGAACCAGTCAGAAAACAAGGTCATGCAAAATAGTAAACTTAAACCATCAGGAGTCAAATTCAGATTTTTAAGAGTCTAAGGAGTATTGTGACTTTGCAGTAAGCCAATGTTTTTTTAATATTAGTTCATGTTTTCTTTTAAAAAGCTGATCCCCGCACAATGTTATTGCTGACAGAATTTTTACTTTCTTCCGGAACAGAGGTTGGCAAACTGAACCTGTGGGCTGAATGTCTGTTTATATAAATAAAACTTTATTGGAAACACAGCTATACCTATTTGTTGACATATTATCTATGGCTGCTTTCTTCTTACAGCAGCAGGCAGAGTTGAGTAGTTGTAACAAAGACCACATTGCCTGCAAATCCTAAATCATTTACTGTATGGCCATTTACGGAAAAGTCTGTAGACTTTTGTTACTACTAAACCATTACCACTAAAATACACAGTATCAAAACTACTACTCTAAGGTTTGAGGAAAACACACTGGCTATCTTAAAATCTAAAGCCAACTTTTATTGTATGATTAATTCAACAGTGGTCATTCTGGAGACCTTCAAAGAACCATATTCACCTTTTATGATCTAATTTGCCTTCATCATCTATAAACCCTGTTTTGCCATCTCATTTGACACACCCTACCAAAAAATTAGGAATGTGCCAATACTGTCTGTAAAAAGCACTAACCAGTAGCACCATGTAAGAATAACAGGCCAGGTGCGGTGGCTCATGCCTGTAATGCCAGCACTTTGGGAGGCCGAGGCAGGCAGATCACGAGGTCAGGAGATCGAGACCATCCTGGCCAACATGGTGAAACGCTGTCTCTACTAAAAATGCAAAAATTAACTGGGTGTGGTGGCGCACGCCTGTAATCCCAGCTACTCGGGAGGCTGAGGCATGAGAATCACTTGAACCCAGGAGGTGGAGGTTGCAGTGAGCCTAGATTGCGCCACTACACTCCAGCCTAGCGACAGAGTGAGAATTCATCTCAAAAAAAATAAATAACGTTAACCACTACCATAAGCACTGTGCTAAGCATGTTACATGTATTGTTACGTAACCAAGATGTAACATACACAAGGGTAGGGTTTTGTTTGGTTTACTATTGAATCCTTGGAACTTAGAACAGTGGCTAGCACACTGTAGCTACCCAACAAAAATTTGATAAATGAATGACAGTTAGTTCTCCCATAAAGGCCGTGGGATTTATCCTGGTATTGGCAAAGTGACACGCAGAGATTTGAAACCAGGTGGTTTCAGTCAACACCTCACTGCCTCTGTTATCACATGGTTCAGCCAGCACACCCTCTTCCAGCCCATCCTGTTTTCAATTAAATAAAGACCCTTTGGCAATGGAATAACTAAACCTAACCTGATTAAATAGTAAGCATTTATTGGGAGTTGAACTACTTAGCACTGTATTAGAAACTACAAACCTAAAAAGAAATCTAAGATGCTTTTGCCTGTGGCACATGCAGAATAGTATGCTTGTTAAAAGCATGAACTCTGAAAGACTGCCTAATGTTCACATCCTAACTCCATTATTTCCTTGCTATGTTACCTTGGCAAGTAATTTACCTTGTCAGTGCCTCAGTTTCCCCATCTGTAAATGGGTGTGATTATAGTACCTAAGGGCTCAATCCACAGTAACAGTGCCTATAGCATTCTAAGTACTAATATGTACCTGTGAGTGATTTGTTATTACAGTCATGTATCCCATAAAGACATTTTGGTCAACAAGGGACCAAATATGACAGTGGTCTCACAGGATTATAATGAAACTAACAAATTCCTATTGCCTAGTGATGTAGCCATCAGAATGTCTTATGGCAATGAATTAATCACATTTGTGGGGATGCTGGTGTAAACAAACCTACTGCAGTTGTATAAGAGTACACATAGACCAGCCAGGCACAGTGGCTCACGCCTGTAATCCCACCACTTTGGGAGGCCAAGGCAGGTGGATCACAAGGTCAAGAGATCAAGACCATCCTGGCCAAGTGAAACCCCATCTCTATTAAAAATACAAAAATTAGCTGTCTGTGGTGGCACACACCTGTAGTCCCAGCTACTCGGGAGGCTGAGGCAGAGAATCACTTGAACCTGGGAGGCAGAGGTTGTAGTGAGCTGAGATTACACCACTGTACTCTGGCCTGGCAACAGAGCGAGACTCAGTCTCAAACAAAAAAAAAGTACACAGAGAATTATGTACAGCATATAATACATGATAATGATAATAAGTGGCCATGTTACTGATTTATGTAGTTATTGTAATATGCTTTATATTGTTATTTTAGAGTGTACTCTTATTTTTTTTTAAATGTTAACTGTAAAACAGCCTCAGGCAGGTCTTTCCAGAGCTATTCCAGAAGAAGGCATTGCTACCATAGGCGAGGACAGCTCAATGCCTGTTATTGCCCCTGAAGACCTGCCAGTAGGACAAGATGTGGATGTGGAAGAGACTGATACTGATGATCCTGACCCTGTGCAGGCCTAGGCTCATACATGTATTTGTGTCTTAGCTTACAAAACATATTGTATAGCTGTACGCAAATATTTTCTTTATATTCTTATTCTATAAAGTTTTTGTCTTAAAAACATTTTTTTTTACTCTTTAAACTTTTTCATTTAAAACCAAGTGTTATTACAAAAGAGTCAAAAAGTTAAAAATAATTTTAAAGTTTATAAAGTAAAAAAAGTTACAGTAAGCTATTACTGAAGATAGGAAAAAACATTTAATTTAGTATAGCCTAAGTGTACAGCTATCATAGAGTCTACAGTGGTGTACAAGAATGTCCTGAGCCCTCATTCATTCACCACTCATTCACTGACTCACTCAGAGCAACTTCCAGTCCTGCAAGCTTCATTCATAACTGCCCTATACAGGTGTACCATTTAAAAATCTTTTATATGGCTTTTACTGTACTTTTTCTCTGTTTAGATATGTCTAGATACACAAATATTTACCACTGTGTTATAATCACCTGTGGTTTTCAGTGCAATGACATGCGGTACAGGCTTGTAGCTCAGGAGCAATAGGCTATTCCAGCTAGCCTAGGTGTGTAGTAGACTATATAGCATCTAGGTTTGTGTAAGTAACTCTATTATATAACTACAACAAAGAAATTGCCTAACAATGCATTTCTCAGAATGTATCATTGTTGATAAGCAATGCATGATCATATGATATTTATTTAATGCTATGACTGGGTAAATAAACTCTCACCTGAGTCCATTTGTGAATCACATTGCATTGTATTTTATAACCCCATGTGCTGGTAGACCAAAGCCACAAGCTGTTGAGGGCTGATGGTCATAGAGTCATACATAAGCCCTAGAACTCTCTTCCACTACTTCCCCTGGTAAATTTCTACTCATCCTTCATGTTGGACCTTAAATGTCACTTCCCTGCACAAACCTTCTCTGAGCTCCTTGTCCTCTAACTGGATCAGTATTCACAATGCAATCCTTATACACTGCATGCCCTGCACTTCTCTCCCCATGTATGCAGCACTCTTGGACTTCTGCAATAACTGTCAGCTACATGTGTGTAGTTGTTTCCTTGCGTCTTGTTTTTCTCTGTATTCCTGCTCCACATATAGGATACTTCCATAAATGTTCCTCGCCTGAATGACTGTGCAGTGTGGACCTCCCCATAGAAAGGGGAGATTATTGTGAGCTTGAAAGTCTGCAGAAAAGTGAGACCAGAGACGGTGAGACAGTCAAATGAAGAAGGCTGAATGGTTTGCAGGTCTTGATTTTATTTTATTTTCTCTTTTTAAGGTGAAGGAACAATAGCAGTGTGTGATTTCCAGAGAAGAATGTGTATAGCTTATCCTAAAATCTCAAAACCTCTGTTAAGGAGTTCTGGAGGAGGTAGCGATGCGTTTTGTCTTCTGTTGAGACAGACACACTGATTATCGGAAGGCATGCTTGCTGGTGCACCAGTTCCTTTGCCACAAGTCTGGGAATTACCACTGTATTCCCCAAGGAGAAGGAAAACTTTGGTAGGGAGATTTTCTTTCTTTCTTTCTTTTTTGAGACGGAGTCTCGCTCTACTGCCCAGTATGGAGTGCAGTGGCGTGATCTCGGCTCGCTGCAAACTCTGCCTCCCAGGTTCACGCCATTCTCCTGCCTCAGCCTCCCGAGTAGCTGGGACTACAGGCGCCTGTCACCATGCCCAGCTAATTTTTTTTTTTTGTATTTTTAGTAGAGATGGGGTTTCACCGTGTTAGCCAGGATGGTCTCGATCTTCTGACCTCATGATCCGCCCGCCTCGGCCTCCCAAAGTACTGGGATTACAGGTGTGAGCCACTGCACTCGGCCGGTAAGGAGATTTTCTTTTGAAATAACATTGATTTGGTGATTGATGGCAATACTACAAAATAAACTTTTACTTTTGTTAATTCAATATGGTTCTTGAGTGGTAACTGTTCAAGTTTATATACATATAAGTGTATCTTTCTTCTGCTAATTTGCAATTATTCAATTCAGAAATCCTGATTATTACTAAAGCATAAAGTATGGGTTCTCTTAAGATTCTCACCAGCTGGGCACGGTGGCTCACACCTGTAATCCCAGCACTTTGGGAGGCCGAGTCGGGCGGATCACAAGGTCAGGAGATCGAGACCAGCCTGGTTAACATGGTGAAACCCCGTCTCTACTAAAAATACAAAAAAATTAGCTAGGTTGGCGGGTGCCTGTAGTCCCAGCTGCTCAGGAGGCTGAGGCAGGAGAATGGCGTGAACCTGGGAGGCAGAGCTTGCAGTGAGCTGAGATCCTGCCACTGCACTCCAGCCTGGGTGACAGAGCGACACTCCACCTCCAAAAAAAAAAAAACATTCTCACCTATCTTATTTCTTAAGATATTACCAAGTAAGCCCTTATTTTTGTGAAAGTACAAACCTTATCTCCATTTAGCTATCAGAGATGGAAAACAAAATATGTTTTAAAAACTAAGGAAAAAGAATTGGTCTTAATATGCAATGCAAATGAGTGAATTTTATAAAAGGCAAAGATAAAAAAATTATAATCCCTTTGGCATGCCATTCATTAAGAAAATTCTTCCTAAGGACTATGAGTTTTAAATATGCTCGGCAAGTCAATCATTTATTCATTCATTCAATATTTATTGTGCATTCATTCATTCATTCATTCAATTCAACTAATTTATCGAGCAACCCTGTATGTATAAGCCTCCTGCCAGGTGTGGGAGGTTGGGTTCACTGAATTAGACATGTACCTGAGTAACTGTGCCAGTGCAGACAGGAATAACGTAACTCCACACTATTCAAAGTGTGCTCCATGAACTGCTGCTGGTCCTCAAATTGGTCATTGCTGGTCTGGGGCAAGAGAAGTACAGAAACTGAGAGAAAGCCTTTTAAACCTTGCCCATATATGTGATTATGTAATTTTGGGTCTGTTAACTCTAATAATAAAAAACGGAGCTTGTATTTTTAACTGCCTTTTTCTTTTACATTGTACTTTATAAAATTATTGATCCATGATGGAGTGGGGGGGCATGGGGCCTGTTCTTGACCACAGAAAGTCTCAGAAGCCTTGCTCTAGGAAAGCAAAGTAGCACAGTGCCAGGAAAGAGGGAGAGTAGGGGAATGTGCACTTTTCCAGCCCAGGAAAAGGAAGCGGGAAGCAATCTGAAAACGCTACCCCAGGGGCAGTGGCATTTGAGCAAAGTCTAACAGGATGGGGACGGTCTGGAGGCAAAGACAGGAGAAAGGACGTTTTGAGGCAAAGAGAAAGGTTGAGACCAGGAAGTAAAGGGTTTATGCAGGGTGCCAGGCGTATTTAACGCTCTGTAAAGCACAGAGCAGGTGAGTAATAACGATAATAATAGCAGCTAACATTTATTGAACACTTACCGCAAGCCAGGCTCTGTGCTAAGAACATGGTGGGAATTATCTCATTTATTCCTTCCAACTACCTGCAGGGACACTGATTTGTGAAAATCGTTCCCAGACAGACGAAGGATATTAAATAGGAGGTGAGAGTGCCCCTCGGGGGAATGGGTTTCGAGAGCACAGGCAGATGGGAATCGGATGCCATTCAGGTACAGCTGGGCACCAACTCTATTGTCTGTCTCCTCCTAGACGAGGATGTGGCCTTGCTGGGGCCTGAGTCAGGCTTATCAATGTCCTCTGTAAGTGATGGGCATAATATTGTCCGGCAAGTTCTTTTGGAATGGTGATGTGAGCCCAGGGACAGGAATGAATGGGCAGGTAAACAGGAAGCATTGGCTTGCCAGGTCTAGCACAACCCAGCCTTGCTGTAGACCTTCTTCACAACCCTGGGGACAGCTCTGCTGAGAAGCAAGAAGCTCTGCATCTTGCTCCTGCTACAAGTAGCCCCCTGGAACAGGTAAGATTTTGTGCCTCTGCTTCATTAAAGGCAGACCTTAATCTAACCTTATAAGATGAGTGTTCTGCTCCTTCTAGTTAGTACAGAAATGCTGCATTTGCTTTTAAGTGTGAAGTGATTTGTATAGATGTTTCGAACTCAGGTCTAACTGCCTCCAGAGATGTAGGAAGTAAGACCAGAACTGTGGGTGGGGGCCAGGACACAGATGGAGGCCCTGACTCTCAGGCTTAGGACCTGAACTTTCATTCTGAGGACAGTAGGGAACATAAAAATCATATGGGAGGTTCTTTACCTCCACAAAGAACATTCTTTGGCTCAGCAGGACAATATGGTGGGAAACGGCAAAGTCACTCCTGTGGCCCTAGGTCACGTTCTCTTGAGGAAAACAAAAAGGCTGGAATGATACAGCTCTTCTTAAACCAGGTGCCTCCAATGCCTGCGGTTACTCCCACGTCCACATTTAGCAGACAGGGCCCTCAAATGTCTAGCTAGGAAGTTCCTGAGCCTGCTTTTTAAAAATTCTACACACGCGCGTGTGCCACACGCGGATTTATACATCCTCACCTTTTCTTGAGATGACTGCTCCGAAGAAGGCACGTTTGGTTTGGTCTGCTTACCAATCTGTGAAGCACTTCAGCACCTTTTAAGATGTCAAGTGCCATAAAATCAACGTCCTTGTTATTGTGGTAAATTGACCTTCGTTGCCAAAGCAAAGTCAGAGACAGAGTTAACCATGACAGCCACGAATAGCTGTTCTTTGAGGGCCAAAATCATGATTTTCAATGTTTTTCCATCTGAAACAGGGGAACATTACTCACTAGAGCCTGAAACTGTTTCCTGTCCCATGAAGCTAAATTCCTACGCCAGCAATATGGTCTCAACAGAAGCCCTGAAAACAGAAATGTCATTCCGCAAAGTTCTTATTTCAGCCAACAAAGCTTTAAGTTTAGACTTAACTGTGACACTGAAAATTTGGCTCACCACAGAGGGAACTGCAGAGAGTTTTCTTTAAACGCCAGGAGACTGATGTCACTGCTTTGCCTATCCAATGTCATCTCATCCCTCTCCCCCAAACCCAAGCAAACTCTGCAGTAAGTGACAAATGGCTGAAATTTCAGCTTTACCCCTCAGCTAGCAGGCACTTCCAAACTCATTTAATGCTCAGGTAAGTTTTACCTTTAAAAAACTTGGTGGGGGAAAAAGACCAGGTAATTTATCCCATTAGCATCTATTCCATGAAAAACAGGGGAGGGAGGAACTATGTTAAGATGATGTTTGGCAGAAAAATACAGTGTTATTAGGCCTGGTTTCTCATACAGATTTCTTTACTGTATCCATATTTACTAAAATGTTTGTTGCTGTGACTACAAGAAATCAGGCATTAATATTTACCTCTGTTACATGAAAGAACTTACCGTCCCTTTTCTGCGAGTATTTGGAGTCAGAGACTCCTTAAGTAAAAATGGTATAGGCTAATGCTACACCTGAAAAATGGCTTAGCAAGATGCTGGGTTCTAACCCACTCTGATGAAATTAGTTATATAATTGGCCTTGCATCATGGATGGTTATCCCTATGCTTTGTTCTTATCATTTCAATCAGCCCAAGCAAGTGTACTCCTTCTGATGTAGAGACCCAACCAATATTTGCCCACACAGACATGGTCAGGACAACCCCCAGGGCCTTCATATGTTGGCTCTTGGCCCAGATGGTATAAAAGCCCATTTACGACATCAAAATATTATGTAAACTCCCGCATCATTAGAGTTACACTTTTAACCCATTCATTTAAAACTCTAGTTATTTAGCAGTGCTTTAAAAAGTATTTCTAAATCCCAGAAGTATCTACATTTATGTGACAGATAGTGCAGAACACGTTGTATGTACAGTAGGCACTATTTGGTGGCAGGAGTCCGTGGCTTCCTCTATCCCCAGTGAAGCCTACAGGACTGCAGGGATCCAGCACCCACAGGTTTAGAGTCTTGGGTCTGGTCCAATGAAGACACTGCTCTCTTTCATATCTCCAGAGTCCACGAAGGAGAGCTGGCTTTCGCGTCCTTTAATTTGCCTGCTTCTACTGGGAGGTGCTTCACCATGAAGGCTTGGTAATGGATATTCCAAAAAAAAATGTAAATAGGAGCCACATTCAAGAGCACCATTTAAAATGAAAACCCGCATGAGGTCTCCTAGCTAACCACTAACTTTAAAGGGAGCCTGGCTGACTAAGACGACAGGACACTGGATCCTGGACACGCTGCACCACACAGCCTGCCGGCCACAGCCCTGCTGCTTCTGACCATGGAACTTCCAAAACAGACTCCCTCAAGGAAAGCCAAGAGCACATTTTTGTGGCATTAGAGTGAAGTGAGGTTTCTCTTTATTAGAGAGAGATGGCATTGTAAATAGGCTCATTTTCCCTCATATGGTACCAGTCTCCCAGAGAAGTACGCTGAAAAGGAAAATGCCTCAGCTAGGGTACCACATGGTTTGGGGGACTCAAGCTGTCTCCAAAAAGCCTTGGGAAGGAAGGATCCATTTCGGCATCACAGTTTTTCTGAACCAAGTGGGGCTCGACAATGTGGGCAACAGAACTGAATGATCCAGTAATTATTCTACAAGGAGGACCCAAAGGGCCCAAAAGCCATGACGTAATGAACAAAAGGAGGCTCAGCTCCAGAGGGCTTCCTTTAGGAGGTGAGTCATGAGCTGTGTTTCACACTGGCAGAGAGGAAAGCTATGTGGGTAGGGCAGAAAAAAGTGAGCTGTGTCTAGGGCACAAGATGAATTGGATGGGTGGCTCAGTGTCAAAGATCCACCATTAGTGAAACACTGTGGACCAGGCAATGTAAAGGTGTCCCACAGGAACCCACTGTTGATCCTTCAGCACTTAAAAAAAAAAAAACCCACTGTTCTTGATGCAGGATGAACCATTTTAGCAATGAGGCGACAGGGAGACTAGCTGTGAAAATGGGGTAATCATTCAGGTGTGGTATAGATGGCATTGGAATGAAGATGGTAAATACAGGAATGCAAATTAATAAATTAGGCGCAACCAAGAGATGACCCCTGAGCAAATGACCAGACCTACTACCCAACCATGAGCCCAGTTTTAGGATTTTGGGGTTTTAGACAAAACAGTATAGGGCTTGGCTATGTACACCACTGGCCTACAGTACAACCTATTGCTACCCTACAAATAAGAGAACAGCAGTTAAAGACCCCCATGTTTCCTCTTCCCCTAAGCACCTCACAATGTATTCACCTATCACTGGATACCCCATTCCTGGACCAAGCAGCCATTCCTTTGAGGTGACTGATCCAACAAGGTAGTGAAATAGACAACTTACCCAGATGATTACAAATGCCATTGAAGGGCCGGGCGCGGTGGCTCAAGCCTGTAATCCCAGCACTTTGGGAGGCCGAGATGGGCGGATCACGAGGTCAGGAGATCGAGACCATCCTGGCTAACACGGTGAAACCCCGTCTCTACTAAGAAATACAAAAAAAACTAGCCGGGCGAGGTGGCGGGCGCCTGTAGTCCCAGCTACTCGGGAGGCTGAGGCCGGAGAATGGCGTGAACCCGGGAGGCGGAGCTTGCAGTGAGCTGAGATCCGGCCACTGCACTCCAGCCTGGGCTACAGAGCGAGACTCCCTCTCAAAAAAAAAAAAAAAAAATGCCATTGAAATGTGAGACTTTCAAATTGGAGAGGGCATGAAGCTCAAATAATATACTCATTTTATGGAGGAAGAAGCAAAGACGGAAAGCACTGATGAGGTTTCCTTAGGCTCTGAGAGAGCTGAACTGGGCGCTGGGTGAGTTCTGTTCCTGGATCTACCCCTGAAATACTGGAAGAAGCTGACAGATTTTTTTTTTCTCTTTTCTGAGCCTCAGATTCCACATTTGTAAATAGAAAAATATAACTAAATGGCTCCTAGGTCCCTGCTAGCGCTAACTTCTTGTGTGATCAACGCTTCTAAAATTGCAATGTGTCCAGGTGGGGAAGTTCATTTACCCCCTATCTGGTTTACGCTCACTTAAGGGAGTGATTTCTTTCCTCTGAGGCTCTCATCTTGCCCATTATTCAGAGTGAGCTGCCTCCTGGTGTGCTGTCAAAATACATCAGCTTCAAAGACAAACACACACCTTTCAATCCCAGTCCAAGAGAGTTTACTGTATAATTTATGATAATGTTAAGTCTGTTTCTCATAAATGTTAATGGTGCTACATTTTTTTTCATAGATGGGTAATTCTCAGAAAAACAGCTGGATGTTAAAAGTTATTTATTTTTTTTTTTTAACAACATAAACTGCCTCCGCCAACAAATCCGATTAAAACAAAACTCTCCAGAATTGCAGGCACAAAGATTCTGTTAATGGTAGTAAGTAAATCCAAACAAAAATCATTCAAAGATTCTGTTCTTATCATTGTTTATCTACCATGATTTGATTAAGTTCACATTCACAGACTTTTCTCCATTTTAATGTGTAGAGATTAAGAACTTTTTACTTTAATCCAATTCTTTCCACGTCTATAAATTGCTGAACTTGTACATTAGTATTAATATTATATGCCTAAGTACCTCCCAAAGTAAACTCTTTCCTGCTAAAAATATTTTGCTAGCAAATATTTGGCCTTTTCTCATTTATAGAAACTATAACCTTTACTTCGAAGTGCCATGCCTTCATCTTTTATACTCTATAGAATTGTTTTGACTGCTAAATGTGTTTGAGGAATTCTCTCCCAGACATCAAAAAGTTGGATTTTGAAATCATTTGAATCTTTCAAAGTTATTCCCTGACGAGAGAAAATGCATCAATAATTTCAGGTTAGTTACTGTACTGGAGCTTCTGAAATTCCAAATTTTCTATTTTGAAGCATCAATTTACTGAAGAATGTAAGTATTCTTAATTTTTGATGCTGTAAAATGCAATAGCAATAGGCACATTTTAAAATAGAAAGATAAAGACTTCAAAAGTACATCAACAGTCAGAAAAACATACAAAAGAATTAGCTTAAACACCTTCAAATTGCTTGGGCTCAAGATACCTGGGTTCTAATCCCTCCTCCACTTGATAACTCTGCAACCTCATTCATTCATTCATTCATTCATTCATACATTCATTCAACAAAGGCGTATTTGGTTTGACACCAAGGTACTGTGCTGGGCATTAGTTACAGAGAAATGCTAGATATGGTCTCTATTCTCAAAGAGCCCATAGATATTCCTAGAGTGTGGTGGGAACATTAATAAAGATATACAGAGAGTATTGGAAAGGAAAGAGGGTAGAAGTGGGGGAATGTCAGGCTTTCACATTTTCTTAAGGACGGTGATTCCTCAACTGAGCCTTCAGGCCTGGCCTGTCTCTTGGCTTCACAAGGTGCTTGTGAGGCTCTTGCAAGATAAAGCCCGGTAAAGGCCTGTGAACTAAAGCACAAAAGAGCTGTACTGGGATTATTTTCCATGGTGAGAAATAGAAAAGCTACAGCATAATGAGTGAGTTCTTTTGCATCTCTGGCTATTAAGGAAAACAACCAAACATGATTTGGAAGAGGGTTTTTAAAAAATCCGGTTTCAGCAGATTTTCTCAATCTTATTTGTATTTATAGAGGACTTAAAATGAAAGGACTGTATATCTCCATTTCACAGATGAGGTCATTTAGGCACGGGGCCCAGAGAGTTAAGGAAGACTGGTAGGGGAAAGAGGGAAAAAAAAGCCTCAGCCAGAGGTCAGAGAGAGCAGCTCAGGAACTGGAGCCGGGACGGCAACGGTGGGGATCGCGTTCTCCTTCTGTGACACTCTCCTCAAGGGCGACGCTACGGCTGCCAAAATAGGGAGGAGGAACGATTTTTTTTCCTTCATAAAAACAAGTCAGAAAGGAAATAAAATCCACATTTAAAACTCCCAAATGTTTTTTGAAACAAGTATTTTCTTCATTTCTTTCCAAAGCAGACAGAGCAGGCGTTAAGGCTGAGTTCCTCTTGTCATGTGAAACAAAGATGGCCCTGACTGCCTTGTACTGGGCGACCTGTAATACTGACATCAAGTGCAAAAGGAAATAAAAAGAAAATAAAAAAGGAATTTGTGAGGGTCAGAGTTTTTGGAAGATGAACACTGGATGACAGCATGAGCTGGGTGTTGAAGTCGGGAAGATTCAGTTAACAAAGGAGGAAGAGGAGGGGTGGCCACCATGGAGTAGTCGTGTGAGCCAAGGTGCAAGAACAAGCACTCAGCTTACCCAGAGGGAGGACCGCTTCCCAGAGATGTTCTCAGGGCCAACTTTCGTTTTTGGGTTTGTTTTGTTCTTTGAGACAGGGTCTCGTTTTGTCACCCAGGCTGGAGTACAGTATGGTGCAATCTTGGCTCACTGCAACCCCACTTCTGGGCTCAAGCAATCCTCCCACCTCAGCCTCCTGAGTAGCTGGGACCACAGGCACGTACCACCATGCCTGGTTAAGTTTTTTTTATTTTTTATTTTCCACACACACACACACACACACATATATATTTTTTCCCCCAGAGACAGGGTTTTGTCATATTGCCTAGGCTGGTCTGGAACTCCTGTACTCAAGCCATCTGCCCGCCTTGGCCCCCCAAAATGCTAAGATTGCAGGCATCAGCCACCACACCCAGTCATCGGGGCAACTTTCCATCAGGGCTTCCTCCAGTAGGGCTCCCCAGGTTGGCCTTGAGAGCCATAATAAAAAATCTGACTTAGCTATACTCCTTCCCTGTCCCCAACCACAGTTATTCTTGCGGATGAAGCAAATGGCAGCAGGACAGCCGGAGTATACCAGAGTTGACTCATTTATTTTATGCATGCTTAGTGCGGCAGCCCTGGGGACATGAAACTCCAGTGAAATCCAGTCTTTGTGCTGGAGAAGCTCATAGATCTGTGGAGGAGGCAGATGCTCACCCACTCACTGAACAGTACAAGGGGTTGAAGGCAATAAAAGAGAGGTGTGCAAATGCTAGGGGCAGCAGGTGAGGCAGGAAGGAGTTTTGTGAAACAGAGATGATGGTAAAGGAGAATATGAGTACACAGGGATGAAAACACAGAGTACGTTTTGAAGACGAAAGAAAAGTCAGTGTCAGATCTAATGTGGAAGACCGTCTGCTTGGGCTATGGTTCTCAGCCCTGGCTGCCCATTAGAATCCTCTGGAGAGTAAATACAGATGCCACATGTCCTATATTTTGATACGGGTGGTGGCTAGATAGATGTATTTCTATGTAAAAATTTATTAGGCCATATACTTAAGATATGCATCCTTTACTGGCTTAAATCACACCTCAATGAAATTAAAAATACTAATCCCTATGCTCCAACCCAGGCCAATCAAATCAGAATCTGGTATGTAAGCAGAGCTGAAGACCATTGTTTCAAAGGAGGAATTCTAAAAAAACATACCCTACTTTAAAGGCCACATATTTTTAAACATGAATCGAAGCCTTAGATTCCACTATCTACTAGGGAGAAATTAACAAAAACAACTAAAATTTATTGAGGTTAAAAATCAAGCCTTATTTCTTTATTATTATTATTATTATTATTTTTTGAGATGGAGTCTCGCTCTGTCCCCCAGGCTGGAGTGCAGTGGCGCAATCTCGGCTCACTGCAACCTCCACCTCCCCGGTTCAAGCGATTCTCCTGTCTCAGCTTCCCGAGTAGCTGGGACTACAGGCGCCCGACACCACACCCAGCTAATTTTTTTTTTTTTTTTTTTTTTTTTTTTGTATTTTTAGTAGAGATGGGGTTTCACCATGTTAGCCAGGCTGGTCTTAAACTCCTGACCTCAGGTGATCTACCCACCTCAGCCTCCCAAAGTGCTGGGATTACAGACATGAGCCACCATGCCCGGCCAATGAAGCCTTACTTCTGATCCTTACCACCACTCCATAACACAGACTACATTACAGCCGTACTATTTTACAGATGAGGACATTTAGGCTCAGAGAGGTTACTGTCTTGCTCAAGGGCACAGACTAGCAGGAAGTGGAACAGGGTGGCTGTGAGAAGGATGCATACGTCTCTGGAAGGATCCAAGTATCTTTCCTTAAGGGAATTACTAAATACCATCAAATGACTTTTGTAGCCCACCACCGTATCTAACTCAAGCTCGAACAACTTCTTTAAAAAGAAGCTTTTGCTGCTACAGAAAGACTTTCTGCAGAGCAGGAAGCCTGAAGTCAGCAATGATTAAACTACCCCTTGAAACCTTAGCGACTTGCGTGTCTTTTTGTCTTTGGGGTCTCATCTCAGCAATTCATTTCAGCTTCAGTCTGCACCAGGATCTCAAATCTGTCATGCCGAGGGCAAGAAGAAATGCCCTCCTAACAAGACTCTGGGCATCGCTGGAGCTGCCTGCAATCCAGACTTCCAAAGACTCATACTCTACATGAGCAGGTAACGAAGCTCATAGGAACAGGAGAAACTGCACAAAAGCAGAAAATGACAATTCAGAACACACACCCATCCAGTGACAGCTTTAAGGAAATCCTCAAAGCCCTTAGCAATGTAACTGCCAAAAGAAAAAAAAATGACATCTTAAAAAAAAAAAAAAAGGCCCAAGTAGAAGTTATAATAAGGATCCATATACATACTGCAGGTTATGAAAATTACTGCAGCATTAAAAGTGATAGTAGAATAATGTCATCTAGTGTATATGAAATCCTGGACAATATAAGATGGGTTGCTTAAGCATAAAGGCTAATACTGCTTAGAAACACCAGGGAAATAAGAACTGTATGTAAGAGGAAAAATATTCACTTGGTATTTCTGGATCACCTCTCTGCTCTTTGCAGGAGAGTAAACAGCATTTCCGGATGGCATCTCAGCAGTTCTTTACATTGAGAGAACTACTTTCTTTCTTAAGCCAGGCTCTGCTGTTTGAGCTGAAAAGTTCGGGAAGACATTATTCCACAGTATTCCTTCCTTCCCCGTTTTATTTCTAAAATCTCACAATGGATAACTGAGAGGGCTCTCTTCTATTGTGGAGGAGACTAAGAACTAAGGGAGGCATTTGAAAAGGGGCAGTTTTGGAAAACTGCACACCAATGGTCTTTTCTCAGAACCCAGACACAAGACCTATGGAGCTAGAATATATTTTAAAGTGTCTCCTCCAAATTCTCAATTTTAAAAATGAGGAAAAGAAGACTCAGGGCAGTGAAGTGACTTGCCTGAGGTGACACTGACTTCATGGCAGAACCGGGTCTAGTAAAGCCATAGTTTACATTTTACATATGGCTGTATAATGTTTAAAGCCCTTTCTCAGATATGATCTCATAAATATCCTATGGAAGGTATCATATTTTTTTCAGATGAAAAAATTGAGGCTAAGAGAATCAGTAATTTTTTTTCCCCCTAAGCTTACACAGCTAGTAAGGGGTGGATCTTTTGAAGCCAGGTGTCTGGAATCCCTCTCTGGTATCCAGAAATTGCCTGTTCTAAGCGTGTGGCTAGCATGCAAATGCCCACATCTGTACCAGGCTCCATTTGTCCTGATTTGCCCTAAATGTAAGCTACGCCATCCTCTCTGCCCACACCCCAGATAAAGCTTCTTGCCTGTACATTACTGAGTAAAATATATTCGGGCAGCTTCAGGCACATGCCGTACTGAGAAAATTGAGACAAAAGGCTAAGGATGTTTGGGCACAGGCAAGAAGCCGGATTACAAAGGTACGTCACTTTCATATTCATTTGCACATTTTTCCTCCGAAGAAAATTAGGCTTTAATGTAACCTCAATTTCAACCTTGTTGCTTTATCGCCCAGAGGCCATTAGAGAGCTATTTCCCAGGGCCAGGAACTTATGATTGGAGGTCAGGAGGCTGGGGTTTTAATCGACTCATGATGAAGCTGCTTTCCCGGAGTGTCACTCACTCTTCTGTCTCAGCTCTGCCCTATTCTCAGGGCAGTGGGTAGGGGGTGCACCCTACATGGGCAGTGAGGGTTTTTCTTGATACACCAGAGGCTGAGTGAACTGCCAGTGAGGTGAGGGGGGAGCAGGGAAGGGGATGGGAAACAGCTTCTTTCATTCACTCACAGACCAATATGTGTCAAAACGGAGCAGCTAAAGCTTGCAAATACACTGCTCAAAATAATGTAAGGGCAGGACCTGTTCCCTGCTCTGGGCTAAACCAGGTATCTAATCCGTATTAGGGGTCACATGAAAAGCCCCTGAAGAGTTTCATGTCTCCCAAAACAAACAATCCTCAAAAATTTCCTCATATAAAACTATCTGCAAGTTGGGAATGGTCTCACCCACTGGTTCTAGGTCCACACTGGAAACGGTGAGGTAGGCTTAAAAATGTTGATGCTTGGACTCCCCAGCCCTTTGGAGATTCTAATATAATTGGTCTGGGGTGTGGCATGGGCATTGGGATTTTTAACTGTCCCTTCCCCGTCTTCCAGGAGATTCTAACATGCAGGCAAGTTTGAGAAGCACAGCTTTAGCAGAGGCCTAAGCTAGACTTCCCAACCTGCCTCTGACCTGAAATGTCTCCCCAACCTCTATGTCCATACCTGGGAAATAAAAGGGAAGGGCATGACCCTACTGTCTACTTCCTGCATGCTGGGGCCGACCATTCCAGGTACTTGACACCTGTGGGTAGGATGCTGGTGAGAACACAGGAGCAATTCACTTCAGCCTGCTGCAAAGGTCTCAAAGTCTCTGCTTATTCTACTAAATAAAATGTTTATCAGGCCTCAGACTTCAATACATACACGCGAACAGCCACTGGAGGCCTGTGTGAAGGTTCCTTACCCCCCAGCACCCAGCATCACGCCAGCTCTGCTTATTCCCTTCAAAGCAGATTTCCCTCGCTGCTTCCTGAGGCCAGCCTCCCGCCTTGCTCAGCCCATTATGCAGCCTGGCACCCCCACCATTTAGGCATTGGCTGCTTTTCCTTTAAGCAATTCCCTTATCAGGGCTCAGTGATAATGCAAACACCAGGAAAATACTATTTTTATATTCTAGTGGGTACAGCTTATAATAATTCATGCTGGTAGGTTTTGTTTCCTATATATTCGGATCCTGACTGCAGTCTACCTCCAGGCAGGAACAAAATGGATGCAGTTGGAGGCAGCTGGGGAGGCTCCCGATGCATTTGATGCCGATTCAGCACCCTCTCTGCCCCCCTGAGAGCACAGTGTGGAGTCTCACAAGTGTTGCTTCTCATCAGGAAGCTCAGGAGACCAACAGCAGAAGAGGGACATACTGGAACGTGGCTTTCTAGCCAGAGAATCCCAAGAGAAGAATAACCCTTTAGTTTCCAACATAGGTCATTCTTTAAAAGCAATGCCTTATTTATATTTATTTAACTATTTTTTAACCTTCTTTTATTTTTTTCTCAGCATAACTTTTCCTCAATTCCTTTGCTTTTCAAATCCTGCCTGGGAGCAATAAAACCTCTATCAATAAGACTTTAAAACCCAGGCTCTGCTACTAAGGAGCCTTGTAACTCTGAGTAAGACTGAGCCCTTCTCTGAGCCTCAGTTTCTCCATCTGATAAGAAGATCACACTTCACTAGCTGATTGCTAACCTTCCACTCTGACCTCACACGACTCTATCACTGTAATCCCCTTTTTATTCCATTATAATCTTTGGGTCTTATTTCCAGCATCTAATCCACCGCAGGCATTAACATGATCTTTCCTTATACAACCCGTACTTATTCCACCCCTGCAAAAAAGCAAAAGAAAAAGTGTGTGTTTGGAAACGGAGGGGATCAATTGGATTTTTTCAAATTTAAAAATGTTTATCATCAACCCTTCCTGTTATTGCAACATTGGTGGTGATGAAAATAAATTGGCTATAAAACATAAAACTGTATCTTTTTTACCCACTAAATGTCATATTTTACATCTATTAACATTAGTATTCATACCAAAAGCCAACTATCGTATTATTGTAAAAAGTGCATCTTGTGAAGGCAAAAGGGATAAGGATACTAAAAAATGTGACACTGAATACCCTATACATATTTATGGAATCTAATGGCATTTGGGTATTATCCTTGTTGTCTCAGGTAGAAAGGTATTACCAAATTATAAACTTGGGGGCTGTTGCTATTAAGAGCAGTTAATTTCTTTATTGATACTATTAGATCACAAAATACATCTATTTCACTATCCTGACAAAAAGAGCACAGTGGTGTTGAACAAGCGGGCACAAAGGGCCAACTAATTTTGTGGAATTCATGCTTATTTCAATTATACAGTATATCAGATTGTTTGTTAGATCACAATGAATATGTTATATTATTTTATCCTAAATATTCCTTTTTACAAAAACTGGATTACAAAAGGAACTTTATTATACCATTTCAATTATTACTCTATGAACTAATTCATTTTTAAAAATTGACAATGCTTCTGACTCCTCTGTTTAGCAAGAATTTTCTTGTTCTGTCCTTCCTCTTTTCTCCTTCCAGTTTCAAATTAGAAGGGTCAACACGGATACACCTAAAATTCCTTTTTTTCCACCAAAGCCCTAATATCAAATGCTTTTCATTTGAATAAAACCAGTTCCATTAGCACATTTTAAAAAATCAATTGGCTAAAAGGCAGTGAACTATCATCACATTTACTGTGAACAGGATTGTATTGCCACAGGAATGGTGGCACAGGATCCAGAAAAGCAAAATTTCATGTTGGGAAGCTGTGCTACAATACCAATTGACACAAGTATTAATGTTGTGATCTTTTTGAAATCTAGTATTACATTAAATTATAGTTTTGCAGTCGTGTAAGGAGTAATGGGAAGAATTCTGGTCACTTTTCTTTAGAAAGCTCCTCATCTGGGGCTACAAGGAACCAGGCTTGGCTAACATAAGCAGCCCTCCAGTTGATAGCCAGACATAGAGTCTCCACACCGTAAAAATCATCAAAGGTTCTCAGATGTCTTTTCCCCTCCAGCTTTATTATAATGTAACTGACACACAAAAATTGTATGTGTTTACAATATATGCACAATGTGTATACAACATGATGTTTTGATATACGTACACATTGTGAAATGATTAAATCCAGCTAATCAACATATCCATCAACTTAGACATACCTTTTTTTGTACTGAGAACATTTAAAATCTACTGTCTTAGCAATTTTCAAGTTTATAATAAACTATTATTTACTATAGTCACTTTATCGTATGATATCCAGAACTTATTCATCCTAACTGAAATCCTACACCTTTTGTCCAACATCGCTTCATTCCCCCTCCTTGCTTTTTAAAAAATGACTACTGTATAGGGACAGTGAAGAGCATGAAATAAGAAAATTATCCATTTTCAAAGAGTTGTAATGAACAAGTGACTAATTTTTTCACCTCCTATTGTAGATGCCAGATAGAATACTAACATCTTATCCTGTTTGATCATCAAAACACCCTCCCACACACATCTGATAAATATCACTATCTCCATTTTACAGAAGAGAAAATGGAAATTTAAAGTGTTTAAGTAACATACACAGGGCCTCCCTATTGGAACTCCCTGAGACTGCGATCAGCCTATGCTCTCTCCACCATTCCATGCCGCTGGAGTGCACCACAAAGCAAGATAAAACACCAAAGAGGAAAGCAACTTAGGTTGTTAAGTCAATAAACTAAGGCAAACAACACTGCATGCATTTTATTCTTCCAATATATTTTTGGCGGAGAACAAATTGCCCTGGGAGAGGTATTGTATAATTTCATTTGGAGCCTCATCCTTCTGGTAGCGGCAAACTGAAACATACACACACTAAAATCAGATTGCAATTAAAATCCAATTATAAATATATTACTATATTAGACACCTACCCAGGAAAGATCCAGCAGGGGACCTTCTCTGAAAGGCAGAGTGTCACAGTCTTCGAAGTGCTTCCATGTGTACTTCTGACTGTGCCCCCTGACCTTGAGTGTGTGTTAAACAATGCTTGGCAGTTTTTCTCTGAATGGAAAGGACTCAATTTATGTCTCATGATGGAGTAACTTTAATAATACTATTACCAATTTGCTTTGGAGAATGACATGTGAGGAATATTAAATCTTCCTCATGCAGATTATTAAACAAATTAAACACAGCATTTAAACTGGTGGGATTCAAGAGATGGAATCTGTGTGAGGTTAGGAAATGGAGTCACAAAAAAAAAGGTCCACATGTGACTTTCACAGCTTTTCAGCTCTTTGTTCAAACTGTATGTTATTTCTGTGACTTGAGATGTCTAGCAAACAGATCTCCAAAGCAATGGGCAGTCACGTCCCTTCTACCCAAAGCTTCGTTTTCTTACAACACGATGCACAAATGAAATGAATGGCAGTCAACACCAAGTATGCATCACGTCTGATGATTCTGGAATTTCCTTCCAGTTGCCTTCTAGAAGACTGGTGCTGCTGGCATTTAAGTTGATTTTCTTTAATTTGAGAGAACATTTCAACAGCAGAACTCAGGCTTCCAGTATTTTTCAATAGTTGTCCTTGAGCTCATTTGTCATCCTTACCATGGGCCATCCAGACAGATCACCCAGCACAACTCCATTCACCCGTCCAGCTCTCCCGTGAGGGCGCAGTACTTGGGCTGGCTTTCAATATTTTTAATTTATGAAAATGTCCAAAGACCAGCCACTGGACCCCCACAGTTTCTTTTTAAGTGGTCTGGCATAGACTATGAGGCCACACTGTATGCATCAGCATCTTACAGCTATAGGACAGGTGCTAATTAATCTACCTAATTATGCAGTCCAGTGGAAGAGGCTTACCCACAGGATTTTAAATCTGGAGGAAGAAAACAAGGGAAGGAGAAAGGGAGGGAAAATGCTTTTGGTTTCACACTGAAACATAATTTCAAGAGTCAGCTTACTTATCATTTCTACTTAAGTTGGAATGATTTGTATATTTCCCCTGTATCACAATTGCTGTGAGTGTGTGTCTGTGCATGTGTTTCTGCAAGGGTAGACTTTTATAGCACTAGAAAAAAAAACACAAACTGACCTGAGAATTATTAGCTTACCTTTATTTTTTAAACTGCAAATACAGCAAGAAAAAAAAAATCTAAATAGTATATAAACTTAAAATCAGTCACATGAAATGTGCAGGACCTCCAATGATGCTGTAATTCCAGCAGGCTCCTGTTTGCAGTTAACCACTTACACGGCCAGTCACTGGAACTCCCTGGGCATCCATACAAATGAATATAATTACAGATACCACGAGCGCAGACCTATGAGGCTGTTGATTACGTTAGATAACTCAGGGATACGGGGAGAGAGAAATCCTGGGGTGTGCAATTGATTTTGTCACATATATTCCCATGGTTTTTCCAGCTTTATGGAAGGGCTGAAATGTTCTTTCTCTGGTTCCAACTGCCAGGGACACATATGAATGCTGTGATATCTGTCGGGGAAGAGGAAATAACTCCTGAATTTCCTCCAGGGGAGTAAAAGCAGATCACAAGGGATCTAGTCTCTCAGAACACAACCCAATATTGGCAATGCATCCTGACAGAAGAGTCAAGTGCTAAGCAAAGTCAATCAGCACACGATGGCCCCAGGAATGAGAACAACCAACCTGGTCCTGCACACTCATTTACATGGCACCCAAGAAGAGACAATGGCCGTGGCGGCATGCGCCTGCCTTGGGCCCACTCCCTTCTACCAGTGCCCCTAACCCTTTACAAAATAATAACTTAGTGTTATTAATTTAAATAGCTGAAAATAATTTTAAAAAATGAATAATTTTAAGAATTCACATGTCTCGTTAACACTAAATGACTTTCCAGCTGGGCAAAAAATCAAACTCTGCATTTGGCAGTTTTACAAGTCATTATGGAAATATGTCTACTCTTCATTTGATCTCCTATTTCTAGATATCTTCCTCACTTCTAGATATTTTCCTCCTCTATACGTTACAGAAGGTATTTCAAGAGGCTAAAAAATTGGGTGTCATTTGTGATTTAGAGCGGGGAAAAAAAAAAGAAAGAAATAGAAAAATACCTGGCGATTTAAAATGGCAATGCTTTCTTGAAAACATTGTGTTAAGTGAAAGAAGCCAGACACAAAAGGCCACATATTGTAATGATTCTATTTATATGGAATATCTAGAAAAGGCAAATATACAGAGACAGAAAGTAGATGAGTGGTTTCCAGGGACTAAGGAGAGGAGGTTATGGGGGATGAACGCTTAATGGGTACAGGGTTTCCGCTTGGAGGATGAAAAGGGTCTGCAACTAGATAGTGGTGATGGTTACACACTGTGAATGTACTTAAAGTCAATGCCTGGTATATTTTTAAACAGTAAATTTTATGTTATGTATAATTTGCGATAAAAAAATGTGATAATGTTTTAAATGACAGAGTTCAAAGCTTGGGTTCTAATGAATGACAGTTCAATCAAAGGATCAAAATTCCGGGCACTCTGCTAACCCTACCAGGGCTTCACAAGGAATTTAAAAAGAGAAGGACAATGCTTCCATCTCCCTGGTTTCCTGTCTTAAATTTCTCATCTTGAGATATGCCTGTAACTGAAAGAGATGCAGAACCGAGAAAAGAGGAACAAGGAGGCAGATCCCCACTCTTACCCCACTTCTTAATCAAAAAGACCAACACACATTCAGTAAACAGGGTTTCCAATGCATTCCATGTCCTCAGAGTGTTTACAAACAGGAAATGAAAGGTGTATTAAGATTACTGCTTATAAACTCCAAACTGTTCTGCACGGCTGCACCCTGACCATGTCTCCCTTCCTTATCAAAAAGGAAGAAGAAAAACAGGAAGTAAGAAAGCAGAAAGGGAATGGAGAGAAGGAGAGATAACAATATCACTAGACACCTCTTGGGTCCTGCGTGCCTAATGAATATCTTTCCATTGCTCTGAAGAGAAATAATAATACTGGTTATAATCATATTAGCATAATAATTTACTGACTCTTTCATCTATAAAATGGACACAACTCATATTTGTTTTGGAAAGGATGAGATAAATGTACATATCTGGTTTCTGATGCTGGGAGTTGGCTCTACATGATCTCAGAGCCAAAGACTTCAAAATCTTCCGCAACCCTCTCATTTCACATGTGGAAAAAAACAGAGGCTCAGGAAAGAAAATATCTGGAAAGACAGTATTTTATGGTGGGCTTTACAGGTTTGGATTCTATGAAAATGGAGGAACCAAGTGAATGCTTTGCGGATGGATTGCCTTTCACCGATGTGAGATGTTTTGGCAGGAAGGTCTGCTTGGAATTCAGAATTTATAGACATGAGTTCAAACTGGGTTTTGCCATTTAATAGCTAAAGTATTGAGTAAGTATTAATATACTTGGGGATTAATTTCCTCATCCATAAAATGGAGATAAGTATATCTAGATATAAGGTCACTCAAAGGATTAAATGAGAAAAATATAGGTAAATGATTTAGCACAGTACTTGGAGCAGAAGTACTTGGTACATGGTAGTGGTTGGTAGCATTACCACTATTAAAATCCACTCTAGAATGGGTGCTCCCTGAACAGTTCTTTCAACTTCTCTGCACATTTCAAAATGTTCATAATAAAATGAGAATCACGTTTAAAAAACATAGGGCTTCAAGAAGAAATAAAGAAGAGAAGGTGAGCATCTATCTTCACAATTAATCCTGGTATCACTGAGACCCAGCCAAGCTTTAAAAACAACTCATCAATAGTAGTGAAGCCCAGGTCTCCTGACTCCAAATATAAGTCTAACCAATATTATATGCATATAAATTATTTTAGTACACGTATATAGTTCAGACGATGCACCCACTACTCAGCCCTCTGTAATACCCAGTGAGGCAAAACCCAAGTCACTCACCCATCACTCAAGAGTGGGAAGGATTAGCGTGCGATGCTTGGCCAACCAGGTCACAACACTTTTGAACACCGGGTGTAAACTTGATGGTCACTAACATTCCTGACCATGTGCTTTTACCAGGGTTTATTTCACTAACTCTCCAGGTGGCCTCATCCCACTCGTGACTTAGCAAAATGCTTTCACTCTTTTGTGTATTTATCTGTTAATAAATAACTCCATGTTTAAAAAGTTTTTGAATTGTCTGTAGAAAATAAATCTAGACTCTTTCGTCAGAGACTTCTAGCAGATTTCAGCAGCACTTGCTGGAGCAAGGTGACTCCAGCATTTCTCTAGAGACACAGCTGCAGTCTCTTTGGAGGTACTCCTGGGTTGGGTTGGGTGGGGACTGAGGACTTCCTGGGGAAAGACTGAGGGAAATTATAGGGGACTTTGTCCATCCACTGGAAACCTGGAGGACCTGGGATCTAGTTACTCATGCTATAGAAGTAATAATGTTACTAAGAGAACATGTGCTACACTACTTACCATCCATTAGACAGTGTTTTAAGCACTTTTCATGTATTCACTCATTTAATATGAAATGAAAGGCAATGTGCCAGCATCGCAGCTCAATTTGGTACAGTGGAAAAACATACTGAGCAGAACTTCCAGCGTGGGCAGGGCTGGGGGAGGGGTAGGGCAGGAGTGAGAAAAATGAAACTGGACTCCTGTTCTGCCACCAAACGGATGTGTAACTCTAAGCAAGTCATTTCTCTCTCTTTTTTTTTTTTTTGTAAAATTTCATAATTGGTCAATAGGAAAAATTTCACTTGGAAAAAACAGCACAGAATTGGAACTGGGGGTAGATGCTGTAACCCTGATTGCTAGTGGAGATGGAACATACGGGTAGAATTCATGCCCCTTGGGGCATTCTCCATGGCCTCCCTCACTTTCTCCTTCCCTCCCTCCCTCTCTCCTTTTAAAATAGAAATCAGATTTGCATTCAAGTCGTTTAAAAAAGGAGGAATTTACTCACTAATCTATCTATTCTTGGTATAAAATGGAAGTAGAAATTCATTGAAATGCATATAATCTAGTGGTTTACAGAAACAGTATCATTCCAGAAAAATGAATTCAATTTGTTTTAATTTCCTCAAAGTTTAACCACATTAAATGCTAGCATGTATACATGTCAACAGGAAAATTATTAGTTTTTTTTTAATCTTAACAGATGTTTGAATGATTGATAAACCAGGACCTCCATCACGAGAAAACAAAGACAATTCAACAAAGTGTCTTCCAGCTAGATTGTTCTTGCTGTTTAAAAAGTTTTTTCATGGTAAAGTATAATCACCCTTGACCCCATTTTATAGGTGTTACATATCCCAGTTCCGGATAAAAGGATAGAAGACTTTTATCCTTCTTTTCAATATTATTTTTATAGTTATCACATGATACTTTAATAAGTAATGTCAAAAGATAATGAAAATGTAGATTTCAATATGCTATAATTCCAGTTGTAAAAAAAAATGAAGTGCAATAATTTAGGGTTTGTTCTTTAGCAATTATAAACATAAATAGAATTTCCTTCAGCTTCTACATAGATACTAAGTCTTTTGTAACAGTCCTGCTGTCAGAAATGCAAACAGCTGAAGAACAAACACCAATTTTACCTACTGTTCTATAAATAAGGTTAAACTATACTGCTGGCAGGGGAAACGCAGCCCATAAATTTGGTACCACCATTTGCTCAGTACATTTATATGATTGACCTGTATAAATGTATGCTGTTTTCACGGTTGACACTTTTATAAATATAAAGAACTTGCTGAATAAATCCGGCTATATATCTCCTTGTATCAAAATGGAACACTCGACTGTTGTGAAATCTGGCAGTTAATAAAAATAGCCTGCTTTTTTATTAGCTTCATCCAACTATGGGAACACAATAGGTTAATAGTAACTAAGTATGCTTCAAAAGGTAAACTCTCTAAAAGTAAAATTGTAAATACTAGAAAATGTTTCATACTAGAAAACATATAAGGGAAACATTTTGTTCATTATCCTCCCCACCGCCCCAAAAAAAAAACTTGTCCTGTTTTTTAAGGAAATACTTCCCAAATTATGTATATAAAGTAATATCAATCAGATAATATATACAATGTTCCCAAATTATGCATATAAAGTAATATCAATCAGATAATATACATAATGTTCTGCATGGTAACTGCTAATGCCCTCTGGGGGTGTGAAGAGAAAGCCATTCTTCTTTGCATCTTCCTGAGCCTTGTAACCATGGAATAGTAACAATGTGCATGGCAGAACTCTCAGAAGACTTAAGGTAATGATTGTAGTAACAGTAAAATAAATTACATTTACCCTTTCCGCAAGGTTACATAACCACCTTATTATGAAAACAAAACAAACTAAACCAAAAATGACCCAAAGCAAAAAGAATCTGGAGAAGCATCTATGAGGATAAAGAAACCCGGAGAGTTGAGGGCTGATGGCTGATCAGAGAATGAGGTCAGCTGACTCGGTAATGTCAGGCAAGCCCAAGGGAAAGGGTGAGTCACAAGTCAGGATGGCCAAGGAGGGCCCAGACAGACAAAAGTTTTGCTGGCTCGAGTGAAGGTACTCTGGAGCCACGACTACATTCACCTCATGAACCTACCTTCTCTGTTCTCCTCCAACCTGAGATAAACCAGTCCTTTCTTGAAATTGACTGGGTGCTGCGGCATTATATTTAAGGTTTCTTTTTAGTTCCAGGAATCTGGGAACGTTTGCTTTGATGCCACCCCCTTACCTTTTCTAACGCCTACCCTTCTTCCTACTGCATCATCAGGCTCAATGAAAATAAATCTCTAACTGTAGCAAAATACACTTAAATTCTCCCACAGGAAGGCAAAGTCTCATCAACATCTTGCCAAAACGCGTCTGAAAGGAGAGGCCAAGTTTGTTTGTCGAAATCACTGTCTGGTTTCTTTTACTATATGTCTGATTTCTTGCTGACTCAAGCAGGTAGGTCACTGATTTCTGGAATCACAACTTACTATGTGAACAGCCCTGGGTTTCTTTACTTTGGCATCAGAACTGTTATTTGGGACTCAGGATGAGCACCCTGATTTAGCCATTTATGGCTCAAGGAAACTTTATGTCCCTCCCTCACAGTCTAAGAACTGGCTTGGCCAAGCCAGCCTGAAAGTGCAGAATGGTCTGCTGGCTTATTGATGATCTAGAGTGTTAATACACTAAGTTTCCTCATCAGTTTGACTTTAAAAAGACCCCCTTTCCCACTTAAGAACATCTAGTGGAGTAACATCAGGGCACCGACTCTGCAGCCTGCTGCTGGGGTGTGAATACCAGCCCCCTGTGTAAGGTTCTGTGCCTCGGTTCCTCATTTACAAGGACAGAGGCTCTAACAGTATCTCATAAACTCTGCAAGGCAGGAGCAAAGAATCCCTGGAAAACACTGAGGAGGGTGCCAGGAACAGAGGAGGCACTTAATAAGTATTAGCCTTTACTATTAACCCATTAAAAGTGCAGCAAGAATTCCTATTCTCAACA
The DNA here is from genome assembly GCF_024542745.1 of Macaca thibetana thibetana. NCBI lineage: Eukaryota > Metazoa > Chordata > Mammalia > Primates > Cercopithecidae > Macaca > Macaca thibetana. Next base: position 145,536,053 of record NC_065584.1, read on the forward strand.
CCTTGGGTAGGAATAATACAAAACTATGCAATGACCCAATGTTGATTTATTCAAACACAAACGTGCTTATAAAATCACATTCTAGATGATGAAATGTACACCACAATGTTCAAACCTTAGACCTTGTTCTGCTTGTCCTTGGTGCAGTATACGTGACACAAGCAAGCGTCTGACAGGTGTGACCACACTGAGACTCTTCAGAGTTCTATGGGCCTTTGAAAGGGTAGGCAGTTTCCTTCTTCGGTGGGTCACTGGCTCACTCCCCAGTCTTCTACTTACTACTGCCTATAAAATCATAGACCCTGTCCAATATACCACTATCCTGAGAGATTTCAAGCAAAAAAATAGCCTTCCAGGCCACTTCCATGCCACTGTCCTGAGAGATTTCAAGCAAGCCCCTGTCCAGCATACCACTGTCCTGAGAGATTTCAAGCAAAAAAAATTGCAGTGTCTCATGCCTGTAATCCCAGCACTATGGGAGGTTAAGGGAGGCAGATCGCTTGAGGCCAGGAGTTCAAGACCAGCCTACCCAACATGGCAAAAACCCATCTCTACTAAAAAAAAAAAAAAAAACAAAAAAAAAAAAAAAAAAAAAAAACACATAAAAATTAGCTAAGCGTGGTGGTACGTGCCTATAGTCCCAATTAGCCGGGAGGCCATGGCATGAGAAACACTTGAACATGGGAGGTGGAGGCTGCAGTGAGCCATGATTGTGCCACCACACTCCAGCCTGGGCCACAGAGAGAGACTCTGTCTCAAAGCAATAAAAATAATAAAAAAATAAATTTAAAAATAAATGTTTGCTTTAACAAAACTTTTGTGTTCTCTGTTCCTATCATAACTTTGGAAGACTAATAGTATCTATTCTACTTACAGCAAGTGCAGACACAAACTGCCAATAAAGTCTATTTTTTCCCCAAAGTGTTAGAATAATATCTAAGTGTGAGAGTTTTTCTCACACTTTGATGCTATTCTCACATTTGTAACGTCAGAAACTTGTACTTCCACATTAAAAAAAAAAAAAACCCACAACTACCACCAAATCCTACAACCATGTGGCTACAAAATTCTCATACATCCCTATACCCCCTGCAGAGCTGCTTTTGCCAGGCACCAGGGAAGCAGAGAGCAGGACTGCTAGAAGCAGGGGTGGTGAACTAAGAGACAGGTGGAAGTGACAAGCTAGCCCGTTGGAAAATCTAACAGACACCGAGCATCACCGACAGCCAAACCACACATGGTCTCAGATGACACGAGAGAGAGCCAAGTTAAGTGCTTAACATCTTGACTCAACTAGCCATCTCTCTGTCACCTTTGAAACACTAGTAAAACTAACCCATAGTTGTATACAGGCTAAGATGAAGAAGATGAAAATGAAAAGCTGTGAGGGGAAATAAAAGCTTCCAGCTCATCAAATGTTCAAGATAAAAGGTTACCAAGATGTCCAGGTGGTATTTGTTTGAACATCTTTGTTTATCACTTGTCTTCCTTTTTAGGGGTCGACCCTGGTTTAAATGTAGTGTGCCGCTTCCAGATTTATTTTCCACTATTCTTGAAAGGGGGTGGAATAGTTCCTGGCCATATAAGCACAGAAGCTGGCGTTCCCTGCCCCACCTAAATATTACCGCCCACCCCCTCCCATCTGAAAGATTTGTCTACCAGACCATGTGAGAATTTCTTCTTATACTACCTAAATTATCCTCCTATATACCATTTCCCCCCATTTTGTTTCTTAAACAGTTACGTGATGCTGACAGGCACTGTTATCCAGCTGTTACGTGTGATGCTAGAGGTGGGTCCATTATAGTGGTGCTGAAGTTCATAGTTGAACACATTTGTAGCCGGTATCAAATGTTTGGGTTCTCATCTATAGTTATTATCAACAGTTCAAGCAAAATCATTTAAGTCCTTTTTTTTTTCTTTTAAAGTGTGGTTACTATTTTTTTCATTAAAGAAAGAAATGCAATAGACTACAACAAGACAAAACACATGAGCACATTGTCACCACAAGACAGAATTGGGGAAGAAAAGGGATTTGATTTCTCGTAAAGAAACAAGAAGTGGACACACAGTCAAAAGAGCAGTCCTTCAGAATAAAGGGTTTCAATCAGTATAATTCAGAGTTACTGGGACTCATGAACCAATTCAAGGCTGGCAGTGAGGATGCCAACCATAATGATGGCAATTATAACACATTTCACTGCAAAGCATTTGAAACTTTGTTCACAGTGCCTTCCGCTACAGGACACCATTTCTTCCTAAAGTTTATGCTCTTAAAATAAGGCTCATGAATATCACCTTTATTTTGAGTCCAAAATCTAGATGGCCTCAGCTTTACATAAGATATTTCCTGGAATTTGCTCTTTTGGCATCCACTGATTCCAAGAAGAGAAGGTCCAGCATCCAATGACTGGAGACCACAGCAGGTAAGAGTCCCCTCAAAAATAGGATGGACGGACGGAAGGAAGGAAGGAAGGAAGGAAGGAAGGAAGGAAGGAAGGAAGGAAGGAAGGAAGGAAGGAAGCAAGCAAGGAAGGAAGGAAGCAAGGAAGAAAGGAAGCAAGGAAGCAAGGAAGGAAGGAAAGAAGCCAGGGTGTCCAGGGTGGCAGAGTTCTCTCTCCAGACCAAAATAAACATGACCAACATGTAAATGAAAAATAAGAGCCTCACCAAATCTAGCTCTGCGTATTCTAAAGTTATCCTTTGAAGACTACAAACTCCAACATATTTTATTTCTCTCCAGGCTCTTCATCATTCATTCACTCTGTAGCTCATACAACACAGACAATAACAGCAACAGCAGTTAGAGCTCTAATTTTCATTTTCTCTCAGGCGCCCAAAGCGGCCCAAACCTGGAGACTGTGGCCCAATTGCCTTTTGTGTTTTTGAACATTAACTTTCTTAAAGGAATAGACCTTAAGTTCTTCCTACAAAATGAGTATAACGCACACACTTATCCCCATTTGTAAAACGTCCTCTTTCCTGACAGCATGTGCCCATGGCCTCGCTGAGCCTGCAGTTAAGTGGCATCAGCCTGCAGCAGCAAGTCACAGTGCTGTGCCATTGTGCTGGACCTTTCCCAACACAGATTTTCTCCAGAGTCACAAACACACCTCCTCCTGGGCTCACAACAGAGCTAAACTGCATTTGGCATTTTGAAATTTAAAACATGTGCTTAGATGAGTGCCACTCTTGCTGAACAATCAATTTGCATTACATTAAATGAACACAGTAATGGACAGCTATGAAATTACACATTTTATGCATTAAATTTAATGATGAAATAATAGGTAATAACAGGTTACCAATTCGGACATAACTATCACACAATCAGTAAATTCACTCAACAATAATGAATTACTTCAAACATCCCATTTCCTGGGTAACAATCTTGAAAGAGAAATGTATCAATTGGAAAGTGATCGTCCATCAGGAAAACATAATTACCTCGGAAAGACACATACAGGGGGCCATTAACCTAAAGCATATGGTTACCAGAGACTTTTCCATGCTTTCTTTATATTGAGTCATTTGGGAAGAATAAATACAAAATCACCTCTATTTTGACATGCTGTTTCCATATCATTCATTTTTATGGTAAAAAACACTAACTCACATGCTTGGAATAGGATCAGAACAAAGGTGGTAGTTCTTGGTAATCCAAGAAAGTGAGAAACATATGTATTTGGTTCTTAAGATTCATTTGCGTTTTTAAATTAAACAACATGATTTATTTTTACTTGTTTTTTTCTCTCTAATTATCTATGAGCATGAGACACTTTTCAAAAAAGAAGTACTTAAAAAAAGTGACTCACATAGACGTGGGATGGAGCTAGATGGTTTCGTGTATGCTGAATGATGTATGAACAAAAATATTCGGAGAGCAGACTTCATACAATATAAAAATCTAAGTGCTTCAGGTTGGCCATCATTACTCCCCCGGGGTTATGAAGACCACTCTGAAAATGCTCAAGTTGCAGGGTTTGCCTGTTTTAAGCACCGATCTTTGGATGCCCTTTGACAAAAATGTGTGAGCCTTTATATGGCAAGAAATCCAACTCCCTCCGTGCCTCCAGATCAAGCAAAAAGCTTGTGCCCCATAGATAGAGAAGCTCCTGGAGATACAGGGAGGGCCTTTTCCTGCACAGTCTAGGCTGCATTCTGTGGAACATCTGTGCCCTTCGGGACATCAAGAGGTGCTCTGAGGGGGAAAAAAGCCATTCTAAGCAAAAACAAATGTTCTGCAAATGCTGACCCAAACAGAGATAAATGCCATGACAGGGACACTGCATAAAATAAATTTTAAAAAAACAAAACAACAACAACAAAACAGGCCGGGTGCAGTGGCGCATGCCTGTAATCTCGGTACTTTGGGAGGCCGAGGTGGGCGGATCACAAGGTCAGGAGATCGAGACCATCCTGGCTAACATGGTGAAACCCCATCTCTGCTAAAAATACAAACATTAGCCAGGCATGGTGGCGGGCGCCTGTAGTCCCAGCTACTATGGAGGCTGAGGCAGGAGAATGGCGTGAACCCGGGAGGTGGAGCTTGCAATGAGCCGAGATCACGCCACTGCCCTCCAGCCTGGGCGACAGAGCGAGACTCCGTCTCAAAAAAAAAAAAAAAAAAAGAAGAAGTTAAAAACTTTTCTTTTTAAACTGCAAAACTCTCTATCTTTAATGCTAATATGCACTGAAAAGCAACAAGGGGGTGACAGAGTAGGCAGGACTCCCCAAACTAAAGTGACCACAGAAATATTTTCCACAGAGCAACTACAGCTACCTCACCAATGACCATTGTTCCACGGAGCACAGTCTAGGAAACACTTGTCTAAATAGATGAGAAGAATCAGGACATTTTGCCCCAAAAGACCCAAAGTCTTGCTTACTTTCTTAGAAAATAAAAATAAACCAGCGAAGTAATGAAACAATAAAAAGTAATTCACAAAAAGACTGGGACATAAAAAGGGAGGGTGAGTCTTAATACATCAACTTTTGGATTTGCAGGTGAGAAAATGTGACCAAGTTAAACCGGAGGCCACCTAAACCAGCAGCCCAACAGTACTTGTGTGGCTTTAAGGGACTTTGTTCTCACTGTGGGGAGCAGAGCACTTCAGAGAAGCTGATGAGCTCAATTCTGCAGAGAGAGCTTTAGGGGAACCCCTTGCTCACCAACCTCTTAATGAAACCGAGAGAGTCGACTACTCCTGCCTCCGTGGCTGGCACCAGGGCAGGAGAGACAGAGTGAGTTTAAGATCTGATAGGAGACGAGCACCTAAAAATAAATCACAAGAAAAAATAAAAAGATGCCCACCTGTAAAAGCTTGTAGCTTCGTTTTCTGAAAATTCTAGCCCCTTGTCCTAGGTGTTCTTTAAAAATATAGTTAAATAGATTGGATTGAAAGGAACTGTTACCTGATTGGAAGTTCCTCTCACACCAGAAAAGTTCTGTGAGATGCTGGAGGACACCATTTGGCACTTCCCAGACTTCATTTGCACATTCGCAGTTGTACTGCTATAAATGTAACCACTGGTGTGCATAGACATTCACAGTACACTGAATGTACAATGTTGAACTTATTTTTCAAGAGACAAAATTTTCTCTTCAACATGTCAATGGTCTCATTTTACCAGTGTCTGCTCACTTCCAAAAATGCAAAGACAGAGGAAGAAAAGTTTGTTCTGTCTTCACTCGCCTTATGTATACGCAGAAGGCCCATCATGGTACCTAAAATTTTCAGCAATATCATGATTCCATTAAGAGCTCTGGATACAGGTGCTTTTAAAGTAGGTGAAGGAATTATGTTGCCTGGCAGGGATACTTAACACACCAGCACCTGTAGGTGTGCTTGATTAATAACCCCCGTCAAAATTCTACTCATCCTTAAAAGACCCAGTTTAAATGCCGTCTCCTTCAACATATACTCTATGATGTTCCCACCCGGATGTGACTTGCTTCCTCACTTTTTAACTGCTATCTGCTTGAACTCCCAAACAATGCCCTGATGCAGAGCAATGGAACCAGGAAAGATATGTTCCAATGACAGACAGAAGTGATGAGGAATGATCTGACCCCTGTGGGAGCCACTGGTGAGCCAGAGATCTACAAGGGGACCCCAAAACTTTATCAAGGGATAGCGATGTGGAGTTATGGATGGGAGAAAAAAAACCTCATAGCAGAGGCACAGAGCTGACCTTACGGGAGTTTTATCAGGGGTCAGCCCTTTGCCTGGGCTTTAACACTGGTACTCTGGGCAGTGGGCGGGGGATGGGGGGTGGGGAGAAGAATAAACTACTGTATATTCATATTTGGGGAATATTTTTAGTCTTGTGTTGACGTCTGAGCTGCTAGCACCAAACACCTTCCTAACTCTCTCAAACCAAATAAATAAATGAAAAGAGAGGCTGTTGAAAACCTTGACAAGCAGCTTGTCAAGAAAAGCTGTTTTTCACACAAGAAACCTCCTTTCAGAACCCTAAATCCTACCAACTTCCATTCTATTTGCAGTACCCTTATCTGTTAGTATCACAACGGAAAAGTGTAAATTGGACCCAAAAAAATCCTCTTTATTTTTAAAGCCAAAAACTGATCAAGGAGTTCTGTCTACATTTCAAAACACTGTATTCATATTTCAGAGATATATTTATAGACTATACAAAGAGGTGCAATATTGACTTCGGGGTTAATGCAACATCCATAGATTTATCTTATACATTATGTTCTTCAACCTATGTTACTGGGAATAAATTTTTCATGATCAGTTAAGCTTGTATTCAATGTAGAATTTAGAATGAAGTATTTATCAGAACAATTTGTGACTGGGATGATTTTAAGCCAATACACACATTATGTAATCTTCTGCCCTGTTATAAAATCCAACACAATTGCTTAGAACTAACAGAGAGATACCCAGAGAGCAAAAGACAATCTAGAAAAGTGGCAAAATGATCCATTTTAATCCCACTGACCAGCATGAGAAAGGAAAAAAGAAACCAGAATAATACATTTTCAAAAAAATATTAGAAATCTATTGGAGAAGAAACCTCAGAAAGACTTTAGAAAAGCCATCAACAGCTTCAGAGATACAAGACCGATTAGGCTCAGTCAAATAGTACTATGGCTTGATTTCATAAGGACAAGATTGACCCTACCCAGAACAGCCAGATTGAGAAATGGGGAGTGTGGCTTTATCAGGCACACAGGAAGGTCCTACAAGCCTGCCTGGCAGGCCCCTACCTACTGCTTTGGGTTTAAATATCCTCAAATCACCCTGCGAAATACAAACAGGTCGACTGCAGGAAGCACGGAGACAAACCCTCACGTGAGCTTGGATTGGACTAACACCTCATTAGCAAAGAGCTGCCTCACTCAGGGTAGGTTCAGGACGGAGAAGGAGAGTCTGATGCCTGAGCAGGTGAGTGCTTCCAAGTGGATCCTGGGCTAAGTGGAAAAGGGGAGGGACAGGAGGTTTTGATTTTGATTTTGTCAAATGCTTTTTTAGCACCCGTGAAGATGATTATAGAATCTTTCTGCTATAATGTATTGATATTACAAATGACAGAGGTATAATGTATTGATATTATGAATGACAGAGGAGGGTAAATATGGGGAGAGCCTCTGAACAAAGTACAAAGAAGGGAACAGAAGGAACTAAGACAGCAGTTACCCCTTTCACATTTTGTCAGAGGATCACTCTGTGAATATAACAGAAACAATCTTAATTCAGAGTACATGCAATATAGACCATTTATAAAGTTTTGTTTATTGTTGTTACCCTGAATATCTCCAAGATTTTTATATGGATCTCCAGCATGTTTCAGTTGAATTCTCTAGTTCCCCACCTCCTCTGAGCACTTGCTGGCACATTTCCAAGCTCCTCTGGCATCTCTCAATTCCTCAGGAAGATACCTATTAGCCCCTTCATCTTCCTTTTCCATTTTGAATAAGACAGTCCAATCCTGACAATTATTAACTATAACTCATCAAATATGTTCCTCTAAAAAGACATATTTAGGGAAGCACTGACAAAGACACTAACAGATAAGCTGCTTCATGCTGATTCCCATTAAAGTATTTAAATATGTTTTCAGGAAAGAAAACTTTTAAGTTATTTTTCCAAAACAGCTGTAACACTGATTTCAAACGTGACAAAAATAACCCAAAAAGAAAAGTCAGATCACTCTAATTTATAAATAATGATGTAAAAATATGAACTCAAACATGAGCAGACAGAATTCACCAGTGCAATAATAGAATAAGATACCACCACCAAATAGGGCTTATTAAAGGGATACTAGGATCATTCAAGAACAGAACTTTTACCTCTGTCATTCGTAATATCAATACATTATAGCAGAAAGATCCTATAATCATCTTCACGGGTGCTAAAAAAGCATCTGACAAAATCAAAATCCATTCTGATTTAATAGGCCCTTAATAAAATAGAAATCCATGAATATTTTTGATATGGGAAAGAGATATAGACATAAATGTATCAAAATCATACGAAATGATACCTAAGAGGCATTCCTATTAAGACAAGAACGGTCATTGTCAATACCCTACAATTTTATCCTTTCTAATTAGTACTAGTGCAATGACAAGAAAGTCATGAATAATAAAAATTAGAAAGAGACAAAATTATTATTTTTGCAGATGATACATGTATGTATCTAGAACACCAAAGAGGATCAACTGAAAATGAATGGATACATTAAGAGAAAAGGTAGATGCTTACAAAGCTAGTACAGAGAAATAGCTTGTATAAACAACAGCCAATTAAATTTACAGAAGAAAGGTACCATTTTTAAGAGCAAAAAGAGCATACATTTAAAAAAATAAATTTAGAAAAGTAAAGAATTCACAAGAAAAAATTTTTAAATCCTACAGAGAGACGTAAAAGCTGGCAAATTAATGGAAAGACGGACTTTGTACTTAGATGGAAAGACCCATCGTAAAGATGTTTTCTCCCCTAAATTTAATGTGAATCCAATAAAAATGTCAATAAGAGTATTTTGAAACTTGGAATGTTAATTCTAAATTGCACCTGAAAAATTAACCTGTGAGCATTGCCAGTAAAACTCTGAAATATAAGGTTATTAACTCTACTAGCTATTAAGGCATACAGTAAAGGTAAGGAATTAGAACAGTTTGTTATTAGCGAACCAACAGTCTTCCGAGGGAAAAAACAGTTCAGAAATAGACATAATGCACACAGAAACATTTGTTATATAAAGTTGACATTTCAGATGTGGGAAAATGGTGGATTGTCTAATAAATATGTTGGTACAATTGGCCAGTCAGTAGGGAGAAAATAATGCTGCTTCCATTCTCAGGTCTTACATAAAAATAAATCCCAGGTGGCACAAATATTTAAACGTAAAACATAAAGATCTTAGCGGAAACAAAGGAACATGAGAAAAACAATAATCTTAGCGTAAGGGAGGCTCTATTAGGCAAGGGACAAAAACCAAATGCTGTCAATCAAAAGAGAAAGAAAAAAATGATAAATTTACATTGCATTAGAAACTTCTGAAAGGCAAAGAAAACCAACAACAAAGTGAAAAGCAAATGACAAAGAGACAAAAGTATCTGCAACTAATACGTTAGATAAAAGGCTAATTTCTCCTAAACAGAATCCCTTCAAGTCACTAAGGAAAGAACAAGAACCCTGTGTAAAAATGGGTATGGTTATTGTCCTCCACTGGGCTCTCTGGGAAGCAGATTTAGGATGTGGAGAGTCACGTGCAAGTTTATTGGGGAGTATTCTCAGGATCAACAACCAGAGAGGAAGGAAAGGAGCCAGGAGTGGTCAGAGAAGTTAGGCAGTGATGAAATCACAACAGAGACCTCAGCTGGTTCCACAGGCAGCTCGAGCTGGGAAGGCCATTCAGAGTTGTCCCAAACTGGTAAAAAAAGGAGCTGAGCCTTGTAGTTTTTGGATGTAGGATATTCCAAGGAAAGGGGCGTGACTTGGCCAGGGGAGTGTGTTCAGCAAAGGCTGAGTTCCTTCTGCTACCCACATGCACAGCAGCTGAGGACTGAGAACTTGGGTCCTGCAGAGGGATCTGGGCAGCTCAGCACAGCTGCCACAACTGTTAGTAGGAGACAGTTCACAGAAACAGAAAAGCAAATAATGGCTAGTCAATATACAAAAAGATGCTCACTCCATTCATAACAAAATGGAAATCAAAACGAGTATCATCTCTCTTATCAGAAAGGCAAAGATAACATGGTTGGCAACAGAGTTGTTAATACTGATATTCTTAATGCTGTTGAGTGGAATGTGAAACTCTAGGAGCTCTTGGAGGAAAATTTGGCAGATCTTTCTAAATTTGAAAGTACACACACCCTTTGACCCAGCACATTTCTAGGAATTGTTCCTATAGATAGCAGAGTCACATGTGTATCCAAAATATGCACTAAAGCTATTAACACCGACTACTTTTGGGGAGTATGTCTGGAAGCAAAAGAAGGATAGGAAACTTTAGGTTTCATTGTATATCCTTTTACAGTACATTGAATTTTTTATTGTTTGTGTTATTTTTTAAAATATTAATGGTCAAAAAGGAAATCTGAACATGAAATTGAGATACCTATCTATAAGGATATCTTGATGGTATATGCCTCTATCAAAAAGAAGCCTTTTTTTGTTTCCATAGTACTATAGCTAAAATATCTTTTGGATTCTCTTACACTCAGTGTCATAAACTGACTTCTCTACACAGGGTATCTGTACAAAGATTTTAAAAATCTAGATGTATTTATCTTACGCATAGCAAACTACACCAATTCAACTCAAATCCCGGCAGTTCGTAACACTTTCGGAAAGGGAACTGAGCTACTGATATACTACTATGTACTTGCTATACTAATAAGCACTTTAATACATTATCTAATGTAATCCCAACAATCCTGCAAGTTATGTCTTATCATTTCCAACTTACAGAAATGGACACAGAATGCACACAGGGTAAGTGACCAGTGCTCTGTCATACAACTGAATGTGGGGGAGTCCAGGCTACAGCTAGATGTGTGCTCCCTTTGACAACATGCTTCTACCTCCCAGGGTATTTTCCTTTTGGCTTCCAAAACATTTTGTAAGCAACCACTGGTAACCTCAAATAAGTGGTATGATTTCCATTATAAAGAAGAAAAGACTGAGAAACAGTAACAGGTAAATGTCTTTCTCTAGCTCAGAAAGCTACAATTTCACATAGTCCTAGAATGCCCGTCTTCATCTTTCTGTTATCTCCTTTGAATACACTTTAATCCACTCATAACCCTTTTCCTAAAAGAAAAATTCAAAGTAGGTGGAATCTCTGCCTCAGTCTTCTTCTTTGAACTGCCATGAGAAAAAGGATCAGGGGAAATATGTTCAGCCAAGAGAAGGGGGTAGTATCCCAGCACCATCATTTCTCTTTTAAACACTAAATTCCAGACTATATACTGGAAACCTATGTTAGGGCCCATAATATGAATCCCACAGAAAAGAAACCCACAAAATTCGGAAACAAAAAAGCAATAGGGAGACAAAGTGAAGGATGCTTCTCTCAAACGTCAGGACAATTTATTTAAATAATGAGTTACGAGATAGCAGGTATCTTGAGTTTCCCAATATCCATTGGAACTGTTTCCCAAATGAAAACATCCAATGCCACCAAAAATTAGACTTGAGCCAATGGCAGAAATCCTTTTCACAGTATTTAATTGTAAATCAGAATACATGATGGGTTGGTTTAAAAAATATGTTGAGGATTTTTTCCCCTAGATAGTGTTGCTGTTATCCAAAGGAAAGATGCTATTGCTTCTGCTCCACTGACACTGTTTATCACTTCGCCCAGACCCTTCTATAGAAATTGCTGTTTCTCACAGCCGACCATCTGTTGTCATCTACATGAAGGATCTACATAAATCCCTACTAGTTGCTGTATCTCAGAAATGCCCCCCGCCAAAGAAAATCACAGATTAATTGTTGCTGCTTTAAAACTCTAAGAAAGGGAAATGAATCTAAATATACCTTCCTCCCCCCAACACACATACATGTACACACACACACACACACACACACAGCAACTTTCATCTATAATTTAGAAAATGGATGCAGTTCAGCAATAGTTAAAGACTAATTTCTTATGCTTTTTGTGCATTTACATAATTGATTCGCTAGATAATGCACTCTGCTTCCTTATTTAATAAACATGTTAATGATTTCAGACAATTACTCAAAGCTGCCTACAAGTGTCTGCCTAAGAAAAGCAACAAAAAATAATTAAAATGAAAATACACACCAAAAGGCACATCCTTCATATCACATTACACAAGATATTAAGTCAATATGTCACCCTGTCACCAGTCACTTGCTACCTGCTGTTATACATTTATTCAAATTCTAATGTATTAGCTGAGGCTGATACATTGGTTAGACACCCAAGCGGGCAGACACATAGAGCGAGAGAATCAACCTGGTGCTTTGTCAGGGTAGAGGCAGTAAAATAGCAGCAGCAGAGGAGGGGAGACAATAAAACACAGGACAGAAACAGAAGGTTGAAGCAGACGCTTTCACAAGAAAACCCTCTTCAGGCTATTCATGGTGGGGGGCAGTCACGGGGGAACTAAATGGATTCCATTTCCTCTGCCACCCCTGAGCGCTTGGAGAGCACCAAGCGGGCCAGACATCACAATAGCTTCGATTTTGGCAGATGCCTCATGCATTCTGGCCATTTTCAGGCTTACTGTATTCTCCAGAACCTTTGCCTGCATCAACCACTAGCCAGGCCTTGAACCACAGAGCACCATGGTCATTTCCACCACCCAAGGGAACCGTAAAGGTGGAGAGGGGCATTAAAGGAGCTCAGATGCCAGGCAGCCGTGACTTTGGTCCTCTGTGGTGCCTGGCCAGTCCCACTAGGCTTGGCTCTTCCAGTTCCTGCTGGAAGTCATGTTGCCTGGGCACCGTGAGGCTCACCCTCCCGCCCCAACCCTCCAGGAAGAGAGAGGTGGGTAACCCGACAGGTGCAATAGGACTCTGAAGAAGGAACATGAGAGCTTCCAGCCCTTGCTAGACGCTAGCTGATTCTGGCTGGGGAAGTCCTGGTTCCAAACCTCACAGAAGACAGGTTGGAAGCAGGAAAAAAAAGATGAAATTATTTGAGGAGAAAGTTAGCTGTCCATCAGTAACAACTTCTGCTAGAAAAGGAGTGTAGGAACAAGAGTAAGTAAACAAGAGGCTTGCCTGACCAGGTGACACTCTTCACATTTCTTAGCCCAAGAGTCCTAGCTGGAGTTAACCCATGACCTCGGTCCTAAAAGAAGGGTTAATGGTCAGTAGGCACACGCACGTGTGTGTGTGTGTGTGTGTGTGTGTGTGTGTGTGTGTGAGAGAGAGAGAGAGAGAGAGAGAGGGAGAGAGAAAATCTTCAGGTTTTTTACCTGCCTCCTTCACTGTATAAGCCCAACCTGTTCACTGTGTATCATGCAGAGGAAATGGGCAGAAATTTGGCAGGGCAAGAACAAGGATAGTTCATTCAGAATCACCTTAAGAAATAGGCATTTTATCAGGAAGGTTATGGAGAGCTACTGGGGGGCTTGAAACAAAGGGTAACAGAAGCTGTTTTGCTTCCAGAAGGATCATTCTGGCAGTAAGGTGGAAAATGGCACGAAGGGAACAAAGAGACCAGTGAGGAGGCTGTCACAGCAATCCATCGATGCCGAAGGCGTGAGCCAAGGGACTGGCAGTGGAATCTGAGTGGCATCAGCAGCAACATGGGGCTAAGAGAGGAGCCTTTTTGAGGATCAGGCCAGAGCAGTGATGTGGAAGGAGATGCGGGTCTGAGAGTAGAAGGGAAACAGGAAGTGGGCAGGGGGTGGGTGGGTATGAGGGTGGAAGAGGAGGTATGGTCCTTAGCGCAGCTTTGTGTCAGTTGGATGCTGGGATTCAGGTGCCTACGGTACATCCAAATGAAATATTCAGAAGACGGCGCCAGAATTCCGGCCTGTAGTTTCACTTTCCCTCACATTAAATGCCCACTAGATTACAAAGGCAGCAAAAGGGATCTTTTACCCGGGTTATGGCATCACCCTGCTCACCATCAGAAAGTCTCTCTCTAGTCTCTGGAAACAGCCAAGGCACGAAACAGGAGATCCACTCCTATCAAGTAGCAATAAAATACCTAATCAATAAATTAATGTAAACCACCCCTCCCTTGAAAAAAAAAAGAACAACATAAGTACAATGGGAAGGAATTGCTTAATGACATTAATGGCACTCCTGCAATTTCATGGCCAATTCATTGAGGTTAGAAAGTGGAGCAGATAATTCTCTAACCAAATGTCCAATATTATTATGAAATTCTTATAAATCTACTCAGCAGTTAATTTGAAGTTAGATTAGAATGGGATCATGAAGCCTGACTAGGCCGAGGGGAAAGGAAACCTAGATGACCTTTTATAGAGACAAAAATCTACCGAGGTACGAAAGTTGATTAACCAAAGGGAGTTCACACACCTCACCTAAAAATCATGTGGACGGCAGAAGGGAGGGGCAGCTGCATCTACGGATAGACCCATGATGGGGGCTCCCTCTGCAGCTCTGTTGGGGCTTCACATCCACAATGTGCTCGGTCTTCTTGATGATGCCTTCTACAAATGAACAAAAGCTACATTCCAGGATTCCAAATGCTGAGGTGTGGCTTACATAATCACATGTGAGCCAGGTGTTAGCGACTTCATCCATTCAGCTGACTCCGTTCCTGTGCTATCTCCTACAGAAAAGGCAGCCTCCTCACCAGCTTCCACCAGAAATCCAGCAACCCCAGACCTATCGTGATTGTTCGTGTTACTGAAGGTCTGCGGAGTCATGGCGGGGGAGTCCCCATCAGAGAGTCTCTTTCCATGTCTGTGTGCTTAGCAGCTCCATCTCTGGTCTTTCTTGTCCCTCTTCATCTACAGAGAAACCTCATCTTGAAATCTGGATACCCAAGGACTTCATTCTATCCTACAACGAACTCATCAGACAAGTTTCTCATCAAAAGAACCCCACCACCACTACTAGAAAAGAAGTTACGTCAGCTGCTAAGAAGGCACTATTCTCTCTAAATCATTTCCTTCTCATTTATTTATTTATTGTCTTTCCTATCTCTCTCCAGAGAGGATCTGAAGAAACTTACAGGAAAGTAGTGATGTGCTATAATTCAGCTATGAGGAAGGGAGGGAGAAAATACCCTGACCCCGTGATGATTAGAACTGTTGAGATTCCATAGCAACTCCAGCCAGGAGCTCCAGGTAGCCACAACAGAAGGGAAAGCACTATTCTGGAGTAGCTATTTATTTCATATTGTCATAATGATAAAACATCCTGACACCCCAGAGGAGAAAAACTTCAAGGCAGCTTTCAAACCATCACCTTGGAAGGCCAAATTCTTGGATAAGAAGTCTCATTTCGTCTCTTCCATACTCATGTGACTTCAGACAGTTTTCCATTGTCTTTATTCTTTACTTAAGGAAAGAACAGATATTGGACTGGGAGTCAAGAATTACTGATGTGATGATGAACCCTGAGCCAACTGGCAAACAGCTTCACCTTTCCAGTGAAACAGGAGGCAAGAACCAAATACAGAGCTTTCCATCGCCAATGTCATATGGTTTTTAAGATAAATATCATTGGTTTTCAAAGACTACTACACATGGTTAAACTCTTTTCTATGTGGAGAGACAGGACTAACACCCTCTTATAAATTAACGCCTAAGCTTATATAGTAGGAAGATATGTTTTTGGAGATATCATATGACTCAACAGCCTATGGTTCTGTGTAACAATAAGCTACACATGACAAGGAGTGTTCCACCACATTTCTCAGAAGTAGAAGAAATACACAATTTAGAAAACCATACGTGAAGCATTTATTGGCCTCCTTCAGTTGATCCTCTTTGGGCTTATAAAGCTCTACATCAATTGCCATTCTTTAAAATAAAGTGTACAATTTAAAACTAAGGACTCTAGAGCCGTCATTTGCACACACATGAACATTCACAAATAATATGTACATACAAACAGACAATCTCACACATTTGGTCTATATTTAGTGACCTTGTTCAGCCCTCCCTATGCTAACACTATTATGTATAACAATCTTAATTTAAACCCATAGTCAAAAGAAAACATTCCTAATGAAACACAATTTCAAATTAGAGTTAAATCTGTCTCCTAGACCAAAATATACAAAAAGGCTCTTGCTTATATTTTTAAACTTCATGTGACTTATTTAAAGATTCAAGGTTTTCACTGAAATGAGGCATAGATGACTAAACTCATTTTGGCTAAATAGTAACTCAGGCAGAATTCTACCTGTGGATTTGGATTAATACTCCTCATCAAAACATATGGAAAGCAGTTTGACCAGGGGAAACTATATTTTTCTCCTGTTCTGTTTAAGGCAATGGTCTGAAAAAAAAAAATGTGCTGGGAGGAAAACTGCCGTTTCTCTACTTATAAGTGGGCATTTGTAATAATTACATTGTGTCAGCTGCCCTTTGGTGCTTTCATTTTTTAAATTAAGTTAAATAGAACTATGCGTATCGGCAGAGCTTTTAAATTATTAGAAGACAAAGACTCACCTTATCAAGCAAGAGAATACGGGTATTGGAACCTCCTGGATTATCAGACCCAGGATAGCAAGTAAGTTGCACACATGCTGTAACTTCCTACCCATCGTCCATAGCTCATGAAAAGCATGCTTTTATTCTATGCCCAAGTGTGGCCTTAGATTTCTTTTCATTGATACCAATTGCTAGTACATGAGGTGAAAGCTTTTTGTATTCTGTGATGTCATCCAAGCCTGATGTTATGAGAAAGACACCAAACAAACTCCAAGTTGGATAAGATACACAGTAGTTAGGCAATACAGCCAGGACTACACCCTGAATCTAAACTCTGAATACAGCGCTCTTCCACTAGACATTAAGTGCAATGCTGTACACTTAATATGTAACCCTAAATAGGTTGAGTGAATAAATGGAACTTTCCCCTTTGTTCTTTAGTACCTTCTCCTTTTCTTTTGGGAAAATATGTCTAGAACAAAGCTCCTAATCATGATCAAGTCATAATATTTGGGTACCAATGAAGCTTACTAGGCAAACAAGAAATATTGCAACCCATCCATATGTTCAAAATACTGGAGTGTCCCATTATAAAATCATCTCATGATATCAATCCAAACATCCTGCAAGTTAAATCCCACAGGATAAGAACTGCACACCTCTGATTTTACTATTATTGATCTGTGACACTTTGAACTGAATATTCCCTTCTCTGGCCACCATCATCTTTTTTCTGTAAAATGAAAAGTTTCAAAGATCTGACCTCTAACATACTTTTTCAATATGAAACTTATCAAGCATGTAGTTTAAATTCAGTAGCTATCTATTACATGTCTACTGGAAGCAGAACACTATGACAAATGCAAAGCAAAGCCAATGGAAAAAAAAAAAAAAACAACTAAATTCTGGATTCTGCCCTCCCTCCAGTTCCTGCATTCACTATTAGCACATGGTTTGTCCTGCCACTTGCCAGGCCCGTATCACAAAGAGGGCCCACTGTGCTCTAGAGTTGGGGGAAATCGTTCTTCCTCTTTCTCCATGAAGCTGTCACTCAGGGTAGTTTGGGAAAAATTCCAGTGCGATTTCATTCTCCGCAGCTCAATAGCTTCTCTATATGCAAACTAAAAACAAAAAACAAATACAAATTCCACCAAATATACTGGTGGAGAATGATAAACCCGGAAAGGCAGTGGCAGGAAAGCAAATATTATAAACACATATTCTAAATGAAAGTTTTGCTGAAGTTAACACCTAAAACTCACATTCTCTTAAAGCTTCCCCAACTCCTAAACTGGAGAAAATGAGTTCCTGCCCAGCTATCAATGAAGACGCTACTAGAAGGAAGTGGAATAAGCAAGCAGTCCGGAGGAAGATGAAAAACATGCCCATTCACTGTGAGGGAAAGAGTCATTACAGATCTAATAGATGTTTCCTTCCAAATCAAACATGTTTATGAGCAAAAGTAATATTTATAGTTAAATATCATATATTTATATTGAAATGTCATATAATCATATATTATATATTATATAAATATTATATTGTTAAATACAGTTAAGTTAAAATCTAGAAAAAAATATTCTATTGTGTTTCACTTATTCATTCAACAAATATGTACCGAATCTTTTTGTGTGCTAACTACCATTCTAGGTGCTGGGGCATTTAGTGAACAGGAGACCTCTCTGCCCTTATAGAGCTTACATTTATATAAAAATAAAGCCTGGAAAGCAGCTTTTTAGGACATCTCGCTAAGAATCCATCCCTCCACAGACTCAAAGATATTAATTAGGTAACTACATAATGCCAGGCTTTAGGTTAAGCTGGGAGAAAATCAAGAACCTAAGATGCAAGCACTTGTAGATAAATAAGCAACTCCCTACAGAATAATGGAGGTCTGGACAAAGCACTGTGGACAGGCTGCTTCTCCTTTAAATGCAACTCACTAAAGAGCTACTTTAATGGAGGTGTGGACAAAGCACTGTGCACAGAGGGGTGATCAATGTTGTTCACATTTTAGAGGAAGACAAGTCACAACTGAACTGGCCTTTGAAGGGTGGGTAGACGTGTACCAGGTCAACTAAGGCGAAAAAGGTGTCCTGATAGATAGTCCCATCAGAAAAAAAGTCATGAGAGTACACAGAGGGTTGGACATCCACAAGAAGCCCTGGGGCCTATAGTACGAGGTAGGGATTGGAAGGAGAGGATTCTGGAAAGGCAGGTTGGAGCCCCAAGGAGCTGGTCTCAATGTCATGTGCAGGAGTTTGCCCTTAACCTGGAGGAATGGCAAGATGAACCCATTTTTAGCATTTTAGTAAACATCTGGTTTAATTAAGCCTGCACCACGTATACCTAAGTGAGGTGGGATGGTTTATCCCTCAATGTTTTGATCCTCCTCCAACTCCAAAACCAGTGAAGGAAATTTTACTAATTATTACTAAGAAAGGAGATGGGGGTGTGACTGGCACAGGCTGGACAGAGCCCAACACACTCAGAGAGAGAGAATTTTCTTCCTTTCAACAGCTGCATCCAGCGAGCAGCTGCTAACCGACTCATAGTGCCAGAGAGACTCAGTGGGTCTGATGGCTGTTAACGGGCTTTATTACCTTTTTGAATACCTCAAACTCCAGTTACTAATTACAGGGCATCGACTTGAATGTTTGGCTATATAATTTTTGTTAATTGATTTGCATGAGGGGATTTGGGCATGACCAGCTGTAAATTTTCTTCCGGCTCTAAAACTCCATGACTCTTCTCTATTGCTACATGCATCAATAATGACCTTGTGTATTCCGGATTGTGGGTTTCATGCATGGGCTCCTCCTTCAATTGCTAAGAACCCTCAGGAGTAAAGTTGTTATGCAAGGGCACACAATGACATGGAGGCCCAGGCTGGAACAGGACACAGCCATTATCATTCGTGCTATCTAGCATTTATTGATCTCCAATCAAGAAACAGATTTTGTAAGGCCAAGCCACTTCTAGCCATTTAGACATCTTGCCTGCAGTGGGCTCCCACAGCTTATAGACACGAAGCAGGTGGTTCTGCTTGATTGGTGAATCTCAAAACCTTATATCCCACACTTCCTAGCCAAATCCTTTCTACATTTCTCCTTCACTTTCCAATATCAGGTCTTTAACTTACCCCTTTCCTCATGCCCGATTCACCCTTTCACCTCCCCAAATCCACAGTTCATTTTGAAGGCATTCCTCCCCACCAACAACATTACTCTTTGGGGTCTTTGACTGACATTCTTTGTCTTGGCATATCTTATTTGTGGGACGAAAAGGGGTACAAAAATAAAGGCCAAGATAGGAAGGACCCACAGGTAGGCTGATTCAATATTTACATCTCAGCCTTCCCTGAGACCATCAGCCAACTGCTGATAGACCAAGCAGTTCACACTAACCCTCAGATCCATAAGCCTTTCTAATGCCCTGACTTCCAAGGTGAAAAATACAATTACTAAGGACTGTAAGCCACAGCACTCCATTATCAACTGAGCTTCTGGGCAAGAGATCCTTGGAAAAATCTCTGTAGTGGAAACAAGCGATCCTCAGTCGCAGAAGGTCACAGATCTACATGACCTGTCATCCAGCTGGGTCATGAGCCATTTCTGGCTAAGAGTAGTACAGATTTTAAAGTTTCAAAATAATTAAGCTTTACTTCATAAATTACAGGAGATTCAAGGTTATCACACAGTGAAGTCCCTCTCCCAGCCCTCCATTCTGGTATGTTTCATCAAGTGCGAAGGAAAATGGTGGTCTTAGAGCTCCGGTACCCACTGTGTCTTTGCCTCAGTGTGAGTGTGTGTTCCACACGGAAATGTGATTATGGCAGTTGTGGCAGAAAATACACATTGACACCCTCGGCTGGCTCAAGAGTAGAGACTGGGCTGAGAAATGGGGAAAACAATGGTTCTGCCTCTCGCGTCGTGAAAGGGAGGTCACCCGGGAGACGAGTCTTTCTTTGGGCACAGAAACAGAGATTATCAACTTCCTGGATCCAGATGTTCAAAGAAAGTTACAGTTAGATAGGAAAAATACATTGTGAAGTTCTATGTACAGTATGGGACTGTAGTGACTAACAATGTGACTGGCACTTGGTATATTTCGAGACAGCAAGATTTTAAATGCTGTCACCACAAAGAAATGACAAATGTTTAAGGTGATGGACATGGTAATTATCCCAGCTTGATCACTATACAATGTATACATGCATTAAAACATCACACTGTATCCCATAAATATGTATATTATGTGTCGCCTATTAAAAATTAATTTAAAAAGATGAATATCAGCATATTACTTCAAAAATAATTAAAAATAAAATTACATTAACATTCAAATAAATACTAAATAAAATTAAGGTGATTTTCCATAGTTAAAAAAACAAAGATAGAAGAAATACATCTTCAGGCATATAAACCTTAAATCTTGAAACTAACCAAATCCAACTCAAGAGAAGGCACCAAAAGGGTTTCCATTTTGAGAAGGAAAAAACCGTGTGAGAAAAAGAGAAAGTTAATGCACAAAGCTAGAGGAGTTGCCCAGTTTTCCCTTTTTAAATACACCCTGGCTGTTTGGGGAGTTGTGGCCACAGGCATGGGAAGATCTTTGGAAGGCTCCTTGGGCTATTAGGCAACAGAGACCGATCAAATGGGAAAGATTAAGCAAAATAATACACTTGTGTATGGTGCCTGACAAATTCTGTCTCATCTTCAGCTGCGAGGGGGAAAAAAAACCATCGTTTCCTCCAATCACATTAATTATCCAACCACAGAAGAAACTTGACAAAGGCTGATGATGTGTTTAGAAACAGCGAAGGTGGTGAATCACCAGGCCCAGATCCCAGGATTCAGACACCTTAGAACCACAGCTTTCTCCTTGCCACACTCCAGGTGGAGGGCGACCCCGCGTTTCAACCCAGCCACAGCGGGATGGCACACACGGGCACTCTGGGCTTTGTGCTCTGGAAAACAGGATCAATTATACAGAGAAGATGCCGTTTACGTCTCAGAACCCAACAGGCAGGGTGTTAATCCAGCTGTAACTATTCACTCTCCTTGTGCATGACTTTTCTGGAAGATATTCCCTGAAACTTTGCAGAAGGAAAAAAAAAAAATCTCATGATCTGCTCAAAAGCCAAAGGACTGTTCCTATTCTTCATTGGGTGAGAAGCCAGTTCCTTGTCACTTCTCTCTTTTTTTTTTTTTTTTTTTTTTTTTTAAGAGCATAAAGCAGAGGAAAAGAGGGGAAAACAAGGGGGGAAAAGTTTGAAGACATGTATTAAGATATTTTAAAATCTGTTCCTGTTACCACTTTTAGTATGATTCTAGATTTTTTGTTTGCGTTATAATTTTTGCAAACGGTCCAATAGTGTGGCAAAGGAGGCTGCCTGAGATAGTTCCTTGAGTTGCTTCTTATAATCAGGAAAGAAGAAACAAGCAGTTTCCTTTCTGCCCCCACAGGCCGGCACCCCTACAGTACATGAGTCATAAAATAGCTCCTGGAAGAGCCAGTTCCATCAAATCTTCTCAGCAACTCTCCATTACCTTCCCCAGAGACCTGGAGAGATGGCGCCAGAGAACAGCCCAGCAGGAATCTGTGGGAGTAAAAAGCAAACAGGAAGCCTGAGACCCTAGGAGGTAGAAGCACTCTGAGAAGGAGGAAAGTTCTGGAAGCTACAGCATTATAAGAGCCATCGTTTAGGGTATAAAGATGAAATACAGTCGAGGCTTGGAAATAGAAAGACCCTTAAAACTTGACGTCTTCTCCAGACTCCCCCATGTTATAGGTGATGTTAAATCTGAGGTGAAAAGAAGTTAATAAATTTGTCAAAGTCACACTTTTATGACTTAGTACTGGCCCATATCAAGGATTTGCTTTTTCAAAGGATTTTCCAAGTTGTAAAATATGGCCAGGGCAGATTTAACCCAACACCATCTATCTTTTGTAATGAATGGTGAGAAGGATGTTCATCTTGAAGAACCTGGGTACTGCCAGAGCTTCCAGTTCCTTCTAAATCAACCAAACAATAGTATAATCAATATATTTTCAAGGTAGAGTATAATTTATCCTTTTCCAAGCTTCAGAAAACCAAACAACCCTGCATGGTACATGTAGTAAATCTGAAACAGAATATTTAATTAAGGTAGCACCTGGCACATGGTAGGTACTTAGTACATGTTTGTGGGATGAAAAAAAAAATGACCAAAACCAAGTATTTTGGCCAAGTGAGAATAGATTATATCCTCTGAAACATTAAGTTTTGACACCTCTTAGGGAAATAAAAATAGCCCTGTTGGCATAAACGTAGGCAACGTCATGAATATTGAAAGGAACTTCAATCCAGAGAGCTCTGTGTTGGGCATGACACCCAACTAGCTGTGTGATGTTAGGGAGGTAGTTAACTCTTCTGTGTTTCAGCTACAAATAAAATTTTTAAAAAATACCTTTTAAGGTTAAAGGGTTATTTGTGTAAACTAAGTGAAATAGTGAATATGAAGCTACATGTATAAAGTTTAAAATACTGGACTCAGCTAGGTATTTGCACTACACAGATACCATATATTTGATCCTCACAGCCCTTTGTACCCAGCTTACTTACCCCATTGTTCTCCAGGAGCCAAGATTTAAGGATAGCCCTCCCCACCATGTGCTGGCACAATGAAAGGCACTGGGCACACACAGATAAGCAAAGAAAAAATCTTTGCGAACGATTTTAAGCAGCTCTCCCCCATTAGTGTATATATTTTAAAGGAATCTGATTCTCTTTACATCTAGCCTAATGACTGGCCCTCGTTTCATGACTGCCACACAGTAGGCTGTGATTAAATGACTGTTGAATAAATCGATAAATAAATGTGTGCATGGTGGAAGGAATGAAAACAAACCCAGCATTGGGATAATCGCCCCACCCCTCAGACCCAGATTAGTAAAATTCCATAATATGCAAAGCTGAAGAGAGCAACAGAGTCGGGCCTCTGAGGTATGTGTATGCTCCTCAGCTGGAGCCAAATCCCAGACCCTGGAGAGCATGGAAAGCCACAGTTCGATACATGAGAGGATGTGCCAGAGTCCAACCCCAGCTGCACACTGACTTGTCGGAAAACTTACCAAATTCCCTTTCAGAAGGGTTTGCTGTGACCACTCTCCCAAATGGAGTGTTGGTCACATGTCAGACTTGGAGGCCAAGTCCTTGTCCACAGAGTGTGGGATGAGCAATTCCATCCTGACAGATGTGATCCCTGGAGTGCTCCAAGTGACAGCGTGGAGTTTTCCACTCCTCCAGACAGCGGGCGAATACGTGCTGATCTGACTTGGCTTAAACGAAGACCTGACAGCCTTCCCCTCCCTGGAAGTGTCATCTCAACCGGAGATCGGCCAAGATGTCTTTGCAAGTCGTGGGTTCTCAGCTTTCTAGAACTGGTGGGGGCTGGGAAATCTGCAGCATTAATTGGATATTAACTTTTCATTCCTCCTCCAAGGTGGCTAATGTTGGTCAAAGGCATATTATTTTTAACCTACTTTATGTCTAAATGGCTACATAGCGCATTACTTCCTAGGTGACTGTCAATCTTTCTTTATTGAATAAACAATTTTTGAACACTTGCTATATGCCAACCACTCTTCTAGATTCTTTGCAAGTGTCCACTTATTTACTGCTCATCCACTCCTCCGAGGTAAGTGCTATTATTTCCCTCAGTTTGCAGATGTGGTAATAGAGACCCAGAAACTGTTCAAGGTCTGGATTGTTGTGGAAGCTGTCATCTGAAACAATATTTGATGAAAGACTGTGCACTTTGGAGAATAAAATGGCTCTGTTCCTCTTCTGGAGTGATTCATTCTGAAGTACATTCTATGGCATTTGAAGGATGAAAGCAAGGATGGAGTGGGGAGGTCCACAAGGAAAAGTACATTGGGAATATTGCATTCTCACCTGCACCTTTAACCAAGGACAGAGGATATCAAGGAAAGTACACATTCATGATGTGGTAGGATCTTTTCTCAGATTCAATCTTAGTCATTTTACGACTAGACCTCAATAAAACGCAAGCATGGTGTAACGTACATAAATATACAGCTAGACATGGGTAGATATAAATAGATAGATATAAATAGACAAATCAGACTCTGATTTAAGAACAACTTCCTACCCTTTGTTAATTGGAAAATAATCAGCTCTCATAGATCCTCCTACACAGAATGAAAGGGGGTTACTTAGCCCACATCAAGAGTTCCATTTATCAGCCTTTTTGAAGGAAATGCCACACCCCTTCGAGACACGTCTCTCCCTATAAAGAAGTAGCTTTGCCTTTCCTATTTACCCATCTACCCTTGCTGAACATCGTTAAAACATTAAGCCATCATTTAACCTAAGAGATAAAATTTAACCCTGAAAATGTACTTCCAAATTTTTTTACTTACCAGTTTGTCACTTACAGCTAATCCCTTTCTTCCATCAGAAACCCTTGTCAAAAACTGATGGTTATTGCATGCTAATTTCACCACAAATACCTGATCTGAATTCTAAGTAATTAGCAAATCAGGTAACCTGTGAGATGCTGATCTTTTTTTATAACCACAAAAAAGCTTGTCACGGAGGATATTTTAGTTCAAGAACATTTCCAATCAGGAAACTTAACATCATGTTCCAAAATACCACACTGTATTGCATTCATACATTTAGGTGACATATTGACTGAGGATAATAATGTACCTTCACGGCAATCACACTGCATTTTGAATGTGCAATGGCAACGAGGTATGCATTATATATATTTTACCAGTTTGGGCAGCTGCCCATAAATAGGGATTAGCTATTACCAAATTCATTTTGGGAGGTTCTGTCTCCTATTGTGAATGAAAAGCATTTGTTTGCTCAACTAGAAATATGTATGTGTACTGAGAATTTTCATTTTGTGAGGAACTGAAGATGGGTACACTCAGATGATAAAAGATAAAATTCCTACATAATTTTGAAAATCAAACGATTGTGTAGTGGACCCTGGGAGAGAAGATGACTCATTCCAGTCCCTTCTCTGCCATCACCAGCTGCACAACCTCGGTTTCGTTACCTATAAAATGGGAATGCAAATAAACACCTACATCAAAAGGTTGTTGAAAAGAATAAAAGAAATGATGTGACAATATTATGCAAACTTAAATCAATACTCCACATACGTTCTCATGTTCCTGGCATGGATCACTAATCCAAGAATTGACAGGACCTACTTCAAACAAACAAAAAAATAACAGCAAAGTTGCATAAACCTGCTTCCATTACTGATGCTCATAAAGTGGTTCCTTGTTTATAGATATTAGCTTCTTAGCTCTATAGCCTACAGTAGCATACGTAAAGTAACTACAAGGTGAGAAAGATAACTTTTTTATAATTTACACATTCATATTACATTACACATTTTCACAGCATTGTTGTTTTAACGTTGAGCCACATTTCACACTACAGTTATCTTATTGAGCTTTAATATTCAGTAAATATGTTTATTCTTATTAGAATTTCAAACAAATACAAAAATCTCTTGAAAAACAGAATTCTGCAAATGTTAAGCATGAAACAAGGGCAAAGAAGGGGACTCTGCTGAGAATGCCTTGAGAAACTGATGCTTGGCCCGTAGCAGGTGCTCAGTGCCTGCTTGATGAAGAAATGGATGAGTGAATAAACTACAGAGGTGATAAGAAACATGGTAGCAAGTGGAGAATTTCAGAACTGCATGCTGTTTTAGAGCTATCATAATTGATCAGAGAAAAGATGGAGAATTCTCTGACTGGGAAATCTTAGGGGGTTATGAAGAGAGCTGTCTTCACAAATGAAAACATAAAAGTCACAATGCAGAGTGAACACAAAGAAAATACTTTTTATTTCTTCACTGAGACCCGACCAATCATTTGCCCAATGAATGAAGTTTCCCATGGAAATCTGGGAAGGATGTTTCTGGGGGAAGTACCAATCTAACGAACCCACTTTGCACTGGGGCAAGCACGGATGTTTGCAGACAAGCTCCCATTGAAAGCCAATTTTATTTCATTGAAGCAAAAGGACAGGGGATTGGGTGCATTTGGGAGGCGGAGGGGGACTGACAAAACAGGGGGCATCTTCTTACTCAGAAGCCCAATATGTAAAACAGGAAAAGACTGAGTTGCTCTGATTGAAGCAATGGGAGGAGAGATGATGCTGAAGCCAGAAGGACTGTGGATCCCATATGAAGTCTCAACTCCATGGTCTCCCAAGGAGTGGGAACACTGCTCTTGTGAACTATCTTTCTGAATGTTTTGAGAGCTTTACAGTAATATAGGGCAGAAAAGCAGGCAGTAGTCACCTTGATCCAGGGTTTGACTGTATTTAGGCAGCATGATATAAAATCGGAAGAATTTGGGTTTTGGATTTCAGAGACCTGGGTTCAAATGCTGGCTCTGCCATTTTCCAGCTACCTGGGCAAATACTGAACCTCTGAGAGCTGAGTTTTGTCTTCTGTGAAACAAGAATAAGTAACATCTATCTCACAGACTGGCTGGGAGAACGTAATGAAATAATGTATGCGCATTCACATAGCATGCGCTCCATAAATGTCAGTTTTCTTCTCTTCCCATCTTTTCTTCATGTTTTATTGTTTTGACTCTTCTTACCTCTACTATCAGGCTTGGGTGCACATAACTACAAAAATAGAATCTCAAAAAAAGTCCTTATGTAGTATTTGAATCTTTAAACAGTAAGCAAATTAGATTGTAGATAATTTGAAGATGCTAATTATAGGCAATTTCTTCTCATAGCCAATATGAAGTGCAAATCTATTAGTCTAAAGACATATTTATCTTCCCCCCATGAAGGCCACTTAAAAACAGAAACTTATGGGGTCCAAATAAAAATACAATGATACACTGTGGCAACAGTTAATTACGGTATAATCACTAGGAACTGTATATGCAGCCACCGAAAATCATGCTTTTGAACCATTTTTAATCATGTGGCAAATGCGTAAGATATTTGATGCAAAAGGCAGAATGCAAATATTCAAAAATAGAAATGTCGATATCTACACATACATGTTAATAGTAGTCCTAAAAGTGAATATTTTATTGTCATTGTTTTCTATTCCAAAATGAGCATCTACTTTTGCCTATAATCAGAAATAAATGAAAGTTGACCTCAAAAATATTTCACAGTAAAGAAAGGACATAGCTGCTATGAACTGTAGTGAATGTGCTTTGCAGTGTGATGTGTAACTCTCCCCTGCTATAGGCATCCATATAAAAGTGCCTTGGATCATCATTATTCCCACAGAAAAATGTGTCTGGCAACCACGTGGTCTGGTCCTCAGTCCTGGGTCATGACAGTGGTCATGGTTTCAAATGACCTAAAACATTTTAAAAAGCAAAAGAAGAAATATCTTAGTCCATCTTTTAATAGACTCTAACCTTGACAAAAGGCCACACACAAAAGCACCCACAAGGGCTCCTCTTCATGGAGGAGATGCTGCCAGTAGGGGCATTTCTGGTGTTAACAGTGGTCTCAGTGAGGGCTCTACCAACTGTGAGTAACATAAGGGGGGAAGGTGACAGCCGTCCATGGCCCTCTCTTTAACCCTGACACTTAAAAATAATTTGTATAAATTAATAGAATTCTAGATCTGGCTCAACTCAAACCAGCTGCCTCTTCTTATTGCTAAAGAAACCCAGGTAGGAAAAGTTTAAGTGTTTTATTAAATATCTATGGACCCACAGGTAGCAAAAGAGCTGAGACCATAAATGAAGTTTCCCAACACACAATCCAATCCTCCTTCACTTACCTAATAACTACTTCAGCCAGCTCAATAAATGGGCTGTCTGTGACCAGTTTTCAGCCACTTACAAGTCTTCAACATAAAACTGGAAACAAGGCCACTATTACTGGGGAATATGGCAGAACACAGAATTGTTGTATGCTCCATTTAATAGGGTCAGAGCAGGTCTCGCCACCTATGCGTCACTCACTGCACTCAGCAGAACGACTCATAAGGTGCAGGGACCTGATTTATGTTGGGTGATAAGTCAATGAATGAATCAATCGATGCCAATGGCTCCAAGTAGCAAGAGAAACACGCTTAACCTAGTAACACATCATGATTTCCTTCCATCTATTTTAGTGGGGTTTTTAAACATTCTACTTGCGGTTTTCCAGTTAACTATCTACTTCTCTGTTTATCTGTGTGTGGATATGTTTGTATCCATCAGTTACTTTAGTATCAGTATACCAAATCATGTAAGGCCACATAGAAATTAAATGGACAAGGGGTCTGGGTCCCAGAGCAGAGCCCAAGAGGATCCGTGTTCCTCTTGGAGACACCAGTTGGTCAGGGCAAACAGAACATTAGGGATCAGTACCATGATGAGATGGGGCACCTAGCAATATCTGTTCAGAGGCAAGTCAGTTTTCCAGAAGCCATAAATTCTGCCAGGTAAAGGCCTCAGAGGGCAGGACATGTACAAGGCTCTGGAATCTGACAAATTAGACAAGGCAAGAAAACACCACCAGGAGCCAACACATAGACCTGAATCTAATCGTCAGATAAAAACAACTCAAGGTTTGTACTTCCTACTGAAGAAGAGGGGACTCTGAGGGAAGAGATGAAATTGAGACCAGATGTGTGTCGAGCAGGGCACCCAGGTGACATAAAAGCAGTGGTAGCCGGTCAGGGAGGAGTCACGGCTGCTGATCTACTCAGGGGCAATGACAACTTCCACAGAGTTTGTCACAGGAAATCCGGTGTCATCTTCTCATCTGAAAACCATCACACAGCTCACACATTGAGAGGCTTTTACCCACAAAGGACTACACTGAGCTCTTACCATCTCATTTATTTCGCCAAAAAGAGACTGTTGGTCGGGCGCAGTGGCTCACGCCTATAATCCTAACACTTTGGGAGGCCGAGGCAGGTGGATCACGAGGTCAGGAGATCGAGACCATCCTGGTTAATATGGTGAAAACCCATCTCTACTAAAAATACAAAAAAATTAGCCAGGCGTGGTGGCAGGCGCCTGTAGTCCCAGCTACTCGGGAGGCTGAGGCAGGAGAATGACGTGAACCCGGGAGGCGGAGCTTGCAGTAAGCCAAGATCGCGCCACTGCACTCCAGCCTGGGCAACAGAGTGAGACTCTGTCTCAAAAAAAAAAAAAAAACAAAAAAATAAAATAAAAAGAAGAGAGAGACTGTTGCCCCCACGATTCACATAGAGAAACTGAAGCTTGGCTGAGATGAAACGACTTACCAAGGTAACACAGCAAGTGATATAGAGGGATTTAATCCAAATTAGTCAGATCACTGAGTCTGGGCTGAATAAACTGTTAGTTTAAATGCCTATGCAACCAAAAAACCCCAAAGCATACACAAGATCTTACAACTGGAGGTTTCATCTCTCAAGAGAGTGTAGGTGTCTCTGAATCAATGGCACAGCCAATAGGTGAGCCCAGGTGGCTCAGTGGCCTGTCTCAAATCAAAAACATGTGGAGCCTGTAGTCTTAATTACGTATTAACAGGTGCTTTTTGTGACTTTGAGTATAAGGTTTCATCAGCACTTTACAGGTATTTTCCACATTTGCTGTCTCTCTATAGTGTTCAAACCCAAAAATTACCAGCAGCGGCTGGCAGGCTGAAAATTTTCATATGTGGTAAGACCACTCTGCTCCAGGCTGATTAGAAAGATTGGGAGCGAAGGACCGGTGGAAATTTTAAAAAGTGAAAAGCTCGTTTTTCCTGAACAATCAGGTGTCATTGCTTTTTTTTTTTTATCAAGAACAGTAACACGAACCTAAGCAATGAAACCATTGCCATATACAGGTCCTGCTTGTATGAAAAGGCTAGAACGGTTTGCAATTAGGACAGCAGTTGTATGCTCTTAAATACCTACAAGCCCTTTGTTCCTGTTGGGTAGATCATAGGAGCTCTGGATGAATTTGCTCCAGCAAAGCCCTTTCCTCCTGAGCAATGCTAGTTACATTTTTTTTTTTCTCAACCTCTGACACAGTTATCACAAATTCTGAATCAGTAAGGCCTAAATTAACACTATATTCTGTACCAGATCTGCAGATTATATAGAAGGCTACTGTTAACGGCTCAAGAGATCTGGAAGCTGAAAGACTGATTTTTGAAAACTTAAGAGAGGTATGGAGGGATAACAGAAAAACATAAATGTTCCAGGTAATTAGAGAGCACTTTCCAAGAAGCACCACAAAATTGCAAGTGCCCATCAATACTAAAGAATACCATGCCGTTGACAGTACAGCAGAGAACCCTTTCAAAGACAGATCGGCAGCTTTACCCAAGGCATCCTGCGCCCTGCACCACCTATCTCTCCTGTGGCTCCCTCACACCCTCCGAAGCTCCTGCGGAGACGAAGGCATCCTGCTTCTCTCTGCAGGTTCCCCTAGCAAACCCCAAAGAATAAACTGCTGTAATTGTGAAATACAGAATTTGGGTGTGAAAAAACACTTGTTTCATTCTTTTCACCTTCCTGCTGCCTCAACATAGGGAGTATCTTCCCCCTGTCAACACCACACCAGGCATTTGGGGGCATAAGCCAGTTTTCCACGAGATTTCGGCTAGAAATATTCATTGTGGCTGCAACTCCAACTGTCATCCATTGGGAATATTTCTTGCTGGAATTATAGCCCCATCTTCTCAACAGTTCGAAAGTGGCTGTGTGTATCCAGCTCCCCTCTTTACTTCCAGAGCATTTCTGTGATTTTAGAGCTGCTAAGTCACACCAAAGTCAAGTCCTTTATCTAATCCCTTATTTTGATCCAGTGTCTTTATCCTAGACCATGGCCAGTTGTTGGCAGGTTTCAAAACTCTTTGTCTTTTTTCTGTAGAACTTTTACCCTAAAGAAATTCCATTCTAAATGCCAATATGTAAAATAGATCAAAGGCCTGATTAGAAGAGAGTTGGAGACCTGGGGTCCCACCAATCCCCAAGGCTGAAGAACCTGAGGGTTCTGTGGATCACTTGAGAGTAGAAACACAGGAACATGACTAGGGAGAAGAGGCGTTCATAAAAATGAAAGAGGGGCAAACAACATTCCACTTTAAACATGAACGCTGAAAATCTTCAGCCCATTCTTAACTGCACAGGGCATGTGGAAATCTCAAACTCAGAGGCCTGCCTTATAAAAATTAATAATATCTACCCCTTAATCCAGACACTTGCAGAGATCTCATTTAATCCTCACAGCTATTATCTGTGGTTTATAGATTTTCAGCTTACAGACGCAAGATGTGAAGCCCAGGATGATGAAGTAACTTGTCCAAGGCCACACAGACCTAAGTGGCAGAAGTGTGACTTGAGCTCGATGTGGGACTCTGAAAGCTTTACTCTTAATGTATGCTGCTCTGCTGTCAGGTGCAAGTTTTTCAAACTCTTCGGAGTGGGGCAATCAGCCCAATGAAAGGCTATTCCACCATGTGGAAGAGAAACGTAGCAAACGTAAAGACTGACGCCATCTTCTTGTTGTTGTTGTTGTTGTTGTTGTTGTTTTAAAGACTGAAACATTTCAAGAACTCTTTCTTTAACAGGTTACTGATGACCTTAATGAAGATACAAGAAAGACACTGACAGTATTCATGATCTATTAAACTGACTGGTTTCTACTAAATACCTACTACATGCCCAAGCACCAGAGACACACAGATGAACGTGTCTCTTGGAATACCAGAATAATTTCCCCATGTCAGCCTTGTGAATCTGATTAGAGAGGAGGGCCCAGGGACAGGAATAGGAATAAAAACATGAACAGACACAGAACAGGAGCAGGCAGAAGAACAGAAGAAAACGGACGAGGCAGGAGTGGAGTAGTTAATCTTACCTAACATTTGGACTTTTCAAACGTAATTGTACATCCACTGACAACTATTATATCACCTTATATTTACCCAGTGCTTTTTGTTTGAATCTCACAGCACCATGATATTATAGGAAAGGGAAATATAAAACCAAGTTTTACAGCTAAAAGAATATGTGGCCTC
Organism: Macaca thibetana thibetana; assembly: GCF_024542745.1. Lineage (NCBI taxonomy): Eukaryota > Metazoa > Chordata > Mammalia > Primates > Cercopithecidae > Macaca > Macaca thibetana. Next base: position 145,568,665 of record NC_065584.1, read on the forward strand.
AGAGAGGTCATCTTTCCAAAAGTCACAGAGCTAATTAGAGGGAGAGTCAGACCTAGGATCTGGACCTCAGGACTCCCAGCACAGTGCTCATCCCACCACACAGAAGGCTACTTGTGAACCAGAACACACTCTTTGCATGTTATCCACAGCTACAATGCCTGCCAGTGGCCAGCATGGTAATAAAAGCTCCATTCTCACGTACATCTCCATAATTAGATTTATTTTTCCCCATCCTCATCCCCACAATCTCCTCATCAACAATTATCTGAGCCCAGCTATGCTCACCTCTTCTTAAGACCTGCCCTCCCTGGAATTACAATAAAGAATGACAAAGAAGTTGTAGTTGCCAGGTGTCTCAAACTGCAGTGACACATATACACAAAATCACAGAATCGGCTGCACCCCCAATGCTTCTCTGTTCGAAATCCAATTCTTCTTGTAATGACATCTAATCAGGCCCTGGAATCAGCTGAAACGAGAGCTTCTGTAAAAATCACTGCTCACTTGGTACTCAGCAGTTAAGTCTCTTAAATGTCAACCTGCCAGGAATTACTTTAAAAGATTTTTTTTCCTTCATTACAAATCTCAAAGCTATTGAGTCTTTTCAACTTCCAGCTGGATCCTGATATTCATATAGTCCAGAAAATAACAATGTTCTTTCTCTGTCTGCTAGGTTTGAACAATTTTGAGTTACTTAAAGAATGTGTCCACATTATTAGAGATACTCAGGTTAATAATAAACATTGAGTTCCTTATCCAGATATTTATAAGCTTTTAGAACTCTTTAGAGGATGCAGATAATTTGCCCAGGATTTTTATTTTTATTTTTTTTTAAGTTTATGAAGAAGTTTCTCTACAACCAGGGCTCTGGCTAAATCCATTAGCCCTACAATTTGGCTATGTGACCACCAGGTGGTGACAGTGTGCCACAATCCAGGACCAGCAAGGCTGGCATCAGGGAGCTTTCCCCACACTTTTCATGTTGAAAACCCAACCTTTCAAACTTAGATCTCACTTAATCCCCTGCCACATTTAAGGTGTTACTTTTAATACAGCATCTCAACCACCACCTCTGAGTTAGGTCCTTCAATCTGTGGAACTGAAATCTTTTAATGTGGTATTCAGGGCCCTCCAAGGTGGTCCCACCCTACCAACCACTCTCCTATACAGTCCCTATATTACAGCCACACTTCAATGCATGTTTCCTGCACATTCAGACAGATGCAAAAATGGTTCTAACATTGCTTGCTTCTGTATATTTGCTCTTGTGGATATCCCCTAATGTTCACCCACCTTTTCGGGCACCTATAAAATATTTGGAAACTGTTGCTCAGACAAAACTCCACCAGACAGTTGTAAAAGCCCAGAGTTCTACTAGTATTTAGGAATATGTTGAGTGTTGTTTCCTGTAGAAAACTTGTAATGTGTATATACATAATATATATATAACATACATATATACACATATATACATACATAAACATGTAATTCATTACATATATACATATATATGGGTATGTTTGTGTGTGTGTGTGTGTGTGTGTGTGTGTGTGTGTGTATATATGTATTTTGAGATGGAGTCTTGCTATGTTATCCAGGCTGGAGTGCAGTGACTTGATCTTGGCTCACTGCAACCTCCACCTCCTGGGGTCAAGCAATTCTTCTGCTTCACCCTCCCTACTAGCTGAGACTACAGATACGCACCACCATGCCCAATTAATCGTTGTATTTTTGGTAGAGACAGGGTTTCGCCATTTAGCCAGGCTGGTCCCGAACTCCTGAGTTCAAGTTATCTGCCCACCTCGGCCTCCCAAAGTGCTGGGATTACAGGCATGAGCCACCGTGCCCGGCCCTTGTATTATATATTAATCTTGATATTTTTAGGATAAATAAAAATGTGCGTTTTAATGAGAGCCAGATCACATAATCTGCCTTATCTAGTTAGCTATATCTCTTGAACATCTTTCCATGTCATTAAATGATACATGAAGCATTTTATGGTTCTCCTCGCCAGGAGTCTGCCCGGTCTGGTGGACAGTATGCTGGGCTTGAAATCAGAACACTGAGCTTCAGTCCTGGTTCTGGCAGGTGCTAGCTGTGTTTGGGCACGTTATTTAACCTCTCTGAGCCCCAAGCTGCATGGGTGTAATGCTAACTTCCCAAAGTCTCTGACAGCCTAAATGAGATCACCCATCTGATCATTTCTAGCTTGCAACTTGCCTTGGAGAGACCTCTCAATTATTACTCATTTTTCTCCACTAAGTTGATGTGATTTCTTTCTGCCTCCAAGTCACACCACTCTCTGTATGTTCCTGTGCCTCCATCCTGCTGGATCTCACCTTAGAGGAGCTTGGGAACTTGCTGTATTCCCCCTGCCAGAGCATAAGAACACTCCTGAAGGCAGGGCTGGCCTGACTCCTCTGACTGGCCCCAGGGATCCCCTAGCACATGCCAAGTCCCCTGCAGACACCAGGCATCTGTGGAACTGAATGGGGAATCCAGCCTCCCTTCACCTTAACCCTTGCCATTCTGGGCCTTGCACTCCTGCAGCCCTGTACACAGCTTAAAAAAAAAGAAGTCTGAGGCCGGGCGCGGTGGCTCAAGCCTGTAATCCCAGCACTTTGGGAGGCCGAGACGGGCGGATCACGAGGTCAGGAGATCAAGACCATCCTGGCTAACACGGTGAAACCCCGTCTCTAGTAAAAAATACAAAAAAATAGCCGGGCGAGGTGGCGGGTGCCTGTAGTCCCAGCTACTCGGGAGGCTGAGGCGGGAGAATGGCGTAAACCCGGGAGGCGGAGCTTGCAGTGAGCCGAGATCCGGCCACTGCACTCCAGTCTCGGCAACAGAGCAAGACTCCGTCTCAACAAAAAAAAAAAAAAAAAAAAAAAAAAAAAAAAAAAAAAAGTCTGGCCTCTTTTCAGGCCCCGGCTTGACTTTGATGCTAAAAAATACTTTCAGTCTGGAGCTTGGCTCTTTGGGGTCCTGATGATACCTTTCTGCCTGGTATCCTCTGCCTACAGCTTCTCTCTTGGTGGCCAGTTCTGCCTCCTCTTCCGCAGGTTCCTCGTCTGTGGCAGCAGAGGATAACCTTGCTAAGTGAGAAGAAGAGCAGTATCCCCTCTCTACCTTTTCCTCACCCGGGACGTGAACACCACGGCTTCGGCAGGGAGCTAGTCCATGCTGAGGTTTTCTCCAGCCTTTCCAGCCTTCATGTTTCTTTATTATTGTTTGTGGCTTGGTTTTGTTTTTCCATTTTCATGAAAAAAAAGCTTTCTTTTTTTGGCTCTTCTTCCAGCAGTTGATTGATTTGCATTGGATACTGAAGCCACTTCCTGTTTTTCCTTCAACGCTCCCCACCCCCCAGCAACTGTCTTCCTTACAAACGGCCTCAGAAAACAAAACAAAACAAAGCAAACAGCTCACATTAATGGTACAGGGCACCTGGGAAGAAAAATTCATTGAATTTCATCAGGAAATATGATATTCCTTGGGTAGCATCCCAGGGTGGACCTTTCTGTTGACCCTATCAGGATGGTAAAATTGAAACGAACCCCCCAGAAGGCAGCCCTCACTCTGCAGGACACCTACTCCCAGAGGCACAGTGTCCATCATAATAGTTCTAAGTGTGTGTACTAGAATTGGATGTGGGTGTGTTTACCTCTGAACTGCCTCCTAGCTGTGTGACCCAAGGTGAGCTGCTATGCCTTGCTGATCCCCAGTTTCCTCATTTGTCAAATGGGTTGAGTCACAAGACTTCCTGTATTAGTTTCCTTTGGCTGCTGTGATCAATTACCACAAATGCAGTGGTTTAAATCAACACAAATCTACTAACTGTTCTGGAAGTCAGAAGTCTTCAAATCAAGGAGTTGGCGGGCTTGTATTTCTTCTGAAAGCTGTAGGGAGAAATCTGTTTTGTTGCGTTCTCTCCTTTCTGCAGACCACCTGCATTCTCTTTGCCCTTTCTTCCACTTTCAAAGCCAGCAGTGTAGCGTCTTCAAATCTCTTTCTCTTCCTGTCTGTGGGTCCTGTGCTTTTGTCATTAAATCTCCTTCTTTCGCTCTGACTCTCCTGCCCGCCTCTTATAAGGACCTGTAATTACACTGGGCTCGCCTAGTTAATCCAGGATCATCTCCCATCTCAAGGTCCTAATTGAAATCACATGTGCAAGGACGCTTTCCATGCAAGATAACAGATTGCCAGGTTCTGGGGATTGGGATGTGGACATCGTTATTTTGCCTACCATACTTCTCTCATAAAATCATTATGAAAATATAAAAAAAGAGCGTATTTTTCAGCACAATCCTGGCACATTGTAAGTGCTCCAAATACATAGCCATGATTATATCAATATACCAATACCAGCACTAGCAGTCAAAAGAGAAGTGGCTGTTAATACTTAGTTAGATAAAGCAGAGCCATTTGGATCAACCTTGAATGAAAGCAAAAGGAAGCGTAAGTGAGGCTGGACAGCACACAGACACAGCCTTATAGTTTCATATCCTCACTCTTACAAATGTTTACTGGGCACCCTCTAGATACCATACTTTTCCTTCCTCATAACAGTCGTTTCCGGTAGATGTTACTGCCTTATTTTACAGGTGACTACAGTAAGACTTAGATTATACAATTTGGTCACATTGTTCAGCTAGTGACCAGCAAAGGCAGGATTTGAATTTGCTTTTGTATGATTTAAGCCCGTCCTCTTTCCAGGCTCCAGGGCTTGGCAACACGCTGGCTCATACACACTCTGAGCACCAAAACTACACCGGACCTGCCCCACAGGCAGTTGGCACACTTGGCTTTCAGGCCAGAAATCAAGTTCTTGCTTCTCCAGTGTCCTCCACAGCCCTACACCCATCCAGGGGCACATGGTGGGTGGGTCATGCCACCCTTATGATCTTGCTAGGAACAGGAGAGCCCAGTGAGAAGCATAAGTGCTTCTGGGGCAATGATTCTCAGCCCTGGCATGTGTCAGAATGACCTGGAGGGCCTGCTAAGACAGGCTGTTGGCCCTACCCTCAGAGTTCAGTAGGTCTGTATTTGCATTTCAAATAAGAACCCAGGTGATGCTGATTCTACTAATCCAGGCCCACACCCTAAGAACACCCCCTCTGCCGGTATCTGGAAGTACATTTATTAAAGGAGAATATACTGCTCAGACGTGGGGTGTTAGACTGGTCCCCACCCACTCCACTTCTGGACTTACTTGAACCTGCTAGCCCTACTTGACTAATACTTCCCAGCAGAGGGGCAGGGGTGACCTTCTCCCCATAACCTATGACACATCGCTCACTTTCCTTCACTGCTCCTCGATGTGGCCCCCCTCGGGAATCTTAGCTTTACTGGCCACGTCTTTAGCGGAGAGGCCTGGGTCATCTGTCCTCCCTGTCTCTTCAGCTCAGCCAAACAATAAAATACAACACAAGACACAAAATGTTGCCTTTGGAAATGAGGCAGCCGGGGAGAGGAACAATGCCTTTAAAAGGGCAAAGGTGCTTTGGGACACCGATCCTCAACATCTCACCCTGCAGCTCAAAGTCAAGGCTTGCCAGGGTTCAAGTTCTCAAGTGTGCTTCAGTGGTGTTATTTAGATGTGACCCTATAGGCTGAAGGGCATGCACATTAGCATATTTTGTAACAGCTGTTGATGAAGATTTTAAGTTTCGCTCAGGGGACCAGTTGCAGTGAGAAGCATTTTATGAGAACAATACATATTGTAGACATCTGAATATATTTCCATGAGAAAATAAGGATGAAGAAACAAAAAAAAAAATGGTATAGTGTTCTTACACAGCAGATGAATATTTAATACACTGGAGCTTATCTTTAAGAGAAAAAAAATACCCTTTGCAATTTTACATGCTTCTCACAATAGCAATCCATATACAAAACGACAGACACTATAGCCACCCATATAAATACCACGTATTTCATTATTCCTTTCCTATGGTGGCACAAAGACCAGCTGCTACATGAAGCATCATGAAAACATAAATTAGTGGTTATAAATAGCATATTTAAAGGATGAGGCCATCTAAATCGGTTGGTTTAACAGAGGCTAAGAACAAGTCTGAGGAATCGATAAGACAGGAGGGAAACTCAGGTACTAGATACAGATTCTAGGACAGCAGCCCACAGATGCTCCACGAAGGGCCCTCAAACAGAGTTCAAGGGGGATAAGTCTCAGAGGCCCAGAGGAATGATCCTACTTTGAGCTGACCCTTGCCACCTCAGGAGGCACCAATCCACAGACTGCTTATCACCACTATTTTTAACTTCTTGGCAATATAACCAGTACAATGGGAAAATCGCCCAAAGTAAATACATACTCTCCTTTGATTCTTCTCCTGGAAAGTGGTTTTCTACTGTTTTCCGTTAGAATCATTTCCAGGATAAATCACACTTCAGAGGCAGAGCTTAAGTCTAAGGTTCCTCTAAGGAGCATGTATCCTGGGCTGGAAGGAGCTAAAAGAAGGCATGTCTTTGCTCTCTGCTGCAGATGCTGTGTCCAAGCAAGGCCTTTGAGAAGCCTCTGCAAGGTTTTCACCTTCAGGCCTCCTGTGTTATTATTATTTCCCGAGTTTTGCTACCAAACAAAATTACCTGTAGTCACATATAATTAATTTTCCATGAGACAGCTTAATATTGATAACACGGCCGGGCGCGGTGGCTCACGCCTGTAATCCCAACACGTTGGGAGGCCGAGGCAGGTGAATCACAAGGTCAGGCGATCGAGACCATCCTGGCTAACACGGTGAAACCCCGCCTCTACTAAAAATACAAAAAATTAGGCAGGCGTGGTGGCAGGCGCCCGTAGTCCTAGCTATTCGGGAGGCTGAGGCAGGAGAATGGTGTGAACCTGGGAGGCGGAGCTTGCAGTGAGCCGAGATTGTGCCACTGCACTCCAGCCTGGGCAACAGAGTGACACTCCGTCTCAACAAAAAAAAAAAAAAAAAAAAAAAAATTTATAACATTTTTGTGGTTTTCAATTTGTATTTTATTTTTTCTTTTCCATCTCTCTTTCCTGGTATTAATAACATTTTTGAACATTTTCTTTATACTAAGCACCGTACCAGGATCCTCTCATGTAATCCTCATCTCAATCCAATGAGCTGGGTACCACTATTACCCCCATTCAATATATAGGAAAACAGAATCACAGCAGTGAAGTAACTTGCTCAAGATATTGCAGCTGGGAAGTGGTGGTACGAATCTAAAACCCTGATCTGTCTTCAAAGTCTCTGCTTTTAACCACTGCACTGTGCAGCCTGAATTCATCCATTCACCATATTATGTTAATGCAGTTCCATATTAAAGATAAAACTGTTTAAACTATTTTAAAACTTAGGAAGGATAAATGCATAACTTGGGTTGGAATTTTTTAAACACATAAAATAGTTTCAGGCATCCCATTCAGGTCTTCATGGACCCCTAGCTGTCCTGGACCTCACATTAGAAATCACTAACCTAGACCCACCTGAATGTCATCTGCCATGTGAATTTTCTAGGTCTGCACAAAATACTTGGTTAAAAATACCATCAGATGCTCTGGAATATCAAGTCAAATAAAATCAAATACGGAATGACATTCAAGGCTCTTCTTTTGAGTGTGTGAGATGGGGTCCTGCTCTGCCACCCAGGCTGGAATGCAGTGGCATGACCACAGCTCAGTGCAACCTCAACCTCCCAGATTCAAGAGATCCTCACGCCTCAGCCTCCTGAGTAGCTAGGACTATAGGCACGTGGGGCCTGTGCCACCATGCCTGGATGATTTTGTGTAGAAAGGTCTATGTTGCCCAGGCTGGTCTCCATCAAGGCTCTTCTTAAACTAGTCCTTCCTATCTTTTCAGATCCATCTTCCAGATCTGTGGCATGCACCCTGAGTCTGAATCAGGAGTTGAGGGGCCTGGGAATCTGTGCTTTTGGCAAGATCCCCAGGAGACCTTTATTGGCAGAAATTTTGGAAAACATTTTCATCCTGTTCATGGCCATTCACAGACATGGTAACTCTGACCTCCTGGGGCAACTCACCATCTACAAGGCACATTACCTACTCTCTCAGCTTTCCGCCAGGGCTCATGCCCCTTCTCCAGCCTGAAATGTATGTCTCATGCTTTCCTCCCAGGCCTGGCTCAAAGGTCTCCTCTGGAAAGCCTTCCTTGCTGGCTTCTGTTAGAATTTGTCATGTCCCCCCTGCCCCCAGCTTACATTCTGCCTTCTTCCATAGCGAGCCATTTCCTAGTTTCACCCAGTAAGCTCTTTAAGAGTTAGGCTGGTTCTTACTAACCTTGGCTTCCCCAGCTCTTAGCCAACCGCTAGCCATAGAAAATTCTTAATAGGGATCAGCAGATTTAATTCGTCACTGGCAACCACAAGTAGCCACTGTTCTGGAAACAGACTTCTCCCTTCTCACGCAGCTTATGCCACTGGCAAAAGAGGGGCGGGAAATGTGATCCAGGATTAATAATGCACAAATGGTTCTCAGGAACTAGTATATCACTGTGTCAAAACTTCCTGTCATAAATTCTGACAAAATATTTTAGTATTTGCATTTGTTATCCTTATCAACCACTCTCATACACGAAATGGAGCAAACGACTCCTGAGCCTGATTACACCTTCCCAAGCTCCAGTGTAAACCTCAGCCACACAACCTTACATGTTTATCTTGCATCTGTTCCCTAGGGAAAGAGAATTTTACTGATTGCCAGCTAATGTTTATTGCATACTTACTATGTTCCAGAGACTAAAGCCTCCACTCTTAGGCATATCTGACCCGCATAATAGCTCTCTGAGATGGTCTTACCATCGTTTTCCACATGACAGCACTGAGCCCAGAGAGGTTAAATAACTTGCCCACAGTTGCACAGCTAGTGAAGCTGGGGTTTGAACCTAAATCTGCTTGACTGAAAGCCCATGTTCTTAACTACTCTACTAGTTTTTAAATAACAAGAGCCTCATGATTTCACAAGGTATAAACAATGACATCAAAATATAAGTGGAAGAAGAAAGTCTCTGGGTCTATGCTATGGCTAGCTGGAAAACACTATTTCAGTGGTCATGGCTTTGTATCACATAAGCTCACCCTATCTAGAGCACAGGGATCATCAGGCAAAAGTCCTGGTGGGCAAGGGCAGCGCTTCAAGAGGCCACAATGGCTGTGTCCATGGTCCTGAAAATTTAGGAAAATTTAGGACTCAAATTTAGGAAACAGTGTAAGGCTGTCCAGCCTAGACCTCAGTGAGCACAAATGCCAAGCTGCCTCAAGGGCAGAGTCTCATGAGGTTTCACACAACACAAGGGCCAATAAGACTAGGGAGTTCCCTCATCTCATTCTCTCATTTTAAAGATACCTATAATAGGCTCATACCTATAATCCCAACACTCTGGGAGGCTGAGGTAGAAGAACTGCTTGAGTCCATGAGTTCAAGACCAGCCTGAGCAACATAGTGAGATTCCATTTCTAAAAAAAAAAAAAAAGCCAAGCATGGTGGCATGTGCCTGTGGTCCCAGCTACTCGGAAGGTGGATGTGGGGGGATCGCTTGAGCTGGGGAGGTTGAGGCTGCAGTGAGCCATAATTGTGTCACTGCACTCCAACCTGGGACACAGAGCGAAACCCGGTCTCAAATAAAAAAGAGAGGAAGATGTGGAAACTGAGGCTCACCACAGTTATGTGTTTGCCCAGGCCACAGAGCTAATGAGCCACAAGGCTAAGGCTCAAACCTGTATTTCTTGCTCTGAGTGGGGCTTGTCTTCTTTCCTTAAGTTTTATTTTTTAATCTCATAAGAAAATGTCACAAGTTATTGTAGTGGTGAAACAATGAGGGCATCCACAATGAAAAAAACCTCTCCTATCTCACGCCAACCACAGGCTTCTGTCCTGCAAAGATCACCAGTGTCAATGGTTCGGTAATACACCATCGTACTGGTTCCTAAATTCATCTATATATCTACAAACACACGCACACATTCTTTCTTTAATAATCTGGAGTACACAAACATTTATTTACTTTGAATCTTTTAGTACTTAACATGTGTTGAATATATTCCCAGATCAAGCAGATCTGGCTCTTTCTTATAAAATGCTGCCTCACACACCACAGTCAAGAGGTTGCACGTGTGTTCAAACACTCTCTTCTTGGTAGATAGTCAGACTGTTTGGTGCTCCTTCTGCGGACCACCCTACTGCCATTTAAGTAATAAAACTCTGCTGATACAGGAATGGCCTCTAACTCATTTAGTTTCCTGTGGATCAAAATAAAATCCTGGTCTCCTAAATGGGTGCGGCTGGGAGACCACTTGCTTTTCAGAGAGTAGTTTCAATTTCCTGTACATCAGATGGTCACCCTTTAAGCAAGCCTATCTGCAAAAAGAAAATATTTCTTTTTACTTTCATGTTTCAGAGATGGGATCTTGCTATGCTGCCCAGATTGATCTGGAACTCCTGGGCTCAAGTAATCCTCCTACCTGAGCCTCCCAATTTTTGCTTGGGGATTACAGGCATGAGCCACCATGCCTAGCTAAAAATGAATTATTCTTACCAACTGCTTAAAAACATGCTTACTAAGCCATATGAACAAGGGCAAGCTGCAGTTTCTTCATCAATAAAATGGGAAAATAATAACACAGAGTTGTGTAATTAATACTTAAATGAGATGACACATATAATGTGCCTAAGATGATGTCAGGAACACAGGCATTTAATAAAAATGACTATTATTATTACTGCTGTTAAAATTATGGCATTTATACACTAACAAAAGAGGTACAAAGGTTTTAACATAAATGTTCATGCTTTATATGTGCTGACCTCATATTAACATGTAACTGACCTCTGGAACATTCATTGCCCTACATTTATTGAATGTCTGCCCTCAGAGGTGGGGGGAAGGGGATGGCAAAGAGGAAGCAAACAGGATTGGTTAGCCTTAGATGGATATCGATGGTTGAAGATTTAAAAGACATGGAAGACATAATCCCTACACAGTCATTCAGAGTTCATAACGCATCTTCTGTGAAGTGATGGAAAGAGTTCTAACGTTTAATTCTAGAACTTTTCAGCATCCACAAATAATGCTACTTCCAGCAGAGGAGAGGAGGATTTGCTGCTCTGGGTTAGGGCTAAAGAATCCAAGTGAGCACAAAGGCACTTCAAGGAAAATGCAATTAGAAAAACAGGTGAGTGGGGACTTGGGTTTCCAGAAATGCGTGCTTAGAAATACTGACAGGCTTGGGCTTTTCACCCGAGACGTTTTACATCTTTGAATATGTTTGTAATTTGAGTGGTCTGCACAGTCCAGATTTTGTTCTGAAAGGGAAACTTTATAAATCATGTGTTATTATTACAAATAATTGAACTAAAGACTAAGATGTGGTTGCACACATGTTTACAACAATGTGAAAAGTACAGCTGTCAGCACCAGGGCCCAGCTTCCATCACATAACTGTTTGTGCACTTTAATGGACATGTGAGTGTTACAAATCTGGCCAGGGTGGGTGTCAAAGAGGGCATAAAATTATAAAATAAGAATAAAAATAAAAATAAAAAACAAGACAGGAGCCGGAGCCCGGTGCAGTTGCTCACGCCTATAATACCATATAACCCGAGTCCTCTGGGAAGCTGAAGCAGGCAGATCTCTTGAGGTCAGAAGTTTGAGACCAGCCTGATCAAGATGGTGAAACCTCATCTATACTAAAAATACAAAAAATTAGCCAGGTGTGGTGGCATGTGCCTGTAATCTCAGCTGCTCAGGAGGCTGAGCCAGAAGAATCCCTTGAATTCAGGAAGCGGAGGCTGCAGTGAGCCGAGATTACACCACTGCATTCCACTCCGAGCAACAAAGCAAGACTCCATCTCAAAAAAAAAAAAAAAAAAACCAAGGAGAAAATGAAGGAAAGAAGGCCACAGGGGAAGAAACAAGGAAGGGAGGCAGGAAAAAAATCTTCCTTACTTGAAAGTGTGTTTAAAATACTCGGATTCTAAAAAAGTGCAATGAACCTAATGTGTGTTTTTCAAAATCCTTTGATTCTAAATCCATTCAACTATAAATCTGAGTTATTACTTTGAAAGCTAGCTACATCCTGACTTTCCTAAAGTGATACAAAATATTCAATCCCAGGCCAAGAAAAATCCCAAACCAACCAACAGAAGGCAAGGAAAATTGAATACAGAAGCTTGCAACTTGAATTATTCGGATCCAAGGAAATTAAAACTCTTTCATCCTTTTTCCCCAGTTAACTTTTAAAACATTTTAAATACATTGCCCTAAATATTTGAAAATATAATCTGAAAGTGCTCAAACTATTTTATGAGCAGAAAAATATGTATAAATATATCAATTTTATCTAGAATGCTCACAGCCATCTCTTTCAAGGATATTGGAAAATACTAGTAGTGCTGTGTCTACAACACTTCTAAGGAATCAGAGGAAAAATTTTTTGATATTTTGATTGATTTAACTCTAAAATAAACCATCACCCCAAGATTCTTTTTAAAAATAAAAGATACTCTATGTGAAAAAACAAAAAATTATGCAATTCTTTCAATATATACACAAATACTAAACAGGAATAAACAGGTTGTGAGTTAGTTACAAAAAAGAAAATAAGCCTACATATAAATGACAAACAACAACGTAGCAGGAGACAACTGTTAAACAGAAACATGACACCCATGTCAAGTCCTTGAATAGCTAACCATATAGACTATACACGCTTTTGAAAATATCTTTTGATGGGGCAAAATGTATTGCTATATCTAACCCATTATTGAATGTTTTTACATGACCCATCTACATACTTTTTCCTTTGGTACAAATAACATCTAAACACATGCATTCTTTTTTCTTTTGTGGATTCAAACCTAAATAAACGTGGTCAAATGAAGGATTCGTGATCTACTCTGCTGGGATGTAGTATGGACCCGAGGGCCTCAGCCCACAGCTCTGCCTCCTCAGGTTCTTTTCACGGCACCTCCAGGCCTCAGTATCTCCACTCCACAGAGGGCAGGAGCATGATTTAGCCCAGCAGTTCGCACAAGTGTGGTCTGTGGTCCCTTGTGGGGGTCGACTTTTCCAAGGAAATCCATGAGGTCAAAACAATTTTCATAATACTCTGACAAACAGTAGAGTTTTCCAGGGGTTACATGATGTGTGATACCACCACACACTGAATGCAGAAGCAGAGCTGGGAATCCAGCTGTTTTCTATTAAGCCAGACATAAAAGAGATATGCAAAAATAAAAAAGAATGCCACTCTTCTAACTGGGTTTTGTTTTAGAAGATTTTTGTTTCATTACAGTATGTTATTTATGTTAGGATGCAATGGGTTTATAATATTTTAAAATACATGTATTTTAAATATTTTCTCTGTGTTCAGTTCTTAGACGGTAAATATCAATAAATACAATTCACATAAACAAAAGCTCTAAGATCCTCAATAATTTTTAAGAGTATAAAGGGGTCATGAGACCAAAAAGTTTGCCAACCAGTGATTTAACATAACCCCTGACATACAGTAAATGTGTGGCAAATGGACAAACTGATGGATTAAAGGGTTTTAATGATTGCTTTCAAATGTTCAGAGTTCAATAAATGAACATGGTGAGTAAAGATCTTTGGATAACCATCTTCAGGTCCTCCACACCTGCTTACACATGATTTAAAAGCAAAAGATGGTAAGAAGACAAAACGGTAGGCTGGGTGTGGAGGCTCATGCCTGTAATCCCAGCACTTTGGGAGGCCAAGGCAGGCAGATAACCTTAGGTCAGGAGTTCGAGACCAGCCTGGTCAATCCAGTGAAACCCATCTCTACTAAAAAAATACAAAAAATAGCTGGGTGTGGTGGTACATGCCTGTAGTCCCAGCTATTGGGGAGGCTATGGCACACGAATCACTTGAACCCAGGAGGCAGAGGCTGCAGTGAGCCAAGACTGCACCACTGCACTCGAGCCTGGGCAACAGAGCAAGACTCCATCTCAAAAATAAAAATAAAAAATAAAAATAAAAAAGACACAACTATGGAACAACAATTACTACACTAAAGATACCAGGTAAGTATGGCTTAAAGACAAGTAAAGGGAGGATCCAGGTAGGTAGCGGTACAAATAAGTTTTCATCATCAATGGCTTCATTTATCCATCCTATCACTACTTATTTCTCATTTCAAAGAAATAATGTCTTCTACGAATTTGGAGAGCATATTGTTCTAAAGCATTGTATGAGATTTAATAGACAGGCTAATTAAACTATGCAACACCTTACATGGTTCAGTGCTTATAACCCTACAAGATTACAGGGTCATTTGTGTGGACCGATTAGTTACCTTGCTGTGTTCTGTGGCCATAGTGTTCACAACTTTCTACCAATTTTCTTCCTGGCAATATCTTATTCATCTTGCAAAATCCAGTTTGGACAATACCTCTTCCAAAAAGCTTTCCCTGAATTCTTCTTCTAAAGAGACAGTTAAAAATTTATTTTTCTCTTACCTCTGTATGTTGTGCCTATGTCTATGGTAGTACATTCTATTGAAATTCTATATTTTTGCTGTCTTTCTCACGACCATAAGCACCTTGAAGGCAGGGCCTGTGCATTGCCCACTTTTGAGTTCAAGCACCTAGCACACTGCCAAACATGGCAGACACTTTAAAAATCCACACAAAGAAAGGCTAGGCGTGGTGGCTCACGCCTGTAATCCCAGAACTTGGGAGGCCGAAGCAGGTCTCCTGGATCACCTGAGGTTGGGAGTTTGAGACCAGCCTAGCCAATATAACGAAACCTCATCTCTACTAAAAATACAAAAATGAGCTGGGTGTGGTGGCGTGTACCTGTAGTCCCAGCTACTCGGGAGGCTGAGGTAGGAGAATCGTTTGAACCTGGGAGGTGGAGCTTGCAGTGAGCTGAGATCATGCCACTGCACTCCAGCCAGGGAGACAGAACGAGATTCCATCTCAAAAAAAAAAAAAAAAACCTAGTCAGTCATCTTACAGGCCACCAGGACTAGTATCGGAATTAAGTAAAATGCTAAGGAATACTAAGACAGTAGTAACATTCCATATGCTTCCGGCCCAGTCAGAAATCCAGCATGTGTGTCGTAGTGAGTTGGTCTTGACATGTTTGAGAATGAAGGGTAGCCATTCTACCATTAAAGAGCCATTAAAGAGAGCCCTTTCCTAAAAACAGTATCTCCTGGAAGAACATTGAGCTCTTTTCATCCTTCTGAAAGGATACAAACTGCAAGTGGTAAGGCAAGAATTTCAAATGATAAATTAAAAAAAGATAAACACTCACAAAGCAAAAAGCAGTACTAAAGTGAAAAAGGCTCAATTAGCAGAAAATGACCAGAAAGGGGGAAAATGTGACAATCTGGAATGCTTATGCGACGTCAAAGAGGGTTCAAAATTCACGCTCTGAAATCAATCAGACTTCGTTGCCGCCTTCTCAGTGACATGCCCATCAGCAAAGAACAGGCATTTTCATTAGCAGAGAACAGAAAAAAAATGTGTATGCCTAGGATTAGCTTTGGCAAAAAAAAAAAAAAAAAAAAAAAAAAAAAAAAAGGATAAAGTAGGTCATTTCCATGTTCAGCTTTAAGAATACAGCCATATGGTAAGAATTAAGATGTTGCCCAGAATCTAATATGGGAGAGATGTCTGCACACTCCAAAAGAAGAGAGAAATACCAAATACCAGTAGCACTAGAGTGGAAATCTGAGATTGGGTAACTGAAGGTAATCTAATCTTGTGAAAAGCTACAGAGAGGAAAGGTCTTGAACATAAAGAGCTTGTCCTTTCTTACAGCCATCTACTATAATTGGATGTATATCCTTTTGTGAGACTTTGAAAATAGCAATTTATTTCTCATTCATTAGTCTGATTTCCAAATACCCTTATTGGATGTCTCAATTATAGAGACTCCAAGGTCATAAAACACCCAGACACCCTTCCTATCTGTTTTCTTGACTGTATTGTAACTCAGTCTTCCTTATTAGAGGTAGGTTTTAGCCAAGAGGAAAATCTCACCGTGGAACTACACAATTTTACTGGTGAAAGTCACTCTAGGAATTGACTAATCTAACCTCAGCCACTTTAGGAAAACTGAAGCCCAGAGAACTCAAGTCCCTTGCCTGAGGTCACACAGCTCGGTATTGTCAGGAACAGACCAGTCCTCAGGGTTTCCTTCCTCCACTTCAGTGTTGTTTCCATGATAGCAAAACAAAGTAGTGCAGATACTCATTTGGAAATGTGTGTTTGGACAAATTGCTAGCCCTGAGCACCATTTCCTCTCTACATAAATAAAAGCAATGCTTTACACCTGCTACCATCACCCTGGGAACATCCATGGCGTGTGAGTTTATTCCCTGGAGCCAGCTGCAGGAAGATGGAAGACAGCGCATCGCATGAAGCCACAGTGCTGTTTCCGGCAGGAGGTAGGTTAGAATGAACCATGACAAAGGCTTGAAAAGGAGCTCGTGGTAAGTTTAAGGAGAAGTGGAATATTTCCTAGCCCCAAAGTATTTGTTGATTACAAAGGGAAACATAGTGACTTTATAGTGGAGATGCCTGGCAGACACCACCTTAACTAGGGTATCAGATCGAGGTTTGCATCCCCAGAAATGGGACAGCTCGATGTCATGACGCAATAAACCGATGGTATGATACGTTATGGAGAGCCCTTCACCTCTGTGTGGTATTCTTCCCCTAAATCTGCAGGCTCCCTTTAACCAGGGGAAAACGCCAGAGAACCCAAACTGGGGGGCCTTCTATAAGGTTCCTAACCAATGCTCTTCACAAGGATCAATATCAAGATCATAAACAACAAGGAAAACCAAGGAACTGTCACAGGTTGGGGGAGACTAAGCAGACCACACAACTCTATGCAATGTGGAATCTGGGAACAGAGAAAGGACACTGGCAGAAGAATGAGTCAATCCAATAAGGTCTGTAGGTGGTGACATTGTGCCAATACTAAGTTCTTAGTTGATAACTTGTACCATGGTTACAGAGGTTAACTTTGGGGCAACCCGGCAGAGGAGTGTGCAGGAGTTGCCTGTACTATCTTTACAACTGTTCTGCAAGTCTGAAAGTTATTTCAAATTTACAAAAAAATGTGGCCAGGAGCAGTGGCTCACGCTTGTAACCCCAGCACTTTGGGAGGGCAAGGTGGGCAGATCATCTGAGGTCAGGAGTTCCAGGCCAGCCTGGCCAACATGGTGAAACCCCATCTCCACTAAAAATTTAAAAAATTAGCCGGGCATGGTGGCAGACACCTGTAATCTCAGCTACTCAGGAGGCTGAGGCAGGAGAATCACTTGAACCCGGGAGGCAGAAGTTGCAGTGAGCCTAGATTACACCATCACACTCCAACCTGGGCAACAAGAGACTCTGTCTCAAAAAAAGTGGCTCATGAATGGACAGAGAACAGAGCTGAAGCTTTTCCCTCCTCTCAAACCCTTGTTAGAATCATTCATATATCACTCTTTCTTTCAAAAGCAGTTTGCACTAGTTCTTCTTTTCCTCATTTATTCTGATTTTTGTGTACCCATCTTTTAAAAATGGTAATGTTTTAAAGGCAGAGACCAGGGAAGAATCTTTACCACTGCTAAGAGCACCTTGTCCACAAACACAAAAACACAAAAAGTACTCTGTGTTTTTCCACAAAGTAATTGCTCAATAAACAACTCTGCTAGTTGAATGAATTAGTTACAATCAATAGTCTCATGTCCTCCTTTCATACCTCTCTTCCCAGCAATTTTGTCAGACAGACATGCCTTGTCTAACTTTGCCCATCCTTGGAATGGGAAGGCAAAGTTTCCCGGATGCTCCCACACACCTGTGCCCTAACCCAATGATCCTCTCCTCATCTGTCAGTTCAGAGGGCTGAACTGACACAGAGCCATCTCCAGTCAAAGCCCAGTTCCCATGTCCACAGAACTCATAAAACACATCTCTGAACAGCTGATGTTAGAATGTACCTGCTTCCTACAGATGAGTTCCATGCACTGCATTGCATTTCATAATTGTGCCCCATCTTCCCATTCCACAATTTAAAACATAAAATTTGCATTTGCAACCATGTGTCTATCCCTTCACAGCACACTGCCCTTACACACTGAATGCTGAGAAGCAATAGCTATTCACATTTCCCCGTGCTCTTTGCCTAGACTGCTCTTCATATCCTTTTCAGTCCAGAAAAATGGCCAGTTATCTTCCCAAACTTCACACATTGCATCATCTCCTCCAGGAAGCCCTCCCTAGATACCCCTCAATTTCCCCCCTAAGATAAGTCTCTTTCTCCTTAGAATTAAGGACAGTCCCTTTCTCCTTAGAATTAATCACTTCCTGCTCTGTGGTACCTATGTACCTGGTAGAAAATTCTGTTTCGATAGCTGTAACATTCAATCTTAATTATCCATATACATCCACCTTCTCAACTATCACAGGAGCTCCTTGAGAGAAGTAACTTTGCTTTATTTATCGTATATACTTAGCCCCTAGAGGAGTACTCGGCCCAGAGTCAGCCGTACAGTAAAGGTCTGCTGAATCAAAGGACTGTTAGGGGACTGTTAGGTTGCGAGTGGTGGCTCAGACCTGTAATCCCAGAGTTTTGGAAAGCCAAGGTGGGAGGATTACTCAAGGCCAGATTGTTCAAGACCAGTCTGGGCAACATATCGAGACCCCTATCCCTACAAAAAATAAAAATAAAAATTGGCTGGGCATGGTGGCATGTGCCTGTAGTTGTTGCTACTTGGAAGGCTGAGGTGGGAAGATACCTTGAGCCCAAGAGTTCGAGGCTGTAGTGAGCTATGATTGTTCCATTGCACTCCAGCCTGGGCAACAGAGGGAGACCCTGTCTCTAAAAAAAAAAAAAAAAAAAAAAAAAAAAAAAAAAAAAGGAGGAGAAGAAGAAGGACTGTGACTTCTATTCTTTGGCTCCTACCACCCAGGAACTTATCAAGGTGGCAGACACGTGGAACATGCAGGTATCACCTGGAACAAATGAACACAGGCTGCAAAGCTGTTCTGCAGGTCCTTTTGCTTGTTGCAGAGAGCTCGTGGTCTCGATGTGTCCCTCTGTAAACGAGGTTTCAGCACACTGATGAAGTATGAAGTGATTATCTGCTGACACTGATTTCTCTGAGCCTCTGCAGCAAACTAAATGATATTTAGCCTCCAGACCTGTTGATCCCATCTTTTTTTCTTTCCTATGAGCATTAATGTTCAATACGAGGGATAAGAAATGAATTTAGGCAACCAGACTGGCAGGATCTCTAGTGACACCAGGGTTACTCAAGTATAAAGAAAAAGTGAAATCTTCCCAGAATGTTCTCATTAGAAATTTCAATTCTGCCAACTCTGTAACCAGAGTGGTTTTCCTTGATTGCCCCGATGTTGGCAAAACCTTAGGATAACTCCTAAACTTCTGGCCAGCTACACGGCTATCTCACTGGTCCCCCAAACTAGAAATCTTAGATTTCTCGGTCACTGAATTTTCTCTCTTTTGGCTCCCACATTCAAGTGAAAAATCTCATGCTTCTGATCATGCAACAACTGAAATAACCTAAACTACCACTCTGCTCCATTCTGCGGCAGGACTCAAGTTCCAGCCTTTGGTGCCTTAATTCTAGGACATCCCTATCTGCACCTCAGGCCCAGCCTAATCTCATCTCTTCCCCATGGCTCTGATGGTCTCCTCAGGAGGAGGTGGTCTGCAGTCACATCCTCCTCTCTGATCTCTTATCACACAGGCACCATGAAATGCCCAGACCAAGACCTGCTTGCAACCGCTCTTATTCCCCGGAATGCCCCACCTTGTTTCTCCACTAGATAAACTCCTATACATCTTTCACCACCCAGCTCTAAAGCCACGGTGGGTAACCTTCACCCTAAGAAAACACATTTGATTATTCAGTACTCAATGCAAAAGTTTTCTCTGTGGCTGGCTCCTTCTAAAACGTGAAAAATTGACCATTTATGATTTGTCTGCAAAACACAATCTGTTTGTTGAATTTAATTATTTAACTGCTATCGTGTAAGTCTTCACATGCATGTGTCATGTCTTTGATTAGACTACAATTTCTTCCTTGCTCAGTGCACTGCATCCTTGGGTCATCTAAAAAGATATGCTGGTTAAGTGACTAAAAAGCAAACATCATCCTGTATCAGCCCCAGGATTATCCCTGTAATTCTCAGACCCTGATGTGCATGAGAAGCACCTGTAAAACTTGCTAAGAATCCAGATGCCCTTGCCAGGCACGGTGGCTCATGCCTGTAATCCCAGCACTTTGGGAGGCCGAGGTGGGCAGATCACTTGAGGTCAGGAGTTCGAGACCAGCCTGGCCAACATGGTGGAACTCTGTCTCTACTAAAAATACAAAAATTAGCCTGGCGTGGCAGTCCATCCTTGTAATCCCAGCTACTTAGGAGGCTGAGGCAGGAGAATTGCCTGAATCCAGGAGGTACAGGTTGCAGTGAGCCAAGATCATGCCACTGCACTCCAGCCTGAGCAATGGTGTGAGACCCTGACTCAAAAAAAAAAAAAAAAAATAAAGAAAAGAAAAAGAGAAAAGAAAAAGAATCCAGATGCCCTGGCACTGTCCCCTGGGAGGGTCTACCAAAATCTGCATTTTCCAAGAGGTCCCCCACTCCTGCCAGTTAACTGTGCTGCTCCCCAAACGTGAAAACCACTCCTTCCTACTGTGGGTTTGCTGAGCTCCAGTGCCCTGCTTGCCCTTTGAACTCCCTCTGTCTGGGGCCAGAGGTCAGAGGTAAAATCAGGAGGAGTCACTAAAGAAGAGAAAGTTCAGAGCCCTCTGTGCTGGCTTCTCTTGGGAACTGGCTCCCAATCTTGAAGGCAGCTGAGAGGTGATTGTATCTGGAGGGCACACAGACTACTTATCTGCTCTCTCTGAAATGCCAGTGAGTTTGAAAGGCACTTTGTCCAATTAGAAGTGTGGAGAAATATTCATCCTGTCCATGACAAAGATGAAGTGCTTCTTTCAAAAGCGGCGGTGGCAGGCTGCCAGGTTTAAGAAGTCCAACTATTCCACATCGAGCCAGCAGTTATTAATTAGTTTTATTAGTGGCAGGTCCTTAATGCAAAATGACAGAAGGAGACAGAGAATATCCCCGTCACTACTAAAATACAAATTGTCCAGATTTAGGTTGTGTTGTTCCCCAACATGTACAGGCGGTCCGCCAGGCCCAAGTGGGGAACGGCAGCCAGATGCCTTTCTGCAGAGTTCCGGACTATGAACGGCATGACAGGGAGAGTCGGATCCTTACCTCAGGTAGCTCTCGAGGGGAAAATCCACCAATTTTAATTATCAAGGAGGAAGAGCCTCCAGGGGGAGGATGGGGAGATCTGAGGGAAAAACCAAGAGGAGGAGGAGGGGCGACGGTAGGGACGGGAAGTGGGCCCGTGTTACTCACGCTGCTCAACACGGCCTCTCATAAGCAGCCTCTTCCACAGGGAACGGTGCAGGGCTACTTTGCTGAGAATCAGTCTTACACTGTCAACCAGTTTTTTATGACCATTAATCACATTTGTATTTATAAGCGTTAAGACAGGATAATCAAATCTCACGCTTCAAAGCATATGTTTATCACCACAGGCATAAAAGGGAAGGAAAAAGTTTACAAGCCCGCACTGTTGGCAAGGGCTGCTGCGTATCTGGTGGCTTCCCCAGAAGCACCCTGGGGGCTCTGAAGAACGTTCTGTAAGGCAGAAGACAGAACTGCCCAGTGCCTCGCTTTGTTAATGTTTCTCCTTCTTTCTGCACCAGAAATTCCTAAGGCAGAAATGTAAAGAAGTTCCCCAACACCCTCTCCTCCCTCAACCCTCCCCTAACACACCCCTGAACTCCCTGCCTCAGACCTGCCAGACCTTCTTCCTCTGCCCCCCAAGACAGAAGATCCCAACAGGCTCTAAGTGATGTTGTTCTCACCACAGCTTTTCTTTTAGCAGCTGGCATATTCCCTGTCGTTCCCCCCAAATACCCAATGACCCAACCCCAAGCTGCCTGGGCTTCAAAGAGGTTTCCCCACCCCACACACCTCAGGGCCACCTTCCTCTAGATGGGAGCGGGGATGGAGAAACTCTGCCAAAGGTCAGAAAGTGAATCGTCTTTGCGGGCCAAAAGGTCTCTGTGGAAACTACTGAACTCTGCCATTGTGGCCCCAAAGCAGACCCAGGCAATGTGTCAACAAGTAAGTGTGGCTGTGTTTGAATAAAACTTTATTGATAAAACCAGGCTGTGGGTGGGCCAGGCTTGACCCACCAACGGGGCCTAGTTTGCTGACCCTTACTCTGGAGCAGCAGTGCCCAATCCAAGAATCCAGGTACCAATGAGTTCTGGAAAACTGGAGGGAATATTTTAAAAATTCTAAAGGAAAATGTGCAACTGTCTTCATCACAGCAGCACAGGCTAACCCAGATCTCTTGGCTGGAACCATATGGGCAACTTGTTTGAAGAGTACCTACCTCACATTGTCTGAGTAACAATTAGGAAATAATCATTAATAATTTAAAAATAATTATTTAAATAAATAATTAAAAAATCAAAATACAGCTGGACGATCAAAGTCTTTCAAAACATGGGTCCACCATGGGGGGAGGGCACGTGATAAAAGTGGCCCCACTGGTCCTCTTCTTCCTTTGACAGCAAACAGGGATTTCAAAGACATCTAACGTCACACGTTTCCTAAGAGATTCCCTCAAGGAGCTCAACACACTTTTAACGAAGTACGACATCATCTCCTAACCTATGAGTGACCAAGGTCAAGGTGAAAAAACCTTACCCCCACTTTCAATATTAAGAACTAATATTGCAAGTACTCACCGAGGAAGAAAAACTTGTATAAGCTCATCAGAACCAAAGGCATTACCAATCCACTCTCCGATTTTCTAGAACAGTATGAAAAAATACAGAGCACTGGGGAAAGAAAATAAGAGCAAGGGGGATGCAAGAGCAAGGAGCCCCTGCTTCTCTTGCTGAGTTGCCGGGTGATAAACAGCAACCCATGAGCCTAAAAGCCATGTCTTCTTCGTCTTTGACTCCTTAGTGTTTAACACAGCCCTTCAATGTCCCTTAAATAAATGCATTTTTACATTCATGTTAGATATTATAAAAGATTTAAGAATGAACATGAGATGATCTTTGCCTTCTTAAGGTTAATGGTATAATAATGGAGAACATCAAAGGAGAAAGACATAAATAACATCCAGTGTCTGTATCCAGGCATTCTATTTGCCAGCTCCCACTCGGCAGCTATGGGCTCTTGTTCTTGAGAGGATCTTCTCCAGCCTGCCTATCTGGTTTACCAGCTCCTGGCCGCTCTGCAGTAGATGATTCAAAGGACGGTGGGAGAAGGAGCCCTGTGGGGCCAGCACAATGTCAATATCCCAGTGAGAAGGAGGGCTGCAGCCTCCACAGGGTCCCAGAAGCTAAAGATAGAACAGATATCCAGCCAGCCGCAGTGGTTCATGCCTGCAATCCCAGCACTTTGAGAGGCCGAGGAGGGAGATCACGAGGTCAGGAGATCAAGACCATCCCAGCTAACACGGTGAAACCTCATCTCTACTACAAATACAAAAAATTAGCCAGGCGTGATGGCGGGCGCCTGTAGTCCCAGCTACTCGGGAGGCTGAGGCAGGAGAATGGCGTGAACCTGGGAGGCGGAGCTTGCAGTGAGTCAAGATGGCACCACTGCACTCCAGCCTGCTCCAAAGAGCTAGACTCTGTCTCAAAAAAAAAAAAAAAAAAAAAAAAAAAATCATTATTCCAGCATTATTTATCATGGAAAAACCAACACCAAACTGCAAACAACCTACATGTTTGTCAATAGGGATGAATAAATTAATACATGTCTACACCAGGGGAAATTTTGCAATTCTTAATAAAAAGAATAAATGAGATTTATATCTTTTGGCCTGAAGTGAAGCTCATTATATCTTTTAAAGTTTATCTGTTCCTCAAAGTCCAAATGCCTAGTGAGGCGAATTGTCATGCTAATCAATAAAAGTTATTTTTCTCTGTCAATTAGTATTTGGTACAGAAAAAATAAAAATAAAAAAATCCATGTGTCTTGCTTTAAGAACATCAGTGTGCTCAGAACTAAGGAAATACACAAAAAAATAAAACCTGACTTTCCAAGGGGCATTTTCCTATTAACAAAAGGGACACCAATAAGTTCTATAAAATGGATTGTTTTACATGGTGCATGGAAAGCATGCTGTTGCATAGAAACTAAAGTGATATGAACTTTACAGAAACATGTCCTGCATAAAGTGAGACCTACCTTCAAATATCAGAAGATGCCTTCCTAAAAAATAAAATCATGAGATAGATTACATGAAGAGTTCGAAGGAGGCTGGGCATGGTGGGTGGTTCATGCTTATAACTCCAGCTCTTTGGAAGGGCAAGGTGGGCAAACTGCTGGAGCCCAGGAGTTTGAGACCAGACTGGGCAACATCGCAAAACCCCATCTCTACAAAAAATACAATGGGAGGCTAAGGGAGGCTATGGGAGGCTAAGGGAGGCTATGGGAGGCTAAGGGAGGCTATGGGAGGCTAAGGGAAGCTAAGGTAAGGAGGATCTCTTGAGCCTGGGAGGCAGAGGTTGCAGTGAGTGAAAATGGCACCACTGCACTCCAGCCTGGGTAACAGAGTAAGACTGTCTCAAAAAAAGAAAAGAAAAAAAAAAAAACAAAGAATTCAAAGGAGAACTGACATATCACCCAGTGGGTATATTACAGAATGCCTGCGTGTATGTGTGTGTGTGTGTAATGGTTTTGTATAGATTTATATAAAGTGCAAATGCTTTTGCTTATATAGATGAATCTCATTTTCCCAGTGGCTTTCCTTAAAAACTAAACAAAACAAAAACACCTTACTGATCTTTAGCAGCTTGTAAGCTGATTCTTAGCCTTTCAGCTGAGAGGAAATGGTCTACAAAAAAAAAAACTAAATGCATCAGGGAGATTTTTCATACATTCCCATTTCCATGTGGGAAGCAGCATTATATACTGGAAATAACATAGTCTTTCAAATAGAAGAGATTCGTATTGAAAGGCCGGCTCTACCATTATAGATTTGGGCAAAGCTCTGAACCTCTGTTTCCTCATCTAAAGATAGGAATAGCTGCACTTTCCTTGCACCATCATCCTGCGGAATGGAAACACTACACATGAAGCCTCTGGTACAACCATTGGCAGAGTACACACTCAGGAATTATCATCTGTATTATTATTTCACAAGCTGACATTTGTCAAAGGAAAGCACATCTAGGTTGCCATCTCTCTCCTTGTAGCAAAAAAAGAAAAAGAAAAAAGAAAAAAAGAAAAGAAATCAGTTCTGATCAAGGGCACATCTAATAGTTGAGAGTGAAATGTGAAATGGGAAGATGACACCACCACACAACCAGCCCCTTTCTCATTCATTTAGATGTGTCCCAGGACACCACAAGGCTGGCTATTGTACTTCTTAGGCTGTGTCAAAACCATTTTAGTCAAGCCTAGTGCTTTGCAGATAAACACACTGCCAATCTTTAAAATATTCCTCTTCCCCTCTACCGTTCCTTCCAATGGAGTTGAGACAGTGACTGCTTATCGGTTCTCCCTTTCCAAACAATAAGAACAGTAAAGTGGCACTCATGCAGACGCAGCACACACAGTAATCCAAGGACAACTCTGTCCATCAAGAAGCTTCAGCAAGACCCAAGGTACCAATGGGCTCATTTATGATTCTGTGTCCTCACATTCTGTAGTCTTGCATCTGTTCTGAAAATCTGATGGTTTATAAAATAACAGGAATATTTAAAAATTAGGTCTGTAGAGTGGGATAGGTCTGAATGCCAAATACCATTGCCATCTAAGCTTCACTTCTCTCAGAAAAGGCTGCCTAGAATGAAGATTACAACTGCTGTCCAGGCTCAATCTAAACCTTGTTTAATGGTGCACAAGGTACTTGGGCTGATAGAGCTACGTGCAGGTTTTAGGCAGTAGCTCTCCATAGAGCATGTTGCATGCAAACAGAGGTCATGTCAGCACATGTCACCCTTAACCAACACGGTGCTATTTAAGTAAGTGCCAACCTGCGGTTTCAGCAATTGTGATTTATTGAGGAGGGTGGTGTGAATAATGCAGAGGACTTGACCACTGGCCTTTAATTCCTCTCGTTTAGACAGGCTGCTCTTCACTATAAAATAGTCATTCTGTAAATTAATGTGTTTTATTTTAAAAGTGACATGTTGTCCTGGCTTGTGCTTAAAGGCAAATTACTCTGGATTGCCAGTTTCCTAACCAGGCTACAAGGGATCCAGCATACTCTACCCAGAGTAGAGGAAAAATCTGTATGATCAGTAAAAGATGACAATACCTACCATCCCCACCCAAGACCCAGGTACCCCATTCACCAACAAGGACACACCTGCTACAAAATAAGGGGTACAGTGCTCAGTAACCGAGGACCTCTCTGCAGCTCAGCACTGGGCCCTGCCTCATCTACCTGGAAGCACCCCAAAGACAGTGCCTGCCACAATTCACTGTGGTCTACACTGCCCTGAGACCCAAAGCCAGTCAGGCAGTGAGTGAGTCTATTGCTTTCTCTTAGAAGTGAACAATGATTTACAGAATAAAGTATAATGCACACTGCTACCAGTACACACCCCAACCTACCATGCTCCTCAATGAGTATGTGATTTGGTTCCTAAAGACTTGAGTTCACCTCCCAGCTCTGAGACTCTGGTTGTCACAGAGCTCCAATGAGTCTTTAACATTTCAGAGTCTACACTTTCTAATCTGTGAAATGGAGCTAACACTTGCCTTACAGGGCTGTTATGAGGTCAAACAGACAAGGTACCTACGGCAGTGATTGGTCAACGGAACAGTGTTTGCAAATACTAGTTGTTGCTCTATTCCTATTGTCTTATAACTCCTTGGCACGAAACCTTCAACAACTCTCTATTATCAAGCGAATAACAGTGAAACTCTAGCCCAACAATCAAGGTCCTTGCCAGCCCCTATTCTCTCTCCTCCTACCTTATATCTTTCGAACTCCCAATATGAACCATCTATTCCAAACATACGTCATTTTACTAATCCCTGAACATATTATGCCAATTCCTACCCCTTACATTTTGTTCCTACCATCCTGAAATACTTGCACTTCTGTCTTCAGCAAAGTTTAGCCTATCTAAATTCTATACATTCATAAAACAATGATACATTGTTAGAATCTATACGTGTTCTACAAGAATAGGCACAAAACCTAGTCCTACCACTGGGTGTACTACATCCCAGCCCTGCACACAGTTTTTGTTGGAGAAGGTTGGAGAAGGGGCGTCACATGAACCAGCCTAAGCTAATGAGTACTTTTTTAAGGAGTCATTATAGAAAAAGTTAGACTTTTTCCCTTAGGTCTCTTGCTGTAGAGGAACTGCCTGTGAATAGAGAAAAGCCAACACAGGAACACTTTGACTCGCTGGACCCAGCCCTTCCTGAAGTTTGATCTCCTCCTTAAACTTCCCAGTTATATGAGCCCATTAATTCTCATCTTTACTTAAGATAGTTTGAGTCTGTTTTTTCTCATTTGAACTCAAAAGAGCTATGACCAATACCAATAATAAGAATAGCAGCTCCATATGCTTATGAAGAAACATTATGTTCATTGCTTTACATATACTATATCCTATAATTCTGTAATTTTACAGTTGTGGAAACTGAGACCCACAGAGGCTCAATCATTTTCCCAAGGTCACACAAATAGTGACAGTGTCAAGTGTCACCAGTCCCAGCTTAATGCTTCATTTCCACCATACGCCACCATGAGACACTAACCTTAGTGGATGGCTCCAGGGGCACGTAGGAAGGATTGCTGCTCTTATCACGGCCCCTTTTTCAAGAATTGCTGTAGTTGGAAGCAGCTCCACAGCAATTTCCTATAGCCCTGGGGAGTGTGCTTTTACCAATGGCACCTCTAGCTGCCCTTCATTCTCTCTTGCAGCAGGGCCAAAACTGATAATGAATGGCCCGTGGGAAGCGCACGACGTCCAACGTGAATCAACGACAGCACTAATGAAATTGCTTCAAGTTCTAGAGCAGAAGGTAAACTGAATGCCTTTCAGAGACATTTGACCTTGTGCCCTTCCAAGTTCCCACAGAAGAAAGAAAATGCACATGGGGCGCAAGCCAAGTAGGAGCAAGCCGTCACATATTTCTTATTTTTACTTAAAATCTGTAACACAGGCCGGGCGCAGTGGCTCACGCCTGTAATCCCAGCACTTTGGGAGGCCGAGGCAGGTGGATCATGAGGTCAGGAGTTCAAGACCAGCCTGGTCAACTTGCTGAAACCCCGTCTCTACTAAAAATACAAAAAATTAGCCGGGCGTGGTGGCGGGCGCCTGTAACCCCAGCTACTCGGGAGGCTGAGGCAGGAGAATCACTTGAACCCGGGAGGTGGAGGCTGCAGTGAGCCGAGACCACGCCACTGCACTCCAGCCTAGGAAAAACAACAACAAAAAGAAAAAACTGTAACACTTCCTCACTTACTCACTTAGACCATACTGGTGGAGAAGGCAGTATTCCACATACATGATTTCATAGACAATGGACATTTGTTTATTTTTTCATGGTTCCTATTTTTTAATGCAACATTGTACATTTCAGTGTGGCAGGAAAAGGGCTTCCTGAACCTTATTTCATCATGGCCTAAGGCTTGGAGTTTATTAGGTGGTATAGAGTATTTCTAAAGCACAGGTAGAGCCACACGGCCTAGGTTTGTATTCCAGTAATATAATTTTCCAACCGTGTGACCTTGGGCAAGTTAATTAACCTTTCTAAGCTAGCGTTTTCACCTTGTAATATGGAGATAATTGCAGTACCATTGTCATTGAAGTGCTGTGAGAATTAAGTCAATGCAAGTAAAATGATTAACATAGCACCAGAACAAAAAAAAAAAAAAAAAAAGCCCTTTAGTTGCTGTTGTTAATAATAATAATAATATTGTTAATGTTGTTATTTCAATATCACCAATTATGATTTTTTTGTGACACAGCAATGTCTTTAGGATCTAAAGAGGTATACAGGTGGATTTACCTTATCCCTAAATGGTCCCCGTCTCTTTTTTAAAAAATGCATTCTGTAGTTCTTTTGATTCTGTAAGATTTTAGGTTGTCAGCTATTACTGCTGTCAGCCTGGATGTTACTTACATTCCGCTTTCAATGTATAATACAGTGTAGCCAAGCCTGTGAAAGTTACGCATTAAACAAAATTCATACCATTAAGGGTTGCAGTAACTCTCTTAGCCACTAGAGGTCTACTCCACATTCACGGGTTTGCTGCTGTTCTGGGCTTCCCAGAGGTCTGAGGGGGTCTTGCCAGGGCTCCAAGCTTTAACAAACCAAACCACGCTAGATATGGCAAGCATTTCCTTAACCTGGCATTCACAGTTCTCCACAGAGGGGTTCCGATCTACAGTTCTAATCTATCCCACTATGTATTACACACAAACCATGACTCCCAAAACAAATGCATATTCTCATTGTTTTCCATATGGACCTCAGCCTCTTCACCTCTGTGCTTTGACCCTACTATTGACCCCATTGATAAGCAATTGCCGGCCTTCTCTACACACAACCCCCAACAGTCTTTCCACCTATCCAAATTTTCATCCTTCCAAAACTGGTCAGATCCACATTTATAAGAAGCTTACCTAGTGATCTACCTTCTCCTTTGAACTCACTGAATTTTAGGTCTATACCACTCACTAGTGAATGAGTCACAGCCTATTTGTGACATTTCTCGTATTACTCTGTGCCTTTATTTAACTCAGGGCCTACCAACACTTTGCCTCTTCATCTAGATGGTAATCTCCTGAGGCCACATCCCACATGAGTTGTCAAAAGACACGAAAGGTCTGACTACTTATCGAGCACCTAAAATGTATGTGCCAAGCACAATGTTGGTCATTTTATAATCTTGATCAATAAGCCTACTTGATAGATATGTCTATTCCCTTTGCAGAAATTGAGCCTTAAAGAGACAAAATGACTTGGCCCCTAAGGCCTCACTGCTATGTCAGTGGCAAAACCCACAACTGCTTTTGCACCAACCTAATAGTAAACCAAGAGTCACAATTCAAATCCAGATCTGACCCCAAAAGTTATGTCATTTTGCCCCATTATATCACATCTGTATCACATCTATCCAATATTGCAGGCAGTAACGACTCAATAAATATTCAGGGGTAACTTGAAGAGCTGGGTAGCAGCTTATGCTGACTATTTGCAATATCAGACTATCAATCAACCGGTAGCTTGCATCACCAATCCTCAGACCCCCTGAGTCTGTGTGACAACTTAGCAGCTCAGCAGTTTACCTGATAAGCCAGGACTATCTAGGGATGGAAAAGTCTCCTTCTCCAGCATTCCAGCAGTTCTGAAGGTCCTGTGCCTGGCCTCACCAGTCCATTACAGGTTGCAAGGATCTAATGATCTTCTCAGATGGAAACTGAGGAGACAGAAGTCACTGGGAAGTCGCACAAGCAGCACTCAAGTGATTCTCAGAGAGTACATGAGGCTAATGCACACGTTTTCCCTGCTAGCAGCTTTGTAATTCCAGTAGCACTACGACTCAGTTAGCCATAATATTATGAAATATGTCACAAACAACTGGATTTCATTTCAAACAGCATAAATTAACAAATTGCACATGTGCACACAGCATCTGCTAACCTAATAATTAAGATATTTAAAAAGTCACCTAATGGCACCAAAGTCAGAATAATGGAATAATTGTTACAGTGTTTTACAAAAATTTAAAGACACATCATCCAGTCGCCCGTGCAGCGCACCAAACGGAGGGCTGCTTTCTCCTGGTCTCTTTGAGCACCGTGTTTGGATTAGCATGATGTGAAAAGCAGCAACTGCTGTTATGTAACTAAACCCTGCATATACAGTTGTCAGTCTGGGTAAATTTAACTCTGCAGGTTTAAGGCAGAGCTCGCTTGCCAGAGCAGAACTTAGGAAACAACAAAAATTTAAAGACGTATTGCCCCGTGGACCACAGGGGAAAGCCGATGAGGGAGCTGTTCAGGCAGCAAGGTGCAGAAGGCCAGAATGGCTTGCTGGTGCCACACTGGGGCCTTAGCCCCCTGTAATAGCTGGTTTGAACACAATGAATACTGACAAGAGCATGGTTGTTCAATTACAAAGCTGTCTGCATTTTCCCTCTCCCTACACGGCAATAAAGGCACCTAGGGGGCCTAATGTAGTTCGGAAGGAAAGGCACTGAAACCTAGAATCAGGGGGAGGCTTTAATAACAGGTTGCCTTACAGGGAGAACAAAGTAGATCCCGTCTCCAGGCAAGGGCTCCACCGTTCCCATGGTGTGGAGAAGGCTGCCAAGAGCCGAACCGCGGCCTGAGTTCTAAGCACTGCCGGTCATGTGGCTCATGAGGAGCCCATCCACCTTCCTGCACCTCAGGTTTGCCAGATGGAAAATAAGGGATGAGGGTTAACTCTCCAGTGGTCCCTTCCAAATCTATCATTTTTCCCTCTGGTTTCATTGGCAGATCTATATTCACTACAGACAAGGAATAACTCTGTAGGTAACCTCTCGTTCTAAACCGGGCTCTGTCAGGTGAGGCTGAGAGAAGGACATTCACTGGGAACTGTCAAGTTGTCAAAAAATATCAATCCCGTGGACCACGTTTCCAATCCTCCTTGCTACCCAGCTGAACTCATTACAAAACAGGTTTGTCCTGGATCCCATCCAAAAAGACCTGGTGAAGTCAAGCGCAACGAGGAGGTTCCCATTTCTCAGGTGTCTCTCCATGCACATCTCAATGCCTTAGGGAGAGAGGTATAACCAGGGAAGAGCCCACCACCACACGCTGAAGGGAAGATCCCTCCCAGGCAGGGGGTTCAAGGGAGGCTAGCGAGTGGTACTGCTTTGGTTGCTGCTTGTTTTGTGTGGTATCAGGGACACACTTCACAAGGATGTGAGCAGACTCGAAGGGATGCTTAAATGACTCAGAGCATTAGAAAGATTTTCCACTCTGTTTTATAAACGCAACAGGGCCAGACCAGAGGAAGCAAGTAAGACGCTCATCTCAGGCGCAGGATTTAAGGGGATTCCAAACAACTCAACCATCGAGATAAATAATATTTTAGTGCAAATTTTAAAAAATTGATATGAATGCAAACAATCAATGATGAACAAAATACCAAAATGTTAAATAAAGAGAGCAGCAGTCTAGGAATAAGCAGACAGCCAGGTTCTTTTAAAAGAGTAGGTCTGGCTCATGTAAAATAAACCATTGTAACATCTTCCAATCCCACTTTAAATTTAGATCTAGGAAGATAACCTAGATCTAGGAGACAGGAGTGCTGATGATTTACCCACATTCTCATCTTTGTCATATCCACATCTGCATTTGCTAAACATTCTCATCATGGATGTTCGGGAATGAGCAATACCAGCCGCAGAATTGTACTAGGAGGATACGCCAACAAAAGGTACGCAGCTTCCATCCTTTGAAACTAGACTGAACAGAAATTTTCAAGGATGACTGTAGGAAAATTCATGTCCTGGAAAGAAGTATTATCCAAAAATGTTTGATTCTAAAATGATATTTATTTGAAATAATTATTATTTGAGTAGAGATAAAGCTTTGGCCTGCATTATATTCTCTCAAAAAAAAAAAAAAAAAAAAAAAAAAAAAAGAACCACAACTACCATATACACTGATGTTTATTTATTTTCTGGAAGTGCGGTTCTGCTCATGCCACCCCCATCTCAAAAACCTCAGAGGGCTCCCGACTGCCTGTAAACTTAAATTCAAAATCCAGAGCCCAGCAATCAAGAGCCTTACTCTCCATACCAATTCCTGCGGTCTCCCTTAACTCCCCCTTCTTTCACTCATCTGCCAGCAGCCCTGTCCATTCTCCCCACCCGCTTTCCAGCCTTCCTGCCTTTGCTGAGGCTCTTCCCTCCGAGCAGCAGGAAGGCCCTTCTCTCATCACCTGCTAGCCCATCTCTCCTTTTCTAAATCTTATTCATTCTTCCCATCTCAATTCTAAAACTGCCTTCTCCGCGAAGCCTTAGAACTCTGTTAGGTGCTGAATTATCAAAGAAAAGTTAGCAAGTGATGGCCCCAAGTAGCCCTTTTGCATTTTAATTTAACCCTAAATTAACCCAAATGCTTAATTTACCAAAAATGCTTCATTTTGAAAGCCTACTGATTACTCCTTCTCTGCCCTCGGGAGCAGTGCCAATACGGGAAGGAAAGAAAGGAAAAAAATGAGAAAAAATAAAGCTGCTTTTCCTCATGGACTCCTGGAACAAAGCAGATATTCAATAAATGAATAAACAAACAAATCCAATTTTTTAGGGACAAGAAGTTAGTCCAATGGCCCCAGGAATCAGATACAGATATAAAGGTAAATATTCTCTGTATCCCAAAAAACCCACACACAGAAACACACACTACTCTCGGCCCAAGCAGGGAAAGAAAGAAAAATCCTGTTTTGACTCCCGAGGCTTAACTGGGATTCCCTGCTCTCCCAGACCTGTGCCGCCCGCCCTCGGTGATTTGTTTCCGAAACTAAGGGCCTGGTGCTCAAAGCCTGATTTTCCCCGTGCAGAGCAATTCAAAACCATCTTAGTCACACAGATAGAAGGTGAAAGTATATTGCAAGCAAACTACTGAACTGAGGTCGAGTTTATCAAACCAATTACACCGAGATGTTATGGGAAGGGGGGGAAATGTAATCACATATGACAGGGATTATCAAAACTGCTTACACAGTAAATCAGGAAACTGATAACAGGCTGACAACGGCATATACCTGACTGAGGAACTTTAGGCTCAGATTCCCCAGGCTTGTAACACAGAAATAACAATGCAGAACGAGCTGTGCCGTGCTGCCGGGCACCGGGGCGCACCTGGGCAAAGCACAGAGGGTGAGAAAGGCCTGGGACAGGTGAAGCAAGAGTCCATCTCAAGGACCCTTCTCCAAGACCTTCTTTTGCAGGGTGCCCTTTCTTGTTACACTATTCAGAAACATCTTAATGGGTCCTGACCTTGGTCAACACAGAATTAGAGCAGTAAGTCAGGGGTGGGATGAGGAAACTCCGTGGGGAACAGAAAGAGACACAGAGAAATCAAAGTCGTACATTGTGGTAAGGACTGGGGTCTATCAGAGCTCCACCCCGACAGGAGAGTCGGGAATAGAGTCACTCTGCTTCGTTTCTGGCATCAACTGACTTTCTGAGGGATGGCCTAGAAAGCTATATGGGGCTTCGCGAGTAGGGACGCACAGGCACCCTGAGAAGCTCTCGCTCCTTTTCGGACCCTGCCTTTCAGGATGTTGAGAGGCCATCCAGGGTAGGCAAAGGCATGCAGAGTGGTGTCATGTTGTACCCCAAATAAAAGAGCAATAAATTAACTTTCTGGAATGTAGAGTCACCGCAGGATCCATCGGGGCCCAGAGCAAAAGCAAACTGCGGGAGATACCAAATGAATCACTGACAGACAAGACACCAAAATAGAGGCCCTAAATAAAGCAACTGACCTGGAAAGGGAAATAAATACCTACATTTTAAAGGAGGGCCCTCCTAGTCTTCCCTGTGCCTCACTAGGTTTGGGGTTTTGTTCACAACTGTGGCGCCTTGAAACACTCTAAGAAGTTTGGCTGACTCAGGAGGGCACAGGCTTAAACTTTATCAACATCGGCGACAGCCGTGATTTGCATCAAGTTCAATGCTGTCCTTTTGGCAGTTGTTGCACTTAATTGAGTGAAAAAAGCTGTCAGTCTGAAGCCCCAATCCCAAGGTAGATTCACTCTGAACTAACCATCTGCCAGGGCTTCTCCCAGGGTAGTCAACACTTATCATCCAGAGGACTGGATTCACTTTCTCATAATTAGATCATTCCTGAATTAAATTGACGGTCCCAGGGAAAAAAAAATGCAAAGTGTGTTTTGAGACCAGAAAGCGGAAGCTGACTTGTTTTAACAAACACAGAAGACTACATATTTTTCCACCGCGACAGAGTGGCAAAATAAATGGCTTTTCTAAATTAGGCTGCACAACAATTATTATCTTTCATGCCACCCTTGTGAATTAAATTCAGGTTTTTATTTGGAAAGTTAAGGCATTTCTTGGAAGCTCCACACACAAACCCAAAGAATGGGTAGCTAGCTGTTCACAGTCCCAGGTACCCAAGCAAGGTCAGGCCAGGTTGACCAATCTTATCAAATGCTGTGAATGTCAAAGTCTCTGTGCATTTGTTGGCACACCCATGAACCTGCTCCTCATTCAAAAGAAAGGGAAAGAATTACGGTCAGTTTCTCATATCCCAGGGTAGTCATTTGTTGGAAAGGCCTGGGTTAGGGGAGTCAGGTCAAACAAACCACTAAGAGATAAACCTGGACCCAGGCCCCAAAAGCAACACAATCGTGCTCTAAGCAAAAACAGGTGAAGATATGAAACGGGAGGAGAGTCTGAAGGTTTTTCTGTAAACATGATTTCATTCCCTGCCAGTAATTGGGTGATTTGCTTCGAGTCAGATTCAGTCTCGTGGACACTTAACTGCACAACGTTTTTCAAACATTGCATATTAACTAAAATTTTTCCAGGAAATATTTCTGAATTAAAGAAGTATTTAGTAATTTTTTTTCTATTGTTCTTCAGAAGTTTTCACACCACTTGGTCATCATTACTTTTCTAATGAAACACAGAGACAGAAACCAGTGAAACACTGTCTCACAGGGCCTTCTCCAACCATGGTTTAGGAAAGATGAATTGAACTCAAAATAGAATGAGACCTAATCTGAATATCCAGATTAGACATTTCCATGCCTGCTTTTGCAAGTATATGATATTAGAGGTAAGATAATGGGAGACACAAAGAACAATTAGGTCTTCATAACATTACAAGCCAAATTGAACTTACTATTAGATTCTATGTAATATCTATGTATGTAATATAATATTTCTATTTCTCAAACTTTTAATATTTATCAATCTGCTTCATCTCTTTTTTTTTTTTTTTTTTTTTTTTTTTTTTGAGACGAAGTCTCACTCTGTTGCCCAGGCTGGAGTGCAGTGGTGTGATCTTGGCTCACGGCAACCTCCGCCTCCTAGGTTCAAGCGATTCTCCTGCCTCAGCCTCCCGAGTTGCTGGGATTACAGGCACGCACCACCATGCCTGGCTAATTTTTTTTGTATTTTTAGTAGAGATGGGGTTTCACCATGTTGGTCAGGCTGGTCTCGAACTCCTGGCCTCGTGATCCTCCTGCCTCGGCCTCCCACAGTGCTGGAATTACAGGCATGAGCCACCGCTCCCCGCCCAACCCTGCTTGATCTTAATAGTCACCTGCAGGATATCTTAAAAACATAGGGTTTTTGGGTCCTTCTTCTAGAGGTTTAAATTCAGTAGGTCTGGGCCTCAATAATCTTTTACACAAACTTACCAGATGCAAAATCTTAGAGTGGAACACAGAGGCTAGAATCAAAGCAAAAAGACGAAGAAATGTACAGATGATGCGATGTTGGCCTGGGTCAGGGCACTCACCTTCATCTATACATACCCTAGGAGGGTAGGGCCTGGGGTGCTAACAACCTCATAGGAGCAGGAGATGAGATCTTGCAGCCTCGCTGGGCCAGAAGCTAGAATTCAGATGCCTATTTTAAGAGTATCCTTGAAAAACAAACCCCTTTATGAAAGAAAGACTAGAAAAACTCTACCCCTTGCCCAAGGAAGTAAAAAAGGAACTTGCCATCTACCTGGAATTCCAGGTAGAAAAAACAAAAAATTTTAAAAAGGCCCATATGAGAAGCTGAAATCCTAAACCTATGGAATATGCCAACGTATTTAGGCTCTGAATTTCCACTACCCTGTGTTGCAGGACAGAGATACTTCCATGACCCAAGAAACACAGGACTCAGGGAGAAAAGTAATTTCTGATCAAGATGATTGTACAGTCAAAAATTATAATCACATAAGGAACAAGTCCACTATATGTAAGATACAAATAACAGAAATTAGTATACCTTAAGTACTTGACATAATTGACTAGTATTAATATAAAACAAGCCAGTCTGAAAATTTTTAAGAAGTTTTAAAGAAGAAGAAACAGAAAACATAATGAAGTAACAGAATACTATCACCAAAAAATAGGTACGTTTGAAGAAATTCTAGAAAGGACAGACAAACATAGTCACTTAAAATTACAAGAAGGACATGACACAAAAGAACGCATTTGGCATGTTTCCATTTATGTGAAATTCAGTAAGAGGCAAAACTAATCTATGATGATGGAAGTGAGAAGAGCATTTAGCTTTGGGAGGATATTGCCTCAGAGGGGCTTTTAGGGGAGCTAGCATTGTTCTCTGTCTTGATCTGGGTGATGGTTTCATGAGTGTTTTCCCATGTAAAACCAGCATCACTGCATGTATATTAAAGTACCATTTAAGAATTGCAATAGGCAGTTTAAACAGCAGAGTAGACAGAATGAGTGAACCATTCTGAAAGAACCAAGGAAATTGCCTGAAACATGAGACAGAGAGAAAAGGAGATAAAAGATATGAAAGAAGTGAAACGGGATAAAATGAGTAGATCACTCATATGTCCAACAGAAGCTCTGGAAAAAAAGATTAAGAAAAAAGTGTCCACGAATATTCTAGAATTAAAGGAAAACATGAGTTTTCGCAATGAATAAGCACAAGTCTTGAGCAGAATAAATAAACAGATTCATGCTTAAACATATCATAGTGACCCTGCAGAACACCAAAGAAAAAGAAAATCTTATAAGCAACCAGGAAGACAAATTATCTGCAAAGGAACAACAATATGACTGACAGCAAACTTATCATCCGCAACATTAGATGCCTCCTACTGGTCAAAGGCCACTGCCAAGCCGTTGACAATGTAGAGAATGAGTTTTGTTCAAAATGTTTGCAGAGAGTACATATTTTTTTTTCTGAGGCCGTTTAGTGTTAAATGCATCCTTCCTTCATTCCTTCAACAGATTGAGTACCCACTATGTACCAGCCTGGGCAAGGAACTTTTCTGCTTTCAAGGAGTTCAACACTCTGAATTCAGGCAAGTTGTAAGTGCTGTCATACAGAAAATACAGGTGCTCTAGAGGGCAAAGGAATGATGTCGAACCCAGAGGAGAGAAGTCAAGGATAGCTTCTTGGAAGAGGGAGATCCAAGCTGAGACTCACCAGATGGGTTGGGAATTAGCAAGTGAGGACTGTGAACTCCATGAGAGCAGGAGCCTTGTCTGTCTTCACACGAATGTATCCCCAGGATTCAGAACAGTACCTGGCACTTAGGAAGTACTGCATAAATGCTTATTAAATGAATGAATGAGTGGATAAATCGATTGTAGTGGCAATCAACGAGTGGATAACTCAGAGCAGATAAATCAACACAGGTGTAAGGGAAAGCATATGGAGGTGAGAAAGCAGAGCCATGTTGGAGGATCAAAGTTGAATATGGCTATGAAGGCGAGCATGTATGTGAGTAGGGGAAGGGCAGATGAAAGATGAGTCTGGAAGACTAGACAGGGGACGATTGAGACCATGTTAGAGGGTCTGAATTATATTCTACGAGCAACAGGAATTCAATGTAGGGTTTTAAGCAAGAACATGAGATATGAGATTGGCATTTCCAAAAATCCACGTGGGTCCCAGTGTCCATGTCAGAAAAGTGAGCACTGTTCCATAAGGGAAAAGAGCACTTCCTCACTGGTATTACGACAAGCAGCTTTCAGAGTTCCACCCAAAAAGTGTGCGCAAGAAAGAGAGAGCGAGCGAGAGAAACTGAGACTGACTGTGCGTGAACAGGTCTAAGAAATAAACATAAAATCCTGGCTATCCAAATCCTGCAGTGGGTGTATTTTCCAATCAGCCCTGAGGCTTATGGCAGAGATAAAATAGGAAAGGAATATGTCCCCAGCTCCAGCCGAACATTCTGTTCAGGCTTTTCAATCTAAAAACTTCAATGTGCTGGTCGGCCCCATTGCTGTTCTCGTGTTTGGCCTACGCTGGGCCAAATCCTGCCCCAAAATATCAACATGTCATATGTGGGCCCAGACAAGGCTTTCTAAGTTTTCTGAAGTTTGAGTTTTTTCCCCTTCTTATAAAAGCAGTGAGCCAGAGAAGGGTCCATGGTAATAATTACGGCTTTCCTTATGTGGACAGCATCCAGAAAGGGGCAGCAAGCCCACAGAGCCTGGCTGAATAAAGCCATTCCTCAGCCAATGCCAACTTCAGCAACTTCTCTGTTAGCAGCTCTTGTTGGAGCTGCAAAGCACTGGTACAGTTGGCAGGGGTAGGGGGCAATTCTGAGGACGTGTCCACCTTGCGTTCAAGGGTCCTGCCATGTCATAAACTCTGCATCTTTCGTATTCATAGTCCACATCACACGCCTCTGCCAACCCACAGTCGCAGGTTATTCTCAACAGTTGGTTAAAGTTACTTGTCAGAATTGCACACAGGAATTCCTCCAGTAAGATCAGAGTTTCGCTTTGTCTAGTCAGCCGGAAGTCAGCTAAGGCAGTGAGGAAGACAGTAAAATCTCAAGGAGTTCTCTAGCACCGCCGTCTCAGGCCTAGGAAGGGCAACAGGATACCTAAGGAATGAAAGGAAAACCTGCAATCGGAAGAGTGAAGGAGCTGGCACAGGAACAGCCAGAGGGCAAGAGAAAGTAGAAAAACAATCTCTAGGGGCGGCTGTGGTCAGCTGACTTGGCTGAACACTGCACAACTCCAAGGAGCTCGATTTGCTTAGGCTGCTTGCTACCTCCCACCTCCACACATGGAGAAGGGCACACGCACAGATGAAAAGGGAAGCCAGGGTGCTGGGGCTATTACGGAGACACATACACATTTAATGCAGTCAGGGGAAGGGATGGGGAGCTGGGGTCGATGGTATGGTAGGAGGCATGAGCCATGGTAGAGAGCAACCTTCTGGACTCAGACTAAGCAACTCTTCTAGGCCTCAGTCTTCTCATCTGCAACATGGGGATCATAATTCTTGCTTCCTAAAGACGAAGTGAGAATTTTAAGGACTGAGCCCAGTTGTGTTCAGTACCTAGAGCAGAGTAAGCTATCAATAAGAGCTCCTAACTATTACGAACCACTATCAAATCACATACCGAACTCCAGCATAACATTCTTACTAACTCATTGAGGATACAGATAATATTTTATTTCCTCTTTGTAACCTTAGGCCCTAGTGCAGTGCCCGGTGAATGTAAGAACTGATTATTGCAGAAGGAAGGACAGGAGGGAGGGAGGAAGGGAGAAATTCTTATTTCTATATCATGGCCACCCAGCAAGCATCAGGCATTATTGTGAACACTAGCACATTCACAAATACTGTTTTTTGAATGGAAAGTATTTATTCATCAGCTACTTACAAAACAATAGCTGAAGACCTGCTGTATGCAAAGTACTGTGTTAAAAACCCTGGGAAACACATGGACAACTCCACAACATCCCTGTTCTCAAGGATCTCATAACTTAGCCAGAAACTCCTACATAAATCATCCTAGCAATGATCAACTATGATAATACTATCATATAGGCCCAAATAAGACAAGATGCTGACCATTCCTCCCTTCACCCCCACCACCAAACAAAAGATACGGCATTTTTTTCCTATTTCCTTCCTGATGGAGAGAAGAAAAATTTCACCACTTTAAAGCTGTGGGAGAAGAGGATAAGAATGTGATCACGCCTGGATGCAGTTTGCTCATCCTCCAGCCTGGCAGCACACGGCCCTCGGAAGCCCTCTCTGCCCATAGTTACCAGATCTCAGGCTCGGCACACGGGAGGATCTGATGTTTACTAAAGAATGGCCTGGCTTATCTTTCTCTGCAATAATCCTACCATATGGATTCAACAAAGGCAAAGCTTTCGCAGGACCCAAGAGGCAGGGTGTGAAGCTCTAAAAGGATCACTTCCGCCAGTGGG
The DNA here is from genome assembly GCF_024542745.1 of Macaca thibetana thibetana. NCBI lineage: Eukaryota > Metazoa > Chordata > Mammalia > Primates > Cercopithecidae > Macaca > Macaca thibetana. The sequence continues at coordinate 145,609,652 of NC_065584.1, forward strand.
AACAGTCTAACGCCTAAATTCCAAAAGATATTACTGATACTGTTTATAATTAGCATGCTAAATAAAATTGAGGCAAGCTGCTGACTTTCGTAGGCCTCATCCCATTATGCAGTTAGAAGAATATGTGTCTGTGTATACATGTGTGTGCATGTGTGTGTGTGTATGCATATATGTGTATGTATATGTATATGCATATGTATATGTATACATATACACAGACACATGCGTATATACACACACGCACACACACACATACTACTTGTTCGGCCCAACATTTCTGAAATTTATAATAGAGAAAGCCTCCAAAACATATCTACCACACATATGAAGATGAGAAAGGCAAACGGAATAGACTTTCTCCTTCATCCTACAGGACGCACAAGCCAAGGATGGATTCCAAGAAGTTAAATGGACCTAAGAACAGCTGAAGCTCAAAAATACTACAGATTAACCACATTTCCAGAGCTAGGTTTTAAACGAGAGAATCATTTGAGGAGCATCCAGAATACCGAGTTGCTACCCTCCATTAGCGAGAAGCTTAGCAAACGGAAATGCACATCGTGGCTTCACTCACAACATGAAAAGAACACCACACATTAATACATTAGAGTTACCTTCTCTATGGTTTCTCTTTAAAGAAATCAACAGCCCGAAGACTTAGCTCAGTCTTCTTCTCATCACATCTACCTTTTCGTCATAATTATATTTGGCAGTCTTTGCGATTCCAAGCTGAAAAGCAAAGTATGAGGCTATTTCCCTCTGTGAGTGTGTTACTGTTCATGATAATTCTGATGACTTCCAGAGAAAAATCCTGAAAGTGACATTACTAAGTCAGTTTAGCAGCCAGTGTCCTTAACTCTTGCTTCCAAATACTTCATCCAATGTGTAAAACCAATGCAGAACAACAAACAGGCTGTCATTGGGAAAGCTTTTGAGTCAAGTTCCCTAATGCCGAAACCTCACATTCATATTAATTACATAGCAAGGAAAAGTACCTACAGCTAGTGCTTTCACATTTACTGATAGTTACTACACAGCTGCTTAATCACATTTTCAATGACCCAGCCAGCTCAGTTCACCGACTTGGAAGGTTTAAAATACAAAGCTCTGGCCTCTTCTGCAAGGGAAGGCCTGAAATAAAGACCTTGCATTTCTCTAAGAGAGACCTGTTTTGTCCCAGTTTGGGGTAGGCAATAGCGAGGGGAAGTGCTCCAAGGGTAGGAAAGGAAGAGAAAGGAGCCTATCAACTGATGAATGAATAAACAAAATGTGATACATCCACATAATGGAAGATTGTTCGGCAATATAAAGGACCAAGGTATTGATTCCTTTTATGACATAGATAAACCCCCAAAACACAATGCTAAGTGAAAGAAACCAGACACAAAAGAACACATAGTATATGATTCCACTTAAACGAAATGTCCAGAAAAGGAAAATCTATATATAGAGAAAACAGATTAATGGCTGTCTTAGACTAGGGCTAGGAAGGAGGAGTAACAGCATATGGGCATGTGGATCTTCTTGGGCTGATGGAAATGTTCAACTAGACTGTGGTGGTGGTTGTACAACTCTATAAATTTACTAAAAATTATTGAATTGTATACTTAAGATGGGTGAATTTAATGGTAAGTGAATTATGCTTCAATAACATTTTTTTAAAGTTGGAATGAATAAAAAAGTATATTCTTTGGTGGTTCCTTTAAAAATCATAGGATTATAGGATATCAGAGCTGGCAGGAAGTTGTAGTTCAGTGCATCCCTGTATACTAAGGAGAAGGTGAGGTCTCGGGGTGAAAGCCATTTGCCCAGAGCCACTTACATAATTAATGGTGGGCTGGGATCAGAACGGAGGCCTCCTGGTTACTTGTCCAGTGTATTCTTCACACTTTGTCTTCATTATTTTGCTTCACATAAACACCCAGGGCATTAACCACACAGATAATAAAATATCCTCACAAACAGATGCGCCTGAATCAATGACCAGAATGTTTCTGTGGTATATATCATACTGGATAACCCATGATTTGGTTATTCTCTGCTTGCGTTGGTACTTATATTTTTCATTTTCTTGTCTTTAGGTGAAATCCATGGCTGTTTATAAGCTTTAAATTGAAGGTTCTTTCCTTACCCTAAAGATTAACAGATGAGTTTTTCAGAAGCTGAATCGGCTCTAAAAGTCACACTGCTTCAGTACTTCTAATGGCAAACATCCTAATTCAGACCTCACCACAGGGGCTTGTCTTTCTAATAGAAATGTAAAATAGATCTTTATTTTCCACAAAATTAAAATGTGATCCAATTATGCAGAATATGAAGGAACTTGTTGTTGAATTACAAAAAAGAAAAAAAAATTCACACACTCTAATTTAAAACAATGATACCACAGCCTTAATTACCTTGGGTTTTACTACTGTGATTTCAAACAGTACAGGAATACGAAGAGAGGCGACCATGCCTAAGATAAAATACACATAGGAAAATACGACTCTGTTTAAATAAACAAATGACAAAGCTAAAAAATTTTAACTTTTTAGAGACAAATCAACCACCCTGAAAATTATTAGTATGCTTCAGGCATCAACCTATGTTATGAAATGAACGTTTATATCCCCCTAAAATTTACGTGTGAAAGCACTAATCCTCAATGTGATGGTATTAGAAGGTGGGGCCTCGGAAATGTGAGAAAATAAATGTCTGTTGTTTAAGCCACCCAGTCGACGGTGTTTTGTTGTAGCAGCCCGAGCTAACTAAGACAGCCAAGCACTTTACTTTACAGTTGTGTAGACCTCTGTATAACTCAATACAGTAATCAAGGTCAAATGGTTATACAACATCTCTTTCTCAGGAACTCGATCAGGGGTTATTCATGTGCATTAAAGTATGTGAGAAAATATTTAGCCTCCCTAAATCTGCATTTTGCAAGGGGCTATTCTTGCACTGACTTACTTATACATTTATAGTCTATCTCCCAATGCTTTTGCCTTGGCATAAAGTGAAAATTAAAATAGAACTGCATATTTAGCTCAACTTCCCCGCCACAGAACCAGTCCCTAACTTTCTAAAATGTACTTGAGCCTTAAAGTGATGCCTGTCTCGAAACTGCTTCACTTTTCAGGTCTCTGTGTCTACAGGGGCCAGTTGGACAGATGCTCCCAGGATGCTGAGGGTTCCCCCAAGAGGCAGGTGTCTCCTCTAGAAACACAGATGTGAAAACGTGCAGTTAACAAGGAAGGGCAGAGCTTCACTGACCAGCATGTGCAGAAGCTCAGAATTTAAGTATACTGATGATATTACACTTAAGAAGACTCCAAACTGCCCATAGGGATCAGAACTTTTCTAGCCAATCTTTCTTTCTCTGACAATGCCCAGTACTGTTTCCTATTCCATCTAAACGACCCAACTGATACCTAAAACGGAAAGAAAAATTCCAAAACTGAAGGCTGTACTTGTAGGCAATAAGGCGAGTCTAAGAACTAAACTAGATAATTTGAGGATAGGGAACAAAGATTCCATTTCAATTCCTGAAGGTTACCCCCATACCTATTATAACAACAAAATAAAATAATTCGAAACTGCACAACCCCTAAATTATCAAATCCTATATATGCCTTCATTTTCTCAAATGACTCCTAATTTGTGTAAAGAAAAAGGCAGAAACAGAAATGACAGAAGTGTGTCGAGGTGGGCTAAAGCTATGAATACCTTTTTCATTTAAAATAAGAAAAAAAACAGATACACATGCATTTTTTAAAAGGAACTTTTTGAAACCCTGAGCCACAAAGAGGAAAAATTCTTGGCTACATTGCACCACTCAACTAGGCTTACGGTCATAAATGTCTTCTCCAACCCATTTCTTTCAGGATTTTTACAGATCCACAGCATTTTATAAGCTGACATAGGACGCTTTCAAACAATGCGAACTAACCTTCACCAATAGCTATGATTCTCTTCCTACACTTCTGCACAGAGAGGCCCTGACCCTCAGCTGTCGCTGGAGCTCGGGATGGTGGCCAAGGCGAAAGCAGTCAAGCTGGAGAGCTCCCGAAGGTGGTTCTCAGGTAACCAGCTGGTTAGATTTCATCTGGTGTGAGTTTAGCTTTGCCTAGCTAGGCCAAGGAGGCACTTGGCCTGGGTTTAGAATGATTTCTGTTTTTCTTCAGGGCTCAATTATAAACAGCCCAAAGAAAGCCTCTGCTGTCCCGAAGGGCACCTTTCAGAAGAAACAAAAATGGGACGCTCGCTTAACAAAAGGGGACTGTTCGGCCACCAACGTCCTAAACAGGGTCTGAGTGTATAACTGGAAGGGCTTTCTGCAAAGTTAAAAAGACAGAGAAGAAAACAACAGCAAAAAAAAAAGGATCATCACAGAATCTCCCACTCCAAACCTTCCTTCCGCTCAGAAGTGCCAACAGATAAAATATAAACCCCTTTGAAGAAAACTCCAGCCGGAGCTCAGCTTTCAGGTTTTAGAAGACACTGGCATCCCAAGGCCTTCCCACTGTCAGATCAAACACACACAAAATATTTCCCTGATATTTTCCCGGTTTCACCCACACCATAAAAAACAGGCTTTCATTTTAATCTACTTACCACACGGTGGATGAAGGCCTCTAATTTCACAGCACAGAGATAACACAAATAATTCATATGACACATTAGTGAAATATCGACAGGGAAAACATTTAGTCAGAGCTCACCAAAAATATCAGGGAGCTCAGTGACTGCCTCAGACAGCAGAAGGATGCCTTTCAAACAGGGCAGAGACCCCTCCCGCCACACTGCTGGAAGTGAAGGTAAAGTCAGCCTATTTGGATCCAAACTGTTTTAAGGCAACAGGTCTTCATAATTACACAACATTTTTCTAGTCCCTCAATGGGCTGCAACATTATCAACCTCCTTCCAGGACTTCCAGGGGCTGCTGCGTATGTGAAAGTCCCTAGAAAACTGTTAAGTGCCATCAACACGCAGCAATGGCAATCCCACCCAATCATAACCAAGGTCAGCATCTGCCTGGCCAAACACTTGTGCATTTCTTTTTCTCTTCCTGGTCAACTTAAAACAAAATTCTTTCGCTTAGTTTCCCATGGCTAGACTCAGCCTTTGAAGATCTCACCCCCTTTCTCAAGACCGTCTTTCAAGTTTCTCTCCCACAAAGTCTTCCTCCCAGGGCAATAAAGAGAACTACCCACAGCCACTATTCATTCCATTTCTTCCACCCTTGAGGTTCTGCCAAGTGTGGGGCAGATTGCATTTAGAGACAGGGCAAATCAATGCTGTCTGTGTAGAACATTATTTTTTGCTGTGTAGACAGCATTAAAAAAAAAAAAAAAAAAAAAAAAAGGCTGCAATGCTTCAATCGTCAGTTAGGCATGTTGGGAGAGCACCACCAAAGCAGAGAAAACTGAAATGCAACCTGAAACAGCAAAGGGTCTAGAACCTGACTCTGGGCTTACAAACGTTCTTACTTTATTTTTATTTATTTTTTGAGATGGAGTCTCACTCTGTCGCCCAGGCTGGAGTGTAATGGCGCGATCTCAGCTCACTGCAACCTCCGCCTCCCAGGTTCAAGCGATTCTCCGGCCTCAGCCTCCCAAGTAGCTGGGATTACAGGCGCACACCTGGCTAATTTTTGTATTTCTAGTAGAGAAAGGGTTTCATCATATTGGCCAGCGTGGTCTTGAATTCCTGACCTCAGGTGATCCGCCCACCTCAGCCTCCCAAAGTGCTGGGATTACAGGCGTGAGCCACCACGCCAGGCCCATTCTTGCTTTTTTACACCTTACGTAGATGTAGTGTCTCCAGGTCCCAATCCACTTTTCTAAGACTCTTCTTTGTCATTGTACCAAACTAACCCCTTCAATTTCCCAACCACACCCACTGGGACCTTAGATTTATTTTCTGCTGATACCATTTCAAAATCCAAGAACATCACCCATAGATGTAAAAATTCACCTTCTAATCCTCTATCAAGAGTGCTGCTCAGAGCTAGGACTCCAGGTCTCTAGCCTGGCCCTCCTAAGTGCCAGGTACTTGCTATTTTTTTTTTTGTTTTCTTGCCTAATTCCACATGTAACATATTGTCACCTGCTCCCTGCTAGACCTGCATTCCCAGCTGCCCATCAGATATGTCCCTGGAACTTCCGATTCAGCCCATCCCAAATTGAACCCATGCCTTCTCTCCTCTTCACACTCTACCCCACTATACTGTCCCAGCCAATAATCCCGCCCCACATTCTGCACTTGACTCCTGCCATTCTCTCCATCATGTTCTTCCAATTCCACTTCCTAGGTAATCCTGCCGCAGAGTCAACTCTTCTTTGCCTTCCACTCCCAATCCTCACCCCAGTCTTGGCCTTCAATATCAGTCACTAGAATTATCACAGAGATCTCCTAACTTGATTCCTTGTCTACACCATCCATTCTCCCTCCGTAACCCCACATCAGTATATTTAAGTATCTTACAAAAAGAAACCAGGTATTTTTCATTTGTCCAAAATTTTGCTATAAGACAAAGTCCAAAATGCTTAGGCTGGCCCCTGCCTACTTTCTCCAACTTCATCTCCTACTTTCTCCAACTTCATCTCCTACTTTCAACAACATACACTCCGGCCAAGCTACATCTCACTTATGTTACCTGAATGTGCCATGAACTCTCCTCTTGGGTGCCTCAGCCTGGAATGCCCTGTCACTTCATGCCAAAATAATCTCCCTGTTTTTCTAAGACTCAGGCAGACAAAACCACCTCAGTGAGCTTTCCCTAACTCCTCTTGGGGCGTTTTCTCCTTCTTCTCTATGTTATAGGTTTCCTAAGTATCTCTACTATAGCATGCTACACCTTTTTAAAGTCATGTCTTTCTTGCCCATCAATTCCCTTAATTCAGCTTTGTCCCTCCATTGACTAACATGGGACCTGACACATAGCAAGTGCACAAGAATACTTGATGGATCAATGCAAGGAGGCAATATATTCTATTATACTGCCTTTCAACATTTCAAACTTTCGAGGAATAGATTTTCTTGCCTCATCTCAGTCCTCCCTCAGCTGGCTCATCTTTCACATATTGATTCTAAACTGCACGTCACTAGCTTCCCGAGGGCATTCACCGAATGCTCAAGCAAAAGGCAGAGAGATATGGGACAGAACACTGAAGACAACCTATAACCCCACTCCCAAGGAACTGAGACCAATGAGAAGATAAACACAGCTGAAGCCGCAAAATGTGAATCCAATGAGGACTATAACTAATGAGAGAGAAAACCAGAGTGTGTTTGCTACTGAGAAAATAATAATGGAAAAGACCAATTAATAAAGGGATGTTGTCAAACGCCATGACGATTTTCATTAGAACATTTTATTAGGCTGAATATGATATTGATGCTTTTTCATTGAGGTTTGTAATAAAACTTCTCCACTAAATATATTCTTAATTCAGATGCCAGACATTGATACTGTCTTCTATCTCCTTAAATCCTTGTGGGGTTTAAAACTTACACTGTTGATTTCAAAGACAGGGAGTGGACAGTGGCTTATGATACAAATTTGCTCTCAATATTTTGATCATCAGAGCAAGCGTTGTATATATGAAAGTTAAATGTATTTTAAACTACATACAATCTCATCTCTATGGACAAGTCTTTCTGAGGTTCTAGATTACCAGATGGTGATGCTGACAATGCCACAGAAGCAAAATCCAAAAGCAGGGGCAGGTGAGAGATGGGAGGCCATCAGTAATAATCCCTTCTAGATACTATGGTGGCAGAATGCAGAGAGGGGGCCTTGGAGGCAGCAATCCAGACTGGAGATGGACCAGGTAAGTTTTCAGGACCTCCCTGGCCATACCACCCTAACGGTTGAAAACTCCTGGACAATTACTGCCAAACTACCCCCTGAAGCCAGTCCTCTTGTGGGTGAAGGGATAATGTCACTGGAACATCAACGAAGCGTAACACCTTCTTGGACTTTTTAATCTACATATCCCACTGGGAGCAGCCATGTTGGATGCCGCCTTCTCAGGTCCTATTTCTGCTCTTAGGGTTGAGTTGTGACTTAAGGCATAGAAATGTGCCTCTATCTTTCTGCTGTGGAAAGAAAATTGCATGACAAATGTCCTTCCTTAGGAGACAAATGACAAAATAAAACGATCATTCTTGGGCCCTTAATATTTCTTTCTACAACTTGAGAAATACCAGTTAATAGGGGTTCTCAGACATGGTAATAAGGACAAAGAAGTTGAAACAAATGTAGAAAGCCTTGTTTTCAAAGCCTGGCATTGATGCCATCATTGACTTGACCTGTCATAATTAGTATCTGTCCCCATTCATAGTCAACTTGTTAAAAGGCAACATAAGCCAAGCTTTGTTTTTAATGCCAAAGTCATGTATCTTCTCGATCTGCCTGACACAATATGTATGTGTGCATATGTGTGTGTATATTTATACATGTGCGTGTATACTGGGTTTAAATCTTCACTTTCAGCTATTTTTGTTCACTGACTGTTCATTGGGGTTTCTCTTCTCAGCTAGAGACTATTTCTTAAAGACCAGCTCCTCTAAGTCTGTGTGTGTATCACTCACACTATCACAATACAAATTAGACAAAATAGATGCTTAATGGTGTAATTCACTTTACAATGGCACGATTATTACAGCATTACTCTATTCTCATTACTACCACATATTAGAATCGGCTTCCAACATGTTTGAGTGAAGAAATAAAACAACCTAATCACAGTGCCAATTAATTCCGTAAAAGTCATGCAGTATATCAAAACTAAAACATTTCACAGCATCTCAGAAAGACAGGATTCCATACTTGCTTCACTCTTTTCAGCCAGCTATGCCTCTACTCCTTGAATACTTTGACCTATCCTAGTCCAGTTATAAGCCAAAATCGATAAAAGACCCTTAGCAAGTTTAATTGATTCTCTAAGAAAGGATATTATAATCCATCAGCACACCCTCACCTTGTGCTGGCATTATTTTCCTGGGTTTACCCAATACCATTGTGGTACCAAAAACTACTCTTTCTCACGCTGTTCTCTCATCAGCTCAAATACTGTAACAGCAGAGCAATTTCAAACAGGTTGTGAGTCTCTGAGAGTATTGCTTGCAAAGTGCATGCAAATTATTAGATTACATTACAAGTGAAAGACTCAGCAGTGGGTCACCATAGTGGAGCATTAATGTAGAGCAAGTTGAATGGAACCCTTGCAGACAAGCTTCTCCAACGTGATTTTTTTGGCAGAAAGGAGAAATTGAGTAAAGGGAAGGGAGGGCAAGGGATGACGGGCTGCTGAGAAGTGAAGTCTCTGAGAGCACCAGGGCAAGGTGGGAATAAGGTAGCAACCCCAGCCTTAATGCCTGGAGGGGGCAGCCAGAGGGCACTACAAGAATAGTGGGAGCAGGGAGACAGCAGGGAGGGAAGGAAGAAGCCAGACACAGGTATGGGAGGTAACGTCAGGAAAGCTCAACAAGTGGCTGATGGGGCTGAATTTCAGTGATTTGTCCTCTTTTGATTGGATCCAGCCCATGGTAGCTGAGTTGAGGGATTAATGAACTTAACCTAAGGTCACACGGCTAGCACAGAGCACACCTGGGTCTTGGCCCAGGTCTGTCTCACTCCTCAGCAGGCTTATAAAACCCACATACACATATTGTCTCCCAACACATACAGTTTTGGTCTGAGTTGCTCAAGACTGGAGTAGGCCTGAGTGTGCAATTGAGGGGATCTGTGGATTCCAGAGAGGCAGAAGTCAGACAAACAACGGCAGCTGAGTCCAAACCGAAGGCCCCAGTGGAAATATAAGCCAGCAGGAGATGTGCCTGCAGAGTTGGGAAGTGCTGAACTGGCGTATTGAGAAGGCAGACACCTCTGCAGGGCAATGTGGAAGAGAATATCTGCATAGTTAATTGGCACCTATTTTATGCAAGGTACCGTGCAGAGAGCATAAACATAAACTGTGGTCTTGATCTCCTTAAGACGACTAGGCTCATACCCAGAAAATACCTGTCAGACAGCGTAAAAGAGGCCTGGCACAGGGAGAGGTTACATGTTCACTAAATGAACAAGGCCCATACGACTGACTGCGGTAACAAACAGGAGTCTGGGAGCTTCAAGAGGGAGAAGGTGGATCTTATCTGGAGTGAAAATGATGGTAGGATTTGAAAGAGCAAAGAGACAGATGGGGACTAGGTGAGGCAGGGGAGAAGGGGAAAGGTAGAGAGATGAAAAGGCCAAGTTCAAAACACATTTAGAAGAGAACCACCGTAAACGCCTGGTCCAAGGTGACCCAGGTATTTCAGTGAGCTTCTTAGAGAAATGCTACCACTTAAATATAAGATCCAGAAAGGAAGGGAGCTCACCTTTCTTGTTTGCTGCTTTATCCCCAGGCCCTAGCACATAGAAAGTACTCAGTAAATATATGTTGAATGAAAGAATGCCATCCTTGGGCTCTTACACAGTGATGTCAGCTCCAGGCAAAAGAGGGATCCCAGAATTTATATTCTAAGCCAGTCTAGGCAGATGTGCCTCTAGATGTACTAGCATATTAATGAGCATGTGCTAAAAGTGGCATAAAGATACTGTATGATTATAAATAATAAGTATTTACATTATTTTCCCTCCCCCACCTCCTCCCTGAAGTCATAATGAGTAACACCTGGAGGTTAACATCAATTACTATGGAAACACTTCCTTCCTCCCCCACTGCCCGGCCATGGTCCCCAGAAAGGCTGTTTCTACTTCATGCCCAGGACAAGGTTTTCAAATAGTGAGGAGCAGCTCATAAACAGATCATGGAACCAATGTGGTGGCTCATAACCTGTATTTTAAATAATAAAGCAAACATAATCATGCATCACAAGTGAAGGGTAAATATTTTACATGAAAAGTTTGTGTGTGTGCGTGTGTGTGTGTGTGTGTGTGTAGTAGTTCACAATGTAATATGTTTTTCTCATTGTGGATCACAGTATAAATGTCTCAAAGATATCGCCATGAGAGGCGAGCAGTTCCAGTGTTAGGACCTCTAATATTCAAGCTGAATGACCCCTGTTTTACCGGCTAAATGTGACTGCCAGATGGCATTTCTCTTTGGACCGGTAAACTTGGCCCATCCTGAAACACTGAGATGTTCTGTGTAACATACCAAGTTCAGAATTAGTTCCTTCAAAGGATCCCCAGTTGCACAACACACAAACAGTCTTTTGTGGAAGAAAAAATGATTTATTTTTTCTAATTACAAAAGTAACACATACATGATGCAAGAACTTCAAAAAATACAGAAAAGCACATAGAAAAAGAAATTCACAGATAATCCCAGCATCCACAGATGACCACTTTATCATTTCATCGCTTTGTTATTCGGGGGTCCAAGTTAATTTACTAATATAACTCATACACACACATGCACACACAAACACACACACACACTATAATTTCCTTTTACAAAAAAGATGGCATTCCCTGCACATTGCTATGAGAGCTGTTACTTTTCACTTAGCAATGGCTGATAAACATTTTTTCTTGATAAGAAATACTTTTCTAGTGCAACATGATTTTTAATGGCTACATAGTATCCCATTCACAGATTTGATCCTGAGCTTCTCTGGACAAGGCACAGCCTTAAATCCTCCGCTTTGAGAAAATAAGCTTGCTGCAGAGGCACACATCTTTCCCGTGGGCCCCCTGGCTGCGTCTAGTTCTAAGTATGAGATGCTCAACTCCACACCTAAAAATAGTTTTACTTTCTATTAAATCAGAGCATGAGATTGGAGGACACTATTTTCACTATGTTTTAGAATGGCTTTACTGACATAGCCACAAGCTCACTGGTGGATTTTTAATTAATAATAAAAATGCTCAGTGGGGTTAAAAAAAATAACAATTACTGACAATGTTCCACTAATAATGCACTAATAATGCATAGCTAAAATAACCCATGCTTACTTTTGTACATATCTACTGCCTAATGCTAGATCAACTGGCACACATCTTAATATCCTCATTACTGGAACTTTGGAGGATCCTGGCACAGCACACAAGTGACAGGAACATGAGGTAAGAAAGTACAAGACTTGGGTTCTAGTCACAGCCTTGCTGCTTACTAGGAAAGTGATCTCGAACACATTACCTTTGTCAGCATCAGTGAGTTAGTTAAAGCCCTTTCTGGCTCTAACACACTTTAATAAAATATGACCAAGTGGGAGCATCATGAGTGACTGTCACATATTTAACATACAACCCCAAGTTCAAGACTAAAAAATCAGCTTTAGAGGGTTCAAGAGCCCTTTCAGTGTAGCTTCAGTTCTCCTTCTGATTCCCTGTGAGCCCTCAAGAATGCTAGGGAACTTCACCAATCTTTGACTGTCATCCTTCACACTGTGAAATTTTACAGCTTCCAGGTTAACGGCCTGGTCTATAGAAATTGCCCGGGTTCCCACTTTCTGCACACACGTGCTCATCCAAAGCGCGTGATGAGTGCCAGAAATGGTAAAATACAACTCTGGCAATTTCATACTTGTCATCATCAGTCAACTAATAAGAGCACTAAAAGAGGAATCATTTTTTGATGATCAGGTTATTTCATTTGCCTTTGCTTTCCCAATGCTTCATTACCTGGACAATTGAGAGTTATGGGCAGTTCACCCTCCCAGTTGCCCTGTCCTTTCAGATACAATATCCCTGTCACACAAATGTTCCTGGGAGTACATGCTGTATTGTCACATGGCCTTTTTCATCATCCACTGGTTTTATAACTGGAAAGTGAAAATGAAAAGCAATGCAGTTTATTTAAGAGGTTTTAGACTTGCTAAATATACATGTGTGTCCTCTGTGATTGGATGTTGAAAATCCATTAATTTCCACACAGCCACTCCTCCCCATGACTGGCATCAATCATATGGGATGAGATAAGCCTCTCTGCTTCTAGAAGGGCGGAATCACATCTGGTTGCCTTTTCTCTGTCTTTGTCCATTTCTTCAGGTTTCTTTAAAACTAATTGGAAGAGTCAACAAACACGCCTGCCAATTCCCCTTACACCCTAGGAAAGCAGCTCACCGTGCCCTTCAGACCTATTCTTGCTGTTTCTCCAAGTATTCCCTTACCTGCCTTTGTCAATTGGCATTCTCGACAAGTTCGTCATAACTTCTCAAAGTGTCAACTTTTTCTCTTTTCATTGCCCTTGTTAAAGATAATTTAAAATTAGAAAGTCATATTCCCAGCCATTTCAGAGTCAATGCTAATGTCATTTTCCTTCGCACAGAAGTCTCTTTTCCCTCTAGAGGCTCCCTGCCTTCATCCACAGCCCCCACTCCCCAGCCCCAAACAGGCATTGTTAATCTCTGCAGGCACTACTCCATTCCCCTATTTCATCCTTCTTATCTTTCCCCCAAAATACTTCACCCAGTGAAACACACTTTAGCTTGTGGTTCTCCTTCCTTCACTCCACTTCGGAGAGAAATGTCTGGGTCTAGAGACTGTAAAGTCACCTTCAGGAAAAAAGCATACAGTTGGCTGTCAATTAATCAGGATAAGACAGAAAAAATTACATCATGTGCAGCTCGGCCTCTCAGTACATGCATTTATGTTTCGGAGATCAAGAGGATTTCTTCCGTACAACCTAAAATTCATATTTATGGCTTTTGTTTGGCTATAACTAATTCCCTACCTAACTGCACAGTAGTTAATAGTCTGGAATTCTTAAAACAGTGATTACCATACTTCATAGTAGATTCAAACGTTGGTCCCTCATTTCCCCCTCCTTCTGGTTCACCTCTATTCTTGCCTGTGTATCCTTGGTAGCATTCTTTGCTTATAAAAAAAAAAAAAGTCAGATGATTTTATATTCTGTAATTTTTATTCTTATGGCTAGTGTGGCATCGATTTTAAGCCCGTTTATTTTCCCCCATTAAGCACAGACCCAAACATCACCATTCTTCTCACGTGTACAATCCCATCAAGTTTCAGAGTGTCATTTATACACAATTTTATTTCTTCTTACTTCTTTCACACACGCCTACCACTTACGTACAGCAACTTCACTACATTCATATTTCATAAACTTCATCAGTATTCAGCCAAACCCTCCCCCGAAGTAAGCTAGGTATTTTTAACACTGCACTGCCTCTTTCAGTGGTTTGAGGATCCTATACTAAGTGGCACCCTTCCTTCCATCCCAGAAGGGTTTATCTATTATGGTCTGTGCATGGACGCAGAAACTTCCTAATTGTTTCAGGAAACTTTAAGATGTTCATAATCAAGCCAGGTGCAGTAGTACATGCCTGTAGTCTCAGCTACCAAGAAGCCTGAGGCAGGAGGATCCCTTGAGCCCATCCTTTTGAGAAAAACAAACAAACAAACAAACAAAACCCTAAAAAAAAAAAAGTTCGTAATCAAAATTAAAACACCCAGTAACACTGTTAAGATGATTCTAGGCTAGGAGATTACAAATCTTCCATATCATATTTCCTACTCATTTCCATCCTCTGACACAGAGTTTCAGAGAAAATATCTGTAGTATAGAAGCTCTACCTGGGGCAGCCTGGAGTCCTCCACCACCTACAACGGTGTGTGAAACCTGTACTCTCAGCTGTCAGTGGGTGCTGCACAGGGCTCCTGAGCTGACCACCAGGGCCCCAGTTCTGTGGACAAAACTATCACCAGGAAACCACAGCACCACGCCATTGTTAATGTGCCATACTATGTAATGTGATAAGATAGTCTGTAATACTGGCATGTCAGTTAAAGCCATAAAAATATGTTACGGAAAAAAAAAAAAAAACTGTTCTTGCACCAACACAAGGGAATTGTTACCTACATCCTTTTAGCAAGAGCATGTAAGAGCTGGAGCAAAAAGCCGACCTGACTAAACTGTGAGCTATGGCACATTTATTCCTCATCATGCCCCATTCCTCTCTTCTAAGGATTTCTTTAGACAATCTCCTTGACGTCTTTGCTCCAAAAGCAAAAGAGAAATAATAATAATTGGGCTGTCACGAAAGAACACCAAAACTCCAAAGCTGAATTTCCAACACTACAATATCAAAGATAATCACAAGACAACTGCAGACTATATCATTAAGTCATGTGGGACATCCCTGAGAAAGTCAGCTTCCGATGGTGTGGTTCCAGGGATGCTTTCCATATTCATCCAGTGAAAACAGCCTGTGCTTGGAAAGAGGGTTTCCTTTGGGGCAATCGAAATATTCTTTATTGATATTCTTGAAATTATTCCTTCTAACCCTAGAGCTTCCTAACTTTCAGGATTTAAGAGCCTCATGCCAAAGATATCCCTTCATTATATCTATGGAAGAGTTAGGACTACCTGGAGTTTCTGTCTACAATTAGATGGGGGAAAACTTACATTATGTTATCCTAATACAGTAAATAACTTATTTGAAAATATAATATCCTTCCTGAATATTCAAGAATGACTTTACCGCCAGGCATGGTGGTTCACACCTGTAATCCCAGCACTTTGGGAGGCCGAGGCGGGTGGATTGCCTAAGCTCAGGAGTTTGAAACCAGCCTGGGCAACATGGTGAAATCCCGTCTCTACTAAAACACAAAAAATTAGCAGGGCATGGTGGTGCGCACCTGTAGTCCCAGGTACCTGGGAGGCTGAGGCACAAGAATTGCTTGAACCCAGGAGGCAGAGGTTGCAGTGAGCTGAGATCGTGCCACTGCACTCCCGCCTGGGAGACACAGCGAGACTCCATCTCAAAAAAAAAAAAAAAGAAAAAGAAAAAAAAGAATGACTTTACATCCTCTTTAACTCCAGAGAAAGAATTAAGAAGAGCCTAAGCTCTGGAAGAAATTTTCCTGTGAAATAAAAATCTCAATTAACTAGAATCAGCTAATTGAATTTCTATTTTGCTACTTGCAACTTAG
Source organism: Macaca thibetana thibetana (assembly GCF_024542745.1). Lineage (NCBI taxonomy): Eukaryota > Metazoa > Chordata > Mammalia > Primates > Cercopithecidae > Macaca > Macaca thibetana. The sequence continues at coordinate 145,625,541 of NC_065584.1, forward strand.
AGAACAAGGGAAGCAAATAACAAAACATACTGATATTGAGGATTTAACAAAAAAAGAAAGAAAACAATTTCCAAGTGGGGATCAAGATAGATTTCGTCCAGTCTCTGACACTGTGTCCATTTACAGTTCTATAATGTACAATTGGAATTCATACTCAGAACAGTGACCTTGTGGCACCGTAAGATTCTCAAACCTCAAAGAAAGATTCAATTACATTCCCACAGCTCTTTCTAGAGTAGGAAAGGGGACTAGTACATTTAGAAAACTTATTCAACAAGGAAAGGACAAAAAATATTTTGGGTTAATCCACTGTTAGTCAGAAAAACCAATTCATCAGTAATATTCTGGCACTCTTAGAGAAAAATCATGGTTTACTGTGTATTCATCAACACTTGAACACTGATTATCAGTTTTTTAAAAAAGCATTAATTTAAAAATGATACAACTTTATTTTAACATACAGCCTAAAAAGATGGGTGAAAAATTTAACAGCTCATTTCTAAACCAACACTTCCTACGTGAATTAGATATATATATATATAAACAAAAAAAAAACCTAAAAAATGATAGAAGAGAAAATGAGAGAATTATTCCTAAATTTTGAGCAAGGAAGACAACCTTCATATTCAGAAAAGTATTCCAAATTCTAGATGAGTATTCACTCCAACACCTGAAGGCATTTCAAAACTACTCTCCTTGTTCCCACACAATTTATCACTAATCTGGGATGAATGGGACAGAAACCTGTGAGGGAGTAGATGAGGTCTACCTCAAAGTCCCTGTATATTGGCTCATGGGGACAATGAATGTGAACAGATATGTCATAATAGGAGAAGTGTGTTTCCCACGAATTTTTTTTATTTTTTATTTGTTTTTGCACACATGGCAATCACATTACAGCTCTTTCCCCAGACACCTGGGAAATGTAGTTACGTATTTGGCTTCCACAGAAGTATAGGCTAACAAGCTCAATTCATCAAGCAGCCTGGGAAGATGAAGGGGGAAAGGAAGAGTAAACTCAGAACACGTGGCATATGCCTAAGATACTATACCACATGAACCTTTAATAACTTCCAACTCCATCTGTCCTTTCAACGTCGGACCGCAAGCTCCTAAACGCAAAAATGGGAGAAGCTGGATCTTAATTTAGAAGGGACACGTCCAAGGAAAAGAACCCATGGGCTTGTCTTACTCGAATTCCAAAGGTTAGCTCTGGACAGAGGGCAGTTTGCTTCCAAAAGTGATTCACCTGTCACTAAAAATCGTCAGAACATTTTTATCCGGAGGCACAACTATTACAATTGACATTCTCACACCTCCCTGTGTCCCACTTTAGGAGTCTAGTGTGGAACCAGGAGCGTGTGCTACAGCCCCCACCTCTGCTACCTTGAAAACAAGCTGAAGGGTCTCGTCGTTAGAGGCTTCAATGCAGGCTCCATACTTCAGTTTCAGAAGTAGAGGCACTTTCTAAAGCCAGGGACTCCTCGCAATGCCAGTAGGTACTGGAAAATTCCACCAGGTGACTAACATCAAAAGAGTCTCCTATAGATGTTTTGAGCCACTCAGGACTTGAATTCTAGATTAATAATTCAATTCTTTTTTAAGAAATAAGGGAGAAGCAACAGAAAAGGTTATCATAACGATCATCAAATGCCTTTTCTAAAATTATTATATTACATTTTTAAAGGGTATTATTATAAATGTTTCTATGAGCAATTTACCGGAAAATTAAAGTCCTTTAGTTTAAAAAATAATTATTTTATCCCTCTGGCAAAGGATTTTCTCCCAGCCAGTAACTCTTTCAAACTATGGGGCATCATTTGTTCGCTGTGGCGAGCCGGGTCCATGCGAGGGAAGTGGATCTGAGAATCAATCTCTAGAAAGGGCGCTAAATTGCTAGGTAAGAGCACCTACTAGAAAGTGAATCAGCCAAAACTGAAGGGGGCAAGAGAGGCCACGCACTTTCAAAGTCAAAGACTTATGTGGTTCTAGAAGTCCTCAGGGCTACACATAAACTACAGGCTCTGTTAACTGATTTTAAGTCAATCTAAGCTGAGCTTCCAGGGGGTTCGATCTCAACCCAACTGAGCTTTTCACTGTTAATCCCATCTTTTGGTTTCGATTTTTCCCTTAGGTCTGCCGGCCCTAAAAGCCTTCAACCTTCAGCACTGGTGTTCCAAACCAACTGCGTGGTACACAGCCCTGTGCAGATAACTTTAGTGAAGTAAAATACGTAAGCTTCCGGCATGCACATATAATAACGAGATTCTGAAAAAGGGTTTTTAACAACAGTTATGTCACGAGGCTCATGGCTCCCTGAAGTCCCTGAAAGCCTTGTTAAATTAAAGATTCGCTGCTGTTTTTTTCCGCTTCATTCCTACTTCTCATGTTGCTTCCTGCCTTTCTTTTTTCTCTTTCATTGTGTTGTAAAGATGGAACTGAATGACACCGGCCATCATTAATACCACCTAGAAAATGGAAGAGTTTCATTAAAACTGCTGACATTCCCAGCAGTTTTATGGACAGGGGAAGGTCGTCTTTCAGATCATAAAGTCACACATCTGATTTGGTAAGCTCAGGCAATAAAGGTACACAGTGCATTCACACTTGGGTTCCCAACAGGGAGGAATTCAACAGTAGCCTCAAGTCTACCTAGGTAATGTCTCATGAGGTCACTGCAATGTCATGAGAATCCAGACCACAATTTCTGTGAACTTCAAACACCGACTGGCTAGAAGCTAAACCTGCTACCCTTTGGAAAGCATCTCCCAAATCAGAAAGTTTCCCATTTCACCCAATGCCAAGAACTCCAGTCAACCCTCCTGGAGGTTGAAAATGCTAATTATAAGGTGACGATGTTTGCTTTTCCTTTCTAGTTGTGTGCCTTTATGTTTTAAGTATTTAAAAGGCGTAATCACCTAGTGTGTAGGTTAATTTCTTTCCGATATTGTAATTTATGCAACATTAATACTGGATGCCAGCTCCAATTTTCTTACTGCTTACACTCTGGGAGCCGACTTGCATATTCTGCCAACTCCATTACATCATCTGAAAACCCAAACATTTCCCATTTTCAAATCACTCTCAACTACCAGGCATACTTACACATTCTCTCTTTTTCTCCCTAGCTCACACACACAAAGATTGGTACCCCTGAGGAGCAGATGCTACATCTGAGGTTAAAGTCTGCAAATGCACATAATTTCTGGAAGCTATTACTACTGCTGTGTTAGCTAAAGGATGCCTCCATCTCTGACCTTCCTTTTTCCATTCAGACTGTTATATAACCTAGTGCCTGCGTGCAGGATGTGAGTTGAGTGTTTGGGCCTTACCACCCCCCTCCCATTAAATCTTCCAGGAGGGATAGACAGAGGCTGCTTCAAAGAATGAGTTGGGGTGGGCGCACAGAGTGGGGGGAAGGGGATATGGGTCAGCAGGCCAACTGTGCAAGATGCATCCCACTCCTACTATGCCCCTCTCCTCTTTTTGCTGAGCCTAAGGGGGCTGGTGGCACTGAATGCCCCAGCGTTACATAATTTGCAAGAACAGCAAGTTACGGATTTGCTAGTCGGTTCTGCAGCCTGCCACCCTGATCGCTTGCAAGAACACCTTCTGGCAAGAATGACACCTGAAGATGTTAATAACACACGGTGTGGGGGGTGGGGGTCAAGAAGGAGAAGGGTGGCAGCACAAACCAAAAATTAGCGCAGCTTCCTAAATACTATGTCCCCCCCAATTCAAAAAAAAAAAAAAAAAAAAGCCCCAGAAACACATGAAGGGGATTTTCTCCAGTGTTTCTGATTAACCCTGTTACATAACCCGCTCGCATTCCAAATCCACCGTCTCAGGGTCTAAATATACTCTTTGCAGCCAAAAGCTCCCCGCACACAAACTCACCGAGCTAGCGGCAGGTCCGGGCCCCCAGCCCCTATCCCCTTCCCTTTTGTCCCAGCCCTCGCTGCCCCCCTCCCGCTGAAACCGCGGTTCGGCGCGGTCACTCTTTGGAAATCGCCTTTAATTAAATGTTTTTCGCGTGTGTCATCCTGATGGCTTTTACTGTACTCGAATTCCGTGAATGGGAAAGCGCCTGGACAGGGGGTGTGGCTAAGGTGGGGGGTGGGGGGATACTGTAAAACAGCCAGCACATGATCAGCCATATTCCTACCTCCAACTATAACATCGAGAGGAAGGGAGCAGTTCCTGAGGCCCCCATTCGCCTCTACCCAGCCCTCCCCAACCGCCGCCAGAAGCCGAGTGGAAGAGGAGGGGGCGCGCTGGGCCGGTGCCCAAGCCGGGGCTGGAGAAATCCTCTCCGTCTCCAGCTCCGGGCGGCTCGCGCGAGCCCGCTTCCTCCGGAGTGACAGGCGTGATTTATACATTATTTACAACAGTAATTAAAGCTGTAGCTTCCTCCTGTTCTTTGCAAACTCCAGGCGCATTCAAATAAATAATCCCCCACTCCCGAGAAAAATCCACATCAGGTTCCAATACCTTTAAGAAAGAGTGAGCTTTCCTCAACAGCTTACTTTAGGAAAGGAGGGAGCAACTGAGTCCCCCCCCATCCCCCCCACACAAGCACACACAGACCAAACACCAAAATGAAGAGTAAAAATCGCCAGGGGAGGAGAAAACATCGCTTGCACTATCCAACCAGCATGCAACTTGCACTGACCATCCCCAGGTTCCTGCAGAAACGCTTGGAACCTCCGAGAGGGAAGGATTCCCAGAGCAGAAATAAGTTTGGGTGCTTGCTTGCTTTTGTAGACGCTCCCTCCGAATGCGCGTGGAGCGCCCCACAGGACCGCCGCCCTCTGCGCGTTGGCGCGCACACGCCCCCCGCCAGCTTGGGCGCCGGGCTCCGAACCCCCCGCCTGCAAACTTGCGCATCTCCCCTCGCCGCGCCCGACAGACAACTTGGCGAACAGCTCGCTCGCCCGCACCCCGCTTCCTTCGGCCCTTCCTTCAAATCCCAAACGCACCGCTGTGCTCCAGAGAAGGTGTCCACGTCGCCCCCAGACCCCGGAGCGCCCCCTCTCCACCCCCGGGGCTTCCCAGGTCGCTCACTCCTCCCGCCCCCCGCCTAGATCTGAGAGGGACCGAAAACACACCCCCGACTCCGGCAGCCGGGGCCGAAACTGTCAAGAGCAGAAAAGGTAAAGCGGAAGGAGGGTGGCCATAAACAGATTTTTTTTGCCCCTTCTTAAAAGGACACTGCCGCTTTAAAAGTTTCTTTCACGGGCCCCCACTCCCCGCATCTCCGTATTTTAGGGGAGCGTATTTAATTAAGGCAACGCAGCTTTCCTCCTGTGTTGGCAGAAAAATCAAAGCCGGGGGGGTGAGCCCACCGGCTGTCAACCTTCCCGCCGCCTCCCCCGCCCCCCTCTGCTCCCGCAAGCCGAGAACGGGCTGCAAAAGTTTGCAACATTTCTGGGGGGCGGAGGGGGGAGGGGAGGGGGGTCCTCCGGGCTCTGGGCGCCGCCGCAGGCTCGCGCGCGGCCGCCGGACCCCGCGCCCCGGGCGCCCGCTCCCGGCCGCCCCCCGCTCCGCGCCCGGGCTCCCGCCGCCCCCTCCCCAGCCCCTCTCCAGCCTCCTACCTCTGCTGGTGCTGGAATAGCTCTGTCTGCGCACCGGGGCAGGCGGCTCGCTCTTGCGGGCGGATTCCTGGTTCAGCGGGGTCTCCCTGGAGCCGGCGGCCGCGTCCGCGCCGCTGCTGCCTGGCTCGCTGGCGGCGGGGTCGGGGGCTGCCGGAGCTGACTCCATGTTTTTTCCCAATGTAGAGATCGCTGGAGATGGCGAGCTCCGAGACTCCCTCTATCTTCTGTTTTCAGAGCAACTCTATGGTACCAAAAAAAAAAAAAAAAAAAAAAAAAAAAAAGGAGAAGGCGACCGGCGAGAGCAGGAGGGAGAGAGCAGGCGGCGGCAGGCGGGCGAGCGAGAGCGCGAGGGAGCGCGCGGAGTGTCTGGGTGGACGTGTGTGTGCGCCCGAGAGGGGACAAGAGGCGGGTCTGGCCACAGGCAGCGCTAGCGAGAGCTTCTCCAGCCGGCCCCCACACCCACATTCCCCACCCTCCAGACCCCAGACCGAGAGCCACAGACTGGCTGCCAATTTTGGGAGGTGGGGAAAATAGGGGAGGAGGAGAGCAGAGCCTCCCGCGCCCCAATCCTCCCCTCTCCCCTGCCCATGGACAGAAATTAAAATCGGTGAGATGATTCCGTGCCTACTTCTGAGACTCTCTCGGGAACAGAACTCGTCCCCATCCGTTGCCAGCCTGGGAAGAGACAAATCCGATTGTCCACGTGGGAAATCGCAGGTAGCCCCCTGCCAGCCCTGCCCGGGGCTGAGGAGAAACTAAAAAGGAATTAGAACGGGGCTGACATCCCAAGGAAGGCGGAGGATGGGAGGACGTGGCACTTTACTTTGGGATGGGACGGCCAGTGGGTTTCCAATCTTGGTTAGAGACATCTGTGTCTAAAACAGATTTTGTGAGTCTAGAAGCGCCATGGACAGTCAGTTTCTGGCATGGTTGAAAGAGGTCGCTTTCAGCTCCTTTGCTGTTTGTCAGCGAAGGACCCAGAAACCATTTGGCAGGGCATTTTCTACTGAAGAAAACTTTGGCCTGTTTGGTCGATGACTGTCTAAGCTGGATGAAACATGCCACGCTGCATCTAACTCAAGCATGGCTGCTAATTGTCAATTCTCACTGGTACTTTTGCTATTAAATGTACAGTCTCATCCATAAAAGGTAGATATACTGGAGAGGCATTACTAATGCCCGGATAACATTCAGATAATTAACAACTCCAAATAATTCACATTATTGTGGGCATCATTCTACACCCTCCTCCCACTGAAATACACTCATCCCCTCCTAAAACTCCAGGAAAGCTGAGAATTGCGTCATTGTTACCTTGACCCCAAACTCCAAGATGAAGGAACAATAAATTGAAAGAATGGAAAATATTCCAATGGTAGTAGCCTGATTTCTCTGCCTTCATACTCAATCTACCACTTTCTTTTGCCTGCGAAGACACTGTGGAAATATGCCCCACCTTCCTTTCAAAAGGATCCAAAATTTTGACAGTAAATAATACTATTATAGGCCAGAAGGTGGCATAAATATGTATGTTTAAGAGCGTGGGGTAGGGGGAGGAAATTGGGGGACATTTTTCTTTTGCTGACTTCCTGGTTTGGAAAACTGCTTTAAAAAAATAATAAGTGGGGGACACCCAGTTAGTTAATCCTTAAGAGGAACCTCCATATGCCAGATTTCACACACAGTTTGTGTTACTGTTACTGAACTTGATCTTATTTCAAATACACAATGCCCTTTGCCATGGTCTGTGTATTAATCAGCAAAACCTGTGGTCCACTCTTCGGGGTGATATAAATGAGATGTGAACAGTCCTGATACCTTAATCCTGTCTCTGCAAGGATCCCTGGTTTTAGCCTGTCTGTTGGCGCCTACAAACAATGCATAATTGTTTCCTCCATGCCAAATCAGTTGTGTGGGTTTCCCCATACGTCAAAGGACGGATTTCCAGCGCAGCTTTCACACCATTTACCATTGGTTAGCCTGTTAGTAATGTTCTTGATGCAACTGACCTAGCGTGTTACACTTGACTTTTCTAAGGAAACAAATATATCAAAGTGTACAGTTTAAGAAACAACTTCCTTTGGGACAATGAGCATCTCAGAATACATCGACTGCCTCATGTTTATTTTAGAATACTTTTAAAAATATTCATCACATTAAATTTCACCAATAATTCTATTTGGGATGCAAGTGACTTGAAAAGTATCCCTGGTTTCCTTTTAGGTACCAGTAGCAACTTGTTAACGTTTTTGATTAAGTCTGTTCCCCTTGGACCTTTAATGAGTTTCTTACTATTCTCCTTTAACTAAGGTGATATTTAGTCACCCTGAAAAGACCATCTAGAAAATGGTCGTAATGACCTGAATCAATTAAGATAGACTCTATATTCCCTTCAGAAAAAAGATCCCAGCTCCAAAAAGCCATTTTTCCTAACTCTCTAAGACAATTACTGCTTCTGCAATTTAAAACAATTGGGAACTCAAGTGCTTTCCCCAAGGGAAAAAATAAAAGTGAGTTAGATACATTCCTTGACTGTCAATCACTGTGACTAAAGTGTAAATTACCTGGATTGGGGAAGCATTTGAAACCTGAAAAGCACAGTGATTAGGTTTATATTTCTTTCCCTCCCTCATGCTCCCTTCCAGATTACTAATTAAGGCTTTCCAATTTTCCAAATATTTGGAGAGATGGGAGCCTTCCTTAGACTCTGCTCATCGACAAAGGGCAACAGTGTTTGCTTAAAAATGGTTATGTTACTTTGCACCACTGAGTTCTCTGAAAATGGCTTAGAAAAGCTATGCTTGTGGAAGAGATCAGCCTAAATTCAGTTTTTTTGTAACTCCTCTTTGCAACACCATGGGGATCCCCTTACCTCCTTGCCAATCCCAGGCTCTTCTCCTGATGGTAACATTACTTTTCTCCTACTCTAAGGTAATTGCTAGGAACCTCAAAGTTAACTTTGACTCCTCTCTTTTGCACCTGCCCCTAGCTTTCCATGTCCTAACATGCTTGCCAAGTGCTATAAATTCTACCTACATGACATATGCCCCTCCTTTCTGCAGCCATCCGTGCAGTTCCAGACATTATTGCTCACCTAAACCATCTCAGTAACCTCTTAAATAACTGGCCTTCGGTCTTATAACCATTCTAATCCATTCCAGATAGTACTGCCAAGTTAATTACCCTGAACTACAGCTCTCATTTCCCACCATGTCACTCCCCTACTTACAAGACTTTAATGGCTCCCCATTGCCCATGCAATTAACAACTAACTAGTCAAGGCGGTATTGAAGGCTCTACCTCCCTATCACTGCACTCCTGTACCAAGGATGGCAAGTTGATCTCATCATGTGGAAAGGTGTGGGCTGTGATTGATTTATGTTATCTCCCATGGGTGGAGGATAGGGAGTGTGACACTCCTGGCAGGAGTTTGTCAAACTGTCTTACATCCTTATGTAATCTCCACAATCCATGTGCAGTACTCAGGCCAGGCCACATGCTGCTGCCTGCTCCCCCTCCTTCTCCTAGTCCATGATACATAGATAGTTGCCTCTGCCTCTTCTCCCTAAAGGCCCTCCCTGCATTCTCTGTTTACTGAAATCTACCTTCCTTTCAAAGTTCATTCTAAATGACAGCTCCTCTTTGGAGCCTTCCCTGATTTACCCCAAACCAAATATTTGAACTGTCTTAGTGCTTTGCACCCCTCCTAAGGCATTTGGTATGCTCCATCTACCTTGTATTGTGGTTGTTTGAACATTTGCTTTATCCTCCCTGCTGGAAGACATGCTCTTTAAAAACAGGCACTATGCCTTTGCACATAGTAGGCATTCATTAGAGTTACTGGATTTGGGGAATGCAGTTGATGAAGTCATCATAAAGTAGCATGTCCACGCGGTGATTCCATTACCCAGCGAGAATGAAAACCTAAGCATTTCAACTTTCAATCACTTGAAATAAGCCTTTCCTTCTTGGATAAAAGATTCATCGGCATGTATGTGCTGTTAAAATTTATATATGCAAAAAAAGTTGACAGTTATTTTCTTGCATTTCTTGAGAGGGAGAGATGGGAAATGATGGAAATATATAGTAGAATTTCCTTGGGAGTACGGAGCTTTCTACAACATGCACAAGAACAAAGAAGACAGAAAATTAAAACTGAGTGCCCAGACAACAAGTTTTTCTTCTTTCAAGAAATCATCCAGAAGCCGAAGCTGGGCTATGTGCTGAAAATAGAAGAAACATAAATGAAAATGCAGCACTGCTCTTGGACATGGGAGGGGCTCCATCTCACTGCTTGTCATTAAGTTATCCCTCAACTGGTAAAGGCCAGGGTAAGAAGGAGCCAGAGAATCAATGATGTAAGCCTGATGTCCTCCTGGCTGGTAACAGGAGAGCCAGACTTGCCAGACACGAGGAAATAAAGATGAAGATTGAAACATGCAGTGTCCACCCTGGATGATCCACTCCACCCATGCCCATTTTATAGGTGAGGAAATGAAAATGTAGAGAAGAAAAGTGACTTGCCCAAGGCCACACAACTAATCAGTGGCATGATGTGACGGCTGCAAACTGCCTGAATTCAATGCCCAACTCTGCCACGTGCTGGCAATGTCACGGGAATGTCAAGGGAAAGTCACTAACCATTTCTATACCTATATTTCCTCATCCATAGATGAACATTGTTGGGGTTAGATGAGATGATCCTTCTGAAATCTTGGCACTCAGAATTCTGCTATTATCATTATGCATCTTGCAAGATGTTATAAAATTCTGTATGAAACGGCACTGTCCAGTACTAGTCATTAGCCGAATGTATCTATTGATTTCTTAAAATGCGGTGAGTTCAAATTGAGATGTGTGATAACTGTTAAAATCCACATTGAATTTCAAAGACTTAATACAAAAATATAACGTGTCTCATTAATACTTTTTATTGATTGCATGTAAAAATGATCATAGTTTGGACATACTGGGTTAAGTGAAATATTTAAATTAATTTAATCTCTTTTAACTTTTTAAAATCTAACTACTAGAAAATTTAAAATTACTTTGTGGTTGACATTATTGTCTATTGGAAAATGCTGGTGTGGACCATCTCCAGCTCGTAGTAGGTATTCTAACAATTTAATAAGAGTAATTTCTAGGGCTCAGCTGGGGGTCAAGAGGTAGCATCCAGCTGGGCACTGTGCCTCACGCTATAATCCCAGCACTTTGGGAGACCAAGGCAAGCAGATCACTGGAACCCAGGAGTTTGAGACCAGCCTGGGCAACATGATAAAACCCCCTCTTTACCAAAAAAATACAAAAATTTAGCCAGGTGTGGTGGTACACACCTGTAGTCCTGGCTACTAGGGAGGCTAAGGTGGGAGGATCACTAGAGCCTGAGAAGCCAAGGTTGCAGTGAGCCGTGATGATTGTGCCACTAAATTCCAGCCTGCGCAACAAAGTGAGACCTGTCTCAAAAAAAAAAAAAAAAAAGTTAGCATCCGTCTTGTCATTTCACAAAATTTTAATTTTGCTGCTGCTATTTGCAGGGCATTACGCTGGATGCTAAGGAAAACAGAGACAAAGGTATTGTGTCTTGTAGGAAAGGTAAGATGTGCACATGAAAACTAAGTGGAATTGTATACCTCTGTTAAAATCCTTTAGGGATGAGGCTTACAATGCCCTAGAGACCTCCATAAAGCAGCTAATAATCTTTCCAGGTCATGAAGTATTTGCTGTCCTGGGCAGCAAATGTTCCTTTTGATAACTTCTAGAACTAGGGCTAAGGAATTTGAGAAGAGAAAGGCATTTGACAAGTGGCAAATGCCAGGGGACATGAGGAACAGTTCTTCTGTAGCCCAGTGTTTCCAGCAGCTTCACCTGAACTTCACCTGGGTGAGATGAAGGTATGTTGTATTGGCCTTAGCATCCTTCATAGACCCATTGTGACCCCATCGAGATTAAGTTCACTAATATCTCTGGCTGGCTTTGGAAAACACGAGGGTAAATAAGGCTGGATTGTAAGCTCCTTGAGGTCAGGGACCTTGTCTCACTTGTTCACCTGTGCATCCCCGGTACAAAACACTGTGTCTAATACATGATAAATGCAATATTTGTTGACAGATTGATGGAATAATGAGGTAGGGTCAAAAAAAAAAAAAGAAAACTTAATAAATCAACAAATAATGGAGTACGATTGATTGAATACCCACTAAGTTCTAGAAACTTTCTCATGTCTCATACGTATTTTATAAATTACGTTCTTCCACTTTGCCATAAAGCAATTAACTTATTTTCGCTAAGATTGCATTTTTCCAGCTATAAAATGTACATGATGACTTTTTAAACCACTTACATCACAGTGATGTCGGTGAGGGGCAGATAAGATAACATAGATGAAAATGATTTGGAAATTCTAGAGTAGTCCACCCAATAGAACCATTTATGTGTTCAAAGTGATTATCACGCCAGTGTGGCTATTGAGTACTTAAGACACAACTAGTATGAGTGAGGAACTGGAATTTTTCCCCTTTAAATAGACTATTTTTAGAGCAGTTTTGGGCTCACAGAAAAAGTGAGCAGAAAGTAGAGAAATATCCCATATGTTGCCTATCCCAGCACAGGCACAGGCCCTGTCATTGTCAACATCCCGCATCAAAGGGTACATTTATTACAATTGATGAACCTACATTGACACATCATAATCACTCAAAGTCCATAGTTTACATTAGGGTTCACTCTTGGTATTGTTCATTCTCTGGATTTTGACAAATGTAAAATGACATGCATCCACCATGATAGTATCATAGAAGGTAGTTTCATTGCCCTGAAAGTCCTCTGTATTCTGCCTATTCATCTCTCCCTTTCCCCAACCCTGGGCAACCATTGATCTTTTTACTGTCTCCGAAGTTTTCCCTTTTCCAAAATGGCATGTAGTTGGACTCAGTCTATAGCCTTTTCAGATTGGCTTCTTCACTTAGTAATGTGCATTTAAGGTTTCTCCATGTCTTTTTGTGGCGTGGTAGCTCATTTCCTTTTAGCACTAAATAATAATCCATTATTTAGATGTACCACGGTTTATCCATTCACTTACTGAAGGACATCTGGGTTGCTTCCAAGTCTTGGCAATAATAAATGAAGCTGCTATAAACATGCATGTGCAGGTTTTTGTTTGAACATAAGTTTTCAACTCCTTTGGGTCATTACTAAGAAGCACAATTGCTGGACTGTATGTAAGAGTATGTTTAGTTTTGCAGGAAACAGCCAAACTGTCTTACAAGGTGGCTGTACCATTCTGCAGTCCCACTAGCAATGAATGAGATTTTCTGTTGCTCCATATCCTCACCAGCATTTAGTGTTGTCAATGTTCTGGATTTTTGCCATTCTAATATTCATATGAACAGTATCTCATTTTTGTTTTAATTTGCTTTTCCCTATTGACATAAGATGTACAACATATTTTCATATGCTTGTTTGCTATCTGTGTATCTTCTTTGGTGAGGGGTCTGTTCAGATCTTTGGCCTTTTTTTCACGATTTGGTTTTTTTTTTTGTTTTTTTTTTTTTTTTTGTTTTTTTGTTTTTATTGTTGAGTTTTAAGAGTTCTTTGGCTATTCTGGAGAGCAGGCTTTATCAGATGTGACTTTCCAAATATTTTCTCCCAGTCGGTGCTAGGCTTCTCACTCTCTTAACACTCTTTCACAGGAGAGAAGTTTTTAAATTTTAATGAAGATCAGCTTATCAATGATTCCTTTCCTCAACTGTGCCTTTGGTGTATGTTTTGAAGGCATCTAGATTTTCTCCTATGCTGTCTTTTGTTGTTGTTGTTTTGTTTTTGTTTTTGTTTTGAGACGGAGTTTCGCTCTTGTTGGCCAGGCTGGAGTGCGGTGGTATGATCTCGGCTCACCGCAACCTCCGCCTTCCAGATTCAAGCAATTCTCCTGCCTCAGCCTCCTGAGTAGCTGGAATTACAAGTGCCTGCCACCATGCCTGGCTAATTTTGTATTTTTAGTAGTGACAGGGTTTCTCCATGTTGGTCAGGCTGGTCTCAAACTCCCGACCTCAGGTGATCCACCTGCCTTGGCCTCCCAAAGTGCTGGGATTATAGGCGTGAGCCACCGCGCCCAGCCTCCTATGCTGTCTTTTAAGAGTTTTATAAGGCCGGGCGCGGTGGCTCAAGCCTGTAATCCCAGTACTTTGGGAGGCCGAGGCGGGTGGATCACGAAGTCAGGAGATCGAGACCATCCTGGCTAACATGGTGAAACCCCGTCTCTACTAAAAATACAAAAAACTAGCCGGGCGTGGTGGCGGGCACCTGTAGTCCCAGCTACTTGGAGGCTGAGGCAGGAGAATGGCGTAAACCCGGGAGGCGGAGCTTGCAGTGAGCCGAGATCGGGCCACTGCACTCCAGCCTGGGTGACACAGCAAGACTCCGTCTCAAAAAAAAAAAAAAAAAAAAAAGAGTTTTATAGTTTTACATTTTACATTTAAGTATACAATCCATTTTGAGTTAATTTTTGTGAAAGGTATATGGTCTGTGTCTAGATGCACTACTTTGCATTGGGATGTCCAGTTGTTCCAGCACCATTTGTTGAAATGACTATCTTTTCCCCAATGTATTGCCTTTGCTCTTTTTCAAAGATCTGTTGACTATATTTATGTGTATCCATTTTGGAGCTGTCTATTCTGTTCCATCGATCTATTTGTCTATTATTTTAGAAATACCATACTGTCTTGATTAGTACAGCTTGGAACTGAATTTTTAATTTCATTTAACTTCAATGAACTTAACATTAAATAGCCACACGTGGCCACTGGTCACTGCATTTGACAATGCAGACTGTTAATGTTAAGTTTTACTCTTTTGACTTCCTAAGCCCATCCTCACATGATTACTGATTCATAGATTTTAGGATCTATAAATATTTATTTTGTATCTGCTATGTGAAAGACCTATAGGACATTCTAAGATGAATCAGATAGATTGTACATCCTTTATGAAAAGCTCAGACAAGTTCATAAGCACCTGTACTTTGCCATAGAATGGGTTCAGGGTCTTAGAAAAAGCAGCCAATTTTTCTTGTTGGAGAAATCAAAGAAGGTTTCCTTGCAAAGGAGGCATCTCATGAGTTGTTTTTGCTGGATTCAGGACTAATGATACAAATTTGGGAAGTGGTTATGGGAGTAGATGAACTTTTTGCAAAGAGAGTTGAGGTTGCTGACTCCATTTGTGTTCTCCAGGTGGACCTATTCTTAATGTTGCACACGAACACGTTTTCATTAAGGAAATGCATAAGAATCTTCTCTGTCAAGGCAATGTGCCACATGGAATCTATCTCACACGCACATAATTTTTCACCTTATATTGGTGGTTTTCAAAGTGTGGTCTGCAGACCAGCAGCATCAGCGTCACCTGGTGGACTTACTAGAGATGCAGATTCTCAGGCCTCAACCAGACTTAGCTTAGTTAAAAACTCTGGGGGTGGGGTCCAGCAATCTGCTGTCACGAGTCATCCTGGTGATTCTGATGCACACTCAAGTTTGAGAATAACTGTCTTATATTCAAGACACCTGATTAATAAATGCACTTATATGAATGCCATAAATCCTAAAAGAGGGCTCTTCTGAGAGATGAGACCTATGCTTCTGTGGGCCTAACAATCATTTGACTTATTATTGCAGCACAATCACAAAATTCCCAGCACCATAGAAGAAACCCTGTCATAACTAAGGCTATGTATGTCTGATCATTTTGGTAGTAGTTATGTAGAGAGGTCTGCTTCTCTGTTTCTCCACAAAAACTTGGAGAGAGCTTAAATTTGAAAATTAAAAAAAAAAAAGAAAGAAAGAAAGGAAAAGGAAAAAAAAAAAGCTGTCAAACTAGCCTGGGGCACTGATGATTCAGAATGCCAGTTCTGCCCTGGTGAAGATAGATATTTAGATGGCAGCCCTGTGTGAAACTGAGTAAGAAATCAGCAGGAAATATTTTCTGCTTAACAGATCAGAAGGGTGACAAAGACAGTAGCCCTGTTCCAAAAAGCTACATCATGGCAGGCATCATGGGTCAAATCAAACCTTCCTTTAGAAAAAGTTATAAGTTGTCTTTTTCTCTCACAGAAGAAGAAACGTTCAATTATCCAAAATGTTGGCCATCTCACTAAATAATCTTTTTCTTATTTTAGGTATGTCAGTTAACTCTTGCACAAAAATACTGCCTAGCAAACCACCCCCAAACTCAGTGGCTTACAGCAATAACACTTCCTTCTCATTCTTATGTCTATGGGCAGGCTAGGGTTCAGCTAGATTTGGCTCTAGGCTGGTAATTGGGTTTGGTTCTGCTGTATGTGTCTCTTCCTAGGACAGTGGTTGACTGAAGCATGCTCTTCTCCTGGCAAAAAGCAGGTGCACGTAAGAGCAAGCCCATCCGCCAAGCAGCTGTCGAGTCTTAGCACACATCACATTTATGAACATTCCATTGGCCAAAACAAACCACATGGCCAAATCCACAGTCAAAATGTGGGGAAATATCTTCTGCCCACCAAGAGATTATAGCAAGGGTGTCACTGTGTAGCCCTAATACAGGGGAGTGAACAATTGAGGCCATTTGGTCACCCAGGACGGTTTACCGCTAAATCAGAGGTTCTCAAGCTTCGCTGCACATTGTAATCACTTGGGGAGCTTTACAAAGTTCTGGTGCCTGGGTCCCACCCCCAGAGATTGTGGCTTATTTGGTTTGGGGTGCAGCCCAGACTGAGAGTAGCAAAAGCTCCCCAGGTAGTTGGAATGAGCAGCCAAGTCTGAGAACCACTAGTGTTAAACGAAATGCTATTGATTAAACAAATGTAATTTTGACTACTGCTTTGGGAAGGACCCTTTCCCATTCATTTTGGGAACTCCCCATCTTTTAAAACCTTTTACAATTAAAGCACGTTACTGTGTTAGATGCAATTTCAGTTCCCTCCAGTAAGCAGCCTCGGGTCAGATTCATAAAAGGGTATCATCAGAGATTTTCTTAATGTTGAAGTCTAATGAATTGCTGGTGATTCTGTTTGTTACTTACCTATCGTTAAAGTGAAAACACTGGTGTGGGTGCTAATTGCTGTCTACATTGCTGAGGAAGCCTTGTACGGGGGTGGAGCATCTTGCTGTATCATTAGAAGTTAGGATCTACCTTCTCAAGGCATAGGACACTTGTTCAGATAACATACATTTTATTTTGCTTTTCATTTATTTTTGTATTTTCCAAATGTAAATACATTGAGAAAGATTTCCTTTTTCGGGTGACTTCTGGCATTCAAAATTCTATAAATACATGGAAGTTGTAAAGGGTCTTATAAAGGTTTTGAGGACCTTATAAAGATATCTTCTAAGGTTTTGTTTATTTTATTTTTGCCATGCATTTTGGAAAGCGATTGATGGAGCTGATTCCAGTTGGCCCCCTCATCGTTTATAAGCCATGTTTCTTCCCACAGGAGATTTTACCACGTAAGGGTCTCTGTATATTTTTAGTCTTAAAAAGTTTCATGTCATTTATTCCATCACTAATTTTATTTCACAGTTTTCTGTTTGCGATATTTTTAAGTTTCTTTATGACACTGTAAAAATAAAAATATTGCATCATACCCCCTTTTCTGACTTTTTTTCCCTCTGTGTCAGGAAAACAGTATTTTAAGGACCAATCTATGTTTTAGAAAATCCTTCATATCTTTCATGGATCTTCTAGATATAGTGATCAAGCAAAACATCCTCCCACAATTTCCCAATATGATGTCTGGCTCATAGAGAGCTCATTTGTTGGAAAAAGAAGAAGATAAATCATCACTCTGCATATTATTTCACCCCTCAATTGATTGCTGGCTGTCAGGATGCTTGAGATTTTGGATAACCAATCAAATTATTAATTCTTGGATGAAATTCCATAATGCTTTGGCTAATTATTGATGCATATGCAGATTAGGGGGAGCTCTGTGTAGAGCAACAAAAATGTCAGTGTCTAAGAAGAAGAGAAAAAGATACATCTGCCCTGCACATGAGTCACTGGGAACATATTGGATACATTTATCAAAGCAGGAAGCATTATAGAGTCAATAACATTTCACTTTGACACTTCACATCCAAAAGTTAGATCCACAAATATTTTCTTCCTGGGGACATGATGTCATAATAAAGAAAATAAAGCCTTGGGACTACACAGCTGTTACCCTTCATATTTATTCCTTGATGACATGCCTTACCAAAAAACACATCATCAGGCACCAACTACCTTTTTATCGCAGGGGGCTGAAGGCAGGTGTCCTAGAACCGCTGCCAAAAAGCTGTGTGACTTTGGAGAAGTTGCTGAACATCTCTGAGTTTCAGGGTTTTTTTTTTTTTTTTCCATCTGATAGATTAAATGGTTTCCAACCACCTCCTTGCAGTTCATTTTAATTGCCTAAAGAATACTTGGCACTACAAAAGACACAGTGTTGGAGGGAGCTGTGTTTCAACAGATGGATAAAAGCAGATGTTCAATATGGAAGATGTTATGGACGGAATGTTCTGGTGCTGAAGACATTCATTAAACCGATACATAACACTAGACACTCGGAGAATAGACAGGGTCCTTAAGTGACAGGAGGAAACCAGTGAGGTCAGTGAGGAATTGACCAAAGTCACTCACAGAGTTGGTAACTGAATGAAAGGACCCGGAACTCAAAACTCCCCATTAGTGCCCTTTGCTCTGCCCCAGGCAGCATCTTTGGCCCAAGTTCAGCAGCCTTGAGATTTACTGGCAGCTCTCACTGTTTGGCTGCCGAAAGGGCACTTTAATTTACCCTTTGTTTTAGTGTGAGCAAAGGGATCTTTGAGGGCAGACACAGCCTACCAGATTGGAGATAAAATCATCCCGTTGAATGTGGACCAAAGTATGGCCAGTCTTTCAAGTTCACCGTCAGCCGCACTGCAACCAAATGATCGTATGAGGTCAGCAATCAGTCCTAGTCTTAACCGAGTGTTCAGGCTGGATTTGAGTTAATTTGATTGTACTTCCTTGATCTATTTGGGCATATGGTGCCACTTTTCAGTCTCAGGGGTGCCCTAACACTGCCTCCAGAGGAGATGTGGTTAAGACTTGGAACCCCTGCCTTCACACTTGGGCTTGGGCCTGGGGGGGATATGTCAGCGTGCCTTGAAACATACTAGGGTTGTTACTTGCATTATCACGTGGAATCCTCAGTGCTAAGAACTGAGTGGTGGAATCCTTGCTTGGCAAAGAAACAGCCCAGATGTATTAAGGGGTTTGACCAAAGCTCTGTGGTTAATATTCGACGAACGTAGGCTGTCAACCTAGGTCTGTCGAGTTCCAGTGCCCATGTTCTTTCCACAACACATTTTCTCTCTAATGCAAAAGTAATCAAATGAAAATAAAAGATTAGGCTGAAATCTCAGGCTAGGGAAAAGAAAAGGGGGAAAAAAAGATGAGTTAGTGAAAATAAATAAGAATTTTAAAACCAGGGTCCAAATTCCATGTCCTTCTTCTTGATCATCATCCCACCCTCTTCAGCACATACTAGATATTGTTATACAACTAATGACTATTGGCCACTCACCCTCAGTGCTTTTTACTCGTTTCCTGTACTTTACAAATATTTCCTACATGGCCATGCAATGAGGCAGCTACTGTTATCACTCGTGGTGTAGTCGAGGAAACTGGAACACAAGGAGAAGAAAAATAGCATGAGCAAAATTATGCAACTCATGGTGGTAGAGCTGATGTGTGCTATCACCCCCTCCCCATTTCAGACTGACACCAGGTTTGCCCTTGACCACTCAATGTACCTGCCAAATGGTTTAGAGTTCCCAGATAAATCACTTTCCCTCCCTGGACAGATCTTCCTTGTTAATCAAACAAGGAGGCTAGACTAGATTCGTAAGGTCCTTTCCAAACCTGTCATTTGTTAAATTTGTGTAGGACAAAAAGACTAACAAAGATATATGATTAAGAAGAAACTAGAGTAAGAAGAGAAGGAGGAGGAAAAGCAGTGGACCAGGGCAGTGGGGGCGTGCCTCTTTCCCCACATTGCGCATTTATCGCTACCCTAAAGGGATCTTTCCACATCCTGGTCAGCAGAATTTTCTTAAGGCAAAGGGCCCTGGCTTTTCAGGTTTTGAGAGATCTTAAAGAGCCAGAAATTCAAATCCTGTGTTCTAGGGAGAGAAAAACCTGGATTCAAGTTTAGGTTTTGCTCCAATCAGTTCTGTGACATCAGGGTAAGTCATTGCTTCTCCAGGGCCTCAGATCCATCATTACTAAGATGATGGCCTCAGTAACCACAAAGTCCTTCCCTGTTTTGGTAGACAGTGATTCTGTGAAAAGTATGAGTACTTCTCCCACAGAACTCTGAAGTGTTTACGGTAAGGGCTTCTCTGGGTTAAGGCACAGAAGACTACCACTGAACTGTGACTTTTATGCAAGAGGAAGTACATTAAATCTATATATACCATTAACCCCTCACTAGTCATTTGTTTTGCTTGTTCGTATGATTATATCATCATTCCATCCACTGACAAATTACTTACCATTTAGTGTGGGGCACATATACCAGGTAATGAGGATGAAGCTATGACAGCCTAGAGTCTCAGCTCAAGATGCTAGTTGAGGAGGCAGTGGTGGGTGTGATATGGGAATGTGATATGAGGTATGCATGAGAATTCGTGTATTTGTTTGACCCCATTCATCAGAGATCAGAGTCATCATCATCCACTATCCATTAGCAAGTTTTGCTATGCAAAGATCAGGGGTTTAGAATGTCAGTAAATGTGTTCAGATGGCAAGCTCTTTTACCCTAAGTCTTTCTCCATACTGGACTGTATCAAATTGTGTTCCATTTCAAGGAACAAAATACTCAACTCAAAATGTCATAAGCAAGAAGGAAAATATGTCCTAATGTAAGAGGTAGTATCTTAAGATGGACCTGGGCTGGGCTAATTTTGTAGCTCAGTGATATCAACAAGGGTTTTTCCATCTCTGTTCCCTGCATCCTCTGAATGTCACCTGAATCCCTCATGCTGACACAATAACTGCCACTGCTCTAGGTATTATGTCCAGAAGAAGAAGAGGGCTATCTTGTCCTTGTGCTTTTTTTTTTTTTTTTGAGACAGAGTTTTGCTCTTCCTTCTTGTTGCCCAGGCTGGAGTGCAATGACACGATCTCAGATCACCACAACCTCCGCTTCCTGGGTTCAACTGATTCTCCTGCCTCAGCCTCCCAAGTAGCTGGGATTACAGGCATGCTCCACCACGCCCGACTAATTTTGTATTTTTAGTAGAAAGAGAGTTTCTTCTCCATGTTTGTCAGACTGGTCTTGAACTCCCAACCTCATTTTTCTTTTTAAAAGAGAAGACAATTTCAAGAAGCCCCTCAACAGACTTTCAGTCTTGTCTGTTGGCAAGAACTTACTCACAAGCCTACTCGTAAACCAGCCACTTAACAAGGAACTGGGAGAACCAGAATTAGCTTAGGCTAATTGAGATTTATTCCGAAATTGTTGGAAGGTCACCTTTGCTGGAGGAGTGGGTGCCTGAACACAAGTGCAGTTCTATTAGTAAGCCAGGACCTTCAGTTCCTCACTTGAATGGGAAATAACCATTCCTCTTTTGCAAGACCGTTGTGAGTATTAAAATCATGTAGCAACATTTTGAACATTTTAAAGCACTCACAGATATAAGGCACTATTATCCCTCTACTATAAAGCAGATAGTCTCAAATTGAGTGAGGGTCAGAGTCCCTTAGATGGCTTGTTAAAACAGATTTCTGGGCCCCAGAGTTTCTCATTCAGCATATCTGGGTGAAGTCAGAGAATTCCTTTGTCCAACAAGTTCCCAGATGCTGCTGCTGATGGTGGTTCAGGATCATGCTTTGAGAATCCGTGTTCTAAACTATGAGTTTCTTGTGCATAAGGACCATGTCTTATTTCTGTTTACATCTCTAGCACTTCAGTGCCTGGTGCACACAGTAGATAGTGAATAATAATAGCTAATATTTATTCTATACTCAGCCCATTATTAATTCTTTTACATGGATTTAATGTGGGGAAGGAGGCACACCCCCACTGCCCTGGTCCACTGCTTTTCCTTTTCTTCCTCCTCCTTCTCTTCTTATTCTAGTTTCTTCCTAATTATGTATCTTTCTTAGTCTTTTTGTCCTACTCAAATTTAACAAAGTAAGGACCTTTAATCCTTACTGTAACATCATGAAGGAGGTACCATTATTACCCCTATTTTACAAATGGGTAAAGTGAGGCATAGATGCAGAAGACTAGTAAATGTGAAGCCAAGATTCAAACTCAGACTTATGTCATTCAAGAACCTGTGCAATTAACTAAAACTTTATTCTGAATGTAAGTGGTTGCTGATTGTTTGTTGAATGAATGGATATAAGATTCTAAAGGAAGAAAGAACAAGTAACACAGTTGTATGCCAATGAGATAAAAAAGACAATACAGAGCTAACGCATGGACCAATTCTTTGGGAATGTAGTCCAGGAAAAGCCCTTGACATTGGGGATCCTGGGCAGAAAAGTAGCAGGCAGCACAGCGGGCCCCCTAGGGAGGGAAGATCCCCAGGAGGTGACTCTAACCAAGGGAAAACAGCTTGCACGCAGGAGCTCCAGTTCACCTCCCTTACTCATTGGCCTTGGTTTATCTTTCACTGACACAGCAGCCCTGCATGAGATGTGATGAGAACATAAGAGCACCAAGGGGCCTCACTTTCCCCATTTTCCACCCTCAGCTGTCCATGCATTACAGGGAGAATTCTGAGCATGCATCCCTTGACGTGAAGGAAGCCTCTTTACAGATGTGCATTCACTCTCTAAGTCACCAGGGTACCATTTGGTAAATTGCTGCTGCAAAGCAGTGAATGGTACCCTGGTGGCCTCACAGACTGATTGTATCCCTAAAAGTGTTTAATTTATCTCTGGGGGGAATTTACACCCTGGGAAAATCTGCTTAAATGTATAAATGAATCTTCTAACCAGCCAAGATTGAAGATATCATAAAATCATAAAGCCAGAAGGCACTCCCTGAAAGCAACAGGTTCATCCCTCTCCTGGCACACACTCACTACACAGTCTCAGGCAGGTGGATGTCCCTGCTGATTTCAGGAGAGCAGAGAAAGGAGGTTCCAGGATGTCATTCTACCTCTCTGACCCTCAGAATATTTTTGCTCACCTCACTTAAATCCCTTCAGCAGTAGCATTGGCTCATTTCAGTCTTCTCAGCCCCCAGTGAAGACAGAGGACAGGTGACTAGTAGCACCCTCTAAGTAAGAATGTTCTTAAGCATGATGACAGCTAGTAAACTTCTAGTGGGTCTAAACCTTTTAGGGTTAAGCCCCAGTTTAATGACTTTTCTTCCCATTCTTTGATGTAAAATTAAAATGCCAAGAATCACTCTCTCATTGGACAATTTCAATAGCGTCTCAATCAGGATAGACTATATCACACGGTTGTAGTCACCAACCACCAATTCTTAATAGCTTATAGCAACCAATATTTGGGTCTTACTCACACCAATGTTCACTGTGGGTCAGCAGTGTGGGCTCTGCTCTTCACAGTCATATTTCAAACACTGTTTGTCACTGGACCAGTTGGAAGTCATGCATGGACTCTTGCAGCTTTCACCTGGAGGTGATAGTTGTCGCTTCTATTCACATTGCATGAGCCAAAGCAAGTCACATGGGCTCACCTAACTCAAGAAGGCAGGAAAGGGAAATCCTAACATGTTCCCAGAAGGGAGCATGGGAAATACTTGGTAAATCAGCATTAATGACAACCACAAGGAACATTCCTGTGGTTGTTCTTTGAACTTCTTTGAAAAGGTATTTTACATCACATACCTGGAAATACCTGGAAAAAAGTTCAGTGAAGTTGTGACCATGTATATGCAACAGGAAGATGAATCTCCATTTCTGTGTTTTTGCTAGCACGTGCCCTTTTAGGGGGAGCTATGTCTATTCCAAAAAATTAATACTTCCATCTCATGTAATAGGAACACTTTCAAGGGGCAGTAGAAGAGGAGAGAGACGTAAATTGAAATGAGCTAGTGTCTGATTCTATGCTATACATTGAGAGTAAAAAATGAATTAAGAAACTCTCCCTAGTCTTAAAGAACATAGAGCCCATAAAGGAGATAGTCAAATTAATACTTAAAATCACTATAATGTATTATGCCATCATGGGTAAATGGACAAGTTTTGGGATCAAAAAGACCTGAATAGGCATCCCAGGTTCTATCTACTCAAGTGTCCTCCTCACAGATTGTCCATAATTAGAGTGACCTCCTTCAGAGGGCTTCTGAGAATTAAAGTAGGCAATCTATGTAAAACATTTATGGCACATACTAGATGAAATGCTCAAAAGAACATTTTATTGGAATGAAGGTTCAGTCCGTTACAGGAGCACAAAGGGGCCTCAGTCTGGGACACTAGGGATAGTTTCCTGAAGAAAGTGGCTCCTGCGTTGTGTTTTGAAAGGTGAATAGGGTTTAGTTAAAGAAAAAAGAAGTTAGAGGCCTTCATGGCAGTAAAGGTAATGCAGCCATGGTCTGGGATCTAAATCAGAACCACGACATAGCTGGGTTCAAACCCTTGTTTTGCTATTTGTTAGCTATGCGACCATGGGTAAGTAACGTCAACTCTCTCAAGGCTCCATTTTCTGATATATTCCTCGTGGTGTTGTTATGAGTATTACAGTTCCAGCTAGTATTTGATTAACTGTAGATGCAATAAATAAAGGCTTGAACTTGTGCAAGAATGGAAACATGAGATGCCAGTGCTTTTGTCTCCACTACATTTTTACCAGTGCCTTGGTTTTATAACAAAGAGCATGAGCTTACTGCCCTTATTCCATCCACAGAAAATGTAAGAGAAAAGCAGTTTCATTGGCCAGGGTCAAGGGCAAGAGTGAGGAATAGAGATTTGTGTTTGTTTTTTGTTACCAGTGGTAGGGTTCTTGTTAGCAAAGGAAGATAACTGACTTGTAATTCCCACTAAACTTAAGATGCTTCAGTTTGTGCCAGATGAAAATTAAATAATTAGCAAGGAATGCTCAATTCCAACATCCTCAGCCAACTGCCTGTTTCTCTATAAAGATGGGCCCCCAGGGAATGGAGATGGATGTAACTGCAATTAAATAGGTGCATAAACCTTGCAGAGAGCTGTCACCACAGTGCCAGAACTTGGCTGGGATCTATTCTAGCGCATTCATCACCCCCATTCATGGTTTGCTCCAAGGGGAAGTGCATCAAAAGGGTGTTGAGCATTCCCAGACCTGCCCATTCTTAAAAAAATGAAGTCCAATAAAAGGTCATTCTAAAATGTTGTCCATGAAAGATGATCGTTTCAGAAAATGTAATTGAGAGGGTCTGATTTTTCTTTTAAGGTTTTGAAGTCATAGGCCCCAACCAAAGATGTGAAAAGATATATTTCTATCACCTTACCTGAAATTCTCACAGTCACTACCATCTTGCCTGGAAATAGAAATGTATGCCTCCCATGCACACTTACTGAGTTTTTACTATGTTCTATACCCAGTGTCAAGTTCCGTGCCTGTAATACTGAGTAAAACATAAGCCCTCCCTGTGGCTCTACATAATTCAAGATTAGGTTCGGCTCTATATAAAAGAAATCTAATTCAAAACAATGTTTTAAACTACCTAGAAGTTAATTCTGTTTCTTGGATAAAAGAAAAGAAAGAGCATGAAGTTGAGGACTGACATCCCAGCTCCATGAAGTCAGGGGGATGACTCCTCCTGTCTTGTTGTTCTGGCCTCTTTGACATGGTACTATACAGTATACTATGGCTGCTTTAGCTCCCGCCATCATACTCACATCTCAGTAATCAAAAAAGAAGTAAAGGCAAGAATATTAATGCTTCTTCCCTTTAAAGACATTTCACAAAACCCAGATACTTCCGAGTTTCAAAGAACGCTAGTAATTATATAGTTTTTATTCCGGTTGGCATGTACTCAGCTAAGAATTGGGAGTTCTGTTACTAAGGAATAAGGCAAAAATTGATATTGAAGGACAATTAACAGCTTTGCCACAGGATTAAAAATCTTGCTCTCTTTCTGTTCTGCATTGTCTTATTTATAACCAAATCACTGGAGTAGCACCATTCTCCTCCAAGAGGAAGAAGAAGCCCTAGGCACAAGTGTATTACAGGAAAAAAAAAATTGTCTTGATTTTTACTACCTTTCAAATTAATAACAGCTGAAAGTTTTGTATGAAAACCAGAATGGGAAAATATAAAAATATCGGAGATATTTTAAGGATGTCCCTCCAGGAGATTATTATTTAATCTCTTGGGGAAAAATAAGTGTAGATGTTTACTTCATGCTGTAAATGAAAACAAAGTCCCTAAAGATAAAAAAAATTCAAATATAAAAACATGAAGTATTCCACAATTAAATTTAGGGTGTAATATATTTAATCTAGTGGTGAGTAGAGTCATAAACAGATCACACACACATATATCACACACACACATATACACACAAATATATATACACACACCATGCACAGAGATGACATATTAGGTGACATATTTGAAATGGTAATAATAGCCTTAATGTAAGAAAATGATGAAAACTCCAAGTGTAAAAATGACAAAGGCAATTTACAAAATAATTATATTTAATTTACATGAGTTTAAACATAATTTCGTCAAAAAAAAAAAAACAAATAAAAAAGGAGATAAAAATCCCAATGAAAATAATTGGAGTTATTCTGCCCACTATTCCACTCAATAACCTAAACTAAACTCTAAACTCTAGATTGTACTTATAATAAGAGATGAGGACCTATCTCTTGTCTCTGTACTTCATGGCCAATGTAAGGGATCTTTGAGAGTCATTTGAACTGTATATGATCTTTTGCTTTAAGTGCTGTCTTTAAAATCTAAACATCATGTGGAATGCAACATCTCTTTACCCAGAGCTGGTGAGGAATGGGGGAGATGGACTTTCTCACTCACAGCTGGTGGGAAATAGAAGCTGATAGAAGCTTTCTTGATGATAATTTGGCAATGCAATGCGTGAAGTTCAACAGCCTGGGAGGTGTTTGAGAACTGTAGCTTGTTCAACAGGCATGGGGACAGACTGTTGGCAGAGCTGAATAACAACTTAGTGAAGCAATTTCAAGAAATTAGACTTGCTAGTTGGCCACATCTAACCATTTTTTTATTATGTATCTCAATGGAGATATGGGTCTATAAACCAGCATTTCTTCAGGGATCCTTGACAATCTGGGTGGTCTTTGGTAATCTTTAAAGGGTTCTCCAAGTCTTTTCATGGTTTCAGAGGAAAAAAGGCTTAAAGAAATTCTGTTTATATATGTTTGAAATGTGAACTTCATTATGATCTTTAGAAACCTAGTTATAGTGCTAATAACCATCATATTCTTAAGTGTTGTTTATGCACTAGTAGAATTGCATTTGTTACTCTGTCTTGACTAATTTCAGATAATCAGCGTACTTAACATTGGTTAAAACCTTTTTATGTCTCCTTTGGGTTATTATTTTGTTTGTTAAATTTGAATGTATTGTTGTTACTATATTGTTGTATCATATTCTCAGTGAACTGAAAGGATCAATAATTCAGAATTCACTGACTGAAGTATGTGAGTAGTGATAACACAATTCAAAATAATGTGTAAAACATGAATTGTGGGCTGCTGCAGGGGACTACTCCAGTGCAAATTGTGGGCTGTTCTGTGAATTCACATTCAAAAAGATGTGAATCTCTGTGTGCTGGGACACCTGTATTTGCAAGTGTGATGGCTTTTTATACACAGTCAAGAAAGAAAAAAAGGGAGTAGGAAGAACTATGATGAATCTGAAAATTAAATTTTATTGAGCCAGCCAGCTATTCATTCTCAGTTCTAAGTGTTTTGTCTGATATGAAACTGCCAAATCGTGGCATGAAACCACCACACTAAAAAAAAAAAGAATTCTCTCTAAACACAGCCACTTCTCTAGCAAATAAATTTATATTTTCCATAATAAGCACAAAATAATGTTTTCTAGCATGAAATTGATGAACATTGTTGCTAAAGGCAAACAAGAGACCCAAACTACAGAAGCATCCTTCAAAGTCACACTCCTTATAGCATAAAAAGGAACGAGTGTCACTCCTGAGCAGCTTAGGAAATGATACCCAATATAACAAATATTACACTCAGAGAGAAAGAAGACAAGCTATTGGTGAAATTCCTTTATCAAATGAGACAGATGGACATAGCATAACAACAGTGGCTTACAATGTGGGAGAGCAATTACTCTCCCGTATACGGGCTCACGACTGGAAAAAACCAGTGATACAGAGTGCACAAATCAGGTCCTGGAATATTGTGGTGCTTGTATGAGGCAGAAGTGATGATTTAGCTTTTGTTTTGTTGATCACAGAAAAATATTCATGGACAGGAATTTAGGTAATGGCATTTTGTGAACTAAGATAAAACTGAAAAAGGCATATTGTGATACATACTGATAAAACACCAGGCAGGTATTCCACAAGAAAATGAATTTCCACATACGCACAAAGATGTCTTATCTGAACACCAATCTACAGACTGATTTATTCAAAAAGGGCAGTGGGGAGTGACCAAGGTTCCTTCTGGTCATGACTTAGTGCTGAAGAAAATACTGACCTCTGTGAATATAAGCAAATTACACCATGTGTGTATTTTTTCACTTTGCTATGCTAACAAGGCAGTAAGGTACAAGTATGCTTTAATACACTGGTATATGCTTCCTGTGAAAAAGAAATTATACACCAAAGTTTTTGAAGGCCAAGGGCCACTTAAAATATTCAAAGCTATGTTAAAAAAGAAGAGTGCAGCCAGAAGACTTATTCTACCTGACTTTGAAGCTTACAATAAAGCTTCAGTAATCAAGACAGTGTGGTGCTGGTATAAGAAAGAAATAGATCAGTGGGACAGACTAGAAAGCTCAGCAATCGATCCAAACTTATGCCATCAATTCATTGTTTAACTTAATTGTATTGTAATAAAAAGTCTCATTATATAAAATCACCATTATAAAGTATACAATTTTATAAAGCATATGGTTTTTGTAGTATACTGGCAATGTTGTGCCATCATCACCATTACCTAATTCCAGAACATTGAGAACACTCCAAAATGAAACCCATAACTGTTAGCAGTCACTCCCCTACTCCTTACTCCCCATCCCCTGGCAACTACTAATCTAGTTTTTAATCTCTATGGTTTTGCCTGTTCTGAACACATCATATCAACCGAATCATATAATATAGACTTTTGCGTCTGGCTTCTTTTATTAGTGTCATGTTTACAAGGTCCATTCATGTTGTACATGTATCAGTATTTCTTCTTTCCCTTTTAATGGCTGAATACTATTCCATTGAATGGGTATATTACACTATATTTTGTTAATCCATGCGTCTAGTGATGAACATTTGGGTGGCTTCCATTGTTGCAATGTTATGAATAATGATGCTATGAACATTTGTGTACAAGTCCTATATCAACATATGTTTTCAATTATCTTGGGTATATAACTAGGAGAGGAATTTCTAGGTCATATGGTAACTCAATGTTTAACTTTTTGAGGAACCGCCAAACTGTTTTCCACAGCAGCTGCACCATTTTACATTCCCAGTGGCAATATATGAGCGTTCCAATTTCTCCAGATCCTTGCCCATAATTATTATTGGCAATTCCTCAAAGATCTAGAGGCAGAAATACCATTTGACCCAGCGATTCTATTACTGGATATATATCCAAAGAAACATAAATATTTACATTATAAAGATACTTGCATATGCATATGTTCATTGCAGCATTATTCACAACAGCGTAGATGTGGAATCAACTCAAATGCCCACCAATGATAGACTGGATAAAGGAAATGTGGTACATGTACACCATGAAACACTGTGCAACCATAAAAAGGAATGAGATCACGTTCTTTGTAGGGACATGGATGGAGCTGGAAGCTGTTATCCTCAGCAAACTAATTCAGGAACAGATAACAAAACACCTTGTGTTCTCACTTATAAGTGGGAGCTGAACGATGAGAACACACGGATACATGGGGGCGAACAACACACACTGGGTCCTGTTGGGGGCTGGGGTGGGGATAAGGGTGGAGAGAGGGAGAGCATTAAGAACAGCTAAGGAAGGCTGTGCTTAATACCTCGGTATTGGATTGATCTGTGCAGCAAACCACCAAGACATATGTTTACCTATGTAACAAACATGCATATCTGCACATGTACCCTGGAACTTAAAATAAAATTCGACAGAAAAAGAAAATCTCAAGGAAAACAAATACTATTGTTATAGCAATTGTAGTGGGTGTGAAGTAGTAGCATGGTTTCAATACGCATGTCCCTAATGGCTAATGATGTTGAGCATCTTTTCATCTGACTGTTGGCAATGTTTGTTGATCTGTTCAAAGAACTAACTTTTGCTTTTATTGATTTTCTCTGTTGTTTTTCTCTTCTCTATTTTGTTTACCTTTAATCTTTCATTTCTTTCTCTTGCTTTGGATTTAGTTTGCTCTTCTTTTTCTATTTCCTAGAGGCGGAAGATTGGATTATTGTTTTGAGATTTTTCTAATTTTAATGTAGGTTTTTATAGCTACAAATTTCCCTCTAAGCACTGTTTTCGCTGCATCCTGTATGTTTTGATGTTTTGTGGTTTTGTTTTCATTTATCCCAAAGTGTTCTCTAACTTTTCTTGTGGTTTCTTTTCTGATCCATTAGTTATTTAGAACAATGTTGTTTAATTTCTGCATTTGTGATTTCTCTCATTTTTCTAACTTTATTCCATTATAATTGGAGAGCATACTTTGTATGATTTCAGTGATTTAAATCTATTGAGACTAGCTTTGTGGCCTAACATATGTTCTACTCTGGAAAATGATTCTCGTGCACTAGAGGAAAATGTGTGTTCTGCTCTTGTTGGATAAAGTGTTCTATAGATGTTCAATTGATTTTTGATCCAATAGAGAGAGCGAAGTCTTTTCAACAAATGGTTGTGGAACAACTATATATATCCATATGAGAAAAAAATGAACTTTTACCTCTCCCTTATACTATGCACAAAAATTAATTCAAGGTGGATCATAAAGTTAATATAAAAACTAAGACATCCAGATAGGTAGTAGATAATATTTTTGCAAATTGGAGGTAGAAAAATTTTTCTAAGGTAAGACAGTATGCAATAAACACAAAAGAAAATAATGATATATTAGAATTCATTGCAATCAGGAACTTTTGCACATCAATAGACACTGATAAGAAAATGAATAGATAAGACATGGACTAGGATGAAATATTTATAAAATATGGCCGGGCGCGGTGGCTCAAGCCTGTAATCCCAGCACTTTGGGAGGCCGAGACGGGCGGATCATGAGGTCAGGAGATCGAGACCATCCTGGCTAACACGGTGAAACCCCGTCTCTACTAAAAAATACAAAAAACTAGCCGGGCGAGGTGGCGGGCGCCTGTAGTCCCAGCTACTCGGGAGGCTGAGGCAGGAGAATGGTCTAAACCCGGGAGGCGGAGCTTGCAGTGAGCTGAGATCCGGCCACTGCACCCCAGCCTGGGCGACAGAGCAAGACTCTGTCTCAAAAAAAAAAAAAAAAAAAAAAAAAAGAAATATTTATAAAATATATATCTGGTGGAAAATGCATATTCAAGACACATAAACAATCCCTACAACCCAATAAAAGGACAAATCACTCAATATAAATCAAGTAAAATATTTGACAAATATTCTTCTTAAGACATATACAAATAGCTATTGAGCACATGCAAATGTGCTCAACATCAACAGGCAAATGCAAATTAGAGCCATAATGACATACTCATAGAACACTACATACCCACTGCAATGGGTAGACAACACCAAATGTTAGGAAGGATGTGAAGCCATTGAAGCTCTCCTATTGCTGATGACCTTTAAAGTGCTTCAATCATCTGGGGGAAAATGTCTATCAGTTTCTTATAAAAGCAAACATACGCTGACCTTATGACTTGGAAATTCCAGTCATAGGTATTTAACCAGGAAAAAAAAACTTATCCACAAAAATACTTACACAATAATGTTCATAACAGGATTATTTATAATAGCTACAAACTGGAAATGGCTCAGATATTCACCAACAGGAGAGTAATTAAATAAACTATGGTATATCTATACAAAGTAATACAGCACAGAAATATAAAAGAATGGACTACTGACACACCCAATGGGTTGGGCAAATCTTTAAAATATTATGCTATGTGAAAAATGTTATGCTTACAAAAAAATGCATACTGTATGCTCTATGATTTCACTTATATGAAGTTCTAGAACAGGCAAATTTAATCTATGGTTAAAAAAAAAAGTCAGAACCTGATTGTCTCTGGGAGACAGATGTGGGGATTGTCTGGGAAAAGGTAAGAGAGATCTTCCTGGAATGATGGTACTTCTCTCTATATTAGTAGGAGTTTGGGTAACATAAGTGTTTGTTTAGATCTGTCAAAACGAATAGAACAGTACATTTGAGATTTATGCATTCAGTGTGTGTACATTCTGTTTTTCACAAGGAACTATACAAAATTTTGAACTCTAGTTAATGCATGCTTCAATTTACTTTAAAGTGTATCAAAATAAAATGAATTGATGGATGGATAGGAGTATGGAAAAACTGATAAATGTATAAGGCAAATGTAATAAATATTAACTGTAGAATCTAGGTAGTTACGAGTGCTCACAGTACAATTCTTTCGACTTTTCTGTGTGTTAAAACATTTCGTAAAAACATGTTAAAAAACAAGGGTCTGATAAAAATAATAAAATCATGGCTCTCATAATTCTTGTGAAGACCACTTCCATGATTTTAGGAGTCTAACCATCTGTTGTTTCTTCGTGTAAGTGTTTTAAATCATATAAGCCTATTATTTCAGTTTAAAAAAATTTTTTTTAGTGTTGAGGATAAAGTGTTAGGATCCCTTGCAAAGATCAAAGTGTGGTGCAAATAACATAACTACCAAGAATATTATGTTTTCCATCACTTGATTTTATACATTCATCAGAAAATGAGAACTATAAGGACATGCAGAAATACTTTTCAAAATCAAATGCAATAATGTAATAAGAGCAAAATTGAGAATCCATTTGCTGCTATCTCTCAAGTTGAAATATTCAACCTTCTGGCTTTTGAATACAATATGCTCATTGATTTAGCATCTGACTGAATGATGAAAGTAGTCTTCACTGGAAAATCCCTTCATAATTTCTATGTCCATATTCAATCTAGAACCATTTGTCAGAGTCACCAAAAACTTGCTGCCATTCCTGACAAGCTGTGACTGTAAATTTGTATTTTCTAATATAGTGACTATAAAGAGTAAAGAGAGAAGTTGACTGGATACAGAACATGGCCTATGGCTCAAGTTATCTGTCAGATAGTAATACAGTCTTAGCCCAGGTTCCCTAGAAGACAGAGCCTAAGGCAAAGATTATCTGTTAACACTTTATTGGTAGGGTGCAATCTCAGGGAAGGAAAAGTTAGGGAAAAGGAGAATTGATTAAGGGAAGGAGGGAGATGAAATGCAAGATAGTGCATTATTGAGGTGGTCAAATTACACACCAAATACAGCTCAGTCACTTATTCTTACGGAGATGTCATCATTAAGACCATGTTATGTGTTCCAGAATAACCCTTGGGAAGGGGTGAGTGGGTGAGAGGGATGGAAGTGGGAGAAAGGTTGACACATTTATCTTCTGGTTCCCTTTGCCTCTCCTCTTCCAGTGTTTGAAGTCCACCTGAGGCCCTGCTCTCTGTTCATCACCTGGCCCTTCCCGGCACCCATGGAGACTCCAGAATACCCAAGGGTCCACTCCAGCCAGTGCACAGGTGTGGCATCCTCTCCTTGTCAGCTGAGGTACAAGTCTTAATGCAGACTTGGAGGCAGTAGCTAAGTTTTAGAATCTTGGGAATAGAGTGAGCTGTGGTTAGAGCAGCTTTTGCCAGGAGGTAAGACATATGGCCATGTTGAGAGGGACTGGGTAGATCTGGGGAAAGTTCACAGCGGGCCTGGTGTGGATAAGTTGATGATAGATTGCAAACAATAAAAACTTGACATAAAGTTGACACATGAAATTATCATTAATGTTTTAGTTTAAATTTTAAATATTTTATTATAAATCTTTAAAAATTTAACCTAAAATTGTTGTCTTTATGTATGAAGAATAGCATTTAAGTGGTACTTGGTGGCTAAAAATTGGAGAAATGTAGGTATATATTGAAGTCCTTGTAGGTTCAGGTGAAAAAATTCATTAAGTCATATAATTTATTATATTGTGAGCAAGACGAGGCAGTGTTCCATTATTTAGCCGTATGTATTTTAGAATTGTATCAAGAAGGACAAAGCCAATAATAGTGACCAAAGTATTAAAACAAAGCATGTAATCTCATCAATATACCATAATAGGAAACTTTGTATCCATCAGTTTCACTCTGAAACGTCCAGGAGTTAATTTTTACTTATCCTGAGTGCAATTCAGTGGTCGTTTTTGGTTTCTTTGTTTGTTTCTATTTGGTAAATGAAGTCTTCCTTTAGTTGAGTTAACATCTTAGCTAACATCTTTTCAACACTGCTTTTCTGCCATTCCAACTCTTATTTCTTGAGCTTTACACCTATATTTCCCAATCTGTTACCTGTAACTTCTAAATTGCTCCTTCATATTTTCCTTCTTTTTATCTCTCATTCTGCAATTTGGGTGCATTTTTTAGTATTATGTTTCTAGTCATTAATTCTCTTTTCAGCTGTGTCAATCTGGTGTTTATTTTGCCTTGTGGGTTCTTCCATTCTTGAAAAGAATATATTTGTCATTTTCAGGATTTCTAGCTGGTTGCTTTACTAGTCCTCTAGAACTTCTTTACTACTTTTATAGTTGTTCTTGCTTCCTTTATCTATTTAAAGATGATTAATACATTTATTTTGAAGTGTTTTTCAGAATCCTCTATCGTATGTATTTCCTCAAAGTTAAACTCTTTTGGACAGGAAGGCATCTTTCATATCTCAGTTTTCCTCATAAACTTTGACATTTTCCATGCAAGCTCATTCTGTGTGGGAGTTTTGTTATGTTTTTCTCTTTGCACTCAACCTTCTCTATGTGGATGTCATTTGGTTGACTTCATCAGGGCCCCCATATTTGGGTCTCTAGTTCATAAATGGGTCTTGTATTTGGAGTCCCTGAGCTCTTGTTCCATGGGACTATATCTTTAATCACCCAGCCATTCAGCTTGATGCCATCCACAGACTCAGGCAGTAATTAAAACTTTTTTCAGCCTCTGTTCACTGACAAAGCTTTATCCCAGAATGTTTCCCACACTGTGAATCATGAGTAGGTATGTCTGATCCCTTTTTCTTGGGAATGAACCCTAGGCTGCGTTTGCTTCTATTCTGGAAGTCCAGTAGGACCAAAGTTTTAGGTCCCATTTGTCCTTGGATGTTTCTCGTCTACAGAAATATTTGCCATACCTTTAGTGGTAAATGTTTTAAAATTATTTTAATAGAAATATATTATTAATTTTTTTGCATTTAAAATATGAGTGTGTATATTTGCACAGAGTTCTGTGACCAAACATCTCAATATATTGAGTGCAGTTCAAAAATATAATAAAGTGACATTATTCTGATCAGAAATGCGCTAGATTAATAGAAATGTAATTTTTGTTAACTCTTTTATTTTTAGATGGAGTCTCCCTCACTCTGTTACCTAGGCTGGAGTGCAGTGGCGCGATCTCGGCTCACTGCAATCTCTGCCTTCTGGGTTGAAGCAATTCCCCTGCCTCAGCCTCCTGAGTAGCTGGGGTTACAGGCGCCCACCAGCACACCCAGCTAATTTTTATATTTTTAGTACAGACAGGATTTCACCATGTTGGCCAGGCTGGTCTTGAACTCCTGATCTCAAGTGATCCGCCTGCCTTGGCCTCCCAAAGTGCTGTAATTATAGGCATGAGACACTGCTCCAGGCCATTAACTCTTTTAAAATATGCATATTTTAAAAATAAGACATTAACTTTTAAAATGAAACCCAAAGGCAGTTATTAAGGCATGTGAAAAAAAAATTGGCCTTTGGGAAATTCATCACAGCATTACTTATAAACAAACAAACAAAAAAGAGACAACTAAATGATCAAAAATAGAGGATTAATTAAATAGATTGTGCTACATGCACACAAGGAATCTTCATAGTCACTAAATATAATCATACGGACATATTTTTGACAAGAAAATATTTTTACCATATATTAAGTGAAAAAACAGTCTACAAAACAATTTATTCAGCATAATCTCGTGTGTATTTACTGAAAGGGGATAGTGTAAAATATTGACAGTAGTAACCACAAGATGGTGGATATGTAGGTGATCTAACATTTTTCTTTTCATAATTTGCTGGTATCGCTTTCTTGTTGTTTTCTGTTTAGCTAACTTTGAAGTTTCCCTTGTTAGATATTTCATTCTCTAAATTTTGATTTTCTTATCTCATAAATGGGAATAACCACAGTAAGTTCCCCATAAGATTATTATGGGAATTAAATGAGATAATTTATACACATTAAGACTTCTAGCACATCATCCAACCAAAAGATAAATCAGAAAGCTTTGCAAAAGGACTGATGATAAATATTTCGTATGTTTAACTATAGATATAAGACAAGAATAGAGTACATAAGGGGTTAAAAAATATTACATATTCTGATACAGTAAAAAGAATGCAACTAAAAAGTGATAGAAGAGAAGAAAAAGGGAGACTGTAGAATAAGATCACTGACTGTTATATAAGTAATAGATGGGAATGAAATGGTGCCTTTAAACTGAGGGAGAGATTAAGCAAGTAAAGAAGGAATTAAGGATGCTATAAAAATATTAATATAAGTGTAACCACTAGAACAAAAAAAGAACCTTCTAAAATACTAATTTTTTTGAAAAGCAAAGAGGATACCCCAAATTGAGAAACAAAATCAGTAAATACAACATAATGCACCCAATAATTACAAATAAGGTGATATGACAGAACTGAGACTAAGGATTATATTTATGTTAGTAAGTATGAATCCCAGCATTTGGGAGGCAAAGGCAGGTGGATCACTTGAGCTCAGGAGTCGAAGACCTGCCTGGGCAACACAGCGAAACCCCATTTCTACAAAAAAAAAAAAAAAAAAAAAAAAAAATTATCTGGACGTGGTGGCACGCACCTATAGTCCCAGCTATCAAGGGGCTGAGGCTGGAGGATCACTTGAGCCCGGAGGTCGAGTCTGCAGTGAGCCATGATTGTACCACTGCACTCCACCCTGGGCAACCGAGTGAGACCCTGTCTATTTAATAAAATAGTTTTCAAATTTGCATATAAGGTAAAATTCAATTCCATGCTGTGTAAAGGACACACTCAAATAGGAGATTTAACAAGGTGAACATAAAGGGATGGACAGAGACTAACAGCAAATGGAAACAATAAGAAATCAGGTGATGCAATCTCAATACCAAAGTAGGCTTCAAAGTAAATAGCAGTAAATGGGGTAAAGACTGTATATTAAAGCCACATTAGAAAATGAAGATATAATGGGTTTGAATATCTATTTTGTTATAAAACAAAAAGTACCGGAATGTGAGAAGAAATAGACAGAAACACACCAATAATTAAAAACTTCCTAACAGTACTTTCGGTATAAGTGAGGTCAAGTGGAAAAAATATAGGTAATGACACAAAATATCTAAACTACATGATCAATAGCATAGATCTTTTGGAGATATATGTAATATTGTACCCTGATAATAGAGGATATGCTTTCTTCTCAAGTGTGGATGGAAATTTCACTACAAGTAATTGTATACTAGGGCACAAAGTAGATTCCATAAAATAGAAATATTGAAAACAACACTTACTAATCATAATGCAATTAAGCAAGTAATTAAAAAAATTCCTTTGGCTACAAGTATAAATTACAGAAATATGAAAAAAATGAAAACACTACATATAATAATATCATATACATTTCAAGCAGTGATTAGAGGAAAATTCACAGCCCTAAACATGTATATCAATGAAAATGTAAAAAAATAAAAATAAGTATTAAATTCCTAATTCTAAAAACCAGAAACAACAACAAAAGCAAGCACAAGAAAGGAGATCATAATGATAAAAGCAGAGCAGAACATCAGAACAGAAAATCAGTAGGTCAAATTAAGAAATCAAAGCTCTGATTCTTTGAAAAAAATCAACAAAATAGCAAAACTAATAGACAATCAGCTCAAGGGAAAAGGGAGAAAATGAAAATATAAAAATAAATGACAAGACAACTTAACTACTGATATAGAGGCCATTTAAAAAAATCATGAGACTGCTTTGCACACCTTTATGCAAGTAAATATGAAAAACTAGAGGAAACATATACTAGGCAAGTATAATTAGCAAACTGATCTCAAAATCATAGAAAGCTCAAAAAGACCAATTTCCACAGAAGCAAGAAAGAAAAAGTTAGCAAGGAACTACCCCCAAAGGAAGCACAAGCCCAGATATTTTTTGTAGGGAATTCTCCCAAACTTTTAGAAACTGGATAGCCTCAAAGCCCCATAGATTGTTTCAGATTGTAGAAAATGAAGAACACTTTCAAATGGTTTTTGTGAAGCAAGTACCATATTGATAGCTAAATGTGATAAAGATAGCACAAATAAATTACAGACAGTATCACTTGTAAATATTGATTAAAAACTTTTGAACAAAATATGCAAAAGACTCCTACACTCCATTAAGAAAATAATATATCATAACTTATTGTGGTTTATACCAAGAATGCAAGGATGGTTCAATACTAGAAAATTTATTAATATAATTCACCATATTAATAGCTCTAAAAAGAAAATATAATGATCTCTATAGATTTTTTTTAAATTTTAGAGACAGGGTCTCACTGTGTTGCCCAAGCTGGAGTGCAGTGGCTATTCACAGGCATGATCATTGCACATTACAGCCTTAAACACTTGGCCTTAAGTGATACTCTTGCCTCAGCCTTCTGAGTAGCTGAGATTACAGGCATGTACTACTGCATCTTCCAAAGATTTTGAAAAACATTTGATATAATTAAACACTTATTTCCAATAAAAAATCTTGAGAAAATAAGAGTAGATAGTTCCTCAACGTGTGTGTGTGTGTGTGTGTGTGTGTGTGTGCACTTAGACTATTCACACATTTCACTACTGAAATATCAATGGGGTTGACTGTGAGGTGTTGCTTCAGACACTGCTGAGAGTTTTGCATGATAAATAACACACTTATCATATGACCTTTCATATGAGCTTTCATATGACTTATATGGTCATATGACTTATCATATGACCTTTCTAAGATCAAAATTCCAAGATATAATTGGGTCATGGGTTCTGGATAATGGATTGTGGATTTCTTCTGCTACTGCTATCAACATTACTACTAGTTCTACCATGTAACCCCCCAAATAGGGCCAGGCAGAGAAAGGGAAAATAATACATTGCAACATATTTAATAATAAAGAATTGGAGACAACTAAAATTTGCAATACAAAATAGATGGAATAAATGAAATACTTTTCATCATTTGTGATGACTCTGTAGCAACATGAAAAAAATTACTTCTACCATACTGTTAAACAGAAGAAAAAAATAGAATATAAAAATTTTAACTAGGTTATAATTTAAAACATAGTACTAATTTTAGTAATACAAATGATGTGGACTGAGGTGGCATATAGAAAAGTAAAAATGAGTGAATCGTGGAAATGGTAAAATTTTAGGTAATTATTTTCCTAATTCAATTTTCTGCATGTTATATAACTGTTTAGGAATTAGAATGATACTGAATTCAAGTTTGTCTAAGTATCACCAAGGACATTGTCCTTGATTTGTTCTTTACACATGATATGAATGTATCCAATTATTACATGTACCCCCAAAATATGTACATTTATTATGTATCAATAAAAAAATACATATTTTTTAGTTATATATAATTTAGTAATCTGAGAACCTTGTCTATTTGATACATAGAAGACTGATTCTATGTAAAATTGTAAAAGAAGAGATTACCATGTCAAAACTTCCCTGTCTTCCTGGTCAGTCTTACACTTGCCCTCTCAGAAAAACAGGTTCAAGCACCAGGATTAGGCCCACCCCCACCTTTGTTGGACCTGGGGCAAGAATGTAAATAGAAGTCCATATATAACACATCTAAATATTTAAAGAGATTAATTATTTCACAAACAGTTAAATATGTTTTGACAGATAATGACAGAACTTAGAAACATGGAAATTAATGGTTTTTATATGACTGATAAGAAAATTATTGAAGACAACTAAATTTAATTATTGCACATGTCTGGGTGATCTGTTGATGGGCTTTCAGTGCTTGGAAGAGTAACAAAATACTGACACATATATATGTTTTACAAATTTTTATATATCAATTCCACAAAATTTATTGTTCTGGCTTTTATTTACCCCAAATCATTAATTATGAGTTATAATCAAGATTTTGATTTAAATTGTGTTCTATGACAGTGATGATCTAAATGATTAAAAAATAAACTTATGTTCAATCATACAAAATGTGAAAACCTTTTATCAAAACAAGAATGAAATTGATATAAAAATGGAAAAAAACTAGCACCCAAACAAATCCTTCCCTAAAGTAGACCTCAGAATGGCAGTGCCTGTGGTGGTGGGCATCCTGATCTGCAGTGACTGGATAACATGTGCTTGCTCCTCTCAGTCTGTCAGAGGCACTGGGAGCCCAGTAATGTGGGCTGTAGACTTCCCTACTTAGTTTACATCAGCTGTCTTTGAAGTGTTTCTTACCAGCCCAAGAAAAGCATGAAATCAGTTTAGCAGAGAGAAATAAACAGATGGACAGAGTCATTTATTTTGAGGGGAACTCTGTGCTGTTTGAATTAAAGTAATGAGCACTTTAAGATGCAGTGAAGCTGTTTTTATATTTCATTTGAGTAATTCAAGATGTAAACAGAGCCTCATGGCGGATGAGCAATACCACACTTCTTCAGCTTCTGAATATTCTAATAAAGGATTGGGAAAGGAAACATCCTTCCTCTCAGAGGAGGTAATAATAATAATGATGGTGATGCTGTCACCAACAGCATCCTCTTTTTCGGCACTGTCACGTGCAGGCCCTATACAAGGCACTTTTATACACATCATCTTTAATCCTCACCACTGTTCTACAAATCCCTGCTTAAAGATGAGGAAACTGAGTCTGAGAAGTTGAGAAACTTATTAAGGGTACAGAGCTTGTAAGTGACGGAACTGGGATCTGAACCCACTCCCCTGTGATTCTAAAACTCTTCTCGCTCTTTCTGCCACTCCATGGACTGAGGAAGGTCTGCTGTCTTCCATTCATCCACTGAAGCATGGTTGCTTTGCTTGTATTTGAATTTAATTGCTTTCTTACTGATGCTCTGTAGGTAAAGTAAGAAGCAAAGCACTGGTCTGCATTCTGGCCTAGACTCCAACCAGCTATTAGTTTGGGATATTCAGCAGGTTACTTGATGTCTCTGAGTTTCACTTTCTCCATACTTAAAAGGGGGATAATGATACATTACCTACCAAGGATAGTGAATGAAAAGGCATTTTTGGGGGTAGGCTGGTTGCTAGGACAAAAGTATAACAACTACGTAACAAGTTATTCACATAGTAGTAATTATAGTATAGCATAGTTCAGAATAGTACAATATAGCATACCACAGAATAGAATATAGTAGTACAGTTTTTTATTAAACAGACTAGTATAGTATAGTATAGTATAGTATAGTATAGTATAGTATAGTATAGTATAAATAATTGCAAGGTAACCTCTGTGCAATGCTCTTTGATTGTTAACATTAAATTGCTGGGAAGCAAGTTGTTTTAAAATGTATTGTTTTAAAAACAGATTCATATATTAAATAACAATTGTCATTCAATCTCTAAGAATTTGTACACATGATATGCATCAGACTCTACAGTAAGAACAGGATCAGAAAGCAAGAGGAGAGGAGATATGAGAAAGTATTAAACATCTCCTTGCTTTAAGTAACTGTATCCTTGGACTACCATCACAGCATTTTGGGTGCTAGCTATCACCCTTGCTACATAGGCCTAAGAGTTCAACCTTCAGAACTTTGACTGGTGCCATGATACAACTCCATGAGGTTATATCACTGGGCTGCTGATTGCCTTATTCACCTCTGTGTCCCTGGTACCTGAGGACAAAGCAGTCACTCAATAAATGTTTGCTAAGTGAATTGAATGCATAATAAAATGCTCTGCATCCATCAAACAGGTTATCAAAGTGCATTTCTTAACATGAGAATATATTTGTTATTTATAATTGAACAATTATTAAACAAAATGTAATACTATCTTTTTTTTGGTAAGAGAATTATGCTTAAGTACAGAGAAACACACATACCCATATATTATCTATAGAAAAATACCCAGGAAGAGAGACAAAATATTGACAGTGATTATCTCTGGATAGTGAGATTTTAGATGTCTTTACATTTTATTGCATTATCCTCATTTTCTTATTTTAGACAATAACCATGTCTGACTTCTAATAAAATGTATGGTATTAGAAGGAAAAAAAACTCTTCTTTCCCTTATCAGTGTCACACATTTCAACAGCCTTGTTGAGCAGTGTGCCTGGCAATGGGAGAGTCTGCACTGTTATA
Source organism: Macaca thibetana thibetana (assembly GCF_024542745.1). NCBI lineage: Eukaryota > Metazoa > Chordata > Mammalia > Primates > Cercopithecidae > Macaca > Macaca thibetana. The sequence goes on from NC_065584.1 coordinate 145,667,894, forward strand.
GACTGGTGAAGGGTTGCTGTTGCTATCCCCAGTATTCAGTAATGAGGGGAAAGAGGGCAACTCTGTTCAGTAGCAAGAAAATGGTACTCAGCCTCTGAGTCTGTTAGTTGGATTTTCAAATCTGCATAGGAGTATGTACAGGGGATTCATAGTTTTAGATTCTTGCTCAGGGTGAGTCTCCAATAAAGAATAACTGGGTTTCAAGACTCAAATTTGTTTGACTTCCCAGTTACCATTGACTTAATAAGAGAATCCAGTTAGCAGACTGGTATGGAGAACAGAATGCAGATTAGGTTTAAGTCTAACTGGTTATGTGAACTTGAGCATGGTTTTTAACTTCTCTGAGCCTGTTTCTTCACTGGCATAGTGAGGGGATTGGAGCACATGATCAAATATTTCCTGGGAATATATGTTTTGAGATTCACTTTCCACCATGATATCCCATTGGGGCCTGACTGCTTAAAATGAGAAAGTCAAAACTGATTGTTTTTGAGGACATGTGACTGTTTTCACCCAAAGTCATTGGCTTTCTAGGATCAGAAAGTTGCTTCTGCCTTGGGAACAGGCTTCTATACCCCTAGCCTGGGTTCAGCCAGAGGCCCAGCATCTTCACATGAAAATTCCTGATATGAAAAGATGCTCAATGTAAATTGTCATAAAGGAAAAGAAAGACACAAAGCAAATGGTAACAGAGCTCCACTTTGGGAGGTGGGATGTGAAAGATACCCACAGCAAGGGGCTGTTTAAAGTTGATTTCTTAAGACTCAAAGACCCCTACTGTGTTAATAGCTGCTAATGTAGACCTCAGGGACAGTGGGGCAAAATGGGCATTATGCAACATTCTCCAAATCTTTGTGTGTGTGTGTGAGTACTAAGTAAGCTAACACATTTAAAGTGCTTAGCATAGGGGCTGGTAGCTAAAACCAGTAAATGGTAGCTCTGATTATTGTAACTTGTTAATGTGGTCTGCACTCTTCTTTTTTCCCTCATCACATTGACCATTTCATTTCTGCTTCCTGTGCCGCTGCACAGACTTTTAAGCTTTTCCCCTATTATTTTCCTGTATCAAATACCTTACCTTCATCTTTGCATGTAGTTTTTGTTCCAGAGGCAGCATTATACTTGTAGGCCAGTGGGCTCTAACTGGTTAACCTGGAGCAGAAAGTATACAGTGTCAATATTTAGAGTGGCACTATTTGACTGACGGTGGTTTTCCCCTTCTCAGAGTAATTACTCTTTGTTTGGATTCTCGGTTTTCATAAAAGAAACTTGGCTTGCTAGCTATTACATATACCAAATGAAGCCTAAGCTTGTGTAAATGTTGAATAATGAATTAAAATAAAATTGCTGCTAGTGACAGGCCTTCCATGACTCAGTGTGGTTTTAGAGGCAAAAAGTCCCCTATATCAGCTTCCATGAAGGAGAACGTTAGAGTTGCCACATAGCAACAACCTCATCACAGTTTCATTCAGCTGAATGATAGAGACAGCTTTAGAGATAAGCAGGGGCTTTTGAGTCCTCCCTTCCTAAAAACATGAGCATTCCAAATGTTGACTTGGGTACCAGTAACTTTCATGAAGACTTGGAGTTGTACTCCAACCTGTGAAGCTTAACTGCTGAGCGTTGAAAGCACATTTGGAAATGGTTACATCTTTCAGGATACAATCAAAGACTCTTTAGTATTCAGCAAAGAAGCTTTCAAACATACAGTTGTGGAGGGACTGGTGAAAGCCACTTTGGCCAACATCAATCAGGAGACATTTTTATACCCCATATCCTTAAATTTAGTTCTATTCTGTAAGACCCATCGAATCTCCATTGCAGATCACTAAGGAAGAAAAAGTAAGTGTCACATGATGTTAATCCAAGTGAATGTGATTTTAGTACTCAGGCAAGTAAAGAAAAAGGTAGGAGATGAACCTTTAGAAGAAGTCATATGGAGAGGTGGAGCAATTTATTTTGGGCATGGTAGAGTATGTACTTATTGTAGTTGAAATTAAGAGAGAGTTTGATGCTAATATGTAGACAAATATTCCTTGACTGGATTCATCAGTTTTTTTTTAAAGAACAAAGATCTTTGCTAAAAAGATTAACATGCTTCTTTTTGACCCCAGACCTACACCTGTTTCCAAAGCCTCAAGGTCCTTCAACCTCTGCCAAAGCCATTTTCTACCATCAACCAAAGCAGCTGAATCAGGATCTGAGCTAATTGTGCTCAGTTCAACTTGGCAAATATTTATTGTGCATATTTTACTCTGCTAGAAACAAGGAAGACACAGGTGAAGATGTAGTCCTTACTTCTAAGTAGCTCACAGTCCAATAGGAAAAAGACCTGTCATCAACAATGAGCTTATCTCTGTGAAGTTACTGAAAAGTTAGAAATAGCCCCAGGTTACCACAGTGACATGAACAAGGGCCTGTGAGGCAGTGCCTGCCCTGGAATTTCTGGTTAGAAGAGGTTAAGGGACAGCAATCTAATTGTATGTGCTAGGAATGGGGCAGGATTGGTGGGTAGCAGGTAGGGTTGCCAGACTTAGCAAATAAAACTACAGCACACCAAGGTAAATTTGCAGTTCAGATAAACAACGGATAGATTTTTAGCATAACTATGTCCCATGCAATAGTCTAAGGGTTTTTTGTTGTTGTTATTGTTGTTTGTTTGTTTTTTTCTGAAACTCAAATTTAACTGGGAATCTTGTATTTTATATGGTGGGCCTAGGAGTTGCCTTGCAGTTTTAATTGCTTAGCATTTTTATCAAAGACTGAGACAGTATCAAGGTTAGGAAAGGCTTCCTGGAGGGAAGAACCCAGGGGCTGGGTTTTGAAGACTGAAAATGAGAATCTAGGCCCTTTGAATCAAAGTGTGATCTACAGACAAGCAACACCAGCATCACCTGAGAGCTTGCTGGAAACGCAGACTGTCTGGCACCACCCGAGACCTACAGACCCAGAATCTGCATTTTAAGAAGATGTCCAGATGATTCATATGCACATTAGTGTTTGAGAAGCCCTGGTCTAGGTGAAAAAGAATGAGGAGTAAATAAAAGAAATGGCATGTCCATATGTACACATACCCAAAACAGCATAGACAGCACAGTCATCTCGTGAAAAATCAATCACTTATTTTATCCTCTATCACACACAGCATAGCCAGCACTATCTTGCAATTCGTTATTATTATTTCTTGCATAGATAGTCTTCTTTTTTCCATTATAGGAGGCAAGAAGGCCAATATTACTCTTATTTAGCAGGAGTTATATCCTGGTGAATGGTCAGAAATTTAAAGACATAAAACTCAGTTACAACTTAGTAGGTTCTTTTCATTCATGTTCAATTAAGGGTTTAGTGTACAGTGGGCTACACCTTTCATGTATGTAATTCTGAGATGCATTAGTGATTCCTCCACCGTTTCTATGGTTCCACTTCATGTGCATAATTCTACCAGCATTAATGGTTCCTCTGCATTCTACAAATGGGGAAATGAATGCCTTGAGGGTTGAGTTACTTGTAAATTTCAAAGGCAGAATTCTAACCCACAAATGTCTGACTCAAACTCTACATTTTTTGCCCACTGCCTTTAAGAGGTGACTGTGAACAAAGTGAGAAATGTTTAACTTAACATTTTTAAAAACTTTTAGAAAATTCAGGTTAAACAAACGTTGCTACAGATTTCTAGACATTTTAGGCAGCACTTTTTTGTTTTGTTTTAGGCCTTGTTATTGGCCTACCATTTTCTCTTCTCTTCATTTATCTAAATTTCAACCCAACCTCAAGGCTCACTTGATACTGTTTCTCTTTGTGGTTCCTTAAAATGCTTTCCCATACTACCTTAACTCACAGGGATCCCATTCCAGACCCTTCTTCCTATTCTTTCTTCTTATGGATTCTGCTTGTGGTTCTCAACTTACCCCTGAGCAGTGGGCTCTTAAACAAACAAACAAAAAAATGAAATCATGCTTAAGCCCAATTTGAAAAGAGAAGTAGAACTCTGGAATGCCCTATCTATCCCAGACTCATCTCCTCCCTCCTCCAGTGTTCCCCACATGCCTCCCAAAGATCCCTTAGGCCGTGGAGAACAATGGGGGGCATTGATATGTGCCACTTGTATTGCCATCTCAAGTTGTTCTTGTACCTGTGTCTATTTTCCTAAATAAATGAAAGCACCTTGAGGGTGGAGAGTTTTAATTATTATGGCTGCCACCTCATCCAAATCCCAAAATGGGGCTCCTATACTTCTGTGCATAAGAGGGCAGAATATTTGAAGGCCAACCATGAAAAACCTAGAATTACGGTCATTTTCTACTTTTGTGTCTCTCCTCATGATTCCTAGCGCAGTGCCTTCCACATAAAATATGTTTAATCAATTCCGTACATGCTGATTAATTGACCGCTCTTGGAGTTAAGTGGATCATTTTAATTGTGTTGGCTGAAATATATTTACTTAAATTGTATAAATTGACTGCAAGCTTTATAATAGTGTGTTAGTGAATAGTGTTTTTAAAATTTAGAAATAGTGGAAATAAGAGCAATGTACATCCAGACAGCAAAATAGATAAATAGCTACCATCTGATTTACAGGTTGTTGTGCTTCTTTGGAAATAAAAATATGTAGTTAGATAAAATGTATTATAAAGATTTAAACTCTAGGAGGAACTTTTTGTTTGGACATTCTCCTTCCTTGAGCATTCAAAAATTTCTTCTACTACCTTAAGGATTAAATCCATAAAGCAGGTAATCGTTTAAATTAAAACATTGCTGAAAATTCAGATGGGCATAGGGAATGATTTCTTCGTTGCAAATGGAGTCTCTGTCACATAGAAAATTGTGGCTTCTTTAAAGTCTAAGTGAGATGACTAGAATGCTTATTCTGTCATTCATCTATTCATTCATTCACCAAATATCTATTGAGCAACTTTTACATGCCAGGCACTCTGCTAAATACAAGTGGTTATACACTAAAACACTGTATGCACTCCTCCAAAATCTCATGTTTTGCAAAATCATGCACTTAAAAAATAACAGGACTTGGAAAAAAAAATAAGTTGGAACAGACCACTCAAAACCTAGGCCGTTTTGGAACCAGAGCACTATCATGAGTAACCAAAAACAATAACAGTTCTAAAACTTTTAACATAGTTAAGAAGACATGTTAAATTTCTAAATGATAAATACTGTGGTAAATATTTACCAACTACTATAAATATTTATTAAACAAGTAGTTGTTACAAGGTGATTGGTTGCTTGGTAGAAGTGGGCGTGAGGTGTAAGGGAGGGTGGAGGCCAGAGGTCACTGAGATATGGAAGCGGGGCCATGGATGGGGAGGACCGTGCTCCAGCACCTCCGAGACAGCGTGGAGATGCAGTCAAGAGGAAGAGTAAGGTGTATCAGGTTAGATTTCCCTCAGATGAACCTTAAGAGCGGGATTTTGGTGCAAGTAGTTTATTGGGAGGTAATCTAGAGGAAGCACAGTGAGAGAGTGGAATAATGAGCAGGGCAGGGAGGAAAGTCTCTTCACGTTATTAAATGACATCAGTGAACAGATTACTACTGTGGGCAACTGGGACTCAGCTTAAGCGGTACGTGTCTGGCTGTAGATCACCCCTGAGGCATTAATTCCTTAGCAGTTCTTGCCCTATGTACAGCCCAGGCAATCTCTTGAATGTGAAAGAAACATTCTCAGAGAGATTCAGACCATGACTTGTAGGTCCTAGAACCTTCTGCAAGTGACCTTGGAGAAGTATGTAGGCTGGGAGGATCCAGGAGGGAAACTTAGAAGATCTGCTAGTGGGCAAATGAGGACTATATATAATGAAGCAAATGGGCATTGGTTCAGTATTGTATTCATTAGTGGCTTGCTGGGATCAGCTTTGTTTGATTGCATCAGCTGCTGTTTGGTGGAACAAAACTGTAGAGCATTAGCACATATTGCCTAAGAATCAGGGAAACTTCCAAGTTATGCTTATATCATATCCCTATGTATGAATTGTGTATAGGAATATCACCTTTTTTTCTCTTTTTCCTTTTCTTTTAGAGACAGGGTTTCATTCTGTCACCCAGACTAGAGTGCAGTGGCACACTCATGGCTCACTGCAGTCTTGAAATCTTGGGCTCAAGCAATCCTTCTGCTTTAGCCTCCAGAGTAGCTGAAAGTACAGGCATGCACCACCATGCCCAGCCATTTTTTTAAAAAAATTATTTGTAGAGACAAGGTCTCACTCTATTGCCCAGGCGGGTCTGGAACTCCTGGCCTCAAGCGATCCTTCTTACTTGGCCTCCCAAAGTGCTAGGATTATAGATGTGAGCCACCATGCCCAACAGGGATACTACCCTTGAATAAACTACTGAACTGCCCCTGATTGCAAAAACTTCCAGGCTAGTGGGAGAAACAGGAGTTTAGATTTCAGTGAGGTGGTATGGCAGAATATGTTACAAAATTCAACACATCCCCAAAGGTAGTTCTCCCATCCCATCCTGAGGCATCAGGGAAGAGACACTGAAATCCTGAAGGATGAGCAACAGGTAGGTGGGTAGGTGAGAGGAGAAGCCTAGGGAAATAAACATGTAAGAATACAGGGTGAACTTCTGATGGTGAAGTCATTGTCCACTCCCTACCAATCAGCAAAGCCCCCTGGATTCCGAGAGTTTAGTGTAAGAAAAGGGGGAACATGAGGACTCAAATTTGGGTCCTCGGAGAATAAATTTAAGCCCTAAGGTAGGTGCTCAAATTGATCCTTGCCTCATGCAGAGCCTGGCTGGCTGCAAGCATTAGATAAATAATAAATACCAGCCCCTTCTGTCTCTAGGATCAGCGTCCTGCCTTGACCTTGCTTATCAGATCAGGTAGGAAACCGAGGTCCTCCTTACCACATGTGGTCATTACATTTCCCATGGCATTTTTCACAAGAGGCCCGGGCTGCTTCCCTGGCTGTTCTCCAGGTAGGTAATTATCTTGCCTCCTGTTCTAACTCCCTTGTGGTTTCAGTTGTAGGAGACAGCCTTCTTCATTCCCACGTGATTGGCTGCTGGTACTGAAAGGCTTCATTCCGGAAATCTGTTACCTTCTGCCCTGGAGCTTGGCTGGCATTCAGGGGTGGGAGAGGATGTTTGAGGACAACTTGGCTAGGTCTATCCTTACTAAGAGAAGTAGAGAATTGGGACTAATTTCCTGATACATTGAGCACCAAATGTAATTATTTATCATATGACCTCATTTCCAAAAAATATGAAAACCTGGAGTGTTCAGGGAAATGAAAAAGTTTCTAATTCAAGATTACCAGCATAAAATGCGTATTCTTTAGCCTTACCACAAGAGTATGCTGTTTTGGCAAAGTGGCCAGTAATCATGATGGTCAAATTTGCTGAAGACGACACACCTGAGGACAGAATATCTGCGCTAAGACTGCACCAGAAAATCTGTCTATCTGAATCTATCTGTCTGTCTGTCTATCTATCTATCTATCTATCTATCTATCTATCTATCAATCAATCATAATTGCATTCATAAGCATTTCCCTCCTTCTACATGCGTTATTAGTGAATAGCTGTCAGCATGCAAACCTTGGTGATGATGTTCCAGGCAGTTTCATCAGGCAATCAGTAGTTTCTGAGTTGGTTTTGCAGTTGCACGGCCCTTACACAGGATATATATATAATGACAGTCCCTCCCCTCAGCCCTCAGTTCACTACCAAGCTGTAACGCAACTTAAGAGGACCAGTTCTTAAAACAGGCCTGACTTTAAATTCTGGTACCGCTACTGCTGCATTCCTGAGCAAGTTAAACTTGCGAACCCACAGTTTCTTCACCTATAAAATGGGGATAATAATATTGGTACCTAACTGTTACTAATTTAATATAATAATAGATTCCATGAGAGATCAAAATCAAAGTGCACAGTGTCTGATACCTAACAGGTTCAATACGGTTCAATACTTGTTTGTAATCATTAATAAAACACCAAACACAGATACAAAACATGACTGCACTGCTAAGTGAAGAAATGCCCAGTCCTCCTGTTCTGTTCTCCCCAGCAGCTCAGAGGAGAGCTGGTGCGCTGTAGAAATATAAGATGGTTGTTAGAATATTGGCTTTGTGGTCAGCCAAACCTGGTTAGAATCTCAACTTCGTTACTTATCAGCTCTGTGACACTAGGTAAGTTAAATGACCCCTCCAAGCCTTGTTTCCTCATGGTAAAATAGGATAGTTGTAGGATAAAATGCATTCACTATAGGGTCACATAGAACTTGCCACATAGAAAGCACTGAATGAATAATAGTCATTAATATTAGAGAGAATGAAGAGGAAGCATTTGATGATGTGACCATAGGAGCCACCCAAAATGCAGCTATTTTTAATCTTTATCACTTGAAACTGTCTGTTATTCAATATTTATCAAAGGCCCAGTTGAAAGATACTGTCATGGAGGTCTCATGAAAGGTAATAGTCCCTCCCTCTCAGCCATGGAACAAGCTCATTCATCTTAATGCAGAAGCAGGCGTTTGTTTTTGAGATGGAGTCTCGCTCTGTTGCCCAGGCTGGAGTGCAGTGGCACAATCTTGGCTCACTGCAAGCGCCGCCTCCCTGGTTCACTCCATTCTCCTGCCTCAGCCTCACGAGGCGCCCACCACTACGCCCGGCTAACTTTTTGTACTTTTAGTAGAGAGGGGTTTCACCGTGTTAACCAGGATGGTCTCAATCTCCTGACGTCGTGATCCGCCCGCCTCGGCCAGAAGTAGGCTTTTACTGACTTTATCTTTGGCCCTCTGCTCCTGGTGAGCATTGGAGCTCACCTAAGTTGTCACATGCATGAAAATCACCACCGTTGGGTTTTGTTTGTTTGTTTGTTTTTTGAGATGGAGTTTCACTTTTGGTGCCCAGGCTGCTGGAGTGCAATGACGCAATCTTGGCTCACTGCAACCTCCACCTCTCAGGTTCAAACGATTCTCCTGCCTCAGCCTGCTGAGTAGCTGGGATTACAGGCATGCACCACCACACCCAGGTAATTTTTGTATTTTTAGTAGAGACAGGGTTTCGCCATGTTGGACCAGGCTGGTCTCGAACTTGGCCTCAGGTAATCCACCCACCTTGGCCTCCCAAAGTCCTGCAATTACGGGCGTGAGCCCCCGCGCCCAGCCTACCGTTGGGTTTAAGCAGGGAAATTGTTGAAATCAAGATCACTCCTTCAAGCAATATTCCTGTTTGAGGACCTGCAGACAGAAAGTCCCTTGTACTTCAGTTCCTTGAAAGCCTAGACCACTTCAAATTCAACTTGTAATGTAAAATCTTTTAATTTTGAAATAACTACAGATTCACAGTAAGTTGCAAATATTGAACAGAGAGGTCCCATGTACCTGTCACCATTTCCACCAATGGTTATACCTTAGATAACTATACCACAATATCAGAACCAGAAAATTTAAATTATCTTTAGTGGCTTTAATGAAACGTATAGCATACCTAACTGATATTAACTCTGACTCTTTTTTTTTTCATTATCTTCTCTTCATTTTTCTCTTTATTTTGTTTTTCTCTTCTGTTTATTATGTTTTCGCATCAAATCCTTTTAGGAACAAGATTGGGAATAAATTAACAAATTAAATGAAATATCCTTGTATACTAACTATGCTTTATAGAGTTTGGCATATTGTTCAAGTTAGACGAATCCATAACCAGAAAGAAGTATAAATTCATAATGTCTTCTCTCTGTACTGTAGACTCTTACCAGAGCATTTTGGTATAAGGAAATTGGGTAGCCAAAGGACAGTTACTTAATTGACTAAAACTTGGGTTTTTTAATGATCAAATTAGAACACTGCTATGACTGTACTATGATAATAATAGGTAACAGCTTTTGAACATCTATCACCTGCCAGACACTATGCAGAGCAATTCACATGCATATTTAATTCATTCTTTTACAATTCAACCCTATCATTAAATACTTTCCAGGAATATTTAAGTTACAGACGAGGAGACTGAGGGTCTGAGAGGCTACGTGTCCAGAACTTACACAGTTAATGGGTGACAGGTTGGCCAGGAGACCTCCACTGTGGCACTTGGAACCATATTCACATTTATATCGGTGATTTAGGTTAAGTGACATCATCTGTCATAATTAATTTCAGCAAAATGACATTATCTGTGACACGCTGTGAACTTGATTTTGGTTATGAGGATTTATTTAATCTATAACTTTTATATGAAATAAAAGGGATCTGCACTTTATTTTATGTTTGTATATTTTAGGTATCATTCTGAAAATAGTTGAAGTTAATATTAGGGAGAATTTTTTTTTCCACTGGCAAGGTTGATATGTTTCTCAGATTTGGGAAATATTGATACAGGGAAGTTTCATCTTCTATCTGTTATATCTTTTAAATCTTAAGTCTACAAGATTTATAACCACTGAGAGGAAAAAGAGATCCCATTGGGATGGGCCAGAAAAAGTGGGATTTGAACTAGCTTTGAAAGAAGTATAAAATTCAGAATGACATCTAGCTGCAACACCCACCACCCAGGTAATTTTTGATAGATTTGTCTCATGTGGATGGCTAGAAGGGTATTCTTTCCTCAAGATTACAAGTGGAACCCTTCAACAGCTGAGAACTTGGTTAAAAGAGGATAGTTTTCCAAATAAAGGGAGATCTGTCTTCAGTCAGAAAACAAGTTTCAGATAAATGGAGATGAGAGAGAAACCCCTTTTGCTAGAGGAGTCCCAGGCATGCAAGGGGAAACAAGTAGAACACATCGAGGTCCTATATAAACCAGGCTGATGGAGCCAGGGACCACAGTGGAAGTTAATGAAGATGAATTAGAATCAGAACCAAAACCGGAACTAGACAGTGGAAGGCTCTGAACACGGAACAAGGAGTAAAAAGCTAAACAGCGGGAGCCATTGTATATTTTTGAGTAGGAGATTGGTATGAAATAGGTGGTGTTTAATACAAATGCAGAGAATGACTAGAAGAAGGGAAAGCTTGCTGGACTGAAGGAATATGGGTTGTATTCACCAGAGTGGGGCTTAAACAAGTGGAATAAGGCATGTGGGAACAACCCTCCTTCATTCCCAGGGATTGGGGATTCTGACATCAAGGAGTAACTGAAGGGCACTAGTGAACTCAGACCAGTTATGGCTAGAGTTTCGACTTCCCTGACAGCTTCCTACATTTTGGTTAGATCTATACACATAATGGAGAAACCTTAATATTTTTCCCTTGTCTTGCTGGCAAAGCTTGTGTCTACACTATCCCACTGGGACCAAAAACCACATTGAGATTCCACAAGTACATTTTTTACAATACTGGGCAATAGCACATTCAGAAAGACTCTTCCCAGGATAGCTACTGCAATCAACTTTCTCACTTTGGGTTTCTATAGTAAAGAACTTGTCTGAAGGTTTCATGCAGAGAATTCAATTTATATCATCCAAATAGGTGAAACATGACGTGTAGCTCACTAGCTCCTGGGGTTGGTAGCAGTCCCCATGTTTACCTTCACTATTTTCTGGTTTCTGGGAGCAAATGAATTGAAATTCATGTTACAATTAAAAACCATTAACAACAAACATCAAAAATAAGAAGCAATTAGTTAATGTATTATTTAAGGCTTTACTACACTTCAGCTATCAAGGGCAATCATTCATTTGCAGTAAAATTTGTTTTACCCATTATTAAAAGCTTAAGTGTCTACTGATAACTGAAAATATGTTTGGATTTGCTTGAATTCTACTCCAGGGAACAATACCTTGACAATATTTCCTGACCAAATACCTAAAATTATGGCATGGGGTCTAAAGCTAAATATATTATTAACATTCCAACACCCCCACCCCCCAAATGCTAGTCTACAAATTTTGCTATAGATTCTTTACATTAATCCATCCATAATTTTTAAATATCTGTTCTTCTCAGGGCACTATGTTCAAAGCTACAGGGTTGTTGAAATGTAGCTATTATCCTCCATAAGCTTCACTTCTTCTCAATGGATGTAGTTAACTAGACATTAATAATGACAACAACATGGCTAGACGTTTATCCCAGCACCATTTATTGAATAGGGAATCCTTTCCCCATTATGTGTTTTTGTGAGGGTTGTCAAAGATCAGAGTGTGTAGGTGTGCAGCTTTATTTCTGGATTCTCTATTCTGTTATATTGGCCTATGTGTCTCTTTTTGTACCAGTACCATGCTGTTTTGGTTACTGTAGCCCTGTAGGATAGTTTGAAGTCGAGTAGTGTGATGCTTCCAGCTTTGTTCTTTTTGTTTAGTATTGCCTTGGCTATTTGGGCTATTTTTTGGTTCCATATGAATTTGAAAAAAGTTTTATCTAGTTATGTGAATAATATCAGTGGTAGTTTAATAGGAATAGCATTGAATCTATAAATTGCTTTGGGCAGTGTGGCCATTTTAATGATACTGATTCCTCCTATCCATGAGCATGGAATGTTTTTCTATTTGTTTGTGTCATCTCTGATTTCTTTGAGCAGTGGTTTGTAGTTCTCCTTGTAGAAATCTTTCACCTCCCTAGTTAGCTGTATTCCTAGGTATTTTATTCTTTTTGTGGCAGTTGTGAATGGGAGTTCTTTCCTGACCTGGCTCTCAGCTTGACTGTTGTCCTTTGCAGGGACATAGATTGAGTTGGAGGCCATTAACCTTAGCAAACTGACACAGGAACAGAAAAGCAAATACTGCATGCTCTCACTTATAAGTGGGAGCTTAATGATGAGAACACATGGACATATAGAGGGGAACAACACACACTGGGGCATTTCGAAGGGTGGAGGGTGGGAGGACGGAGAGGATCAGAAAAAATAACTAATGGGACTAAGCTTAATACCTGGGTGATGAAATAATCTGTACAACAAATTCTCATGACACAAGTTTACCTATGTAACAAACCTGCGCTTGTACCCCTAAACTTAAAATAAAGGTTAAAAAAATGACAATACTAACAATACCTCTCTACAGATACTTCTTTAAAAATAATTAAGAGCCAGCTGGGTACGGTGGCTCATGCCTGTAATCCTAGCACTTTGGGAGGCCAAGGAGGGCAGATTGCCTGAGCTCAGGAATTCGAGACCAGCCTGGACAACACAGTGAAATCTCGTTTCCACTAAAATACAAAATAAATTAGCCAGGCGTGGCGGCATGCGCCTGTCATACCAGCTACTCAGGAAGCTGAGGCAGGAGAATTGCTTGAACCTGGGAAGTGCAGGCTGCAGTGAGTTGAGATCACGCCACTGCACTCCAGCCTGGGTGACAGAGCGAGACTCCATATCTACAAAAAAAAAAAAGAGAGAAAAAGAAAGAAAAAAAATTAAGAGCTTTCATTCATAACATTTTATTTTTTAATTTTCCATTTAATATTCAAGGGGATTCTTTGAAATAAGAGGTAGGTAGAGGCATGACTAGCTACATTAAATAAGAAAAAAGAGTTTAGCTGGACAGATTTAATAAATTACTCAAAGTCACAAAGTTAGTGATGGGAATAGAACTAATATTGAATTCCAGACATGTGATGAAGTACTCTATTTACCTACTGACTGAATTTTTAGTGATATGACACTACCATGTCTCCCATATACTATGGAAGAAGTACTCTGTAATGGTAAGGCAATCTGGATGTAGGGATCTTCAAAGCAGAAGTAGCAAATTTCTGTTTTAGAAAATTTCTGGCTTTATATCAAATTCAGAGGGGTATATTGAGCTAACCCTGGATACTACCTTTCCATTCCAAACAAGATAAATTATGGATAGATTGTTTAAAACTTTAAACAATATGTACCTAACTATGAAAGCAAGAAATGAAAATGCCCAGATGCCAGAAATGAAAAGGAAACTAAAAACTAAAGTCATGAAAAGTTGAAGATAGAAAGGCCTGAGATATCGGGAACTGCTAGGTGCCCTGGGACAGGGAGAAAAACACCTGATGAGGAAGGAGTCTGGAACTCAGGCAGCTGGCACTGGGCAACTGGTTCCTGCCCTGAGAAACTCAGCTTTGTGGCCTGAGAACTGGCATGGTGGCACACAGTCACCCAGACGGTGAATGAGAAGCATTTGCTCTAGAAAGAAACTGGAATCCCATGCTCAGTGCTGTGTGCTGTATGCTAGTGGGGGCCAAATTCATATTTCCTGAAAGGCACAAGGGCCTAATTTCAAAACGACTTGAGGGTATCTCTTCTAAGAAACCATAATTAAGATGTTCTGTTGGTACAATTTTAAAAGAATCATGAGAAGAATAAAGAACATAGTATTCTCCAACCAGTAGCAGGAAAAGTGGGAGAGAAAAAAAACCTTTCAAAACCTAAAAATGAAAATTAAAAAAACCTTAAAAGGAGACAGAAGACCTTAAAAGTTAACTAGAAAACACACAATAGTATAAATAAATCTAAATATATGAGTTATAAGTGACCTAAATACAGTGGTTAAACATACAGATTGTCAAATTAGTTAAAAAATAAATATTGAGTACATCTAAAATCTAAGAGCAGTAAAAGAATGAAAATAAAAGAATGAACAAATATGAATACATAATTATATGTTACATATATCATGCATACACATACATATATATCTCAAGAAAACACTAACCCAATAAAAGCTAGCTTTATTAAAAACTGATAGAAGAGATTTTAAGACAATAAGCAATATTAGTGATAAATATGTTGTCCATATAATGATAAAAATATAATTTACTAGAGAGCTATAACAATTTTAATTTAAACACCAAAAATAACAAAGTAAAAATTAACATGAGTACATGAAGAAATTGAAATTTTCATAATTTAATAGGAGATTTCAATATGTAACTTACTATAATGATACCTCTAGAACTTAGAATTTAGTAAGAATATGGAATATTTGAATGACACTCAACATGCTTGATATAATGGATAGAAATAGAATGTTATACCCAACAACTGAAGAATATACATTCTTCTAATAAATTCCAGTACATTCCTAATAAATTCCAATAAATTCCAAAGAAATGATATCGTACAGATCATATTTCTGAACAAAGTGAAAATAACTTAAAAATCATTAAGAAAAAGAAAAATTAATCCCAAATATTTTAGAAATGAAAATTTCATTTCTAAATAATTCATAGGTCAAGGAATAAATCATAGTAAACAATTGAAAATATTTAGAACCCAATACTAATGGAACCACAATATATAAAAATTGATGGGATACAGCTACAGGGGTGTATGTACAAGAACTTTATATCTTAAATGCTTTTATTAAAAAAATTGAAAATCAATAAGCCAAGGCTCACCCTCAAAACAATTAGAATACAGAATGAAATAAAATAATGTGTAACATGATTTCCACTCTTGTCTATGATAGAAAAGATTATATAATGTTATTCCTAACTCTAAGAATAACTAAGCAATCTGGGTAAAATTTTGAAATGAACTGTTTGAGGGCAGTAGAGATCAACCAAGGTTGATAGGACTTGAGAGTCTAAGATCCTAAAGAGAAGGGAAGGGAAGCACATTGAGGGGAGCCTCACATTTGTCCCCATTTGTTCCTCTGAGGGGATTTGCTGATTTGTGGAATAAGGAAAAGAAGTAGAAGTCATCAGCATGAGGCTTGTGACAGTCTCACTGAGGTGAAGAGACAGAAGTTAAGAGTTTGGATGGCCAACACGGGCAGAACTTGAGAAGCCCAGATCTCAAAGAGGCAGGAACTGCACGGGAGTCAGCTTGAAATTCTACATGCAATTTTCGCTATAGCTGTTTGTCAAGTCTCCAGCTGCATGTGCACAGGGCAAGGTGCCAAGAAACTAAGCAGAAAGAAGCTACTGTAAAGTGAAAGAACTTGAATAGAGTCTTTGGTTGGAGAAAAAGAGGTTGGAGCCGGGCAACTACTAAGGTGGAGCAGCCCCAGTAAACACCCCAGGCTTTCAGTTGAGACACCTGAAGGGTACCCTCTAGGAATCAGAACTTGCCCTAGAAGCAAAAGCAAATTGAAATTAAAGACTCCTTTCTGCCAAAAATATCTGAAAGCCAGCCTCACCTGGATCAAGGTGACCTCCCTATATGCTATTCACCTGCCAGAAAAAGAATTAAGTGTTCTCCATAGAAAGAGAACATCATCTAGATCCTTCACAATTTTTATTGTTATATACGATGTTTAACATTCAATTAAAAATCACCATGCAAGTATGGAAATAAGACCACATGACCAAAAACAATGTTAAAAATAAAACAGGCAATAGAAATAGTCCCACAGGTGGTTACAATATAATTTCATGCTCCAGAAAATAGAGGAAAAGACAAAGCATTTTATCAGAGAATGCATCGGAGTTTATAAAAAAGGGATCCAATAGAAATTTTAAAAACAAAAATTTCTAAATTTTTAAAGAAATTTTAGAAGCTGAGAGGCTTCCCAGCATGGGGAAAGGATTAAGTGAGAGACCCCCGGTGGTCCACATTCTTACTGTGCACTCCTGCAATCCTAGCCATAGGAGAGCTCCTCAGCGCTCACAGACCCTGAGACAAACGCAGGGAGCTTCCTGCAGACCACGTGATGCCATTGCTCCAAAAAGGGAGCTAACACTCAGTCTCACATATCCCCTAAATCCTAAGCAGCTATAGCAAGGTGCTACTTAGAAAGCCCAGCCCCTACCAGACTGTGTCCTGCCCTGAGATCCAGCAGCCCTGCATCTATCTCCACATTCGTGGAGCCCCATCGACATCACCCTCCCACAGCTACCATCATTGCAGGCTGCTGCCACTGGCGTCAAAGTGCAAGCCACTGGCAGCAACCCCACGGCCTTAAGCAGTGGATCTGCCACATATTTATAAGGGTCCTGAGGACAGGCTACCCAACCCACAGTTGCCACCAGGAGTTGAAGTGCATGCCCCCCAGCCACTGCCTCTAACTGCTGCAACTGAAAGCAGCCTTGCCTTCCCCAGTAACAGGGTCACAGTGCAGCCACTGCCACTTCCACCTGTCCATCCTTCCAGAAGCCTGGGGATAACTCACTTTTACCTACCACAAACAGCACCTGCAGGCACCACAGGGGGCCTTGAGGACAGGCCCACCTGGCCAAGCTCTGCCCTCATCAGTGACCAAGCATGCTATATGGGGGACTGGGGATTGCCCAGCCCAGTCCACCACCATTGGCACCTGAATACTCCTCCCGAGGGACTAAGGCCAGGCCCATCTAACCTACCACTACCACACAGCTGGCACCCAGCCCCACATACCAGTTGAATGCCTGGAGACTGGCCCACCTAGCCTATTGTAGTCACTGCCAATACAAGCGAAGCCTGCTTGGAAACCAGAGGGTTGTTCCACTGCTGCTATTGCCATTACCCGTGCCACATCCACTACCCAGGTGTCCAATAACCCATCCACCTAGCTGAACCACCACTGCCACTACTGGCACAAAAGAAAGCTGCCTAGAGGTCCAATAATTGTCCTGCCCAAACCGCCTAACACATTGCCAACATATGCCATACTGGGGCTAAAGGACAAGCATGCTTGGCCTACCACTGCCATGATTGGAGCCTGAGGACTGGTCCACCTGGTGTCCCAGTCCCCAGAAAAACTTGACCACTGTCTCCACTAACAACTGCATCCTAAGCCACTGAGAAAATTATGGTCACCACTGACACCATTTACAGCTGAAGAAATCGTATAGAGACTACACTACTGCACACACCAAGAATGAAAACCAGAGTACTCTACCCAGCCAACACCGAAGATACATCTTCAGGAAAAAGTCCTCCTCTACAAAAGCAATTCCAAAAATTATAAGAAGCAACTGTTACACCAAATATGCAGATATCAATGTAAGAACACAAGGAACATTGACTGGATGTGGTGGCTCACGCCTGTAATCCCAGCACTTTGGGAGGCCAAGGCAATTGGATCACTTGAGGCTAGGAGTTCAAGATCAGTCTGGCCAACATGGCAAAACCTAGTCTCTACTAAAAATATGAAAAAAAAAAAAAAATAGCCAGGCACAGTGACTCATGCCTGTAATCCCAGCTACTTGGGAGACTGAGGGACAAGAATCACTTGAACCTGGTAGGTAGAGGTTGCAGTGAACCAAAAATGCACCACTGCACTCCAGCCTGGGTGACAGAATGAGACTCTGTCTCAAAAATAAACAAAAAAAGGCAACATGAAAAAGCAGAGAAACGTGACACCTCCAAAGGAACAGAAGAATTCTCCAGCTGTAGATTTCAATGAAAAATAAATTGATGAAATCCTGGAAGGAGAAGTAAAAATAATGATATTTAAAAAGCTCAGTGAGATATAAGAGAACAAAGAAAAACAATACAAAGAAATCAGGAAAACAATTCAGATTACACATGAGAAATTTACTAGAAATTCTCATACTAAAGAATTCATTGAATAAATTACAAAATACATTCAAAAGCTTCAATAATAGACTAGATCAAGCAGAAGAAAAACTTTCAAAATTTGAAGACAGGTCTTTTGAGATAACCCAGTCAGACAAAAATGAAATAAAATAAAATGAGCAAAGCTTACATGACATAGGGGACATCATAAAGTGACCAAATATTTGAATTTTTAGTGTCCTAGAAGATGAAGTGAAAATGAAAAACATAGAAAACCTATTCAATGAAAAAATGGCTGAAATCTTCCTGAATCTAGTAAGAGATTTAGACAACTAGATATAGGAAGCTCAGAGATACCTAAAGATAAAGAGAGAATTCTAAAAACAGTAAGAGAAGAGTATCTTTTCTCTTGTAAGGGAGTCCTCATCAGACTAACAGTGGATTTTTCAGTAGGCCAGAAGAAAATGAGATGATATATTCAAAGTGCTAAAACAACAACAACAGCAACAAACCTGTCAGTCAAAGATACTATAACCAGCAAATTTACCCTTCATGAATGAAGAAGAAATGAAGTCTTTCTCAGATAAGCAAAATTGAGAAAATTGATCAAAACTAAATCAGCTGTATAAGAAACGCTTAGGGGAGTGCTACTTATAGAAACAAAAGGGTGACATCTACCTCATGAAAACACACTAAAATACAACATACACTGGTAGAGAAGACACACAAATAAGGAAGAGAAAGGACTCATATGTTATCACTGTAGAAAAACATCGAACCACAATGATAAACAATGAGAGAGAATGAAAGGAACAAAGGATATACAAAACAACCAGAAATCAATCAATAAAATGAAAGGAAAAAACCCTCATATATCAATAATAACCTTTAATGTAGGTGTATTAAACTTTCCACTTAAAAGATATAGCCTGGCTAAGTGGATTTAAAAAATATGACCCAACTATATGCTGTCTACAAGAAACTCATCTCACCTGTAGACAGAAGAACTGATGATTTTAAAATGGGAGTTTTTCTGCACAAGCTCTCTTTGCCTGCCACTATCCATGTAAGATGTGACTTGCTCCTCCTTGTTTTCCTCTATGATTGTGAAGCCTCCCCAGCCATGTGGAACTGTAAGTCCAATTAAACTTCTTTCTTTTGTAAATTGCCCAGTCTCAGGTATGTCCTTATCAGCAGCGTGAAAACAGACTAATACATGTGTGAAGTTTGTCTTCCTGTGCCTGGCTTCTTTCTTTTAACAGAATTACCTCCAGTTCCATTCATGTTGTTACAAATGACAGGATTTCATTCTTTTTTATGGATGAATAGCACTCCATTGTGTATGCATACCACATCTTTTAAATCTAATTATCTGATGATGGATGCTTAGGTTGCTTCCAAATATTAGCTATTGTGTATAGTGGTGTAAAAATTGTGGGAATGCAGATATCTCTTCAATATACTGATTTCCTTTGTTTTGGGTATATACCTCCTAGGAGTTGTATTTCTACATCAGAACCTCCAAACTGTTCTCCATAGTGGCTGTACTAATTTATATTCCCACCCACAGTGTACAAGGGCTCCCTTTTCTCCACATTGTCACCAGCATTTTTATTGCCTGTCTTTTGGATAAAAGCCATTTTAACTGGAGTGAGATAATGTCTCATTATAGTTTTGATTTACAATTCTCTGATGATCAATGATGTTGAACACCTTTTTGTATATCTGTTTGCCATTTGTATGTCTTCTTTTGAGAAATGTCTATTTAGGTCTTTTGCCCATTTGTAAATTGGATTGTTAGATTTTTTTTCCTAGAGTACTGTTTCAGCTCCTTATGTATTCTGGTTATTAATCTCCTGTCAAACAGGCAGTTTGCAAATATTTTCTCCCATTCTGTGGTTTGTGTCTTTACTTTGTTGAATGTTTCCTTTGCTGTGCAGGAGCTTTTTCAACAAATTTTAAAAACTAAAATCATATCAAATATATTCTCAGACTACAGTGGAATAAAACTAGAAATTAATAACGAAGAATTTCAGAAACTATATAAATACATGGAAATTAAACAATATGCCCCAAAATGACCATTGGGTCAAGGAAGACATTAATCAATAAATATGATATATAACAAAGGACAAAAACCATATAATCATCTCAATAGATGCAGAAAAATCATTTACTAAAATTCAACAACACTTCCTGATAAAAACTCTAATTTTTAGGACTCTAATTTTAAGGACTAATTTCCAGATTACACAAGGAATTCAAACAACAGAAAAAAGTACAAATAATCCCATTAAAAGTGGACAAAGGACATTAATAGACATTTCTCATTCAGATCACCAACAAATATAAAAAAAAAAGTTCAGTATCACTAATCATCAGAGAAATGCAAATCAAAACCACAAGATATCATCTTACCCCAGTTAGAATGACTATTATTAAAAAGACAAAAAATAACATATGTTGATGAGGTTGTAGAGAAAAGGGACTCATATATGGCTAGTAGGATTATTAATTAGTACAACCACTATGGAAAAAGTGTGAAGTTTTCTCAAAAACCTAAAAACGGAACTACCATATGATCTAGTAATCTCATTACTATTTATTCAAAGGAAAAGAAATCTGTACATCAAAGTGATACCTGCAGTCCCGTGTTTATTGCAGCACTATTCATAATAGCAAAGATATGGAATTGACCTAAGCATCCATCAGCAGATGAATGGATAAAAAAAATGTGTTAGATATAAATGATGGAATAATATTTGTCCATGAAAAATAATGAAATTGTGTCATTTGCAGCAACACGAATGGAACTAGAGGTCCTAATGTTAAGTGAAATAAGCCCGGCACAGAAAGACAAATTTTGCGTGTTCTTACTAATACATGGGAGCTATAGTATTTTATCTCATGGAGGTAGAGAGTTAAATGAGAGATACCAAAG
This sequence comes from Macaca thibetana thibetana, assembly GCF_024542745.1. Taxonomy (NCBI): domain Eukaryota; kingdom Metazoa; phylum Chordata; class Mammalia; order Primates; family Cercopithecidae; genus Macaca; species Macaca thibetana. The sequence continues at coordinate 145,689,149 of NC_065584.1, forward strand.
GGTGGGAAGAATGTGTGGGTGTTGGGGGAGGGATGAAGAGAGGTTGATTAATGGTACCAGACATACAGTTAGACAGAAGGAATATGTTCTAATATTTGATGGCAGAGGAGATTAACTATTGTTAACAATGCATTGTTTTCTAAAAATATTGTATGTTTTAAAATGGCCAGAAGAGTATAGAATTAGTACAGGTAATCATTTTGTGAAAAATGTGAACATACATCTACCATGGTTCTTATTGTATGTTGTTCAACCTGACTTGGCAACTGTAGCACTGCTGTCTTTTTCTTTCATTATCATACTTCATGTCCTGCTTTTTACACTTATGAATATGTTATGTTTATCACTTCATATTGCCAATGTAAGATCTACTTCATAATTTTGAGTGGCTGCAGAATACTGTGCTATCTTCAAAGTTTGGGTTGCTTAAGACTTTTCACAAATACAGACAACACTGCCATAGGTATCCTTTTATACCTTTATTCGCATGCTTATGTGGTTATTTTTTTTAGAAGAAATTCCTAGACACAACATTGCCAGGTCCAAAGTTTGTATGTGTGTGTAGTTTTTCTTTGCTTGCTTCTAATTTTGTGGGGTTTTCTTTAGTACTTTTAGTTTTTTTTTCCATGCTGGTAGGTATAAAGTTCTATGCTGTTTTAATTAACATTTCTTTAATTATAAAGGACATTAATATTTTTTACTTTTCCATTGGCCATTAGCCATTGTAATTTTTTTTAACTGCCAAAAAAAAAAAAAAAAAAACCACTTGAAGTATTCCCAACACATAGAAATGATAAATACTCATGGTGATGTATACCCCAAATACCCTGACTTGATCATTACACATTCCACACATGCAATGAAATATCACATGTACTCCATTAAATATGTACAAATATAACACACCAATAAAAACTTTAAAATATCTACAAAAAAGGAATATGACAGCGTTTTTATGACTCAATGTATGGAGAGATTTCTTAACAATGCAAATAAGCATAAATATTAATAGATTGAGAGCTTTGACTAAATTAAAGTAAAAATTTCTGTAAACCAAAAGCCACCAATAAAAAAAGTAAATAAGTCTCAGACTAGGAGAAGACATTTTCAGTGCATACTACTGGAAATTAATTAGCATCCTACTAACTGTAAAGTGTCCTATAAATCAAGAAGAAAAGGAATTTAAAAAATAACAGGAATCACAAGCAGAAACTCAAATGGCAAAAGTAAAAGCATAAAAAGATGCTATGTCTTGCTGGGGACTAGAGAAGTAAAACACAAATGAAAATCACAAGGAGATATGATGTCCAGCCCACCAGAATGGCAAATATTAACATGCTGATAATTCCTGGAATTGATGATGAGGAACAAGGTGAAGTGATCTTTATAACAGGTGGGAGGATAAATTATTTTTAACTTTGGAGAGCAGTTTGACAAAATCTGTTAAATTGACAATACCAAGTTCCTGTTATTCAACAATTCCTTTCCTAGGTATTTGCACTAAAAATTTTTATGCACATGTGTGCAAGTTGGAATGTACTGGAAAGTTGATAGCATTATTTTGGTAATTGTAAAAAGTCAGGAGAAACCAAAATATGTATACACTGTAGACTGAATAACTGTATGACAGAGTATTATCCCATGGAATATAATATAGAATTTAAACTAGATAAACTAGAAATCTATGTATCAACATGACAAACTATACTTTTGACTAAAAAATGAAAGTAGCAACAGGATACCATGTAATATCATTTTATAAAGTTTAAAAATATATTAAGCAAAACTGAATATTATTTAGAGGATTATATGCACATGTAAGGGTCCAAAAACTACACAATTCAGCAGTGCCTATCTCTGGAGGTGAGGTGGAGAGGTGATAGCAATTGAAAAGAACTACATGGGGGCTTCAAAAGTATTTGTAATAGTTTATTGCTTAAGCTGGCTAATGGCTACACAGGTTTACGTTATACTATTTTTATACCTTTTCATATGTCTGAAATATTTTATTACAGAACAATGTTTTAAAATGGTCCAGAATTGTTAAATCTGCAGAACGTTGTTAGAAGCAAATGCTAAACTGCTAGATGAGATCATTTCCACAATCCAGGCACTACTGAGAAAGTGGAAGACAACTGTTGAAAATAAGCTAACAGTAAAAAAGATATGAAGTACATCAGAAAATCCGCCCCCATAAGCGAGACCCAGCAGACACAACAAATGAAAGAATTCACAGTTGAGAAACTAAAGAAAATGGAGCAGTTTCTAAAGGACTTCAAAATAAGTATGTTTAAAAATGTTCAAAGAGATAAAAGAATCAACTGATCTCATAATGTTAGAAGACGTTATGAAAACAGAATAAGCAGACTTGAAAATAAACACATATTCTAGAAAAGGAAAATATTGCCATCATAATTGTAAGACTCCACAGAACATGTCAAAGCAGACCAAAGCAAAAATTAATAAGTTGGGAGATGAATCTAAGAATGCAACTTAAAGACTCTAAAGATTTATGATAAGAAGGAAGCAATGAGAGACGTGAAGAATAGACTACAAAACTCCAGTACATGTATCCACAAGAGTTCTAGAAAGGAATTGAAGTAATGGGGTATAGTAACACACAAATATGGTTGTATAGAGAATTTCCTAGTAAGACATGAGTTCTCAGGCAGAAAAGTCACACACCAGGTTCCAAACTGAAGAAAACTGAGAGAAAGCCAGAGAGAGAGAGAGAGAGAGAGAGAGAGAGAGAGAGAGAGAGAGAGAGAGAGAGAGAGAGAGAGAGAGAAAAGAGAGTCAGAAACTGCAGTACATCAAAAATAAAGAAGAAACCTTTAAAACTACCAGAAGAGATAAAACAGATAACCTATGAGGAACAACATCCAGGTTGACAGAAGGTTTTTCATGACCACAGGTAATCTGAAAGAAAACGGCAAAAAGCCTTCAAAGTGCCTAAGCAATAATATAGCCGCCAATCTAGAATCCTGCACTTACCTAAACTATAACTCAGGAATGAATGTGAAACAAGGATATTTTAGCACATACTAAGAGAATTTATTAATCATTGAAATAACTTTTTGAGGAGAGAAATAGAATTTAGAAGAAAGGAGTAGAATGGAAGTGGTGATGGTGATTAAAAACATTAGTAGGCATGCACATAAAAATAAAGCCTAGTCGTAAAGAATAACAAATGTGAGAATTTAAAAATAAAACTTTATGCCGGGCACGGTGGTTCAAGCCTGTAATCCCAGCACTTTGGGAGGCCGAGACGGGCGGATCACGAGGTCAGGAGATCAAGACCATCCGGGCTAACACGGTGAAACCCCGTCTCTACTAAAAAAAATACAAAAAATTAGCCGGGCGTGGTGGCGGGCGCCTGTAGTCCCAGCTACTCAGGAGGCTGAGGCAGGAGAATGGCGTAAACCCCGGAGGCAGAGCTTGCAGTGAGCTGAGATCCGGCCACTGTACTCCAGCCTGGGTGACAGAGCGAGACTCCGTCTCAAAAAAAAAAATAAAAATAATAAAAAAAATAAATAAAACTTTATAAAACATGAAATTTTTTTGGGGGGAAGTTCAGGTGTATTAGAATGTTCTCTTTTGCATTATTCAAGATGTTGATTAACGTTAGACTTTGATAGAAAAATACAAAGTTAGACATATACCTTAAAAATTCAAGAGCAATCACATGGGAATAAAGCAGAAATTTATATCTTGGAAACTAGTACATAGCAAAAAGGTATTTGAAAATATCTCTGTTCAACAGAAGGCAGGAAATTAAGAAAGTAGGGGAGGATGAGGGGAAGGAGAAGAGGGTCAGGAGGAAGGGAAGGGGAAGGGGAGAAGAAGCAGCACTAAAACATGTGGTAAATAAAAATCCAAATAAGATAACAGGAATTAGTCCAAATACAGATGCTCCTCAACTTATTATGGACTTACGTCTCAATAAACCCATAGTACGTTGAAAATATATTTAACACACCTAACCTACCAAATATCATAGCTTAGCCTAGCCTACCTTAAGTATGCTTAGAACACTTACATTAGCCACAGCTGGGTAAAATCCTCTACTAAAAAGTCTATTTTATAATAAAGTGTTGAAAAATCTCATGTAATTTATTAAATGATGTACTGAAAGTGAAAACCAGAATGATTCTATGGACACTTGAAGTATGGTTTCCACTGAATGCATATCCCTTGTATACCATCCTAAAATGGAAAGATCATAAGTAGAACCATTGTAAGTCAGGAGCCAACTGCATATTAATGTAACAATATACTATTTGTGATAGTTTTACTTTTTAAATTCACTAACCTAGAGTCCCTGTTTATTCAAACACTAATCTAGATATTGCTGTAGAGATATTTTGGAGATGTGATTAAAGTCCATAGTCAGTTGACTTTAAGTAAAAGAAATTATCCTAGATAATCTGGAAGGCTTTGGTTCATCAACTGAAAGGCTTTAAGAGCAGAGTTAAGGCTTCCGACAAGGAGAAGATATTTAGTCTGTGCGCTGCAGCTTCAGCCCATTCCTGAGAGTCCAGCTAGCCCTTTCTGACAGACTGCTCTACAATTTCAGACTTGCGTAACCCGCCCTAAAACTGTATGATCCAATCCCTGGCAATACATCTCCTATATGTATCTCCTACTTGTTTTGTTTCTCTAGTTGAACCCTGACTGATACACTCAGTATATTCATAAAACTCACATCTTTACATGCAAAGATTCTCAAATTGCACTAAAAATAAATAAAAATGTTCTTGAAGAGAAACACACCTAAAGCATGAAGAAGGTCGAAAATTAAGGATCAAGAAAATACGTACAGTAGGCTGATTCATACTAAAAGAAAGCAATGACAGGGTAAAGAGTGAGATTACACAAGGACAGTGGTGCCTCTGATGAGCAGTGACATCAGGACCAACAAAGGAGTCTCCCAGAAGTCACCCGTACTTCCAGTGAAATCCCAGCCCTTTCGAGTTTCTGGGGTACTTGATCATTTCCTTCAACATCTCATAAAAGCCCAGACCACTTCCTAAGTTAAACCTGTCCATTTTAAAACTTTTAATTAATTTTGAAATAATTATAGATTCACCTCAAGTTGCAGAGATTGTGCAGAGAGATCTCGTGTCCCTGACACCCAGTTTCCCCCAATGATTACACCTTAGGTCACTGTAGCACAATATCAAAATCAGAATATTGATGTTACTGTATGTGTGTGTAGTTTTGTAATTTTATCATGTATATAGATTCCTGTGGCCACTGCCAAAATAAAGATCCAGAACTAGTCCATCATCATAAAGATCTCTCCTGAACTATCCCTTTAGAGTACCACATATCCTTCTTCCCTCAACATCTAGCTCCTGGCAACCACCAATCTGTTCCTCATCTCTATAAATTTGGAAATGTTATATAAATGGAATCACAGCATGCTACCTTTCGAGATTGGCTTTTTCACTCAGCATAATGCCTTTGACAGCCATTCAAGTTGCTGCGTGTATCATTAGTTCATGCCTCTGTACTAACGAGTAGTATTCCGTAAACCTGTACCTGTTTTTAAATTCTAATACAAGCTAGGAATTTTGTTAAATGCTGAGGTGAGCTGAGATCGCACCACTGGACTCCAGCCTGGGTGAAAAGGAAAGAAAAAAATGAGGATTAAGAAAAGCATGTAGATATTGTAAATATTAGACATGGGAAAGCTAGTAACATCCATGCAGGTAAGAACTAAGAGGGCAACTGTGAGAATGAAGATGATGGGGTTGTTGAGAGATGGTATGAAGATGGACAATTTAGGACCCGGCACCTGGCTGAAATTACTGAGGGTTGTTGGTGCACAGGGAAGAAAGCATTCAAGGTGGCTTAGACGTTTCTTATCTGCATAGCTGGTTAGATAACAGTGGAATTGGAGAAGAAGGAATATGTTTCAAGAGGAAAAAGAAACTTCAGCTTCAGATATTTTGGATGAGGGATTCAAGGAGCATTTTAAGGTTGCAGGTAAAAATATGGAAAGACTGAAACTCTGCAGAAAGTCTGGAGGGGCAGCAAAATTAGCCCAGAGAATGGATGAGCTTACTTCATACAAGATTTTCTAAATACTCAGTTTTTAAAGGATTTCTAACTAGTAAAGAGACCTCACACTGAATAAACCAAGTTGGTCTTTAATCATGAAGTTCACATACCACTGAACCAAGAATTTGCTCAGTGTGTTACTTGCTTATTTATTTATTTAGTTTGAAGGGATTAACATTTAAGAGTTACATAAAAAAAGAAAAAAGAAATGTTTAAATTCAAGGCTTAACGAAATGGCTGTGGGAATTTATACCTGTTGTGGGAAAAACCGTAACTGTAGTGCATTCTAAACTTGTCAACTTGTCATGATTTCAATTTACAAACATGAGAATAAACTATTCTTGTTAGTAGTTGATGATCTTTTAAACTACGAGAGCAAAAAGTTTTGAAAATTTCAATATTTTGCATTCAGATTTCCTATCTGCTATTACTTAGGTAAAATCTTAAGTGTGGGGAGAAAGAGTGACTAAAATTGCAGAAATGGTAGTAATAATAAAAATAATAATAGTAATGGCAGCAGCAAGTCCTAAAATCAATAACCTATTGGGTCTATTTGAAGCCTTCAAAAAAAATTGTCTCTGTATCTTTAAAGTTTTGGCAGTTTTGGAAGAGGCTGCTTAGATTAATGTCTACTTTTTATTCTCCTGTTTCCATACTCAGTTCCTTTTTGAAGCATGAGTTAGTTGGGGTATTATTTGTGGAGGAAAACACCAAAATGACTCCATTGTGTATCAGCTATCCCCGAAACAGTCAGTAATATTTTGCCTGTTTGCTTAGAACACACCTCTAAGTATACCCTAGGAAACAGACTCTTAACCCCCAATCCATAAATTGGCTTGAAGCAGGCCCTTGAACTCGTATACATAATTGTGAGTGAGGTGCATGCATTTTTCTGAAAGCTGGTCTTAGCTTTCCAAGTTGCCTATGAAGACTCAAGAAGCTCAGACCTTGTCTCCTCGGATCTTTTTAGGATCCCAGGAGAATATTTATATTAATACTTATGACTACGGTTCTAAGATATACTCACTCTTGCTTGATTCTGAGCAATGTGTGCTGTATTGGAAAATGCTTCAGGCTAGTATTTGGGAGACATTTATTTTAGAGCGGCTGTACTCTAAGCTTGCATTAACTTCCAACAAGTCACTTTTTCTCATTTGGTCTCAGTTTGTTCATCATTCGAATGGGAACAGAATGTCTGTCCCACTCAGATAGACTAGACCAGTTATTGTGAGACTAAGATAAGGGAGTAAATATACTCTGAATAATGCAAAATATCCTAATGGAGCCAGATATTACCTGCTCTTGGAGCCTTTGCTTTGTACCCATGCTTCCTTCATATTCTTTCTCTGCTTCTTTCTTTTCCTGAGGATGCTGGTCCCCTCAATTCTGCATTCTCTACATTTTTACCCATGTTTTTTAGGTGCTGCAGTAGAGACAGACAAAAGGAAAGGATGTTGATTGAGCAAGGGGTCACTTTAAGAACTTGCTACTGGCTGGGCGCGGTGGCTCCTGCCTGTAATCCCAGTACTTTGGGAGGTCAAGGCGGGTGGATCACCTGAGGTCAGGAGTTCGAGACCAGCCTGGCCAACATGGCAAAACCCCATCTCTACTAAAAATACAAAAATTAACTGGGCGCGGTGGTTCACGCCTGTAATCCCAGCTACTCAGGAGGATGAGGTAGGAGAATCGCTTGAACTTGGGAGGCGGAGAGTGCAGTGAGCAGAGATCACACCACTGCACTCCAACTTGGGAGACAAAACAGGACTCCACCCACCCGACCCCCCCAAAAAAAGAACTTGCTTCTAAGAGGAAAATATTAATACTTTGGTCTCATAGAGTGTTTCAGCTTTTCAAGGCATTTCATATTAGCTGCCATGCTTCTTCACCATGGTAGACCAGGAAGAAGGTTTCACCACACTCATTTAATTTGGAAACTGAGGTACAGAGAGATCAGGAGTCCAAAATCACTCAAGTCATCAAGGGTAGTGCTAGGGCTGGAAACTGAGCTTTGTGATGCTGGGTGCCAGGGTTTTGCCACCATTCCCTTGAGACTGATCTTTGGTGGCAGACACAGAATCAATCATGAGAGTCTTTTCTAGTCAAACAGCGAGCAGATATGCATCAGCAATCCTCTTCTTGATCCATCCCTTTTCTTTATACGATGATCCAGGAGGAACTGTCTGTCTTCCATCGTGTCTGTTTTCAGATGGATTTTGACCTTGCAGCAAAGTCTTTCTCTCACTGCTGACTCTGCTCACCCTCCTTCAACTTGATTCATTTGGGCCCCAGTGGTTCCTGCTTGGGAAAGGCCCATCTGGGAGTGCTCAATACATTCCCCTGTCAAGCAGGGGAAAGAGCTGCACTTGCAAAATAAGGAAACTTCCAAGAGGGCTCTGGCCAGAAGTCAATTTGCAATTTTGAGAGCAGCACTTGATCTGAAAACCAACATAACATGCCTGTTGCTTATTACTTCAGAATGCTGCTACATAGCTTTTTGCTCTTGCCGATAGCAACGAATGATCTAAACCGGTATGCTGCTTAAGTTTTCAGCCAGTCTTTTAATGTGCAGGCATCTCACATACATTTTTTGAGCATCTACCAATGCCAAGTTCTCTGGCGAATAAGAAAATGAAAGTTGAAGGGGTCCGCTCCAGTGCCTGCAGCATTCAGGAGATAGCAGTGGTGTAGAGTGACTCACAGGTGCTTCTGGAGAAAGCTGTGCTCGGTAGCTTAGGGTTGCAGAGAGAGAAGAGACTAAATTGCCAGGCTTAAAACCTTAGCTTCAATAAAAAGATGTTCCACATTGTATGTTATCAGGCAAATGCAAATTAAAACAACAGTGAGATAACACCACATATCTATTACAATGGCCAAAATCCAGAACACTGACACCACCAAATGCTGGTGAGGATATAGAGCAACAGGAATTCTTATTCCTTGCTGGTGGGAATGCAAAATGGTAATGCCACTTTGGAGAACATTTGGCTATTTGTTATAAAACTGCACATACTCTTACCATATGATCCAGCAACCACACTCCTTGGAGTTACCCAAAGGAGTTGAAAACTATATTCACAGAAAAATCTGCATACATCTTTTTAGACCATTTTATTCATAATTGCCAAAAACTCAGAGGTAACTAAGATGTCCTGATATCCTTCAGTAGGTAAATGGGTAAATAAACTGTGGTACATCAGACAATGGAATATTATTCAGTGATGAAATGAATTATCAAGCCAAAGATGTGGAGGAAACAAATGCATATTAGTAAGTGAAAGAAACTCATCTGAAAGGGCAATGTACAGTATGACTCCAACTCTATGACATTCTGGAAAAGGCAACAGTGTGGATACAGTAAAAAGATCAGTGGTCAGCCGGGCGCAGTGGCTCACGCCTGTAATACCAGCACTTTGGGAGGCCGAGGTGGGCGGATCATGAGGTCAGGAAATCGAGACCATCCTGGCCAACATGGTGAAATTCTGTCTCTACTAAAAATACAAAATATTAGCCTGGCATGGCGGTGGTGGGCACCTGTAATTCCAGCTACTCAGGAGGCCGAGGCAGGAGAATTGCTTGAACCTGGGAGGTAGGGGTTGCAGTGACCAGAGATCATGCCACTGCACTCCAGCCTGGGTGACAAAGCGAGACTCCATCTTAAAAAGAAAAAAAAAAAGATCAGTGGTCACCAGGGGTTAGGGATCAGAGAGGGATGAATAGGTAGGGCAAAGACAATTTTTAGGGCTGTAAAACTACTCTGTATGATAGTATCATGGTGGATACACGTCATTATACATTTTCTTAAACCCATAGAATGTGCAGCACCGAAAGTGAACCCTAATGTAAACTATGAACTATGTGGGATTATGATGATGTCAATGTAGGTTCATCAGCTGCAACAAACATACGTCCCCGGTGGGGGGATATTGCTAATGGGGGAAGCTATGCATGTGTGGGGAGAGAGTACACATAGTACATCTCTGTTCCTTCTGCTAAATTTTGCTGTGAATCCAAAACTGCTCCAAAAAATAAAGTCTATTTTAAAAAATTTAAAAACTCCACAAGAGCAAGGATCTTGTCTACCTTTTTCACTGCTAGATTCCCAGCTCCTAGCCTAGTGTGATGCTCAATAAATATTTCTTGATTTAATGACTCAATAGCCTCTGTCTGAATTAAGGAGAAGGTTTCCTGGAGAATGTGAGATTTGAGTAAGCTTGATGATGAGTTGTGCCTCCCTGGGCATGGAAGTACAGGCACAGTGTGAAAATCACAGGCAAAGAGAGTAATTCAGTAAAAGCACAAAAGCATGGAAATGAATGAACTGCTCGAAGAACTTCAAATGATCCACTGTCACTGGAGTTTCAGAAGATAAGTGGAAGGCGATAAGGACAAAATCATTGACTGGTGTCAGGATATAAAGTCATCATTATCACCCTCATGTTACAGAGGAAGAACCTGAGGCTCAAAGATGATAGGTGACTTATCAAAGGTTATACATTAATAATCTCTCTGTCCCTTCTACATATGGGTGTCACACTAAGCATTTTTTGTGCACTGTCTCATTTAAATCCATATAGTAAGATTATGAGATGGTTACTATTGTTTTTCTAATTTTATAGATAAAAATAATAAGGCATAGGGAAGTTAAATCATTTTTAATGGACTGGTATCAGTCCAAGATGGCAGATTGAGTACACACTATGGCCTCCTCTTCCTGACCTAAATCCCTAGAATTGAATGAAAAGAACTTTTTTCAAAGAGAAAAACAAATCACAGCAACAATGGAAAATAAGGAGAGAAATCCTGGTGGACTAGAAGAAATTTTAAGACAGTTCTGAAAATAAGCATCAGGATATAGACTGAAGAATAAGCCTCTTTTGGTAGAGTTCTTTGATGAAGGCTGGCAACAATACTAAGAGTGCTCCACTCTTGGGAGTGGTGGGTACCCCAAGTAGGGGACCAGGGATGATGATGGGCTGATGAGTGGAAGCAGCTGGGCTGCTGAGTCCCTGCACATGCTTCCTCTCTCCCGGCAGGCAGCCATGGCTGAAGATGAGGGGCGGGCAGGGTCTGCCTCCAGACTGGAGCATGGGCTTGTGGGGAATGCAATCAGAGACCCACAGGAAGGGACACCTCATGGCAGGGAGAAAACTCTGCACTCATTGATAGCTTCAGAGGTTCCATGCCCAGAGGTGTGGTGTCTCACTCTACCATGATTTCACCAAAAAAATCAGGAATTTGAACCTCAGTAGCACATCTTAGGCCTCCCCTTGCCCAAGAGTCATGAACTCTATTTGTGCACACAGATAAAGCCAACAGGTAACAAGGGATCTGAGCTCAGAGATGGGCCCCAATTAAGAATTACCAGCCAGGGTGAAAGTTATTTGCCCTCAGTCATCCCTAATTTATTTGAAAACCCTAGTTGGTAGCAAAGGCTTGGGTTCTCTATCTCAGGTCTCCACAGTGACATCTCTTTCCATTGTGCCAAACTACCTCCTAAACGGAATATGTGTTATAGGAGGGGTCCCCAACCCCCAGGCCACCGACTGGTATCAGTCCATGACCTGTTAGGAACTGGGGCGCACAGCAGGAGGTGAGTGGCAGCGAGCATTACTGCCTGAGCTCCACTTCCTGTCAGATCAGCAGCGGCATTAGATTCTCATAGGAGCAAAGACCCTATTGTGAACTGTACATATGAGGGATCTAGGTTGTGCACTCCTTATGAGAATCTAATGCCTGATGATCTGTCACTGTCTCCCATCACCCCCAAATGGGACCATCTAGTTGCAGGAAAACAAGGTCAGGGCTCCCACTGATTCTACATTATGGTGAGTTGTTAAACATAATGCGCTTGAATTACCCCAGACACGCCCCCACCCCCACCCCCACCTCCGTCCCTGGAAAAATTGTTTTCCATGAAACCAGTTCCTGGTGCCTAAAAGGTTGGGGACCGCTGTGTTATCGCATTGTTATAGCATCGTGTGGATCTGCATCCCAGCACTGGGACAAGCCCTGGACACTACAGGAAAAGCTGTACAATTTTTATTGGGATATTGACCCACCCGGCATGTAACACACACTCAACACAAATTCAGTAAGTGTCTCTTGTGGGTGCAGAGCCTTCCCCATGGTTGGGGGAGCAGGTGGTGTAAGGAGGAAAGGCAGGAGCAAGGGCTTCAGAGGGAGTTCAAAGCTAACAGTCATGGGCCCAATGAATGGGTCTACACAAATAATGGAGAAATGAAAGGACACCCAAAACTACTTAGTTTGAGCCTCATGAGAGTTGAGACCTTGAAGGAACTATGCTTCATGGGGGGTAAGGAAAACAGGAATGCCAAGAGTCTGAACCCGAGCCTAAAGATGGGAATACTCAGAGAAGGCACTTATGCGACTCAAGGGAGCATCTTTATCTGGGGCAGTAGCAAGACAGCCTGGTTTTTTCCACTTGTGAAAATGGGTGGTGTGGTATATTACCTTCCCAGGGCTGCTGCCGCAAATGATCAGAAACTCAGGAGCTTAAAACAACAGAGGTTTATTGTCTCACACTTCTGGAGGCCAAAAGTCCAAGATCAAGGTGTCAGCAGGGCCATGCTCCCTCTGCAGGCTCTAGGGAAGAATCCTTCCTTGCCCCTGCCAGAAACCCTTGGTGTTCCTTGGTTGGTAGCTGTATCTCTCCAATCTCTGCCTCCATCATTACATGGCCTTCTTCTAAGGACATCAGTCTTTGGATTCAGGGCCTATCCTGATCCAGCATGACCTCATCTTAACTCATTCCATCTGCAAGGATCCCTTCTAACTAAGGTCACATGCTAAGGTTCCAGGTGGACATGAATTTTGAGGGGACATCATTCAACCCCATACAGGTGGTGTCACCTAATCCTTCCTGTAGGTGGTGTGATTTATAAAGTGACTGCCAAGACTCTGCTTCTGGACACACGTTCAGATTTTCCTGACTCAAAAACAGCTTGGCCCCTCAAGGTGATGGATACCCTTCCTGTAACTTCTGAAACTCTCCTAAATGTTGGTTATCTACCATCCTTTCTCCCAGGTCATTCTGAGATGCCCAACAGGGCAGCTATCCCCTCCCCTTATTTGTTAATTTCATATTTGTGGATAAATGAGAATGTTATTCTCCCTCAAATAGTTTGCTTCTGCAGACAATGTACCGCTTTCCCATTTCTATTTTAAAGCTGCGCACGCATCTGTAAGAAGACGGGAGTGTTATGTAATACCTACCATTTTTGTCAAAACCTTATCTCACCCCATTGCCTGATACAGGAGGAAGCTACTGGTGTGAAATTTTCTGCTTTCTTTTTTTTTTTTTTTCAAGGTGAAGAGTATATTCAGATGGATTTCATACCTCACATTCATAAGCAGGTCCATTTTTATAAGACTATAGGTACTGTGTTAATGAAAGATGAAATTCACATCCGTTTCCTGTATAGCACGCCAGCAATGATGGTACAAATATAGCTGAATACTGTGCCTTTGCCTTTGTAGGTACTTTAAAGAGGTGCCCTAAAGGGAAGCATGCAGACTGATCAACAGAAAACATCTTAAAGAGAGGAAGACGACCAAGAATATTTTCCTTTCCGAAAGGTTATGATGTTAAAGTGTTAGTCCATTTGGAGCTTGTCACCTGGACTATTTCAGTTTATAAATGAGAGCTACAGCAGCCCCAGGGGGCCTCAGGAAGGGAAAAATTACTTCAGGGAAATGATATTTCTTCGTTAGAATCAGGGCTTTGTGAGAGGTGAGATGGACCAACCCAGAGAGAGCCAGGACTTAGAATCCAATCAGAGCTGCAGGCTTGGGCCAGGTGTCAGCACATACGAGCCAAGGGCTTGGGAAGCATAGACACGGGGAGGTGTGAGTCTGAAGTTGCTCTGAATGCGGGGGCCAATCTTTGAGAGGGACATCAGCAGGATGTAAAGTTCTATTAGACCAAAGTCCAGAGTGAGGTCACTCTAGTTCAGAGTATTAGCCATTGTAGGGAGTGGGAAGCTGACCGGGGTCCAGAAAAAGGGGGTCAATAACATAAAGGTCTGGCATTGGTATTATGATCCTGATCATGGGAAAACCAGGTGTTCAAGGGGAAGACATGCAGTCCAGCTAAGTTCTCAGACATTCCAACCTGGGATTGGGAAGGAGGTAAAGAAGGCGTTGGTAGCCACTTCGTAAATTGTACTATCAATAGAATGGATTGAGTGATACCACATCTTCTGGATTGAGTGGTATTTCTTCCAAATTCATGTCTGCTGGAACTTCAGAATGTGACTTTATTTGGAGATAGTGTTATTGCAGATGTAATTAATTAAGACGAGGGCACACTGGGTTAGGGTAGGCCCTAAATCCAATGGCTGGTGTCCTTATCAGAAGGTGGCCATGTGATGATGGAGGCAGAAACTGGAAAGACATAGCTACAAGCCAAGGAACACCAAGAATAGCTGGAGTCCAAATGAAGCTAGGAAAAGGCAAGGGAAGGATTCTTTTCTAGAGCCTTCAGTGGGAGCGGTGCTGCAAGGAACCCTGGAGCACTTCATGCAGTACCATTTGGTTCTATTCTCTGCTAGTTCTTGGTCTGTGGGTCCCATGCCTATCGGATCTGTGTGCTAACAGCTTGGGGAAACTTGAGGAGCTTGCTATTTTTTGAGGCCTAGGAGCTTTCTATCCTATATTGGTCAGCTTTGGTGTTGAGAAGAGAACTAGACTTAAATTTAAGAGCCCTGGGCTGTGTTTTATTACTTATTTAGATATGCATTTATCCACTTAATGAATATTTATGGATCACCTAATGTAGATCAGGCACTGAACTACGTCCTGGGGAGATATAGATATATAACAGTCGAGGAACCACTGATAGGTGACATGTCCAGTCAGTCACATTCCTGTGAAATAATGCATAAAGGTGGTAACAGAGGATTATAAAAGCCCTGGGGGAGGCACAGCAAAGCTAGCTGAGGGGAGAAGGGAGATGGTGGAAGGCAGGAAAGGGTCCATGAAATGACACCCAAACAGAATTTGTAAAGAGTAAATAGGAACGAGCTAGGTGAAGAGGGCAGGGAAGGCATTTTAGAGAGAAGAGAGAGCATGGGAAAGTGAGTGGAGGTGGCATATGTAGCATTTGCAGAGACCCCCAATCAGATTGTGTGGCTGGAATTAAAACCTCCAAAGCAGGGAGGAGTGAAAAAAAGAGTAGAGACATACAAAGATGCAAATGATGAAGAGTCTTGAATGCATGTGACAGAACTTGGACTTTATCTACTGGGAATGAGAAGCCACGGACGACTTTGAGCGGACAGTGGCAGGGTCAGATTTGTGAAGGATGGATTGGAACAAGGCTGGAGGTAAAGGCAGGAAGAGGCGGTTGTTGCAATAACTGACGTGAGGATGCTACTGAGCTGAACCAGGGAGGTGGGAGAAGAAGCGAGCAGCAGTTTATCTTGAGAAATATTTAGGAGGTCAACCCAGAATTACAGCCTTGGGAGCTTGTATGAATGAAGGCTCAGTTTCTGAGCCTTAATTTTCTCATCAGTAGAATGAGAAAGAATGATATGCCAGTCCATAGAGTTGTGGAAGGATTAAATTAGGCCACCAATGTCCAAATGGCTTGCAACTACTCTAATGCTTTTCTCTAACTTCACCTCAACCTCCAGGGTGTGGCAATTAGTAGATTTTCCATAATGTTTGTGGAATGACCCACCTTGTGCCTAAAAGATGGCCAACCTGGAGAAATATGTAAATACTGAATAGTTTCATAAGCTAACTTAGCAATTTAAAATGTGATTTTTAAAGCCCAGGTTTATAAGTACATACTTACTTCTGTGTGCTTTCTAAAATACATAATTATGTTCTCTGCTCACATAATTTTATCCATTATAAAAACTGAGGATATCACTGTCACTTTTATTGCAGGATACTGGCAGAATTTGCTTTACCTAGCAGATGTGTTTCTGAAAATTTTACTTGTAAATTGATTTTAAAATGAGTCAAATCATACTTTATTTACACTAGGGAGACGCATTTCAAAGAACCCTCTGGTTGTGACTCCTTTGGCAAAATTAATAATTATCTTGAATTTTTACAGGGATTAAATATGAGCCTCTACATACTTAAATTGGTGGTAGTGGTTTATATAAAATATATTTAACATACAGAAAATGTACAATATCTGTTCAAATATATGAAGCAAAGTTTCTCAGACTATTGCTGTGTAGTTGGACTTTTTAATACTCATCCATTGTAATTTAAGACATTCTCCCACCAAACATGTCAAATTAACATCTACACTAATCTTCTTCATACTTGACACAAACCCAGTCTCAACCCTTCCATTACTGACATGAGATCAATTCACTTTCACAATATGATCTTCTAAGAGACAATAAATTACACACTTTCTATTTAGTATCTAGTCAGCATCTAATTGCATTTTGATTTGTTTCTTGATGTGCGGCTGGAGTGCTGAGAATTGGACATAGAAAGTCGGATGAGTCATATGGCCTAATTATAACTTGTAATTGTTAAACGTAACTGTATTAATATGATAAGTGCTGCAAATCAATACTAAACATGTTCAGACAGGAAAGATTTATGGCAACACGGATTTATAATAATGGTCATTTATGAAGCATCTACTATGCTCCAGCAACTGTACTTGTTACTTTGTTTTTACCTCTCTCCTAGCCCTAGCAGATATTATTATTTCTCATTTTGCAGATGAGAAAATGGAAGCCCAGCTATATGAAGTCATTCACACTAAGTGACCCAGCTAGGACCTAGTAGAGCTGAAATGTAAACCCCGAACTAATATTCTGTCAGGTCCTCTCACTTGGAGACCTGGGTTCCAGCGCAGTGTGGGCTTCTAACTTACCTTTGTACCTGGGTTCCTCATCTGTCACAGAGGAGTTTGTTCATTTTTATCTCTGAGACCCCTTCTGCTTCCTGACGTTTTCAATGAAGTTTCAAGAAGGCCTTGAGCTACTTTTAAACAGCCTGGCATTCCACCACACCTCCCCATAGTCAATGAATTCCAACTTGAAATCCAAGAATAGCTAAACCTCTACTTCAGTCCCAAGAGCCATTTCACTTACTGAAATACTTACCACACTACCATCCAATTACTATGTAAAACACCTTGGGATACCATTAATACAAAAGGTTATATATTCTAAAACCCAAATGTCATTTTGTATTAGACATTTTCTTAAGGGCTACTTATCTCAGGATGAATTTCAAGAATGAGTGCTTAATAATTATTTTGCATTTAAACAACCTACTTATGAATTCCAGGGATACATTGTGCCACAGTACAGCTTCTGCAGGATACAGCAATTATTCTAAATGCTGGTGGATTAACTGCTACAGTATTGCAGCCTGACAAAATGACACATCTGTATTAGATCACTGGTAGGTCATCAGGCAAAATCCTTCCTTCTTCTCCACCCCCAATCCTCATTCCAGAAAATATGGCTGTGAGGAATTTCTTAACCCAGTAAGAAATAATATCAACCCTCAGCAGCTTATACAATATATGTTTAACTCCAAATACTGGACCTGGTCATAGACATTTTTAGTATTCAGTGAAATGCAATATAAACACATCCCTCTTAAAAGATGCTGGGAAGAAGATTTTTAAAAGCCAAGGTATTTTTACATAGACTCTTCATGAATTTGACTTAAAAGCCAACTCAGCCACAGAAATCTGGGGTTTACGTCTGTTTGGATTTATAAAATTTTTATTAAAAGAAAAGGATATAATTTGGGAGAAAACAGGGCTTGGATCAAAACATGTGGATTCGTTCTTGTGTGCACATGTGTGTGAATGTGTGTGGTGTAGGGGGAGGGCTGGGTTAGGGAGAAAAGTTCAGTTAACCTCTTATGAACTCAAACAGCCAAGCTCCATGCAGCTTTAATAAGTAATCACTTGGTAATGAACATTTAACAGTCTCATTAAATCATAATTTAAAAGATTGCTTTTTTTTGCCCCAAACAAATAAAACTCTGTTAAATTCTAATAAGTATCTTTGGAACAGCTGTTTTGTGCTACAGAATGTGTAATGACCTTATAATTGTATTAGATGTGGCATGCAAATGTTTATGTTTCTCCTCTAGTATGAAATGTGCTAAATAACAGAAGCCAAAGAAAAGGGATTCGTTATGAATTCCAACAGCACAAGGGCTGCATTTCCAGAGATGGTGGGGCGGTGTGGGGTCCTCAGTCAATTTCCGACTTGGATGCTGGGCTGGGCTGGATCAGACTGAGGCAGGCTAGCTGGTTTCCATACAGTTGGATTCCCTTCTCTGCCTGCCACCGCATCCTTCCCTTCACCTCAAACACCCACCAGAACTCTTAGATCTTAGAAAAACCTACTCTCTGATCAGACTCTCAGGTTGCAAGCGCTCAAAATTTTCAGGGCCAGCTCCTGTTTTCTTTGGATTTTTTTTTTTTTTACATTAGAAAAATAAATCTGATTGTATATGTTTGAGGTTTATAACATGATGCTATATTGTGAATTTCCCCTAGCACAGGCATTGCATGACTGCTGTTGGTGCTGTAGATCTGCTGTCCAGTACTACCCTCCAGTCCTGGCATGTTCACCTGTGTGAACTTGAACTCTATCTACTGGCTTCTTGGCTTTCTGCCCTCCTTGGGTGTTGCCAATGGGGAGCCCTGCAGGAGGGTGCAGAGTGAAGTTCAGTAAATAGTTCCCTGGCTCATTCCCTGTGGGGTTACCATGGATTGTGTCTCTTTATATACATTTCCTTTTGTTCTACTTTTACTTTAGAATTGAAGGTACATGTGCAAGTTTATTACAAAGGTATATTAAGTGATGTTGAAGTCTGGAGTGTGACTGAACCTGGCACCCAGGTGGTGATCACAGTACAAAAGGTAGTTTTCAGCCTCTGCTCCCTTTTCTCTCTCCTCACTCTAGTAATTCCCAGTGTCTACTGTTTCCATCTTTACATGCATGTGTACCCAACATTTAGCTCCCACTTGTAAGTGTGAACATTCAGTATTCGATTTTCTGTTTCTGCATTAGTTTGCTTGGGATGATGGCCTCCAGCTGGATAGACATTGCTTGATGAATGTAAAGCATTCATGTAAAGACATGATTTCATTCTTTTTTATAGCTGCATGGTATTCTATGGTATATATGTACCACATTTTCTTTATCCAATCCACTGTTGATAGGCTCCTGGGTTGATTCATTGTTTTTGCTATTGTGAATAGTGCCGTGATAAACATACAGGTGCACATGTCCTTTTGGTAGAATGATTTATTTTCCTTTGGGGCTATCCATATGTGGAAGAATGAAACTGGACCCCTACGTATCACCATATACAAAAATTAATTCAAGATGGATTAAAGACATAAGTGTCTCCCTACCAGGGCCTCAGCTCCTTTCAGGAGGCCTTGCTCCAAAGGCTCTTTGCCTGGAGGTTCTGGTAACTTGCTGCCTCCTTTAGCTCCTTCAAACCTCAGAGTGGAAACAGATCCTACCTGGTAATAGCCCTGGGATGCTCCTTAAAGAGATGTCCTGGCAAACTAGTTCTCCGGAAACAAACATGAAAATCAAAGAACAGAAACAAAAGCCAGATGTGTAGTGTTTGCTGATTTCCAGGAGGTAAGTGTTCCCGCCATGGCTGATTTCAAACTACCAACATGGCGTCACTCAAGGCAGAGATGGGAAGGATCTCCCACAATCCACTGTCACAGCCTTGGTGAGCTAGCTGCAGCACCGGCTGCTTCCCCACAGCCTGCTCACACCTTTCTAGTCTCTTTATTAGACTCTGCACATATTACCCACTTTGACCTCACCATCTATTAACCGAGTGACACAACCTTTTTCTGAAATGGTGGCCTTGTGTACTCATACACGTGTAGTGATGCGGAAACATCTCTGGAGCAGCACAACTTCTCTTGGGCCAGTTCCTACTGTTAGAAGTTCTTCCACCAGCTACAGGGTGATTTGCTCCCCTGGGTCCCCTACTCAGAGTATAATGATGCTCCCAGTCTGTTTCCAAAGTGCAGGTCCTGGAGCTCCTCTCTCTCTCATTAAGGGTCTACATACAAGTGACTGAGGGTGCTGTGGCTGGGTTCACACTGCTATTGAACCAGGGGTTGACAAATCCCATCCCACGACATGAAGGCAGGTGCCCGGAGAAACCTTGCATGCCTGGGTCTGAGATGGTTCCTCTCAGGCAGCCATTGCTCCTTTTTGTGGGGGTCTCTCCAGCAACCTTGAACCCACCCTTTAGTTTCAGCATTTGCTGGGCCTTGTGCTACTGATGGACCCAATGTCAGGGCAGGTGCTCCTGTCTGAAGCTTCCTGCTCTGAGCTGCCCTTTCTTTTCCCTTCCGGATCTGCTCCCTCCTTTTTTCTAGTCCTTTCAAGTCAAATAAGTGCTTCCAGTTAATTTGCTCCCACAAGAGATCTCAATGATTTATCAGGCAGAGTGTAGTGCCCTGGGATGTCTCAGACAATGGAAATTTTTAAAAAAGCTTATTTACTTCCCTTGGGGCTAATTCAACTGTTATTACCATTGCTGGTGCTGCTGTTGGTCATAACACTCTGTAACATTTATTGAGCACTTACTAAGTGTCAGGTGCTGCCTAAGCACATTAACTTATTTACAAACTTGCATCAATCAGAGTTCCTGCCAGAAACAGATGGCACACTCATATAATTGAAGAGAGTTTAATGAAGGAGTTATTTATCCCTGTAAATGTGTAGTCAGGATTAAGAGAACCAACTAGGAATAGTGTAGCGCCATAGACTACCAACAATGGGAATCATTACTACTCATCACGACAGGGAAGGAGCAAGGGGAGATAACAGTGTTCGCAGAATTCAGAGGTGCAAGCTGTGAAGAGAAGCAGATTCCCTACAGGAGCTGTGGTGGAAGAAGACAGCATCCACCTCCAAAATTAAGATCTCAGTGAGTATGGAGTGGATGGACGTATTGGGAGGTGATGAAGATCCTGACCTCCTGACCCCTTTCTTTCCACCTGACGTTGGCTAAGCCCCATGGAAGTCGGAGGGCCCAAGAGCCAGGTGATGCAATCCATAAATCTTAACCTCTTAGATACTGAGCACAGAAGAGAGAGCTGAAAATGGACCTCAGTGGGAATTGGTATATAGAGAGCAAGCACTATCAACCCCAATAAGTAAGTATGACCATCCATCAACCCTAGTATGCAAAGCAGCTGGATTTGAACCCAGGGAATTCAGCGGCGGAGCTCACGCTCTCAGCACTGTGTTATACTGCATCCCAAGGCTCATGATGGAGGTTGCAGAAGAGGAAAGTACTTCCATTTGCTCCAAATTAGTGTCCTCTTCCCCATTCCACTTCCAATGCCCAGAGATGTCATCACCATGAAAATATGAATGCAAATTGACTTTTCAGGAGGTCACCCAAGAGGTCCATCCTGGGCAGGATAACCGCTATGTATGTTGTGATAAAATCAGTCTGTCACCACTCATTTGGTACAAATGGTAGTTTCCATTTGTTCATCTTAGTTCTGTTTCTTGGGGCTAAAGAAACCCAGCCTGTGCCTCTTCTACCCGAATCCCTTCGCGTGCGGACATGCAGCCACTCTGCTTCCTGCAAGCTCCTCTGCCTCACTGAGCCTTACTTCCCTCAGTTGTCTCCCTGCTGATGTTTTGGTTGCCTTCACTGAACAGAGCCCTTTCCCTGGCACATGGTTTGATATGCACCTCTCTTAAAGAAGGCAATCCTCTTGTAGAAGTCCTCCTTTATTTGCATACAGGGAGGCAGAAGGAAGAATAGTTTTAGAGAAATTTTGGACCCATATTTTCAAAGGAAAAGGCTCTATATTTAAAATTCTTCCATGTTGCTGAGAGCAAATATAAACTTTTCCTCAAATAGATTTCATTTCTCTATTAAGGTAGCAGAAAGCTACACATACATTGACTGAATTATTTTAACATCAAAACACCTTCCTAAAATGAAAAGGAAGCTCTCAACTATTATTTATTATTGAGAGAGAGCCTCTCTCTGTCTTCCAGACTGGAGGGCAGCGGAGCCACCATGGCTCACTGCAGCCTTGACCTCCCAGACTCAAGTGATCCTCCCCGCTCAGCCTCTTAAGTAGCTAGGACCACAGGCATTCTCCACCATGCCTGGTTAATTTTTTAAATTTTTGTAGAGATGGGGTCTTCCTATGTTGCCCAGGCTAGTTTTGAACTCTTCGGATCAAGTGATCCTCCTGCCTCGGCCTCCCAAAGTGCTGGGATTACAGGTGTGGGCCACCATGTCTGGCCTCTCTCAACTTTTATAGGAAAGATCACTCAAAAACTTTCTGCAAAATTTTGTACGACTACCACCATAGGCAACCTCTATGGTGTGGTCTTTCCTGATAATGTGTCATTTCTCCTTTGATAAGCTGGTGAGAGCTGTAAAGATACCTTCTCTTTTTGACTTGACTTATAGGAAGTTCTGTGTTAATTTGTTCATGCAACAGTTGTAGTAACTTACTCTACCTTAGGCCTTCTGCTACTAGTCTTGTACTGTATCCTGGCTTTAATGCCTCTACAGAAAGTGTGTCCTTCATTCTTTGATAAGTAAGCTAGCAATAATGGTAATTAATTCTACATCTAGTAAGTTAACAAAGTGATTTTTATATTCTTTTCTAATCCTTACATCAACCCTGTGAGGCCTACTGGACTACTGCCATTTTGATGCTTTTAGATGGCATTCGGGGAGGTGAACTAACTTGACCCAAGTCACTCATCTTGTAAGGAGCGGCCCCTGTAGAGAGAATAGCAAAGTGAGGAAAATGATTTTTGAGCTCTGCAGTCTGTGTGGTGCATGTGTTGGTTCATGCCAAGTCCACCTGACCTTGGGCAAATCACTTACCTGAGCCTCCCATATGTAAGCTTCACTGTTCTCATCTTTAAAGTGGGGATAATGTTTGTACCTACTTCATAGGACTCTTTGAAAATAGAAATGGGATAATTCATGAAAGCACTCAGCATACCTGATGCTTAGTAAGAACCCAGTAAATGCTAATTATGATGATGATGACGAATAGTATTTAATTTAATTCCAGGCTGTCTTCATTTTGCCTAAGGCTAGCCTTCTTTATACTACCATGCTACCTTTCAGAGGTTATAAACAAATGGTAAGCATACTGCATTCAAAAATTTCTTCTTTCTGAATGTTTGTATATGTTCCATCCAGACCTGATGTCAACTTGCAATCCAGCAGACCCTTGAGCTACACAATATAATTGGAGAAAGCTGCTGGCCAGGAGCAAGTTTTAGTCACAGACCAATGCCACAGAGGAATGGCCTACATCAGCATCCAGGGGAGGGATGGGGCTGGTGTTACTGTCAGGACAGGTGCTGTTGCCTCACACCAGCACCTCCTCCAAGGACAGCTCCCTCTGTCATTCTGGCAGCTGCTGCTCTCACAGTACCTTCTGCAGGGCCCATTACTTTACTGGAAGACACCCCAGTTCAGAATTTACAAATAAAGAAATAGGCTACTTGGATGGGCCACTTCGCTTTCTGGGCTCTGTTTCCTGACAAGTAAAGGGGATGGATGGTGGTGAGAATGGACACCAGGATTTCAAAGTGGCACTGTCTGACTCCAAAACCAATGTGATCTCTCTGTAGGGAATTTGGCTAAAAGGCCCCCAGGACTGAAACATCTCCTCCATCTGCTGGCCTGTCCCAGCTCTCTCTAGCATGTTCTATGTAAGGACACGGGGTCACCTGGGGGGCATAAGAAAATACAAAGATTCATTGATAAGATTAACACCCATTTTCAATTGCTGACTCTAGAGAGAGGGGAAATTTGAAGGAACCAGTCACATATTTGTAGAGTTTGAAGGTTGAGGGTGGGGGAGTGGAATTAAAATAATAACACATGATGTTACATTTTACAAAGCATCGCCTCATATATTATCTTTCATTCCTCTGACAAATTCAAGACATAGGTGTTGTTATGTGAGATGCTTAAGACCGCACAAGTAATAGTCTGAGAATTAAACCAGAATTTACAGCTCAAAAACCAAAAGACGCTCCATTACACCGCCCACTTTTTTATAGCTCAGCCCAGAGTTCAGGTTTCCTGAGCTATATATGTGTTATATATTTAAAAATTTGACAGATCTGCTTCCCCCATTTTCCAAGGCAGTCTACAGACATGACAACACACAAAATTCAGAGCAGACAACCATGTTCCACGATAGATACCGCACAGGTGGCCTGGAGGCAGGGTGATGTTGCAACCAGCTGGTTAAAGTTTCAATACTGTTGCCTTGACTTTCAAACTGGCTATCATCACACCTACTCACTCCCCACCGTGGGATCCCATCAGTCCTTCTGAGGTTTGGGGTTATATCTCGTTTCACAGCTTTCTGACTGAATTTTGTGTCTCTGCAGGTTTTGCTCGTTCAGACACCTCAAGCTGTCAAGTGGCATGCCATCTCCCTGGCAATGAGTCACAGAACCATCAAACCTGAAGTGCTGTGCGGGCTTTCTGAGAGGCACCGTAGTGTCGATCAATGGTCCTCACACTTTAGTGTGCATCAGAATCCTCTGGAAGGCCTATTAAAGCACAGATGCTGCCCCCCTCACCTCCCGGAGTTTCTGGCTCAAGAGGTCTGGGAGGGGACTGAGAGTTTGCGTCTCTAACAAGTTCCCAGGTGAGGCTGATGCTGCTGACCCAAGAACCATTAATACCAAGATGGAGTAAGGTGAAGCTTCAGCATTGCCAAGATTTTGGTGCAATCTTGGTTGAGCTTCTTAGACAAATTACCAGACCTCCTGGAGGTTCAGGCCCCTCATTTTGCAAGTGATGATAATAGCATCTACTCCACAAAATTATGAAAATGTTAAATGAGATAGTCCCTGTGTAGCCCAGGGAGCAGCTGTTCCCTGAATCATCAGGCTGTATCCATGCAAATGGCAGAACTCAGCACACCCAATAAAAGAGGACATCTAATAATAATTCACTTGCAGAAAAGCATCCGTAAGCACCTAGAGTCTGAAGAAGATTTGAAGAGGAAGTTTACATCACACTCCACAACAAACAACAGGAAGTCCCTCCTTCAGCATTCTTGTTCTCATAACTTCCTTCCTTGG
The DNA here is from genome assembly GCF_024542745.1 of Macaca thibetana thibetana. Taxonomy (NCBI): domain Eukaryota; kingdom Metazoa; phylum Chordata; class Mammalia; order Primates; family Cercopithecidae; genus Macaca; species Macaca thibetana. The sequence goes on from NC_065584.1 coordinate 145,714,330, forward strand.
CCTCTTAGCCATGACTTTTTTTTTTTTTTTTTTTTTTTTTTTTTTTTTTGAGACGGAGTCTCACTCTGTCACCCAGGCTGGAGTGTAGTGGCACTATCTCCGCTCACTGCAAGCTCTGCCCCCTGGGTTCATGCCATTCTCCTGCCTCAGCCTCCTGAGTAGCTGGGATTACAGGTGCCCGCCACCACACCCAGCTAATTTTTTGTATTTTTTTTTTTTTTAGTAGAGACGGGGTTTCACTGTGTTAGCCAGGATGGTCTTGATCTCCTGACCTCATGATCTGCCTGCCTTGGCCTCCCAAAGTGCTGGGATTACAGGCGTGAGCCACCGCGCCTGGCAGCCATGACCTTTTATCCCTGACCCAGACTGATGGAGGTCCCCAGTGACATTGGATGTCTTCTCTCCATTGTTCACAACTTCAATTTCTCTCACATTGAAGGAGACAGAGTAACTTAACTCTCTGCTAGCCTTTCCTCTCCCACTCTTGCCATGACATTTGTACAAGTGGCCTCCAGTTAGGATCACACACCTTCCTGCAGGAAGCTCCTGGCCATCTTTTGTGATTTGAGTTTGCCTTTAACCTCTTAGCAGAGCGTCTGCCCCTTCCTCATCTCCCCTACATTGGTCTCCGCCCAAAAAAAAGAATAAAATATCTTCCCTGTCCCTGCGAGTTATTATAGGGCTGTTTGCTCAAGGAAGCAATAGTTTAGGGAAGAGGCAAAATGAGCAATACCTGGCGGCACTTGGGCCTCCTCAGACACAGTCCCAGTCTCCTGCATCTCCTCCTAAGGGGTGTGAAAGGACTTGCTTCTGACATGCCATTAGAAGATCTCTCCCTGGATCTGATGGCTCATAGGGGAGAGGTGGTCCTTACCCTCTGTCTGCTGGCTGACCCTTTCAGCCCTTCCAAGCATTTATCTGTCAGCAGGATCTGTGAAACTGCACCAGAACAGTGTGGCATTACAGCCCTCTAGGCTGATTAAACCCATAGCCTGAGGCTACCCTCTTCCTCTGCCATGGAGCCAGGGCCCACCCCTCGGCCTCTCACCCCCACAGCCGGGTGATACTGGCGCTTCTCTCTGGTGTCTCAGCCAACATCAAGAAAATGAAAGTCTCCTGTCTCCCAAGCCATTCACCTCCCTTTAAAATATCTCGCTCTGCATCCTCTCATATATTTCCGATAGGAAGCTCTGGTTCCAGTACACCTGCTCTTGTCCTTCATGGGCTTTAATTACAACACACCCCCCAACCCATTTATCTCTAATTTAAAACTAGCTTCATGTAAAGCAAGACCTAAGAAATCCCAATCTCTGCCTTGCTGGGAAGCGAGCTATGTCCTCCAGTCATGATTGCCCTAAACGGCTCTCACTCTAACTTATTACACCAAGCCTCATTTTTCAAACCATATCCAAAATCTCCACATCTCTTAGTTTGTTGCCACTGTCTCATAAATCCCAAAATGAAAGCAACAGTTTTTTTTTTTTCCCCTCTTGGGGCACATTGGCCACTAAGGTCTAGAGGGTCTCCACATACCAAGCATCCCTATGGGCACTCAGTCATAGCAATTGAGGAGCTGTTGACTTTGGGGCCGTGCTTGATGCCTGAGGTTGGATCCATTGAGCTTTGCATTCATCTTCTTTGATTATACACCCATATGTCCCTTTGCCTCTCCCAAAGAGGCAAATTTATTTAATTATCTTACTCTTGTGGTTGGAGGAGCTTAGGATCTGATTTCAGAAAAATGTATGAGTTCACATGTGATAAGCTGCTAACCAGTTTGTTTTTGTTGTTTTTGTGTTTGTTTTGAGACAGGGTCTCCCTCTGTTGCCCAAGCTGGAGTGCAGTGGCATGATCTCAGCTCACTGCAACCTCTGCCTCCTGGGTTCAAGTGATTCTCATGCCTCAGCCTCCTGAGCAGCTGGGATTACAGATGCCTGCCATGACACCTGGCTAATTTTCAGGTTTTTAATAGAGATGGGGTTTCACCATGTTGTTCAGGCTGGTTTCGAACTCCTGACCTCAAGTGATCCATGCATCTCGGCTTCCCAAAATCCTCAAATTACAGGCATAAGCTACCGTGCCTGGCCACTGCTAACCAGTTTGTTTGGAAAGACTGTTTCACCAGTCAGCCTATGTCCTTGTCAAAAAGGAATCATAAAATAGGGCTCATGCTAACATCTGCTTTAGAAAAAGATTGAGAGAATTAAAGTATATGTGAGGCCTTTTGCAAATATTTGGTACTTTTAACAGGTGCTTCTTTTATTTCTAGGGGCACCCACCTATTCTTTCTTCCCAGGTTTCTTCTCCAGCCAATACATAACTGAGCATTTGGGCATGTGAATAAAGTAGGATACTGTTTTGTCAATTTCACTCCAAGTGACTAGGCTGCCCTGCTCCCATGGAGGGAAACATGTCCAAGTTGTTGTCACGTTAATCACAAGCCAACTGGGAGCAGGCTATTTACACTTGTGTCACTTCCTCCAAGATTCGATTACTGTAATTGCCTATTGACTATGTGGTCTGCCAGCTTCCACACCAGCTCCAGCTGTCAGGGTGGGGAGCAGGGGGCAGTTTGTATCATGGTGAAAGAGGACGCTTCCACACCTAAACCAAACCAGCTTCTGAGCCTGCCTGTCTATCATTCCCAAGCCCTTGTTCAATGTGCTGGTCCTCAAATTGCTCCTTTTCCCTTTGTTGATCTGGTATAATGCATCCCTGGCCACGGATCTCTCTCTGGATTTTGCCATGGATTCTGTGATCAAATCCTGCCCAATATAATTTTCCAAGGTTATACAGAATCTTGTTTAAAGATATTTATTTTCATCTGGAATTGTCTGATGTCCTCACTGTATCATTTTTAATTTAAGCTTTCTGCTCATCTCATGCTGCTTAAATTGATTTTTATGAATCATTTGGCTTCTCTACTGATTTTTCATTTTATTTCATTAGTGTTCTTTTGTAGGGAGGGTGCTAGTGACTGTTCATTGTTTGCTTTTTCAGTCAACCAAGGTATGGGCTATCAGACTTCACCCTCAGCTGGGGTGCCAGGTGCAAACTTTCATTTTCTTCAATATATAAATTGATTTGAAAGAGGATTCAAGAATGAATTTAATTCCTGCCATTTCAGGCATGAGTGCACCATTCAACCTCCCTGCTGATGCCTCAGTCTAACTTTACACAAGTTGTCCCATAGTTCAGTTGTCATCCAGAACAGAATTTAGCTTAAATCACTGCCATCTACTGCGATTGCCCCAGATGAATCTTTCCAGTCATCTAGCTCTCAAATGAAAAGTGATTCCTCACTGCCCATTTGATGGAGGGCAATGAGGTGCTGTTTCTACAAGATTACTTACCCGATGAGATAGGAGGGCTTGTTTGGAAAGACCTAAACAGGACCCCAGATGGCTCTGGCTGAGCACTTCTGGAGAATCGAGCTAACATTTTGGTTGAGAGAAGTCAATGCTTCTTCTCCTCCCTTTTGGCCCCAATAAATTAATGTAGCTGTTTGTCCTTATAAAATCCTCTTCAGCGTTTTCATTCTCCCCAGTGCCTAGAGCAGTGATTCTCTAACTCGAATACCCATCAGAATCACCAGCGCATCTCGTTGAAACACAGATCCCTGGGTCCCATCCCCTGAGTTATTGATTCAATAGATCTGCCTTGGGACCTGACGGTTTGCATTTCTAACAATTTCCCAGGTGGTGCTGCTGCTGATCTAGATACCACACTTTAAGAACCATCGGCCTGGAGTGTGTAAAGCCTGCAAGTCATTGTTGCAGCCCTCAATCATTTGGATACTTTCTTCTGTTCTAATCATATCTTCCATTGCTATTACACACTGACCATTCACTCAACCTTTCATTCACTCACTTAGGATATATGTATCTGTGGATAATAAATCCCTTATAGTTCTTGAAAGCAGCAAAGTACCACCCACTTTCTTGCCTTTGCTCATTGTTGTTGAGTATCCTTCATCTCCACCTCACCTGTCTGGCTCATCCCAGCTCATCCAAGTTTTATGTCAAACACTAACTTCTCTGTGAATCAGTTCCTTTCCCAGTGAGTCAGCACGTTCATTTTGCCACTACTGGACTTTGCATGACTCCCCATCAAAGCACTATGTTACATTGTATTTTGGCTGTTTCTTTATATGTTTTTGCCCTTGCTGCACTGACTTTCTGAGGGCAGAGTTTGTAATTTAATTCTCTTAGCTCCAGACCTCCTACAATGCCTAGCCCATGTTTGCTGCTCTGTATATGTTTGTGGGTGTATTAGTTGGTTTTCATGCTGCGCTAAACACATACCCGAGACTGGGAAGAAAAAGAGGTTTAATGGACTTACAGTTCCACACGGTTGGGGAGGCCTCATAACCATGGCGGAAGGCAAGGAGGAGCAAGTCATGTCTTGCATGGATGATGGCAGGCAAAGAGAGAGCTTGTTCAGGGAAATTCCTCTTTTAAAAACCATCAGATCTTGTGAGACTTATTCACTATCAAGAGAACAGCATGGGAAAGACCTGCCCCCATGATTTAATTACCTCCCACCACTGGGTCCCTCCCACAACTCGTGGGAATTCCAGATGAGATTTGGGTGGGGAAACAGCCAAACCATATCAGTGGGCTTGATTACTTCATGGCAGGGACATCTGCTTGGGATTGAATGTGATTCCCCTTTGATAGACAGGCACACCGTTCCTTTGGTCAGTTGGAGTCCCATGTAAGTGAAGCTAAAGGAAGGGTGCTTGTCCCCTCACAGGTCTGGTTGCTTCACCTTATTTCATGATCTCAATCTACATCTCTAATAATCAGTCAGGAGCTGAGCCAGAAAGTAGAGATGTTTGAGATTGTTGTATGTTTGAATAGTATTCTATAACATTAAAACATGTCCACATCCATTATCTTAGTAAATCCTGAAAAATGGTCCTATGATGTACTATGATGCTCAAGTAGACACAACTCATCATTTTGTGTGGAAAAATTACTCTATGCAAAGAGCCTTCCACACAGTGATCAGGAGGCGAATAGCAATCCAGGTCAGGGATGGAAAGCACAGGGAGGAGAGTGGGCACTGTTTTGGGCAAAGAAAGTGTCCAGGGCTGGACTTAGGAGGCATAAGTTCCTTGGTCATGATCCACTTATGAATGGGCATGCAACTTTCAGCCTCAGTTTCCTCATCTGTAAAATGACCTAGCTGACTTCTCAGGTCTCTTCCAGCCTTAAAATCCTGTGATAAGATCTTTGGACTAAAAAACAGGTTCATTTACAAATTCCCCGGTGAATCCTTCAAAGGCAATGCTGGCTTCAGATTGACATTCCCCAGAACTGTCACAGCTTATTCTCCAGTGTGCATCAGGCCACGCCTCTGAGGGAAGGGGCTAAGAGAATAGAGGTTAGTTCCTAGGTGGAATGCTCCCTAAGGACGTTTTTAAAAATAGCCTTTGGAATGGAACTGAGCTCAGATTCATCCCAGACTTTGTCTGGCCCACTGCCGGTATTGGTCTTGGTTTTCCAAAGGCCAAGACTTTTTTAGTGTATTTTCCTCTTTGGGGACTTCCATACATGAACGCAAAGCTTAAATTATCACTGGAAGTTTCTCGTAACTGATAGCTTCAGTGAATAACTCAGTGCTTATGACTGTCCAAGCAAGATTTCCAACCCTGATCCTTGCTGGAGCTGCTCAGCATTCATGCTGTGTGCTCTACCTGTTTCTGCAGAAGCGACATCTCCAAGGTAAACCTATCTCATCTGCCTAATAAGCTCTACTTTCTAGGGTTCTCCAAATCTTTTAATAGAATCCTGTTACCTATGTTTAAAATGATAGATTCTTCCTTGACTCCCGCCTCTCCTCACTCTGTATTCTAAAGGTCCCATCCATTTGTTTCTGGGTTATTTCTGCTTGCCTTTCCTGCCTTTATCTCACTCCACTGTCCTACTACATCTTGCCTAGAGTTTGTTAGCTGGCTTCCTTTAACATCTATTTCTCTGGCTCCAACCTGTCTGTCCTTTGGAAGTCAACTCTGAGGATCCATGAACAAGTAATATATTACAGAAGGGCTTCTGAGAGAAACTGGTAAGGAAGTGCAAGGAGCAAGACAGGTAATGCAAAGAAACTACACAGGATGAGCTTTCACGCAAAATCTTAGCCTCAGCCTGATCCTGCGAGGAGCTCTGGAGTGTAAATTATACTTTAGAGTTTGTGCCAACTGAAGGGAAGAAAGCCGGGCCTTCATATCTCCACACTGTCAATCACTGGCTAAGGGCCACCCCCAAGGGATGTTAATTCCCAGTATTTTTAGCACTCTGCTTGTTTTGTCAAAGTACCTCTTGTAGCCCAAGGCAGGCATCCGAATAAAGTCACAGGTGTGAGCTGTTAGAAGCAAAAATACAAATCTTGGGGTGGACATATGGTGGGGTCAGGGGAGGGATCAGAGAGAGCAAAAGCAATCTGAGGGGACCTGGGCACTTGGCAGAGCATTGAGAGTATCCACTACACTGACCTTCACGATATGGCCAGCTCAACATTGCCATATTACTGCTCAATCATTTCTTTACTTAGCAACCATTAGTGCCTCCCTAAACTCTCTAAGCTCCTTAACTACATCAAAGTTTCAATAATTTAGCACCAACAACTTATCCATGCTTGCCTTTTTTTCTTCACAAATCTTACATTTCTGACAGATTGGTTTAGTATTTTACATACAGATGAGAGCTTTGCAGCCTCTATACCTTAGCCCACTCAGTTCCCTCTTCCTGGAATGGTCTTTAATCCACATTACTCATCCTTCAAAGACCCAGAAGACTTTTCTGATTATCTCCCAAGAGATGAGGTCTTTCCCTTTTTGGCTCTTTCCTAGCACTCCGTCTGTTCCTCGACACATGTATTATGCATGCAAGTGGTTGTCTCATCTCTCCTCTGGACCAGTGGCCAGACTTACCATCTCATTTCTCTTTGCCGCCTTCCAGCACCAATCACAGTGCCCAGGGCTTGGCAAACAAAGGATACTATAAACGCTTGTTGAATAAATGGTTGAAACTTCTCGTGTGCCTATGTCAGACAAGAGGGTGAAATGGGAAGTGACAGCCCCCTACCTCCAACTGAGTTCTTGAAATCCAGTTTTTTAGATGAGATGTTTACGTCTTTGGAAAAAAATGGATCCGTTCTGCACCTTTTTCATACCTACCATGTCAACCCCTGCTGTGGAGGGGATGTAATGGTGAAACTGGTGTTAAAAAAGAATTCCAATTCACCATGCCCTAAAATAACTCTTTCTTTCAAGGAAATTATAGTAAATAGCTTAAGAAACCACTTAATATGTGTGGCATATGTAACATTCAGGAGTTTTTGGGTTTCATTTTTGAGATGGAGTCTCGCTCTGTTGCCCAGGCTGCAGTGCAGTGGAGTGATCTTGGCTCACTGCAACCTCCACCTCCTGGGTTCAAGCAATTCTCCTGCCTCAGCCTCCTGAGTAATTGGGATTACAAGCACTCACCACCATGTCTGGCTAATTTTTTTTTGTATTTTTAGTAGAGACAGTGTCTCACCATTTTGCCAAGGCTGGTCTTGAACCCCTGACCTCAAGTGATCCACCTGCTTTGGCCTCCCAAAGTGCTGGGATTATAGACATGAGTCACTGCGCCCAGCCTCAAGAGTATTTTTATGACCAAAAATGTGAAGTGGTTTCCTATTGGGAATACTGCTGGGATGGCATTTAAAGACCTGGGGTCTAGTACTGTCCCCACCATTTTGTAGTGTGAGGCATTGATAAACTCACTTAACGGTTTTTGGGTTCCTTTTTCTCATAAGTTAGTGGTGTGGTTGGATGAGATGGTATCAAAGAGCCTTATTAGCACTACTGTTTTATGATTTCACCAGGAGACTTTACATGCTAGCCACTGCACCAAGTACTGGATGTATGAAGACCAATGTCATAGTTCCCTTGACCACAAAACTCTTGGAAATGTGGCTGTCTAGGATGCCCTTGAATATCATCAAGCTACCCTAGAAGAAAGCTTGTTCTGGTGTTTAAATTTTCCTTCCTGCATCTTTTTCCCTTTGGTTCCTATCAAACCTTTTATTGAAAAGCATTGAAGATACTGTCTTCTTCTTCCATTGGGCAAGTCCTTAATCACAGGAGACTCTCAGGAACTTTGAGACTTCAAATTTGTTCACACAATTTATCCCATAAAACACATACATAGAGATGAGTAAAGGGGAAAAAAAGCCATGTCAAGTACAGATCAGCTAGGTTCACTCAGTAGCCATTTGATGGGATTACACGCAATTGCTCACTATCATATGCAATTCAAATTAATGCCAGAGTCTAATGAAAATTCCCTACACCATGGACCATTGGGTTCCCTCTTACATACTTGAAACTGACCTATCAAATCATGAATATTACAGGTCTTCTCTCCTATAAACTAAATAAACATAATCATAGCCCCATTGACTCTCTTGATTCTTCTGCCTCTCACTCTTCTGATTGACTCTGTTAAGATTGCCTGAGATGTCAGTGTATGGTTTTGTTCACTTATTAAATACTTATCTTTACAAAGTACTGCATAAGTCTTTACAGGTACTAAAATATTGACAAATGTCCAAGGACTGGAGGAGATTCCAGCCTAGTACTCTTCAGGTCCTCTAACCAGTTCAGAATTTTTTCTCATGGTTTGCCCCTTTGATCTGCATGTGTAGTCTGAGACCATGTTTGTATTTTGCTTCATCTTGCATATAAAACTCTTTGGCCTGTAATTAAAAAAAAAAAGCTAAAAGTGTCTTCATTTTTATTGTTGGCTTGATTGTGTTTTCTTTCTGGGCCAATTACCAGTGCATTATATGATATCACTGGATTTCCAGGATGAGACAGCAGTTGCCGTGCATTTGTGCAGAATGATTTTGTTCTGACTTAAAAGCCTCTTGTCAGAACATGGCTTTTTGGAGGGGGAAGGAACATTGCTTAAAATACACCCTTTTTGAAAGTTAAGAGCTTTGGTTTTGGACAGAAAATCTCCCCTCCTAGAGAGTTTCTTCTCTTCCCCATACCCCTTCCTATAAAGCATGGAAGCTGTAGACCAGTTTGGAAGGAAGATATTTTATGGTGAACTAGCTCTGGAAGTGCAATCCACCTGACTTGGCTGGAGAGCAAGTTTACTCAGAGGCCTTACCGTTGGTGAAGGTGACAAGGCTCAAGATTTGTGATTTGACCGGAAACGCTACAGGGCGATGCTATGCAGCTGCTGCAAAGCCCCGTTTGGAGGTGAAGATTCTCTCCCCGGTTTGCCATAAAGCAAACCTCTGGCTTGTTTTTTTAGGGCACCAATAGGAGAAGTCTTCCCCTCCTTTGTTGTACCATTTCCTCTCCTTGCATGCTTCTAGGTGTTTTTTGTTTTCACTCAAGATCCTTAATCAACATGAAATTTTCCATTAAAGGAGAGTAGTCAAGGTAGTAAACTTTGAAGGAAGCTCGGATTATTTTGTTTGGGTATTTATCTTGGGGGTGAGAAAGTTCTGTCTTAGATAATTTCTTTATCTTTTACCTGGAGATATGTTGAAGCGATTGTAAAACAATGCTAAGAATAATTCTATAAGGGAATATAAGATTGCTTCTAAGCAATACCTGGCCCATATCTTCAAGTAAAGGATGACAAGGATTTTAGATAGGTTTCATATGGAAATATGCATTCACTAAGCAGCTGACAATGAATGGCTATCACTGATTAACACATGTCTATTCCCTGTATGTTCATCGGGGCCAAATCCAAAAGAAGCACCATCCTGGGGAATGGTTACCAGGGCCAGGTTAAGGTGGGAGGGGTTTTTACAAGAATGTCCAGAGTTGCTCAGCTAGGGAAAAATTCCTATGGTACTTATGAGGGGGAAACATCAGTTCTGTTGAGTAAAAGAAAAGTCACTATTAATGGAAGAAGTAACATGGACAGAAACTGGGGCATTTAGTAGTTGGTTGGAAAAGCAAGGAACAAAGTCATTGCAGGTGCACATTCTGGAAGCAATGCCACAAAGAGTGAGAGGTACCCAAATCCCATTTTTAAGGGCTGCCTCACTGTTTCCTACCATGCCAAGTTTACACCATCTGTCTCTTCCCTCACATGGTTCTTCTAAAATGGTCTTGCCATGTCACTATTCTCCTTGTCTATATTTTGCTGAACCTTCAAGGCCTAGTTCAAGTTCTACCTTCTCTATGAGGCTTTCTTCTTATTTCCATTGCTCTCAGGTCTAGCCACTCTGTTAACTCTTTGAGAACCACATGACTTAAATGGCAGGGCAGATGCAATCCTTTTTCCTAATCATCTGCCAATGAGTTTACCTTGGCATATGCTGCTGAAAAAGAACATGTTTTGTGCACTAACTATCTTAGATAAATGCTACTTGTCTCTTTCAATTAAATACCTTTCAGGGAAGCAGCAGTGTAGGATAACTTATTTTATCCCCAAATGTGTGGCAGAGTGCTAAGTAATCGTAGTAGTCAACATGTATTGAACACTGGCCATGTGCTTGGCATTGTTCTAAGTACTTTACAAGTATTAACTTATTTAGTTATCACAACAACCCTATGAGGTAGCTACTAGTATTATCCTCATTTTACAGGTAAAGAAACTGAGGCTTAGAGGAGTTTTGTAAATTGCCTAAGACCACACAGCTAGGAATGGGAGAGGTAAGGTTAAAATGCAGGCTGTCCACACCATTGGCCGTTTATTGTAATGGTTGCTGCTAGGTAATCTGTAAATGTTTAATACTTGCTAATGGATCAATTTTGCCTTAAAGAGGGGAAAAATTAACTCTAAAGCATCCTTTGTTACAGAAAGGGGGCTCACGCTTCATAGTGAGTATTCCTAATTTCCTGTTACTTGAATTTGATTTGAAAATTGAATAGAAAAAAAAATCAGTCTTTTCAGGCTGCCCTTGGGCTTTTATTAAAAACTACAGGAAACACAGAGTGTGATCAGGGCTTTTAACTGGGTTCCTCCTCATCTAAAGGTGAAGTGGAAACTGGGCAAATATCCAAATGCTTTACCAAACCAGCTCATGCTACTGGAAGCTCCCTAGAAACCATTTAGGGGCTCACAAAGCCCATAGTACACAGGGAAACCTGGGCTGCTCATGAAAAGAGGAAACAGGAAACAAGCATCAAAGAACAAGCTCTTTGGATGATGCGTTCATGTTACATATATGAATCATCTCTCAATAGAAAGGACAAAGGCTGCTCTTTGCTCCCAGGCTTGTTATGTCCACGCCGCATCCAAAGTGGTAATGTGGTGTTTGTTAAGGCTGCCCTTTGAAAAGCTCTCCTGGTCTTCCAGAAATGCAAGCCAGCAGCAGAGTTGACAGGGAGTGGTATGAGCAGTCCCTTGTGGAGCACGAGGATTATCTCCTCCAACCCCATCATCTATTTGGATGTTTATAAATGAGTAATGAGGTCAATTTGGGACAGGCAGGTTTTGTGCCACAATTTGGACAGATGTTCAGAGGCTCTGGAAAGCACAGCTGCCTGGTCCAAGTGGTGGTTCTTGCCAAAAGTACTAAGTGTTCAAAGGCGACGGGTCACCAGGGACGCTCGGAGGAGTCCACTGATTATCAGGGAGTCTGCTGGTATTGATTCTTTCCAACCAGATTTATACTTGTAGAATCTGCAGCTTTCACAAAGTACAAACACATAAAATCAAAAGACATTTTTAGAATTTACAAATATTCTGTTAACATTGTTGTCAATCGTTGCTTGCTCATAACCAAAAAGATTACATTTGTATTCTCTTTAATTGGTTGAAATTCAACTTTGAACCAGTCACTACTGAGGTGTCTGAGCTCTATTCTAATTGGCGATATGATTTGGTCATTTTGACAACAGGCACAGAACTGTGAAATGGAATAGGAAGATATTTTTAGGGTATATGTAGTTTACATGATATTGGAAGTGAAACGGCTGTAAAATGCCAGAGCTGCTGTGGAGATATCTAATGCAGCCACACAGGATAGGCCATGGGATTAGATGTTTCTGCCCAAAGGGCATTGTATCCATTGTTAGGTAAGATCATATATCTGTTTTCTTGCTATTACAAACCATGCTGGCATGTACATTTTCTGCATGGCTCTTTGTGCACATTTGTTGTTTCCCTAGGGCTCATACTAAAAGTGGAAGACCTTGTCTGTAAAGTAGATACCTTTTCAACCATTCTAGTTATGTTCAAATTGCCCTCTAAAAAGGGAGTACCAATTTGAACTATTACCAGAAGTTCTTTAGTGTCCTCACTTCTCCACATCTTTGCTAACATTTGATGTCAGGTCCTTTAATGTTAGCCTAGCTGGTTGGTATGATATATTTTTGTGTGTGTGTTTTTTGTTTTTTGTTTGTTTGTTTGAGACAGACCTCTGTTGCCCAGGCTGGAGTGCAGTGGCGCGATCTCGGCTCAATGCAACCTCTGCCTCCCGGGTTCAAGCGATTCTGCTGCCTCAGCCTCCTGAATAGCTGGGATCACAGGCGTGCACTACCATACCCAGCTAATATTTTGTATTTTCAGTAGAGACAGGGTTTCACCATGTTGGTCAGGCTGGTCTCCAACCCCTGACCTCATCATCGGCCCATGTTGGCCTCCCATAGTGCTGGGAGTACCGGCGTGAGCCACGGCGCCTGGCCCAATTCTTATACTTTAAAAAAAATCTTAATTCAATAGCTAGAAACCTAGAAGTGGTGATAGTGAGTATTCTTGTTATGCTTTTCAATTTAATGAAATTGCTTTTAAAGTGTCACATTAAATACAATGTATGATGTGAGTTTTGAATAAATATCATCAGATTAAGGAAATTGTCTCCAAAATTTAGTTTGCTAAGGATCTATTTCCTGAATAAATATTGAACTTTATCAAATGATTTTCCTAAACCTATTAAAATGGTCAAGTTTTCTACTTTAATTTGTTAATTTGGTTACATTATTGTTTACTCTTTAATTTCTGGGGCTAAACATATTTGGGTGCCATTTGAGAAAATACTGCTAAATCAGATATGCTAATATTTTATATAAAATTTCTGCATCTATATTCATAGTTCAGGTTGATCAATAAATTCATTTTCATATATGTCAAGATTATAACAACTTTATGAAATGAGCTGTAAAACTTTTCCTCATTTTTCTTTCTGTTAATTTTCTTTAGAGTTTTTGTTTTGAATCGAAGTTGTAAATGCACAAACTTTGAAGAGTAAAATAGTTTCTTTAAGATTTGCTACAATAACAAAAAGCTTCCTTCAATCCCTAACACTCCTGTTTCTCACTACAATTTTTCTTCCTCTGGGGTCAAAAACTTTTAGCTGATTATTTTGAAATTTACCTCAAGATTACTGGAAAATATGCTTGCATTGCTCTTGATTTTGCAGCTTAATAAGTATTGGTTTCCTATTATAAAGAAGGAGGATTTATCTTTCTTTCCTTCCCTTGTTCCTGCACACACATACACTTTACCTGCCTCTCCACCCTCCCAATAGAGTCATATTATAATGCTTGCTAGATATGACTACATCAGTGTTTAATTATAAAGACTATGTAACTGCTATTCAAAATGAAGACAGTTTTTGCTCCCTGCACCTTATTTGCCTTTTTTGCTTAAAGTAAATAATAATGGTGTTTTTATTTGTTTTGTTTTGTTTTGCTTAGTTTCTGTGTTTTATCCCTAATTTAACCCCAAACTAAACTCCTCACCAATTGTCTAATAATCTCCTCTTGGACATTCAGGTATCATAGGTATTCTAGTCAATTTTATCTTCTGCAAAGGTCTCTGACCTGCTCCAAAGTAGACTGGTTGCTCTCTATACTGAGTGGACAGCTGCCATTCTGAGATTTTCCTTCATTACCATCTTGAAGATTCCCTTGGCTCCTTTCCTATATGGATATTTCCTGAATCCCATGTTTTCCACTGTCTTTGGATGGGCACATGTTTTGAGATGTTACATGGCTGAAAATGTTTATTATAACTCTCCTTGAATGCTAATTTGACTGATTAGAGAATTCTAGATTGGAGACAGTATTCCTGTAGAATTTTGATGGAAGGTATTGCCCAATAGCCTCATACTTTCCAGTGTTAATTCCGAGGAGTCTGAAGCTATTCTGATTCCTGATCCTTGCTATGTGACCTATTTTCTCCTTCCTGGAAGTTCGTATGTTTTCCTCTCTGAGCTGAGCGGTCTGGCATTTCAGAATGATATTCTTTGTGTATGTCTATTTCTACACACTTTTCTGGGTACTTAGTAAGTTTTCTCAATCTGGGAACTCAGATTCATTTCTGAGAAATTTTCTTGAATTATTTTTATTAATTTTTCTTTCAACGCATTTTTACTATTCTTCTAGAATTTTCACAAGTTTGACCTCTTGGACAGACTAATTTTCTTATTTTTTCCCTCTTTTCTTTGTTTTTGTCTATCTTTCTAGCAATTTTCCTTCACTTATCTTTGACAAATTCTGTCAATTATTGTGTTCCTTTAATTTAATTCTAATTTTCAAGAGGAGATGATGGTGGTTGTTCTTTGGGTGATCCTTTTTATGGTAGAATGTTCTGGTTTTATGGTCAAAATATTTTCTAATCTGTCTCTATTATGACCTTGATAATGATATTTTGAAGTTTCCTCCTCTCTGTTCAGTCTCTGTTTCTTCTAAGTTGCTTATTTCTGTTTATTTTGGTCTTTAACTTTCATTTTACAGGCTTTCCCTCAGTGTCTTGTGTCTAAGTTGTCACCTTGCTTTTCTGTTTACATCTTTCCTCTTGGACAGTTTAGATCCCAAGAATAGACTTTTCCAATCATATGTGCCTGAGTGCCCCGCTACTGTTTTGGAGGAAAAAAAGACTGGCATAGACCTGTGGGAACTGGAGATCTCAGCATTGAACATGCCCATGTTTTCTTAATTGCCTCCATTTTAGTGTAGTGGCCCCACCCTCAGTTGTGCCAACCTCCTCCAAATCACAGCGTCTGTTGACCCTTTTTGGTCCTTTGTTGGGGGTGAAGGATTATCCACCCCACTTCCTGAGGTAACTGGTGTGGACAATTCCTGAGTCTTTTGGGGATTCTGGGAAATCTAATGAGTTTTTGGCAATTTCCTCTGCAAGTGTAAAATTAGTTTTCTCAAGTCTGCTAAGTTCTTTATGCCTTAACCCAGCTTCCAGAGTCCTTGCTTTCTGATTATTCCTGTATTTGTCTCTAGTTTACTTCTGATCTCAATTCCACTTTATTCTGACCATTCTTTTTTTAGATATCTCAATATTCTGCAAGTATTAATATATTTCTTCAAAGTTATTTTCAAATTATTTTGTATGTGATAAGGTAGTTTTTTTCTTCCAATTTGATTATAAGCCCTCAAAGTCTTCTCATTTTTACTCTGATCATTTTCCCAGAATATCTACTGGAGTGGTCCCCTCTTATGTATGGAGGTACATTCCAAGACCCCTAGGGGATGCCTGAAACTGTAGATAGTATGGAACTCTATATTTACTACATTTTTCCTATACATGCATACCACGATAAGGTTTAATTTATAAATTCTGAACAATAATACGGTTAATAATAATAAAATAGAGCAATTATAACAACATAGTATAATAGAAGTTATGTGAATGTGGTCTCTCTCCCTGTCTCAAAATATCTTAGTGTACTGTAGTCACTTATGTTTTTGGCTGCGGTTGGTCACAGTTAACTGCAGTTAACTGAAACCACAAAACCAAGGATAACGGGGGACCACTGAACACTCTGCATTTCTAGGACTTGATGCCTGTGGGTAACTACTAAGTCATATTCAAGCAATACATTCAATGTATCACCATAAGCTGCTCCATGTCTAGACACAATATTTGTGTAGCATTGCATCATTTTTTTCTGATCACCAACGTGTTGTAAACAGAAGCCAACTGGACATATATTAAATAATGGTGGTGATGGTGTTGAGAAAGATGGAGATAGTACATTATGAATGTCTTAATTTTTTTAAAGTAGTTCCACATAACTCCAGTACTATGGTATATATGAACAGGTGTCAATAAACAAAGGAGTCTTGGTCAAATTAATGTGGCAAATACTGGGTTAGGCAAACTTAAATAGGCTTCTTTATCATAGGATTTCTCAGAGTCTTTAATACGTTTCCATGCGTGATAAACATTTTCCACATTTTCTGTCCACAAAATATTTTTGTTTACAGGACACGTTTTCACATCTTTTATAGTTTACTTTATGTGTAATGAACTTTAGAACAAAGTGTTCTAAGTTTTATTCAGGAATTTTTGGTTTTGTTTTTTGGTTTGTCTTGCTTTTAGGTTGTTGTTGCCTATGTTTTAAAAATCTAGCCAGTCTCCAAGTTAGGGCAGCTGTGAAATATTAAATGTAATGTTTCCTTAATTTTTTTTCTGACCACACTTTGAAGAATAAGATTAAATAGAATATTTCTTCATCAGCAAGAAACGAAGAAACAAGGCCACTTCCTGTCTTATACCAACATGCTCTCTAACTAAAGGCGGGGGTCTGAATGAAATCACTGGGCACTAAGAAATCATTGTGCAGTTCACACTGATAGAGGCAGGGAGATGTCGTAAAAATAGCATCAGGGAGGGTTTGGTGAGCCAGACTGTTATAATGGGTGAGTCTAGAAGAAGGCCAATTCCAAGAGGACAATGTGTGGGGAAGGGGCAGACAGGGGTTTGATCTTAGGCTTCTTCTACAAGGGGCTCATCTCATCATTCATGAGAGGCAAGATGGTAGAAGCCAAGAAGATCTGAGCCGTGAGCAGCTAGAAAGCAAGTCTTAACAGGATGAAACAGGGGTTCAGGGGCTCATTATTTTTGAGTTCTGGCTGGGGAACCTAGGATGAGTTGGTTGGTTTAAAGTAACAGGGCTGGCCAGGCACAGTGGCTCACATCTGTAATCCTAGAACTTTGGGAGGCCGAGATGGGTGGACTGCCTGAGCTCAGGAGTTCAAGACCAGCCTGGGGAACACGGTGAAACCCCATCTCTACTAAAATACAAAAAAAGTAGCTGGGCATGGCAGCGTACACCTGTAATCCCAATTACTTGGGAGGCTGAGGCAGAAGAATTGCTTGAACCCGGGAGGCGGTGGTTGCAGTGAGCTGAGATCATACAATTGCACTCCAGCCTGGCCGACAGAGCGAGACTCCATCTCCAAATAAATAAGTAAATAAAATAACAGGATGCACCAGAGTATAAACTTTGACCAAGATGGCCTTAACTTGATTAAACTTTAGATAGGCTTCTTCCTAAGTCTAGGCTCCTCCCATTCTCTTTTTTAGAGCATTTACTTTAGAAAATTTTCTATTGTAAATTATTTCTCTGCCCCTTTAAGACGTAAACCTTTTTGCAGCCTCTAGCCAATTATGCCACCCAGGAATGTCTTTTTCAAGAACTTGGGGACTATCCTTTTGAAACGTAGTCATGAAGAAAGATAGTGCCCCTGTTTCTCAGTCTCTGTAGGGGGGCAGAAGCCTAACTTTGATAAGCACCAATTATCAAATATAGATGCCCTAATTGCCTTGGTCAATATCCCCACCATTTGTTTGAGCAAAGTTGAGTTCAGTCTCTCTCCCTTATTGCAATAGACTTGAATAAAATCTTCCTTACTGTTTTTTAAAAAGTAAAGTAAGTTTTTAAAGTAATAGGGCTGAATCAGGAGATAATTCACATAACTTAAAAAAACAATTCACATAACTCGTTTCATACTCTTTCATATGAAAGAGGAAGAACTCAGATTCTTTCAGGCTTGTATGACTTGCTGAAGGCAAATGAGTAACCTGCAGAACTGTTTAGAGAATACAGTTCCTGGACTTTTAGTTAATCATCCTTGCCAATCTACCATCTTGCTTTTCATACATGCTACTTTAGCATCCCTGGGGCAACTGAACTCACTCAGATATACTAACACCATCATGCTAAGAGCCACTGTCTGTCACCTATCTAGCTGCCAAAGCAAGGGGGTTACAGTCAAAGGCCAGAATCCTCCACCTGAAATCCATGACAATGCAAACATATTTCCTGGGATTATGACACATGGGCTTCATCAACAGAAGGTCTGCCTACTTGGAAAATATAAGGTCACTTTACATATACATATACATATACACATACACATACACATACATATACAGAGAGAGAGAGAGAGACACTAAGTTTAGCATGCAGCACAGAAACAAATACATTTTCCTTGTGTTAACTGCTGTTCAGAGTAATGCATCCAGATCACAGGAAGCCTTAGCACCCTGCTAGAAAGGTGATGTTCAGGGATGATTCCAGTAATGAGGCTTGAGGCGATTAACCCTGTTGCCTAATGCAGCTGGTTGAGTCTAGTTTAATAACTCTGATAGCTGGATAGGCATTAGCTCAAAAGGGCCGAATTCCCTACCTCAACTGCCTACCATCCCTTAGTCATCTGGGCTCAGCAATCTTGGCTAACATGCCGGTCTCTAGACTCCAAACACATCACCCTGGGAGGTCGTCTGCTTCATGCTGTTGGTGCCTCCTGCCTGAAAATGCCCAGAATGCTTATATATCTTAAATCCAAGGCCCCAATCCAGCCATGACCCTCCAAATAGGCTGACTCACTCCCACCCCTGTCACCATCCCAAGTCCATGCTTCTGGCTACCACTCTCTACCCTTTAAGTCATTAGTTTGACAAAGCAGACTTGAAAGGAAAGTTAATGATCACTTTTGGTAAAGCATCTTGAAACATTTCTGTTGCTATTCAGGAGGAAGCTGTGGGATGACTTTGCCTGTCTAACAATACCTGGCTAATTAGAAAGAACTTTCTTCTCTCTCCATTGCTTGTTCTTTAGGCAAATGCTATTTTCACTCCCAGTCTCTAACTTTTTTTTTTGTTTGTTTTGTTTTTTGTTTTTTTGCAAAATGTAAAACAATACAGCAACCGAAATTTTAGTTTAAGAATTAACGAAAAAACAAAACTGCAGAGCAAATACCCCAGGTCTCACATCTCAGAACAATTCTTTTCTCTTTTTTCTGCACATATAATTTTTCTTAATGCTCATGACTACTTGATATTACACAAAGTTGCTATTACAATCCCATTATTTCGAGAAGACTCCATTTATTTTTATGAGCATCATTTCACTAACTATCCTTGTGCTAACTGCCCATTATTAAGGCAGACACTTTAGCATCTTATCCTTGTGTTAAATGTTCAAAATGAGAAAACGAATGGGAAAACAAGTTATATAAGAAAGCAAGCATCAGAGCCTGGGAATTACAGATTACAGCTCTATCATCAAGAATTCTGGGCTGCGGTCTGTGAAGTCAGAGGTAAAGATGAACTCTAAGCAAAGAAGGTGAAGCCTAAGCATCAGGAAGTCAGGAAGACATAGACCTTGAGGATCAAAACAGAGAGGGGTTTGGAGTCCCCAGGTGATTCAGCCAAGGCAGTATTGTAAAAGAGGAGGCATCCTTCCATAGATCTTTGCTGTCTGCCCTGCCATTCATTCTTCTTGCTGTTTTGGTTGTTTCTCAGGTTACCAGGGATGGGGGCATTTAACAGGCAGTATTTGTGGCTGAAGTAACTTTGTGCATATTTGCTTTGCCTCTAACTAAAGCAACATTCAGAAAACTGGAATTCCAAGGGTGAGCCTGGAATGGCAAGTTCATGCCCTGCCCACGATGTCTCCCAAGAGGATCTATCCTACTCATGGTCCCTACTGAAGGGGGAAGACAACGGACCTATCCTCAGCTTGGATCGGGGTGGGCACCCAACTCAAAAGCAGACTAATGTCTGACCTGTGAAAACAAACTGGGCCAATCTGGTTCCTTTTTAAGAAATTTTTCTGTTTGGAGACTGAGGGATTGTTGCCAGTTAGTGACGGTATGAAAGAATAAGCATGGAGTAGAGGATCCTATCAGGCCCAATGCAGCATGTGGGATGAAGTTAGGAGGAAATGGCAATCAAATGTGGTGGAAATGAAAACAAAGCAGGCATCCTTGTGAAAGAATAATCAACAGAGGAGAAAAGCAGTTCCCCAAAGATATTCCAGTTCGTGCCTTTACTAGTGCCTGTTTCTTCATTTCCTGGGTTAGCATACACATGTATCTTTTCATTAAATCTTTTCTTTTTCCCTCCCAGAGGCACCTGAGTGAATCTCTGTTCTGACTAAAAGATCACTGTGTCAAGGACTCTAACAATGAAGTCTCAATAAAGAAGAAATTCCCCAGAAATCCCCAAATGAGCTTGCCTTGAAGTCACATCTCCAACATACAGAAGATTTGGCAAGAAAAACCAAAAGAGCTCATTTCCTACCTTTACAGGCAGACAATTAAACTAATTAAAAAGTGAGGTGCTGTATGCCTTTTGCCTTCAAGGTCAGGGCTTGACTTACTAGAACCTTGGCAAAGTCTTGCAGACTGAAGAGAGTAAGAAATCATCCCTGTCGATGACAGACTTCTGAGCAGATGGTTAGTAAATCAAGGTCCTGATGTGAAATGTTGATGCTATTTAGCCCAGGACGATGCAGGTGAAATATTACCAAGTTAATCACAGAGAGAGAACTCTAGGAAGCCACTGGTCACTGTCCTTAAGGAAAAAGACCCTTCAGTGTGAGATGAGATCCTGGTTGCAAGGAGCAGAACTATAAAACCAATTTAGAGCCCCAAGGCCAGTGGGATAGGAGGGAGTTATCATTAAGAAGATACCATTTGTATTTGAAAAAGTGAACAAGAGGCTCCTTATTTTGGTAAACGGACTATGTATTCTGAATGGGTACGAAAAAGGAGGGTAGCCTACTCCAGGATTGGTATAATAGGATTGGTAATATTAAACTCCCAATTGCAAGGATGGGTTCCTCAATATATTCAGAATAATCATAATAATAAGCACATAGTAGAAAAAGCACAGGGCTGAAACAGCTGTGTCCAAATACTAAATCTGTGGATTTTAGCTTTGGGCTGTGGGTCAATCAATTTCCCTTCTTTTATTAAAAGGGATTCATATTCCTACTCTTTAGGGTGGGCTATTCTTTCTCAGATAGTTCTCCCTTGGAGTAGAATCAAGTAAGAAGTTCCTGGCTGACTTTTGCTTGGAAAGACAAAGGGCAGATGCCCAGAGTCCAGACTCCCACAGACAATGCCTGTGGGAACCACAGCACAGAGTCTATGGATATTTTCTTTCTAGATGCTGTATCCTAGAGATGACCCACAACACCCGTTGTCCTTAGGTGAAAACTGCAGCCAGGCTCCAAAGGAACTTGTTTAGAGACCGTCATACTTACACTTTTTGATTTCCTTGTGGGACTTTTTAACAGGAATTATTACATACCATCCTCACAGCTACCTTGCAAGGGAAGTGTTATTATTTCTATTTAACAGATGAAGAAATTGAGGCTCTGAGAAGTGAAGCAAATTGTCCAAGGCTGCACAGATCCTAGAACTAGGATCTGAACCACTCATCATATTACAGTGTGCGTGCTTGTTCCATATCCCATGGCAACTCTGTCTAGTGGACTGTCATCATGGCACTTCATCAGCTAATTGCAGGCTGCTAACACAGCCTTTCTCACAGCTTGTCCTAGTTCAGTGCTTCTCAACACAAATGTGCATGTAAATCACCTGGGCTCTTGTTAAACAGCAGATACAAATTCAATAGGTCTGGAGTGGGGCCTGAGATGCATGCCCAGGTGGTACCAAAAACTGTTGGTTTGCTGACCACACATTGAGTAGCAGCAAAATGCTAGCCAACACCCAATACTTGGAAACTATTTGCTGGCTTATGAATAGAACCCCCTTTTGAAGCTCAGTATCTTCTCTCTCACCAAGTAGTTAGTGGTCCAATTTGTGAAGCAGTCTCAAATAGCTCTTAATGAAATTAAAACCAGACTGACATCCCTAATACTCTCCAGCTGTTATCCAGTATGTGTCATTAGGGTAATTGTGTGGGAGAGCTGAGAGTTGAAGCTAAAACAATACTCTAACCAAAATCTGTTTAAAGCTGCAGGCAACACTTGATTCGTAAGGTAAGAAAATTTAAGGTAGAAATCATGGATTGGAGGCAATAGTAGTAGCTGTACCAGTATCATTAATTGAATGCCTTCTATATTTTAAATTCAGCATATATTTTATGGGTAACTCTTATAGCAGTTCAGCAACATAGACATTATTATTAACTTTTACTCATAGTCTACTTTTATTGATAAAGTAATCTACCTCAACATCCAAAAATATTTAATATGTAAATGTGTTAATATTTAACATAGAACAAGAGAATACAAGTTTAAATGTGGAAACGGCCGGGCGCGGTGGCTCACGCCTGTAATCCCAGCACTTTGGGAGGCCGAGGCGGGCGGATCACAAGGTCAGGAGATCGAGACCATCCTGGCTAACACGGTGAAACCCCGTCTCTACTAAAAATGCAAAAAATTAGCCGGGCGCAGTGGCGGGCGCCTGTAGTCCCAGCTACTCGGGAGGCTGAGGCAGGAGAATGGCGTGAACCCGGGAGGCGGAGCTTGCAGTGAGCCGAGATCGCGCCACTGCACTCCAGCCCGGGCGACTAAGCGAGACTCTGTCTCAAAAAAAAAATAAAATAAAATAAAATAAATGTGGAAACAAGAAGAAATGATCTGGGTACAAAGTAGTGCCAAGAAGGTGACTCTCGGTGACTGCAGAGGGACTGAACACATTCTTGGCTCTCAGTGAGCCATACTTGGTTCTCAATTTTCCAGCAGCCAACAAGAAAAGAGGAATCTAGCCAGTTGAACATTTTATAGTGATCATGCAATTAGAAAAAACCAAACCCTTTTCAGAGACAGCAAACTGTTCTTCAGACCACATCATAAAAGATATCTCCTCTCCTACCGAGGATGTCGTGTGCTGTAATGAATGACTTTCTCAACAGCTATTTACAACAGTCTCAAGGATGGCTTTCATTTGGTTATGTTTACCATGATGCTCCATGGAGGCTGATGCATTGAAACCAGGCACAATTCCGAAACGCAGTCCTTCTGGGACAAATGTAACACAGCCTAGCATCTCATATTTGGGGGCTCTGGTTTGATTCAGAACTACATCTTGGACTACTTGAAGAAATGGAAAGGTTGTGTGTCCTTCCAGGAATCTCCCTTTCCACTGTCATCCCCCCAGTGCCATTTTCTTAAAGATGATAACGAATGACACAAAAATAAATAAATCACTTAAATAAGGTGCTAAATGCTAGAAGGAAAATAACAGAGTATATTCCTGATAGAGATTAAGGGCAGTGGGCTGGGATAGTGTACAAGGGAGTAGTCAGGGAAGGAGTCTCTAAAGAGGTGGTGCTCAAATGAGATCTGCGGAATGAGAAGCATCAGGGGAAAAGCATTCTGGATGCAAAACTCCTGGTGCAGAAGGAGCATGCTAGTTAGAGGAACAAGCAGAAAGCAACTAAATGGTCACATCTTATCAGGTATTTACCATGCAGCTATGACTGAAGATGTAAACCAAAATAATTTATTTTAGAATAGTTGATCAATTTCTCTTCCTCTTTGCAATAATTATTCAGCAAGGACAGTCGGACACTCCTTGTTTAACGTAAGAAGGCTTATCATTTACATGTAAGGATGCATGACTTTCTCTATAGTGGGACACATACATTTTGCTTATTCAAAATAGGCATCAGATCTTTAGGAATCACATTAAATACAAGGGATATCTCTCATGTCCAGGCAGATTATGAGGCCTCCTTGAAGCCTCATAGCACCAGAATTTAAAACACCAATTTGCCCACAGGGTAGACCTTTGCTTCTACACAATGGAGGGTAATAAAGCTTGAAGAGACATAATCAACATTAGGCTAGTCCTCATTTAAGGGCATTATTTGCCTTGGGGCTCTGAAGAACGAATGCAGTAGCTCACAAGTTGGCCCTCATAGCCCTGCCCTGGACTATCAGCCTCAAGAAAAGCCAGTGGGGTGTGATGGCTCATGCCTATAATCCTAGCACTTTGGGAGACTGGGGTGAGTGGATAACTTGAGGCCAGGAGTTCAAGACCAGCCTGGCCAATGTGGAGAAACCCCATGTCTACTAAAAAGAACATATAAAAATTAACTGGATGTCGTGGCAAGTGCCTGTAATCCCAGCTACTCAGGAGGTTGAAGCATAAGAATCGCTTGAACTCGGGAGGCGGAGGTTGCAGTGAGCTGTGATCATGCCACTGTACTCCAGCCTGGGTGACAGAGCAAGACACTATCTGGAAACAAAAAAAATAAAAACAAAAACAACAAAACAAAACAAAACAAAAGCCCTGCAGGTTCTCTTCACAAGTATGTGACCCTATTCTCCTAAATTCCACCCAGCAGAAGTAATACTATTGCACCAAAACATACTATTCAAATGCCCACTTTTCCTGGAGTTTGCTAAGCCCATGGGTTGGAGAGGTTTCCTGTGTATGGATCCCACTGCGTTTTTACTTGGCTGGTCCTTTTCCTCTAGATGCAGTGTGGATTCCAGCACTCCCTCACCATCGTTTTGCTTTTGCAGAAACCTCTGCTTCTTACTTTCTCCATGTTATTTATCAGACAAGACCCCAGTTCTGGGTGAGTTCTCCCTTTCTTCTCTGAGCTTATACCCAATCTGCTCAATGTGGATAGAAAAGATGAAAGATAGCTGTCTAATTCACTTTAAATTCATGATCTCTGGCCTCAAATGGGCACTCAAAACTGCCCAGCAGGTCTTTTATTTTTCTCTTGTTGGTTTACTTTCCTACTCCCTGAGAAGACTGTTTTCTATCTTCTCTTCTGAAACCTCCTACATTCCTTTCTCTACACTCAGATGATGACTTCTCATTTCATGGACAAAATTGAAAAATCATCTTCCCTTCACCAAACCTGCAATCTTCATCAGGGCCCATTTTCTCCTTCTTTGCTCTGGTTAAAATAGAAAAAGTACCCTTTAGCCTATCAAAGTCTAATTTCTTCATGTACACCCAGGATTTTATCCACTCAAATACTGTCCTACTTTAGTTATTCCTTGTTTTTACATTATTAATCCCTCTCTCTCTTACTGAATCAGCCCCGCCAATAAACAAACATGCTGTCTTATCTTCTGTATTTATTTAAAGGAAAACAAACAGTCTCTACTGACTCCACATCGCTCCATGTACCACCCCATTTCTTGAGTTTGTAACCCAAGTCTGCATACTGCTGTCTGCATACTGGCTTCACACTCAGTCTGCCTTTTGCCCCCTCCCACCCTCCCATTCAATGACCTCACTGGAAATATGCAGCCCAAACTTTCCAAAGACCTTCAGGATGCTAAGTCAAATGGACAACTTTTAATCTCCACCTTATTCAACATCTCAGCAGCAGACAACTTCCCTTCCCTTAGGCTCACTTCTGATTCCCGTGACACCTGTTTTTCTCTTTTATCTGACTTCCAAATTAGAATGTTCTCAGGACTCAGTGTGAGCTGCTTTTCTCTCTCCCTGAGCAACCTCATCCAGTCTACTGACTTACGTGTTTTCAAAAAATATTGATTTTCATTTTTTTATCAGAGAAGCACATGTACAGAGCTTAAAAGACAGACAATATTGGTAGAAAGTCTATTGATATTCTCCGAACATCAGACACACTAGATAATCTGACAGCATCATTTCTTTTCCTGGTTTCTTTACTCTGATAGGCTGCTGCTCTCTACCTCATTCAACCTGGCTCTCCTGCACAGCTGACATCCTGTGACTTCCGTTCACCATTCTTCTGTGTTAAGTAAAATATTTCCTGGATCTCTTTCTCTTTCTTGGTTTACAACTTTATTTTGCTAAAGAACATCCTTCAGTAGCTTACTAAGAAAGAGTACATACATTTGAATTCTTGAAATTATTAAAATATTATATCTCATTTTTTGTTAATAATTTATCTAAAATATAATTCTATGTTAAAAATAATGACCACTGGGAATTTTGAAGCACCGTTCTGTTTTCTTCTAATTTTCAGTGTTACTGTTGAGAAGTCCAGTGTCATCCTGATTCCTTTAACTTTATATGTGGTTATTTTCTTTCTGTCTAAAACTTCTAGTAAGATATTCTATCTCTGGGTTCTAAAATTTCTCAATGGAATGTTTCACATTGTGTGTCTTCCTTCACTCATTGTGCATGGCAATTAGTGGTTCCTTTTTGATGGGATAAATGTATTTTTCAATTTGGAAAATTTGTATTCAATCAAATTAGTTGGCTATTGGGCTTCTTGTATCAATCTTCTAATTATCTTCTCTCTTTCTTGCTTACTATCTATTCTTTTAATGTTCTTGTTCTATGATTTATGAGACTACTTCTGTTTCATCTTTTCACCTTTCTATTGAGTTTTAAAATTTAATTGTCAGGTTATAATCTTCAAGAATTCTTATTCTCTGTTCCTTTTTCATAGAATCTTATTCTTGTTTGATAGACATCATGTCATCCCTCACGCATTCTAACAATATTTTCATTCACTTGTGACTTTTTTGTCTTCTCCTTTCTAAAAACTGCTTG
The DNA here is from genome assembly GCF_024542745.1 of Macaca thibetana thibetana. Classification (NCBI taxonomy): domain Eukaryota; kingdom Metazoa; phylum Chordata; class Mammalia; order Primates; family Cercopithecidae; genus Macaca; species Macaca thibetana. Next base: position 145,740,809 of record NC_065584.1, read on the forward strand.
CTTTGGTTTCTCTTTTATTTTGGAGATGTTCCTAAAATGTCTATTCTTCTTGTATGTTTATTTGTATTTAAAAGAGAGTTAATAAAAGCTGCTTGCAAGCTCCGTGAGCTTAGTGGGGCTTGACAGCTGGTCTATTATATTGTAGATTGTACCAGCCAAACTGGGGATTTAAAAATTCCTGAAACCTGGCTTTGGACATTATGATCTATCTGGAATCTACCTTTCTCTCTCTCTCTCTCTCTCTCTCTCTCACACACACACACACACACACACATACACTCTCTCTTTCTCTCTCTCTCTCTCTCACTCTCTCTTTCTCTCTCTCTCTCTCTCACTCTCTCTTTCTCTCTGTCTCTCTCTCTCTCTCTTTCTCTCTGTCTCTCTCTCTCTCTCTCTTGCCTGAAGCCTACTATCCCTTTAGATCTGTGCGTATACATCACTACTCCAGGGGAGCTTTGTCTAGCCATCCTATCTAAAATAGCTCTCATTATTCACTCCCTCTTTCCTTACTCTAGAATATTTACCACAATCTAATTTATGTAATTGGTGGACTTATGTATTATGCAATTGAGTACTTTCCTGTATGCTTCCCATCATGTAACAATAAACTTTGTGTGGACAAGAATCATTTATATTTTCTTCAATGCTCTAACCTCAGGACTTTGCATTGAAACACAGCATGCTCAACAAACATTTATTCAATAAATTAATGGATGGATGGATGAGTGAATGGATGAATAGTAATTCTAAATTATTAAACAATCTCAGCTATAAGCATCTTTATAACATTAGGCAAGTCATTTAACCTCCCCAAACTCTGTTTTGTTTAGTCTCTTCAGATATAGCAAAACACTGCTTATTCTACTGTAGAGGTATTTATGAGACACAAATGAAATAATAGACATCAAAGTATTGAGTAAAGAGGTTTTATATAAATATGAGATATTATAAAGACTCATATGAAAAAATGTGGATCATTCCTTTTTATTTTTTCTTCTTTTAATTTTGAAACCACAATGTAACACTTCAAAGATGATACCTTGGTAGTATTTCTTAAGTGGTGTTAAGAGTTCTTTTTAGAACCAACTAAACTAAACTCTTAGATGTGATTTAAATGAGACATAACTTATTTTGACTCTTGAGCAAATAATGTCATAAGAAGATTTTGGTTTCCGGTTCTAACTCAATGAAGGGAATTGGTGATGTCAACTCATGTTCTACTCTCAATTACAAAAAATGAAAAGAGTATAGAAATTCTGGTTCAGGCCTTTTCTAGATCTATTGAGATAATCGGGTGGTTTTTGTCATTGGTTCTGTTTATGTGATGAATTATGTTTATTGATTTGTGTATGTTGAACCAGCTTTGCATTCCAGGGATGAAGCCAACTCGATTGTGGCAAATAAGCTTTTTGATGTGCTGCTGGATTCAGTTTGCCAGTATTTTATTGAGCATTTTCACATCAATGTTCATCAGGGATATGGGCCCAAAATTCAACCTCCCTTCATGCTACAAACTCTCAGTAAACTAGGTATTGATGGAATGTATCTCAAAATAATAAGAGCTATTTATGACAAACCCACAGCCAATATCATACTGACTGGGCAAGAACTGGAAGCACTCCCTTTAAAAACTGGCACAAGACAAGGATGCCCTCTCTCACCACTCCTATTCAACATAGTGTGGAAGTTCTGGCTAGGGCAATCAGGCAAGAGAAAGAAATAAAGAGTATCCAATTAGGAAAAGAGGAAGTCAAATTGTCCCTGTTTGCAGATTACATGATTGTATATTTAGAAAACCCCATTGTCTCAGCTTCAACAAAGTCTCAGGATACAAAATCAATATGCAAAAATCATAAGCATTCCTATATACCAATAATAGACAAACAGAGAGTCAAATCATGAGTGAACTCCCATTCAGAATTACTACAAAGAGAATAAAATACCTAGGAATCCAACTTCCAAGGGATGTGAAGGACCTCTTCGAGGAGAACTACAAACGACTGCTCAACAAAATAAAAGAGGACACAAACAAATGGAAGAACATACCATGCTTATGGATAGGAAGAATCAATATCGTGAAAATATTGTAGGTAATTTGTAGATTACCTACTGCCCAAGGTAATTTGTAGATTCAATGCCATCCCCATCAAGCTACCATTGACTTTCTTCACAGAATTAGAAAAAACTACTTTAAAGTTCACATAGAACCAAAAAAGAGCCCACATAGCCAAGACAGTCCTAAGCAAAAAGAACAAAGCTGGAGGCATCAAGCTACCTGACTTCAAACTATACTACAAGGCTACATTAACGAAAACAGCATGGTACTGGTACCAAAACAGATATATAGACCAATGGAACAGAACAGAGGGCTCAGAAATAACACCACACATCTACAATCATCTGATCTTTGACAAACCTGACAAAAACAAGCAATGGGGAAAGGATTCCCTATTTAATAAATGGAACTGGGAAAACTGGCTAGCCATATGTAGAAAGCTGAAACTGGATCCCTTCCTTACACCATGTACAAAAATTAACACAAGATGGATTAAAGACTTAAATGTAAGCCCCAACACCATAAAAACCCTAGAAGAAAACCTAGGCAATACCATTCAGGGCATAGGCATGGGCAAAGACTTCACGACTAAAACACCAAAAGCAATGGCAATAGAAGCCAAAATAGACAAATGGGATCTAATTAAACTAAAGAGCTTCTGCACAGCAAAAGAAACTATCATCGGAGTGAATAAGCAACCTACAGAATGGGAAAAAATCTTTGCAATCTACCCACCTGACAAAGGGCTAGTATCTAGAATATACAAAGGACTTAAACAAATTTACAAGAAAAAAACAAACAGCCCCATCGAAAAGTGGGCAAGGCTATGAACAGACACTTCTCAAAAGATGACATTTATGCAGCCAACAGACATATGAAAAAATGCGCATCATCACTGATCATCAGAGAAATGCAAATCAAAACCACAATGAGATACCATGTCACGCCAGTTAGAATGGCAATCATTAAAAAGGAAACAACAGATGATGGAGAAGATGTGGATAAATAGGAACGCTTTTACCATGTTGGTGGGAGTGTAAATTAGTTCAACCATTGTGGATGACAGTGTGGCGATTCCTCAAGGATCTAGAACTAGAAATACCATTTGACTCAGCAATCCCATTACTGGGTATATACCCAAAGGATTATAAATCATGCTGCTATAAAGACACATACAGACGTATGTTTATTGCGGCACTATTCACAATAATAAAGACTTGGAACCAACCCAAATGTCCATCAATGATAGACTGGATTGAGAAAATGTGGCATATATACATCATGGAATACTATGCAGCCATAAAAAAGGATGAGTTCATGTCCTTTGCACGGACATGGATGAAGTTGGAAACCATCATTCTCAGCAAACTATCATAAGGATAGAAAACCAAACACCGCATGTTCTCACTCATAGGTGGGAGTTGAACAACGAGAACACATGGACACAGGGTGGGGAACATCATACACTGGGGCCTACTAGGGGATGGGGAGCTGGGGGAGGGATAGCATTAGGAGAAATACCTAATGTAAATGATGGGTGCAGCAAACCAACATGGCACATGTATACCTACAAAGCAAACCTGCATGTTGCACACATGTACCCTAGAACTTAAAGTATAATAACATAAAAAAAAGAAATTCCGGTTCAGGAATGAAAATTAAGCTACCCCTATATTTGTAGCATAATTGTCCTTTAATATTTGCCCCATACTAACCAAAAATAGTGATTTCCAATTCTGGTAAATGTGTGGTCAAACTAGCACATTTATTCATTGTTGATAGAAATGTAAATTGATATAATTCTTCTAGAAAGCAATTTAGAAATATCTATAAGATGGTTTAAAGGAATTTATATCTTTTGGTACCATAACTATTTTGAGAAATTATCCTAAGGAAATAGTCCAAAATATAGGAAAAACTATATGTTAAAAATGATTACTTCAGGTATTTAAAAGTTTAAACTATTATATTATTAAGTCATATATTTCCGATAATATATTATTTATAATATATATTTCCAATAATATATTATTTATAATATATATTTCCAATAATATATTATTTATAATATATATTTCCAATAATATATTAAAGGTTCAGTAAATTTAAGGAGTATATTTGGTAGAACATTATGTAGCCACAAAAGTCAGGATCATGAAAGCTGCACAGCCACCTGGAGAAATGTTTATGAGATATATATATATATAAAATTATATATTATATCAAATGATATATAAATGATATATAGATTTGATTTATATTTGATATATATGATATATATATCAAACATATATATGATATATATCAAACTTATATATGATATATAAATATATCAAATGATATAGCATATCAAATTGTATATACACTATTATTACTGATTTTAAAATGTTTAAATTTTTTAAAAGTTTAAATAATCATGACCAAATACATCCTGTTTAAATGGTAAAATAATGGAAAAATTACTTTTCCACAGGTGCCTGGGGATTGGCCAATTGGTTAGCTACATGGTGTGTTTAAACTTTAGGAAAAAGATATAAAGAAAAACCATGAAGGGGAAGGGAAAATCACCTTCAACCAGATGTTGAACTTCTTCAAGTTGAGACACTGCTCTCACTTTTAAAATACTCCCTGCATAGGTCTACTGTGTCATGGTAGTTTGCTTATATATCTATGTAGGGAGTATTTTAAAAGTGAGAGCAATGTCTCCATTTGAAGAAGCTCAACATCTGGTTGAAGGTGATTTTCCTTTCCCCTTCATGGTTTTTCTTACTGCACATGTATCCCAGAACTTAAAGTATAATTTTTTTAAAAAGCATATATAAAAAAAAAAAAGAGGCTTCATGCCGTAGTGTTTGTCTCCTGCTCTTCTACCTTCTGCCATGTCCACCATGTGAGGACACAGCTAAAAGACCCTCACCAGACACCAAATGCCAGTGCCTTAATTTTGTACTTCCCAGCCCCTCCAGAACTGTGAAAAATAAATTTATTTTATTTATTAAAAAAATACTCCCTGCAGAGCTTGTATGTTGGCACATATTAAATAGAAGCATGATTGTCAAATGCACAGCCTATTGGTCTTTGGCTCTAGTTCCAGTTCTGAGGCTCTTTCTGATTCTTACTGCAAGATTGAACCCTAATAAGGAAGCAGACGGGCCTCCTTTTAAGAGTATCTTATACTACAGGGGAGTTGGGCAGATATCTCCAGCTCAGGTGCTAGCAAACTTTTCCTATAAAAGGCCAGATAATAAATATTTTAAACTTTGCAGATCCTGTGATTTGCATGGCAGCTACTCAGTAATGACATAGTAGAGTGAAAATAGCCATAGACAATTCATAAATGAATAGGCATGGCTGTGTTCCAATAAAATTTTATTTACCAAAACCAAACGATGGGCCATAGCTTGCGGATCCTTGATAAAGCTAATATGTTTTTGTCTTCATGTGCTTTTGATGCCCCCATTTGTCATAGATGCTCAGTTAGTTCCAGGATTTCCTTACCTCTTTAAACAGCTTCTATTTTCACGTGGCAGTAAACCTATTTAGTTTCATATCCTCAATATATCCTCTGGAGCCTGACTTTTGAAAGTATACGGTCGACTGACTTGCAACATTGGCATCATCCAGAAGCTGGTTAGAAATAAGAATTTGGGGTCCACCCAGACCTACTGAATCAGAATCTGCATTTTAGCAAAGTTTGAGGTGACTCATATGCACAGTACAGTCTGAGAGGCACCACTCTAGAGGAGAAAAACCACAGTTGTCCCTGTAAAGCTGCCTAGTACACTATGATACTACGTGGTTCTTTAAAGAAGTTAGGGGAGTGGTGGGGCGCGGTGGCTCATGCCTGTAATCCCAGCAGTTTGGGAGGCTGAGGTGGGCAGATCACCTGAGGTAGGAAGTTCGAGACCAGCCTGACCAGCATGGAGAAACCCTGTCTCTACTAAAAATACAAAATTAGCCAGGAGTGGTGGTGCGTGCCTGTAATCCCAGCTACTCGGGAGGCTGAGGCAGAAGAATCCTGCCTTGAACCCGGGAGGTGGAAATTGCAGTAAGCTGAGATCATGCCATTGCACTTCAGCCTGAGCAACAAGAGCGAAACTTCGCCTAAAAAAAAAAAAAAAGTTAGAGGAGCAAGTCAGTGTGCTATCACCTGGTGTCCCTCCTGGATAACTCCTCAACTCCTCTTTGCCTCTTTTAAGGTTGGTCAAGGGTCTACTGACAGATGACAGTGCTAGGGTTTTTCTTTTCTTCTCCAGTATAGGGTCCATCCTTCCATTTAGTCAGGGTTTAAACTCAGCTCAATAACGATACTTTCATATTCTCTTTACATGGCTCTCCTGCAAGGCACTGGGTCCCCGAAGTAATCTAAGAACCTAGAGTATTCAATAATTCCATGAGGCAAAGGTACAAATCTACTAGCCACAGTCCTGTTTGTGAGGTTATTAGGTAGTTTTTAGAGAGAAATTCTAGAGCTTACTATGTTTACACCCAAACTGTAAGTAGAGACATATTAGGTTGAACCACATAAAAACAGCATCTTGGTAGGTTATGTCTGGCATCTAAAAATCATTCAACACATGTGTGCTGAGTGAATGAAAACTTTTGCCATCCTGGGACACAAGATGTGGTTTTAAGGTGTAATATACAGGTGTACCTGAGAAAGAAGAAACTAGAGAAAAAAAATATCACACTTTGGCAAGATTTGTATCTATTGTCCAGAGGCATAAGAGCCTACATAAGACACAAGCTTACAGCATCAAAGCAGCAAAAAGGAGGAGTGGACATAACCTACATCTTTGGTAGGTTGTCAACCTAATGGTAATACAAATAACTCACATTGTGGCTTAACTGCTGTCATTTGTTGTTACTTACTATTTGCCTTGTTGGGCAAATTTCACATACCATTATTCTAGCCAGCTCTCAAAATGACCTTGTAAAATAAATGTTTGTGTTTCCTACGTTACAGATAGAGAAATAGAAGCTCAGAGAAGTTGCATACAGGACCCAAAATTAAGCTGCAAACTGAGGTTTCAGTTTCAGAATCTAGGTTCATTCCATTGAATCACACTGCTTTTCTAAATATCACTTTTTAAAGTTCAAGTCCAAACTCTAGGCCTACAAAAACACTCATGGCTTACATTTGAGCCAGATTTTGAGGAAGACAAAAGCACCTTAGGTATTCTCTGTCCGTGGCTCCCCCTTTCCTCCTGACACCTGTCTAGGTAATCAGTGCCATCATGTTGCTTACGGGCATCCACTAAAGAGCCTTGTGGATCCCTGACCTTCCCTTCCTCTAGACCACTGACTCTTGGTGGTTTACAACGTTTAGGATGCATCAGAATCATCTGGAGGACTTGTTAAACACAGATTGCTGACTCCAATCTCTGGAATTTCTAATTCAGTAGGATTGGAGCTAGGCCCAATAATTTGCATTTCTACTACTTCTCAGGTGTACTGGTGCTTCTGGCCCAGGTGACCATAGTTTGAGAACCGCTGTTCTAGACCTTGATCTTCCAATCTTCTAGCTCCTTGTTGGAGTTAAGCTCCCCTGAACCTCTGACCCTCCCATTCTTGTTCACTGCTAAACTAATGTGAGAAGCTATTCAGACTTGATAAATTCATGAGATGATAATGATAGGTAATAGAGTGTTTGCTAAATGCCAAAAACATTTGGCACACATTTAAATACATACAAATGCTGTGTTGTTTCATACGCAACCCACTGCGAAAGTAGATCATACCCCACTTAGGGGTGCAATTCTTATGTTGGAGGTGCCCTGGTTATGTTTTTCACTTTTTGGTGGGAGGGTCTTAAGTTTTGCTTTATCTTTATCTTGAGTCCCCTTCCAGTGTTCAAGATTCTTTCTCTTGCTGCCCTAGCTTTACTCATGGAAGTCCTCAGGATAGTGTTTGAGCAGGGGGCTGAATGAAAAAGAAAACAATGGTCTGCATACACAATGAGTTAAATGTGTGTACAGTGACTGAAAGTCCTGCACTATGTGAGTAACTTGGAGTCCTCCAGTGGGTAATGACTGCACTTATGTATCACCAAAGAGAGGCTGCGTTTTCTGTTTCTGTCCCCTGGGGCCTTTGGAGTGGTTATCTGCTGTACGCCTCTCTCCTAGATCCTTCTCCCTTGGAACTCTCTCTTGATTTCTTACAAGTGAGAGCTCTTCAAGTTGGTGACACTTACTTGGACAGTCCTCATCTCAGTACCTATAGAAATTTCTGATCACACCCTTGGCTTTAGCCTGTCCACTCCTCCTTTTTGCTGCTTTGATGCTGTAAGCTTGTGTCTTATGTAGGCTCTTATGCCTCTGGACAATAGATACAAATCTTGCCAAAGCGTGATTATTTTTCTCCAGTTTCTTGTTTCTCAGGTACACCTGTACATCACACCTTAAAACCACATCTTGTGTCCTAGGATGGCAAAAGTTTTCATTCACTCAGCACACATGTGTTGAATGATTTTTAGATGCCAGACACTGTGTGAAGAATTGGGAGGGCAGATGTATTCAACATGCAATATTTTCCCTAAATAACATCTTGTATTTTATGAAAATCCTGAGCATACTGACACTGAATATCAGGCCATTGAAAACACTTGGATTTTTTTTGGTGTGTGATAAAAAGAGAAGCTAAATGACTACATTTATTACTGTGTGACTCAAGGTAGCGCCACCTACAAATGAAGTAGGAATGCCTTAGGTGGCATGTTTTTAGGGACTCCTTCCTCAAGGTTGCACAGATTCTTCCATTCTTTGCTGCTTTGGTTGTGGTATGGGTAATACAAATGTAAGAGGATTTGTCTCATATTAATTCAGATTCTGTTTTTCATTTTAGTTATCCAAAGGAATAGGATATAGGTCAAAATAGCTTTCATGTGGGAGAGAAGGTTGAGGGGTGGGTATCATGAGATTTGGGTGCACGAATCATGGCTCAAGGGGCCAAGAATAACAAGGAGTTTCCTGAAGATTCCTAGATAGCCAGGAATTATCTTGGGGGTGCTGGGTGTCTGGCAGGAGATGGGAATGAAGATATAGATGATCAAAACTCTAGCGATGAACTCCACTTATGCAAATGTTAACAAGATAGTTTTCTTTAATGGCATGAAATTAGCCTTATTCATCAGGTCCAACTGGATATGCTGTCCCCTCCCCTTTGGCTGGGGACGCTCATTCAGTATTTCAAACTGAGTTTCAAATAAGCATTCCAAAATCTTAGTGGAGCTCCAGATGAGTAGCTTCTAAACCAGAAATTAAGAGTCTCTGAGAAATCTAGCTATGAGCTGAGAGGTTGGCAACTGGGTTTATAATTATCAACATTCTCAAATACCTTTTTAAACATAACAGCAAAAGGCTCAAATCATACAAGTAATGATTGACAGGTCTCACTGTGTAAAACAGGTTTTTAAGGCATTCAAAATGCCATAAAGACAATTTTAAATGCAAACAACCTGGGAATTTTTTTTTGAAAAATGTACAGTAAAAATTGTATATTACATATTTAATAATAAACACAGAGCTCTTTCAAATAAATAATAAAAAACTCAATACCCCAACACAAAAAAGGTATATTAATTAGGGTATTGCTCACAATTGAAATGGTAAAATCTCAGTAATTTATTACAGTGGACATTCTTTCTCACTCATAAAGTCTAACATACATACTATGGTGTGAATGTTTGTGTCCCTCCAAAATTCATGTTAAAATCGAATCCCCAAATACACGGGGCCATTGGGAGCTAATTAAGTCATGAGGTCAGAGCCCTTGTGAACAGGATTACTGCCCTTAAAAAGGTGGCTCGAGGGAGCTTGTTAGCTCCTGCCCCTTTGCCATGTGAGAACACATAGCAGGCAGCATCTGTGAGAAGCCCTCATCAGACACCAAATACGCTGGCACCTTGATCTTGGGCTTCTCAGCCTCCAGAACTGTGAGCAATAAATATCTGTTGTTTATGTAGTCTAAGGCATTTTGTTATAGCAGCACAAATAGACTGGGACAATCAGTAAGTGTTCATTGTTGGCAGGGGGCTTTTGTCCCTATAAAGATTTAGGGTCCCAACTTTTTCCAATTATGGCTCTACCATTTTCAACATGCGGCCTCCAAGATGGTTGGATTCCACTTTATGGGCTGAATGGAGAGAAAAAATCTGGGATTGTGCATGGGAGATTTTTACAGGCCAGTAGCTAATGTCATGTCCTATTGCACAGAACTGAGTCCCAGTCACATGGAAGTGCATAAGTGCAAAGGAAGATGAGAGATATTGTACAGCTGTGTGTCCAGGAAGAAGAAGAAATGGTTGGTTAATAACTTTCTATTCTCTGCTGCAGCAGGTTGCCAAATTTCATGCATTCTAGAAACCAAATGTTTATATATCCACTTATAAACACCTAAAGCGCTGTGAGTCTTTATCTAAACTGAGATCGTAAGATTATAGATGTGAGAGCGTCCCAGGGGAGCTGAAAGGTGTTCACGAAACAGTCTTGTGACTGAACCGCTCATTGACTGAAAGAGTATAAAAAGAATATGAAGTTACAGATGGGAAGAGGATTTATTTAGAGAGAGAGAGTTATTGGTGTTCATGAGTCCCATACTTCTCTTTTTTAAGCCTTGGAAAGATATTTCAATGAGATCACTTGGAGAACTTAATATATGTCTTATGGCTGAGAAGTCTAAAGAGAGAGAAGCTGAGGTAAATAGCTGAAAGAAGGAAATTAGAGGTTGCAGTTTGGGAAGTCACTTTGCTCTTGTCATGGATAAGAGGTTTGTGTTCTGTGCAGGCCAGACTTGAGAACCACATGCCAGGAGAGTTGGTGAGCAGTTGCTTCAAATCCTGACCAACAGGGGCCACTTGGAGAGATGTGGAAACCTCAGCAGAGCAAGCTGGAGATGTACTGCCAGATGCTGAGAGGCTCAGAAAAGCAACCATCCCTAAGGAACACATGTACTTGTATCAAGAGAATTACAAGTGAGAAATTCTCAGAAATGGGATAGGGGATCTCCAAAGAACCCCCTAAAATGCTCCAGGAGAGAAAGCATGAGTTAAGTACTTGTTAGGTCCAGATAGTATTGAGGCCAACTCATGATAGCATCAATCAAGTAAGAATTCTCCTGGATCCCTTTCTTTTTCTCCCTCCCCATCTTCCAATTCCAAAGCAAGTGGGCAAGTCAGAGGAGAAGAAGAAGGGCTGGGTGAAGAAAGAAGGAGCCCTCCTTTCTCACTGCAGGAAGCTGCCACACAGGGGGCCCATGGTGGAGGGCAGGGAAGGTGGCAGGGTTTCAGGAACTTTACTTGCAAGTAAAGATTGAAGCTTAGATTACTACTCTGGGCTGGATATTAACTACTGAACACAATTGTCTTATGACCAAAAGTGACTGAAGAACTTGTATCTGAAGTGACGAGGTTTTCATGCAAGTGGAGGATGGAGGAGTTTTGATGTACAGCACAAGACTGCATATTTGACTTCCATATAACCATTTCACCCACAAGTGTACACAGTTCAGAAAAGATAATGACAACATGCTAACAAGTACACTGCCTGGATGGTGGGATTATAGCCAAGTTAGTTTTCTTTTTTTATATGTATGTATCTGTGTATTTCAAAGTTCCCACAGTACACCCCGTATTTACCATACAATCAGTATGATATACATACTGTACAGTGTGCGATAAATTATACATAATTGTAAAATATCCTGCCACATTCCATATTGCAAGATGACTATTTTCCTGATACCTAACATCAAAATCATTGAGTGTAAAAGCCTTAATTATTTGATTTATGAACATTATACTGGACATGAAATCCATTTTTAAGTGGCCATATTGGTATCAGTTTTAAAGTGTTTTAAAGTGTCATGTTTATAGCAACTGAGTGATCATTTCACAGTACAGCATCTCTACCCTTTTGCCCTCCAAACATCTGTCTGCTATTTCTGTATTTCTTCTTTCGCAGAGTCCTCATTAAAGTTATCTGTCTTAAAAGAGAAAAAGTTTGGCATCCACCTCAAATCCTACATTCTTCAAAAAGGTTTCCGTCATTACTCTGTAAATCTCTTCCCCTTCCAGATTCCCACTGGCACAAAGAGCTGAGCAATTGAGGAAGTACTGTCTTGCATAGACAGATTCCTGAATGTTAGGCTTATTTTCCTAACTAGATCGAACGAAGTTTCTTGATGCTGAAGAATGCTTGTAGTCTTGCCAAATGCCTCAAGTCCCTAACAGCCTACTCCTACACATCTATTAGGTGCAGAGACAAAATGTTTACTCACATTAAATAAATTTAGGTAAGGGGACATGCCTTCTTCATTCTTCTTCATCTTGTCTGATAACCTCTGTGCTCTTGAGGCACTCAGGAAGGTTTTTCTAGCCATGGCTCTAAGACTATTATTGTTGATCTGGTTTGTATTCCCTTGCCTTTTGGTTTCCTGCCTATCAGCACCTTTATCTGATGGCCTGCATTTGAAGGGTTTTGTTGATCCCTATGCCAGGTGAGCTCCAGAAAAGGGGGAGGAATGACAATAAATATCAGCAAACACTTCAAACCACATACACTTGTTGTTTGACCTGGCTGTGAGTTTGGGAATGATTGGTAGACTATCTGCTTGTGCTAACTGTATTTCCCAAAAAATAAAGTATTTGAGGCATTATCTAATTTTATTATTATCCTTAGCTACTTTTTATTAAGCGCCTTCTCTTTCTATTTTATAAGGCACTGTGCAAATATTATCTCAATTAATTCTCACAACACTGATGAAATATAGAATTATTTACCCTCATTTGCAGATGAGGAAGCAGAGAGGTTAAATGAATTTTCCAGGGTCATTCATCAGCTAAATAGCAGTATTGAAATGTCAGTTCAGGTGTATTTGCATCTAATGCCAGCAAATACTTAAATACAAATGTTATTAGTAGCTTGTTTGTAATATCCCAAACCTGCAAACCATCTGAATGTCCATTGTCAGATGAATAGATAAATCAAATGTGGCATATCCATGTAATGGAATACTACTCAGCCATAAAAAGATAGGAACCACGGATACATACAACACGAATAAACCTCAAAAACATTATCCTGAGTGAAACAAGTCACTAACAAAATACATCTTATGATTTCATTTATATGAAATTTCAAGAGAAGACAAGTCTAGAGATGAAAATCTGATCAACGATTGCTTAGGACTGGGAATGTCAGTGAGGATTTAGTACAAATGAAAAAGAGGGCATTTACAGAAGATGGAATTCTTCATACTGCAGTATGATGGTTGTACAGCTGTTTAATTCAGTAGAAATTATCAAACAAAAGGAGAACTGTATGGTATTTTGAGTTTAATAAAGCTCTTAAAAAGGAATATACTCATTTTAAGTGTACAGATGAATATTCATCACTCCATTCATGATACTGGACATTTCTACCACTTTCAAAAGTTTCCGTGTACTCCTTCCCAGTCAATCCCCATTTGTCCTGTCCTCTGGTTTAGGCAGATACTGACAGATGAGTTTGACCCTTTCTAAATTTTATATCAATGAAACTGTATCATATTTTCTCTATTGTATTTGGCTGTTATCACTCACTAATGTTTTTGGGAATGATCTATATTGCTGCATATATCAGTAGTTCATTCCATCCTCCATTGTATGAATATAAGTTTGTTTATTCATTCACCTGTTGATGGAAATTTATGTTGTTGTTAGTTTTTGACGGTTATCAATAAAGATACTATGAACATTCATTTAAAAGTCTAAGTAATACCTTTTGACTTTATTGATTTTCTCTATTAGTTGTTTCCTATTTCACTTACTTCTGCTGCGAATTTATTTTCTTTCTTCTACTAATTTTGAGCATAATTTGCTTTTTATTTTCTAGCTTCTTAAGAAGGAAAATTAGATCATTGATTTTATACTTTTATTTAGTTCTAATATATCCATTTAAATTCTTAATTTTCCTCTAAGTATGCTACAGATTTTTATATATTATATTTTCATTATACTTTAGTTTGAAATTCTGCCTAATTTCCTTTATGCTATCTTCTTTAAGCCATAGGGTATTTAAAAGAGTGTTGCTTTGTTACCAAATATTGGGCAATTTGTAGATAGCTTATTGTTATTGACTTTTAATTTAATACTCTCATGATCAGAAAGCACGTATCACAATTTATATTCTTTGAAATACATTTAAATTTGTGTTAAAGCCTGACATGAAAAAGAATGTCTATTATACAGTTGTTGGATGTATTATTCTATAAATGTCATCTAGGTCAATTGGATGATTCACATTGTCAAATCTTCTATAAACTTACTGATTATTTATTTATTCTACTAATTATTGAGAATGAAATATTAAAATCTCCAACTGTAATTGAGTGTTGATCTATTTCTCTGGTCATATTAATGTTTGCTGAATGTATTTTGAAACACAGTATTACTCATCAACACATTTAGGATTATTATATCTTCTCAATGAACCAGTCCTTTTCTCATTATGCTATTTCTCATTTTATTTATAATTAGTTCTCTTTATTTTGACTTCTGTTGGCCTTACAGTTATGTAACCATTATAGTTTTTGATGCATGGAATCTCTTCATTTTATATCGAAGCAGTCTGTATGTTTGATTTTAAAGTGTATGTCATGTAAACAGCATCTATTTATATCTTGCCTTTTAATATAGTATACAAATCTCTACCTTTTACCTGAAGCATGTGTTACATTTACATTTAATGTAATTATTGATAAGGTTAGGTAGAGACAATCATCCTGGTATTTGTTTTCTACTTGTTCCTCCCATTTCTTTTTTACTCTATTATGCCTTTTCTGCCATCTTTCAGTGAATTTAATTCCATTCTATTGGATACAAGTATTCCATTTTATCTTCTTTATTGACATTTTAGATATATTCCTTTGTGTTTTTTTAAATTATTGCTGTAGAGATTAAATATATATCTTTAATTTATTACAATGTACCTTCACATTATATACCTTCCCAAACAATGTAAGAATGTTAACATAATTCATATTACCACCCTACTATCCTTTATGTTCTTATGTAGTTTACTTTTATCATGATATAAATTCTTATTTTTGTTTTAAGCAGTCAATAATCTTTTAGAGATATTAAAATACACATATATAAATATAAATAGTAAAGATAATGAAAACATTTTAAATTTACTGTTTCTGATGTTTTTCATTCTTTCCTGTAGATCTGGATTCCATATGGCATAACCTCCCATTTAGCATGGTAAACTTCTTCTAGTACTTCTTGCAGTGTAGGTATGTTGGAGTGAATTATTTCATCTTTTATATATCTGGAAATGTCTTTATTTTGGCTTTAGTTTTGAAGAATGTGTTCACAGAATATGAGAGTGTCATTGACAGGGCTTTTTTTTTTCTTTCAGAATTTTAAAGATGTCTTTATATTGTTTTATGCCCTATACTATTTCTGATGGGAAGTCAGCCATGATTGTACTCTGGTATGTAATATGCCTGGTTTTTTTTTCAACTTGGCTGCTATAAAGATTTTCTTTTTAACTTTAGTATATTTGAGTATGATGTGTTTAGATTTGGTTTAATCTTTATCTTTTTTGCTTGTGGTTTACAAACATTTTGAATATATGACTTGAAATCTATCAGTTTTGGAAATTTTTAGCTCTTCAGTCAGTATCTCTTCAAATATTTTTTCTTTTTTAAAAATTCCTTCTTAAAAAAAATGGGATACATGTGCAGAACGTGCAGGTTTGTTACATAGGTATACGTGTGCCATGGTGGTTTGCTGAACCTATTGACCTGTCCTTTAAGTTCCCTTCCCTCTCCCCCAACCTCCCAATAGTCTCTGGTGCATGTTGTTCCCCTCTCTGAGTCCATTTGTTCTCATTGTTCATCTCCAACTTATGAGTGAGAACATGCAGTGTTTGGTTTTCTGTTCCTGTGATAGTTTGCTGAGGATGATGGCTTCCAGCTTCATCCATGTCCCTGCAAAAGACATGATCTCATTCTTTTTTGTGGCTGCATAGTATTCTGTGGTATATATGTACCACATTTTCTTTATCCAGTCTGTTATTGATGGGCATTTGGGCATGTTCCATGTCTTTGCTATTGTGAATGGCGTGCAACAAACATATGTGTGCATGTATCTTTATAGTAGAATGATTTAATATTCCTTTGGGTGTATAACCAGTAATGGGATTGCTGGGTCAAATGGTATTTCTGGTTCTAGATCCTTGAGGAATCACCATACTGTCTTCCACTAATTTAGATTCCCACCAACAATGTAAAAGCGTTCCTATTTCTCCACAGCCTTGACAGCATCTATTGTTTCCTGGCTTTTTAATAATTGCCATTCTGACTGGTGTGAGACGGTATCTCATTGTTGTTTTGATTTGCATTTCTCTGATGATCAGTGATGTTGAGTTTTTCATACGTTTATTGGCTGCATAAATGTCTTCTTTTGAGAAGTGTTTGTTCATATCCTTTGCCCACCTTTAGATGGGTATTTTTTTTCTTGTAAATCTGTTTGTAAATTCTGGATATTAGACCTTTGTCAGATGGGTAGATAGTAAAAATTTTATCCCATTCTGTAGGTTGCCTGTTTGCTCTGATGATAGTTTCTTTTGCTGTACAGAAGCTCTTTAGTTTAATTAGATCCCATTTGTCAATTTTGACTTTTGTTGCAATTGTTTTTGGCATGTTTTGTTGTGAAGTCTTTGCCCACACCTATGTCCTGAATGGTACTGCCTAGGTTTTCTTCTAAGGTTTTTATGGTTTTGGGTTTTACATTTAAGTCTAATCCATCTTGAGTTAGTTTTTTTATAAGGTACAAAGAAGGAGTTCAGTTTCAGTTGTCTGCATATGGCCAGTCAGTCTTCCCAGCACCATTTACTGAATAGATCCTTTCCCCACTGCTTGTTTTTGTCAGGTTTTTCAAAGATCAGATGGTTGTAGATGTGTTGTGTTATTTCTGAGGCTTCTGTTCTGCTCCACTGGACTATATATCTCTTTTGGTACCAGTACTATGCTGTTTTGGTTACCGCAGCCTTGTAATATAGCTTGAGTTTAGGTAATGTGATGCCTCCAACTTTATTTATTTATTTATTTATTTTTGCTTAGGATTGTCTTGGCTATACGGGGTCTTCTTTGATTCCATATGAAATTTAAAATAGTTTTTTCTAATTCTGTGAAGACTGTCAATCATAGTTTGATGGGAATAGCATTGAATCTATAAATTACTTTAGGCAGTATGGCCATTCTCATGATATTGATCCTTCCTATCCATGAGGATGGAATGTTTTCCCATTTGTTTGTGTCCTCTGTTATTTCATTGAGCAGTGGTTTATAGTCTCCTTGAAGAGGCTAACATCCTCGTTAGCTGTATTCCTAAGTATTTTATTCTCTTTGTAGTGATTGTGAATGGGAGTTCATTAATGATTTAGCTTTCTGCTTGTCTATTGTTGGTGTAAAGGAATGCTTGTGATTTTGCACACTGATTCTGTATCCTAAGACTTTGCTGAAGTTGCTTATCAGTTTAAATAGTGTTTTGGCTGAGATGATGGAGTTTTCTAAATATAAAATCATGTCGTCTGCAAACAGAGACAATTTAACTTCCTTTCTTCCTGTTTGAATACCCTTTATTTCTTTCTCTTGCCTGATTGCCCTGGCCAGAACTTCCAATACTATGTTGAATAGGATGGTGAGAGAGGGCATCCTTGTCTTATACTGGTTTTCAAAGGGAATGCTTCTAGCCTTTGCCCATTCAATATGATATTGACTATTGGTTTGTCATAAATAGTTCTTATTATTTTGAGATATGTTCCATTAATACCTAGTTTATTGAGAGGTTTTAGCATGAAGGGATGTTGAATTTTATCAAAGGCCTTTTCTGCACCTATTGAGATAATCATGTGGTTTTTGTCTTCAGTTCTGTTTATGTGATGGAATACGTTAATTGATTTGCATATATTGAACCAGCCTTGTATCCCAGGGATGAAGCTGACTTGATTGTGGTGGATATGTTTTTTGATGTGCTGCTGGATTTGGTTTGCCAGTATTTTATCGAGGATTTTCACACAGATGTTCATCAGGGATATTGACCTGAAATTTTCTTTTTTCATTGTGTTCCTTCCTGGTTTTGGTATCAGGATAATGCTGGCTTCATAAAACGAGTGAGGGAGGCATCTCTACTTTTCAATTGTTTGGAATAGTTTCAGAAGGAATGGTACCAGCTCCTCTTTGTATTTCTGGTAGAATTCAGCTGTGAATCTGTCTGGTCCTGGGCTTTTTTTGGTTGGTAGGCTATTAATTACTGCCTCAATTTCAGAACTTATTATTGGTCTATTCAGGGATTTGACTTCTCCCTGATTCAGGCTTGGGAGGGTATATGTGTCCAGGAATGTATCAACTTTTTTCTAGATTTTCTAGTTTATTTGCATGGAGGTGCTTATATATTCTCTGACGGTAATTTGTATTTCTGTAGGGTCAGTGGTGCTATCCCTTTTATCATTTTTTTATTGTGTCTATTTGATTCTTCTCTTTTTTCTTCTTTACTAGTCTAGCTAGCAGTCTATCTATTTTATTAATTTTTTTAAAAAACAGCTCCTGGATTCGTTGATTTTTTGGAGTATTTTTCATGTCTCTATCTCCTTCAATTCTTCTCTGATCTTAGTGATTTCTTGTCTTCTGCTAACTTTTGGGTTAGTCTGCTCTTGCCTCTCTAGCTCTTTTAATTGTGATGTAAGAGTATTGATTTAAGATCTTCCCAGCTTTCTGATGTGGGCATTTAGTGCTATAAATTTCCCCTTACCAATGCTTTAGCTGTGTCCCAGAGATTCTGGTACGTTGTCTCTTTGTTCTCATTGGTTTCAAAGACCTCCTTGATTTCTGCCTTAATTCCATTATTTACCCAGGAATCATTCAGGAGCAGGTTGTTTAATTTCCATGTAATTACGTGGTTTTGAGGTGAGTTTCTTAATCCTGAGTTCTAATTTGGTTGCACTGTGGTCTGAGAGACTGTTTGTTATGATTTCAGTTCTTTTGCATTTGCTGAGTTTTACTTCCAGTTATGTGGTCGATTTTAGAATAAGTGCCATGTGGCACTGAGAAGAAGGTATGTTTTGTTGATTTGGGGTAGAGAGTTCTGTAGATGTTTACTAGGTCCACTTGATCCAGAGCTGAGTTCAAGACCTGAATATTCTTGTTAATGTTTTGTCTCGTTGATCTGCCTAATACTGACAGTGGAGCGTCTAATTCTCCCACTATTATTTTGTGGGAGTCTAAGTCTCTTTGTAGGTCTCTAAGAACTTGTTTTATGAATTTGGGTGCTCCTGTATTGGGTGCATATATATTTAGAATAGTTAGCTCTTCTTGTTAAATTGTTCCCTTTACATTATGTAATGCCCTTCTTTGTCTATTTTGATCTTTGTTGGTTTAAAGTCTGTTTGGTCAGACACTAGGATTTCAACCCCTGCTTTTTTTGCTTTCCATTTGCTTGGTAAATTCTCCTCCATCCCTTTATTTTGAGCCTATGTGTGCCTTTGCATGTGAGCTGGGTCTCCTGAATACAGCATACCAATGGGTCTTGACTCTATTAAATTTGCCTGTCTGTGTCTTTTAATAGGAGAATTTGGCTCATTTACATTTAAGGTTAGTATTGTTATGTGTGAATTAGATCCTGTCATCATGATGCTTTTTATTTTGCACACTAGTTGATGCAGTTTCTCTATAGTGTCATTGGTCTTTATATTTTGGTGTGTTTTTGCAGTGGCTAGTACTGGTTTTTCCTTTCCATATTTGGTGCCTCTTTCAGGAGTTCTTGCAGGGCAGGTCTTGCAGTAATGAAATCCCTCAGCATTTGTTTGTCTGGAAAGGATTTTATTTCTCCTTCACTTATGAAGTTTAATTTAGCTGGATATGAAATTCTGGGTTGAAATTTCTTTTCTTTAAGAATGTTTAATATTGGCCCCCAATCTCTTCTGGCTTGTAGAGTTTCTGCTGAGAGGTCCCCTGTTAGTCTGATGGGCTTCCCTTTGTAGGTGACCTGGCCTTTCTCTCTGGCTGCCCTTAACAGTTTTTCCTTCATTACGACCTTGGAGAATCTGACGATTATGTCTCTTGGGGTTAATCATCTTGTGGAGTATCTTAATGGTGTTCTCTGTATTTCCTGAATTTGCATGTTGGCCTGTCTTGCTAGGTTGGGGAAGTTCTCCTGGATAATGTCCTGGAGTGTGTTTTCCAGCTTGTTTCCATTTTCCCTGTCTCCTCTGGCACTCCAATCAATCGTAGGTTCGGTCTTTCTATGTAGTCCCATATTTCTTGGAGGCTTTGTGATTAATTTCATTGTTGTCTCTCTAGTCTTGTCTGCATGCCTTATTTCAGCAAGGTGGTCTTCAAACTCTGATATCCTTTCTTCTGTTTGGTGGATTCAGCTATCAATACTTGCATATACTTCACGAACTTCTTGTGCTCTGGTTTTCAGCTCCATCAGGTCGTTTATGTTCCTCTCTAAACTGATTATTCTATTTAGCAATTCTTCTAACCTATTATCAAGGTTCCTAGCTTCTTTGCATTGGGTTAGAACATGCTCCATTAGTTCAGCGTAGTTTTTTTATTACCCATCTTCTTCTGAAGCCTACTTCTGTCAATTCTTCCATCTGATCCTCTGTCCAGTTCTGTGCCCTTGATGGAGAGACGTTGCAAGCATTTGAAGGAGAAGAGGCACTCTGGCCTTTTGGATTTTCAGCGTTTTTTCATTGATTGTTTCTCATTCTTGAGTTTGCCTAGTTTTGGTCTTTGAGGCTGCTGGGCTTTGTTGTTGTTGTTGATGATGCTGTGTTGCTTTCTGTTTGTTTTTCTTTCAATGGTCAGGTCCCTCTTCTGTAGGGCTGCTGCATTTGTCGGGGGTTCACTTTAGGCCCTGTTCATCTGATTAGCTCCCATGCCTGGAGATGTCACTTCAGGAGGCTGGAGAGGAGCAAAGATGAGTGCCTGCTCCTTCTTCTGGGACCTCTGACCTCGAAGGGCACCAACCTGATGCCAGTAGGATTGCTCCTGTATAGGGTGTCTGACAATCCCTGTTGGAGGGTCTCACCTAGTTGGGTGGCACCGGGAATAGGGCCCGTTTAACGAAGTACTTTGTCCCTTGGTGGAGGGGGTGTGCCTCGCTGGGGGGAAACTCACTCTTCTGGGCTGCCTGGATTCCTCAGAACCACCAGGAGGAGAGGCTAGGTCTGCTGGTCCACAGATACTGCAGCCACCCCTCCTCCTAGGGCCTCAGGCCCAGGGAGGTCCGAATTCTGTCCCTGAGCCTCTGGCTGGAGTTATTGGAGATCCTGCTGGGAAGCCTCACCCAATGAGGAAGGATGGGTCAGATTCAGGCCTGAAGAGGCACTCTGGTCACAGACTGCCACAGCCAGTGTGTTGGGCTGTGGGGGACAAGTCTTGGAACCAAGCCATCTAGCTTGCCTGGCTCCAGCAGGGGAAAAGCACAGCCTGGAGCTATAGGCATGGGTGCCGCCCTTCCCCCACCCATGGAGCTTAGTGTGTTAGGCAGTGGGAGTCCCAGTGCTGGCTACTGCCCCTCCCGCAAGGAGCTCAAAGGGCCCAGACGGTAGGCAGCAGGCAGCGGTATCTGCGGCTGCAGTGCCGGTCGCCCCTCCTGGCAGGAGTTCAGTAGGCTTAAGCAGATTGCAGCTGAGAGGCTGTTGAGAATCTGCCTGTTCCAGGGTTGTGATGCTAGGCCCCCGTGGTGTGGGTTTGTGAGTGGGATCTTGCATTCCGTGGGTTGTGCAGCTCCGTGGCAGAAGCACAGTTTCCCTGGCTGGGTAGTGCACTCACTCACTGCCTCCTTTGGTTGGGGGAGGGGGCTCCCCTGCCCCGTGTGGCTCTCAAGTGGCCCACTGCATCACACTGTTCTTCTTTCTCACTGTAGGTCATCCTGCCTGCTAGTCAGTTCTGATGAGAGAACCTGGACACCCTGGTTGCTGGCGCAGGATTCACACACTTATGTTTTTTCTTCCATGGGAGCCTCTGAAGGCCCCGCTGTTACTAGTTGGCCATCTTGGCCCCACCCCTCCAAATATTTTTTTCTACCCCCATTCTCTCTCTCATCTGCTTTTGGAATCTCAGTAACAAATGTATTGGATCATTTGATATTGTTTTAAGTTGCTTTGTTTCTTTCTTTATTTTTTATTTTTTTTTCTTCTCTGTGTTTCAGTTTGGTTGACTTTCACTAAACTTTCTTAAATGTTGCTGACGGTTTCCTCTGATTTTCCTGAGGCTGTAAAACCTTTTGAATAAATTCGTCTTTTGTGGTATCATGTTTTTTATTCCTAGCATTTCTACTTTGTTTCTTTGTATAGTTTTCATCTCTCTGCAAATATATCTTCTCTGTGAATACATGCTGTCTGTCTTTTCCACTAGATTCTTGGACATATGTTTATAGTTATTTTAAAGTTCCTGTCTTAAAATTCCAATATTTCCTATCTTCACCCTGGCTCACATGTTTTTGCTTCTTTGGTAGTATTATTTTAAAAATTATATGCAGACGTTGTCTATTAAAAACTTGTAGAGACTGAACTAAATAATACTGCTCTCAGAAAAAAAGTGCCTCTTTTCCTGTAAGGCCACTATTTGAGGAAGCTTATTCTATCTCTGATGTAGTTTATGTGGGTTTATAATTTAATTAGTTTAATAGAGCAGTAGTTAGATTCTATTTACCACTAGCTTTAAATATTTTGAGAGCATCACAAGGAATTTCATTTCAGCAAGACCTGGAATATCTGGTGACTAAGTTGCTCAAGTTTCAGCTTTTCAAACTGTGAGAATTATTTCTTTGCCTAACAGCCTGTGGCATACAGCTTTTTCAGTTAATAATAAGCTCTTTTTGGGGGGATTCTCACTCTGTTACCCAGGCTGGAGTGCAGTTGTGCAATTATAGCTCACTGCAGCCTCAAACTCCTGGGCTCAAGTGATCCTCCCGCCTCAGCCTCTCAAGTTGCTAGGACTACAGGTGCACACAACCATGCTTAGTTCTCTGAGAATTTCTTCTGCTCTTCAATTCTACCAGGGCCAAAACTAGGATGACGGAAGCAAGACAGCTAGGGCACAAAACCCCCAGGGTTGTATAAGTGCGGTGTTGGGCTGGCAGATTTAATGTGTTAGATTGAGGGGGTGGAAATAACTTCAACAGACTTCTTAGTATGTTGACTGAAACCTAGGCCTAAATATGTCCAATACTAAATAAGGTTGGAATGCTAGACATGTGCTGATGTACTGAAGAGGAAGATATCCAAAGTCTTAGAACTGGAATGCTAGAGTGGGTTTATCATGTAATATCTGCTCACATGCTTTCTCTCTATGTCCTCTGCAGCATTATAAACACACACTTTTTACTATGCTGTGAAAAAAGAATTGCTGGGGGGTGGGGTCCAGCTTCCTTAAAGAAATGTGTCATTGTCATTCTCTAAAGGCCATTATTGACAGTGGGAACAGATGTCATTAAACTAGGCTCCCTGAATTCAGTGGGGATAAAACTTCAGTGTGGCAGATACTTCATGGTGGCACTGAATTGCCAAAGACTGAGTGAGCATGGTTACTATAATAAGCAGTAGAGCCAAAGTTGTTACAAGAATAATATGACCTGCAGAGATCTTTGATGTTGGCTTGTTGTTATCACAATGTTCCTATAAATGAAATAGATGGGCAACCTACTAAGGTCTTACTTGAATTGTTTAAGCAGAGAAACTCTAAACCTGGTGAATAGAAGTCTAATCACTACACTAGGTGTCATGACCCTTCATCAACTTCCCAGACTTAAGCCAGTTCACAGACTGAGAATCCTTTGAATGGCAGGGAGGTCAGGTTTCCTTGAAGAAAAACCATGCTATACAACCAACAATCTATACTATCGATCTTATTTGCCATTCATACAGCAACCAGTGGATGTTTTCCAAGGTGATTGTGAATTGGGGAAGGGGGGACTAATTGGGCTTGCTCTGAAATGATACCACAAATGCCACTGTACAACTACAGTCAGAGTAGAGGACTGGGAAGGCCATGTGATCAGCAGAGTTTTGGTCCATCTCACGGTGGGTCTAGTGGGTCCCTAAACTCATTTTTGTTAGGTACCCAGTCCTGGAAGGCATAATTGGAATAGAAACACCAGAAACTTGGAGAATATTCACTTTGGCTACTTAGTCCATGGAATAAGAGCTATTGTGGAAGCAATGGCCAAGTGTAAGCCACTGAGACTGTCTATCTGCCGATAAGGTAAGCCAAAAACAAGAGCACATTTCTGGATGGCAGAAATGAGGGATACCATCAAGGGACTTGAAATATGTAGGCATGATGATTTCTACCACATCTCTATTCACCAGTGCAGGAGACACACAGACCTTGGAGAATGACCACAGATTACTATAAACTTAATCGGGTGGATAAGATGACCTTTCCTGTGGACATCAATGACTCTTTTTCATCAGCCACTGCCATTCTTGCCCAATGGGCTCACAAAGTTGCCATGGTGACATGTAGGAAGGTTATGCATGGGCTTAGTAACATAGCCACTCTTGAAGTCCAACACGGCTCCTGTCACTAAAGAGTACCCAATTTGCCAACAACCTGCTGAGCCTGTAATATGACAATATGGCATCATTCCCCAAGGGCATCAGCTAGCCCCCTGTTGGAAGGTTGTTGACATTGGAGTACATCCATCATGGAAGGAGCAGAGCTGTATTCTCACTGGAATGGATACTTACTCTGAATACAGATTTGCCTTCCCTACCTACAATATTTCTACCAAAACCATCACCTACTTACTTGTGAATGCCTTATTCACCATCTTTACATTCAACACAGCCTAGTGTTCAAGGATCTTGTTCTACAGCAAATGCAATATGGCCATGGGCACATGCTCATGGGCTGACCACATCTTTCAATCACCCATAAAGTGACCAGCCTGACAGAATAGTGGAATGACTTTTGAAGCTCAGATATAGTGGCTGCTGGTAGCAAAACCTTGCATGTCTGGGACAATGTCCTCTAGTATATGCTCTAAACCAGCAAGCAATACATGGTTTCTTCCATAGACAGGACTCATGGGACCTTGATGAGGGGCGGCCATGGCAGGGACTCCTCTCTTTATTATGCCTTGTGACCTGCTAGAAACATTTTTGCATCCCTCCCCACAACTGTGTGAACTACTGCTCTAGAGGTTTTACTCTCCAAAGGAATGCTTACACCGTTGGGCATAGCAATGGTTCTCTGAAAATGGAAGCTGAAACAGACACCTGGCCATTTGGGAATCCTCAAGACAGTGAATCAACAGGAAGAGAAGGGGATTTTTATACTGACTGGGGTGATTGAACCTGAGTACCAGGGTAAAATGGGGTTGCTATGATACAATGAGGGGAAGGCAGAATATATCTGGAATGTAAGAAATCCCGTCTGGAACCTCTTAATACTCCCCTGTCCTATGACTAAATTAAACAGAAAACAACAACCCAGTATAGGATTGCTTATGGTCAAGACTCTTCAGGAGTGAAGGTTTGATTTACGCCATCAGACAAGGAATCATAACCAGCCAACACATCTGCTGAGCACTAATGCAGTGTAGAATAGGTAGTGCAAGAAAATAGTTATGAATACCAGCAATGACCACCTGGCCAGATGCAAACACAGACATGAGGACTATAGTAGTTTTGAGTAGTTCTTTCTTATTTTGATATAAAATGTTTGTGTATATATAAGTCAATTTTTTTCTCATCTTTTCCAAACCTCCTACCATCTGACATACATAAGATATGTTAATAGTAGTTAAACTTCTATGTCAGTGTTTTTGGATATTAAATAGGCAGTGTGACTCAGATAGAAGAATGAAATCACTAAAGATGGGAGGGAGGATAATGACCTCCCAGTGATGTGCACATTCTAATCCCTGGAACTTGTGAATATAGTAGGTTGCATGGTAAAGGAGAATTGAAGTGGAAGATAGAATCAAGATTGATAATCAGCTGACCTTACAATAGAGAGATTGTCTTGGATTATCCAGGTGGCCCAATGTAATTGTAAGGAACCTTAAAAGTAAAAGGGGGTGGTACCAGAGAGGTTGCAGCACGAGAAGAACTTGCCATTCTATATTGCAGGCTTTGAAGCAGAGAAAGGAAGCTATAAGACAAAAATGTGGGTAGCTTCTAGAAACTGGGAGAGGTAAGGAAATAAATTCTTCCTTAGGGCCTCTAGAAGAAACATAGCCCTGTTGACACCTTGATATTTTAGCCCAAATGAGATGCATTTTGGACCTCTGACCTCCAGAACTATAACATAATACATTTGTGTTGTTTTAAGCTAAGAAGTTTATGATAATTTGTTACAGCAGCAATAGGAACTAGTACAGGAGGTTAGCATGTTTTGAGTTGCAGAAGAGGCACCCGGTGCTGCAGCAGCTGGTGTACTTGATTACTTGGCTGTCCTCACCTGATTGCTGTGGGGCAGCAACTGGACCCACAGTTTCTCCAGCTCCCCCTGGATCCTCTTTCAGCTTCTCCAAGTGAAGAACACCCTCCTGGCTTAGGTGGATGTTGAGCTCTCTGACAGAGGGTACCACCTTCTCCTATAAGACACCTGCACCATCACAACTGGAGGGTTGGATACACTGAGAGGTCATGGTGGGCCCAGTCTATTCCATGGATTTCAGCTCATCATGGGTTCCAGTTTTTCCTCATTCTACCCCACTTCATACCCATTTTCCCTTCCTGACAGCTGTCCTTTTGACTTCAGGCTCAGGCATCAGATACAAAGCTGTTAACAATGACCTAAGGTGAAATTCACACAATAAATCCTGATTGTATCTACCACTCCTAATGTTTTTTTCTCTCTGCTTGAACTCTGATTGATGCAATTATGCATTTAAGCTACTTTCATCACTGTTGTTAAGGGTTTTCCAGCATTTTTATGTCTTTAGAGCAGGAATTAGATCCTTCTATGTCAGCTTATTCTGCCGTGTTGAATATAAGTATTCTAAGTTTGTTTCTATATTGTTAAATTTATAATTTCCCTACCCCCTCCCAACATACCCTGTGTTATTTAGTGGAGAAGCTTATACTCGGGCACTGATTCATCTATCTTTGAATTTACCAGTCTCACTTTGTCTCCAAGAATTCTGAGTAAAAGCAGCACGAGAGTAAAACACAAGTAAAACTACTCGTGTCTTCACTGTGTTTTTTTGTTTTTTATTTCAGATCCTGTCAGACATGGGAAAAATCTGTTTACAACCACAGAAATTTGGCTCCAGCTCCCACCTGTTATTGTTCTGGAGGCTCCATTCCTCTTAGTCCTGCTGTTTGCTCCTCAGTGATAGGTTCTCAGCTTCCTTAAATGGAACCAATGGAGCATCAGCTTTACTTTGCTGCAGCATTTCATCAACGCCCCATAGGAAGATGGAAGGCATTTGTAGGCTTAGATCCAGGACAGACTGAACTCCTTTGTCCCATAATTTTCTTATCACTTTGTACCCTTTATTACTACTGCCTTTGGACTGACCTTGACGACTAGCCCTCCCATTGAAAACAGTTTTCTCAGCCTTGAAGCTTAGCTCCCTTCAGTACACACGTCTTCTTACTCTTCTCTACCCCAGATGAGCATAGATGGAAGAAATGAGCAATTTTTACCTCCTCTTCTCTGATCAAGAATCCCAATCATAATATCTTGGTGTCCAAGTCCCAAATTCACTGCATGAAAATAGGACTAAAGTCCCTGAAGCAGGTAAACAAATTAGTCACCACCATGACTCTTCTTTTTGTTTTTGTTTTTTTAGAGATGGAGTCTCACTCTGTCACCCAGGCTGGAGTGCAGTGGCATGATCTTAGCTCACTGCAGCCTGCAACTCCTGGGTTCAAGTGATTCTCCTGGTTCAGTCTCCTGAGTAGCTGGGATTACAGGCACAGGCCACCACCCTGAGCTAATTTTTTTAATATTTTTAGTACAGGCAGGGTTTCATCATATTGATCAGGCTGGTCTCAAACTCCTGACCTCAAGTGATCCATCCTCCTCTGCCTCCCAAAGTGCTGGGATTACAGGCATGAGCCACTGCACCCGGCCCACCATGACTCTTGATAGCTGCTAAATGTATAACTTATTTGTAGTTGTCTTTGTTTACATTGCTATAAAGGTAATTTATTTTTTAAAAAAGAGGTTTATTTGGCTCACAGTTCTGCAGGCTGTAGAAGCATGGCCCCAGCATCTACTTCTGGTGAGGGCTTCAGACCCCTTCTATTTGTGGCTGCAGGTGGAGGGAAGCGGGCATCACATGGGAAGGGGAGGCGAGGGGAAGGAGGTGCCAGGCTCTTTTCAATAATCAGTTCTCATGGGAACTAATAGAGCAAGAACTTTATGACCATGAAGATGGCACCAAGCCATTCGTGAGGGATCTGGCCCCATGGCCCAAATACTTCCCACTAGGCCCCACCTCCAACACTGGGGAATCAAATTTCAACATGAGATTTGGAGGGGACAAATACCCAAACTATATCAGTAGTGTTAAGCAAACGCCAGATTGAGAGAGGTATAAATGCATTTCTACATATAAACTGGCCAACACATGGTAACCAAGGCAATTTCTGAATGCTAATCTAAAAGGACCAATGTTTCCTGATGGTCTGTCTGCTTGGTCCTGCGGGGTCTCTTGCCTCCCTCACAGGACAGGAGACTAGGGACCAAGGGTCGCCTGGGCCTCCAGACTGAATGAATCTCTATTACTTTTGCCTTCTTGATTATGCACCAAAAATTTGCTTGGGAGAGTTCAGACACATTAGATACATACCATATAAGGAATACAGTGGCCTATTGTTCAAGAAAACACCCAGTATGGTTTTATCATTGCTACTAACACATTGTATTACCTTGGGCAAGCCATTGTATCTTCATTAGCCTCTGTTTCCTCACTTGTGAAGTGAAGCAATTAGACTTCATACTTTAAAACCCTTTCTAACACTAACAGTCTGCTATTGTCTAAATAATGGGAAAAACATGTCAGGGTAGGGACAACAAGTTCTTAAACTATAGTTCCTTGTGGGGAAGATTGGCTCTGGGCAATCCTGATTGTAATATACTGATATAGGAACTCACAAAGAACGAAATATGAAGATAGAATCACAGTAGCTCTGGTCTACAGAAGGAAAGATAAATCT